>NC_054865.1:25742897-26992897 GCF_018320785.1 Cheilinus undulatus | reverse complement strand
GCTCTGCTTTTTTGTTTTACTGCATAAATCTGGGCATGATATTAGATGCTGTTTGGGTTTAATAGATTGGTTATATTTAATTTAACTAAACCAGGTTCTTCTTCCCTTTTAAACATTGACTTCTGGAAAAGGCAGAGATCCTTATCAGCTGGACAATGTGTGAATTTCAGTCACATCATGTGATTTTATCAGGAACAGAAGCTGTTAGAAGTTTGGGTTGCTATATCTAAAGCACTGCTTTTCATGAATACACTATAGTGTTGTTTAATACTTGCCTGATGGTCTGCAAAAGGATATTTTACATCTGCCACTTACTGTAAGCTTTGATAGTGCATTCATAGAGGGCAGTTTAATGTGGGTCTCTGATCAAAACCTGGGTTCAAAGCATCTAAACCCATCAGCATCCCTTTTCCCTCTTTAAATTTCACTAACAGCAGGAAAACACATCACTAAGTAGAACATGTACATAACAGATTCTGTCGGTGTTTGCTGCATGTGCACTGCTACTTTTAATGTTTCTATTGGTTTGCACTAAAATTGATCTGATGGGTAATTACTGATGAATTTTTAGTTGGTGGCTGTTGCGTTTGGGCCTAACCTCCAATGTGTACAACGGCTGTGCTGCAAATTGTACTGCAGAGTAAATCGTTCCCTCTCTAGTCAGTCAGAGCAATTCCACTGTCTGCACTCCATTCCCGCTCCAGCACGTCCCTGAAGTGCCACTCGCTGCAGGTTTTCAGCACTACCCATTGCAGAACAATCAACAATCAACAATCAACAAAGAGCAGATCGATCCAAACAACAAGAAAAAAGTGCAAAGTATTGGGTTAACTTCAAAATACAAAATAATGCATGGATTCCTGATCATAAATCATCACTATATCAACATTATGTCTCATCCTGTAGCATGAGCTAAAGGTCATCGAGAGGTCATTGGATTGCAGAGCTACAATGTTGCCATTGGCAGGAAAAGTTAACTTATGGGGTGAAAAGCCAAAGAGTATTACATGAAACCCCAGATGGCGGAAGCAATAAAATCTTGAAATCATGTCCAAATAAATGGCAGAGCAACCCAAAAAAGGCAGAATAATCCGCTGTTGACATACAGTTCTTGCGTAAACTTGTTTGCCCGTGATCTCTGCCCTCTTGTCTCAAGCTAATCAGGACTGTGCTGTGTTGCCCAGCACTATAGATGTGCTCCCAGTGTGCAAGATCGATCACATTCAGTCGAAACAAAACCTTGGTGCTGCAGAGCGCACCAACAGGCATCAACAGATGAACCTTAAATTGACACCTGTTAAGCCCTAGCCTCATTTATTAGGCTACTGCTCAAAATTTACAGCCCATCTTTAAATGAGTACAACTCTGTAACTACAGGGTCTATTTGAATGATCAAGGTGCAATAATGAAGAGGGCACTTGTGAAATTTGTTCAGAAGTGTCAATATGTGTATATATGTTACTGGATCAGAGAGAATCAAGTTGGCAAATGAAATTTTTGATTTTTTTTTTTTTTTGGGGGGGGTGCAATTTTAGCATATATATCCCATAGAAATAATGCAGTTGAAGTCCAAAAATCTCCAGTAGGCCAAAGCACCACATCTTGACATTACCTCATTCAACTTGCCACTTGCCAATGCCCTTTGAGTCCTTTCTGAGTTGAATGTGGTATAGGTATAAAATGGTTTATTTGGGCTAGTAGCTGAGCTGATTCTGTTTAATTTGATGTGTAACATGACTATTATTATGCCAAAATACAGTGTACAGAACAAGTCTGTTTGGATCAAGGCGAGCAGGACAAAATTTGGTCCTGTTAGGGCTTAAGAGTTTAATTGTCTTAAGACCAGGACTAATGAAAGCAAAAGGGTTAGACCGTTCTGTTTTCCTCAGTTATGGTGAAAGTTGCTTAAAATGTTTGCAATGCAGGTAACCTATGACCTTTTGGTTAGAAAATGGCTTTTATTCAATATTTCCATGAAATGTTTTTATAATTAACCTTAAATGCTTGATTCTTGGCTAAACTTTTCTTCAGTTCTCAGTGAATTTCCCCTTGCATGACTAATAAAGGAATATCTTCTTATCTTATCTTAACCTTCTTAATCAAAGTGGATGTTTATGCCACATTTTAAAAGATAGACAGCCCAGAAACAGAAAACCTCTGAACAACCTGAGATCAAAGGATTAACAGCATTCCAGCAAAACTGGCAACAGTAAAATGCAGAAACAAGAAATGTACATAATATCTTCATTAAACTACCCAGTGACCCGTAGTGAGCTGCATGGAAGCATTAACATTTGATTCATCCAGTTCTCTGTTTTGATTTGTTGCATGTCTGTGAAATGTATTTTCAGGGTTTAATTTGTTATCATTCCGTTTTATTTTGATTCTTTTGTTTCTGTTTCGCCTGAATGGACAGGACAGCTGATGAGAGAAAGGCAATGTAGGGAGCAGAAAATAGGGTGAATCCTCATAAGAGGGTTGAGGGAGCTAAAGCAGCACCATTTGTGTGGAGGACTGTAAACTCTGTGTATGGTGCCTGTTTACTCATCAGGCCTGATGAAGCTTTTCAAATTCTGTCTGTTTTAGTCACATTTTTAAACTGTTTTTATATATATGAAGAAAGTTCAGACTTACCAAACTGTGAAAATGAAGTAATGGGGATGTAACACACCATTGGCATGCATGAATGCTTAATTTGGAGTGCTGTGTATTGCATGTTTGAGTCATGGCTAGACAAGACAACCTGTATGTAAGCAATGATATTAAGAAAATGAGGATTCATATCAAACTTTTCAAAATGGACTTGCAATCTTTTCATGTTATGCCTTTCACTTGAATTAAAGAAAAATGTTCCATTAATATATTGTGTTATCAAAGTTTTAAAAAATTAGCATAAAATCTCTGTGAGCAGTGCAAGAGGACTTACTGTAAGCCTCTGTGTTTGGGGCACCCACTCCAACAACTGAGCTTACCAGCTACTTGATGAGCATTTAAAGTTGAGTAAAAATGACTTTAAATGAGCACAGAAGTTTGAGCTCATCTGATATAATGGCTAATGTCACTGATGTTTACGTGTGCCAGTGTGTAGACTTTTTAAAATTTGATTCTATAGAGCAGAAAACAAAATCAGGTCAGGTTAGCTGTTTACTGCCGACAGGGCTTTAAGTTTTAAACTTTTGGGATGCTTCAGCTCTCAACCCACAGACGTAAGGGGCAGCACAATTACACCAAAAAAACAGTCACTGCCTGAACACACAATTCTGCCAGGCATTTCAACAGGCATCCCATATAGTTGTGGTCAGCCATACTAGGTTTTAACCTAGTCTTGTTTAGAAAATATGATTGTGTATGCAGTTACATGTCCATATACCATGTTTGAAGAGCACCTGCCTCTCTGCAGCTGTTATCACCTGAATCACAGCGTAGGAATCAGGAAAGTATTTGTAGAGCCGCCTGGAGCACTGCCTATTTTCACACTTGATGCACACCTGAATCATGGCTGTATGAAGTGCAGTCCATGATGACATGTCACTACAGACACAGCAGAGAGTAGAGCTCCACTGCTGTTAATTTCATTTCATTTATTCTAGTCATGGTAAAATTTACATTTCTTCACAAAGAAGAAAGAAGAAGATTTACAGATAAGATCAGTGTATGACAGAGCTGACACAGAATTAGAGTGGTGATTTGTTTCATAAGTTAAAGTCAATGCACTTTGCACTTTCAGTGTGATACAGAAGTTTAAAGTATTCCTAATGTATATGAAATAAACCCCCTAGTTTATGAGCATACACTTTGCTCACAAGGACAAGATGTGATTTAAGCTATTTCTTAAACTTTGATTGTCTTTGTGTGTATTTGCCCTAATTAAACACTATATTCCCACTTAAACTACACACAGGTAGTTAGCAGCAGCAGATTTATTCCACAGATGATTCATTTTCTTTAGGCCACTCACTGATAACCTGTGGCTTGAACGAGCTGGCACTTGGGGGATGTCAGCTGATTCACATATGAGGGAGGATTAGCTGTGCTCTTTCTTTAATAACTGCCACACAAACAACTTTAAAGTGTTAGAAGTGAACAAAGTGCTTCATGAAGCAGTCCAGCCTGTAAATCTCATAAGACATTTTTTGTGATGTTTAAGTCTCGTGAGATCTCATGGCACAAGATCTCATCACACCTCTAATATATATTTTAATACGAACACTTCGGTCTGTACTTGGCGTCCATTTCATCCATTTTCTCAAAGCATACAGATATGGACCAAACGTTGTAATAGTACCACTAATTGTGGGGGCTGTGTTGAGTAATGTAGCTAGCAGTTCAACCCAGAGAAGCAAAACACAACTAAGAATCATTTGAAAAATGGAGGAACTTTTGAGTTTTCTGAGGAAACAATGATGAAAGCTCACCTGGGCACAACGACAGACAACTAAAAGTAGGGATGTTGAAAATATCAATACGCTAAAATATCCTGGTATTTTGTAGTGCAGTACTGTTTTAATATTCTCAAATGCTGTATCAATATTTCATTAATATTTTACTTTGTTGGTGTTCTAGTTTTGTGATGTAATTTTAAACCTCCAACCACAATTTGGCAGCAGGCATTTGACTCTTCCCTATCCTCCTCACAATATATCACCTTGCTTGTAGTATCACAGTAAATCATATCGGCAACCCTGTATCACGATACATATCATATCGCCAGATTTTTGCCAATACACGGCCCCTAGCTACAAGAGCTCAGCTGGGCAAAGGACAGACCGTTCTTTCTACAGGACAGACTGAGCAGCATCAAAGTTGTTGTATAGCTCTGTGAGAGACAGTGACCTCTGGTGAATTAGTCTTTCAATGTCCAGTCCAACATACCAGACACAGGTAAGTATGAGAGTGACGATAGTTGTATCTTTTAAATCCACTCATCTATTTCCATAGGTGTGTAGAGCACAAATGAACCCTTAAAAATCACATACGGGGCTTTTCCACTACAACTTGCCACTATGGTGGCAGTAGCTCAGTCTGGAAGGACTTGGGCTAGGGATCAGGGGGTCGAGGGTCCAAGTCCTGGTTGGACCGTATCTGGACTTTGGCCTGGTTGCTAGAGAGGTGCCAGGTCATTTCCTGAGTACTGTCAAAGTGCCCTTGAGCAAGCCACTGAAGTCCCAACTGCTTACGACAGCGCTTCAACGACGGCAAGGCCATTGACATTATGAAATTGGCAGGAAAATCTGTCTTAAATGACATAATTAAAAAAAACTAGATATTGATCTTTGATGTCAGGGATTTGCATTAGGATGAGAAGAAATGCCATGGGGTAGTTTATCCCATTCCTAGTATGGATGCAGCCCCATCTCAGTCATCTGGAAATTCATGAGTACTCTCCAAACAGAAAGGGTGATAGCTACCTGGGCTTCTCTCTCCATCTATGAACACATACCCTGAAAGGAGCTGATTTCCCCCTCTGATGATTAACATGATGATACTGGCATTATAAATGGTACTGAAGAGAGAGGCCTGTGAAACCCCACAGTATCTTTCTTCTTCTTCTTCCTCTTTTGCTGCAGCCATGTTTGTGAAACCACAAAATAGAGTGAGATGGGTTTTGTGCTCTCTTTCTCCCTTGCTCACTCCCTGTTTTTTTTTCTACCTCTCTCTGTTTTTCTCTCTCCAGCTCTCTTCCCCTCCCCCTCTCTCTGTTCCCCTTTCCTCTTCTCTCCCTCTTTCATTCTCTCTCTTTCTCTCCTTTTTCCTCTCTCGCTCTGGGTTTCCATCAAGCTTTACCCCTCCCTCTCCTCTCTCTCTCTTTCTTTCTCTCTTCCTCTCTCACGTTGCACACTGCCCCTCCCTCCTTCTCTCTGTCTCGCTCTCACGTTGCTCCATGCCCCATCTCTCCCTCTCTCTCTTTTCTGTCTCTCTCTCTTTCTCTTCCTCTCTCTCTACATCCTCCCCTCCCCCACTGCCGTCTCTCATTTTCTCTCTCCCTCCTCTCTTCTCTTCACCTCTCTCACTCCACCATTTCACTCTCTCACTCACTCCCTCACTCACTCACTCACTCACTCCCCCTCCCGTTCTCTTTATCTCCTCCCCTCCCTCCCCCTTCAATCCCTCTTTCATTCCATGCAATCATCTGTTCTCTCTCCCTCTCTCTTTCTCTCTGCTTCCTCTATTACGCCCCCATTTTGTCCTCTGCTGTTTCCCTCTCTCTCTCTTTCCTCCATGTTCTCTCTATCCTGTTGTTTACCACACTTCACATGACATTTATGGTACAAACTTTATCAAGAAATAGTTTTCTTCCTCAGAAAAACAAATGTATATCAGCCATTGTTCCCTTATAAAATCTGTATTTTGATATAAAGCTTTTCCTCCATTGTTACCTACATATTTATTAACCCTTTCATTGATGTTGCTATTAACCAGTCTGTTATACACATTACCCCCAATATAGCCTCCTGTCTTTTGTAAAAATCTGCCCCAATTATGGCAGATTACCCCAATATGGTGTTTTTTCTGTTTGTCAAGATTCGACAAGTGGTTAAGACTTTAGTGACCCGAACAGCCATAAATGACAGTCTTCCTCCTGCAAACTAGCTGAACCAGGTGACTGCCCCACCTGTCACATTTAAACACAGGATGAGTTCATAAAACTGAGCTGTCAATCAAATACAACTGTTGCAGCTGTTGCGCCATATGATTTGATCAAAGGCAGTTTAATATGTCGTAAATGCACAGGGCAAGGAGTTTACTTTTACTGCTTTCACATGTACAAGAAAAATTTCTCCAAAATGTTTACATTAAGCTAAATGTGTGCAAGCAAAGCACCAACTTTTTCAGCCTAACTTCACCCAGAATTTCTTCTGCAAGCCCCTTTGTAAAGATCCATAAATTAATGATGAGCTGATGTTGGAACGCAGCATATGATAATCCGGGAAATTCACCACATGTAAGTAAGACTATTGGAACGAATTTCATGGTTAGAATATAATTTGAATATTTAAAAACTCATTAATATTTGAAAGCTGAAGTTACTATTTGAACGTGTTTTTTAAAAAAAATGTTTTTGCTGTTAATCATTGTTCTCAAGTCTCTGCCATCTTTCCTTGGCCTCTACTTCACCCATATGTAGGTGTAGGAACCAAATGTTTAGTCACATGACACGTGACATGATGAACAATAAAGTTTTCACACGAAAACACAGAGGTGTCAATGGCCGCCATTTGGGATGTTTATCGCCAAGGTGGTGCACACACTGGTGGTGATTTGGCAAGTGAGGCTTCGCTACATCAAGAGATGCTGATGTAGAGTAAAACCACGATGCCCACCGACAGTGGTGGAAAATGTTCCGGTCCAGGTATACTCTCCTGTCCCACCTGTGCATCCAGGGCAACTCCGTCAGGGCAGAGAGGGTTTTCTCCACAGCTTGGACTATAGTGAACAAAAAACGCTCTGTTCTTGATTCAGTAGACATGGATCGCCTCATGTTTTTAGGTAAAAACATGTTGGGACAAGATCGTACCAACATCTTTTTAATGTTTTGTTCATTATTAACATGATATCATCACCGCCGTTTATTTTTTGTTTGACATGTAATTTCTAACCCATTTGTTCATTTTAAAGTTGACATCGGTACCAAAAGTACCCATTAAAGGCCTCTAAATAGTGCAGTTGGCTGTGTTTGCACTAAAAAGTGCATAAAAATGAACATTAACTGTTTTTGCTTTTAGCTCATTATTTCTTCATTGCAATCTGTAATGTAATATTTGAGGGTCCTCTAGTGGACAAATGT
Organism: Cheilinus undulatus; assembly: GCF_018320785.1. Taxonomy (NCBI): domain Eukaryota; kingdom Metazoa; phylum Chordata; class Actinopteri; order Labriformes; family Labridae; genus Cheilinus; species Cheilinus undulatus. The sequence goes on along the minus strand of NC_054865.1, from coordinate 26,985,111 downwards.
CTAACTACATGATGATTAAAGCTACTGAATGCTTTACATACATATTAATAAAAAATGTGCATACATATTCAAATATAATTCGAAATCTGTAAAAAATAATAAATTAAATTCAAATAGGACTGCAAATAAATATTGACAGCCCTAGGTGGGAGGGGTAGAAGTCATCAATATCCTGCCACCATTGTGATACCTGTTCATTTTATGAAGCGGACTCATTATGTTTTCTGTTTACACGTATTTTCTGCATCACACTTTTCATTTTTGTGGTAAAATTGTTTAACTACACAGCACAGGAAAATATTGTCATCAGACAGTATGATTAAGCACAGGTAAGCTCTTTATTCTCATTTTATTAATGGGAGTATAACTGTTGCCACCGCAATGGAAGTAACATGCTCCCTTATAGCTTGTTGCTTTTGAAACTTCTTCCTGCCAAGTGGTTGGCACTTTGCAATAAGGTGTTCTGTGAAATTTCATCCCAGCTGGATAGTCCATAGTCAACTGTGATAATATTAGAAAGTTTAAGCATTGAGGAACAACAGCAACTCAGTCACAAAATCACAAAGCAGGGTCAATGACTGCTAAGGCACATGGAGCATAAAAGCTGCCAACACTCTGCTCTTCCATAACCGAAGAGCTCTAAACTTCAGCTGACATCACTGTAAGCACAAATACTGTAGGTAAGGAGCTTCATGGAATGGTTTTCTATGGTGGAGCAGCTGCATGCAAGCCTCACATCACCATGTCCAGTGCCTGGCTTCGGATGTAGTGGTGTAAAGCACACCCAACACTGGACTGTGGAGCAGTGAAAACATGTTCTGTGGATTGACAAATCACGCTTCTCTGTTTTGAAGTCAGATGAGCGAGCCTGGATTTGGTGGATGCTGGGAGAACCTGCCTGACTGCATTGTGTCAACTGTGTTGTGGAGGAGGAATAATGGTTTGAGTCTGCCCCTTATCCCCTGTGAAGGGCAATCTTAATGCTTGAGCACACTAAGACATTTTGGACAATGCTATGCTTCTAACTTTGTGGCAACAGTATGGGTAAGGCCGTTTTTTTGTGCACAAAGCAAGGACTGACATGGCTTGATGATGTGATGTGGAAGAACTGGACTGACCCGCACAGAGCCCTATCCCCTAGCCCCCTCCAAGCACCTCTGGGATGAAGTGGAGGAGATATTGCAAGCCAGACCTTCTCATCCAACATCAGTGCCTGACCTCATAAATGCTCTCCAGAATGAATGGGCAAAAAAATTCCCACAAAACACTCCAAAATCTTGGGGAAGCCCAAGAAGAGTGAAAGCTGTTATAGCTTTGGGGGGGCAGGCAACTCTATATTAAAGTACATGCATTTGAATACAAAGTCATTACAGTACCTGTTGGTGTAATGGTCAGGCGGCCGAATACTTTTGTCCATATAGTGTAAGTCCAACAGTGAAAACCTGGACAGCTTTACAGCTCTGTACATTTTGTACTGACTGCCTGCTGTCCTTTTGGTACAAATGCAATGTCTACTGTCCCTCTGACTTATGATGATATCTGAAGGCAGACATAAACATCATGTCTACTGTGCAGTTCATCTATATTTGTTAATTTTTGTGTCAAAGTGTAGGGCAGCCACTCTAGAGCATGTGCAAAAAAGTCTAAGCCAGCATGGACTGATTAAGGTGTTTAGCCTACATGTAAGACTAAATCCCTCTCCAGCTGCATTAACCACACAGCAAAAACTGGAGTTTTTAGTTCTGTATTAACATTTCAGAGTTGATTTTAACCCTGAAAGTTTAATTCTAACCCCATACTTACTGAAATGGTCTTCAGTGTTAGCTATTTGACAGTGTTGATCCACCAGTGTTCGTTTAACTCTGTAGAGAGTGAATTGATCTAAGTCCACCCACTTCCATTTCAAATTGTGGTGGTGGTGGGGGGGCAGTGTTTTCCCATTATGCCCTTGGACAGACTGTTTAGGTGTGTTTAAGATGTTTTAGATGTATTTAAATGTGTTTAAATGTTGCCTTTTGTGCAGCGATCACTGCTGGGATTTGTTTGCTCATGTCTCTGGTGGACTATTGATTTTTTTATGTTTAACACTTCTTTACCATGAGTAAAGTTATCCACACGTTAGTGTCTTCCTGTGGCTGGGGACGGTCTACAGTAAATTATGGTGTCCTGATTTTCAACAAAGGGCATATTTAAGTTCTGTATTTACCTCTTTGTTCCATCTTCTGGATAAGACTATTGACTTTGAGATTGCAAACTTAACTGAGTATGAAAAATGCATTGCAATGTTTCAATAATTAACTTGTAGATCCTTAAAATTTTCACCCAGAGTCAAGGGAAATAGCACAATTGTGTGTTAAAAGTACACTAATGTGTAAAAATTAGCACAAGAGAGTTACAATATTTACACTTTCCAAAGTGTAAATGTAGCTTTGAACCCATGAGAATTATACACTGACCATTTTGCTGTGTAGTTGTGTTTAACTTAAGGAAAAGAAAAGAAAAATGTCAATATGACTAAAACTTTTGCATTTATTTCAAAACTCCAGTTTTGGTCAGACTAACAACAAATAAAGGATGCACTGATGCATCGGTTTAACATCAGTATCAGCCAAATCAACTGTGTTTACAAACACTAAACACTGGCATATAATGTGGCATTGACAGATATCATTAGCCAGTGTTTATCTGATGTGTGCAGTCAATAAAATGCCAGCAGGCCCAAGAGGTCTTCTGCTGGACAAACTGACCGTTTTACTAGAGGAAATGTTACCACAGTGGGAGTCTCACATGAAAATAATTAATGAAAATAAAATCATATTGGTATTGATATCAGCTTTGGAAAATTGTTATTTTTAGCATCGTTTGGTCATCATCACTAATTTTTACAGTCAGTGTGTTTCTACAGTCAATATTTTCATTTAATCAAGAATTTTACATGTATAAAAGCATGCTTTGTTCAATATTCTATGAATACAGGATCTGCCTGAATAAATCACTGCCACCAAATGAGAAATTAGCAAAATTGTTGGAAATGAGTGGTCTGTTGATTATTGATCCATGAAATAGTTGTTTCAGCACTTGGACCCAAGTGTTAAAAGTAGCCTGACTTCGTGGACTCACAGTCACGTCTGTTTGCAAAGATACTTCCATCCGTCTCTTACAGTCGTGGCTCTGTGGTGGATCAATGGAAGTCAGCCTGGTGTAAACCATGTCGGGCATCACTGTCCCACCTCACTGAGTTAAATCTGAGTATATCTAGACTGAGTCAGATTGAGATAGACAGCCGTTAACCTGGCATCAGGATGTCTCTTTAGCAGCCATATTTTATCAGCTTTCACTTCCAGCTCCTATTTGATTTAATCTAAAGGAAACTTCAGTTGTTGCTTCCAGGGGGAAAGTGTATTTTTGCTCTGGTGCAAAAACAAAGAGTTTGGGATGTTTGTTCAGTTGTTTACTCACATAGCAGAAGTAATTAGATCCCTTAATATGTTTTGCATCCTCTGGGTATTATACTTTTCTTTTTTTAACTCTGAGATGCTGAGTTTGGGAAAAGAACGAGAGAGAACATCATTCGTTGTGGCAGAAAATAGAGTCACACCCTTTTGGCATGTTGTGAAGCTGCATGGGTCTGTTTAGCTTCCTGTCAATGGAAAATGTTTGATCATGGGAAACTCTTGCAAGCAATTCAGAGATTTGTGCAACAGCAGAGCTGAATAATTTAAAATCAGGATCAAATAAAAGGAATTAGAAGGTGAACTATGCAAAAGAAGTTATTTTAAAAAGCTGAGTGTGAAGAAGATGTAGAGTATGTCTTAGCCCCGAATAATGATAAATTCAGCTACTTTGTATTTTAACTTTAATGACAAATTTAGGTGACAGCATCATCAGTTATGTGATTGACAGGACTTGGATTGCAGCCAGTGTTGCAGGGTTAATGCAGGTATATGGAGTATACCCACTTCATATGAGTGTAAGCCCTCTTTGATACACGTCATTCAGCATTTTTTTGCCTTGGATGGGGGAGCCTGACCTGTCTTACTCTGCTTCTAATTGGCTCGTACTTGTTATTGCTGTTGGTTGGGTAAGAATATCAGGTTACGCCAATCAGAGGCAGAGAAGGGCTGGTCAAACTTTGCAGTTCTCTGGGATATCTAATGATGCAAACAGATTGGGCAGCGCTACTCTCTAGTTCTCTCATCATCATTTCATAATGACCCTTACTACCTGAAGTCCACCAGCAGAAGTTGAGTGTCAATGTGCAAATACAAAAGGTCTATTTTTAGATGAACTAAATATTCAAGAGCAGTCTAAAAGACAGGCCATTTATTCTTTGCTGGATGGGTCATCAGAATGTGGGGCATAAAGTAAGAGTACACTCACTTCTGTAAGTGCCACTGCACCACTGGTTGTAGCATAATCAGAGAGTGAACCAATGATTAGATTTACTATGTAGGTGGTCATAGGCGGTTTTACCATTAGGCAAAGGTAGGCAATTGCCTGGGGCCTCGTCCATAATGGAGTTAAATGTGTTATTAGTGGCACACTGCACACTGTGCTGCTTCTGTTAAATCACATTCATATGGCAGTCATCAAAGAAGTTGAGGTGAGATTAGGGGGGGCCTCACACTGATCTTTGCCTGGAGCCTCCAAGTCACTAAAACCACCCCTGTAGGTGGTACACAACAATAAGCATACCTGTACATTAGTTCAAACTGTGAAATATAAATGATTACTGAAAATTTGAAAGCATGCTTTTCTGGATCCTAGGAAAAACAATTTGACAAGTTGTGAAGCAAAACAATACACAACACTACCACTGCTAAACAGCAGGAACTCTTCTCAGGACAAAAGTTTATTCTGTGTTCCTCATAGTGCTTCATACTTAAGAAGACTGCCTTACCAGCACACAGTCTGAATCCTTACCACTGTTTAAGAAAAAATAATTAAAGTCCTCCACGTCTCTAGGAGACATCCAACAGCAGGGAAAAATATATCATTTATTTAACCTTGCAAAGCAGATAAATACGCCCATTTCCTTGTTTTTCACTGGCGAATCCATCTTGTTAAGCTCCCATCTGAACCGTTTGAGCCCCGTTAGAAAGTGACAGGACCAATCAGTGACGTGGGGCAGTACTTTCAGGCATGGCAGAGTTGTGACATAAACAAGCAGCAGCAAGAGGCCGGTGCAATTATGGTGGAAGAGCTTAGTGTGGATGCTGCCAAAACATAAGTTTTATCAGAACTTGACAACAATTCTTCGTTAAAAGAAGAACAAAGAACAGCAGTGAATTGTTTTCTTTTCAAAAACAAGTCGAGTACTTACATGTCTATCGTCACCATGTTTTGCGTTATTACCCGTAGCTTCGCATGCGCAGCTCGATTGCTGCTATGTCACGTGTTTTGTTGCTCTTATTGGTCCGTTGAGATGTGACAGACAGAACGTTCATCCAATCACACTCCAAGGTTTTTTTCAAAGCCACTGCCTTTTCTCAAACGTTTCCTATTGAAGCCACATCCATCTGGCGTGTCAAGTTACCATTTATTTACCCAGTGGCCAATCCATTTATTGACATAAATATGCTCATGTCCCCTACAATAGGTGGCCACCCCTGTTAGCTAAACTACCAGTTGACCAAGTCAGCAAGCCGCTTACCAGCAGTCAAACAGCATGTACTGTACACCTGGTCTAACTTTGCCCAATTAAAGTCTACACATGGTTAATCAGTCTACAGCCCCATGGTCTGGTTGTGTCAGACTGACGTTGAGAGCATCATCTTAGTACGATCTCAGTCAGACTGACATTTTTATATGCATTTTAAAAGTCCAGTTTAAGTCAGACTAGCACAATAAATTGACATTTTGTATCTGTGTGCAAACAAACGAAGTATCAATGGCCTACCAGTAACTGACCTAAATTACAACAAGGCCCTGGAGCTGTTCATCTCACAACTACACAGGATATTATTTGTGATCATTCCTGTCAGCTCTGGGACTTTATCTGCACATGCTCAGGGAAAAGCATTTTTTGTGTGTTTTTTGTGTACATGTTACTGTTTTTAATAGATGTCAAGTGTTTGGTTGATTGTATTTGGTATTTATCATGCACTTACTTTCACTGTTATAATATTTAGGCTTACATGTTGCTTAGTAGCTTAGTGTGCTCTGTAGTTTTTTTTTTTTTTAACATATTAATATGTTATTCTTCATTCATTCTTCACTTAAAGTCACTTCTGCTAGAAAGGCTAAGTTTATTTTTTTCATGTTAACCAGTAAGGCTGCTCAATTGTGGCCAAAATCCTAAACATAATTAATTTGATTGATATTCAATCATGATTATTATAAACTTTGTTTGAATGTCAGTGATCAAATACATTTTTCTTGTTGCCTTGAAGGGCAGCCACTGCTTTATAAAATATCCTCTAAGTTATTTTGTATTTTTCCAAGTCTGACACACAAACACGACAGTCACATTTACTGACACACACGCACATGCTAACATGCTGGTAATTTACACTAAAGGTTTCTTTCTGTTTAGGGAAAATGTTTCAGAATGTTGAGGATAAACTCAGACCTGAACTTTCTCCTTCTGCTTTAAAGCTTCTCTCTGTCCATGGAGGATCAGCGCGGCAGCGCCGTGTGTGTGTGCTCCAGCTGTGTCCCTGTCGCTTGTGCAAGCCAGGGCGAGAAGTGTGTCCGAATATTGTTCGAGTAACGCTCCATTTATATTCTTTCTTTGTTGAGAATTCAACTAAATAGTGATTTTTTTGCTTCTAATATTAAACATCAGACATTACAGTTGTTTAATGTTCCCCAAATGTTTCATGCACCAAATACAGTGCTTAACAAATTTGTTAGACCACCTGTCATATTTGTCTCTGAGACCATCCAGCATTATGAAGTGCTTTAATGCGGACTCTTTCATTTTCAGTCAGCTCTCCACGTTTTACCATTTTGAACAGGAATGAGGAATTGCAAACTGAATTCACCTTTTTATACCCAAATTTGAGCTGGCTCACTGGACTTCTCTGATAAGTCAGAAATTAATCAACCATAACATTCAACCTCTAAAACTCATTTTTCTGTTCAGGAATGAAAGTAAATAACTATAATTTGACATAATAATCAAGAAATATTAATGTGCTTTACTATTTTTTCAGGGGGTTTTTTCTAAATCAGTAAATTTGAAAATTTATGGATAACAATAATAATTATATTTTAGCATTAAAAATATCATTTCGGTTAAAGAGCTTTTACATATTGGTGTATTAACCATTGCAGAAACATGAAAGATGATTTTGGTAATTACCAATGCTGTTAATTTAGGGCAGCTGTGGCATAAACCTTACTTTGGGTGGTGGTCTAATAAATTTGTTAAACACTGTATTTGTCATCTATTATTTAAACAGATATTTTCATTAATTTTTGGAACACATATGAAGGCATTTCCACCTTACAGTTTAAAGGAGAGTAGAGCAGAGGACAGGAGGTTTGACACTTAACATTCCCTGGTGGAGATTTGTCAGAGTGAAAATTAGAATTGTTCTTGTAATCTGCTGTAGTTTTTTCTACAAAACAGCCAATTAACAGTATTTTATTAATAGCATAAACTTAATATCCATTAAAGAAAATAGAAATCTAAGAGTCTTGACTCTTAGATGGCTGTCTCTAACAGTGAAGTATGACACATATCTCTGTAGTATGCTGTGTAGGGAGAAGTGCTTTATTAAGAGGAGAGCTGATATTGATCATATTGATGAGGGAAGGTAAAGCATGTGTGTCATATCATACCCTTTGTACCAAATTTGGCATATAGCTCATAGTTTCCAAACACCAAAATTGTGGCTAGTGGAAATACTGAGTGGCCAGTAAGTTTGCAAAACCACTAGCCACTGTGGCTTGTCAGCAAAAAAGTTAATGTCAAGCCCTGGAGATAACATAGCTATCTTAACAAGCCGACTACGTTGAAGTTGTGCTGTTGTGCATTTCATAAGAGGAGTTGTCAGTCTCATTTCTTATATAGCATAATGTGACCATGTATAGATAGATTCTTTATTATACATTCATACTGTCTTGTAATTCTGCTTGATTTTTGTCTCAAAATGCATCAGATTGATGCTTTTAAATATTAAATATTCAAAATTTTCTTCTGGGGGAGCATGCCCCCGGACCCCTCTGGAGGGGTTGTATTCTTCTCACCTTTTTCACCCCTAACCTTTTTCATGCCTGTTTTCTAAAGTCCAAACACACTGGTGCCACCCATAGGTACACATAGCCAGATGTGTGTGCCACTTCACGCTACTTTACCCTACTGCTTTATTCCCGGCACAGCCAGTCCCAGCAAGTGAGTGTTTTCTTGAGAGAACAGCTGTTTTTTCCATCTCGGCTGCTGCAGTAGCAGCTCTGTTTGAGAGCACAGAAAAAATTAGTGCCATCTTTTGTTTCCAGCTGTATAATAAGTGGGAGACCTCAGCTGCTGGTGAAATACCACTGCTCTTATCATCACATACCCTAGAAGGCACTACTCAAGTGGGCTTTCGGCTATGGTGTTAAGCACCTGGCCATGCAGTGGATGGTGGGAAGTCTGACCGTTGATGTACTGCTGTAGCCGATATGACAGTTTGGCAGCGATATGTTTTTGGCTTTGAACTCTTTCACTTGAGCTGGAGTTTGTGCCATGGCTCTTTCTCCCCCTCATTTAAATAAAAGTGAGGGGCAGAGCACACACTGTACACTGTAAAGGGACAGCATCAGCTCCACAAATAACTAAACGTGAGGACAAGTTATGCACAACATGTGTGCACTGTGCATGCAGCACAGTAATCGTTTTCATCTTGGTTAGCTTGTTTTCCGATTGTGGAAAGTCAAAATCATGATTGAAAAAAGCCCAAAAGATGCAAATACAGACATAATGGGTTGAGTCCAGGTCATTACAAATGTGCTTAGCATTTACAGGAGCAATTGTGCAACATTCAGCTCTCTATATTTAATTTTGTTTAAAACCAGAATGTTTTAGAGATTAGAGAGTCTGAGATTACAAAAACATTTTCTGCCTTGTTTGCTATAGAAAACAGGGGTTGACCAAGTTGTTTTTTCATGTGTAGATTATTAGTTGTTCATGAGACTGATGACTGATCGTCTGAACCAATTCATCAAAGCATTTATCATAATGTACAAAATGTGCTTATGTGGCAAAAATAGAAAATTAGCTTGATGTAAATAATTGCCCCCAATGTTTTGTCAATCCCCATATTAGTGTATCAATAGCTGGGTCCAGTAAAGAAAGTCTAATGTATGTGTTTTTGTTTTTTTTTTTTGAAAGAGCTAACTGGTTTGTGTTTTTTCTCAAAATTAATTGTAGAAATCCTATGTATGAAAATTCCTTCAACCTTTTAACCTTTTATTAACCTGTTATTCCCATGAAATAGTGAACTCTGTTACTTGGCTTTATAATTCAGTGAGAAAATTGCAAAGCTGCAAAGTGTGTCTTCCCCTCTGGCTTTAATTTCACTCTCCACAGTTCCCCAAATGTCCTATATACAACACAATCTGATTGGCTAGATGTCACCTAAATACTAGCCAACCATCACTTAAGCCATGGCGCCACTGACACAGTGATGGATGGCATTACTTGCTCTTTGCCTTTTCTCATTCTGATAGAGCTAGAACTAAATTGTTTATTTTCCTACACATCAGCCACATTAAGTACATTTTGTATGTCATGGCAAATGCATATTAATACCAAATATTGGTTATTGGTCTCATAAATGACTAGTAATGGGTATTGATATGCAAATTCAATTTCAGTCAACTCCTAATTTTTGAGCTGCACTTGTGTTCCACTTAACCTGATATGCCAGATGGACTTGTTTCACACATCAATCTGGAAAATCTTCGATATACAGCATTTAGGAAAGGGCAGAACCTTTAAACAAAACTTGGAGGGTGATTGGATGAACGTTCTGTCTGTCACATCTTTACGGGCCAATCAGCAACAAAACATGATGTCGTTGCTGCTACCATGGTGCGTGTGTGCAGCAACCAAGGAATAAACTCCATATAGAACTGTATAACATGAGCCATGGCAACTGTAGACCTGTCAGTACACGACTTTTGTCGTCATTGAAAAGAAAACGGCTCACTGCGTTTTCTTGTTCTTTCAACGAAGAAATGTCGTCACGTTCTGATGAAACTGACGCTTTAGCAGCATCCAAGCTAATCTCTTCCACCATAATTGCACCGGCCTCTTGCTTACATCATGACTCTGCCGCGCCTGAAAGCACTGCCCCTTGATGCTGATTGGTCCTGTCACTCTCTAACCGGGCTCAAACGGTTCAGATGGGAGCGTGCAAGATGGATTCGCCAGTGAGAAGCACGGAAACGGACGTATCCATCTGCTTTGCAAGGTTATTATCTGCTTATGTTTGATTAAAAGCAGAGTGTTGTTGTGCTGCAGCAACACAACACTCAGAGAGAACATAACTTTAATATACAATACAAGGGGCTGAAGTAAAGATTAATAATCACATCATCCACTATTACAATCACCTGTCAAGTTACTTTTGTCGCAGTACATCGTCTGGAGAAACTCCAGCAGTAGACGTACATGATTTTGTTTGGTTTGAATTTTTCTTTTCCTTATCCTTTTACTGTTACTAAAGTGCGTTGACACCATCGGAAGTGTGTGATCACTTTAATGTAGGTTTTGCACGTTACATACTTAAAATCATCGCATCAGCACATTCTTGATCATTATTTTACTATTTGCCCCGGTAGCTTCATCTCAGTAGTTTGTGTCATCTTAGTTTCATCCTTGGCAGGATGTGCCTGACCTTTGCGGACTCATAGGCCACTGCTGGTATGATCTCACAGCTCCACTGTTATCTCATCTCAATAATTTTAGGAGTGCGTGCTTTGGTTGTGATATGACATGAAGAGAAATGAAAGTCCCTCACACTGGAATCTCGATGCTTCCTGAGCTGTCAATCATCACGCCTAATTTGTGTGTGATTAAGGAGAGCGTGAGAGCAAGAGATAGAGAGAGAGAGAGAGAGAGGGATGGAGACATCGGCCTGTTTGATGCATCGATTCGAGCTGCACAATACCTTTGATTCATCGGCTTCTTCCCTCCATCCATCTTCCATATCTTCTTTTCTTTTACCGCATTCTGCTCCTCTCTTCCCATCCCCCTCTGTCTCTCTCTTACTTTTCTCTCTTTTCTACCCCTCCCCTCTATTTTTCTTCAACTATTCTCCCCCTCCTCCTGTCTCCATCTCTTCCTCTCTCTCTCCTCCATTTGCTCATTTCCTTGTCACTCATCTTTCTCTCCCTCTTCTCCTTTTACACACTTCTTCCTCCTAAGTCTGTGCACGAAACAATCTTCCAACACTTTTCCCCCACTCATAAATGCTGCTTGATAAATGAGAGAGTGAAAAATACAAAGGAAAGGAAGGAGGACTGAACAGATAGAGGAAGAGAGACAGAGATGAAGAGTGATGGATGGAGATTGGAGAAAGAAGGGTGGAAGAGGAGAGGAGACAGCCCAGTGGATTTTTGATATCAGCCTGATTTTATTTTTTATGTCTAATTGGTATCTGATTTATCTCCGATTGTGCAAATTCCTCCCAGCTGTTTGTTTTCAACCTCACTGGTGGCACATGCTGGCCTGTCGTATGACTATTTATTTGTTTTGTGTCTGGTGTCACTACCAACACTGTGTGGAAAAAGGAAGAAGAAGAGGGATGGAGGCGGGCAGTGTAAGCCACGCCTCCTCTCATCCCTCACATATAAGTAGGAGGCAAACAGAGCCTTTTCTCACTCAACACTTGCACTGAAGAATGAGATCCTTAAAGCACCTGAAACCTCACAGCAGGAGGAGCCTGGTGAGTTTGATTGCAGCATGTGAAGTGCTACTTTACTGACGTGGATGTGTAGCTTAAATAAAATGCCTTTTACTCTTTGTTTTCAGATGCAGTTTCAGATCACATTTTTTTATTTCATGTATTCATTATCAGCCCTCTTTCAGCTTCTCTTAACTCTTTCTTCATCCCTCTTTTTCCCCTGCCTTCCTCTTTTACTTTACAGTTTTTTTTATTTTATATTCTTTCTGGCTCTCATTTTGTCATTTTCTTTCTCCTTCTGTCTCCTGGTTGCTCACTGCCTCTTCCTCCCTTCCTCTGTCTCCTCATATCTTTTCTTTCTCTTTCTTCCTCTTGCTCTCTTTTGACTGCTGCCTCACACTCACCCTCTCACTCTTTCACTCTGCTCCCCCGTCTCTCTCTCTCTCTCTCTCTCTATCTGCCTTCCTCCTTCCCTCCCCCCTCGTCTCCTTATCTCTCTTTCACTCTCACTCTACCTTTCATTTTCTCTTTTTTCCTCCTCTCCCCCTCCCCTCTCCTAGACTCATGCCTGCTCTAAGCTCTTTCTCCTGCTCGTCTCCCTCCCTCTCTCTCTCTCTCTCTCTCTTTCTCGCGTTTTTGTCTCCTGCTTTTCCATTCTCCTTTTTTTCCTTTCTTAATCTTGCTCCGTTTTTTCCTTCCTCTTTTCCCTCCTCTTGCACTTGGATGTGTGTGTAGATCAGTAGGCCATCTAATCCCTCCAAAACACGCACCCACCAGCCATACATGGGTAGCATGCTGGATTAGAAGGTGTCTTTCAGAGCTCCTGTATTTCAGTCTCAGGGTCTAACGCTTCTCAACAGTTTAGTTTCTGGTTGATTTCTTGTTGTTGATCGAGGTTGGTCTCCGGGTTAGAAAGTGTTCTGTTTTTAACGTGTAGCCTACTTTTCCTTTAAAGAAAAGGTTCTTTAGTATCATAGTCTCTGGTTTTCTCCCTCCTTTCTCCTTCTCTCTCTTGCCAACTGGAGAAAGACACAGAGACATTTTGATCTGATGATGAGTCTCAACACTTTTTGTCCTTATTGTGTCACTTTTGATGAAGAGCATATTCACATAGCTGACCAAATCGTTCTGCCTTTATAACTTTGTAGATTCAACTGTCCTTAATTGATTAGTGTGAGATTGTTTGTTAAGTATGAGCTGCTTTTGATTTATTTTCTGTAATTTTTTGGCACCTCAAAATAATTTTTTTTTACTCTGTATAAAATCCGGAGAAAAATCCAGAACCTCAAACCTGTGGTAATAATCAACGTGATTACAGAGAAAAGCTCTGAGTTTTATCTTTTTTTTTCCCCCTTCAAACTGTGTTGTAGAAACAGTCCTAATAGATTTACATGCTTTTTTATCTCTTTAACCTCACTGGGCATAATGCATGGTATTATTGGCATGATATCAGTTTCTACAGATGTAGATATATCAGCTGATATTTACAATCACTACATTAGCTGTAAATATCTGCTAAATGTACCCTCGGTATGTCAGCTGAAGTATTTTTCTTTGTTTATCTTCTTTTCTTGAACTTTGCTAAAACTGCACAAATTGCAGAAGGACATATTGCCATTTAATCTAAATTATGATTAATTGCCCAGCCTTAATTTCTATAACCTAAAATGTATCAAAACATCCGATTTTGTTTTTAGCAGAGGTGTTAATGCATCATGCAAACATTCAATTTAAAAATTAAAAAGACATCTAATAATGATCTCTCCCTTCAATACAGTTTGTATCAGATTTGCAGTGCAAGTAAAAACAAAGTTGAATATTTTTTCAGAATTGTTCAGCTCTATTTTATTTAACCCAACATTGTATTTGTTATGTTTTAGAAAGATTTATTGCTTGTGTTTTTTTTCACATAAGATGAGGAATTAAAAAATAAGCACATATTATATTGCAGTTGCAATATTGGAGAAAAAGTATTGCAATTAGATTATTTTTACAAATCTTGCAGCCAAGCTATGACCATGTCTCCCAAAGACTAGCATGTCAGAAAGTTCCTCACATTGTCGTCTAGTTTGACACACTGACCTGACGTTAACAACGGGAATCCTGACTCCTACCAGCAGGAGAGCGTTTGCTCCTTATCTTTGTAGCGTGATTCACCAGAGTGAGTCTCCAATTTTTCTCCCTCCGCTGATCTTATGTGTAAATACAGTGAAACTGTATGTGTTTGCTAGGCTAATTGGTCTTATTTTCTTTATGTTATCACATTTGTACCTCAAGTTTTATCTGGAGGATATCTGGTCCATATTGTCCACCTCTTGATACATCAGAACAAGTCCATAATTGTTATCCATAATCCAATCCATAATTGTTGCTGTTTGTTTTTCTCTTCTTTTCTGAGCAAAAAATAACTATCATCACATAAAGCACCTCAGTTGTAGTTATGATTAACAATCTTTGACCCACCCCCCATGACAACAACCCACAAATGTCCACACAGTCGTAGAGACAGTGGTAGAGTCAGTATATGATGAGGGGTCGTGATCACACTTGTAGTGTGTCCAAACTGTCAGCCAAGACAGGACAAGATTTTAGTTGCACAGTCTGACATGATACCCAAAAAATTGTCTTGTCTGAGCCGGCTCATAGCTGAAAACTCATGTGCTTATCCCCCCCAATTTGCGTAGAAAACATACATTTTTATGGCCATAAGGGCAGACTGCACGGTTGTGTTTTTATTATTTTAAATGCATGTTAATGAAAAAAATCTGATTAAAAGATCTTGGTTATAGCCACAATTTGACATTTAAATTATAATTTAACCATATTTAGGTCTTGTATTTTGCATTAATGACATGAATGTGCTAGACGGTTAAAAATGCTGTAATATAGTATAATCTAAAAATACAGGTTATTGTGTCTTTCTTCATGAAGTCATTTTTGAGTTCTGAGAAGTGATAAATCAACCATTTATCCTGTCATAACCGCACTCATATGCTTGTGAAATTGTGGTCTTGTGTTCTTAGATTTTGTTCTTGGTTAAAAAGAAATGATGGATAAGGAAGTTTTGCTGAATGTCAGAAAAATCTTAAGAACAGCGTTTGTAGTTTTAAGAACAGATTTTCTCTTAGGAACAGTTGGTGAATGAGCCCCACTTTCATCCGTGCGACAATTATGCATTTAGTGGATCAGCTTCATACTTTTTTGCTGTTTGCACGTATGCTCTTTAGCACCGATTTGTTGATGTGTGAATGATTTCAGTTACATGGAGTACTGATATAAAAACTCTCAGAGAATTTTGTTGCTCGGTCCATTATTTCTCTGATGTCCTTTTGAGTTCCTGCTGAAATCCCCCTCTCTGACAGGGAAAATCTCCCGCTGTGAGCTGCATATGTGAACTGTCATCCCAGGAAGATTTCAGGAGCAGCCTGACCTGAAATTTACTTGAAATTTCTGGGAGAGAATGGTTGAAAATGCTCCCTTGTCCTGCTGATGTCTTACCGCTGTGTCCTTTTTTGTATCTGTTCCAGGAGGAGGCGAGCCGGCGCCTGGGTAGATGTGAGCCCAAGGTAATGGCCAGGCTGGTGGACATAGGCACACAGACAGATCCAGTAGTTGTGCTGTCCTTGGCCCAGGCCGCCGTGCTAGGTCTCATCTCCCAGAATGAAGTGTTTGGAGCTACTATTGCACCCAACGGCTTCTACACCGGTGAACCCAAAGAGTCCCCTGCACCACCAGTAGACGCAGTCGACTACGAGTACGCAGATCAACTTATTGGAGCCAACGGAGATTACCTCGGTGACAACTTGGGAGAAGACGGACAAATGCAACCCAGCTGCAGCCAGAGGCGGTGGCAGCAGGGGCCACCACAACACCCCGATGGGAAAATGGTCGTCCCCGATCGTCACAGCCTTCAAGGCGGTGATGTGTCATCGTCCCACGTTAAAGGGGAAGTAGTGAACTCTGGAATGTCCTCCTGCGTCCACATGCTGAACAGTATGGCTCCCAGAGGTGGATTAGTACAGGTAGATCCTGCCACTCTCAGAGGAACCAATAAGAACTGTGCAGAATGTGAGCGGGAAGCCTCCAACCAGCAGCAAGCCAACGCACATGTTCACCCTCCTCCCCCACAGGTGGGACACAGAGGAGGGGAGCAGGGTCACAGAGGACTGCAGGGCCAGCGCCCAATGGGGGCCCACAGTCGAGGCAGAGACGATGAAGAAGATGTAGAACACCAGGGGAACAACATGATGAAGCCATCGCAGCAGGAGGAAGCCATCAGCAGCTACTTCCAGACCAGCGAGGTTGGCAGCTATGACTCCGGAGAGATGGGCATGGGGGGCGAGTACGAAGATGGCAGCCAGAGTATGATGTGGAACGATGGGAGTGGAGGAGGGCAGCACCAGCAGCCTCCGCACCCACAGCCACCTCGTCGGCACGGTGGTCGCAGAGTCGACCGACTAGACATCAATATTCAGATCGATGAATCATACTGCGTCGATGTGGGAGACGGACTGAAGCGCTGGAAGTGCCGCATGTGTGATAAGTCATACACCTCCAAGTACAACCTCGTCACGCACATCCTAGGCCACAACGGCATTAAACCACACGCTTGTCCTCACTGCGGAAAGCTCTTCAAGCAACCGAGCCACCTACAAACTCACCTGTTGACCCACCAAGGTACTCGCCCTCACAAGTGCACCGTCTGCAAGAAAGGCTTCACCCAGACCAGCCACTTGAAGCGACACATGCTCCAACACACCGACGTCAAGCCCTACAGCTGCCGCTTCTGCCGACGGGGCTTTGCCTACCCAAGCGAGCTTCGAGCGCATGAGGTGAAGCACGAGCGAGGGCGATGTCATGTCTGCTCGCAGTGCGGCATGGAGTTCCCCACCTACGCCCACCTCAAGCGCCACCAGACCAGCCACCAGGGCCCCCACACCTTTCAGTGCACCGAGTGCAACAAGTCATTCGCCTACCGCAGCCAGCTCCAGAACCACCTGCTTAAGCACCAGAGCCCGAGGCCTTACACCTGCTCCCAGTGCGGCCTGGAGTTCGTGCAGCTCCACCATCTACGGCAGCACTCGCTCACTCATAAGGTACTGACACTGCCGCCGGATACTTCCTCTCCTATCCAGTCTTACTGACTGTTCTAGTTTGCATACACATCATACATGTTTCCTGTGTAGACTAGACTGGTGAAGGTATATCTGTTGTAATGTACAAGAAAATGATAGCTGAGTGAGAGCAGACAGACACAAAAAAGAGGCACTATTAGATCACCAAAGTGAGGCACCACACCTCAGTTCATCTTCTGTCCTTTACCCACTGACATCGGGGTGAAGTAGACAGATAAGAGCATTCCCCGTAGCAAATGCTGCAACTTCAAATTCTGGATATTTCTGAGGACCAGTGTCAAATCATCTGCTAAACCATGACTAAAAAAGTTCTGACAAAAAGTATGTTTAGTTTTCACCAGGGAGAAAATGGGACTAAAATGTTGGACTGTTGGAAAACCAAAAATCTATGTTTCTCCTCTGTGCTTATAACTGTCAATATTTTCATCAGTGCATTTTGAATCAGTTAAATATTGACAGTGCATTCATATGAGTGTTTCACATTTATGTTTATCTTACAATTTAGCTGATTTAATTAGTCCAGAGAAGATAAAAACCTAGACTAAAAGTACTGACTACAATGTAGAACTTTTTACCAACTAAAAGTAGAGTAAAATGTTTTTTATGTTTTTGGCTGAAAGTAGATCAAACCTATGGAGTTAAAAGGACAAAATCTTGAGATCTTAAATCTGAATTTAACCTAAAATAGACTTAATTTAGAATAGCTGCCAAAATTAACATTGCTGAAGACAGAGTAGTTGCAAGTAAGTGGCTGAATGTCAAACTCTAACAAAACTCGATACCTCAATCTTTGGTTGTCCAAACAATGTCCAGGAGACCAAATTGTGCCTGTGGTCAATTTTAATTGGCCTCCAGAAAATTCTTAAATGAAATGAAACATGGCCTGCATTATAACATGAAGCTTTAGCTAGGTGGTTTTTGCTTGGCTTCGACTTTAGGCCATGCTGCAGTGTTATTTTGTAAACAAACATTTTGACAACAATGTAAAATGGACCAATGCAACCAAAGTACAACAATATCTCAATTCATATAATGCCGATGAATTAATACAAAGGATTATGGCATTAAATAGCAGCATGAATGGTGCTCATGAGCTCAACTATCAACTCCATGTCAAGGTCCAATACAAAGCATTATTGTGCTAAATATCTTCAAGCACCAACACTCCTATAAAGTTTAGCAGCTTTATGCAGTTTTCTCTCGTTTTGTGCCTGAATGTGGAGAAAAACATCAGCATCTCCCAGTTCTGCTGTATGGACCTGGTCTCATCCTGACCAGGAGTGGATCCAGTCGTAGACAGGCTGTGTAAGGCTTGATATCAGATTGACCAGGCCAAAACCCTTAACAGTGATTGTGGCATATTTATGGAAAGCTGTGATGAAGGCTTTTTTTGTAATTACTGGGCATATTTTAACTATATCTTAACATGCATTGGATTGGTTTTACTAACTTTAATTTACCAAAGCAGGGATCTAGCAAAGTGGCCCAGTCAGCTCTATGTTTTTCTGAATGCAGCCCTTGGTGAAAAAAAAAAATGTGGGCATCCCTTCCTTAATCTTTTAAGGTCTAGATCAGAATATGTGCCTTTTTCTGCATTCAGTCAAGGGTTAAAGTGCACTCACCCATTTTCTGTTCGGTACAACTTTAGGATGTTTGTCCTGCGGATGTTATAAAAAAAAATGAGTTTCTATCTGTAAAAGAGGTTTGTTCTGTAGATAAATCTCATACACGATGTAAAGAATTACCTTAAATGTTCAAATGTCTCTAAATACGTCCCCCTTCCTACGTTTTCCCAGCACTAATGTTAAAACCTTGTGACTGGAAATGCTTTCCGGTAATTTCATCCCTTCTGTTTAAAAAAATTGAACCTTAAAATATGAAATAAGTGGTAGAAAATCTGCTTTTTTCAAAAAACATTTAGTTCCTTACATCCGCTATACTGAGCTTCTACACATCCTCATTATAAATCTAGTCTGACTGAAATGTCTGTAATTGCTCGGTGCCCCCTGCCTTTTCTGCACACATACACACACCATAACTCTCACGCACACACAAGAAAGAGATAGATGAGGACACCGAGAGATCACAATTCATTTTATAAAACCGCAGGAATATCTTCTCCTTAATTCCCTCTCAGTTTGAGGCCTTTATGATTAATTGACAATGTTAAAGCAGCACTGCATTTGTAATTTTGTGGATCTAGAACTTTAAGCAGAGCAATGAATGGAGTGATGAGTGCATTTCTACAAGTTTAAAATACAAAATTAACCAGTTAGAAATGAAAAAGGGTTGAATTCTTGTGGATTTATCTTAATTTCATTACTCTCAAGGGAACAAAAAATCCTAATCCGTACCTACCCTCCCAATGAGAGAATAGCTAGAAATCTCCCTAGAGGCTTGTGTTGTCGCCTGCTGTCTGCTCACTGCTCCCTCTGCTGGACATCAATGACAGTCCATTTATTTTGCAGACAGTGGGAGGACTGACAGTCTGCCAGGTTTGTCTGCTCACACAAATACTGACTACTGACACTCTAGTGACCTGTAATGCATATTTGTTCTTCTCAATAACCCAGAATCCAGTTATTCAGACCCACTTTGTGTCTGCTGACATTAACTACAGAGTGGCGTGTGTGGTGCAGCCATTCACTCAGACAAGCCTCAAGGCCTGAGCTGCTGTGAATAGTCTGCTCTTGTGACCTGCTTCTCAATGTTTGTACGCTCTCTGTCACATGTGCTGGGGATTATTATTGGAGTAGTAAAGGGATAGTAGAGAGGACTTTTATTCATTATTTTCTGCTGCACAATAATGTTTTTTTATGCCTATAGTGGCTGTTATGGATTTTCAAGTGCTAAAACAACCAAGCATGTCTCATAGGCAGGATGTGGATATCATTAGGTCAAAATGTTTACTAAAACTGTCACTGGCACTGTAGAAAAGTAGTTGTTTTGCCATAATGGCACACTGCCCTGACTTGAGTTGCATTTAGAAATTGCATTTAAGCTGTAGTAGTCACATAGCTATGAGGTAGGCCACAACACGAGCTTCTGTATGTCCTTTGGCATACAGTTTATATTTATTGAAATTAGTGCTGTCTAAGTTTGACAAAGGAGCATATAGCTGGTTGAATTGCTTCTGGACTTGTTGATGTAAAGATCTTACAAATGTTGACAGCTCTCAAGCTAATTCTATGATTCCCTTGTAGATTTATAGATGGTTAATTGTAATGGACCTACTAGTAGCTCAGTAACCCACCGATGCTAGTGAGATTTCATTTTAATATTTCTATTTAAAAAGAAATTCTTAACTGTTATCCATGTATGGATTTGTATGAAAGCTTTCGTTCTTCTAAAACCAGGGCCAGTCACCTAGAGGAGTACAAGCCTAAAAGCAAGTACAGTGCCATCAAAAGTATTCATCCCCTTGGAGTTTTATTTTTATTTATCTATTTATTTTTTTTGTTGACAAAAATGGCAAAAAACTCATAAATGTGAAAGTGAAAACAGATTTCTACAAAGTAGTAATGTCAATTAAATAAAAATATGTAATGTAAAATAAGTGGCTGCATAATTATTCATCCCCTTCAAGTCAGTATTTAGTAGATACACCTTTGGCTGCTATCACAGCACTGAGTCTTTATGGATAGCTCTCAGTCTGGCTTGCACATCTGGACACTGCGATTTTACTCCATTCTTCTTTGCAAAACTGCTCAAGCTCTGTCAGGTGACATTAAATTTTACAAGTCTAGCCACAAATTCCCCATTGGATTAAGGTCTGGGCTTTGACATAGCCACTCCAGAACATTGACCTTGTTGTATTTAAACTATTTCTGTGTAGCTTTTGCTGTATGCTTTGGGTATTGTCTTGCTGGAAAATAAATCCTCTACCCACTGTAGTTCTCAAGCAGACTGAATAAGATTGTCCTCCAGGATTTTCCTATATTTTGTTAAATTAATTGTTCCCTCACCTTTAAAAGTCTCCCAGGGCCATCTCCCAAGAAGTATCCCAACAGCATGATGCTGCCACCACCATGCTTCCCAGTGTGGATGGTGTGTTTGTGGTGATGTGCAGAGTTTGTTGTCTGTCAAACATAGCATTGTGTCTAATTGCCAAAAAGCAGTATTTTGCTCTCAACAGACCAAAGAGCTTTGTTCCACTTTACCATGGAATCTCTAACATGCTTTTTGGTGAATGCTAGTTGAGTTCTAATGAGTTTTCTTCAATAGTGGCTTTCTCTTTTCTAACAGTGGTTGTATGTAGGGTCTCTCCCATCTCCTTCAAAGTAATCATGTGTTTTGGTGTCCTCTCTCGCTAGTCTTCTTCTTAAACAGTCACTCAGTTTTTGAGGTTTGCCTGATCAAGGCAGATTTATGCATGTGCCATATTCCTACCATTTCTTGATGATGGATTTAACTAAACTCCAGGGGAAATTCAATGCCTTGGGGTTTATACTTAACTTTACTTTTCAGTAACGTTTTCTCAGAATTGCTTGGAGCATTCTTTTGTCTTCATGGTGTAATGGTAGCCAGGAATACTGATTAACCAGTGACTGGACCTTCTAGACACAGGTGTCTTTATACTACAGTCACTTGAGACACATTCACTGCACTCAGGTGATCCCTGTTTCTGTGTGTGTGTTTTTTTTTTTTGTTTTGTTTTTGTTTATTTTTTGTTTTTTTGACTATGACTGATTAAAAAAATAATAAAAGGGTAAAACATCCAAGGGGTTGAATCATTTTTATAGGTGCTGTACCAGTTAGCAAGCTGAGCTAGTATTGGAGGAGACTGATGCCCTTCTCTGATGTCCTGTGACTGCCAAAAAATAATGGACCAACATAATTTTTCACACACAAGCTCTATTGTTTGTGTTTTGTGAGTTTAAATAGTCTTAACTTCTATCAACAAAAAGAAAAAACTGCCTTAAAATTTGAAACACCGCTGATATTTTGCCAGCAAGCTCGCTAAACATGGTACTGCTCATCAAATAATAGAGGCAGGTAATTTCAAAATGTATTTTGAAATTTCAAAATACATTTTAAAATGTATTTTTGCCAGAATGATATCACTGATATATAGAGTATAGTTATATTAGTCCAGTGAAATATAGGAGATTTGTTGTAATCTTCGTTAACTCAGAACATATTAAACACCTCAAACTCTGACCTTAAATGACAAACAATTTTGTGACTGTAAAGATGTGTTCCTTTTTATATTCACTAATTTGGATATATTATATACCTTAAAAGCCAATGTTTCTGAGAAAAATAACAAATCTTTTGTGGGAGGTTAAATGATTGCAACAGATTACTACATTAAATTAAATTCTTGCAGATACTCAATAAAACATTTTAGGTAGAAAATGCATTTTCAAATCTATCAGTATCAGAAATACTCCAGTAAAGATCCACTGAAAGATTGCCAATAGTTGTAGTCTTGTGTTTTCAAAGTGTCTTAGTTGTGTCTTGAGCTTTGCGTGGCTGCACCCCCAAAAGGAGTCAATATGTGTATCAAACCAACAGCTGAACACAGACCAGCCTGGTTTTTTAACACCTGAATTACCTTTCACTTTCCCCTCTTACCTACTCTGTCTCTAGTGTGTTTGCCTCTTTTAATTATCTACCACAGCCACAAGCTTGTTAAGCAGCAAGTGTGTGTTGGTCTTGCCTTAGGTAACTAGTTGAACAATGAGAAAATTGCAGCACATACTGTATTTGTTTATTAAATGATTCAGCTTCTCTTTCTCTGTCTGGCCCTTTCTAGGGAATGAAAGGCCACAAGTGTGATGTGTGTTCCCGGGAGTTCACCCTATCTGCCAACCTGAAGAGACACATGCTGATCCACAACAGCGTCAGGCCTTTCCAGTGTCATGTCTGCTTCAAGAGTTTTATCCAGAAGCAGACGCTCAAGACCCACATGATCGTCCACCTGCCTGTAAAGCCCTTCAAATGCAAGGTGACTTTATGAATTAATATAAGATTGAATCCTTGGTGATAGTTGCTGAGTTGGGTTCTTTAATATAAGGAGGACAAGTCAGAGGATTTTCTTTCAGTTAGCTTTAATGCATCATATACTTTTGCATTGTATCTTGTATTTGTCAACTTTGATTTTTATGGTTTGGCAACAGATTCAACAAATTTACAGATCAAGAAAACCCCCTGGATGGTTTTATGATTAACTCTAGGCTTAAGCTTCTGTGTTATTTTAGGATAGCCCTGGTTTTATGCAGAGACCCATGCGTGTAAGCCTCCCTGCATCTCTACAAAAGTGTAACTGTGTCATAATGATGCAAACCACAAGCCCTATGATTGGTTTGCTGGGTAGCATGGTATGACTGCCAGTCAAAAATTCAGGAAGTGAATTCCTTCATCCCTGTGTCTCTCAGTAACCAAACGGGCAAAAAATTACCCCATCCTCTGCCTCAGCTGATTCAGCAGCCATATATTCAATCTCTGATGAGAGAGCTCCAGAGATCCTGTGTGATGATGGGACAAAGTTTCAGAAGGAAAACCATCACCATGTGGCTTGACGGAAGTCTTTCCTCAGTGCAAAACACAGGAAAGCCCTCTGGCTTTCATCTGGAGTTTTTGCAAACTCCAAGTAGGCTTTCATCTGTTTCACACTGAGGAGAGGCTTCCATCTAGCCACTCTGCCATAAGCCCATATCGGTGGAGGGCTGAAGTGCTGATGGAACTTTGTCCCATCTCCACACAGGATCTCTTGAGCTCAGAGTGGCCATCAGGTTCCTGTTTACCTCTCTTTCTAAGGCCCTTTCCCCGATTGTTCAGTTTGGTGAAATGACCAGCTCTTTGGAGAGTCCTGTTTGTGCCAAACGTCTTCCATTTGAGAATTATGAAGGCCACTATGCTCTTGGGAATCTTCAGTGCAATGGAAATGTTTTTGTGGCTTTCCCTAGATCTGTACCTTACAACAATCCTGTCTCTGAGCTCTGCAGGCAGTTCCTCTGACCTCATGGCTTGTTTTTTTTCTGATATGCATTGTCAGCTGTGAGGCCTTCTATAAAGAGGTGTGTGCCCTTCCAAATCATGTCCAATCAGTTTAATTTACCACAGGTGAACTCCAAGAAAGGTGTAGAAATGTCTCAGCAAAGATCCAGAGAAATTGGGGCACAGGTAGCTTAGTGGTTAAGGCACGCCCCATGTACGCAGACGGCCCTGGTTCGAATCCGGCCTGAGGCCCTTTACCGCATGTCTCTCCCCAGCTCTTGTAATATGTAATATAATGTAATATTTCTTTTTCTTTAATATAAATTTGCAAAAATGTCAAAAATTATTTTTTTCACATGGGATAGTGAGTGTAGATTAATCTTTTTGACTGTAGCATCAGGCTGCAACATGAAGAAAGGAAAAAAAAAAGAAACCGGTTTGAATACTTTCTGAATGCACTGTAAATAAGCAGGAAATGTGGAAACAGCTCTGGGAAGTGGCAGAAAAATCACACTGATGAGTTCAGGCTCCTTACTGCAAAGCCTTTCAGACACAAGTTTGAAGTGTTTATAAGGTGTAGGCCACTATAACATAGCTACAGAATATATTGAACACAGAAATATAAACTGTCGACATTTGTATTTGTCTGGATGATTTCTGTGTTCACCAACTAAAAGGTCTTATCTTCTTCTAGGTCTGTGGTAAGTCTTTCAACAGAATGTACAACCTGCTGGGCCACATGCATCTCCATGCAGGCAGTAAGCCCTTTAAATGTCCTTACTGCACCAGTAAGTTCAACCTTAAGGGAAACCTGAGCAGACACATGAAGGTCAAACACGGGATGGATGTCTCACCAGAAGGACAAGGTGAGGTCTTCAGTATGTGCTGTCTTTGACTATTACCTATCCAGTGGAGGTTTACTCAAAGCTCTTCCTGTTTTGCAATGATGCCCATCCTAACGTTCACATCTAGGGGCATGGATAGCTTGGTATATGCTCCTTGTTAGCAAGATTTAAGCCTGAATAGCCTAGTCTGAAATATTAAAAATCCCGGATCTGGGTATTTTTCTGAACTTGAGCAGGATGCTTTTGTCCTTTGTCTTTTTGTGCTTTCTCTTGATTGGTCTTTTACTTTCCTCCCAGCCAAAAAGTCAATGATCATTTTTCTGTTTGAAATAAATGTTGTTAAAATCCCATGCCGAATTCCTCAGATCCAATGTGAGTTGGATCTTATTTTTGTGGAGTATTTATAGTTTAAACATACTAATATTTTTAAATCACTAATTAGTATTAATATGTCCTGGTATACAAAGTACTTTGAATGTTGGAACAGAAGAAAAGCTTTAAATATAAATAAATTTCAGGTTCAGAATTCCTACCATGTTGTTAGTCAAAGGTAAAAACTAGTATTATATATCTAAAAAAAAATGTCAACAGTAAAGCCATATTCTGATCTTTTCCTTTTAAAATCTTTTTCAGAAGTTCTTCCAGAGATGGAGAGCCAGGGGGAGTATGAAGGACAGAACTTCAGCTTTACTTCACCAGATAATATGGACAATGGTGGCTCCCAAAACCTCACCAAACTTACAACAGCAAACATGGAGGACATGGAGGAGTATTACAATTTTGGGAAGGATACAAGCAGCTACACTACACCCTGAGTGGTGATGGACCACAGTTTTGTTTTATTAATAATATTATTTTGAAGGCAGAAGGAAACGAAAGAGTTGTTGTGGAAGCCCTGAGAGACACCAGGGGGAAAGAGATTTTCTTTTAGATTTTGGCCTCCTTCCAGAAGAGCCAGAACTGCTGGACTCTGATGGGAAGCCAGGATGAGACGCACTTCTAAGGAAACGTTTCAGCTCTGTTGCTGATAGCAGGGACACTGAAAGTGTTGACGTGGTCTGGAGCTCCTTTTTTGGGATTAGAGCGCTTGCCGACTCAAAGACTCTCACTGGCGGACAGTCAAATCTGTATGTCGCGTGTATGTGTCATTATTTTTGAAGAAAAAAACACTTTCAGCTGCAGAGCCATCAGTTACATTTATTATGAAAAAAATTTGTTTACCATTTTGCCATTTTTATCATTCAAGACTAATGTATGCCCTTATTATTTGACTGAAAGTGCCAGTTAGGAACATTTGCAGCTAAGCCTCCTCCATGTCAGCTATTTACCCACTGTATATTGAACTTTTGATACATAGTCCCAACATACTCATAGGTTTGAATGCTCTTACTTAACAGTTTCTAATGGTAGTAACCTCTTCTGCCCAGCCCCTCAGTTTAAACAGACTGCTTCTTTAACACATGTGGGCTTTTTGCACACAGGACATTGTAGCCTTATTGTTGACGGGGCACTTAAAAACTTGTTAAATGTCAGCGGATATCTGAAGACAATGTTGATGACATGTAAAACCCTTTCACTGTACAAAGGATTCTTCAACATGCAGTGTGTTTACCTACAGTTTCTGTCCCACATGGTTTAGCTTTACATCAATGATCTATCCCGTGTAGTGAGTATACTGCTCTTGTTTTTGAATCACTGAGTGAACAATACAAAGCACTTTTTTATCGAGACCTGACTGTTTTTTTCTGTGAACTCATTTAACAGAGATGGTAAAATCATTACACAAACAGAAATGCTTTCTCACCAGGTTTAATTGTAATCAGAAGTTTCCTTCATACAGATAATAGCAGTTGTCTGTTCAAAGCAATTCCAGTTCGTACGTTATATCATCAGTTTGGGTTTTTTGTCATTTGAAGTTTCAGCACTCTTAAATCCAGGGCTGTCTTCACTTCACTTTCAAGTCAGTTATTTCAGTAAAAGAACAAAAATAAAGAAATGGAGATCCATTCAATCTTTAATTTAAAAAGGAGAAAAGAACTAATGTGGAGGTCCTGGTTACAGTTTGAATAACTGAATTGAAAGTGGACTGAGACGTGTCCTGTTTTTCATTATTCTGTTTTGGGGAAGACTGTCAACTCCCCCTGTCCTGCCATGCAGGTCAGCTTTGTTATGCACACTAAACCTGAGGAATGGTCTTCTTGGAGGAAAATCAAACTGAGACCTCATGGAGATTAACCATGATTTATTTAATAAAGGTTCTCTAGTTTAAAAGATTGAGTGCTTTTTTAAATCTGTCGCTGTTGGGAGAAAATTCTGCAATGTCAGGCTTTTTTTTTTTGCCATGCATGTTCATCAAGGAATGAAATTACTGTATGTCAGACTAAAGTGCCTTAAAATGGATGTTTTGCTATGTAATTCAGTAGAAATTCTCATCGTTACAGGAAACCAGGTCATAATGATTCTGTCATCATCTCATAATTTGACCTGTCTGATTCGTTAGTTCATGACTGAAAACATCTAAAAGAAGAACATGCATACTGGAACAATAAAAACACAAAAGCAAAAAAGAATAACATACACTGAGGCAGGATGGATCAATTATGGCAAAAAACATATTCACCATTATTTTGATTCATATTGAGATCACAAATATTCAACATAATATTTCATTCACTGATTTTTACAAAATCTGTATCTGTACATTTTGAATGATTAAATAAATTTGTTTTCCCTCAAAGGGTAGCCACAACCATGTTTAAGAAGCTTGGCATAAGTTCAAGCAGGAAGACCGTTTAATTTTCATTCATCCTTTGATTCATTAATAATCACTCCCTCACTTAAATTCTAAGCCAATCCCTTTCTGCCACAACATCTCTTAATCCAATCATCCTGTAGATGTCATATTTCAAAATCTGTCTCCTCTCCTTCTCAGTTTCAGTGCGTCCGCTGCAACCCTCCTCCACCCCAGCCACCTCCTTTACATCTTATCTGTGTTCAGGTCCAGCTCCTTTGTGGCATCCTGCATCTCTTCATCCACCTCCAAGCCATCTCATGTGTTTTTAGGTCCAGCTCTTCAGAAGTCTCTCCTCATCTTATCCTACACCTTCCATCACCACCACCACCAGTGTCTAGACTCCATGAGCAGTATCTTATCCTGCTGTCAGCCTCACTACCCCTTTCAAATTCATTTAGACATCACGATGGGGTCTAATCATCAAAGACACTACACAGTCTCAAACCTTTATAAACTTGTGAAATAAATCATTGTTGAACTCGTATTAAGTCTCTCCTGATTGAACTAATTCTGCATTGTTCTAGGTACAACTCCTCAAAACCAAAGCTGTTCTGTAAGACTGTGATATTTTTGGCTTTTTTGTTAACCATCATATTTAGCTTTTTCAACAACACAGCATGCTGCTTAGTAATCATTTAATGTCTATTATATTGTTTTCATGATTGTGGGAAGCTAAAATCATAATTGAAACTGCATTAATTGCCCAGCTTCTACGCTGAGGCGGTTAAAATATGTCAATACTTTGATGCTCTAAGTACAATGCTTAAGCCTTATTTCTCAGATGGATAGTTTTGAGAAGTTCCAGCTTAAAAAACACATTTATTTCACCCATTTCACAAGATAGACACAAAAAATGAATTAACCAACTTCCTTTTTTAGTAGCTGTGGTGCTATTATTGGTGTTAAAAGCATCAGATGGAAATGTTAAATTCTAGTTTCATAATTCTAATGATTGTCATTCATTCTATATGAGTATCCTTGTGCTGTGCTCAGTGGAGATGTGTGCTGGTTCTCCTTGTAAAGCAGAATTAATGGGTTTGGCATCCAGCACACACCCCATTGAGCTTTCATTGATGTGCTCCAGCCTTTAAAGCTAATAACTCTCCCATTAGCCTCAGCTGTGTTCTTGGTTTAATTAGCAAACATTAGCAGGCTAACATGCTAAACTAAAGCAATTCCATATTTCTTATTTGTTGGTGAACAGTCTAGCTGACCATTTAAAATAGATGCTATGAATGCTACATTACTGGTCCTGGAACAGTTAAGCCTGGGAAACCTTAAAGCAGCGGTTTCCAAAGTGAGCTGTGCTTTAGTACTGATAGAGTAGTAAAAGAAAAAGAGGCTTAGCTCTGTGATTATATCAGCATTAGTTCAATGCACTTGTTTTGTTTTTTCTCAGCTGCTAATATGGCTGTAGATGTTATGAAATGATTTTTAAAGGTATATCAATAGTAGTTTCATTTCACCCAAAAAAGTACAACCACTAGACATGTTTTTTCATTTAGCAGACACTTCTGACAAGAGACAAAAACATCAGTTAGAGACACATAGTGCCTTAAGCCCAATCGGATGATGGTTCTGCCATGCAGTGTTAGAAGCAATGCACATGATGTATAGAACCTTTTTTTGTTTGTTTTGCTTTCCTAAAACTATAAACATAAGCAACCAAACAACAACTCATTAACATGAGAACTCTCATCATCACCATCACTTACATTGTCTTCATCTACATACTGTATACTGCACAAAATTACCAAGTGCTGGGTCGCTCACAAAGAGCTGGGTGTTAAACTTACAGAAGTAAAGTTCTCACTCTAATTCTATAAACTCATCCCACCACTGGGAACAACAGAGGAGAAAAGTCTAGCTAAGTGCATAGTGTTCTCTTGAAAGTAGAAAGGGGCTCTGCGTATCAAATGGAGT
This sequence comes from Cheilinus undulatus, assembly GCF_018320785.1. Lineage (NCBI taxonomy): Eukaryota > Metazoa > Chordata > Actinopteri > Labriformes > Labridae > Cheilinus > Cheilinus undulatus. The sequence continues at coordinate 26,955,635 of NC_054865.1, read as the reverse complement.
AAATCTGGACATCGTAAAGACAAAAGACTGAATTTTCTTGACTCCAGTGCAAGAGTCACACTCACTAGAAAATCTGTTACACTGGTAATTAACCACATCTGATCTTTTTACCAACTGTTCAGGTTATGCTCTTGCTTCGGGACACTATGTCCTTTGTGAGAGTGTATTGTTAGTTTTGTTGCATGTGCACCCATGGATTTTCTTACACATTGACAGCTGCTTTGCACTGTGTGCATGGATTATACTTACATGAGAAATCATTTCCCTGGATGTGATTGATCAGTTTGATACAGTATGTTTCATTTATGGCAGCACATCATTTAAAGTGGGAGGTTCTTTGGCACTAAGCAGTTCTGTGGGAAGGTTCCTCATGATGGAAATTAAAGTAGTGGGTATAAGAGTTAATCTAAATGCTAATTTCTGGTAATTTTTAGATACAGGCTCCTTGTTCATTTTCTTTGGCTTTATAGAGCATGGGAAGGAGAGGGACTAGTATATTCCCTGAAGAGTGATTCAGTTATGAAGTCCACCTCTATCCAGACTGAGACTGGACAGAAAGACAGTATCAGACAAACTGCTGCAATGATAGGGTTTCTCTATGTGCATACTCTGGTTGCCCTCTGTTAGATAACCATTCAGGCCAGATAAGATCTTTTCTACATGATCAACAGAAGAATTACTTGAAGGAAAATTCAGGTAATGTGATTGGCTATTTAACCTGACACAACCTTACATCCTCTTCACTGAGCCTCAGTAGTTCTGCACTGTTAACTGTGACAAGCACCAAGCAATTTTGCCCCTACTCAGTTTTGTAAGAAAAAAAGGCACAAAGTTTAACTGGTTATGTAATGAAGACTGAGCTGTGATACAAGCTGCATATCAGGCTGAGTGTTACCATGTCGACATCTGCTGGCCATAAACTTTGGTGGTCACCACAGCAGCAAGCTTTTGCCAAGCGACCCATCAGCTCTCCCCCCTGCTGGTGCAAACAATACCCACTGTCATACACAGGGCCATGCTTTGACACACGCTGCATGAATGCACAAGTAAACAGACACGTGTGTGCAACTGAAATGTTTCCCATCTGTTCAATGGTCATCACAGCAAAATTTAACACCATACCCTGTTTCTGCATTACTAGGAATAGTCATTTCTTTTTAATAATAATAATGCTGACAGTGCAAAATATGGCCAGGTTTATACATGTGGCTGGTCTCTGAAGACATATAAAAGATTCTAAATCACTTGATAGGCCATTACAAATTAAAATTACGCTTCATACGAATCATAACAATGCAATAAATTGAGTGTGACATACAAAACTGGTCCCTTGCAACAGGAAAGGCAGAAGAGCACAAACATTGTGTCAGTGAGCTATACAATACAAATATGTCAAAAAAAGGTCATTTAGTTCCTTCATAATTGTACAAAAGTTAATACAAAAGTAGGATAAAAAAAGTTTGAATCTGTAGACAAGGTTTGTCTTTTTGCATTGTATGTGCTTCTTCAAATTTTTCTTCATTTGCCCAGAGCTTTGTCCAAGTTAGTCTTGATGGCATCCAAAAAGTCTGATGTGTTCACGTAATGCTCATTCAGCTTGCAGCTGCAAAAATAAAGTTAAGGGGTTCAGTTTGTAATAAATTACAATATCTGTATCTTCAGTGCCTCTACAAGTATTCACCCGGTGGATCTTTACCCTTCTTTTGATTTTACAAATCAAAAGAAATCTTTAAGTGTTAAAGTGAAAACAGATTTCTACAAAGTAATGTCAATTATATAAGAAAATGTAATGTAAATTAAGTGACTGCATAAATATTGACCCCCTCCAAGTCAGCATTTAGTAGATGCACCTTTGTCTGCAATCACAGCATTGAGTATATGTGGATAGGCCTCAATCAGGCTAGGGCATCTGGACACTGCAGTTTTACTCCATTCTTCTTTGCAAAACTGTTCAAGCTCTGTCAGGTTGCACATATTGGGAGTGACAGCCTTTTTCAAGTCCAGCTACAGATTCTCTATTGGGTTAAGGTCTGGGCTTTGACTCGGCCACTCCAGAACATTCACCTTGTTGTCTTTAACCATTTCTGTGTAGTTTTGCTGTATGCTCTGGGTCGTTGTCTCACTGGAAAATAAACCTTCTCCCAAGCTGTAGTTCTCCTGCAGACTGAATAACATTGTCCTCCAGGATTGTCAAAAAGTTTTTTTTTTTTTTGTTTTTTTTTTGTCTTTTCAGTCCAAAAATCTTTTTCCCACTCAACCATGGAGTCTCCCACATGCCTTTATTTGAACTCTAGTCGAGATTTAACAAAAGTTTTCCTCAGCGGTGGCTTTCTCCTTGCAACTCCCCATAAAGATTTGACTGGTAAAGAACCTGGGCAACAGTTGTTGTATGCAGAGTCTCACCCATCTCAGTTGCTGAAGCTTGTAACTCCTTCAGAGTAGTCACAGGTGTCTCAGTGGCCTCTCTCACTAGTCTCCTTCTTACATGGCCACTCAGTTTGTGAGGACGGCCTGATCTAGGCAGATTTACACACATGCCATATTCCTTCCATTTCTTGATAAAGGATTTAACTGAGCTCAGGTGTGTTCAGTGCCTTGGATTTCTTGGATTTGTATCCATCCCCTTACTTAAACTTTCAGAAACCTTTTCTCTGAGTTGCTTAGAGTGTTATTTTGTCTTCATGGTGTAATGGTAGCCATGAATACTGATCAACCAGTGACTGGACCTTCAAGACACAGGTGTCTTTTAATACAATAACTTGAGACAAATTCACTGCACTCAAGTGATCCCCATTTCACCAATTGAGAGACTACTAACACCAAATGGTTGGACCTCTGTTGAAATGGGTCAGTCACTTTCAATAGAGTTAATATTTATGCAGTTACTTATTTTACATTCCAAATTTTTGTTTAATTGACGTTACTTTTTAGAAATCTGTTTTCTCTTTGACATTAAATAGGATTTTCTGTAAAAGAAATCTCAAAAAAGCCAAATCATATTGACCATGATTAATTTGTAAAATAAATACAAGGGTAAAATATCCAAGGGGGTAAACATTTTTGTAGGCACTGTAAATAGTCCATCACTTCTTATGTTTAAAATAAAGACTCACTTGGCTAATCCGTGGATGCATCCTGCAAGGTCCTTGGTCATCACTCCATTTTCCACAGTTTCCACACACACTTTTTCTAAAGTCTGGGAGAACCTAAAGAGCAACAATGAGCAACAAATGTGATACAAAACTCTCCAAACTATACAGTACGTCACATGAGTAAATGATAGCTATTTTAAGGGTCACATACTTTATCAAGTCAGCATTTCCATCCAGTTTGCCTCTGTGCTCTAGTCCTCTGGTCCAAGCAAAGATACTAGCAATGGGGTTGGTACTGGTTGGTCTTCCCTACAAAGAGAGAAAGCAGCACATGTTACTGTAACAGATTTTTTTCATTCGATTCAGAACTGAAGAAGATGCTCTAGATGTTGCTATCAACATCTTTGCCCCATCTACCCAGTGTTTATGGAATTAGTCCTTTGTGAAAAAGGTGTACAATATTGAGATATGGTGTATGATTTATTCTGAATGACTTGAAGATATATGCTCTGAATTGCATGGATATAAGTCTTATTAAATCCCTTTAGCATCTCATAAAGACGCACATTTTAATGTTAGTGACATAAAGTGATACAGAACTGAAGGGGACAGACAGCGAAGTCTCCTAGTCTCTTAAAGTTTTCTTTGCAACACAATCTGCTGACTTTTGACTGTGAGCTTCACATCACTGCACAAACAAAGACAGCCATAAAATGTCCTAAATATGAAAAATAAAAAATGACAGAGAGCAGAATCACTGCATCCAAGTCTTTTGGAATGTTGATAATCCAAAAGAAAACAAATATTCCCTACAATATGGGTCCCAGTGTGCAGGTTGGAAATATAAAAATGACTAAATTAACCAGTTTTGGCTGTACAGGTGTATTTTTTAATGCTGGGGGATTTAAAAAGGTGTCGATTTCTGTTTACCAGTATTGTAAGGACGTTCAAATTTCCGGTATTTTGACAACTCTACTCCCCTGGGTTTGACCTTACCCTCTGATGTTCACGGTAGTGTCTTGTCACTGTCCCATGGGCAGCCTCTGCCTCAATAGTCTTGCCATCTGGACACACCAGAACTGACGTCATAAGACCCAGAGAGCCAAAACCTGGACACAGACCAAAGTAAACTCAAGCTCAGAACATGGAGTGCAGATAAGTTTTTTTGAAAAACTATAAATCACCAGACTGAAACTTATTTACCCTGTGCAAGAATATCTGACTGCACATCTCCGTCATAATTCTTGCAGGCCCAAACAAATCCTCCGGAAGACTTCAAGACCTGAGCCACCATGTCGTCAATGAGCCGGTGCTCGTACCAAATCTTCAGCTTGTCAAACTGAGGCTTGTAGTTCCTGAAAGAGAGAGAATAAGGAAAATTCTCCCCTGTTTAACAGTGGTCAGCAGATTTAGACAGCATGCTGTCCAACCCAGCAAAAAAATGACACATGAATCCTGATCTGTTCGTGATCTTACTTCTCATAGATGTCCTGGAAGATGTCTTTGAATCGTCCATCGTAGGCTTTGAGGATTGTGTTCTTGGTGCTCATGTACAGAGGCCATCCCTTCTGGATGGCATACTGGAAGCAGCTGTGAGCAAATCCAGTGATTGACTGCAAGCACAGGATACGATTAAAAATCACATCACAAATTATTCATTAACTCACACCCTTAATTATATTGAAATACAAATTATTTCAGACTTGAAATATGTCTTAAATCTTTGTGATTCAATGCAGGTATATGAATCAATAACAGTCTTATTATTACCTCATCAGTGTTGTACATCCCCATCCCACAGCCTCCTGCTGGAAAGTCATACACCACCCACTCCCTCTGCTTGCTCCCATCATTTGGGGAAAACACAATCTTGAACTTTCCTGGCTGGTCGACAACAAAGTCTGTGGCCCTGTACTTTGAGATCAAACATCAGAACTGGCATTAGAGACATCTGTACTTATCTCAGTTTAAAAACATCTCTGGGAATAACAACAACGTCCATGAGAAGTTTCTTACCTGGTCACCAAAAGCATGTCTGCCAATTGTGATGGGCTGTGACCAACCAGGAACAAGACGAGGGATGTTTTTACAAAGGATGGGCTCACGGAAAACTGTCCCACCTAGGATATTCCTGATTGTGCCATTTGGACTCTTCCACATCTTTTTTAGCTTAAACTCTAAAAGAAAAGAATTCTACTTAAATTAAAATAACTATTTCATTTTCATTTTAATACAACTGATAGCCATGGTGCTTCTGGTTAAAAATCAAATGCTTTCATGATTTTCTTTTTCAGGTCAACAAAGTAGGTACGTTTAAAACCATTGAAACACAACGTGTCCAGCTTACCCTCAACTCTGGCCTCATCAGGAGTAATGGTGGCACATTTCACAGCCACATTATATTTCTTGGTTGCCAGAGCAGAGTCAATGGTGACTTGGTCATCGGTCTGGTCCCGGTAAGGCAGACCCAGGTCAAAGTACATCAGCTCAACGTCCACGTTTGGCAAGATGAGCTGTAGATATACAAAAACCTCAAAACTAATGATCACAGCCCATTTTAATTTGAACAGAACCGGCCTGTAATAATTTCAAAATAAAAGGTTTCCACTAGTATCCTCCATCTTTGGACAAGCTTGACTTCTGCCTACCTTCTCTTTGATGAACTCCCAGATGATTCGGGTCATCTCGTCTCCATCCATCTCCACCACCGGCTGAGCCACCTTGATGCGCTTTGTAGCATCTGAAAAATGTACACTTACATTATCTATCATGTTTACTGTGTTTGGCAATGGAAAGATTTAACACTAAAATAATGCAACTGTGATTACACAGGAAAATGTCCACTGGACTTCCATAACTTGGCCACATGATTTTAGAGTGTTTCAATGTATGCACTATACATATCTTGCATTGCAGTGGCCTGTAGTCCTTTGAGGAGTTTTAGCTCATTATGGAACATACCAAAATGAATGATGGTGACAGTTTCTATACCGTTATTGTTAATGAGTTTGCCAGACAAAGTCATTAACAGTACATCGCTGAAAGGGTCGTCTTTTAACATTTCAAAGCCAAAGATTATTTATGTGATACCAAGCAGTAGCCTCCATGGTTGGAAAACAAAGCCAATGCTGAGGTTTAAAAACTGCAGTTCCTTGAGTGTCCACCTGAGGCTGGCTGCAGAAGCACTGGAAGTCACATGCACCCGATGTTAAAATGCAGTTTTTTTTCATTAGAAATAAACACGTTTGCAGCCGGGTTCAAAGCAGAATTTTTGGCATGAAGAGTTAATGTCTTTATAGGCACACAATGCATAGGGGTAATTTTCACTTTTTACAGTCAGTGATGGCCTGGGGTGCCATGTCATCTGCTAGTGGTGGTCTACTACTTTCTGAAGTCCAAAGTCAACACAGCCATTTACCAGGACTTGTGAGCGCTTCATGATTTTGTCTGCTGATAAGCCTTATGGTCATGCCGATTTCATTTTCCAGCACAACGTGGCACCTGCCCACATTGCCAAAAGAACCAAAATCTGTGAACCAAGCTGTGAAATAATCATGTATAATTATGTAACATTACGACACATGAAGCAAATACTCGGGACTATTTCTTGAGTAAACCACTGTGCGGAGTGACACAGTGCAGCAGCCATGTCTGGAGTGTAGTTCCGGCTTTGCATTTACCTTTATAACATCTCAGTCTCATAATGTTCCATGATTACTTCAAAGCGTGGTGAATGTGCAGGTCACAGCTTGTCCACGAGAGCATTTTGGAGTTGCTGGATTGTGTATTTGATGAGTTTGATGAGGGAAAGCCAGAAATACCATAAGACACCATAGCGTTGGCAGAGCAGCTCCTATCTCAGCACCGCCGATCTAAAAACAGTTTGCACTGACAACTAAAGGTAACAAATCTAATTATTAGTAAGACTATAGGGATTATGGCAATGGGCAAATTTGCCAAAATGTTGAAGTATCCCTTTAATAATTTAATATTTGAGTTCAATGTGAGTAAGATTTAAAATAGAAATGTGACCTTTTCCTCTTTATGTTAACCAATAACCAATAAAAACACAAATTAATAGAAAAAATGTATTTTGCAATGCAATGAAATAAACAAATAAAAACACAACATTTTGTAGACTGGCAATTTTCTTCATTTAAATAATTGAACCTTAAACATTTACAACTAAAAATATATTAATCAACATATTTATCGTGTTGAAGTTCAATTTTTTTCTTGACAATATTCTTAAGGAAAATCCTCTTTTGTGTTCTGATTATCAAATTCCCCTTAAATTACAAAATGAGGACGGATTTTGTGAGATTTTACAGTACGTTAATATAATAAACTGAAAAGATTAATAGTGGATTCCTCTGAATTAATTTTGATGTGTGTCAGACTTTGCCCCCCTCAGTCTCATTACTCAGGATAAGCCAGCGTTTTAACTCAACTACACCATGACCTTGGAGTTATGTGACAGATTTGATAGCAGTTATTACCTTCTTGTACCTGATAACAGGTGGACTCAATGCCAAGACAGGCCGACACCAGTCTCATGACATGCCTTTCTTTATATGTTTATATCTGCAAAGATATTACCTTTCTCACCTGAGGAATTCACAGCACATAACCCTCCGAGTTTACACCGCACTGCGCCTTCTTCAATTGAATGAGTTACAACGTTCATTATTGTTTTATCTGCGTTTTAATCGGTATGTTGTGCCCTGACCGTAACAGGTCTTTTTTAATAGGTGAACTACTACCTTTACTTTTTCTAGTAAGAGTGATTCAGAGTTGGCAAGTTGCCAACAGCCACATCGACTTCCGACCATCGGCTTTTACTCTCAAATATTCATTCAAACACACCTCCCTGCGTTCACACTGCGCCCCACACAGCCAGTAGACAGCTTTACTGATATGAACCTCACAGTTAAATCTGAATAAGTTATCTCAGTCACACATTTGTGGTGTCAGTGGACACCGACTTACAGTTCCTGCGTTGCGGTGTTTGAAGGCAGACGGAGGCCGGTGAAAGCACCGCGGGGTTTGGAGACAGAGCAGCAGCTGCTCCTCTGGACACGGAGCTCAGAACCTTCAGGTAACCTGCCATGTTTACTACGGCTTTATGACGGTGACGGCCACGGGGACTTTCGTCATGAATGAACCACGAACCAGCCGGCACACGGGACAAGGCACTCTTCTTCTCTGAAGTATGGTGGTTTAAAATCTTAGTTTAGCCTTACTGCCATCATGTGGCGATAGTGCACAGCTAAACTAACACTCTCACACTGACTGGTGTTCTTTTCCACCAATCTAATGTGTTCATTATTGCGACACTGAGCCTATCATTTAGTAAAATTTAGGTCACTCTGTTTTCTGAATATGTTCACAGAAACCAATAAGATTTTTACACATAATGCAAACTGTCCTATAAAGCTCCCCCTGTTTTTTTATAAGTTCCCTTTTTCAAACTTTTATTCAAATAAAAAACATCCACTCATTTTAGAACTAAGTGCACTCATTTTACCCTTACCTCCTGATCCTACTGCTGCCCTTTATTGATTTTGCTCCATGCCAAGACCTTTCCCCTGATTTTGAAAATGTATTATGATGGTCCATGTTTGGCTTTGTTTTTATAATAGCTTTGGAGAGCTGCTTCTATCTCTAATTACCCAGAATACCCAAATGAGCAGGAGCCCAGGTTAATGTGCCCTCAGGACCTTGTTTAATTGCTCTTGAAGGCATTTCCTTTATTTTCATATTTTTATGAGGAACCCCTGAAGTAACAGTGGTTAACATTAGTTGTGCAATTTCAGCTCCCCTCCCCACCTCAGTTAGACATTACATAACCCTGTCACATTTCTACACTTCAGTCACATTATGGTACTTCTCACTGTCCTCAACTGCTTTGCTGCCAACCGCTGGCAATGAAATCTTCTTTTCGGTGGCTTTAATGTAATATTTTAGTTTGGCTTCTCTCTGTTTTTCATTTCATAATTGAAACACTTTCATCATTTATATTCAGATTTAGATTCAGAAAACTTTTTGATCGCAAAAAGGCAATTCATTTGCAGCTCATCCACATCCATAATAATCAATATTCAACTGAAACATGTCAACACTTACAGATCAATAAGCAGAGGTCAGTGAAGAGATATACAAATAAATATTTATAGACTGCAAAAATCAGTAGACATCTTTTCTTTTTGGAGGGACAAAAATAAGATATAATATGAATTATTTAATTTTCAGACATTTATGTTGATATAATAATCAGTCTTAGACATATTTCTTATTTTTCCTGACAATCCACCTAATCAGCTGTCTTAAATAACTATTCTCCATATCTTGTGTGTTCAGTGATGGAGAAATATTTACTATGTATGATCATATGGTCATTCCCCCATTCTATCCACTTTAACACAATGAGGTGAATATTTTAGAAATGTAAAGACATTTTTATTCAGAGACTGAATTCTTGTTAGGCTGTGTTTGTAAACGTTCTTCTTATCATGAGAAGTTGAATAGAGCCCTCTGAATAATTGCTGATTAAAATAACTCTGAGTCTGTTGAAATACCTGGCCTAAACATAGAATATAGTATGTTTACATATTGTACTTGATTAGTACACAGTACATCTGTGTTTTAAATGCAGCTTATTTATGATGGAAATTCAGAGCATTTTTTGTCCTCATAAAATATCTAAAATGGGTTTATTAAAGAGTTGTAAAAATGGTTGTTACATCACAAGTCTCCACCCAGTCTGATTCATCATCCCTGACCTTCTTTTCTCACCTGTTTAAGCCACACCCCATACATTATAAAAGCCTGCCTTTAGGCCTCCCCCTTCCTACAAGAACCAGATGTGAGTAAAAATGACCAGATACCTTGATTTTATCTTTTTTCTGAATAATCTATTGTTGTTATAATAGTTATTTATTGAATTAAGTACATTTGACAACAGGTGATGCTACTTTGTTTAGTAAATACTGTTGAGATTAGATTTAAAGAAAAGTTGTCTGTGATTATTGTGTATATACACTGTACTAATCTTCTACTTTAGAAGGTAAGTGTACAATTTCACACCTTTGATTTATATAAATACCAATAATTATTAAATGACAATATTATTATTAAAATATTAAATCTGACATTGTTTTTTGCTCCTTTTTGGTTGATCCCTGTTTCCAGGGTGGTGCCCCATTATTTCATATTGTATTTATTTAGATAAATAATTTAAATCCTAATGATCAATATTCCAACAATAACCAAAATCTAGTATTCAAATTACAACACTATGTATTATTTCTGATACAGCAAATGGTTCAATATTACTTTGCTAAATTCCCTTAGTATTTATCTTTTTATTGACGTGCCTGAAGAGGATGCATTGCTGAAACTGTTAGAACAATATTCCATCCTGTGTTTTAATGCATACTCAACATATGATCTATGAATTGGCAGTGATGTTGAAAGTTCTTACTACAAAACTGAAAACCACTTTTTCCTAGAAAATACAAATACATTATAAGTGAATCTGGATCTGAAGTGTGATACATCCAGTATGATTCCTGAAGGAAATAAAACTCAAAATCACTTCATTATCTTGAAAAGTTTATAAATTCCATCTGCACATTCACAATAAGGCACTTAAAACCAAAATGTGCTTCCATTGAATGCCAGGGTATGCAGGTAATAAAGAGACTGATAAACAAAATTTAGGGAAACCACAACTTTCTTGAGGAAAAAAAATCTGATTTACAAGTCACATAGAAATGTCCTTTAAATTTATCTCAGTCAGAAAAACATGGACTCATCACACTTAACCAAAACATGATGAAAATGTAAAAATCCAATAATTCAGTAACAGCAGTATGGCACTTACCAGTTCAAAACAGTTAACTCTTCACTTGAAGGGAAATTAAAGAGATGTTGTGAGGCATTTTATATGACACAAAAGGTGGTACAGCGCTCTTTCAACAACATGTGCACATAAATTAAGTTAAAAAAAAAAACAAAACAAAACCAACATTGACAAATGTAACTGACATTCAGAAACTAAACTTCAATGGCTTTTCATGTAATTGCTGGCACCAGTGACATGTTTTATATGGACTGTGGGTCGTAAACAGCTGCTTTATATTGTATTCAATAAAAATATAATAAATATTAAGTGCAAGGACAGGTGTCACTCTCCATTTTAAGGATCTTCTTTTCAGTACAGCTCATTGAGAACTAAACATACAGACGTGACAGATGTAGCAGGCTTTTCCCTTAAGTTTGACTCTGGGTAAACTAAAGATTAAAAAAAACTTCCTGACCTTTCCCTCTACTAAGAGGTTTATTTAAACTACTACTAGATGCACATTTGTGTTCACATTGACTGACCATTGACTCTAAGTAGTGGCTGCCACTGAACCCTTTTTTTCTGTGAAGAAGCTCCTGAGCATCATAACTTGTCCAACGCCGATGACAAACAGCAGAATAGTTTCTCCGACAGACCAGTAGGTCACCCGCTCGTGGAGGTGCTCCGCTTTCGTACGGTCATGGGCCTCTCTGAGTCTGTACCACGTCTGTGACTCAGCCACTACCTTCAGGGCCTCATGGATGGAGACACAAGACGTCTCCAACTGAAAGGAGAGAGAGAGAGACAAAAGAAAAAAATAATCTCACATACAGCATGGGGGTTGGGGAAATGGATTATGTTCTGATTCTGAAAACTCACTTCTTGGTCTGTATTTTTCAAACAAGTCTAAATAATAAGGGCCAGAATTCTAAGCAACACCTTCTATCTCAAGGAAATCAATAGAATGATTAATTGGATAATCTTACATTTTATTAACCACTCCTATAAACCTGAGGCTGTAGGATTTATAGAAATAGTTTGTTTCTAAATCATGTTTTGTGTAAAACTAAAACAGACTGAGCAGGTGAGTGGTTATTCCTGGTGGAGTAATGAAGATATTTAAAGACTTACAAAAACAGATCAAGCCCACACCTCTTGTTTCACCTGGTGGACTCAGTATGAAATACCTCCACACTGCTTTTCCTATCTGTTGATGACCAGTCAGTTTGCCTATTGGCAAGATTTTGAAAATCAAAATAGGCAACAAACAAAGCGTTTATCAAAGCAGAATAATGGAAAAGCCCTTGCAGAAATGTACACTTTTTCCTCTGAATATGATATCGTATGGCCCTCTATAAACAGGGCACTTAAATTCATTCATAACCTCACACACATATTGAGCAACCTAGTAAAAGCAACAACCAGCTGTTTCAACCCCAGAAGGGAGATCTGTAGCATCTCCCTGTCACCGACTAATTTTTACCTGAGTCAGTGCTGTATCTCTAGTCATGCTCTGCAGGAGGGGTTCCTCATCTCCATGGCGGAAGTCCAGATACACTATTTTATGTGTAAAAGTGGAGAACTCATTGCTGAAGCAGACCTTGTAGACTCCCTTCATGGTCGTGGTGTGAGAGAAGCTGTCATACTGCTTCCTGTTCTCATTATACAGGACGTTGTTTAGAGGATCCGTCACAAAGCAGTCCACGTCATAATTTCCTCCTGATATGACCTTAAAGTAAAAGGAAAATGAGAACACGTACACAAACACCTCTAGGGGTGAGGAGATGATCAGTATTCATGCAGCTGTCATACTGTGACATAGGTTGTTGTGCTGTAACATATGGAGTGAATTTACTTAAGCGTGCTGTCCAGAAGATAATTGAGTGAATAAGAAACTAAGCTGCAGTTTTGGATAGCCTTATAATAAATGCAGTATTAAGTCACAGAAGTATTTATTCTTCATGCTGCCATTACAACCTCCATATTGGTATGCCTCACCTAAAAATGTTTGTAGTTTTAAATCGTAGTAAAATTGAACGTTTTCTCATCTTCCAATAAACAAACACATGCCTATCAAATAAATAAGTGACTCGCCAGAAGATAACTCTATACGCCTTTAGCAGAAACAGAGGGAAGAAGCTTCCAGAGTTACTCACCTGGAAATCTATGTCAAACTTCACGTCTTTCTCCAGCTCCTCGTAGAAACATTGCTTATCGTTGTCGGGGAGCTCAAACGTCAGCTCTGTCCCAAACACCACAAACACATGGAGCAAAAAACAGCTCAGTCCGAGGCACAGCATCACGAGAGTTTAGAACTACCTGCAGAGAGCTTTAGCAGCACAGATACAGCACAGCAGCAACACTATTGATGACAGGTTAGTAGCTCTGACGTGGCATGAGCACGACAAACTTCCGGAATAGTTTTTTTTAATCGTAATTTAAAAAAGGAAGCAGATATCAAATGTGAATCGATTTTGATAGTGGTAATGATAAAACGGCTAAAGGGAAAGAAAATCTAAACTTTTAAGATAAAAGTCACGTGAAAATAGTAAAGTTAGGACTGGACCGATTTCCGGTTTCAAAATAAACTCCCATATTTTAAACTGAGTCAGATAGAGAAAAAAGAGAAAAGTATGATCTGAAAATTGAAATACAGTAACGTTAATTTAAAAAAAAAAAAAAAAAAAAAAAAAAGCACATCTATATTAAAGATTAAAAAGACCTCTCTGTTACTGCCGTTAAACTTTCAAAACAGTTTTTAAATTTAAATCATAAGAGCTTGAAAACATAATTTTCTGAAAAAATTCTGAAAATGTTATGTCTTTTTCCTCTTGATTTGAGTGATTTCAAAAAGTATGCAAATAGAATATGAAAATGTTTTTAGAAATGGATGATTGGATATTTATTTGATTTTTGAGTAAAAAAATGCACACATTCTGAAAATGAACATGACACGACCATTTTTTGGAAATCAACATTTAAACCTAATTTTCTTTTTCAATTCAATCATGTTTAATGAAAAGTATTTCTGTGGGTGTATTCCAATTTTCAGATGAGAGTTTTCATTTGAGTTATGGTCGCTATATGTTTCCATTCAAACATGCATACATAGAAATAGATAATACAGCCTGTATAGTGTGTTTAAAATGTAGAATGTTGCTTGCTTTAATTTTGTTGCTGTGATTATTGGGGATACTGAGCATCCACATTACTGATATTTATTATTTTTATTATTATAGTAATAATAATTTGTTGTACTATTATTGTTTCGAATAATAACAATAATAAAAAATAATGACAACAACAGCAATAAAAATAAAAATAAAAAATAATGATGATAATTATAATGATAATAATATTCACTGATACCATTGTGTAGTCAGTTATGATTGTCCTGCAGCAGGTAAAAGTCCTCAACGGTTTTTTTGTTTTCACGAAGTGGAAAGAGTAAAAAGAAACAATATTCATTTTAGTAAGAAAGTTTTATTTAAAGAAATACTCCTTGCAGAAGGCCTCTGTTATTTATTTAATCACGTATTTATTTATTCATTTGTTTATTTATTATTCATTAGTATTAATTTTGGTGTTGCTGTTACTGTTGTTTTTACCTTACAATAATCTTAGTTATTATTATTTTCCCTATGTATTTATTTGCGGGTGTCATCTTGTGTACCTACGTGTTGTGTTGGGTGGGCCAAAAATATCGTGGATGCAAATTTTTTTACCAAGAAATTATTATTGTTTCTTACAACACGAGTATCAAATAATAAACCGTCTTATTCTGAAAGGGTTCATGCAGACCACGCCCCCTCCTCTGTGTCAGACTATAGTCTTTACAAAATACGGAAAGGTGAAACATTGCGTTGCAGTGTCATTGCTCCGCACAGTTTCGTGCGAGTTGTGAACACATACGTTTTCTATGAAAATCGTCAAATTTGAAACGAAAAACCGGTGAAAATCGTCTTCTGTGAGCTTGAAGAGCTTAGTTTAACATTTTACAGCCTAAAATATGCAAAACTACACAGAGACGCTCAGAGACTTTGCAGAGAGGCATGCGGCAGGTCTCACTGTTGCTTTCTTTGCGGGTAAGGAAAATACTTACGTTTAAGCTTGTTCACAGATTTTTGTCGATGTTTTAGGCCTCTCCTGTCAGTGAACCCCATGGCTGCTTTAATTACTCTCCTGAAAAATACGTTTGACATCTGTGCTCAACTGGAGTATTACTCCATTCAGACACCTGCGTTTGTTTTGTGACTGCTGCTTGGTTTGTAATTGTTAACTGACTGTCTGAAAGATGTTTTATCTCAGTAAAAGTCATTGAAGTTATATGACATTTAAAACTGTTAGTGGAATAGTTAGTTGAAAGAGCATAGTGAAGCACTCAATCATGTAGGCCTAATCTCTTTGGACTGTAAGCCAATTCTGAAATCTCCTTAACAGAATTGTTTAATTTAATTTCTTATGCTCTTGAAAGTTAATTCTTTTCAGCCACTACAGTCACCAAGGAATCAAGTAAAAGTGTCATGAAAAGAGCATTTTCTCCCTCTCAGGGGCTGGTGTACTGGCCTTGCGTCGGTGGTTGGCTGGGGGAGTGTGTCGGAGCAAGGTCAGGCTTGATGGGAAAACAGTCCTGATTACAGGAGCCAACACTGGCATTGGCAAGGAGACAGCCTTGGATATGGCCCAGCGGGGTGAGACCCTCACAGATGTTTATACTCAGTGTTTAACAATTTTGTAAATCCTGTTGCATCTTAATATCTGAAAATGATCTTTCTTTTGTCAAGGAGCCAGAGTGATCCTAGCCTGCAGAGATATGACCAGAGCTCGCATTGCAGCCGATGAGATTCGGCAGCGGAGCGGAAACGGCAATGTGGTGGTGAAGAAACTAGACCTGGCCTCCCTGCAGTCTGTCAGAGACCTGGCTAAAGATGTTCAGGAGAATGAAGAGCGGTTGGATATCCTTGTCAACAATGCAGGTACGTCTCACACAGAAAACATCAATGAAAAAATGCTGGGACGTTAAAACACTGTAATGCACATACACAACAGAACCTTTAGAAGGGAATTGATGACTAAAACATTTCATATATTTGACAACACATGAACAATTTTTTGAATGATGAATGAAAGTACAGTTTGTTTGTTTCAGCTGTTTGTTTTCGTTAGACTTATCCTTGTCAAGTCAGCCAATGATGGCCAAAGTTAGTGTATTTGTCAACGGTTAGGTGTCATGATGTGTCCCAAATGGAAGACTGAGGACGGCTTTGAAATGCAGTTTGGTGTGAACCACCTGGGACATTTTCTTCTCACCAACTGCCTCCTGGACCTGCTGAAGAGGTCAGCTCCTAGTCGCATTGTCATCGTCTCCAGCCTGGCACATGAGAAGGGTAATTTGAATCTTTGTC
The DNA here is from genome assembly GCF_018320785.1 of Cheilinus undulatus. Classification (NCBI taxonomy): domain Eukaryota; kingdom Metazoa; phylum Chordata; class Actinopteri; order Labriformes; family Labridae; genus Cheilinus; species Cheilinus undulatus. Next base: position 26,939,292 of record NC_054865.1, on the reverse strand, counting down.
GTCTTCAGCTTAAACAGCCACTCCTCTTATTGTCTCTCAGTAGTGCATTTACTCATCAGCACAATAACAAAGCTTGATTCTGCAACAGCATAATATTCATGTCATTTCATAGTTACGTGCTACAGAAGTGCCAAAGAGCACTGTATGTGAACACATAGCAGAAGTCCCTCATGCACACGCATTAAGAGATGCCTCACTGACCTGCAGATCCTGACCTCCCCAGTAACGCCTCTGTTACTGTATCTGATGTTGGCACAAAGGGCGATCAATTCATATTGAGAATTATATTGACATTAAAAAATCACAGGGGTGTAAATACTGGGCCTTGAACTGGCAGCCTGAACTGACCGAATGTCTCTGAAGTCTCCTTTCAGTCCCTAACCAGATTAAATGATACCTCTAAGGTTTGTCTTCACATATTTTATTGCTGCAATTCATGAAGTTAAAACTTGATCAAGTGTTTCTTGATTTCTCCTCAAATACTTCTCTGTATTATCTCTGAGGCTGGATAGCTCAGTGGGTTACCTCGCTGACTTTGGTCTGGGATCCCAGTCAGTGCATAATCGACAGGTCCTTAACTCCTGGAACACCTGTCTACCTGCCTGATGTGCATTACTTTGGATGAAAGCATCTGCTAAATGACATTGTAACATTTTTCTCACAGGCCGTATACACTTTGAAGACATCAACCTTGATAAAGACTACAGGCGTGAGGTGAGCTATCGCCAGAGCAAGCTGGCTAATGTGCTCTTCTGCAAAGAGCTGGCTGCAAGACTGAAAGGTATCGTTCAAAGCACACTACATCCATACAGTGCATGCCACTATCTATCATCTGTCTGAAGCCCTATGAGTTCTCATGCATTGTGAATAACTTTTGATTTGATGGACCCTCATTTAGGCACTGGTGTTACGGTGTACAGTCTGCACCCTGGAGTCATTCGCACAGAGTTAGGCCGCCATCTATTCCCAACTTTGGCCCTGTGGAAAAGGATCATAGCCATGCCATTTTTAATGCTGATCAAAAGTCCCTGGGAAGGAGCTCAGACCACCATCTACTGCGCTGTGGATGAGAGTGTGGCGAATGACAGCGGCCTCTATTACAGGTAAGAACATCTGCAGTGACAGAAGACAGACAGTATTTGCTGTGTTACACTTGTTTTTTTCTAGTTTAGGTCACAAAGAGCTGTTTAATATTCAGATCAGATTAGATTTGTGTCACATTAACATCAATTTAGATTGTGACAAACTGTCTCAGACTTTTCTAATATTTATTTCCAGTGACTGTGCCCCTAAAACAGCAGCTCCACAGGCCCTTGATGATGTTGCAGCCAGGAAACTGTGGGATCTCAGTGCTTCCATGGTGGGTCTGGCTTAAACACAGCAGCCTGATCTGCTGCAGCTGGAGTTGGTGTCTTTGTGAACCCTTTTGAAAAAGGCATAACCAAAAAGTACTGCAATAATAAGGATTGGGAATTATATATGTTTGCAGATATCTTAGAGTTAAAACATATGCATCATGTTGCACTGACAGTTTGCTTCATCTTTATACTGCACTTTCTGCATTATTGTTTGAACAACCTGAAGTGTTTTTATCATGCAGCTAAGTCTTTTGCAGGAAGAGGCAACACTAGCTTTATATGTTACCATTAGCAACTCCCTTAATGCACTTTTATTTTTTATTTAAAACACTTATTCAGGCTGAACAGGCTCTTGTTTTTTTAATATATCTCTTATTCTGCAGATTTTAAGAGACGTTTGAAACCTTGAGCTTCTGCCGTTAATAATGACATGTAGGAACAAATTTCTTTATTAAGTTCAGTTACAGAAAAGTTTATGTTATTGACCTTCATGCAGAGACACACTCTAGAAATCGATTGGTCATAGTACAGAAACAGAACTGGATTACTTTTACACAGCATTGATGGGTTTCGTTCAACAATCATTCTTTAGTAGAAAAAACACTTCAACATTTTAAGAGGACTGACAATGACTAGTTTTCTGTACCTGAGACTCATATGTAGACAAGAAGAAAATATAAGAACAGTCCAGAGCTCTCTTGCACACATTTGAGTGCTGATACACCGGGGCAAAAGTTAATTTATGGTGTATTTCTTTATTTAACATAAATACAAGACTACAATGTAAACAGCATTTATTTTAATCATGCAATGTTTGATAGAACTAAAGATATATAAATTCAGATAAAAGCTAAGCCCAAAGATAAAATCTCTTAAATGTATAATGCAATCAAAACATTCACAACAACAAAAACCCGACTTACATGTTCAGTTGTCTTCCATTGTTTTATTATACTGGCTTTAAAAAAAAAAAGAAGAAGAAGTAATAACCAAAATAAGGTTATAATCAGCATCTTTCTTCTGTTTCCAACAGTTTTTCAAAGCCCAGATTAATCTATTTCACTTTATGATTATGTGTGCATGTTTTTCTGATGGCTGAATGATGTGAGTCGTCACGGAAGACAATGCTGCCCAAATATCTTTAGATTTGATTTTAAGCTGCATTTACTACAGAAGTATTTATTGGTGTCCAGAGGGCATCTGCTTTAAGTTTGACCATTTGGTTCTTCTGTGTGCACACAGCCCTGTAGTCTCATCTTTTATTATGGCCATTAAAATGGTGTTTCTTTACATTTGTTAAGAAAAGCTTCCAGCTTATGAGGACATGGCATTAATCAGTTTATGGACAAATGCGAACAATTCTGCAGTTTAAGAACAGTTTTGTGACTGCCTAAGAAACTCCTTGAAATAAATTTAAGAAAAAACTTGGTTAACGAGTCCCAATGACTTGCGTGACCCCGTGTGTTATTTTCACTTCACTTTTGGGTCATTTGGTTCAAGCATCCCTTTTTCCTATTCCTCCTGAAGTGTTGCTTAAAGACTGTTAAGTAACTGTATGTGTTAGTTGTTTAGAAAGGATCCTCCACCAGGTGTACAAAGGAAGCAGGCCAGTATATACAGATGACTTGTCGGATTACAGAATGCTACCGTGTTTGTGTGCGTGCTCTTCCTTGTTCAGCAGGAGCAGTTTGCTGTGTCATTTTAATGTGTTTTCGGTTTTCATTTCATGAGGAAAACCACAAGGGGTACAAGAGGAAACATAGGTTATATACATAACTTTCTGATTAGAAAAATAATGGCAAAAACCAAAACTCTTAAGGTTTTTTGTTTTTGTTTTTGTTTTTTATGAAGAATGTTGGCTTTAAATAAATGAAGAAAAATCCACAGTTGAAACAAATGTTATTTTAGTTGTTTCACATTTTGATATAAACAGACATCAAAATATTTTTAACCTGGTTATAATGATGTTATATGTTCAGGAGTTGAAAAGGTTGACTTTAGCTCCATCCTGTGTTAGAGAGTTGCTTCTGCATTTCATGATACATCAAACTGAGGGTGCGGGTCTAACCTAAGTTTCTTTGGTGAAGCTCTTTCATTTAAAAACTTTGTCCAGAGTTAATGAGAACAAGCACATTTTTTAAAAATGAAATTAATGAGAGGAAAACAGGTGAGATAGCTCAGCTCAGCCCAGCTGTAAGAGTAGTTTGGACTTCTCTGAGTTGCAATAACCCTGCACTGATGTGATTCATGTTTCACACAAGAACTTTCATTTAACTTCCTTTGACACATCCTTATAAAACCAACATGCTTCTTCTTGTGCAGTATGTTAAGTATGAGATGTAGTTTATGTGTGAAACTATCCACGCACTGAGCTGTAATTATAATCCTGAAATGCCAAGGTTGCGTGTTTGTGGGTGTGAAAATCACGTTCATATGTTGGCACGCATCATATCAAAATTACTCACCAAATTTTTTTGTTTTCCAGTTCACCAGCAGCGTCATCTGTACAGTTAGCTTTTAATGGGTTATGTCAGTCATGCTGTATCATGTCAGGGCGACCCAGTTCCCTTTTACCCCACTGCTCTTTAAAGCTTATGTCAGGTGAGCCACTTTTTCTTTTTTCTCTCTCTCTTTTAAGAATATTACATTTTGTATGCATCCCACTGGAGCAGCCTCCTGAAATAAGTTTTTTCTTTAATTTTTATGGATCATGGGTCTCACACATATTGTATCAAACAACAGCCTCGGACTAGCATTGGCTTTTTTTGCAGTAACACACATTACATTTTTTCTGAAGTCTCATGTGAATAAAAATGTCATTTTTCTGAAAATTATGGCTCAAAACCAGGTGTGCTGAATGCTGCCTGAAGGGAACTCTGCTCAGTCAACATATATTCCACCCACTGTAATTGTTCACATTAGAAATGTAAAGGAAACCCTGTCTCTATACATTATTTGTACTATTTATTGATATATCAAGCATATATTGATCTATTTAAACTCAATCATTAAACTTTAGGTATTACCAAAGATTAAAATGCAACCTATGTTATAAGTTCCCAACAGCCACTTTCAGCCAGTTTTCCAGTTTCCTACCAAATCTCAAATCTTTGAAAAGACATAAATCAAAGACATGAATTCATCACAAGTTTTGTCATTCTTCTAAAAAATAGCAGTCTGGTTAAAATCAAACAAGTGAAACACATAAAGGAGAATTACGGCTTTGACACTGATCATAAAATGACTTAATTTACCCTCAAAGGCTCTGTGACTCATTTGTTTCCAGTGTCTGTAGGTAATGTCATGCACATGCCCTTATCAGTTCTCCGTCCAACGGATTCAGAATCTATAGCTGGGCTGGAAAAGTGATAAGGAGATGTGAGTGACCACAGAAATAAAATAAAGCCTCTATAACACTGTGATAAAACACATGCTATGTTGGAAATTTAGAAAAAGAAGTCAACCCCAACCGCGGTCTGCCTCATGCCTCCATCCTTTTCCTGGACATCCTGCCTCTGAGAGAGGAGTTCACTGTGTCGGAGCAGACGAGAACTGAAGTTCCACTTCCATCCTGCAGCCACAGAAGAAGTAAATCTGTCATGGAGAAAAAAAAGTAAAGTCCCTTTCTGTCTTCCTCTGTCTTTTTCTACCAACACTGAAAAGCCCTGGGACCCTCACACAGTGAAGAGCTGTAAGCAGCCTGCAGCAGCCATAGCCCTCACTGTGTGACTGCTGACAAACTTTTGAGACACACCCCATTGATGAGTTTTATTTGACTGCAGCCCCGCCTGGTTCAGAGGGAATTCTCCGCTGCTATTGGTCAGCATTCAGAACTCACCATACCTGCCCCCTGGCTCCTGTGGACCGGAGCCAAATACTTCTTCCACCTGTCAATCATGAGGAGATCAGCCAGTGGGATGAGGGAGGCCAGGCTTGGCGGGTGTGTTCCTCACAGGTGTGGCTGAGAAGCACATTCCAATATGTACATACCTGTCAGCTCCTCTGGTATTCAGCTGCTCCTAGAAAGACCTCTGTTGACCACTGACTCTCCTTTTTCCTCCTCAGGGGGCCCATGCAGAGGGAGAGAGAATAGCCCCTGTTTCAGACTCACAAATAGGTGATTTTATACCCAAGTTGTCTTTAACTATCTGAAAATAGGCAAGCTCCTTTAAAGTCATGGTGTCTAGATCACAAGCACACACATGTGCCTCTGCTACTGGATTAAAAGGACAGAAATTCAGTTATTATTGTGTTTTTATTCAAAAACGTGTTACAGTAACTACAAATAGCACAGTTAAATTTCATTTACTATTCTAATCTATGGAGTCAGTTAGCATACAGGTGCGGGCAGAGGCATTTGCTCCCCCTCCCCCTCAGCAAAGAACCTCAGATCATCTGTGCCTCTTCCCTTCAGTGTAAAATAATAACTTAACAATCATGTTTCTGAAGTGTATCACTGTGTTGTCCTTTTCTCTGGTATGCAGGCGCCTCTTCTTCTCTTCCACACATTTTCCTCATGTCTTCATTTCTCTCTGTCTCACCTCCTCTGTGGCTCCTCATCTCGCAGTGAATCCCTCTGTCTGTCTCTGTCAGAGTACAGGAGTGAACAGTGTGTGCCTCGGGCAGGTGCGGGAATGCAGGTTTGCAGCATTCAGGGGCCTACAGCAGAGTAGAGAAGGGCGGCCGATGCTGTGATTACCTCTGCGAGTCTGTGCATGTGTAGAGCTAGTCATTGCAGCCACAGTGACTAAGCTCCTCTATGTCACCCGTCACATATACAGTACAGTCGTAGATCTCATCAGACATTGCTTTAATAGCTAAAAAAAAGTCTCTAAATTCAGGATGAGGTTGTTTTATGTCCTTATGCAGACACTGTGAGTCCCTACTGCAAAATACGGCCTTTATCATGCAGAAATGGAGGCATCGGTGTATTAAAAATTAAACTGCTACTCTGTAACCATATCTTGCAACAGCAATAAGACAGACTATCTCTATGTAATTATTTTAAATTCCACAGTGTAGGTGTCAAACTGGACGATCAATAGCATCCTGCAAAAACAGCCTTTTTAAAGGATGATCGATGAGAATTGTTGACTAATACCTTTGACTATTAGAAAACACTACTTGTTCATGTACATGATTAAATCAGCAAAGAGACGAGGTACACTGTTGTCCACAGGGGATGGCCAAAATTATAACAAACTTCAAAGTTAATCATAGGGGCTTTAAGTTTTTTCTAAATTGAGTATGCCTACATCTCCCATGCTGTTTTTATGAGTCTCTGCACTGTGATAAGTTCATGTAACATGCTCATACTCAAATATGTTTTTGCATTTGAATTCTCTCTCTTTCTTTCTTTCTTTGAAATATGGTAGAGTAAGTTGATATGATAAAATGCAACACAATGCCATATATAATGCAGTACAACTCTATGTGATCTGATACAATTTGTATGAAATGACACAGAAACACTTTATTATAACTACACGCTATTATGCATTAGGAAAGCATTGGTGAAAGAAGTAAATACTTATATACATAAGTTATCATTTAAAGCATTAACTACTCAATGTGTCATTTGGAAACAAATTAAAGTCTTAATTAATGTGTTTGTAAAGCATTAAGAAAATATATAATCTTTAAGTAGTAAATATAACATATTTTATGAAGCAACACGATACAACACGATGTGACATGGTACAATACGACACGATACGATATGGTACAATATGATCTGATGTGACATGATATGACACTACACGATAGGATATGATACAGTGTGGCATTGCACATTACATCACACGTTACATGCACATTCTTCCAAAGAAAATATCAATAAGAAATACTCTTTTTATCACAATATGTGATATACACTTTATTTGAAGTGAGACACTGGAGTACTGTATTTATACAAACATTGTTAAAGTGTGATAATTTTAAAATCTCTAAAGAGCCGTGGTGATCACTGTATTATAATTCTGGAGGTCCCAGTTTAGCATACTGTTGTGTCCAACTTCTTTATATGGACGGCATCTATAGTATTTAAACCGGACTAACCTCTAAACCAGTGCTTCATGACCTGTGGGCCGGTGCCCATTGGTGGGTCCCAGAGGTCATTTACAATATCTAAAACTCATAGAAATTTAGAAAGGACTAAATCCCTGTTTAAATTATCCTAAAATACTTGAATAAATGTTATTTTTTAAAGTCTCAGAAGTAACAAAACACAGCCATACTCATGTGACCTTTTCTCATTTATTTTGTCTGATGTATAGAACTGGTGTCACAGTTTAACTGGTGTTGGATTAAATGGTGACACTATTATAGTAGAATTTCTAAGAGTTTTCTGAGACTGTAATGCTGCTGGGGACGAGGTAGGCCAGAAAGAATGTTTACAGAGATAAACAGTAAAGAGCATTTAAGTGTCTTTGCAGATGCTCATAATTCTACTCTGCGACACCCCAAACACCTTTTGAGTAATGTTAATGTTTCTTAAAGCAACATATTTCCTATGCAATTCTCTGTTTTTGAAACAGATACAAAAGAAACAAAAAAAAAGGAAAAATTTTATTCTCATGTTATGATTGTACAAGGGTTTTGATGGGCCCCAGAAAATTGTTAGGTGTCAAATTAAGCTGCAGCGTTGAAGTTTGGGAAGGCTGCTCTAAAGTATTGAGACTATCATTTTTATCCTAAGAGATTTAAAATGTAGCGTCAAAGGCTCACTTACCGATCTAATATTTTACCAATGATGGTCTGACACAAAATAACTGACCTATGTATGTGATATAATTTAACATGATGAATTTGCTCTGTCTGTGGCTGGTGTTTAAAGGACTTTTCAGATGGTTCTCACCTCCTGAATGACCGAAGTTTCAGGCAGGAATACCTGGATTTGAAGTTTTATAAAGGTGAGTTTGACCTCTGAGATTTAACAGACTGAAAATATAAAATGCTTTCTTACAGGATAACCCATGAAGGAAAAACATTGATCTATGAAAGATAAGCGCACAAAAACACAGCATTTGTTTGAGTTAAGCCCATCAAACTTGTCTTTGGTACAAAGAATAGAGTTGGTGTTTCAATACATTCAATGACTTTTTTTTTTTTTTGGTCAGAAAGGAATGGAAAACACAAAAGCTAATCTGGGTGTTTGTAAAATCAGTTTGCATTAAAACACAACAGGCATTGCTGACTGTAAGAAATGAACTCATCAGAAACATTTGCATTCTTATTTTATTTATGTTAGTTAACTTGTAATTAGTGCATTTATGCTATGTACATAGATGTAAAGTTCATAAATGTTACACAAATTTGTATGATAGCATTAAGATAGCACATAGTATAGTAATCTGACATCCTGTGGTCTTTTTTTGCGTGATCAGGATGAGGATCAGGGGTGTCTGTAAGGATTCCAGGGCCCTGGCATTGAGGAGGACATTCAGATGGTTGTGAGTTGAGTTCAGGCCCTCGGGCTGTATTCTGTCGTCAGGGATAAACGCATTGTCGAATGAGCACAGAGACAACAGGGGAGGTGCTGAGTCAGCTGTCCGCCAGGTTTAGCACACGCTGCGCTGCACCTGATTCTCTGATAAATGGTTCCCATCAACTCCTCAGGTACACAGTCACAACCCTCATTTCCATTCAAAAAGGCAAAATGATAAATTTACCAGTATATACTCGGTCTAATTCCTTATCTGCCACACGGCATGTCATTTTTAACAATCCAAAAAGCATGAGGGATAGAGTGGTGCATGATGGGAACTACAGGTATTAGCTTCCCTGTGAAGTTTGATTCTGACCGAATATTGCCACTAAGATCTAAAAAAAACAAAAAGTAAAATTTAACTTTAGATTTAATCCCACATTTACTATAATAACTTTGCTCATACTGGTAGTCAAAATATTCAATCTTTGTTATAAATTTAGCATAAACTTCAATAGCAAAACTTGTGAAACTGCTTTGAAAAAAGCCAAAAAATAGCTTTAAAATGAATGAAGTGCCTTTAATGGAGTGTTTAATAAAGACATAAAAGGTTGCAAGATTTGGAAGAGAAATATAAAAATGAATGTATTTTATTAATGAAATTGTGTGTCCAAAACAAGTTATTGAGATCTTAACTTGATTGTCTTTTGACTATTATGACTCATAATAGTTTTTAAAAAAGGTTAAATGTTATGCTCTTCACCTGAAATGCTTCCTTAGTTGCAGGCAGCTGCATTGCACCTTCTTCCGCATGGTTTGACACTCTGCTCTTGATATTTTGTGATGTCTTAGCATACCATTGGGAGAGGAAGGGCTGCAGCCATCTCTACTGCCATTGTTGCTGATTATTTAGTTGAGTTCCTCCCGTCAGTGTGAAAGTCCGCTGCTAACCAAACAGGCGTCTGCTTTCTTTATCCAGTTCCGGAGATTGTGGGAACATCAGACGATGGGGCCACTCATGTGGACCAGAGGAGATCTGCTAAAACATCTTCTGTCCCTCACTGGGATTAGAGTGAACACATTCCTGTCCTCTGTGCTGCCAGGCTCCCACCACTCTGCTGCTGCACACTGTTTGCATGTGTGTAGAGTGAATATATGTAAGACCTCACAAACTCAAATATACAAATATCAATAACTAGGTTCAGTTCTTTACAGTGGTGACTACAGATCACTACCAGTCAAAATAATATTGTTTTCTAAATTGTATAGTGTTTGTCAAATCAAAAGGAAAACATCACTAACACGTTTAAAACCCTTTCAAATAAAGAGTCTGGGAGGGAATTTCCTTCATCCATGTTCTTTCACACTCTAACCTTCAGATGGCACATGAGAAACGTTGAAAAAAATACATTTACTTTATTTTAAGACATTCTTTTAACTCCAAAATATCAAAGTTGTGTCCCATGACCGTACACCAAACTAATGCTGTTCAAGACAATTAAAGTAAACCTATTAAAAGCAGAGCATAGCTCAATCCTAATACTACAGTGCTGTGAACCACATAGTAAATATCCGATCATATCATTTTATCTTCCTAAGCTTCGATGTTCTGCTTATAAAATCTCATCCTCACATCACACGCGATGTTAGCCCTGGCAGGCAGCAGGAAGTACCCCCTGGCGTGTCCAATCTTCACCCAGAGAGACTCCACAGGAATGTCCCTGCATGCTTCCTCAAGCATGCACATGGTTTTCCCCTGTTCACCTCTTACACCGTCAGGACAGAGAAAGTGCTCCCTATTGATCCTGTATAACAAACAGAATAAGTGTCTGCACATATGAAAGACATCTGACTCCTTTGTCCACCAGCTCATGACTTTCCGTGTGATTGTTGCTTCTACCTGAAGTAGTATAGTGTTGTGTGTAATGCTTTAAGGTTTAAGGTGCCTGCTGGATGAGCACATCTAAGAAACCCGACTCAGGCAGGAAAAGGAGGGAGTCAGCAGTACTGGCCTGATCACACTGCTTGTGACTCTCCTCCTGTCTCTGTGTCTCCCCACCGGTCAGTGAACATACCAGAATTTTAAACTTTACTAAAGCACCCCAAAGTAAAAGCGTCTTGTTTTTAATTGCCTAAATTTGTTAAATACACTGGCAAAGTTTCAGGACACATTCACCAAAAAATAGTGTTGCTCTATTGCTCTCTCTCAGCAGCTTTGTGTTAGAATATGACTGAAGATCTGCAGTTCTTTAAAAAGCTTTCATACTTTTTGTTACTTTTCATAGTTAATATGACAGAAGTTTTATCATTTCAAAGCCATGATAGTGCTGACAGTTTTCTCACCTGTAATTCATAATACCTGCTTTTAATGTGGAGCTTGTTTCAAACTCCAAGCAGGCTTTCATGCGTTTTACACTGAGGAGAGACTTCCAGCTAGCCACTCTGCCATAAGCCTAGATCGGTGGAGGGCTGCTGTGATGATTGTCCTTCTCAAGCTTTGTCCCATCTCCGTTTAGTCAGAGTGACCAACAGGTTCTTGGTTGCCTCTCTTACAAAGGCCCTTCTCCCCTGATTGCTCAGATTGGCTGGAGGACCAGCTCTTGGACGTCCTGGTTGTTGTGCCAGACTTCTTCCATCTGAGAATTATGGAGGCCGCTGTGCTCTTGGGAACTTTCAGTACGACAAAATATTTTAAGCCTTCCCAAAATCGTCAATTGTTTTTGCAATGTGTCTGAAAAGTTATGCCAATGTGATATTTCAGGTTTTTTAAATAGATTTGCAAACATTTCTAAAATTGTGTTTTCACTCATTTATCAATACTCAGTACCCCATAATGACAAAGGATGCAACATAACAAAATTGAAATAGTCAGAACACTTTCTGAATGCACTCTATATTTTGGGTTGTGGAGTTCTGCACAAAAGCATAACTATTAATCTGTGATGTGTCAGGGGAACCAATATTCAAATAATATGTTAAAATGTTTTGAGAATTTCTGTCATAAATAACCATTCTCGTTCCTTTGTTTGCCTATGTGCACCATTTTTGTCCTCTTACTTTTACACACACAGGGTATTATGTGTAAAATCAGAGCTTAAGATTTTCATTTAGTGCCACTTTTAGATTTGCATAGAAGTAACATTGATAACAGAAGTGGAAAGTAACTAACACCATTTACTCAAATTACTGTAATTTTCAAATCAGTACTTTTACTTCTACTACCAGAGTAACTGTTCTTACAGTACTCTTGTACTTTTTCCATGTCTGTTGAATACACGGTGGCACATAGAGAGAGAATGTTTCCACAGCACATACAGTGCTTAACAAATTTATTAGACCACCCTAACCCTAACCAAAGTAAGGTTTATGGCACAGCTGCCCTAAATTAACAGCAGTGGTAATTACCAAAATCATTTTTTATGTTTCTGCAATGGTTAATACACCAATATGTAGAAGCTTTTTAACCCAAATGATATTTTTAATGCTAAAATATAATCATTATTTTTATCCATGAATGTTCAAATTTACTGATTTACAAAAAAACTGAAAAAATAGTAAAGCACATTATTATTTCTTGATTAACATGTCAAATTATAGTTATTTACTTGCATTCCTGCACAGAAAAATAGTTTTAGTGGTTAAATGTTATGCTTGATTAATTTCTGACTTCTCAGAGAAGCCCAGTGAGCCGGCTCAAATTTGGATGAATTAAGTTTGAAATTCCTCATTCCTGTTAAAAATGGTAAAACGTGGAGAGCTCACTGAAAATGAAAGAGTCCACATTAAAGCACTTCATGATGCTGGATGGTCTCTGAGACAAACATGACAGGTAGTCTAATAAATTTTTTAAGCATTGCACATTAACAGCTGTTGTACACAGCAAAATCTGAAATGTTGATGACTAAGGGTAAAACATTTTGGAGTTGATTTTTGCTCTTGAAGTGTAATTTTAACTCCATTCTGAGAAAAAAAAATGGCCTTCAGTTATTTGACAGTATAAATCAACCAGTGTTAGTTGAACTCTGTTGAGAGTCAACTAATTTGAGCTCTGCCATCTCAAATCTGGGGGAATGTGTGGGCAGAGTTCCCCACCATGCATTTGGGCAGAGTGTTTAGTTGTGTAGTTGTGTTTGGACTTGGCCCGTTGTACAGTACTCTCTGCTGGGGATCTTTTGCTCATATTTCTGGTGGATGGCTGTTGTTTTTATGTGAGACACATCTGCACCACAAGTGAAGTTATCCACCGAGTTGGAGTTTATGCCTGTGACTTTTGGTGCTCCTAAAGGACACATAGTTCATAATCTTGTATGTATTGCCTTGCTATGAGATTGACCCTGCTTTGGTCTTGCAACAAGAGACTCGCTGATTTTCAAGAGTTACTGCAGCTCTGTATATTGTAAAATATTTAACACTTTCAAAGGTTTATTTTAACTGTATGTGCTGTGGACCAATGTAGACACTTTTAAAGTGTTGAATTTAACTCTATGTGAGTTTGATTAACTGCCAGTTTTGCAGTATATTTAACTTTATTACAGAGGTGTGACTTTATCAAAATATGAAGAAAGCTCATATTTTACTGTACAGCTACTCAGTTGCTACTCAGTACTTAAAATAAATTTTAAGTTAAATACTTTTGATTTTTTACTTGAGTTGATTTATAGACCAATACTTTTACTTAAGTAAGTGACTGTACTTTTTTGAGTACAATAGTTGTGTACTTTTGTCACCTCTGATTGATCCGGTTTAATGACCATGAAATTAATCAAGAAAGCTCAATGGAAAGCTTTGAAACCAGAGCAGGTGAATAATGACTTATCTCATTCATCACATACAGCTTCTTGTGAGCATTACAGGTATCATAATTTGAGGGATCCTTCCCTATAAACAGCGATCACTGATTTTATATAACCTGTGAATCACAACCCCCCCCCCCCCAAAAAAAACACAATAAATAAATAACTGAAAGTTAACTAAATGATATTCTAAAATAGTCATACTCAAGATATCACACAAACAATACATACACTTTACATAAAATATCTATGCTACACCACGTACATAGAGCAGGCTTTAAAAAAAACTGTATTTAAATGATGTACCTATATACAGTTCCAAAACTATGGTTATCTCTCTGAGGATCATATAAACTGAATTTAATATTATAAAATGACAGATTGGAGAATAAAAAATCACAGCTCATGTTCAGTGCCCTCTAGTGACTGAAAGAGCAACAGACACAGTCAACTTCATGGTTTTGTTCAAACTAAGATGATTTCTAACCTGGCACGCCAGATGGATTTGTTTCATACATCCATCTGGGAAACAACTCATACACAGCATTTGGGAAAGGCAGAGCCTTTGCAAAAAAACTTGGAGGGTGATTGGATGAACATTCTGTCTTTCATCTTTACGGACCAATTAGAGCAACAAAACATGCGACGTAGCCGCCAGTGAGCTGCGCCCCTACCAAAGGAGTAAACTCTATTAGAACTGCATAGCATGAACCATGGTGACTGTGGACATGTCAGTACACGACTTTTGTCGTTTTTGAAAAGAAAACAACTCACTGCTGCTCTTTGTTCTTCTTTTAACAAAGAAATGTCGTCAAGTTCTGATAAAACTGGCGCTTCCAGCAGCATCCATGCTAATGTCTTTCACCATAATTGCACCGGCCTCTTGTTGCTGCTTGCATATGTCACAATTCCGCCAAGCCCAAAAGTACTGCCCCTCATCACAGATTGGTCCTGTCACTTTCTAACTGGGCCTAAATGGTTCAGACGGGAGCTTTGCAAGATGGATTCGCCAGTGAGATATGGAAATATGGAAATGGGCGTATCCATCTGCTTTACAAGGTTAGATAACTGTAGTAAATGCTAGAGCTGCTGAAGTAGTGCATTAATTAGGAGGTTTCTTCTGAAACCAGCTGAACACTGAGTTGAACAGTTTAGTGAGAAAGGGATGGTGTCCAGTGTCGGGTCCAGAGTAGCCTGTGGGAGAGCTGGTTGTCTTGAGCAAAAAGTTGCTCCAATCCAAAGTGACAAAAGCTCTGAGTGGTTAAATGACTTAACAGCATTTTTCAAGGCCGGCCTTATCACAACGTTCTCACTTCTTTACTTTAACCTAATCCACTTTTAGAAAATAAATGGTAAATTGTCTTGAGTCAATTTGGTAAACGGTTTTATTCCTTAATGAGTCTGGCATGAGGTGAAAAAGCTGTTATTCTTCTATTTGATATCACATTATAATGTGGGCTCTCTTTATTTACCACTTTTAGTGGAGATTTTATAAATACAAAAGCGAATCCACATCCACTGATTAAAGTAGACACCTAATTTTACACCAACACTTGCTGCTGGACTTGGTGTCTATCCGGATGGTCTGCAAAATAAGTTTACAGATCTGTTAGTATACAGAAATCTTTTGTAATTCAACAAATACGATGAAATGTAGTTGACTGAAGAAGGTTCTTACACACTTGAACAGTGTCTGGCTTTTACTCTCAGTTTAATTCTGTTCACAATCACATTAATTTTTCCACTATTTAAAGACTTAAATTTCACTTAATTCCATCCTCAGTCCATTTTGACAGGCAAAACATCAATCAGTTGCCATGGATACAGTGGAGTGTGGTTTGAATTAATGTGTCATAGAGAAGAACGTACACTACCCTGTTTACCTCATGTGTTTGTTCTTACTTGTGGAAACGTGGTACAGTCGTGCGTCCATCTGTGACTCAAACTTCAAGGTAACAAAGCACACCAGAATTGTATTGCTGTATGGGAGAAAACAACACGACACAGCCTTGTGTTAGACACGCAGGGAAGTGATCTGTTCCTGATAGACTGTAGAAGTGAGCCCGTCGACCTCTCTGGAGCTGAACGGATGAGAGGAAACACTGCAGAGCTTCTGCTGCTGTTGTGTCTGTGCTGATCCCTGCTGTGCACTGAGGGGTGAAATGTGATCATGGAGGGCTGCCAGCACACATCAGGGCCTGGCAGTTGAAATGGCGAGCCCAGCAGAAGGAGATTCAATGCAGATCTGCCTTTACTGTCTGCATCTGAACACTAGAGGGCAATCCCTACATTTACTTTGATACTGTTGGACTCTTTGTGACTAAATAAATGTTGTCAGCTCAAAAATAAAGTGTAAACAATAAAATTATCCAGAACAAACAGTCCTGAGATATTAGGCGATAATAAACAGCAGGAAAAGTACAGCTACTTATAGGGGAAAATGGCAGCAAAGGTTTCCAAGATTAAAACTAGCCATCAGAAAAGTTTCCCAGAGGAAAAAATCCACTTACAGCAAACTGTGTGGAGACTTATCGTATGAAAGATGACGATAGTGTTTCCCCTCTACCTTATCTGCTTTAATTTTGCCTTTTACAGCTGCCTTTTTCTGAGACATGAAATTGAGAAAAATCATCTAAGATTGACTTTTGTATAATTCACTCTTACCTCCAATCTTAACATTCAAAGCTCATTTTTGCAATCTAATCATCAGATATTCCCTTAAAGCGTACAAATACTACCTCCTTATTCCTATCAAAGCCAGCACATGTCACACATCCTCAACTTCCAGTCTTCCAAAACCCCCTTTCCATCTCATTTGAAATCATCTGAATATGAAGTACTAATTACCTCCGCCAAGGAGGTTATGTGATCGAGTGGGTTTGTTCGTTTGTTCGTTTGTTAGTTTGTTAGTTTGTTAGCAACATAACTCAAAAAGTTGTGTACAGATTTTGATGAAATTTTCAGGAAATGTTAGAAATGGCATAAGGAAGAACTGATTAGATTTTGGGACTGATCTGGATCACCGTCTGGATTCAGCAATTTTTTAAAAGATTCTGTACTATCGGGAGATAGGGCTAATGGCGGAGGTCTGCGCTGTTACCACTTTACACCAGGAGATGGCGGACATGAGTACCTTCAATCCCAGCAGCATTTTTGGGTGTGTTTCTATCAAAAGTTTTGGAGTTCATAGAGTTTGAAAGACGCACGCCCGGTCGAGGAGACGAGTCGGAGCGTAACAGTGAGAAAGACAGCCAATTGTAGCAAGAATACTTACAATGCTGGGAGGAATATAGGAATATTCACCCACTGCCATGACTTCCAGTCGTCCAGTGAGACCATGGGTGAGAGTGTCAGTGCATCTGTTGGCACCAGCAGGCAATACTTCCACAATGACAGTCCACTGCCATTGCTTTACCTTACCATGATTCCACCCCACCAAGGAGGGAGTGGTTGGCAAATGCTGTGGTGGGGGGCATATGGAGATGGATCCAGAAATGTTTTTAAAGGATTCTTTGCTATTTGGAGATAGGGCTAATGGTGGAGGTCTGCACTCTCTGAGTGCTTTTCTAGTTTTCAAAAGCAATGTCCTCAATATCAATGATGGTCATAATCCAAACATCTGAATGCATGATTCTTATTCTCAGCAATCTGTCAAATCTATCATGGAAAACACCTATTATCCTTTACCTCCAGTCTTCCAAACTATCTTTAACCCTTCAGTAAAATACAAACCAGATACAGACCTTTCAAGATAGAGAAAGGGAAATAAGTAAGCTCTCACCTCCAGGTAACCGCAGGCAAATGGACATAAAGAAATTCTCTCTCTAATTAACCCTAATCGATGTTGGAACATATTCAGCCATAACAGTAGCCTTTTTTGGGGCATGAATGACTGAGAGATTCATCAGAGGTCTGCTCACCTGATTCCACTTCCAGGGACCTTCAGTCTCTCAGACATTCATTAACCTCTTTGTAATCATCCTGACTGATTTCAACACAGACTTCAAACATCTCAACCAGCAGCCAAATCTTACTACCTTCTCATTGCATTCAAAACCAACAACAGCAGTTGTCAAATATCCTCAGCTTCCAGTCTTCCTTCACACCCCTACCATTTCATTCAAATCAAACATCAGAATAATGATCCATTCCAACCATCAGATTCGATCTTCACTAACCTCTTGGCATGTAGTCTCTAAAGAACCTAACTTTGGATCCCCGTCAAAGTCAACAACAGCTGACATCCTTAACTTACAGTCTACGATCAATCACACCCTAATCCAAAAGATCCATACAGCTCAAACAGAACAGCTGTCATGATCCGACTAATATCAGAAATGTATTGTGGAGATTTTGTAAAAAGACGGTAAATGGCCTTTGAAAGGTAAAGCTCTGGATTATTGTAGTTATTTACCGCAATTTTGTGTCAGTTTTACTTTTTTTCACTCCTCATCCCTTGATTTTTTTTATACCACTGTCTGATGTTTTACTACTGCCTTTTTCTTCTTTCATCTTGCTTTCTCTGTTTCTGGATTTTAAAATCAGTTAAGCTCATTCAGGTGCGTCACCCTGAGGAGCCATGAAGTTGTGCGTGAGTCTAATTGGCCGGGGATCTGTTCAGAGTGCTGCATTTTTTTCTTTAGAATATCAATATTTGGCTCTCACGATTTCATAATTGTATCACACAAGACAATATACTACTGCTGTGTGTAAACTTGATGTTGTAATATAAAAACTGGTTCTTTTCATAGCATAAAGAGGAAAGAAAATAAAATAATCATATGTGGTAATCAAAAAAAGCATATTGAAAGAATAACTGTAGCAATTTATCTATAAAATTAATTTATTTCAAAAGATGGAACAAAGATAAGACAAGTTTATCTCCACCTCTGCTTATCATTAACCATGTTATTTTAAACAAATAAATTGCTTTTAATAGAGACACTTATTAAAGATTTCTTCTTGTCAAGTAGAGTATTTATTCTCTGAATGATTTTGTAAAAATGGTTAGCAGTAACATACTGCCGCTCTTGCTGTTTAGTTTGTAATTTGCAGTACCAGCACATAAGGTCTCATGTCAAACTTCTACACATCAACTTGTTTGATATTATTGCTAACCTTTCTGTCTTTTGTGTTGTACTGTGTGTATCTACATGTATATATAAAAAGAATCTTCATAGATATTTGAAAAGCAGCTACTTAATCTTAAATGGGAGATTGGTGAATGAAAGAGGTCTGACCCACTTTATAACGGCATGAAATACTATCAAGTGGGTCACGAAGACCAGAGGGAATAGGTGAGCTATGTTTACTCCTGTATGAGTTATAAAATTAAGATAAACTTCGTCATGTCCTAAGGAGCAGTGTTTAAAAACAACATTACCAGCCTTTTTATGACAAAACGTGCTATATTTGAGTAACTCCCTTTTCCTACATCAGATTAGAGACAAAAGTTAGCCTTTTGAAAATTTGGAGGGACATGGGGTCATGGATATCTTATGGTAAAACAACATTTAAGAAAACTCCTTGCAGCCAACAGTATTAATATGCTTTCCTGACTCACTGTGATACATAAGAAAAACTACAACTCCCTGTCTCTATCAGAGAATAGAGAAAGTATAACTTTTTTAGAAAATTACAAAAATGTTTTTGGTGAAAATCCTGATGTTTAACGAAATCTGACACACTTTCATTATATTCTTCAATATTTCAAGTATTAAATACTATATAACTGATTTAATTGAGGTTTTTACTATATATATATTTATTTATTCTCATCCTATGTATTTATTTATTTATTTCACCTTGTTTATATATATATATATATATATATTATGTATCGTCTTATTTTTTTGTATCTATAAAGCCTAACTGTATGTTTTGTAATTGATTTTTATATTTGTAAAATAGCTCTCAGTGTGCTTTTGTTATTTGTGATTGTTTGACATGAATTGTAAAAATAAAAAGTTCAATTAAAAAAATGCGTACAATTTTTTTTATGGAAACACAAAGGCACATATAGGTGTTCACAGAGATAAATATATAGAAACATAAATACAAACATAAATAAATAATAAATGTAAACAGTAACAAAAAAGAAATATACATAGAAACAGAAATAAATATTTCCAGGGGGTAGGCAGCATCAACTTAGGGTGACAAGGTACTAAACATACAGTTACAAAATGTACAAAAAAAATAATATAACTTGCCAAAATGTCAGTCTTTGTTCCATCCTGCACAGTCACATTGTATACATACGTTTGTATTATTTGCACAGTGGAGGTTAATATGCCTCTGTGTGCCTACAGATGCATATGTTACGTCCCAGTCTAGGGGAACCTGGACATAACACAATGTGTGGCCCCACTCATCCCACTCCCAAGGAAGCCAGGTACAAATTAAGCAAAGTTAAGCAGCAGTTTAATTGAATTAATAAGAGTAACAAACAAATTAGCAAAAGTGGTTACTCCCTGCTGCCAAGAGCTTAAAGTTTAACACAAATATTCACAAATTTACAACAGTCACAAACGAAGTGAAGTCACCAAAGCTAAGACAGCTATTTCTAAGTCTAAATACTCAAATCTACAATTCACAAAAAGCTAAGCTACAAATCACAGAGCTGCTGGCTTCTTTGGAAGTGGCTGGTGAAGGGGAGAGCAGACTGCAGCAGCTGAAATTTAAAGGCTGGGGGGAGTGGTCAGATCCAATCAGCAGCAGCACCTTCCTCTTCAATGATCCAATCGGCTACAGCCACCTGCATCACCACCTAATTACTTAGACACACCCACACAGAGAGAACACTCACACACTCAACACTGCAGGGGAGGACTCACAGAGCTGCACATGTGCAGTAAAACAGAAACAATATGACCCAGGGTCATAACAGCATATAAGAAAATAGAATATCACAAATAATGTTTTCCCCTGTGATTTAACAGATTTAAGATTAATCATTACATAGCGAACGTTTCCTGATTTTATTTTTTAAAATCTTGATGATTATGTATTACAGCTCACAAAAAATAAAAATAAATAAATAAATAAATAAATAAATCCACTATCTCAAAATAATAGAATATCTCAAAACATCGGTCCAAATAAAGGATTTATAATACAGAAATGTTGATCTTCTGGAAAATTATGATCATTTATGAACTCAGTGACTGGTTGGAGCTTCATTTGCACAAGGTGCTGCATCAGTGTAACATGGCATGGAGGAAAAATTAGTCTGGCACTGCTGGGGGGTTGGCCCAGGTTACTTTCATAGCTGCCTTCAGCTTGCCTGTATTGTTGAGTGTTGTGTTTCTCTTGAAAACGTTGATTTCATCACTGAAAAATTACAAATATAAAATATGCAGTGTCATATACGAAATCAGGTTGTGGCTCACTAAATTTTGACTGACTCTTTAAAGTACTGTTGAAAAATGCAAGGTGTAAGGTCTGTTTGTCTGTGCTTGTCATAGCCATGTTAAGGTTTTATTCACTTCATCCCCATATCTAACCTTGAGTCACATGTTTTCTTTTTCCTCTAGCACCTTGTGTGTGTTCCTTTCTGTATGATTAGTGCCCTTGAGTCCTGCTTCCTGCGTGCATGTGCACATACGTCCTTTCTTCTGATCTTGCTCTCTGACATCAGTCATTACATCGAACATGTTGTCCAGCTACATTAATTTCACATTACATGTTGCTGAGTTCATTCTAGTGACATTGTAGCTCTACTATGCCTCTTATGTTTTCTTAATACACTTAACACATGAGTTTCAGGATTGACAGAGATGCGACAGAATTTTCAGACTGTAACGCTCTAAGATAAAAGAACCAGCTTGGTTTATATATATAAAAAATGATCTCCCTCACACATTATTTTTGCTCAGAAAAGTGTAAAATACAGTTAACCTAAAGATCTTTTAATTGGGTGGGACACTTCTTCAAGTTTGCATGGTTATGTGGTTTTGACTTTTCTCTTGTAGTTATTGTTATAAAAGTACATCCACTATATATACTATTGGACATTTACTAGACATATGTTTTTTACACATTGGATTTAGAACCACAACTAACAAAAACTAACAGCATGACTTTGTTTGCTCAGCTTCTGATGGGGCATCAGTTGATTTATAAATTGTGAATTTCCTCCTCAGGTTATCAGAAAGTCAAAATCCTCACTCATGGTGGCAAGTTTGTGTTAGATGTGTCCAGTCCTAACATGTGAAATACCTCCTGAACAAAATGCACAAGGTAAACAGAACATTTCTTCAAATGCTGATCCATTTGCAATTGCTGTGTGTTTTATGTGTGTAACTTTGTTAATGCCCTGGTTTGGCCAGGACACTCTTGCATGATAAATTTTTAACCTCATTGAGGTTTTCTTGGTTAAATAAATTACTTTTGACACACAACCAGGCACCGTTTTAAAATCTGATTTTAATTGGGCTTAAACAGTGACCTCCAGTGGAAGAAAAAAGATTTTTTTTCTAAGACAGTATGAGTAAAGGAGGATCCAGCAATCAAAATTGCACATAGAACTACAGTTGTTTGTAAATAATGACAGAATCAAGCTTCAAAAATGTGTTCCTGTTTTGCATACTCAGTCACAGAGCTGTGAAAAAGTAAAGTACACAAAAAGCTTCTCAGTTGAAGTGACATCAGTAAATGTGATTACTTTCCACCCCTTGGTTTCACAAGTGACATATCCTAGCATACCATGCCTCACCAGAGCATTTACAATGATTTATTTTGCTGTTTTGTCCTTTATATCAGCTTGTTTTTCTTGATGCTAAGCTGTGTCATTCTGAACCTATTTCTTAAGAAAAAAAAAGTTACAAATGAGGACACTTATCTTAAAAACCCTTTGAGGAGATTTTAAAGGACCTTACATGATCACCATGATCTCAGACAAAATCACCTAATTAGATAGATATTTGTATCCCTCATATGTATACTGAGCAAGAAAACTCACTAGATATCTCTATTTTGAGTTTTTGGTCTGCACTGGTAGTGTGACGTCATTTTGCCAGAGCATTCTTCAGCCAGTGTTTTGCTGCTTGCAGCTTCTGTGTGTTGGCTTTGTCTCCCTGCTGTCAAAGGCCTGTCGTTCTTCCTAAGTTTTACCATAATAAACCCCCCGATGAGTGACTTGATTCAGTGTATAGTGGAACCATGTTGGGAGCTTTTCAAAATAAAAGCGTTATGTACAAACATGAGGAGTTTCTCCAAAGAAATGCTAAATTGGATTTTTACTTTGAGATCCACAAACTGGAAGTGTAAGTGTGTGGAAACAGAAAGCTTCATAAATAGTAGAAGTTTGGACAATAACTATATTAAACACATGTTTTTTTTAACTCGTGGCCTTCATCAGATTTGTCACGAAACAGATTTCAAACATAATCTACCAATGTGGATGCACATATGTGCTACAACAAGATAAATATGGCTCTCTATTTATTATTTTCCTGTCTAGTTTGATTGGTATCTGCTTGTGGTGCACGGAAAAAATAGACGAAACCTCAATCTCAAATTCTCTGTGCATATCGGTGTGTGAGATGCAGCCCTCGCACAGGCCACCAGTCTGACACTGTTGGTTGAGACAGAACAAAACATGGTGGCCATGGTGAGTTTATAAACTCACATTTACTCAAAATGCAGATATCTAGTGAGTTTTTTTGTTTGTTTTTTTTGTTCAGTATACATATGAGAGGTCCAAATATCTACTCAATAAGGAGAACTGATTTGATCATGCCGTGTTCCTTTTGAGGAAATGACTGCAATTCAAAGTGATGCCTCTTCATAATCTCTTAAGGCAAACAAGACCATGCATGAGTAGATATATCATCTATATTTTTATTTTGATACTTGTCACGTCCAGAGAGTAGGTGTCAGACTGCCTTTTACAGTATGCTTCAGAAAAAGCCCTTTTTACACTGTCATGGAAAAAAAGATTAACAATAAATCATAAGATTTTTCATTTGCAAACTCTGAGTACTAATATAAAGGAAAAGATCATCAAAATATAAGAGTTCCCCCTCTGCCCTCAGGGGGCACCAAAATCCTCACAAACCGAAAGTTTCCAACAGGTGCCTTTATGGGGACCTTAAATCCTGCTGGAGTTTAAGTTTGAAGTCATTTCTTTCCAGTCAGTGCTGAATAGTTTCTTCCTCAGTGTTGTGTATGTTTTCTTACTAAGTATTCAGTTTCTAATACTGTGTGTAGTTCTTATTAAAAAGAAGACTCTGAAAGAGAAAAGTGAAATAAAAGCTGAATTTTAGATGGCCACAAGGACTGAATGATTATAGAAATAAAGCAGTTAATGTATGAATTGCTTTTAAAAAGATTACATGAAAATTAAATCAAATTTTGATTAAATGAATTTTCTGTTCAGAAATCTCCACATGCCTAAAATGATTAAATATACCTACCATACCTAATGCATAATGTATAATGTTAATGCTTATGACAGAAAGCTGACTTTGGTAACCTTTAAGGAACAAGCTGTTCCTCAACAATCATCAGTATCTCTTGTAGGCCAGATAAGAGAGAGGGAAACAAAGAGGAGGGGGTTTTTTTTCCCAAAAAAGCTCTAAAATAACACAATGGAAGGATCTGAGCAAAACAAAACAAGTCAGAGTATTGATTCATCCAGTTTTATATGTAGTTAATCTGTGCGTCCAGTTTTATGTAACCATTAGCGCTGTTCTACTCCATGTTATCAGTGTTTATCCACTGTGCGCACTGCAGGCTGTCAGTGTTAGCTCTGCTGCATCTTGGAAAAAAGTCAAGGGATACTATGGGAGGTTTATTAGTTTCTCCCTCTCTCTCCTCAGGGCATGGCAAAGGCTACTGTGGAGAGAGACACTGCCACAAATAGACTCTCTAAATATGGAGGGCTCCAGTCAAGAGAAAATGCATGATTGAATTTTGAGTCTCTCCACAAAACAGCTTCTAAAAAAGGAAGAGACAGAGGAACTCTTGATAGCACTCTGCTTGAATATGCATGTTTTTGTATTTTCTAAGGTGTACATTTGTACACAGTAGGGGTGGGAATCACTAGTGGCCCCACAATACGATATTATCAAAATTCTTGGGTCACGACTCGATATCATTGTGATTTTAAACATTTTGCAATACAGTGAGTATTGTGATACCATATGTTGCGATATATTGCAATCTATTCAATTTTTTCAACTGTTGAGCTGATTTAGCATTAGTCTTTCCCTCACGTTTGTCATATTTCCACACTAGTTTGTTTTCATGTAGCACTGTTTACAAACCCTTATGTGTCATGTCCATCTTATTTGCGCCCTGCTTGCATTCCTCATGTCTTTCCCCTGGTACTGCCATGTTTGTTGCACTAACTTTCTCCTGCTCTATTACTGTCACCACTGCTGACCTCACTAGACAAACAATTGTCCAAACAGTTGATTTTATTTATTTTTCTATTATCATAGACTTCAGTTCATATAAGGAATCAATTTTTAAAAAATCGATACTTGGTGGACGAGATGATACGATAAATCGCCAGGCAAAATATCGCGATACTATGCTGTATCGATTTTTCTCCCACCCCTAGTACACAGTAACCATGCAATCATCAGAGGCTGTAAGGGTGCAGCTATGCCTTTGAAGTCTGCCTGAGTGCTGTTTTGTTGTGTGCTTTTGTTAAGCTTTGATGCTCTGTTGCAGGTTGCACCCACCATCCTGCAGGGACAACCAAGACAAGACACCGGTACAGGGGAACACCCAACACAATACACAACAGCAGGCCCTAGAGGCAGAAGGCCATCACAAATTACAGAGAGCAATGTGAGACTGGCGCAGTTCAGCTTGTGACCTTTATGTGGACAGACGTATCTCCCAAAACAGGATGAATATGACGCTATCATTTTACCGTCTATTTGGGCCAAGGACATCAATTAGTAAAACCAGAAAACATGCAGCTCACAGAAAAATAGGCGAGTCCTCTATTCTCTAGATTCTCTGAGTGTGAGGCGTGCCTGAGATATGGTGCTCATGGAGGTAGAATGAAAGCTCTGACTTGTTAACATGAAACTGAAGTGAAATTCAAGACGTGCATCTCACGTACCTACAAACTTTACATTAGGCAGTCTGTACTGTACCGAGGCATGTTTAGCCTATAAAGTCCAGTTTGTTTGACAAGTGTGAGTGCTCCATACTGTGCTCAAGCAAGGTACAGTGGCACAGTATTGTTCATGCATGTACACAAGCTAAGTTTCCTAATGTGGTGTATATTGTACAACTGTTTTTCGAGATAATTATTTTAAACAATGGCAGTGTTCAGAGTTTTCTGTTTTCTGATGAAAACAATTCAAAATAAGCTGCAGAGTGAGTGAAGCTGGAGAGTTGTTTGTATATTTCTCCATTGTGGTGACTCTGAGACCATGCTTCTCATAAACTGAGTGTGTCATATTACAATGTGATGATGAATCCATGCTTAGGCTGGGTTTAGCCTGGAGCAATGTGAATGCAGGTCAGTGGGGGACGAGGGAGGAGGACAATCCAGTTCAGCATGGTACAGGGCAACTGGGCCTGGTGTGAGTTTGCCCTTAAGGTGTGAATGGAACAGATAGCAAAGGTAATGTGTTGGCCAAGGGGGATCAGCGCTTGCTTGCAGATATGATATGATATATCATATCATATGATATATATATATGTGTTTAAAGATAAATCATCATCAGATTGCTGCCACTAGGAGCTGGCAGGTCATTACTGATGACTGTGTTCTTCTCCTGTACTGTTTGTCCTGCATGCATCAAAGGCTACTGATGTGGGATTGCTCAGCACTGCTTATACTACAATTTGACCACAAACAGATAACAGAAAATCATCTAATCTAAAATCCAGAGCATTAATCTAGATTCTACATTTTAATGTAGAATCTGTAAAAAAATTTTTTGAAAAAAAGTGGCACCCCCCTGGCTAGAATAGGAAACAAAGATGTGTGAAGGAGATGCTACTTGTTAAGTAGCTGCTGTCTATTTTATAATTTTAACAGTCCCCTTTTGTTTTAGTTAACAGTTTACACATTCAAGTGATACAGAGCAATATGTGGAGTTACACATCACTCCACTTAATTAATGTCCTATATTAACTCCTATTTTAGCTCTGCTTTGGTCTCCTCCAACTCCTTACTGCAAAGTCTGGGCTTTGTAGCCATTGGCTACCCCTGTAAAATCTAAGTAGTCATTTGAAATGTCTATAACTTTTGTAAATTTAACATTGTGTGAGGAGATGAAAGACTTTCACCACACATAACCTCTGACATTTTGACTGGAATAGGCACAATGAACCAGCTGTGACCCTCTGTAGTGCTGCAATGCACCATACCTCCCTGCAGTTGACCCTGTGCACCGTCTTTGTGTGAATATGTAAAGTGGGCACTGAACATATGTAGCAAACTTTCCTGTCATGTCTTTTGTCAGCAGACTTGCATAAGGAAGCAGAGAGCCTGTAAAGATCTGTCAACAATTCGCATAATTCATGTGTTCCAAAGAATGATCAGCTAAAGCTGCGTCTACAGCGACTGTATTATAATAACGAACACATGCAACTGTGAGTAAGCCTCACTCATTTTACAGCCAGGGTGTAATGTGTGGGTATGTGATGTTGAACTATGTAAGTACAAATACATGATTGTGTACTCATTGTCAGCACATGCAACCCCATGTGTGTGTCTTTGCAGCCACGTGTCACAGCAGATGTTGCCTGCAGCCTCAGCAGTGTCTGCAGCGATGTGCCGTCTGCTGACCTTCAGTAACATTTGAAGATGTGACAGTGGACTTGTCAAGGACAGTTCACTGCTCTGTCTGATGATGACGCTTTGCCTTTCATTAATATGCCTCACCTCCTGATCTGTTATAAAGCATTTGCATGGAATTAGCATCTATCTAAGCATCAGCTGTTTGACACTGCAGGCTGCACAGCTTGTGGGAATGACACCTGTTAGAGAGAGAGGCAGATGCCACTCTAGCAGAGTCAGAGCGACAAGGTTTGGGCAAACAAAGTGGCAGAGGGTGGAAGACAAGGGACTTAGAGGCAGTGCAGTGAACACATGAGGATGTATTTCCAGCTGCATTTTAGGACTGGTTGAAGATACTCATTGATGATTCAAATCAGGAAATTTCTGTTCAAGTTAAGTTACAATAAAATGATTTACGTTAAACGCCAATTTGCTGCCAGCTTTTCCTCAGCTTTCTATAAATTCCAAATGGCCAATCAGCCTTCAGTTTTCTTAAATCATGAGACTTCTGTATAACTTATACAGAACATCAAACTTACATCACTTGAAAAAAGACAAAACATTGTTCTTGAAGTCTGAATAAGTGAAAACAGTATTATTTTGTTCTATTAAAAAAGGAAAAAGTTGTTTTGTTGCATTTTTGCAGTCCAAAAAATACTGCTTTTTGTTTTCTTAACCCGTTGTTTAGGGTGCTGGTTTAGCTTAGTTGGCTGCAGGTTTGACTCCTGATCCTGGTGCAGTGCAGTGCATGTCTTCCCGAACTCGTTCTCCCCATATTTCCTGTCCCTTCAAATGAAAATGCAAAATGCATTTTGTCTTGTACTATGTCTGTTCTCTTTGTCTGCTCTCTTTGTTTGTCTAACTTTGTCATACTGTATATGCTGCTGCCTGTCTTGGCCAGGACTCTCTTGAAAAAGAAATTTTCAATCTCAATGAGCTTTTCCTGTTTAAGGTTAAATAAATAAAAAAAAATGTCAGTCTTGTCTAATGAAGGCAAAAAGCTCCCCAAAAATAAATTTTAAAAGAGTTGCTCTTTTCCATGATTGAAAATGGCTAAATAAGAATATTGTATGTGGAAGTTAAGATAATTTTATATACAAGGAAACAAAAATGTTCATGTTATTCAAACACAAACAGAAGTACTAAAAAATGCTGCAGCAGTTTCAGGGCTGTTTATGTATTGCAAGTAAATTTTTATTTGTAAAATAACGCCAATTTTTTGCTTACAAGATTTTTTATTTTAAATTGTCTTTATTCCAAACATTTCTTTGTTTAAAGAAGGGTTGTCCCGATCAGCATTTCTGGCCTCCGATCCTGATCTGATTTTTTAATACTGAATATCTGTCGATATCAAGTCCCGATCTGATACTCACAATTACCTCGACTTTCGTCGTTTTTGAAAAGAAAACAACTCACTGCTGTTCTTTGTTCTTCTTTCAAAGAAGAAATGTCGTCAAGTTCTGATAAAACTGGCACTTTAGCAGCATCCACGTTAATCTCTTCCTCCATAACTGCACCAGCTCTTGCTGCTGCTTGTTTATGTCACAACTCTGCTGTGCCTGAAAGTACTGCCCCTCATCGCTGATTGGTCCTGTCATTTTCTAACCAGGCCCAAACAGTTCAAGGTTAGGTAAGCCAGTGTCAGTACTGTAATGTTGAGACGGCAGGGCATAGTGCGGGTCCAGAAGCTCAATAAGACGACATAAACTCAAATCCTCAAAGATGACCTGGTTGTCCAGAGCGATGAATTCGACCACTTTTTATGTTATCTTTCTGGCCTTATCGCTCCCTCGAAGGTACTTTGAGGGTTTAAGAGGGTCTTCCATGTTAAAGTCCAGAGTGTGTTGCTTTGGTGAAGCTGCCTGTTGTTATTGTGAAGTCGCTGTATTCCACTGCATATTAAGTTCAGAGATGACGGATCATATGTGTAGAGTTAAACGCTGCTCTGCTGCTACCATCTCGTGAAACAGTCGTGTTACAGATGCTGCAAGAGACCATTGGACAGTTTTCACTCTTACGTCTGTAGTTTTCCACACCTCTGACATTTTAGACACAGGAATGCTACCGCTGCTGGCGCGTTTACAGCCAGTCGTAAATTGTGCTGGGCTTATCGAATCAAATTGCCGATCTCTGATCAATTAAAAATTCCTTTATCTGCTCCGATCCGATACATACGACTGGGATCGGGACAACCCTGGTTTAAACTGTTAAGATGAGTTTTGACCATAAACCCAAGTCAAGTGTCCAGTAATTGCTATAGGCCTATTGAATATTTCAGTCTGAATGCAGAATGCATTGGGTGGACAGGTGGAACAGTGGGCTAAAATGTAGCATGTGGTTGTGCTGTTTGGGTTTTCAGTTGGCTGCTTAACTCTCCAGGAGATATCGAAAGACTCTGGGACATGGTTAGGAAATTTACTGTTCATCTTGATGTCTCAAATTCTGACATGTTTTAACCAAAGAGACAAGACAGAACATAAAAGGCATATCACGCTGTCTTCTTCATTTAAAGATGTTCATATCTCATTGACAGAGAAAAATATGTTATGATGGAAGTAAAGTGCTGGATCAGTATTGTATGAGGTTCTCTTTTATAGTAAGTAAATTAGCAACAGGAGATGTCGGTCAGCATGACCCCTCTGAGGAGAGTAAGAGCTTGAATGAAAGTAAGGCTACAGGAAAAACAAAGCTTAAAACAATGTCAGTGTACATGTACAACATGTTTAAAAAATTTAGAGTGCTTTACTTTCCTGCTGCTAAGCAACTTTGTTCCTCCACTACTTAAGCTCACCAAACAGCCACATAGTCCTGCAGAAGACTGACCAGCTATTTTGGTTTGCAGGGTTCAAAAGAGACCTCAAACGCAACCCAAAAAAGTGCATTATTTACATCTAATGTGAGACAGTTTTGGATACAAACCACTTCCAAGAAAAAGCTTACAAAATACATTCTCTCAAAAATAAGGTACTGTCATACCTGCACTGATGCACTTTCAGGTTTGGAGTCACTTTCCTCCATCTGTTTGGTGTGTATCGCTCAGGGCAGCATAGGTAATACGTGGGTGGGATGTTTTTCTTTTCTAAAGCCGGCTTTTTGTGGCTTCTGATGCTGCTCTGCCTGAGGAGGCTGCAGCCAGGTGGTGACCCTACATGCAGCACCTGGCACACAGCAGAGTGTGTGGAGCTGCGGCCAAATCCCAGAGACTGAGGGCTGCCCACACCAACCAATCTGCCACTAGAGAGGATGAGCAAAGAACCCTGCCTATGATACAAACAATCTGGTACCATTATATTGGTATCTATTTATAATGTATCACACACTTCATATTAATTATAACTGTCATATCACACTTAAATGCCAGAGCACTCAGCCTTCAAGTCCCAAACTCCTTTTTCTGAACCTTTCACCTCCTAATACATCACACTGGTATGTTTCTGCCTGCTTTGACCTCATTCAAGTTATTTATTTGTCTGCAAACCTAGTGGTGGTCACTGCAGTTAGACAGAGAGAACTAAGAACACTATTTACCATTTCTTTTTACTCCATTCAGTTATTGAAAATGACTCAAACCAAAGTTACTAACTTAGTTTCAGATGACAAATTCTTGCAGGAAAATGCTCATAAGTTCTCCAGTCTGTGGATATGGCATCGCATTGACCAGTGTTATTTGAATGTCAGGGCAGCCTCCCTAATCCAGCATGTGTTTACATTACATCAGTGTCCTCCTGAGGACTGACAGCATGTTTAATGTGATGTGACTTCATACTGTCTGTCAGCTTTGATGCAGCTGTATTTATATTGATGGTGTTCACTGTCATCAAACTGGTTGCAATTTGCAGTTTCATTTGGCAAAAACACCTAAGCAATCATGTAACAACTACCATGAACAATGAATAATACATTTTAATATCAAACAGTTTAGTCTGGCCAAAGCTGTATTATGTGAACTTCCATAGCAATATAAAAAAAAATACAGTTAAAAATTTGTGGTACAACCTCTGCCACCAAAAGATAAAGATCATTGACTATTATCAATCAAAGCCTTTTAGTTGCTTCAAGCATCAAAAACACTGATAACTGCTAGTATGCAACCTGTCCAACATCAAGCATCATTCTAACAACAGTAACTACTGGCATCTAAAAATCCATACTATACTCTCTATATTTACTAGTCCTGCATATAAAAAGTAAATAATTGTTTGTATGCTATTTACTATTGACCAGTCATGTAAAAGCATTCTCTGGTGTATGTAGGCAAAAGTCTAACTCAAAGTATGCCTGGATCAACAGTTGTGATATCCATCTGGCGGTCATTTGGTGACGATCTCTACCAGCAGATATCTGAGTGAAAATTCAGCTAGCAATCTGTACTTGATCTAAAATTTCCTCTTAAAAGGGGACATATTATGCAAAAACCACTTTCCAGGCTTTTCTAGCAAAAATATGTGCCTGTCCACAATCCCCTCAAGTACCAGAAACCCCCCTCCAACTTTCAGAAAATGTGTGCTGAAACAAGCCATTCTCAGAGTTTCCCCTCATGATGTCATATGGGGAGTAATATCTGAGTAAGTAAGTATCTGACTGAGTGAGTGATCCTAATTTATGAGCCAGAGAATACAGAGTTGCACTTGCTTGTACTGAATGCTGGCGGTTAATGCTGCCTCCGCTGTGTTAACTAGAGCTGTACATACAGAGTTGCACTATGGGCGGAGTTTACTTGTGCTGAAAGCCCTCTAATGGCTGCCTCCACTGCACTAAATTCCTCAGATATAGCTTTAGCAGGCCTCTGTTTCATCACATTTCTGTATGACAAAGAATAAAAACAACCCTATAAGCTTTCATGTTAGGAAAGATGTTGTCACTTCTCTGCTGACCTGCTTTGGCATGACTATGTGATAGTTGAGGGGGAAAAGGTAACTTTTTGTGTAACTGCTTGTGTTCAATGGCTGCTTGGAGCAATTGGCTCTGAATTGGTTACAGCAGCACTTGACATTTCTTTATTAAAACAAGCAAAGACAGTAAAGCTTTCTGTGACAGAAATGGTGTTTTTGCTCTTCTGCCAAACTGCTTCAGCGTGAGTGAGTGATAGTTAAAGGGGGAAAGGGTTGCTTGTTGTGTGAATGCTTGTATACTTAGCTAGCAGATCAGTTAGCAACCCGAGCAGACACACTTTACTCAGCTCTACTCTGCAAAGTCCCTAAATTGTAAATTTATGTAGTTCTTCCTGTCAAAAAGCTGTGTGTGTGAGTGCAACAAACAATATGTTTTTCTTCCTAAAAATGACAGAATAAGTTGACCTTGATGGATGCTCTTAATGCGGGAAGAATAATTATAACATTTTTAGGGGACACTGCCTTTTTCACATTTGTCTAGTTAGAGACAAGAGACTAAAAAAATCTTAAGCACAGTTAACATTGTTTATTTTATTTTATCTATTTTAAGTATCATTCACCTATTTTTTCCCTAATGTCATGTCTCCATTAACAGTTCATTTATCTTTCAACAGTTTGAATACTAGAGGTCTATATAACAAAGGTAAAAGAAAAGCAGTCTTTTTGTTCTGCATGGGTCTAAAAGCACATGCCACTTTTTTACAAGAAACCCACTTAAACGAAAATGACATTAAATTTTGTTCCAGTCAATGGGGGGATAAAGTAATATTTAGCCATGGGTCATCACACTCAGGGGGTTGTTCTGTTCAACAGATGCCCAGGGAAAATTATTTCCCACAAAATAGACACAAATGGTCACTGGATAGTAATAGTTGTGAATATTGAAGATGCTTTTTTCAATCTTTGTAATCTTTATGGCTACAACAATAACACTCAGAACAAGGAGTTAATGACAACTATCAGTGCTGTTGTCTCTGAAATGAAAAATCTTTATCCTACCAATAATATTCTAGTAGGGGGTGATTTCATTATGAGCCCAGACAAATGGACGGACAGATGCCCATCCAAATTTAATTGCATCACTTTAACAACATTTAACAGATTTTTGTAACACGTTCACTCTAAGCAATATATGGAGAGTCAAAAATCCAGAGGTGCAGCAGTTCTCCTGGTTTAAACCAGACAGAACGTGCAAATCTAGAATCGATTATTGGCTACTTTCAAATAATCTCTCTCAAAATGTTTCAAATGTATCTATGGACACCTCACCCCTAACCGGTCACAGCATAATTAATTTAGAACTGAAACAAACTAATATTAAAGAAAATACCAAGGGATTTTGGAAATTTAATTCAAGTCTATTAAATGATGAGAATACTGTCAGAAAATCAGAGGCATGTTGAAGGGATCACTAACAGATCCTGAAATCCAATCATATGTAGGCAAATGGGAATTCTTTAACTATAGAGTTAGAAAGTATTCAGTAACATATAGTAAAAAGAAAAGGGTATTATGGCCAGAAAAGAATAAAAAGATTTAATCAAAGAGTTGAACACACTTTGTAACTAGAAAAGCACTTAGAGAGTGCAGACCTCCGTCATTAGCCCTATCTTCCAATAGTACAGAATCATTCAAAATAATCCTGAAACCAGACAGTGATCCAGATCAGTCCCAAAATCTAATCAGTTCTTCTTTATGCCATTTCTGACATTTCCTGGAAATTTCATGAAAATCCGTCCACAACTTTTTGAGTTATGTTGCTAACAAACAAACAAACAAACAAACCCTCCCGATCACATAACTTCCTTGGTGGAGGTAACAATAAAGTAACCTTACAGAAGAAGATAAACAAAAAAAATTTAGATCTTCAAAACAAACTTGATTCTATCTTTACACACAAAGTTAAGGGCGCCTTTTTAAGATCCAAGACCAAATGGATCAAGGAAGGAGAACGCAATCAATCCTATTTTTGCAAACTAGAGAAAAGACATCAAGAAAAGAACGCAATTAAATCACTGATTAGCAATGATCAAGAATGCAATGATCCAAAAACAATTTCTGAGATTTTCTGCTTTTACAACAATTTGTATAAAAGATTATACTCTGAAAATTATTGTTTAAACTTTTTGGAATCTATAAAAGATAAAATTTCTACAGTTACGGAGGAATTTAAAGATATGTGTGATGCAGAAATAACTTTAGATGAACTGGATAACGCTCTCAATTGCTTACATATGGACAAATCTCTTGGCTCTGATGGTCTGACAGCAAACCTCTATAAACACTTCAAGGATGATAGAGAGCAAAATCTCCCTACTAGTATGAAACAAGGAGTCATAGTATTAATTCCAAAACCTGGTAAAAACTCCAAAATCTCAGACAATCTAAGACCCATTACACTTTTTAATACAGATTATAAGTTACTTGCTCATATATACACAGTTCACTAAAAAAAAAGGTATATCATAAACAGTAAGTGAAACTCAGTCAGGCTTTTTAAATGGTCGATCCATTCATAATAATAATAATCGCCTTATCCTGCATATACTAGACTACAGTGAAACAATCAGTAATAATGGTTTTATTTTATTTCTTGACTCCTTCATCTTCCACGCTTTAGAGGCCTTTGGAGATAAATTCAAGAGTGTTATAGAGACTCTATACAAAAATATTAACAGCAGTGTTTCTCTACCTCATGGATCATCGTCTCGTTTTGATATTCAAAAAAGAATCCGACAGGGCTGTCCAATCAGCCCAGGACTCTTCATTTTAGCAGCAGAAATGCTTGCTATAATGATAAAGAACAGTGAAAACCTGAGAAAGCTTAATGTGTTTGGTACTGAGCTGGCAATTAGTCAGTTTGCAGATGATACAATCCTGTTTCTCCAAGACAAACATTAAATTCCAGTGACCCTACAACATATTGAACTCTTCTCCAAAGCCTCTGGACTATTCCTCAGTATTCATAAATGTGAACTCCTGTCTATTCATAAGCATGCACAAAATGTTATTCACAATATACCTGTTAAGACTGTGGTTAAATACCTAGGCATTTATATTACAAAAGATCTGAAAAAAGAGAGAGGCTTTAATTGACAAACAAAACTGTTGAATGCAAAAGCAAGCTTGATGTCTGGTTACAGCGTGATCTGTCTATCTTTGGTCGAACCTACCTCCCCAAAATAGAAAGTATTTCGAGAAGTATACATCCTTCATCTTCACTTGCACTTAATTCCGCCTTCATTAAGTCTTTGAATAAAATCAATTTTAGTTTTATATGGAAGAATTGCACACACTACATCAATAAAGCTATTGCTGTAAAATATCTTTCTGAAGGTGGGCTTAAAGAAATAGATTTTGAATGTATGAATGCAACCCACAGACTTAACTGGCCTAAACAATGTATCAAATCCCCTGGCTGGATGAACAAAAATGTTTGGTGTATAATGGACCTTTTCGATATAAATGGGAACATATTAGAGTATAATGAAATATGTCAAAAATATGATTTTGCTTTTAACCTGAGAGAATTTCACTCTCTCGTCAATGCTATTCCCCATTCATTCCTTAGTTTGGCAAAAAACATTCAAAAATTCACATTTCACAACTTATCTCCCCACAACTTCAATAGATGGAATTCATTTTCTTGACAAAAAACATGCTGCTGGGATTGAAGTTACTCATGTCCACCACCTCCTGGTGTAAAGTGGTAACAGTGCAGACCTCTGCCATTAGCCCTATCTCCCAATAGTACACGATCCTTAAAAAATTCCTGGATCCAGACGGTGATCCTGATCAGTCCCAAAATCTAATCAGTTCTTCCTTATGCCATTTCTGACATTTCCTGAAAATTTCATGAAAATCTGTACATAACTTTTTAAGTTATGTTGCTAACAAACAAACAAACAAACAAACAAACGAATAAACCCACCTGATCACATAACCTCCTTGGCGGAGGTAACAAAAGAGTAACCACCTCACCTGCTTGCTGCCAGTTGGCAGTGCCTGCCGCCAACTAGCGGTCAGGGGGGAAATTACACTACAAACTACTGCACCAACAAAGCGAATTATTAATTAAAAAGATATCCATGCACCACTGCATTTTAAAATATCGATACAGTATTGCGCCGCAAAATATCACGATGTATGAGTTCATTGATATTTTCCAACACTCTAATCTGAACTGGGAAAGGGAGTGCCAAAATCCTGTTGCGCAATATGTCCAAAATCACCTGCAGCTGTGGGCTCAGCCTGATGAAAGCTCCACTCTCATTGGTCACACTTTGATGGGTTTGAATCCCCTTTGTGACCTTTGTCAAATGTCATCACTGCTCTGTCCACGCATTACTTTCCATTTTATACCATCTTTAATAGGAAGCCATAAAAATAATCTTTACTATCAGTGTGAGCCTGAGAGGAGAATCACCACCTCATTACCACTCCTGTCTGAAGGGCTGATTATGGGATGGAAGGAGCTGAGCCCGGGGCATCCTGCTGGATCACTCTGCTAATGGCTGCACGGGTTGAATTGCAGCTTATTCCACACTGTTGTGTCTCCATCCCTTTACTTTCCTTCTTTTTTTAACTACATATATCACTTAAAAAATGGAAAAGGAATTGAAATACTTATGAGGTGGATCATCCTCTCCCTTTCAATAAAAAGAACAAAACAGCTGAATCTATACCAGAGAACAGTCAAATCTAACTCAATTATATCTTTTTACCTCCCTGGATCCTTTTAATGATCCCACGCAGACAGAGCACTGTGATCCCACTGTGAAACACCCTGTGATGAAATAGACCATTGTGTGTGTCCTCGCACCCAGTATGCTAATCCAGGATTAATTATGGGCCAGCCCTAATGAGTATCCCTCTCACCCTCTCAGATATGTAAATGCACCAGCAGTGGACGGCGCTGACAGGCTTTACTCTGTGTTCTGTGAAAGAGACAGGACAGGAGAGAAAGGGGCAAGGACAAAGGTTTAGTGGCCATGGATTTTTTTTTTTTTAAGTTATATCATTGGTTAGGAAAACAGGGTCTGTTATTTCTGGGTCAATAAAGTCAAAGTGTAGTGATACCAAACATCGATGTATATTTACACCGATTGGGACTTCAGAGTACAGATGCAGGAACGTGGTTTAAATTAAAAAGACCTTCAATTTTATGAACAACACTAACCTGACCTATATAAAAAATGCTTGGTCCTGTTTTGTTTACCATCAGCAGCTACCTTTCCACCTGACATCATTACTATGATGTTTTCTCAGTCTTTTACACAGGAAGTGTGAATATGGGCAGATCCAGAGGAAGTGTGCCCAAAGAGCATGCTTATCTTCATTCTCTTTACTTAGAGGAAAGGAGACACAGAGAGATATAAAAAGAGAGGAACAATGAAGGAACCAAGAAGAAAAACAAAACATTTTATGATCAGGAAAATCTAGGAAAGAGCTGAATTTATTAAAAAAAATTGGTCTCCAATTTTAATTTAATTTATTTTATTTGATAGGGACAATGCAGTTTAACATATGCATGGATCTGATGTGCTGCACAGAAAGTTTATAGTAATTGCTTATTTCCAACTCTTGTCCCTAGTTAGGTCTTTGAATAAACAGTTCATAAAATGCAAAATATTTAACAGCATAAAATAGCACAAGAGTTTACAGAATTACAAAATAAAGGGAAGAAATAAATACATAACCTCATTAAAAAAACTATAAACCAGTTCAGATGGGAAGTTAAAAACATGACAATCTAAGAATGATTACTGCTCTGGTTTGCTTTCAGCCAGCACTTGACCTTTGCAGTGAAGAATTTAAAATCTGTGATTAGTTTGATTTCGGTTGGTAATAAATTCCAAAGTTTACAGCCTTTAATAGAGAAGTGTGACTGTCCAAATTTATACCTGTTGTCCAATCAGTTAAGCTGAGTGCCCCATGTATATAGATGCTGAATTCCAACTCCACCCCTCAGCTTCTTCCACACATATCGTACCCTGCTCCTACTTTTCTCTCATCTCTCAAATTCTTGCAACAATTCCAAACAAGTTGAGATGCAGTGTAAAATGTAAAAAACAGTGCAGTGGTTTGTAAATCTCATAAACCCATATTTTATTCACAACAGAACATAAATTAGAAAAGCACTCAGAGAGCGCAGACCTCTGCCATCAGCCCTATCTCCCAATAATGAAGAATCCTTTAAAAACATTCCTGGATCCAGACGGTGATCTGGATGACTCCCAAAATCTAATTCGCCAATTACTCCCTCCCCGGTGGGGTGGAGACATGGTGAGGCAAAGCATTGGCTTCGCTACATGTGGACTGTCATGGCGGAAGCACCCCAGGTCTCACTGGACGACTGAAAGTCATGGAAGAGGGTGAATATTCCTCTATTCCTCCCAGCCTTGTGAGTATTCTCACTACAATTCGCTGTCTTTCGCTCTGTTACGCTCCGACTCATCTCCTTGACCGGGCATGCGTCTTTCAAACTCTATAAACTCCAAAACTTTAAATAGAAACACACCAAAAACATGCTGCTGGGATTGAAGTTACTCATGTTCGCCATCTCCTGGTTTAAAGTGGTAACAGCGCACACCTCCGCCATTAGCCCTATCTCCCAATAGTAAAGAATCCTTAAAAAAATTCCTGGATCCAGACGGTGTCCCGGATCAGTCCCAAAATCTAATCAGTTCTTCTTTCCGCCATTTCTGACATTTCCTGAAAATTTCATGGAAATCCGTCCATGACTTTTTGAGTTATGTTGCTAACAAATGAACAAACAAACACACAAACAAACCCACCCAATCACATTACCTCCTTGGCGGAGGTAAATATCAGATGTTGAAACTGAGACATTTTACCATTTTTTGAAAAATATTGGCTCATATTGATTTTGATGGTGGCAACACATCTCAAAAGAGTAGGGATGGGGCAACAAAAGGCTGGAAAAGTAAGTGGTACTAATGGAAAAACAGCTGGAGTGGCATTTTGGAACTAATGAAGGTTAACTGGCAACAGGTCAGTAACATGGCTGGGCATAAAAGGAGCATTTTAGAGAGGCTGAGTCTCTCAAAAGTGAAGATGGGCAGAGGTTCACCAATCTGAGAAAGAAATTGTCAAATAGTTGTGGAACAATTCAGAAAAATATTCCTCAACCTAAAATTGTGAAGACTTTGAGGACCCCACTGTTTACAGGATACAGTTTCATCAAAGACTGAGAATCTTGAGAAATCTCTGTGTGCAACGGATAAGGCCAAAGTTCAATGTTGGATCCTCATGATTTTAGGGCCCTCAGGCAACAGTGCATTAAAAACTGGCATGACATGTGATGAAAATTGCTGTATGGGCTCAGGAACACTTCTAGAATTCACTGTCAACACTGTTTTCGTGCTGTCCACAAATACAAGTTAAAACTGCATCGTGCAAAGAAGAAGTTAAATGTGAACATGATCCACTGTCTTTCCTGGCCCAAAGCTAATTTAAAATTAACTGAGGCAAAGTGGAAAACTGTTCTGTGGTCAGATTAACCAAAATTTGAAAAAATCTTTGGAAAGCATAGATGCTGTTTCCTGCAGACTAAAAAGGAGAGACCATCCAGCTTG
Organism: Cheilinus undulatus; assembly: GCF_018320785.1. Taxonomy (NCBI): domain Eukaryota; kingdom Metazoa; phylum Chordata; class Actinopteri; order Labriformes; family Labridae; genus Cheilinus; species Cheilinus undulatus. Next base: position 26,899,469 of record NC_054865.1, on the reverse strand, counting down.
TTGTCAGCCCACAGTTCAAAAGCCTGTATCTCTGGGTTGCATTACTGCCTATGTTGTGGGCAGCTTACAAATCTGGACAGGCACTATCAATGCTGAAATTATATAGTGGTTTTAGAGCAGCATATGTTCCTATCCAGACAACATTTCTTTAAGAGAAGACCTTCAGCATATTGATAAACCACATACCACAACCATCACAACAGCATGGCTTTATAGTAGAGGAGTCCAGGTACTGAACTGACCTGCCTGCAATCCAGACCTTTCATCAAGGGAGCATCATAAAAGGAAAATACCACAAAGAAGACCCAGAACTGTTGAGCGGCTAGAATCCTATATCAGACAAAAATGGTACAGCATTAATCTCCCAAAACACCAGCAACTGGTCTCCTCACTTCTCAGACATTTACAGACTGTTGTTAAAATGCTACAGAATAATAAACATCGCCCTGTCTCTACTTTTTAAAAACGTTTCAGCACCATCCAATTCAAAATTAGTTAATATCTTTCATAAAATGGTAAAATGTCTAATTTTCAACATGTGACATATTGTTTGTGCTCTTTTGTGAATATAATATAGGTTTATGAGATTTAAAAACCCTTGCATTCTGTTTTTATTTACGTTTTACACAGCACACCAACTTCTTTGGAATTGGGGTTGCAACCCCATTCACTAAGTTAAAGAAATAAAACTTACAAACTGAATCTGAAAGGTGACAAAACAGTGTAAAAGAATTTTAATGTGTTAATTGATGATTCTCAATCTAGTCAAATCAAGTAAGCTTCAATTTTATATGACATTGTAGAACAAAGTTCTACAAGTCAAGTACTTTACAGAGTTAAATGGTACACATAACAAGAATACAAAGTAAAATAACTAAAAAAATAAATGTTTTTGCATGATATACGTGAGAAAATGTAACCTACTTTTACATTATACAGTGTTTAACAAATTTATTAGACCACCACCCAAAGTAAGGTTTATGCCACAGCTGCCTTAAATTAACAGCATTGGTAATTACCAAAAATCATTTTTTATGGTTCTGCAATGGTTAATACACCAATATGTAGAAGCTCTTTAACCCAAATGATATTTTTAATGCTAAAATGTAATTAGAATTGTTATCCATGAATTTTTAAATTTACTGATTTAGAAAAAAAAAACAAAACTGAAAGAATAGTAAAGCACATTAATATTTCTTGATTAACATGTCAAATTATAGTTTTTTACTTGCATTTCTGAACAGAAAAATGAGTTTTAGTGGTTGAATGTTAGGCTTGATTCATTTCTGACTTCTCAGAGAAGCCCAGTGAGCCGGCTCAAATTTGGGTATAAAAAGGTGAATTCAGTTTGCAATTCCTCATTCCTGTTCAAAGTGGTAAAACGTGGAGAGCTCACTGAAAATGAAAGAGTCTGCATTAAAGCACTTCATGATGCAGCTGTGGCATAGACCTTACTTTGGGTGGTGGTCTAATAAATTTAAGCACTGTATATGGGTAAGCAGAGTACATAACTAAATATCTAATTCTGCTGTTGTGACACTCATTGGGGGTGTTTGCTTTTGAAAATGTACAGAAAAGCAATTTTTCAGGGTGCCGTTTGCCCCTTTGATACCTATCCCACAGCAGCAGTGTCTGAATAACTTTAAAGAAATAGTCCATCTTTATGCAGTTGGTCTCATTTGTTGTTTAAATGTATCGAGGCTTCAGTGTTAACATGAACTTGGTTCATAACTAGGTAAAAACTCATCATATGAGCTTTAATATGCCTGTTTGTTATCGGTATGACTGAACTTGAGCATATTAACGCTTTAAGTAATTTTACTGTCTACCTCTAAGTCAGACAACTATAGTTAATAGATGTATTGCCTAAATCACGTGGCGTACATTATTTTTAGGCTTTACACATTAATACCACATCTAAGACTAAGTTAAGACAACAAATTGTGGGAAATACTCTTCTTACAGAGGCAGGTCGTGTCAGTGCGAGAGAGAGAGAGAGTTCTGTGGGTTGTATTCGGGGGCTGAAAAGGCTTTATCTGCCTGTGTCAGGGTTCTCACGTAGATGAAGCTTTCGTCCTTCTTTGCCAGCGTTGATGTTTCTCAGAGTTTCTGTCCAAGGTGCTGAAATCTGCTGCTCCAGGGACAGGTCACGTGACTGCGCTTCCTCCCTCAGTGAGAGCAGGATGTTGTGTGAGCGCGCGTATTCTGTGCGCGTGTGTAGGCACAGGGACATCTCAGTCCTCATGATGAGAGATTCAGGCTCATGAGGAAGGCTTCTCTAACAAGACCGAGTGGCGGTTTTTAGCCGTGCGGAATCGGTGCTGGTAAATGCGAAACTTTGACTCTTCACGTACAAGCTCTTCTTCTTTCTCTTCTTTTTGTTCTTTTTTTTTTATCGCCGCTGCAGACATTAGTGTGGCAACTGTGGATGGGCACGCAGGAGTGGGCTGCTGCCCACCAAGTCTGACTATGTTTCGGAGGCTCTGAGGAAAAAAACATGTAAGAATCCCCGCAGATCCGTTCGGATCCTCTTACAGCCAAAATGCAGAAAGGGATGAGACTCAATGATGGCCATATCACCTATCTGGCTGTTTTGGCAAAGAAGGATGGCACGCGGCGAGGGTGTTTGAGCAAGAAAAGCTCAGACAATACAAAATGGCATACAAAGTGGTTTGCTCTGTTGCAGAATATGCTGTTTTATTTCGAAAACGACTCGAGCTCACGCCCCTCCGGACTGTACCTGTTGGAGGGATGTGTTTGCGACAGGGCGCCGTCACCCAAACCGTCTCTGTCCGCGAAGGAATGCTTAGAGAAGCAGGTAAGTTATCGATCACACGGAGGAGCTCCAGTAAGTCTAACACAGTGAGCGGACCTCAGCTCTACTGCTAGTGATGTTCTCTACATGCGAAACTTGCTTTTGCTTCTCTGTTCAAGTAGCATTCACGCCAGGAAGTATTTCAGACACGCAGAAAACTCACTAACGACACAGTTTCTGTTTTTATCCCATCATGTATTTATCAAGCAAACAATGTCCCAGAGATGTTCACTTGACGTTCAGTGTTACGTAATGTCGTCATTCTTAATGATTGATTGTCTCGATTCTGCACTAAAATAGCTTCGTAGGCTGCATCAAATGCGACTCATACACGAAGTAGCTAAATATGTTCGGAGGTTAAAAGTCGACAGCTTACAATAAATCCTCTTTTCTAACCTTACAAACACAACTAGGAGCTATATAACCTTTCTGTATGTTTTAATGGTTATTAATAGGCTACAATATTGATTCCAGCACGTGTATTTTTATATAAGAGTGCGTATTTTTAGACCTCCCAAATGTTCAGGGGCTGCAGCTCCTCATATGCAGGGAGTAAACTTAACCAGCATCCAAACTTTGCAGGTTGCCATCTTGCGGAGGAGAGCTGCCCCCGTCCCTGTCGTTTTGACGTATTGATTTAATTCCTTGTCTTGATATTAATAGCATCCTACCTTGGCAACTGCGTCTTCCCGGTTCATAGCGGCTGCTTCATTTGATAGCTCTCTCATGATCACGGGGTTGTTAACGACAGCCATGAATGAGAACAGACCGATGTGATATCCCAGGCATGCTTTTGTTTCTCACTACATCCTCCTCTTATTCGTTTTTAATACCTTTGGCATATAGTGGCACGGATTAACGCGTGTCATGGCTAAATATTTTCCACTGTTCCCGTGCCAATGTGACAGTCAGAAATAATCTCAGTGAAAGCATGCTAGTCTCCACAGACAGAAGCCTGATGCAGAAACACATAAACAAACGTTATCAGAGAATGTAAAGTGGTCCAGCAGCTTTGAGCTGTGACTGCAGTCACCTTCTGGGATCTGCTCTGGCAGCTGCAGCATCCTCAGGTGTCTCTGTAGCAGAGCCAGGGGAGAACTGAAGAAGTCAAAGTGAGGAGTCATTTTATCTATCTAATCATACTGAACCTTTTTAAGGCAACAAGTGCTCAGTTTTCCCTGCTTATTTTACTAGTGAGAGTTTTGAACCCACCAGTTGATGGCAGTAACTTTGGTTTGCATTCCTGTATACTTATGTGTTACATAAGTTTATACTGCATCATCTAGGAAAGCCAAAAAACTGATGCTAAAGTCAAGTTTGTTAGCATCCTAATGATGTCTGAGCAAACTGGAAATGGAGATGTTGGGCTTATGATCAGGATCAAGTGTATCTCCAGGATTTCTAAGAAGATAGCACATTGGGACCCCTCAACACAGTCAACCCTGTGATACCACTAAAACCCACCTCCACTACATAGGTGACACATTAACAGTGTAGATAGTCAAATTTGACCTCCTGTAATACTTTTAGGCATCACACATTTTTGAAGGACACAACCACTTTCACCTTAATGATTGATAGAGATGCTGCTATTGTGAAAATTACAGCTGATACTATGTTTAGAATAAAATTTCAGCCAACTGCAGGTATTGATACCAGTGTTATTTTCAGTAGCGTCTTTTGGTGTGACACTCCCATTTATGCCTACATTTCCTCTGGTGTTTGACCATGAAAACAGATCAGAGTTTATTAAAGAGGGGCCAGTCTTCTAAAAAAAAAAGTCTTATTTCCTTTAACAGTGGATGCCTGCCTTAAACTGATATGACCCAGTGGATAAAATTGCCCACATCATTTGATGGGGGCAGATGTTTTTCAAGAGGGCCGATATCGGCTGATACAGAGGCTATAAGCAACAACTGACATGATGAACTTACCTTATGAAAACAGTGTGTCAGTTGTTGAGTTGTGAAACTGAGCTGAAATAACTAGTTTTAGTTTAAGTGTGTTGTCGCTGTTGGAGGCCACATGCCTGAACAGCTGATCTGGAGATAGCAATACCTTGAGATGGAAGAGCACATAGCTGAAGGTTGTATTGCTACATTTTTTTCCTTTAAAACAAATCCAAACAATAAAAAACTATGTACTTACTCAAGGCCCTTCCTTCACTGGAGTCCTGGACCCCCAACTATAATGCCTGTGATCATGCCATTTCACCTCTTACCCCTTTAGGTCACTGAAGTTTTGACCAGAGTTATGTAAAACAATCCAGGCAACAACTCCATCACTTTATCAAATTGATAGCTATTTGTAATTCTCTTCTCTCAAGGAGTAAAATTTTAAGCTCCACAAAAACTTATCACTTCCCACATGGATACACCCTAAATGCTTAACAAATATTGAGCACTATCCCATCTGATTAGTCATGCACTATGCTTTGGCAGTGCTTATTTAAAAAGAAAGTAGCCAAAATAACTATCTTCAAAAACAAGTGTTCATGCGACAAAAAAAACAAAACAAAACAAGAAAAACTCTTTTTCAAACAGCTGAAAGGCAGCATCTTCACATTAATAAAACAATTTGACAGATTTATTTTTGTGATTGTCTTTAAATCCAAAGAATCGCTCACACCTACATTTTTTGAGTCCAGGAAGCACTCCTTCATACATTTTCTGAGTGTTGAAGCTCCTACAGTTTTTTAACATCTGTTTCAGTAGCAGAACCTGGTGTTGCTGTCCGTGGTGCTTAACTCTGCTGCCTCGTCAGGTTCTTGAAACACTTGACCTCTTCTCTCTGAGAGTTTAGACTGTTCACAACAGCATGTTTATTCTACCATTGACAATGTGTATTCTTGATCAGATGTTTGTTTTAGGAGGCAATGACAACCTAATCTGACCTAAAACATTTAACTTTGATGACTGTCAATGCTGATTCCTTAAATACAATACCAGGACAAAAGATGTTCCCCATTCTGGAGGTGAAATTCGGACTGAGCGACATCTCTGCTGACAGCTGTTCATGCAGGCTGCTCTGGTGAATTTATTTCAACAGTGAATTAAATGAATGTGAAAGCCTTCAATTAGCATAACACAGTCTTCTGTTCAGCGTCTCTCCTCATAATGTGTGTCAGGAATACATTCGAACAGATTTCTGTTAGTTTTGCGGGGCTGAGAGTTTTAGCTAATAAAATAAGTGATTGTCATATTTGTACAGGTTTTATGCACAAAGACTTGATGTATGCTGACACTTTGCTGTTGACATTGTATCTTGCAGCATTGTGCATAGCTGCACAGGTATGCACCTGTTCATTTCCTTTGTGTGGCTCAAAGTATTTGCCTTACTGCATCCCTTGCATACCTCAATGTTGATCTATAAAAGGTGAAATGAGGACAGAAGCTGTAATCAATGCTCCAGGTGTCGGAGAACATACAGATTTCCTTTTCAGTTTCTCCCCTCTGGCAAAACAAAGAATGACACTTTAGTCGATGAGCTGCCCGCAGAGGTCATCTGAGGCGATGCTACTGTAGATTTCTGACATTAAACCTGGTACATACGCAGATTACAACAGATCCCAGATTTCTGTTGAGCCTGTTAGTGCATGTACTGTAGGGATGAGCGTGTGCGTCTGAGCTGCTGGAGGAATGGCCGGGCGAGTGCTGGATCTTATCTGTGTGTGACAGGGAGAGGGACAATGCGGCGAATAGATGCCAAGCCAACTGCCACCTTGCAGGGCTTTTTATAGCCCTTACTCCTCAAAAAGGCAAAAGATCATTCTCTCTCTCCCTCGCTCTCTGTCTGTCTCTCTCTCTTCTCATTGTATTCTTTGAAATGTTCAACTTTCTAAATGTTCTTAGCCCCATTTGGATGGCAAACTACATTTAAGCCCACAGTTACTATGGCAACCCCTATTTGCATCTGAAATAGTGCATTTAAAGGGGCCAACAAAATTTGCAACAACATGCCTCAGCATTGTGCTGCACTTTGATAATACAGCAATTCCAGGCTTATGAGAAATACAAGGTTGGTCATTTTACATGAGGAAGATGCACAGAGTGAAGTGGAAATATTCATACTGTTAAGATTTTGGTTGTTTTATTGATTTTTACTGATGTACAAAAACATGAACGAAATAAAGAGCATGATACAACTCAAATCTATTGACACAAGCCCTGTGTGCTTCCTTATTGACAAACTACCATTATGGATTTATGAGTTAATAGTGAAGGATTTGAGGACCTTTTTGATTTCTCTAAATCTTCTTCTTGTGTATTTACAGTATAAAGTGAAGGATGTGAAATAATAAGCAGAGTAATTGCGGCAAGTTTTAAGTATTGATCTTTTATCATATAAAATACAGTGCTTAACAAATTTATTAGACCACCTGTCATAAAAACGAGAAAACATAAATATTTTAGAAATCTTTAAAAAACTTCTTTAAAACTAAAAACTAAAATGAAAAACATTCTATCATTTTGAACAGGAATGAGGAATTTCAAATTTAATTCACCTTTTTATACCCAAATCTGAGCCAGCTCACTGGGCTTCTCTGAGAAGTCAGAAATGAATCAAACATAACATTCAACCAATAAAACTCTTTACTATTTTTTCAGTTTTTTTGTAAATCAGTTAAGTTGAAAGTTGATGGATAACAATTATAATTATATTTTAGCATTAAAAATTTTTTTGGGTTAAAGCACTTCTACATATTGGTGTAATAACCACTGCAGAAACATAAAAAATGATTTTGGTAATCACCAGTGCTGTTTATTTAGAGCAGCTGTAGCATAAACCTTACTTTGGGTGGTGGTCTAATAAATTTGTTAAGCACTGTATATAGATACACACTGACACTGTATGCACTGTAAAGAAATAAACAGGATATGTAACTGGTTTTCTTTTTAAGTATGTTACAGTTAAAGAGGCACCAGCAGATGATACTGCTCTGAATTTATTTTTAATTACATAACTGAATGTGTTTAATCTTGTCTGTTTTTCTGTCTCTTGAGGATATTTAATAGTTAATGTTCATAGCTTTTAAGTAAGGATTTACTACGGGCTACATTATCTCACTTACCGACACATAATGTCCATGATGTGGAGCTAAATATAGCTGCCTAAAAGCCTTGACACACCAGCTCACAGGAAGCAGAAGATGGGAAGCACATTATTGACAAAGGCCTTTTCTGCTGCTCATCAGGAAATATGGAACATTACTCCCCTTCACAAATGATTTGCTCTTGGCATTTAGGAGGGATAAAAAAATCCAATATATTGGATTTGTGGGGGTCTATTTACAATGCATCAGTGTTATATAATTTGATGTGTTTATACCACAAATAGGCTGTCTGCACTATTACAGCAATTACCGGCACTTTGTTGATCTGAGGATTTTATCTGATAGGCCTATTAGAAAACATCTCACTGTGCATTTGCTATAATAGCCCTAACTGAACCTTTAGGGCTCTAGGGTCATGGGGGATAATTGGGGGGAGAGTAAAAAAGGATTAGGATGGAGAGGTTTATGTGTCACTACAATGCAGCCAAATTACAGCGACAAAACAAAACAGCTAAACAAAAACATGCCGTCAGCTGAGAGGCTTCCTCCAATTCAGAGGTGAGTTGCCAGGTTACAGACAGAACACACAGAGGCTTTATAATGAATCTCTTAAGAATTTTCCCTCAGGATCACACTCCCTCATTCACACACATCCATGTGTGTATATCCACTAATCTATTATTAAATTCTGGTCAGTTAGGGTGGACTCCTTTCCTTTTACTTATCAAGTTAGTACTGTTTTCACATCTGTCATTGTATTATCCATTAATATTAAAAGCTTTTAAAATGTAATACTGTATACTTAAGAAATGTTAACACTTTCCCTCATGCTGTTTTTTTCAGTATTACTTCACAGTCACATTCAATCATGACAACCAGAAGGCTTTGGAGCTGCGCACAGAAGACGTTAAGGACTGTGACGAGTGGGTGGCTGCTATCACACAGGCCAGGTACCTCTCAGACATGACCTCTTATCTATGCACACACGCTGCTGAGGTTGCTCTCCAAGGAAGCTTCGTGTGTGTCACTCTTTTGTATGGAATCAATAAATCTAACCAATAAGTACGAGATTAGGCCAAATTTTTATCATGAAATCTTAGGTAGCAATGTTATTATACGAAATCTTTGCCTGCAGGAGAATATTTTAAGGAACTTTGAAAGAAAAGCAAATATATTTGTGAGTTGGTTTAGTTGAAACCATGTTACCACTAAGTCCTGAATTGGCTAGCAGCTCGCTCCTATTATACACATATATATTCTGTGATCTCTTTGACTTAGCATCCTCAGATAATTTCGTAAGTTTAAGTTATTATGATCATAGTGACTATTCTGTGAGCAAAAAAATTATAAGTTAGCATCAGCATACGATTCTTAAACACAATTTTGTGGTAAATTATTGTTTATCAACCCTGTTACTTCAGTGATGATCATTGCAACCCCAGGACCATACTGCTAATTTGGCTAACTGAGCTAAAACTTGTCAAGTTCAAAAGTAATTCTGTAGTAAGTCTGTAGAAGATATAGTTTGTGGAGGTCAGTATATTTAGGTTTAAATTGCAATTTAAATGAGCACTTGCTACACAGCCTAACAGAGAAACCTGAGTTTCCAACTCTACTTGTGCAGAACAAGCAATAAACAAAAAGGAAGCTGGTGCAGGAGTGGAAAAAAACGGCGGTATCTCAATGTTAAAAATAATAATAATAATAATAATAACGATAATAATAATAAAAATAATAATAATAATAAAAATAATAATACTGACTCTATTTATATAGCATTTTTAAAAACAGTTGTTTACAAGGTGCTTTACATACAGCAAGAGCAAAAACTCAGGGAAAAATAAACATCAGCAATCAGAGCAGAATAGGAGCTCTGTAAAATCAAACGCGAAGGGAAGAACATGATGTGGACATATAACAAGGAAAAATAACAAAAATTAAAATGACACAAGTAGAACTTGAATGAGAGTTACAGTAGAAGATTGTAAAATCTGAAATATAATGGCGTCAGTGAAAAGCAATGATTCCTATGATAATATTCTGAAAGATATGGTAGGATGTGGGAGGAGGAGAGTTAAATACATATATTCAAACAAACAACCAAACAAATACATGAAGATAATGATGATAATGACGACATCACATCAGTGAGGATAAAACAAAGATAAGATTCAAGACAGAAATGTAGAAGAGATGAGAACAGATAAGTAAAATTTAGGTAGGTAAACACAAGATAAAGAAGAAAATTAACATCAAAAGAGTATAAAATAATAAAAAGAATAAGAAGAGTAGTGTAAATAAAAGAGAAGTAATGAAATAGATAAATAGTTAGAAGGGACATCACATAAAAGCAAGTCTATAAAAGTGAGTTTTAAGGAGTGATTTAAAAGATGTCACCGAATCTGCCAGCCTTATCTCTTCGGGCAGGTCGTTCCAAAGTCGAGGAGCCCTGACAGTGAGAGCCCTGTCTCCTTTAGATTTCAGCCTCGACTTTGGAATGACCAGGAAGCCCCTGCCCGAGGATCTGAGACTGCACAGTGGCTCATAGGGGCTCAGCATTTCGGAAATGTAGCCTGGTGCTAGACCCATACGAGCTTTAAAAGTGATCAGTAAAATCTTAAAATTAATTCTAAAAGTAACAGGTAGCCAGTGGAGGGAAGCAATGGAGGGAAGCAATGTTCACTTGACGTAGGCTCCAAAATTCCTGAAAGTCCCATTAACACCCATATTAAATGGCCATTTATACAACAGAAATGTACAGGCTAAGATGTATGCATAATTAGTAGTGTGGCTGGTACAGTGCTGTGACCCCCCTTCAGATATCTTTTGTTTTTTTCACATTTGTCATACTTGAGTGTTTCATATTATTGAACACATTTTAGGGCTGGACAATTAATTGAATTTTGATCGTGATTTCAATTTTGGCTTCTCATGATCATAAAAACATTATAATCGAAGGAAAACGATTAATGTGTGCTTCAAAGAGTATTTTTGGGTTGTGTTTTTGGCTGTGTGTGAGGACAAAACCCCTGCTGACCTAAAAGAGCATGAAGGCTCATCTCACATTTGCCAAAAGAACAACTTGGTGAGCCCCAAGACTTTTGGGAAAATATTCTGTGGACTTACAAGAAAGAAAAATGCAACTTTTTGGAAGACATGTGCCTCATTATATCAACATTAAAACTATTTCATTATTTTTAAAATCTTATTTAACCTTTATTTAACCAGGAGAAAACCCCATTAAGATTAAAAATCTCTTTTTCAAGAGTGTCCTGGCCAAGACAGCAGCAGTGATCAGAGTTCCAGACAGACTAAAAACAGTCATGCACAAACAACATAATACAAGACATGTAGTCCATATGCATCAAATGTAAACACACAACAATTTGAAAAACTAGAACAGCATTTGATTAAAAAGAACATACAAACAATCAAACATGGTGGTGTTTGTGTGATGGTCTGGGGCTGCTTTGCTGATTCAGGGCCTAGTGGAACCATGAATTCGGCTCTCTACCAGAAATCCTTAAGGAGAATGTCCGGCCATCAGTTCATGACCTCAAGCTCAACCACACTTAGGTTATGCAGCAGGACAATGATCTGAAACACACCAGCAAGTCCACTGCTGAATGGCTTGAAAAAATACCAATATGATGGTTTTGGAGTGGCCTAGTCAAAGTCTGGACTTAAATCTGATTGAGATGCTGTGGTGTGCCTTTAAACAGGCCATTCATGCTCAAAACATACCAGTGTGGCTGAATTTAAACAATTTTGTAAAGAAGAGTGGGCCAAAATTTCCTCCACAGCAATGTGAAAGACTCATTACCAGTTACCTCAAATGTATGCTTGCAGTTGTTGCTGCCAAGGATTGCACAACCAGTTAATAGGTTTAGGGGGCAATTTGTTTTTCACATATGGCCAGGCAGTTTTGGATGGCTTTTTTCCCTTAATAAATGAAATTATTTAAAAACTGCATTTTTGTATTTGTTTGATGATCCAAAACATTTCATTGTGAAAAATATGCAGAAACATTAGAAAACAGCCTCCATAGCACTGTATGACTGACAGGTGGGTGAGCTGCCTTGAGCCTCCTGACTGTTGCTTGAGGCTCACATCAGCTGCACTTCTTTGTGATGACAAGATTGACCAAAAGTTAGTGTGAGAAAGCATATTGTTCATATCTGGTGCCTACTGTCAATGGGCTTCAAAACTCCCATTCAACCAATGGGTGATGAGACCATACATCTGCAGGCTATGATGCCATTGTGCTCTCCATGGGGTAAACATGACTTTATTCCATGTTGATTAAGGCTTGAAAAGCCTGTGAGACAGCGCTCCAAACCCTTTAAAATCATCTAAATTGGATTACTTTGTAAAAACCTGTTTTTTATTTTTGAGTAGTATTCAGAACAGCATTAAAAGAAGTTTTTAATTGCTTTGTGTAACTCAGAGATGTATAATGAACAAAATATCCCCTTAAGATTCTGAGACAAAAGAGGGTCTTGAAAGCAATGCAATACAATTGCTCTAAATGTCAGCTGTGTGCATTTGTATGGCAAAAGGTCAATTGATTGGGCTCGCTGAAGATTGCATTGATTCTCAGTTGAGGCAGCAGCTCTGACTGTATAACAGCAAGTTGGTCTGTTGAGCTGTTTTGATGTCTGGGTTCCATTGTTTTATGCTTTTGTTTTTTAAATACATTTTTTAAATATTTCATGTCAACTAGTTGTTTGTGATGTTCAGTCCAATTGACCTTTTGTTAAAGTGTAATATACTGAATTTTTCTAATGCACGGTCAGACTTTTACAAAGCCTACAACCATTTGAAGACTTGGTGGTGCAAGAGCCTGCACTCTGTGAATGGGAGTTTGATGATGTGTTGGCTTTGACAAATGGGGAGCCAATGAAAAGTATGTTAATAAGGTCCTTACTATGTCTTTGTGTGTGTATCTGCAGTTACAGGAACATGGCTACAGAGCATGAGACCCTCATGCAGAAGTATCTCCATCTACTCCAAATAGTGGAGACAGAGAAAACAGTTGCCAAGCAACTTCGACAACAGATAGAGGATGGGGAAATCGAAATAGAGCGGCTAAAATCAGAGGTAACTTCACTTGTAATTTCATGCTAGTGCTGTGTATGTGTTTTTGTTTACTGTATGGCACACATAGGAGGAAAAGATAAATAAAAAAAAGAAGTGAAAATGGTCAGGAGCAGAGTCTATGATGGTTGAAGTGGGGGGAGACATATGCCTCCATTCATGTTACCACAGTATTTAGCAGTTGATGGCTAGCATTTTAGCTCACTGAGCTCTGGGATGTCCTTATTAAAGTCATTCTGAGGTTTGTTCTGGATCCTCATTTTTTATCCCAAATCAGATCAAATGCATCTCTGTTGAAGGTGCTAATGGAAATATCCACTTGAATAGCCTTTTTTTTAATAAGAATAAATTGGCTTCTATTACCCCTGATTCTGCAGTCTGCAGAATGATCTGCCTTACTGTCATTACTTAAATGGGTTGTAGTAATAGTTATTGGTGTGTTTTGTTTAATCAAAGTCTGCGCTGTTCTAATGGGGGTAAATGAAACAACATTAAAGAAAGTAACGTGGGGAAAATTCTGATGCAGCTTGTAGAATTTGCACATAAAATCTTTGAAACCAGCTACTGGTTGGTAACAAAATGTTAACAGTTGAATTAAAACCTTAGATGGAGCTTAGTAATCATGATAACTACTAAAAAAGGAATAAAAGAACTAACCAAGACCAAGAATTGAAGTAGGATTTAATTTGCACATATTCTGAGACACGTCTTTATTCACTCATGCAAACTGATGTCTGATTTCTGTTTAATTTCAGATTTCTGGACTTTTAAAGGACAATGAGAAGATCCAGTCAAATCCAGAAGTCCCTCCCAGCGATGACGACACTGAGATTAAGAAGATCAAAAAGGTGAGATCTGACTGCTTTTGTAGTAAAGTCGATGTAAAGCAATGAAAAATAGGTATTCTAAGTTTGTTTAGTTGCAAATTACAATGCTGTTAAACATAAAATCCAATTTTAGCAATTATAAAATTAAGTATATTAAATTAAATGTAAAAATCATGAGAAATAAGATGTAATTTTTGCTCTGGATTGCCTTTTGAACTTTGGTAGTATCTTGTAATATAAAAGTCTGTAGTAAGTTGCAGTCATGCAGCAAAACCAAAGATGCAAATTGCTGTGCTTTTGTGAGCTAGAAATAGAAAGCAAATTTCAAGGGGACCCACTGTTAGAATGTTTCCCGACTTGCTTGTTCACACTTTCCCTACCAGCAGGAAGTTTTTTCTGCAGTTTGCTGTCCAACCAAGAGGGAGGAAAATATTAGGGGTCTAGCAGAAAAGCTCAGGGTAACATCAGTGTGAAAAATTCAGCAATTCCTGATTTTGGTCAACACAGATATTAAGGATTTTAAAATGACAGAGTCAAACTTACTTTTATTTCTTATAACAAAGATAGAGACAAGTAGTCAAAGAAGTGAAAGTTAAGCCAAAGTTTGCTCTACTTCAGCACCTACATATACATCTTTTGGAACAGGCTTTTAAATGCTACATCATTCAGCACCTGCAGGTTTTATTTTTAACCTGCATTTATTCATAGAAGCTGAAGGCACAAGTTTTAACAGGAGGTAACTCCTCATGTACTACAGTCACAGGGTAGTTCTGTCTGCAGCTCCTCTGAAGCAGCTGCCTGCTCCTTAAAAAAGTCAGAGAGGTTGGAAAGTTCTGACTTTAAGTTACTGTAGCTCGACAAAGTGTTGTAGCTTCTTTGAGAGGGGTGTTTTTGTGCCAAACTTTGGTTCATAAACAACAGTCTCATCAAGAATTGTTTCCAGCCATGGCAGCTTAGTACTTTTAAACAAACAGTAAACAATAGAAACAGTTTATAGTTAAATGTCTTATCTACAGCTTGTGCACCCTTCATGTGACCAAGAATTTACAATGATTGTATGCCTAGAGTTCTCCAGGCAGCCAACAGTGGCGTAGAAATAAGAGAAATCAAGCTGTAATGCAGTTTTGATGTGGTCAGATAATCCTCAGATAACAGCGAGCTGTATAAGTAATAAACATGTGTATATTGTTGTTGAATTACACATATGGTTGGCAGTCAAACCATCCTGGAGCTAGCTTGTTTAACAAAGCTCTGACATGCTCAAATACGTGTAGACACAGACCAGACTGGCTGTGGTTGCCACCACTTTTCAACCACCTTTTCCTCCCTCATTTGGTAATAATCCTGCATAAGAAGAAAACAGGGTTGGTAGATAAACCTTGTACAGTGCTTATTTGACTGAAAAGTTAAAGACAAGTTACAGGCAGAGGTGTGCAGAGCATCTCATGGGCTGTGAGTCTGTCTTACAACAATCAACACAGGCTGACAGCTCAACTGTTGTACTGTAGCTAGTGAAAATGAAGAACTACTTACCACAAAAGCAGATGATATTAAAAGAGTGACACAGCTGCACAGAAAATGCATGTTGTAGCTTTTGAATGGAGTATTTAACTAAGTTTTTAACCAGTTTTAAAAACACTTATTCTAAATGAACTACTGTTTTAATATATCATCATTACTGAAACATACATGCTTCAAGTGTTTACCTAAACTAAGGAGACAATAGAGGACTGAATTCACATTTTGTTGAATATTGAAAATCTGCCTACCTACTAAACCACCTAAATAATGTTCTTGCTTTATTCTGCCCAGGTCCAGAGTTTCCTGCGAGGTTGGATTTGCCGCAGGAAGTGGAAAACCATCATCCAGGACTACATCCGTTCCCCTCACGCTGAAAGCATGAGGAAGAGAAACCAAGTGGTGTTCAGCATGCTGGAAGCTGAGGCTGAGTATGTTCAGCAACTGCACATACTGGTCAACAACTTCCTGCGACCGCTCCGCATGGCTGCCAGCTCCAAGAAGCCACCCATCACTCATGATGACGTCAGCAGCATCTTCTTAAACAGGTGGCTAGTGCTCAGGCAGGGGTGGGGTTGTTAAAGAGAGAGATACAAAGCTCATAAACACTGTTTTTCTTCTATGTTTTATCAGTGAGACCATCATGTTCCTCCATCAGATCTTCTACCAGGGTCTGAAGGCACGGATAGCCAGCTGGCCCACACTCGTGCTGGGTAAGAAGTGGCACAGATGAGCCTTCCATCATTCATGCAGTTCAGAATCAGACCATATTTTGTTGGGATTTCTTAAAGCTTCAGTCAGTCACACTGACATGAGACACATTGTTGTTATTAAGGAGTAAGTCTGCTCTTCTTTCCAGCTGATCTGTTTGACATCTTGCTGCCCATGCTGAACATTTACCAAGAGTTTGTCCGGAACCACCAGTACAGTCTGCAGATCCTGGCTCACTGCAAACAGAACAGGGATTTTGATAAGCTGCTCAAGCAGTACGAGTCCAAGCCGGACTGTGAGGAGAGGACGCTGGAGACTTTCCTCACTTACCCCATGTTTCAGGTTAGATCTCAGGGTTGCAGTGTGGATAACTGCTATATTTACACAGTCCATGCATAGTTTAAAAAAACTTCTGAATAGAGTGGTGCAGGAATGAGTCCTAAAACTCAGAAGTAAGTTAGCATTTTAGCACTTCTGGTTCCCTCATCTGAAAGTCTATGGGAATTTTGAATGCGTTTTTGGTTAAATGCCTGAAATAAGGTCTGTGGTGAACACAAGTTCAGGAGAGTTTAACGTTTTATCCTATGACATAAAATACATCTGAAACATACCTTTGAATTGTATATCTTTTCACGTCTCAATAAAGGCGGTTGCTAAAAGATAGCTAACAAGGACTACATACGTCATCATCCGAAGTGCAGCAACTGAGCCGTTCAGTTGTATCTGCGTGTGATGACGTAAATTCTGTCAACTGTGTTGTAGTTCAGTATAGCATGATGTTAGCTTTTACTTTCTACAGTTAGATTAGCGAACCAGATACAATTCTTATATTATCAATTTATGAAGATTATCTTTATGAACAAAATGTGTAAGTTTCATTAACTTTTACTGGACACAGAGCTTATTTTCAGCAATAATCCAAAAACCCATTGAAAAATCCCATAGGCTCGATGCCGAGGGAACCCACGCAACGCTAACTTCCAGGTTTGCCTACAAAATTACGTCACGACTGCACCACTCTGTTCCACAGAATTCTTAATGTTTAAAGTTAAGTTAACCAAAGCAGAATGGCTTAAAAGTGTCTGATAAAAACAACTTGTAATAATTGTTATAATTTAAAAGATTAAATCTATTCTTAAAATACCTCTGTGGCCAAATAATTACCAGTCTAAAGTCATTAAAGTCTATATTCTTGACACAGGCTCTTGAAGCTATGAACTTCTTGACATTGAATGTTGGATACATCTTTTTAGTCATCAGTCTCTCTCTTTCTCTCCCCCTCTCTCCCAGATACCCCGTTACATCCTGACGTTGCATGAGCTGCTCGCTCACACTCCTCATGAACATGTAGAGAGAAACAGTTTGGACTACGCTAAGTCAAAACTGGAGGAACTTTCCAGGTAGATCTACTGTCATACCATTGGGCAAAAATAAATATATAAATAAATTCCTTTTGGGCACTGAAGGATGCTAACTCCTTATTGCTGTAGATGGTATAGTATGTCTGGGCTGTTTAATTATAATTTTAAAACATATACTGTATGTGTGCTAATCATCCCTTCAAACAGATCTTATTCTACAACACCCATAAAGGTGGTAGAAGGAACTAATGTAATACTTGAAAGGGTGTCTGTCAGTGTATAACCGATTTTTTTTCTTCTTCTTCATAACAATGAACTTGACTGCTCTGGTGAGATAGCTTTACTAATATGTGGTTTTCTTTTTAGAATTATGCACGATGAGGTGAGTGAGACGGAAAACATCAGGAAGAATCTGGCCATTGAACGGATGATTGTGGAGGGTTGTGAAGTGCTGCTGGACACCAGTCAGACATTTGTTAGGCAAGGTGCGTCTGTTTCAAGTTCGATCGCAATTAAATGACTTATCAGAATTATTATATAGAAGGAGGTAACATCTAATTTGAAGGGGTATGCATAAGACTGACATGACAGTGTCATAATCATGACATGACACCTGTCATTCACATAAAGGTGATCCATGAATGTTGTCATTAAGTGTCATTCAGTCAATTATGTGACCTTAATGGAAAGTTGACATTGTTTGACTCCTTTTTGCTTCTTTGTAAAGTAAGGCTGAAGCCAGCTAACTTAGCCTAGCATAAAGACTGGAAACAATAAGGGAGAGTGGGGAAGATCCAGTTTTTTCTTCTGTGGCTCTCCAGGACAGAGTGTAAGCTTCACTGAATCTAACTCTTGATTTTTAATGTCCAGCAGTGTAGTGGTGTGTGTAGAAGTGGGCATGCTCTTAATTTATTGCACTAAAGGTGACATAACTGGCTAAATGACACTTAATGACAACGCTCATAAATGTTCACAAAGCCTCCTTCATTTGAATGAAAGGTGTCATGTCATTATTATTACAGTGTCAGTCTTATTCCTACGCATTCAAATAAAGTATTACCAAATAAAGAATGAAAGATAGTAATCTCCAAATGTCGGCCTGTCAGTACCAAGTATCTTACCCTCATTGGGCCCTCAAAATTTTACGTTGAATTAAATCCATCATAACTATATACAAAGAATAAAATCATTGATGATGATGAAGCTTGCCTGTTCTATTTTGACCACCTTACACACCTGTACCTTGTTCATAATTTGCTTCATTTTTTTCTTGTAATTCTTAATTACTCTAGTACTTCTGCTATTTATTACCTCCGCCAAGGAGGTTATGTGATCGGCAGGGTTTGTTTGTTTGTTTGTTAGCAACATAACTCAAAAATTTATCGACGGATTTTGATGAAATTTTCAGGAAATGTTAGAAATGGCATAAGGAAGAACTGATTACATTTTGGGAGCAGCCCGGATCACCCTCTGGATCCAGGACATTTTTAAAGGATTCTTTACTATTGCGAGACAGGGCTAATGGCGGAGGTCTGTGCTCTTCAAGTGCTTTTCTAGTTATGATTATAAAATAAAGGCAACCAAAGCAACAGCAACATCTACAATGACATGTAGTGCACTGGGGTGCAGAAAACTTGCTTGACACATTATGGCTCTTGGGATAAACAAATTGGGGAACCATGCTGTAAAATGTGAATGTTTACTTTTTTGTTAATATGAAGTTATCAATAAAAACTGAAGGTTAACTCTGCAGTAACATCAAAGCATCTGTTTTTGATGCCTGGTGGCAGGTAAAATAGTTTGGTGGGTCTAACCCCTGACTTTCATTAAAGATGAGAAGATTATTCTTTAAAGATTTAAAACAGATGACTTTCCTATAGTGGTAAAAACCTATCTTAGCAACTAAATCTTACAGTCACAAGAAAAACAAACAACATCTGTAACATCTAAGCATCCTCTATCAGCCTCTTCAGTAGTGTAGATGAGTAATAGGTGTCAAAGCAACCCCAATCCTCCTGGAATGCTCTTGCAGGTGATGATTTTTTTTTTTTTAAACAAGTGATAACAGAGAAGTAATCGTATTATTTCAAGGGATTAATTTTAGATAAGGATAAAATGATTAACTGGAAGCCCTACTTTGCTTCTGTTCTGCGTGAGACAGAAAAACTCAAATTAAAAAACTCAAATGATCACTCTACTCCAGTGGGCATGAGACAGAACATGTGTTAAAAGAAAAAAAAATCTCAATTTTATTTATTTTTTTTTCTTTAAAAAAAAGTATTTTCTGCATTTCATTGCACGAGTCCTCTTGAACTTGCTTAAAATGATGGTTATTAAAAATATCTAAAATTAGTATTACCTTTTAAGAAGTAAAATATAACAAACAATCCTGCCAGTGTATTTGATAATTTAAGCATGAAAGGGTTAAAAACAACTATGCAGTTGCCATCCTCCACAGCCTTTGTTTGTAAAATTTGTAGAAATAGAAAACAAGATGTTGTATATTATCAAGGCCCACAGTGTGAAGGGATTACTCACCATCCAGCTGCTGTTTTAGCCTCAGTGACTGCTCACAGCTCTCCAGAAGCAGCAACATGCTCAGTCTCTAAAGAGCATAGAGGGAACTGTCCTGATCAGTCCAGTACAAGCTAACCTAAACAGGCACTATACAATATGATAAAAGCCAAGCTGCTTGTTATTTGTCTTAGATTTGACCACACATGCTTCAAAGAGTGGCTTCACAGTGATAATAGTAGTTGTTACTCTGTGACGCTGGCATCCAGTAATAAGAGGAGCTCCGATGGTAAAATGGCTAATTTAATGCCCTTTATGATTTAGTGTAGTTAGCTTGTTTTAAATTTGTTAGCACCGATGTCCTCTTTTGGATCAGCATACTTTAAACATCATCCTCAAACTTCTCTCCTGCAGGATTTTTTCATGTGATGCATCAAATGTGCTCTCACCCAGATGTTTGATGCCTTCCTCCATCTCTGCAGACGACTGAATAAAATTGTTGATTGCTGTGGCACAAACACATTCCTGGTGTATATTTACACCTGCCTTTTAACCGTCCATAGATGATAATATGAGGACAAGGACCTTTTATTGCTGAATTATGTTGATTAAAGCAAAATAAGAGGGTTTTCTCATATCTATTTCTGCATCTGTGTGTATGTTTGTATGGTCCTGACACTCCACAGGTTCTCTGATCCAGGTGCCAATGAGCGAGAAAGGGAAGATCACAAGAGGTCGACTGGGCTCTCTGTCTCTGAAGAAAGAAGGCGAGAGACAGTGCTTCCTCTTTTCCAAACATCTCATCATCTGTACACGTGGCTCTGGGGGAAAACTTCACATAACCAAGGTACAGGAATATAGTTATCCACAGTACATGTTTATGAAAGCATTAAACCTCTAAGCTTAAATTATATTTGAAACAGATAAACCCACCATTTCTTTCAAACAGCTCATACAAACAGCTGGGAGTTTTCATGTAAATGACAGCTGTTATACCATATCTACATTTGAGATGTTTTTACAGCTTTAAAAACTTTCAGTAAATCACAATGTCTGTGAGAAACAAACTGTATGTGATCTTATAACTTTTTGTCCTGTCACAGAACGGAGTGGTGTCTCTCATTGACTGCACACTGATGGAGGAGCCAGAGGGGACTGATGATGAGTGTAAGTTACTATATATTAAGTGTTTTCTCAAAGTTGACATATCATACCCTTTTAAAAGGAACCCTGCATCATCAGACAAGTTCATCTTGTTGGATAGATATTTGTACCTATCAAATGTATATTGAACTAAAAAAACTCACTAGATATCCTAGATATCCGCATTTTGAGTAAATTTGAGCTTATAAACTCACCAGGGGAACGCCATGTTTTGGTCCGCACTGGTAATGTGTGATGTCACTTAGCCATAGCACTCCTCGTCGTTGCTATGCAGTAACCGGTTCTTCAGTCTAAGCTTAAAGTCTAAAAGTCTAAGCTCTGTCATTCCTACTATGTTTCGCCTCAATAAACCTCCATACAAGTGACTGGACTGCCAATAGCCTTTCAAAATAAAAGCATATTGTACAAACGAAGGGAGTTCTTCCAAAGAAATGGTAAAGTAGGCTTTTACTTTGAAAAACGCAAACTAGAGGTGTTTTTGTACTGCGTTTGTCTTTACCTGCAACATTTTGAACCATGTGGAAACAGAAAGCTTCATTAATAGTAGAAGTTTGGGGAACAACTTTATCAAGCACACGCATTTTATCTTGTGGCCTTCATCAGGGTCATACACTGTGATCTGTGTGTGACGGAATTTTTGATTTAGACCGTTAGAAAGTTGCTCACCTCTTTCATGGCTTGGTTTTATTTGAGCAGGGCAAATATATGAGCCCATGACATCACCGGTCCTGATGGGGAATTACCCCGCCCTCATACGCTACGCTGATATAAAATCACAGAGCAGTTCATCTCAGTACAGTCTGTTGTTAGCTGATGTCACTGCCTTCATAGAAAGTTGACAGCCAGCTACATGCTGTGTTTTTGATTATTGTGGGGTAAATGTCCCAAATCTATCAACCATCATGGCCTCGTTGAAAGCATCATAACAGAGAGATTTGTACCAGAAAACAGTGCTGTCTCTTTGCTCTGGTATGGAGCCAGGCAGCTGTGTCGGATCATTAGTCTTTTTTAAAATTTGAGAGGATCATATTCCTTGTGAGTGGGTGTGGCTTCAGCTCACTCAACCAACACACCCACACCATCCTAGAGCAGCTTTTACTACCTAATTTTTCATGATTTGGAAGTTTAATTCTGAGATTTTTTTCACAACTTCAATTTGGCCTGGTGGTTCATAACACAGTGGCCTATCATACAACAAACCTAAAAAACACTTTCTATCACTTTACAGGGACTTTAATTTTCATTAGAAATCACTTTACCACGGTCAAATAAAGGTTCTTTCTTTAATACTTTTTGTCTTGCAGCCAAAGGGGAGCGGAGCGGTCAGGACACTGAGCATCTGGACTTTAAAGTGATGGTTGAGCCCAAAGATGTTCAGCCCTACACCGTCATCCTGGTGGCTTCATCCCGGCAGGAGAAGTCAGCGTGGACAAGTGACATCAGCCAGGTGTGTATCCTCATCCGTGTGACTAAATGCCGTTCCAAACAAAGCCAGAGCAGCTATGGGAAGAGCAAGTCATAACTTATAAAGGAAGTTGCTCTATTTCTGTTTAACAAATGATAAAGGCGTTAAAGTTAAATAGTTCAATAACTGTCTGAAAAATAGTTATTTGCAATCTTGTCATTTCAATTCATAGCCCAGTTTGTTAACTAGTGTTTAGCATTTAATGAGATCAAGCTTGGAATAAAACAGGAAAACTGAAAAGTTAAGAACAGAGAATAAATGGCTTGTGGTCATTAGGGTAAAATCTTGTTTCATTTGGTTTGTGAACTCACTTACCTCTTGCTTTTTTTTCTTTCTGTCTGCCCCTTACAGTGCATTGACAACATCCGCTGCAATGGACTGATGATGAATGCCTTTGAGGAAAACAGTAAAGTCACAGTGCCACAGATGATTAAGTAAGAGTCCAAATGCACAGACATTATACATGCACAAACAGAGACGGGCATTTGACTAACATGAAGACATGACTAACGAATGAAAAATGTATAACAATGTGTTCCCATAAACATGATTATATTAATATATTGGTCAGGGATCTCAGTGATGTTTTCCTCTAATAAAAACACTGCTAAATTCCCTCAGTCTAAGCCTAATTTAACCCGAAAGAAGAGAGCAACCCTTAAACAGTGTGAAAGTGGAGGGAACTCACTTTAAATGTCAAAAATGGGTTCTCACTAAGATATACAAAACTAGAAAACACACAGTAAACAATTCAGTGGTAGCTTATAGAATGAGATTTCAGAATTTACCCTTCTTTGTTTATGTTTCTACACAAACAAAAATCTTTGGCCTATGAATACAGTTTATTTGGTAGAAAAGGTAGAAGCCCTAACTGGTTATACTGTGCATGAGTCATTTTCAATGTCATTTCATTTTTTTCTAAGGTGATGACTTATTACAGATAACAATGCTAGTTTTAATGAGTTTTGAACAAACTGTCACTAGATTGAATTAGTGGAGGCCAGTTCTATTTCAACTGATGCTAGCTCATTGAACCTCTAGGTGGGGTGCACATTTAAACACATGGAGCCAGAAGTCAGATTAACCATTTACTGAAGATGAAAGGATGATTTTCTGTACAAAACAGATATAATAAATCAAAACATTGCCACGCTCATTTCACTATTAAATTAAAGCTAACAGGAATTAACTTACATTAATTTATGCATCCATTATGTTACACAAGAATTGCTTCAACTTCCTGTTAAACAAACATAAATTAGTACACTGTGTCAAAATAAATTATTCTCTTTAAACTTAGGTAGGAAATTTACTCACTCATATGTGTCCTTTAAAGTAGACAAACAATTTTAGGTCTCTAGGTCTTCTTTGTGGTTTCAGTGGTCATAAACAAACTACTACTTTTGGTGAAAGTGACAAACATAATTAAAAGGATGCACTTATTTGGCAAACAAAGTAGAAAGTGGAATAATTCATCAAACAAACTTACTTAAGTGCTGTGGCAGCGTGGACAGAGCAGGCTCAAGGGCAAAGGGAGGCCGATAACCACACTCATCTCTTTTAAAACCTTTTGAAGCTCCTCCTCCCTGCTCTGCCATGATTGTCTTAGTGATTGAGGATTTGAGATTTTTAACAAGTTTATTTCTCAAAATAATAAGAAAATGACTGAAACTGCCACTCTCTCACTGAAAAATAGCATCTCTTTGAATAAAAAAATACAGATCTCAACAAAACAATTGAAACTAATATGTTATCACAGAGTATCAAGTAAAATAGATATATGGATCCACATCCTCTGAGGACCTCTTTACCTAAAATATAACGTCATTTTCTCATAAAACTAGTAGCCTCTAGTAACTTTGAGAGCCTAATGTCCAGCCACAGAAATGCTTAAATATCATATCCTTTTTATTTAAAAGTAAACATTTAGCTTTTTTTCAGGTGGTTAAAATGTTCATCCCCTGGGATGTCATATTGATTTTTGTGCATTTTTTCACAGGGGGAACCACTCTAGCCTTAGCAATGTTAATTCTCTATCCACTGACCCACACATGACCACAGAAGTGTTTTAATGAGCTAAATCCCTGAGAGTGTAACATTCTTAACATCTCTGTAACTCCACCACAGGTCTGACACCAGCTTGTACTGCGATGATGTGGACATCCGCTTCAGCAAGATGATGAACTCCTGCAAAGTGCTGCAGATCCGCTACGCCAGCGTGGAGCGTCTGCTGGAGAGGCTGACTGACCTGCGCTTCCTCTCAATCGACTTCCTGAACACCTTCCTCCACTCATATAGAGTCTTTACCAGCGCTGACGTTGTTCTGGACAAGCTCATCACCATCTACAAGAAGCCCATAAGTGCGATCCCTGCACGGTGAGTGAGCCACTGGATGAGCTGATTCATAGAAGTTGGAATAACAGCTCACTGGTAAGAAAAATTCACATCTACTGTATTGTCCCTGGAAGTCTGTTAAAAGCTGCCTTCATCTGAGATAATGCAGTTGTTGTACATTCATGTATTCTGAATACCAGTTTGGTAACAACCTGGTTGTTCCACCACCTTGATTAAAACTATTTGATTTGCAATTTGATTTAAACGACTCCTAAAACTTTTAAACATATAATATAAAATAGGCAACTTTCAAAGCAGATGTCTAGTATATCACACTTAAGCTCCAGCTCCCTCCCCTCCTCCCCTATTCCTCACTCGGTGTTCAGACTGAGTGTAGTGTCTTCTTCAACTGATAAACTTTCAGATACACAGATAGAAATTCATGGTTCTTATTCCTTTAGAGTGTTTTATACAAAAAAGTATTTTTCTTCCATTTGGAATATCCATTGGTTCTCCTTGAACTGTACTCTTATGAAGACACTCTGACCTTCTGCTATGTTCTTCCAATTCAATCTTTTTATACAGCACATTTTAAAAACTACATTTATAACAGTGCTGTAGAGTGATTAAAACATATATAAAAATGCAAAAACTACTCTGGATATAAAAACTTAAGAAAATACATCAAAACTTAAAAGCAACTAAAAACATATGAAACAATAAAAAAAAAGAGAAAAGTTATAAAAACAAATGTTAAGAACATAAAAGATGCACGGGAGATCACACTACTCCCATACTGAGTTAAAGCCAAGGAATGAAAATAAGTTTTAAGATGCGGTTTAAAGGTAGGTGAGGTGGGGGACAATGTGATTTCCAGAGGTAGCTCATTCCACAATTTAGGAGCCACCACAGGAAACCCTCGATCACCTCAGGTTTTTAATCTGGTCTTTGGAGCAACAAGACAGAGTTGATCTTAAAAATCTGGACAGGGTGTAAACTTCTAAGAGAACAGAAATGTACTGAGGAGCCAATCTGTTAAATGATTTAAAAAAAAAAAAGAATGAGTTCTCAAATGAACAGGTAACCATAGGAGGGTGGCAAGAATGTGGATAATATGTTCATGTTTTCAAGTACCTGTTCAAAGATGAGCAGCAGCATTTTGGACCAACTGTTCACATGCAAGGGAAAACTGGTTTAACTGGATTTAAAATCCAGTGCTGTTGTTTAAACATGTAGAAATAAAGCATGAATCACTCTCTTAAAATCATTTATAGATAAAACCATTTTCATTTTGGATAAAGCATTAGATGATAAAAATTGGATTTTACAAAAGAATGAGTCTGTTGATCCAATTTGAAATTACTGTCTAACTTTATGCCAAGATTTTGACACTGTTGGCTTAACATAGGGCAGCAGGGGGCCCAGGTCCTTCAGATGGGCATCATTGATTCCACTGGAGCCAAACACAACAACTTCAGTTTTACTCTCATTAAGATTTAAGAAGTTCAGAGCCATCCAGACTCTATGTCTTGAACACAGTCTAGCAGACAGTTGATTATGCAGCCATTGTTTCATTTTAAAGGCAGGTGTATTTGTGTATCGTCTGCATAAAGGTGGAACAATATACCCTGTTTTCTAAAGCCCAAATTGAGGATGTAGAGCGTGAAGACTATAGGTCCAAGGATAGAACCCTGTGGGACTTGACAATTAAGGGGGTCAAAGGAGGTGGTAGACTCTCTTCTCTTGTCTCTGAGTAAAACATTAACAAGGATAAGAAAGCCGGGTCCTGTGTGAACACAAGGCCTAAAACAATAACCCCAGAGGGAGTTTAACTTCACTCTTTTCAAAATAGCCTTATTCATGGATATGTTTAGTTTGATTATATTTTAAGTGCTATATTAATGTTAAAATGTGGCTTATTATACCTTTAAATCAGTTTTTATTTACATAAATTATAAAAGACATTTATGAATACAAACACACATGAATGAATTAAAACTGTTGCAAGCCCATGCATGATCTTCAGATGATTAATGTTAGTGTCTTTTGCAATCCCTTGACATTTCCTTTTACAACATTATTTATTCAGATAACCATTGTATGGTTCATGAAGAAACATTCAAAAAATGAGTACATATATATACAATGACACATATTGACACAATATAATACAAATGATAGGATAAACTATGATACGCTACGGTACAGATGCTGCAATACAGTACAAATGAAAAGATACAATTTCATATGATACAAATGACATGATACCATACAAACAATATGATAGAACACAATACGATATGATACAAATGATAGGGTATGATATAAATGATGCGGTATGATATAAACGATATGATATGATACAACATAAACAATAGGAGACGATACGATATATATTATGCAATACAATACAATATGATACAATATGATAGCAATGATGTGGTATAATATAAATGATACGATACAAACAATACTATATAAACAATACAATAGTATATGGTACAAACGTACAATACAGTACGATATGATACAAACAATACAATTTGATACAAACGATACAATACAATATGATACGCTATAAATGATGCGGTTCGATGCAGTATGGTACTAACATTACAATATGACACGGTACAAATGAAAGTATATGATACTGTATAATGAAACTGTACAATATGGTACAATATGATACAAACAATATGATATTATATCATATACTTTTGTCCCTTTGAGAAGTTTGTCCTGGACCTCAGTGCTACAAGCATATAGCTGCCTCTACAGCAGAATCATTAATAAGAACAACCAAACTACAATTCAACATGTACACAAATAAGCACACACCAATGAAAACTACAAACAACATACAGGTCATATTATATAAATTCAAAACAATTAATTTCAAGACCAAACTTAAGATAAATACCTTAAAGCAATTGCATTTAGTGTAATGAATGTCCCTTTAACTGCATTTATACCTCTGTTATGATCAGACATATAATAGCAAGAGAGCTTAAATTGTTTGTAACATTAGCGCAAACCTCTGTAGCTTGTGACAACTGAAGGCAGAACAAAGTTTGACATTTTCTAAATACTGCATTTCCTCCTGAGGATGCAGCAGTAGAGCTGTAGTGGTGCAGTGAAAAGGTAGGACTCCCTGGTGTCTGGATTTGTCTGTGCTCTCTCTCACGTGGACTGCCTGTAAGAAGCACCATCATGATATTATGGTCTGTACAGGTGAGAAGGGACCAGAGCAGAGACAGCGAGAGGTCACACCAACACATCGGCTCCTCTGACGTCTGTCCACCGTCACACTTAATTGGCTCATGCGTCCACCCACCTCTCCTGAACTCCTCCTCTTCTTTCTCCAAGCTCTCTCTCTCTTTACCCTTTTCCTTCGCTCACTTTTATTTTTCTTTCCTTAAGTCTGACCATTCCCTTCTACGCTGCGCTGTCGCCATGGCAACCCTCCACTCTGCTGCAGGACCCCACCCTCTCCCTCTCTCTCGTCTTCTACCTCCCTTCCTCCTTACCTTCCTCTCTCTCTCCCTATCATCTGCAGCAGCTCGATGGTATTAAATATTGATGGTGGTGTTTTGCACCCAGACCCTGCTCTCTCCTCCTCCTTCTTTTTGCCTTCCTCCTCTCACTCCCTTTGCTTAATTACCTCCTCTCACTTTCCAGCTTTACTCATGTCCTCTCTTGACTTTCCACTTTGTCTTTTTCATTTTCTTTATGACTCCCCCTCCTTTCCTCTGTCCTCCCAGCCTACCTTTTCCCTCCCCTTTCCCATCCTTGATCCTCATGCCTCCTGTCTTTTACTGCTTCTCAAATTTAGGTGAGGAGACACAACATGGCTGCAGCTACTACCATACAGGGGCTGGAGGCTTCCCATTCGCCCACTCCCAGCCATCAGCTTTCGCTGTGGTGGAATCCATATCCACTCTGTTGCTCCCTCTCTCACCCCCTTCCCTCTCTCTTCTCACTCTCACTGTTTTTGCCCCTGCTTTTTTCAGCTTTTGCACTGCATCTCTGCCTCTTTTCCCCTTTTTTCCTCTCTGCCTCTCTTTTGCTCCCCTTTTCCTCTCTGTTTCTCTCTCCCCATGTCTCTGTGGGCCTCCCCTGGACTGGTTGCTGTTGGCAGCACCCGTGCCTCCCACACTGTCACTTGACATGCTATTTATAGGCCTTCAGAGGGGGTGGCTCTCAGTGCAAGGAGGATGCTGTCTTAAACAATGTAGCTTAAATAAAAGAGGCAGGAGCTCCCAAAGAGCCCTGTGGTTAATGTGTTCCCTCTCTGCGTCTGTGAACACCAGGTGGACAATATCGCCCACATCTTCACCATTTCCACCACTATCTGCTCCTCCCTTTTAAGGCTACTTAAAATAACTAAACAAATTTTAGGAAGACCAGTAGACGCTTCTCCATTATCATCCTCTTGTATATTTTCCTTCTTTCTTGTTTATCTCCTTCCCTGCAGTTCTTTGGAGCTTTTCTTTGCCAGCAGCCAGAACAACAAACTCCTCTACGGCGAGCCACCCACATCGCCGCGTGCCAGCCGCAAGTTCTCCTCCCCTCCTCCTCTCTCCATCACCAAATCGTCCTCCCCCAACCGCAGACGTAAGCTTTCGCTTAACATCCCCATCATCACAGGCGGCAAAGCCCTGGACCTGGCTGCACTCAGCTGCTCTCCCAATGGCTATGCAAGCATGCACTCCACTATGTCACCATTCAGTAAGACCACCCTTGACATCAACAAGCTCTACGTGTCAAGCACCATGGCCAGCAAGATCCCTGATGAGGGAGAGCCCAAAGCAGACGGCAAAGCTGAGGAGTCTATCCTCAACAAGCAAGGTCAGAGTCACTGTCTAAGGGAGTATGAACACTTTTAATGGGCGTTTGATCTGTCATCTTAAATCTAGAAAATACATAAACTAGAAAAACATCTACTCTTTGTCCCATTCAGGTTGGAAAGCAGGACTAATGTACATATATAGGATATGTAAAATGAAAAAAACTTTACATAAGGTGTATAGCGAAGCAACTGAAAATCTGTATTTTTATGATAATGTTGTCAAATCAAACTTGGCATGATTATTAGCCATAAAGTTGAAAAAATTAGATACCCTTACAGTCTCTTATTTTTTTCTCAATGTAGAAATCTTTGCTGCCCAAGTACCATCACTGAGCTCATCTCAAAAGTTATTCTGTACATTTCTATTTTTGCTCTATATTTTTAATAATTGTAAACATTGCTTCTGTCCAGATCTGTCTGTGAGAGAGGAATGTGATGAGGACCCGAGTCAGAGTGATGATGCCGAAGCAGAAATGTCTCCTCCCAAGTCCCCATCAACACCCAAGAATGTCAAGTCAAAAAACTCTGGTACAGTATGACGATGACTTAACAATGTTGTGTTGTCATCCAGTGATGTTCTCCATATGATGTATACTTTCTGAAACCCTTCTTACAGGTATTAAGGACCACTTTGGACCTAACAGTTAAAAATTGAGTTGGCCTTAACATGAAAACTGGCAAACTGCAGTAGTTTACTGCTTAGTGACTAGCCAGCAGTGTCTTCTCATATATGGAGATAAAATCAAATAAATTAAATCAAAACTTTATTTATATAGCACATTTCATACACGGGGAAACACAATGTGCTTCACAGTCAAAAACAAGTGATTACAACAATCAAAAAATTGTATTACAAATTGAGAACACAATATACAACTTTTGGGCAGAAAATAAAATTCAACATGTACACTGAATTTATCCACACAGATTAGATCACACAACATGCACACAAACACAGATAAGTAGATTAAAAGAATAGTAGATCATATCCGTTTTAAAAATCACTTGTAGCATTTAACAGTTAACAGGCTGTCTTTTCTTCTACTACATGCTGACTGTATCTGTCAAGAATTCAGCAACGGCTGCTGAAAATGTAAAAAGCTTGCAGTATTATTACAAGGTTTTAGAATTACGCTTATTGGCTTAACCAATGATTGAAAAACAAGGACAAACAGCAGGCCTGGTCCTTCTTTTTTGTCCGGTCTTCAGTATTAAGTAGTTAAGAGGTGAGACCAGTTCAGACTGAAGATTTGTGATGCAGTCAGACGGTTTTAGAATGTCACAAGGTACAGTTGTAACTGTGTTTTTGGTCATTGCACACAGATAAATATGAAACGGGAATCTGGTTTTGATAGGCTTTAAGGTAACAAAAATTGCGGAAAGGAGAATATTTCTTTAGATCAGTGGTTCGCAAGTGGTTGGTTGGGACCCAACAGAGGGTCTTAGAGCTGTTTTTAGTGGGTCTCGAAGGTGTGCCTGGAAAGAATTAGGCTGAAAGTCCATGATGTACAGATGATCTAAGCGGACATATCCAATCATTTGACTCTGTTTTCCATAATGATTATATTTTAAACTTTTTCTTAAGATCTATATTTATTTATCTTCTTTTCTGGGGGAAACAAAACTGTTTTTCTCATTTAAATGTGTTAATTTTTCAAAATATCAAAAAAAAAAAAAAAAAAAATTTACATCTTATCATTGGAAACAGAAAAATATACAGTGTATTCACTCATGTCAGTTTAAGATTTCCGTAATGACATGCTTCTCCTGTCTCTTTAAAGGGATACTTCAACATTTTGGCAAATTTGCCCATTGCCATAATCCCTATAGTCTTACTGATAGGTTCATTACCTTTAGTTGCCGGTGCAAGCTATTTTTAGATCGGCGCTGCTGAGTTAGGAGCTGCTCAGCTAACGCTATGGTGTCTTACGGTATTCCGGCTTTCCCTCATCAAACTCATCAAATACACAATCCAACAACTCCAAAACACTCTCGTGGACAAGTTGTGACCTGCACATTCACCACACTATGAAATAATAACATATAATTATGTAACATTGAGACACATGAGGCAAATACTCAGAACTATTTCTTGAATAAACCACTGGGCGGAGTGACACGGTGCAGCAGCCATGCCTGGAGTGTAGTTCCGGCTTTGCTTTTACCTTTAAAACATCTCTATCTCGTAATGTTCCATGATTATTTCATAGCGTTCCCCTAGTTCCTGAGGGAAGTTCCTTCTATCAAAAAGCACCTACAAAAGCAAATGAGATGATCAATGACACGCCTGGAAATGTTTCTATATTGTTATCTATAATTCCTAATTAACTGCTGCCAATGGTAAGTGTGAAGTTTTTAGATTTAGGTATGCTAAATAAAACTTTTTAAGTTTTTTTTTTTTTTTTAGCTTTTTTTAACTGTAAAGCCTAGAAGTAGGAGATACATTTAGCTGTAAAGTAAACAAGAAGTGGATGCATCCCTAGTCATATACAGGAAAGGTTTACCAAAGAGACTGGACCATAGGGGGGGCTAAAATCAACACAAACTTCAAGTTCCACACAGCAGCTTTAAGTCCCCATTCATCTGTGATATTATTTCCCTGAAGTGATTCAAGGAACCACCTTTTTGACCAAAAAACATTAAAGCACATAACCTCCCATGAAACCACAAAATGTTGTTGATTACTCAACATGTTTGTTGCTTTTGGACAGAACTAGATTTCCCCTTCGGTATCCAATTATTGTATTAACCTAAATAGCTACTGCCTGTAGCTTTACTATACCATTCTAACATTTTTCAGGAAAATCTTCTCATTAACATAATCTCCCTTTGAATTTTGATGTGTGGAAAGCTTCTCAAGTATTGCTTAATCTTCTGGCTAAATGTTCAGTAACTGGCAAAACGTCTCTTACCAAAAGGGATCGGTTTTTTTCTCCAAATCATGTTTTCTTCTGAATCCATATATATCAAAGAAATCAAGTGTTGTTTTGCCTCCAGTTATTTCAACTAACCAAATAAGGCTTTTCTTCTGCTCTATATAAGGTGCAAAGAGGTTTAAATGGAGAGAGTTGTTTATAGAGGACAAAAATGGCTGCTACAATATGCTTTATTTAGCAAACTTTTTTCAGCAAATGACAACCGTCACTATAGCCAAATAAGGTCTTGATAAAAACCACCCACATCCTCCTGGCCCTCCCCGCATCATACAGAGAGGGAGCATCCACCCCGTAGGTAGTCAGGCACAATTCATCCCCAGTGTGTTCTCTTCCCACGGTGCTGGATACAAGGGAAGCCAGTGCCTTGTGTGAGTAGGTGGAAGGAAACCTTGTACCTTAGCAACGATGTGCATGTTCTTCTACACCGCCCCCGGCTTCATGGAGGAAGGCAGGGAGGAAGGGAGGAGGGTGAGGGAGGGAGGCATAGACGCAGACACAGCAGAGTGTACACCGTCACTCGCACGGGCTGCAGCACACACACACTGTGCTGAGTCTATTTTAGCTCACTGTTGCCCTCCACTGGTCAGCAGCCTATTTTTATTACATATAAAGACTATGTCCACAGCACTGCACACACAGAATCACGATGCAATTTATCAACTAACCAGTGAGCCAGCAGCAATTTAAAGTGCATGTGAGAAAATGGGAAATGCTTGGTGGAAGTGCCCTTTAACTTTTCAATCACAATAACTAGTTTAAAGGTGGTTTGAATCAGTAAACATCTCTATTTTGCTTCCCTTTCCGTAGAGTTTTCCCTGTTTTCCTTCAACAATGGTATGGTGGTGTCATCCTGCCGGGAGCTTGACAATAACCGCAGTGCCCTTTCTGCCGCCTCAGCCTTCGCCATTGCCACAGCTGGTGCAAATGAAGGCACACCGACCAAGGAGAAATATCGCCGTATGTCGCTTGCCAGCACAGGTCAGTCACATCAGGGAATGCCGCTTCTATTGACCAAACAAGTTTCCTGTCAGTGCTGTGGTCCCTCTTATCATATTGTTATGCTATTTAAAATAACTTTGCAATCTGATTAAAGTGACAGAAACTACAACAGAATATGAACCCTACAAAAAACTGTTGGGTCAAATAACACTCTTCTGGGACTGGAAGTAATTTGACTCAAGAAAAGCTTATCATTGGTCCAAAAGAGTGAGTGTGTAGCTCTGGCAAGGGTGCCAGGTTTTCTTCAAACAAATTACAAAGTCCTTTTTTGACATTATGTTATCACTTAAGCCCCTTTTTATAAACAGAGTAATATTTAAGTCAGGAGAAACTTGATCCAGGTTTAAAATGATTTATTTTACACAAGTTAATGAAGATAAATATACAGTGTTTTTGGTGATTAGACTCCATTGTGATGACTTCATGTATTTGAAGGGGTAGCGAGGCAAACAGCTGGATAGGATACCCCCCTGGAGTCTAGACACTGGTGGTGGTTTTGATGAGGGATGCAGGATCAGATGAGGAGTAGATTTCTGAGAAGCTGGACCGGGAAACCAATTTGGTAGCTTGGAGGAGGAGTTTGAGGTATGCAGGATGAGATGAGCTGGACTTATGAGGATCTGGACTAGATGCTGATGAAATGCACGGAGGTGGCTGGGGTGGAGGAGGGTTGCAGCGTCCAGTGGTGGCAACTAATGAATAAGTAGAAACAGTCTTCCTGTTTGAACTTTTGCTGAGCTTCATTAAACTTCAATCTTAGACATCCTTGGAGATCTTTTTTGTATTGAGAGATAGATGGGTATTTTTAAGATCTTTCAAGGTTATTGTTGTCCTGGTTCTGTAAACCACTTGTTTTTGGACAGCACTGACAGACTCAGACTCAGATATGCCAAGTTACATCACATCTCCATCTTAGCTAGCTTCATTGTCAGTATCAGTATCAGAGAAAAGGCTCAAAACAACATTCCCGTTGACTGTAACTTTGTTAAATGTTGTTCCAGGTTTCCCTACAGACCAGAGGAATGGGGACAAAGAATTTGTAATCAGAAGAGCTGCAACGAACAGAGTCTTGAATGTTCTGCGTCACTGGGTCTCCAAACACTCACAGGTACAGTTCAACTTGTCCTCCTTTGTAAAAATGTCTTTGTAAAAAGGAACAAAAAGAAGCATGTTTTTAGCATATTTATGTTTATATATTTAATGTTTTGGTCTTAAGGACTTTGAGCTGAACACAGAGCTGAAGATGAGAGTCATTGGCTTCCTGGAGGAGGTAATGCATGACCCAGAGCTCCTGACACAAGAGAGAAAGGCTGCTGCCAACATCATCAGGTTGGTCTTAGCTTTAACTGATTAAATAATTATCAGGGGCTGTATTCAAAAAGCTTCTTAAGTCCAAAGAGTTTCTCCCAGTGACAAAGAAAATTCTTAGAATTTAGCCTTTTTCCAAGAATTTCCCCTTAGAGTCAAGATGAGATCCTTGTAAAGACAGAAGTTGTTCACAAAGCATCATAGCCACTAATAAAGCTCTTAAGGTGAAAAAACCAGGGATAGTGAGGAGGATTTACAAGTTTCTCAAACAGAGGAAAAATAGCAGATGAGCTCTGTGACAGCCTCAAATTCACATTATTTATTAAATATATTGATACACTTAACAACGTAATACAGCATAATTTAATCTGAAAGAGTAGTAGAGTAGTTTTAAATAGGTAAATCTACTTCACATCCATGCACCCCCTTAGTGTAAGAGCTGTTGAATTTCTTTATCGCTGTGGCTCTTTTTTTCTATCCTTTTACTCACTCATTCAGAATCCACTGGTCAGAATCCACTGTTGGATGCAGGAGATTTTTTATGGGTCCCCAAGATGAGTTTTCAGAAATTCTTTGCTACAGTATTCAATGTGACATTATAGTCACATGGAGGTGGGCTCCACTCTATAATACTTTCCCTCTCCACCATAATAAATAAAACACAAAGCGAGGCTCTACCAGCCATAGCATGGCTAAAGAGCTAAAGTCACCATTACTGATGCTTAGCTAATAACATCGTTACCATTATTCCAGACCAGCCACTGAAGAACCAAGGGGTCTAGCATGCAAAGAAAGTCTAGACAAGTGGCTTCCTGAAGGCTTGTAAAAGGCTTGTAATACAGAAAGTGCCAGGTTGAGTCTGGAATTAACTATTTTAAATGAACCTTAGGACTCCTTTCCAGGAATTTTAAGCTAGGCTAGGACCACTTTTAAAGGATCCTTGGATATGGTGCCATAATCAGTAGGAAGCACAACATACCAGCCTCAACTGACCTCCAAAAATGTACAACAATGTCACAATGTCATTCAGCAGACACTTTTATCCAAAGCGACATACTTTTGAGAGCAAGAACTACACAAGCAAATGTACCTGTATTCTGAATATCTGTAACGTTTTATTATCTTGAAAAAAACATATTTGCTGTTCTCCACAGTGGAAATAGCAGGATTTTTATAATCAAGTTTGTTTAAAAGTAGACTTTGTCTGTTGGTTCCAAATTAAGCTTATGCAAATAGATTTAAACCTGTGTTCCTTTTAGTGGCCAGCAGGGGGAGCTTCCAATATTTGCAAAAAGAGATGTAGGAAAACAAAAATGCCCTTACTTCTCACTCTCTCAATCTTAGTAAATATTTTCCTAAGGATTTAATGGTCTTGAACCCTAGATTCAAGTTTCAAAGGTTTAAATCAGCTTGTTGCTTTTAATGTTGTAATTTAAGATCCCCTTATATAAAAAAATGCTTACAGACCAAAGGCCTAACAGTGATTGGCTAGTCACATCTATCGTAATCTATCAACTAGGAAAAGACATAAAGAATTGATGAATTTCTAAATATTGTCACATCTGACCACAAACAAAGAAAGACAGCAACAGCTAATGTGCCAGACTGGTGCCAGAGGGACTATATGTTGACTTTGTTCACTTTAAACAGTCAACTTGTGCCACGTTGTGCTGATATAACAACATTATATCAGCACAACATGGAAAAAATAGCCTAAAACCCCAGTATGGTGTGAAGTGGTGTGTTATCCTGCAGCATTGCTGAGAAAATTATGTAGCTGAGGGCAACAATGTACAGCCATGGACAAAAGTATTGGCACCCCTGGAGTTTTTCCAGAAAATACACCATTTCTCCCAGAAATTGTTGCAATTACAAATGTTTTGGTATACATGTGTTTATTGTCTTTATGTGCATTGGAACAACACAAAAAATCTGAAGAAAAAAGACAAAAATGACATAATTTTACACAAAACTCAAAAAATGGGCCAGACAAAATTGTTGGCACCCTCAACTTAATATTTGATTGCACAACCTTGGGAAAAAATAACTGAAACCAATCTCTTACTATAACCATTAACAAGCTTCTTACACCTCTCAACTGGAATTTTAGACCACTCTTCTTTTGCAATCTGCTCCAGGTCTCTCAGATTTGAAGGGTGCCTTCTTGCAACAGCAGTTTTGAGATCTCTCCATAGGTGTTGAGTGGGATTTAGATCTGGACTCATTGCTGGCCACTTCAGAATCTCCAGCGCTTTGTCTCCAACCATTTCTTGGTGTTTTTTGAGGTTTGTTTCAGGTCGTTGTCCTGCTGGGACACCCATAACCCAAAACAAACCCAGATTTCTGACATTAGGCCCTTCATTGCGGCCCAAAATCTTTTGATAGTCTCCAGATTTCATGATTCTCATGATTATATTACACACAGTGGACAAAGGAATCTCAAGATCTCTGGAGATGGACTTGTAACCTTGAGATTGTTCATATTTTTCTACAATTTTGCTTCCCTCAGACAATTCTCGGCCCTTCTTTCTCTTCTCCATGCTTGGTGTGACACACACAGGCACACAACACAAAGGTTGAGTCAATGTTTATACATTGTAACTGGCTTCAGGTGTGATTTTTATATTGCCAGCACCTGTTACTGCCACAGGTGAGTTTAAATGAGCATCACATGCTTGAAATAAAATGATTTACCTACAGTTTTAAAAGGGTGCCAATAATTTTGTCCGGCCCATTTTTTTGAGTTTTGTGTAAAATTATGTCAATTTTTTCTTTTTTCTTCAGTTTTTTTTGTGTCGTACCAATGCACATTATGGCAATAAACATGTATAAACAAAAAACATTTGTAATTGCAACAATTTCTGGGAGAAATGGTGCAATTTCTGGAAAAATTCCAGGGGTGCCAATACTTTCGTCCATGACTGTATGTAACCCAGACTTAACAAACAGTTATCTGTTCAGTAAATCACCAGTAATTCAGCAAAAAAGTGAATTACTGGCTTATTCTCTCTTCCTCTATGCAGGACTCTCACTCAGGAGGACCCTGGAGACAACCAGGTCACTCTAGAGGAGATCACACAGACAGTGAGTTTTGTGAAGTTTAAAAAACCCTCAGCTACAGTATGAAAGAAATAATCTGTGCTTTAGCTGTATTGTGGCAGTGTCTTTCATTGTGTGTGTTTATATTTGTATGTCAGGCCATGGAGGATTGTAAGACTGAGCCTTTTGAGAGCCACTCTGCCCTGGAGATAGCAGAGCAACTCACACTGCTGGACCACCTGGTCTTCAAGGTCATCCCATATGAGTGAGTGCACATATATACACACACTGACACACAAACACATGTACAGAAAGAGGATTGAATGTTGGTGTTTTTCCGCTTATTTCTTTTTCAGGGAGTTCTTTGGCCAAGGTTGGATGAAGAATGACAAAAACGAGAGAACTCCATACATCATGAAAACAACCAAACACTTCAATGATGTATGTGTCCACTATACTGTTATGATTAAAGACATGGATAGATGGATGTTATATTTTCTTTATATATTTGTCCTTTTATCAGGTCAGCAACAGGATTGCCACAGAGATCCTGCACTGGGATGATGTCAACATGCGAGTGGCAGTGATTGAGAAATGGGTGGCAGTGGCAGACATCTGCCGATGTCTCCACAACTACAACGCCATCCTGGAGATCACTTCCTCTCTCAATCGCAGCTCTATCTTTCGCCTCAAGAAGACGTGGCTCAAAGTCTCCAAGCAGGTATGAGTATGACTCAAGTTTGTAAATCTAATTTTATTTTCCTGGAGCACAGAGCTCTCATAATGTACTTTTTTGGCGTAGTAAGCAAACACTACACAATATATTTGTTACTGAGTAGTGGACTTACCGATATTACATTTTTTTCATCTTCAGTATGTTTTGATAAAAGAAGTTTATTGCATTCAGGGTATGTCTTACAGAAATGAATGCAGTTGTGATCCAGTTATCTCACTGCTTGTATTAAGTAGGACTCCTAAAAAGTTTAATATTACCTACTGGATGTTTCTTTTCTAAAAATTTAAAACAACATCAGTGTCCCCCCTAGGTTTACAGCTTTTGGGGGGTGGGGTGGGGGATTGCAGCAGCAGGACACTGACACAAACACTTAAAGAACTCATGGTGTTCATGGGATTCTTTAAATCCCAGCTGTCAATATAGCACTCTATCTATCCATCTATCTATTTAGGTTGGAAATCAACTTTTTTGCCTTCCTGCCACATCAGGAGTAACTTTAGGACTGTTTCAGACCAATATAAAGTGTAAAGTTGACCTATGCTGTCAAAAAAGTCTTCCTACATGCAAATGAGTCTGACATCTGAAAGATTTAACAAATAAATAACCAAAAAATGATTTAGGAAACCATTTATTGTAACATATAACATATTTATAAAAGGTAAGATTATGTATCTTGGTAAATGTTCTTTATGATGATTGATTGTCCCCCACTGACTTTATCTACTCATTTTCTCTCTCTTCACTATTATTATCCATACACATTGCATGTCTCAGTCTCATCCTGTTGTCTCTATGCCTTTGTGATCTTTTATCAATACTACATTTTTAAAGGTTGAAGAGTTTCTGTTGTAATCTGCATGTGGACAAGGTTTATTTACGAGCGTAAATTATGAGCATAAATATCGCCAATAGCGTCAGACGCTATGCGAAATATGCACTCAGTCATAGTCTGTATAGGAACTGATCCCTTCCAATATTCACAGCACACCTGCCCACACACACCTGTGAGGGGCCATGTGTATTTCTGCCTGCTGTGGTGAGAAGATCAAGAGGGAGCCGGTGCGGACATGAGCTCACTGTTGTGGATTTTAACCACGTTTCCCATCGGTTTGTCCATTTGCAGTGTAATATACGGGGGATTGCAGGATTTTCCTGTATTACAAGTGTCAGACTTTTTGCAAGAATTTAATACACTGTGCACAATTTCTACAATCTCGTGCCAAAATCCAGCGCTCTTTTAACTATCTCAGATGTAAAACAAGCGGGGCTTCGGTTCATACACAACTTTAGAGGATAAATCAGTTGCATTGGAGAACTCCCTCTCATGATACTGAGTCAACGCATCCTAGCAAACATTAGACCCCAGCTCTGACACGGGGAGGATGGGTGGGGCTCAGTGAGCATGTGGGTTTGCTCAGCTCTGCTCATGGAGTCAAAGGGAACAAGCAGAAAAGCAGGTCTCAGAAATTAAATACATTCATGTAAACAAGATAAATAAATTAAAAGGCTATTTAGCTTTTTTTTGAAAAGGGACCAGGTAGAGACCTGCTCTACAGGAAAGATGTCCTTAAATGACTTCTGTTGTGATCTGGCGCTTTAAAGAAAATACAATTAAATAAAATTAACTCGATGTTAAAGGGGGGTGTGGGGTGCTGTTTACCCCCCCCCATAGACTAGTAGGGGAAACACTGAACATTTTTGAAAATCAACAAAATAAACAGATGACAGAAAACTCTGGACGGTTCTTCCTTTTTAATAAGATCATTCTCAGTTTGTAAAACTTAATCCCAGTTTTTGTATTATATTTTCTCACAGCTGTGTTTTTTTCTTTGGTAAATTTTCTAGACAAAGACTGTGATTGATAAGTTACAGAAGCTGGTGTCATCAGAGGGACGATTCAAAAACCTGAGAGAGGCTCTAAAGAAGTAGGTGCTCTAAAATTAAAGCTGAAGATTTTTATGTTTTCCTTTTTTTGTTGTGTTACTACCTCTGTGCATGTTTGTCTCTCTCTCTGACTGGTCTTTTGTCCTTAGCTGTGATCCTCCCTGTGTTCCCTACCTGGGTATGTACCTGACAGACCTGGCCTTTATCGAGGAGGGAACACCCAACTACACAGAGGACAACCTGGTCAACTTTTCAAAGATGAGAATGGTGAAAAACACATTTGTGCTGATTTAGATAGATTCCACAGGGAGTTCATTGAGGTTCTAATTTCTTCCCATTTCTCTCCAGATATCTCACATCATCAGAGAGATAAGACAGTTTCAGCAAACAGCTTACAAGATTGATTATCAGCCAAAGGTGGGGTTACCTTTGTCTCTACTGTTTTCTTTGAAGAAATGATTTTATTATCACGTTGAGCTTCTGAAACACAATATAATCACTTTTGTTTTCAGATTTTTGATTAATGTAGACGCACT
The DNA here is from genome assembly GCF_018320785.1 of Cheilinus undulatus. Taxonomy (NCBI): domain Eukaryota; kingdom Metazoa; phylum Chordata; class Actinopteri; order Labriformes; family Labridae; genus Cheilinus; species Cheilinus undulatus. The sequence goes on along the minus strand of NC_054865.1, from coordinate 26,858,323 downwards.
TTACATTAGGCAGCTGGGCGTTTGTATTTATCCACCTTATTCCTGACCCTCATGAAACTCTGCCCGAAATGTGGTTGCAACTACCAGTCCCTCCTGTCAGACAGGGACTTTGCATAGTAACAAGGTGCAAATCCTGATTACTATTAGAAATTTGGAGATAAAATCTGTAATAATTCCTCCATCTTCTACTGGAGAGGACAAAATGGAGAAATTGCCTCTTTTAAAGTACTTTATTAGCATCATGTCAGTATTTGCATAGTAATAGGGACCATAATGTTTTGTTAGAGGATTTAGGAAACAACTTCAAAGAAGATGTAGAGCTCAGTCAGAGCTTTAGCATTTCTCTCTTTAGTTTGTGAGTTTGCAGAAATTCTTATTTCACCAACAAGTCCTTCTGTGAATGTGCGAACTTTATTAATATCCTGTCTATGATTCTTTTAGTCAACTCTTCAGTGTGTTAAATGTAAAGGTCTGTATTAAGCATTTATATTGAATTAATATTAGAAGATTCACATCTCTGATGCATTTAGACAGTAAACAGCATGTTTAAACACTATTATTAAAGACACATATTTAACTTTATCTAGTTGTTAGTACCACAAACAGAGCAACAGCTACTAGGCATTTCAGAAAATATCATGTATAACCTTCAAGTTGTAATATCATTTACACTGAAAAAGAGAATTGGTGGATAAACTTATAAAAATTACCTCAAGTGGTAACACACAATTGAATTAAGTTTTCCCAACTCAAATTAACAAGCTGATTAACACAATTCCTTTGAGTCATATGTATTTATTAATTTGATTTCTTTCAACCTAAAAATGTTCTTTAAGAACTTAAATTCAAAGTCAACTTAAAGTTTACAGTAAATCCCACTCAATGATTTACTTTACCCTACACGGTCAAGTCCTATTCCATCATGTTCAGCATGCAGTAACTTCCTTCATGGGGCAAAAGTGTCTAATGCCCAGAGGCACTCTGGAAAAAACCTGCAGATAAAGGGATGATTGCCAAATAGTTTGGGTACAATTTAAAAAAATACTCAAAGTGACTGAGTATTGTTCACTTTAAACTGAAAATGCATTCTATTAACTCAGAAAAGTAGCTGTTTCTGATTTGTAAGTTAACAAAACTCAGTTTTTTTAAACAACCTTTAAATGTTCAGGCTACAGTGAAAGATTGAAGGGTGTATTTGATCAAAATAGTACACTTTCAGAAGGTTCAGTCTATCTTCCTTGGCAACTGACCATATACAGTAGGACAAGTAGTGCAAAAAGACAATGACAAGAGCTCTTTTAGCTATGAGAGGTTTGTTCCCAATGACTACAATTTACTTTCACAACAGTTCAAATAGCTATCATGTAAAGTATATTTATCTTCTTAATTTTTGTAAGAGATAAAAAGTGAATAAAATGTGTGCTATATTATCTATAAGAAGGTTTGTGTAATAATTATGATCACTGTTGTATGTTATTTTTTCTTCAGGTTGCAAAGTACCTGTTGGACTGCAGCACAGTACTGGACGAGGAGAGCCTTTATGAGGCGTCTCTCAGAATTGAGCCGAAAACATCATCATGAAGAAGATGACTCTCTCTGAACCCTCATACAGAGTGTGAAGGGAATATTATATTATAATGTACATATAGTATACTATTATTTGTATTAGACACAGTAGGCTGTGCCCTTCTAGTTTGTGCTCCCTTATGGACTTGTTGTGTATAATCGTTAATAGAGACTGAGTAGAAGCCCAGAGCAGTTTTATGTATATAGTTACAGAGTATTTATATGTTCTTTATTGTCTGAAATACCATTTTATTATGAAGTTATTTTCAACCACAGAATCAAAGTTTAAAAGGTACATGATATTTAATCATATCCTCATGGTATTTTTGCAGAATCAGGCAGTTGTTTTTATTAAAGTGGGATTGAATATGAACAGCAGCTTTTCTGCAAGGGTTATAAAGACACAGAGAGAGAAGTGTACATAACTGCATTGTCCCACACAGAAACATACAGACACCATTAAAATATTTAGTCTTATCAGAGCAGTAGCCTTCAGTATATCCTGTTTGTTGCCAAATAGAGGCTAAAATTTTAAAGTAATGGCAATAGCTGCTCATCCACTGACAAATATATATTAAAAAATGCGATGATTATAAGCTTATAGTTTGGCACTGATTCTAATGAAGAACAAGAATGGCAGACTCCACAAGTAATGCTAAGATAACTATCAACAGGTAATTATAAAAGGTAACGAGGATGGTTTGGCAAGAGAAAATCCTGCAGATTGCTGTAGCTTGGCATCACTATTTAATAGAAAACTATACGGTGTTTTGGTCCTTCTGTGCAGTTTTCTCTTGTCAAGCTAAAGTTACAGTAAATCTACTAAGCACCTGCTACATGAAGATGGTAACTTATTGAGACTTTGACACTTTCTCAAACTTTCTTCACAGAAGAATTCATTGGTAAATGTGTGACTGCTTTTCTGTCTAAAGTTGAATTGTGTGTGGATGTTTCATGTAGCCACTGAATGACAAGGTTTATGGATCTGAAAGGGCTGGAGTCAAAACGATGAAACTTTCCTAAGGATCAGGTCCAGATTTTTTCAAGCTTGTAGAGATGGATTTTTATGCTTTGCTTATCATCACCGTACTCCCCTGGTGGGCAATGATGTGTATATATAGCATAAGCATTGGCAGTGTATGTAGCAGATGTAACCTATATTTGAGCCACTTCAGGAATTGAAATTCCCAGCTTCTACACTCAGACAAAGATTTTATGGTTAATCCACTTTGGCCAGTGCATTATGGTTTTGCCTTAATCTTAAAATGAATTATATACCACAAAAGTATGTAAACTATTTTGTTCTACAATTTGCCAATGACGCAGAAGTATTTGCTATGTACAATTACCTGTACAGGCAGCCTGATGCGTTTCCTAATGTGCAATGTGTTCAATACATATCCCTTGAAATGTGTTATCCTTATGATAGTTCAACTCTGTAATAACTTTATGTGTATGATACTTTGAAAAAGAATGTTGAAAGCAACTTATAAGTGTAACACATTCAGTATCCTGTCTACTCTAATGTGTTAGCAGGAACTATACAGTAGTTATATTGTGCTTATTATTCTTGGAATATTTATAGGTATTTTTTACAGGCTTTGTATAGAAAAACACCTAAAGCTTAAGTGGCAGGCATGAACCACTTTCACTTGTTCAAATCAAATCTATATCTAGAACAGTATGTGTACTGTATTTTAACCCCACCCTTGCACATGAATCTTTACCCTCTAACAGGCACATCAAATGTTTGCAGTGAGCAATACCCAGTGAAATTATCTTTCAGTCTATTTCAACAGCTTGAGTAGTTATTTCCAGTTTTGTATAAAAGTGTATTCTTTCCTGATTACCTCTTGTTAATAAATCTATTCTTTCTCAGGGGGAAACGTGTGTTTTCACGTTATCAAAACTCATAAGTCTAGCTGCTCGGAGATCAGAGAGGTTCAGATGGAGGGGTTTACGTTTTAATTGGCCTCCTGAAGGATCCGAGTCATGTGACGTTCTCAGCTTTAGGAGCGTAAGCATGGCGGTCAGTGTTTGGTTTTTGAGCGCTGTTGTCACTTTTGTTCATTTAACGCCGTTAACTTTTATCAAAGGTAAGTAACTTTTTTTATGATGTGTATATGCACTTGCCTTATCGGTTAGCACGTGTCTGGTTGAACTGGGCTAAGGATAGGCAGGATAACAAGTGTTTGCACGGACTAGTAGCCTGAACAATAGGCGAATAGCTACAAGACGTTTGTGTTTCTAATATGTAAAAAGTGTTGGAAACAGTTGCCTGCTGAGGTCTTTGGCCTTACAATTGGTGGCAATTACTACAAACAATAACGACCAATTGACTAGGTTTGGGGCTTTTCTTAATTACGCGTAATTTAGCTAAAGAATAAGCAAAGGGGACTTTATGTTCCTTGTTTGTGTCACACTTTTAAGATACACTTGAGGGTTGTGACCTTTTACATTCTATTATTGAACTTGTTCGGAATCTAAATTATTTTGGTATTTTTTATTGGTTAGTTTCATCTGTATTGGCACATATCTAACTAAATCATTTTCAAAACCATCCTTCTGCGACCAGAGCTTGTATTTTTTATGCATATTTAATATCTCCTACTTGTTTAGGATTCATTTGACCTGATGAATATGATGACTCATTGTTTCCCAATAACAAGTAGTTAAAAAAATAATGTCCTCATATGAGGACAGTGGGTCTTTTTTGGCATAAAACAGTGAAGACATCATTGTGTAACACAATTAAAACAAATTGGTGCAAAAACAGAGTTGGAAATATCCTGAAAGAAGAAGAACATTTTCCCCTAAATATTTATAGCACCCTTCTGCTATTATTTCGACTTATATCTTGCTTTCTATTTCACAGCTTCGTAATATTTTATGGCCTCCAACATTTTTTGTGAGGGAATTAAAATTCATCTTGAAGAGGTGCTTAGACTTTGTTTAAACCTATATAGAGATTATACATATTTTTAAATTAGGCTACTCAGTTAATGCCATAATTTTATCATACATTTCTAGGTATTTTTTTTATGGGTGATTCTCTATTTGTAATCACAGTGTTGTTGTAAAAGGCAGAATATTATTTAAACTGGTTACAAAGTTAAGGATTCATTAGTTTTAATCCAAATTTAACTAAACAACATCAAAACATAATCAATGGTTCAATAGTTTTTAATTTTGAGAAATAATGGCATGTTATGGTAGTGACAGTACTTCTGTATTGCCAGCAGTGTTATGGGGGAAAGGAAAACCTCTTGAATTTTTTTTCTTACCTACTTTGATATATATTTAAGTTGTATCTTTGAAAATGCAACAGAAAAAATAGCAAAAATTGTGAACCTGTTTTATTCTCATGCAGGAAATTTAGAGTTCTAGGTTGAGCTCACCCACCTCACAATACTAAGTACCCTATAAATGGTTATTTCTCATATATGTAGCTTAAAATGATCAGAAACATATTTGTGTTTCACAGGATAATAGCTTAGGATGGCTCAATATGCAAGATTAAATCAATTTGACTTTTTCTGTTTGTTTTTGGACCAAATTGCACAATTTTGATAGAATGGCCAGTATAAAATATCAAAAATATCAAACAACCCAGCATATAAAATTTCCTGAATGTGATACCTCCCAAACCACCTACCTTCCCAAGCTGTATTTCTTTATTTTAATACCAGTAAAAAGTCACAATGTACTCATTCAAGTACATGCTGTTTAGTGTTGCTGTAGCTTGTTAATGTTGATAAAATGTATCAGATTTGCAGCCTTATCAAACTAAAACATTACCAATAATACATAAGCAAGTTTCAGTCATAAAATTTGAAAAATCTTTATTCCATGACGTTTTTTTTCCCTGAGACAAGTGATAGAGTATTTTTGGTTTGAATGAATGGTGTTCATCTTGAATGGACACTGATAAGTGTAATGTACTTTTGTGACCACAAGATGGCAGACAAAGTGTCAAAAAATGAGACTAACAGGTCCAAATTCAGCAAAATTAAGAATAATATTGCATGGAACCCAAAATGTAATGTCCTCATATGAGGATGCTGAGAAGCAGGAGGTTTAAAGGAGAGTGGAGTACATGTTTTAGAGTATCATGTAACTGCATTAAGCACAAAGACCTTACATTAGGTTGGGATAAGGATAATACATCTCTGCACACCTTAAATGTCTTTAGGGCTAAAGGTGAAAATCAGTACCAGGCTGTTCTACTAACTGATGGTGTAATTTTGTCCTTTCAGAAGAAAATCATTTCAAACAGTGGATGTTACAGGTACAGTATGCAAGCTACCCAACGACAAAGTGCCTGAAAGCTTAATCCTCACAGCCAAGTTAGTTATTTGATTTTTAATGAATCAAGAACTTCCCTGATCAAAATTTCTTTCCTCTGCTTTATTTCTCTTTTTGACCTACAGCACAATAAAGTTTATGACCATGAGGAGTTTAATCACCGGCTCAAAATATTTACAGAAAATAAAAAGATGATAGAACATCATAATGCAGGAAATCACTCATTTACAAGTAAGCACAGTTCTTTACGTTTAAAGTATATATTTATAAGGCTAGCAAAAATGTGCTTTTTCTTATAAAGCTTTTTTATGTTTAGTGGGACTGAATCAGTTCTCAGACATGTCATTTGAGGAATTCGGGAAATTCTACCTTCTGTCACAGCCCCAGGTATGATGTGTCTTTAATACAACACACTTAATGAAGCTTGTTGGGTTATACATCAGTATAAAGAAATGATCCTGCTATGATCCCATGATGTGTCTCTTTTTAGAACTGCTCAGCTACTAAAGGAGCTCACGTCAGCAGGCCTCGTCCAAATCCCCGGTCTAAAGACTGGAGGAGGGGAGGGAACGTTGTGACTCCTGTGAAGAACCAGGTATTTTCATATAGAGCCAAACTTCATGTATATAAAGACATTGTTCAGAGTATAGGAAGTAACTCATCTGATTGTTTTTTTGTGTAAATCTGGACAACTCTTCAGTGCTAGAAAAAAACATGTTTCAATTCAAATACATAAATCTGTAATTTATGAAGTTAATCAGGTGACATTGCAGTGGCAGAATTATGATGGACAGGAACAGTTGTGGTTTCCTGTAGAAATGACTGATTTAATTGTGAACACTGGAAAAGTTAAATCAAATAATGAAGCAGTGCAGTGTTGACTCTGCGATAAAGCTTAATGTTACATTATTTATCAACATAGCTTAAATTGTTTAAGAGTAAATAAGCTGCACTTATCTGACAGGGTGACAAACACTGCAGGAAATTAGTCACTTATCTTTATTTTTATTCTGCTTTCAGTTGTGTAAATGACATTATAAGCTTTAAATGGTACTCAGCAATATAGAAGTTCACTTTTTCAAACAGGAGGATTTGTGCAAAGTTGAAATTGGTGGAGCATATTTCTCTCATTCTTTTATTCTTGAATATTAAAATCCATATATCTACTTTGAAAGTCAAGCTGCCCTTTAAAATTTTAATCCTGAATTCAACCTGAAATAAGTTTTTCTCATACAGCTCTGTCAAAAACACTTGAAATACTCCAACCATTTTTACAATCAGAACTTTTGTGTGTAAAGTCAGCTGTGCTAGTTTTACATGAGTGAATCAGTGGTAATGTGAGTTATGTTATGTATTTTTAGGGTCACTGTGGGAGCTGTTGGACGTTTTCTACAACAGGCTGTTTGGAATCTGTGAATGCCATTGAGACCGGGAAGCTAATACCTCTGGTGAGATTTAAGTGATGACTGCTTGATTAACTCAGCTCTGGAGATCTATCTGGAGATGATGGTGCTTTAGAAGAAACGTGATTTACTATTTGTTACACTACACAGCATTACTTTTGTGTTGAAAGCATAATGCTGTTTTGATTTCTCTTTCAGTCTGAGCAGCAGCTGATAGACTGTGCCCATGGCTTCAAAAATTATGGATGCATGGGGTAAGAACCACAAATATACCCAAAAATTTTAGTTCGGTACGTACCTTTGTTTTTGAAGCCATGGTTTGGTACGTTTTTGACACGGTAACTAAAGCAACAAAGAATTTCTTTTATTATTGAGTATTCATTGCGTGCTGACTTCCCACTCTAAGCAGCCAATCAGGGTTGATGCTCTGTAATGAGAAGGGTATTTACATTGTTCAAACCACACCATTACTGTTTGACTCTGATGAAGATGCAGTGTGCGTTGAATGATTGAATGAGTGATTTTTGTGCTTCAGTTTCTTTTTTGGATTTGCCTATGAGTTAAATCCATTGAAACGCTTTTGTACATTATTACTCCTTTCTGTGAGCACTGACTGCCACCTGTGGAGGGGCTGAAGCACAAGAGACTCCCTCTTCACAGAATTTATTTTTCTTAATTGAGAACTTTATAATGTCCCTTGCATACATTGTTTAAATTGCAGCATGTAGTGTTCAGGCTTTCTTTTAAGAAACATTTTTTACACTTCAAAAAATAAACTAAAATGAATTTAAAAAATTAGATTTAAATGAATAATAATGCTGCAACCTCCTGCCTAAAAGGTCTTCCATATACACAGATATTGAGATACATTATGCAAATACAAGGTTATTTATTTTTATTGATATATTGACATATGGAAACCCATTTCTCTAATCCTCAAACTTCCCAGCCGACCTTTAACACATTATGTAACTGTTAGTGAGCTATTTAACATCTTTCCTGCTGATTTTAACATGGACTTAAGCATTGGATTGCTTTTTCGACGGATGGAACCGACTTCAAAGTTTGGAGCACTTTTCACGGCCCATCTGAGCAGATGAGGAGGAAATAGTCTTCCCGAGTCTGAGTCTTAACAATGCTGTGACACAGCTGCGGACATGATGGAGTTCCCTTCGGCTTTCCTGACGGTGTGCATATGGGAGCCTAGCTGTGCATGTATGTGCGCATTACATGTCTGTACTGTACTAAGAGGCCTGTAGTGAATTGATACACTACAAATATGTGTACCTTTACACCCACAAGGAATATGTTCTCATACATTGTCAGTTATAGCTAAACAGAAAAGACATTGGCTGTGTCCAAATCACACAATTAATTCCTGCGTCCTGAATATGGAGTTCTCAGTAGTGGACAATATAGTGAGCTCACAAAAATAGCATTATATAAGTAAGGACGATACAGTGTTTTTAATGATGGAAATGTTTTGTGCAACATTTATGTTGTGCATGCAGGATTTGGTCTTGTGGTTTAATTGAACTGGGGCATTCAATTCAAAATCTTCTCCTTGGATATCTGCTCAAAAAATAAAATGTCAACACTCGTCATAAAGTCTTACACAGACACATTTCAGCCTGAGGTGTTTGGGAATGAATGAACAGCAATGCATTTTTCCTGTTAAAACACTGTCTGATTTGTTTCAGTGGACTCCCCAGCCAAGCCTTCGAGTACATCAAATACAACAAGGGTCTTATGACGGAGGAGGACTATCCTTACAAAGGCCATGTATGACTTTTTTGTTGTTATGCCTCATCCTAAGTATTGTTCAAAAGATTCTGAATGAAGGAATTATGTTCTTGTTGTTGCAGGAGGACACATGTCTTTTTAAGCCTTCGCATGCAGCTGCTTTTGTCTGGGATGTTGTCAACATAACCACTGTGAGTGTTTACATGTTTGTATACAAGTGCTCTTTTACTTTTGGACTGAAGGCTTCCAACTGACATGAAAGACTCATTTAAATAAATCCAAATGCTAACATTTTGATCTTAACTCAGGAAATAGAGATAAACTAGAAAAGCACTCAGAGAGCGCAGACCTCTGCCATTAGCTCTATCTCCCAATAGTACAGAATCCTTTCAAAAATTCCTGGATCCAGACAGTGATCCGGATCAGTCCTAAAATCTAATAAGTTTTTTCTTATGCCATTTATGACATTTCCTAAAAATTTCATGAAAATCCGTCCATGACTTTTTGAGTTACATTGCTAACAAACTAACAAACAAACCCTGCCGATCACATAACCTCCTTGGCGGAGGTAACAATCAGAAACCAATGAAAGATATATGGCTTATTAATGGCTGAGTCATACAAATCCAAAGGTTTTTTAACACGTCTTTTTATTATTAACAAGACATTAACAGCTGTTAAACATGGGGCAGGAACACTAAACAAAAAACACCAACTCACATGTTTTAAAAGAAAAATTTACCAATTAGATAGTTAATCAGAACCCTGTTGGTGAGAGAGAGACAGAAACTACTCAACTACTGTTTTCTGATTAGCTTTCTTGTACTTGAATTAAACATTGCCACTGTCGTGCTGACTTGTATTAGAAATTTTGATATACTGTTCTCAAAATGTAATAGCATCAAATTTCTACATTTACCACTCCACAGAATGATGAAAAAGCCATGGTTGATGCTGTGGCCTGGCTCAACCCTGTGTCCTTTGCCTTTGAGGTCACACCTGATTTTATGCACTACAAAGAAGGAGTTTACTCCAGGTGAGCTGAGATCATCTTCCCTGTGATATTACTGTAGGCTACGGTCTTCAAAATAGGCAGTGAGAATCAGTAACCACATTGATGTTTTTAAAATCTCTGATAGTCAGTCCAGTAATCAACCAGCACAGAAGTTATATATGCATGCAAGGAGATTATAGTCCTAAAACGCTGCTAGTGAAATAGCAAATGACAGGAATCTTATTAAAGTTATATTAGAGCACAACACATTTTTCAAATTTTTGCCCGTTAAGTTGCCGGGCAAAAATCAGATTAGCTGAGACAAAAAATGTTGTACTTTCACTTTTATACATTTACTTTATTTAACTGAGAAGACTAAAAGGTGGTAGAGACAACAGCCCTCATTTATTAAAGTACTATTATCAAGCCTAACTCTAACTGGGTGTTTTAACCTATCTGGATGTGAGCAGAGAATATGCTCATGTACACATGTTTTCAAGTCAGTGTGGACCTGTGTTTAGTGTATTTAATTTGACTGATTTGTTGGAGGGTTATGAAATTATACTGCAGTGCCTGTTAGGGCAGATGGGTAAGAATCCAGACATTTATGGTTCAATTGATCAGATTTGGCACCTAAAATGTATCTAACATTACACTCCACCTCTACCAATCTCTGCAGGCTGTATTGCTATTTAAATGATGTTGAGTAGCAAGAGCTTTTAGTAAATTTCTGTGATGTAGAACAGGACCTCATCCAGGGCTTCTATAATGTCTCAGTTAAAGTCTTGCATTTAGCAAGAAGGTATTCAAATGAGAAATGGACATTACACACAAAACAACACACTTTTTGTTGCAATCTTAAGGGCCGCCCCCTTTTACAGCTGAATGTAAAGAACTGATGGTTGTATGGTCTCAATGTGAAGAATTTAGATTACATGTATTTCATATATTAGTTATGTATCTTGGATGTATACATCAAATATTTAAACTTGAGCTGGAGTTCAGTTGTCTGCAAAAATACTGTTAACCTTCCAGATGTGGTGTTTCTGATTCACTTGAATGCAACTTTTCAGGCTTACAAACAGCTTCTCTGACCTGGAGATTAAAACTGTAACAAGAAGAGCATTCTGTTTTTGCTTTATGTCATGCAGCCATGTTGTGAACTCTGGAGGCAGATGACAGATGTTTTAGCTGCAGCTTTGACCAATACACGGTCATTCTTATGCTGGGATTAGCCAGATATGCACAATTCAAAGAACACACATGGACCCTGTCATAAAATAACCTTTTACACCCAAATCTGCACTAGTTTCTACACCTGACTGTTAAATGAAGTCCAAAATAGATTTTACATCCTAAATTATGTTGTATATTGCCCATTTATCTTTAAGTGGTTTTAAAATCATCAACATAAAGCACATCAGCATTGATAGCTGCCTACTCCTTGTACAAAATGCACAAAGCCTCTTGATCTAAAAGTATCAGCGTTTTGTGTTTAGTTTGCAGTGTGAGAAAACAGCAGACAAGGTGAATCATGCAGTCCTAGCTGTGGGTTACGGAGTTGAAAAGGACGGCATGCTGTATTGGATCGTGAAGAACTCTTGGGGCACAGCCTGGGGAATGGATGGGTAAATATAGCAGTGTGTGCATATCAGCATGGTAGTTGTTACAGGTTTTAGAGGTCAAAATCACCTCTTTTTTTCTTTATCCTTTAGATACTTTTTGATTGAGCGAGGAAAAAACATGTGTGGACTGGCTACGTGTGCTTCATATCCTCTAATTTAGTCTGAAGAGAAACACAGACTGAACAAAGTCATCCAGAGACAACAAATGGGGTCAAAGTGAGGGAGTCGGCGTTCATGAAGTGTTTCATGCTGAACTTTGGTTTTCTGACCATGTGTACAGTACATGTAAATGATTTCACGTAGAAATTGAAAAGGAAGATAGAATAAACAAATGTTAAAAGTACTGTAAAACATGTATTTATTTACAGCTGAATTAGTACCATGATGTCCATCCACCCACCCATCCATCCATATATCGCTTACCCGTTAGGGGGTCTCTGGGCAGTACAATGATGTATTTTAAATACACGGTTACATGAAAGAAGCTCAGGGCTATTCAGATACATTATTTTACATTCTGACATGTGGTGGCTACTGGGTTTATTGTATGTACTTGTATAAAGTGTCCTTATATTGTTGTTAAATTAAATATATATATCCCAATCAACATTACAGTGCTGTGCTTTTGTCTATTGTGGTGCCTGGGTTGGGAGTTGTTTTAGTTTCTTCTAGATCAGGGGTTTTCAAAGTGTGGTAATGTGAGCCTCCCTTGAGAGACAAAATGATTTATTTATGGATGCCCCCACCATAAAAGATATGATTTAAACAACTATATTTTTAGACTTTTATGTCTCATCTTTAAGCATTTTTATTTTAACATTTTTATATTTTTGATGTTTTTGTCTGCATGTGTCTTTAAACATCCATCTTTCCCTGGCAATCAGTTATTTGGTTTCAGTAATCAAGTTATTGCCAACACTGTATGATTACTATGCTCTACACTTTAATTTAGTGGGATCCATGAATCTGCATATATGCTGATGATGCAGGATTGCATAGATGCAGATCATCCTCCACCTTCAGCCTTGCCTGGTACTTGCTTTTGTTCATTGTCAGTGCCAAAAATCTGCACTAGCAGAGGTTGTCTTAGTGTTTACGGGGCTAAATGTCTCAGTTACCTTCAGTGACCAAACCCCCTTTTACTTCTTGTCAGAAGATTTCTCAGGTTTGGCCACTAGACTTCCTGCTTTTGTTTCAATATGACCCAGGGTTTCACACAGCCTTATGCTGTCATTAGCTTGTACATCTTTGCAAATTAAACAATGGCCATTGAGCATCATCAGGACCAATGCAGGAAAATTCTAACTTTAATAGTCCACTATACATTAACTATAGATTGTCTATTTTGCCCCAGAGCTAGCAAAGCAAATGGCCTTTTTCTTGTTTATGGTTCTACACCTCCCCTGAAGTCCCGTGGCCTCCTTTGAAGCTCGCTTTGCACTTTGGAAACCGCTGTTCCAGGTTTTAAAAGCTGCACTAGAAAATAACTTTAGAGGTAGCCAGCTTGAGAACTCTTCATTATTTTGAGAAAGCGTTTGGTGTCACAACAAGCTATTTTAAAATGCTAATGCAAACATAAAGGGGATGTGTCTCAAATTATTCAACTTTTATCACTCTTAATGCATTCAAACATTTGATTTTTTTTCCTCAACTGCTATACGTCTATGAATAATATTAAAACGGATGTTAAAACATCTCCAAAACCACTCCAGATATTATTCAACAAGTTAAAAGAGTAATATTGCACGTCACACCTTGCCCTCTACTTGCACATTTGGTCGTTGTTAAGGCCAAAAGGGACTTAAAAAATACTGACAAGTAATTGATTGAAACCGAAGTCTTCATTCCATATACATTTGTGAAGGATTAATGTATTTTTACTAATAATGATTAAACTTATGCCATCTGCTCTTTGACAGCCTGCTGCAGGTTGTCAATGCACCAGTTTCACTTTTGTGTTGTAATGGCATGCAGCTGCCTGTAAAGGGCAGTGTAATATAATGAACAATGTGTGGTCTGATTTCAAAATAGACATTTGAAAGTAATTTTGGGGAAAAAAAGTCAGTCAATAAGAAAATGCAGGGGGAAAACACATTTTGTTGAGCCAGTATGTCTTTTTTACAATTATTAAATAATCAAAAGGTTTAAGGTCAGTGGGTATTTTAGTGTTTGTTCAAGTGTGCCTTGCCTAATCAGGTTCAATCCATTTAATTTACCACAGGTGGACTCCAATCAATGTGTAGGAACATCTCAGCAAAGACTGAGACAAATGGGAGGAACCTGAGCCAAACTCAGAGTGTTTTGCAATAGGTCTGAATATGTACGTCAGTAGGATATCTCAAGGTTTTTTTATTAGGTTACATTTTTTTTTTTAAATTCTGTTTTCACTTTTTTCATAATGGTTTCCGGAGTGTAGATTAGTGAAAATATTTTTTTTTCAACTGTGGCATCAGACTTCATCAGAACAAAATTTAAAAAGTGAGGGGGGTCTAAATAATTTCTAAATGCCCTATATATGTGTTTCTATATTAATCTAAATTAAGTTCCCTGTCATTAGAAGTGCTGTTTTTATAACCTCTTAATGCTTTCATTCTTATTCTACATTATTTGTTCTGCACATAAGGTTACCAGTTCTTAGAAATTCCAGTATCACACTAATACACACTAAAAGAAGCCAGTGTACAGTTACTAATTTAGTCAGCATTCAAAAAAAGAGATCTCTGGGCTCATTTGTTGCGATTTACATAATTTCGAAAACAACAAAGCTTAATAAATTAGGCGTCCCAGCGCTGTTATTACCCATATCTACCAGTTGATGGCAACATTTTCCCTGGTTTTGAGTTTTGAGGAAGGGTAACCTGCAGGAAGGAGAAAGAAATTTCAAGGCGTTGATTGGCTGGTTTGCCCGCTATTATCATGATGTAAGCTGTCTAACCAATCAGATAAGAGCTGGCCGTTTCACAGCAAGGAGAGGCGGGACTGCTTACAAAACATTTCCAGCATGTGGCGCCAATTGTTGTCCACTGAGTCTACCGCTTTTGTAACAGTGGCAGTGAAGTGTACGGGTAAACATTACTGCAGTTCTCTCGAAGAAAGAGTATAAAAGTCTCACATTAAGAGAAAGAATATGGCGACAAAGCGAGTTAAACGCGAAGCTGTCGTGAAGGCAGAGCTACTTGTAAGTTGGAGCTTTTTATCTTTACCGTCTAAACTGCTGGTCTGGTTTGTGTAAGCTAGCTTTTAAGAAACTTTTGAAACAAAACAAATTCAGTGTTGGTATAAAAGCAAGGTATGTAAGGAATTGTGATAAGATGCTGAAGGACGTTGTGAATTTGTTAAATATTTACGCTGAAACGTGTTTGGAGAGGATTTGAAAGTCATGCGGTCAGTCCAATTTAATAACGTTTAAAGTTAATTAATTATGCATATCTGGTAGGAATTAACCCCCAAGGATCTCAATGAACAAGTGAGAAAATCTTCACGAAATGTCCTGGCACCAAAACGCCTTAAATACTCTCCTGAAAACAGCCCAGCGGAAACAACCAGGAAGAAGACGGTATGAAACCATCCTGAAACACTAACAAATATATTTACACTCTGTGTGTGTTTCTTGTAACATACCAACATTTATTCTGATAGAGAGCAAAAACGCCAAATGTCAAGAAAAACCAGAAAATCGTCAAAGACATCAAGAAGGAGGAGGAGAATATTGAAAATAGTGATGTGGAGCACACATCTGTAAGTATTAAAATACACACGTAACAGAGAGGTCGACAACGCCTCCAGAGTCATTCATGTTTTTTTTCAGTGTGTTAGAGATTTGCCTCTGTTATCTCAGGGTGGACAAAGAGGACTGTCAGAGTATGAACTGGAGCGTCTGGAGAACATCAGACAGAACCAAGCATTTCTGTCTTCTATCAATTTATTTCAGGTATGAACAACATCTAACTATTCTCCAATGAACACAGCAATCCCTAGCTTCAGGGCTAGACAGTGTTCTTTAAAACAAGCATGGCAAAGGGTCTGAAATTGTATATGGTTTATAAGAACTATAGTTTCATAATGAAGATAATGGAAATACTTATCAAGTTAGATATCTCTCTGTCAATTGCAAATTGTGTACACAAATCAAGGTTATGTCTTAATCCCCCTAAACATGTTTGTGCAAATTAATTTGGCATTCAATAAACAAATATCAAACAATAATCCATCTAGTTTAGCATATGTACCAGAACTATGTGACATTAATATTTAATATCTTTTCTTTTACAAAGGCAACTGAGGAGTTGAAGCAGTTAACAAGACCAAAGCCATCACAGAGGGGTATTGTGAGGTAGTGCTGGCAACCTTCTTTTTTTGGTCTTTGTAAATATGAAATAATAACTTTGAAGCTCTTGATATTGATGTGTAACTCACTGTATATGGGGACAGATCTCAGGCTGTAGTAAAGGAAGTCCTGCCTGCCCGGAAATCCCTGCGTCTCCAGAATAAAGAGGCTGAGGTCCTGACCCTTCCTCCTGAACCAAGGGTAATGCTGATCTATGAACAGGTGCCTATATTTAAATAGCTGTATAATGCTTAGTATCCCATGTTAGGTCTACCTTCTCAGCATTTCTTGTTCTCTTTTCTTTTAATTAAAAACAATCTATTGGCACTTACATTAGTTATTTCCTTGATTTAAAGTCTACTCCTCCCAAGAAACCTTCTGGTCCCCTGCCCATCAATCCCATCAACATGGAGGAGGGAAGCAAGCTGCCATCGCATCTCATTCAGCTCTGGTCAGAGGTAGGACACAACTTCCTAACAATTTTAAAGTTGTAACCCTTATAATTTAATTTTCTTTACATCTCGAAACCCGTCTTTTCTTTCCACAGGATTCAAGACAAGAAAAAAAGACTCAACTTGACCTCAAACAGTAAGATTTTTTAAGAAGAGTAGATATTTTATTTAAGCATACTGCTCAGTGGACTTAAGGTGACTCGTCCCCCCTTTCAGGCATAGTATTGGTGTTTTTAGTCACTGTAACTTTTGCAGAATATAGCACATTTTCATACAGCTGAAAGCATAAACTCTCACCTTGTGTTTATAAAGATATCGTTCAGCCCTGAAGAACATGAAGATATCTGAGGAGAGAGTGGCCAAAGTGGTAAAGGACCGCATCTTCTCAGCTGCCTTCCACCCCTGCTCCAGCAGCCTTTTAATGGCTACAGGAGACAAGTGGGGGAAAGTTGGACTCTGGAACCTGGTACGTTTTCTTTGCATTGCTGTATAGAGCGGTGTTTGACCACTAGAAGTTTATGCAAAGAGCTTCAAAACAATCTCGTACACTGTCGCATTTCTCACCAGCTGTACAAAGTCAGAGCGGTTTTCTAACATGTTTGGTCCAACAGCTCATATCTTTCTCTTGCCAGTTACATTGATGTTCTGTCAGGATCCATGTAGTTACAGTCTAATCTTATCCTCTGGTATTACACAGGGGGATACCAAAAAGTAGATTGAACATACCTGGGCTGTCTTTGAGTAGCATTGCTGGACAGAATCTAAAGTTGTAGTCAGGGATGCGAACACCATCTGCTAACTCTTTCTCCTTTAAGCTGTGTACATGCATACATGAAAGAGGATTTATGCTGCTTAAAATCTCATTAATTTTTTGCTATTTATCGATATGTTGTTTTTAACCATTCAGTAAACTGTAAATGCTTTGTTTCTTTTAGTCTGGCCAAAACACACATGATTCCAGCAAAACAATCAGGAACTATAATTGGGCCTGATAACCTTTCACTTCATTAAAAATGTGGAAATCGCTGCAGAAATTCACTAAATAACAGCCACATTAATTAATTGACCTACTTCAATATGCAATAATGCATTAAGACCTATCAGTATACTAAAGGCTGGTAGTAAAACTCGCCATGTTCAATGCACTTCACAAGATAATAGGGCCAAGCATAAAAACATTGTCCAATCTTCTTAAAGTTGCTGTTTCCATGTTGCTCTTTTACTGTAATTATCTTCTGGGGATTCAAGTGTGATTTTAACATTAAAAAGATCAAAACAAGGGCAGGAGGGGGACATCAGCCTTCACAATGTGATGATGACTTGTAATGATGGCCTATATTTCACTGTATCACAAATGTAACATGCATAACAAGATCTATAATGCTCAAGGGAGCATTGTTGGGTAATGATCAACAAAAATACAACACTTTATAACTGGTTTTAAGAAGTCATTCTGTGGGGTGGGGAACCAGCCAGTTTACAAGCTTCTGATTTTGGCTTAATTATATGCTCTGTCATTGTAGGAACAAAAAGTGCCGTAAAATGAACATTAAAAAACAAAACCCTTTGTGATTTTTTTTTTTTGTTTGTTTCAGGATGGTGATTGGGGTGATGATGGCGTGCTGCTTTTTGAGCCTCATACTCGTCCTGTTGGTTGTATGGCATTCTCCACAGCTGTCCCCACCCAGCTGCTAAGCCTCAGCTATGATGGATCTCTGCGCTGCATGGATATAGAGAAGGCTGTTTTTGATGATGTAAGAGAGCTTTATAGTTATTAACGCTACTTTAAAAATCAAATTGAAGGATAACATAGAGCAACATTGATTTAATGTTTTATTAATTTAACCTCCCCTTTTCACCATTTGTTCTCTTTACATTAATTCAGGTGTATGATATTGACGATGGCCTGAAAACATTTGACTTCATGTCACTTGACTGCTCCACTCTGGTGGCTGGGACCTGGTATGGAGACGTTGCTATCATTGATAGGCGAACCCCAGGGTAATACATTATTGTTGATGGTGAATTTTGAATGTTTAATACTCCCTTCCTTTGCACCTGTAAACATTTTACAAACATTTTTTAAATCTCTACAGAAACTCACATGAAACTCTCCATTCACTCGACCCTAAGACACTACGCTGTGTCAGCGTCCATCCTTTACAGAAGCACTACTTTGCTGTAGCAGAAAGCAAGTATGTCTAATAGAAGTTATGATTCAGTTTAATAAATGCCTTACATGTTACTGTGTTATTTAGATGTTACAAATGGCCTGTTTTTTATTTTGCCTGCAGGGTAGTTAGTATTTACGACAGCAGGTGCTTAAAGAAGACAAAGAGCCCATCAGTCTCCCAGCTGCATGGCCACTCTTTGAGCATATCCAGTGCTTATTTCTCTCCGAGTACTGGAAACAGAGTTGTCACCTGCTGCATGGATAACAACATAAGGTAGTAACAGCCTAGCAAGTTGAAAAACTGTTATACTTACCATTAAATTTTGTAAATCCAAGCTCAATGCCTCTTCTAATCTCTTAACAGAGTATTTGACACTTCTGCAATGACCACTACATCTCCCTTACTGTCATCCATCAGGTAATTGTCTTTTGTTTCACTCTTTCCTACTTTTGTCCTCTTCAGCCTTAATAAAGATGAAAACCCTTACAGGCTGTATTATAATGCTTATATATTTCAGACATGGCATGCAAACACGACGCTGGCTGACTAAACTCTCAGCAGTGTGGGACCCCAAACAGGAGGACTGTTTTGTAATTGGGAGCATGTTAAGGCCAAGGAGAGTCCAGGTGTTCCATGAAAGTGGCCAGCTTCAGCACTCCTTCACAGATAAGGAGAACCTCAACACAGTGCTGTCTGTCACCGTTTTCCACCCCACAAGAAATGCCTTAGTGGGCGGCAATTCTTCAGGACGCCTGCATGTCTTCTCCGACTAAGATATGAAACCAAAACCTACATGATGGAGGCCACTGTTTGTCTTTAATGGGTCAGGAAGATGCAGATATAATACACTGAAAACTACATGTTAGACGAGTGTTGTTATAATATTCAAAGTAGGCGAATGCACAGTTTCTGTTATAAACTGTTAGGATTTCTACCTTAGTACGCAGAGAAAAATACATTTATTTCAAGACTGGGCTGAAATTTTCTAAACATAGGGCAGTCCAGCCATGATGCATCTTTCAGCGGAAGTTGTCTCAGCCTCGGGATGTGGTACATCATCTATGGAAAAAAAAAAAAAACATATATACGGATATAACCTTTTATGTTTTGTTGCTGTGCAAAAGCAATATAAAGTTTTGGTTTATATGATACCTTAGAAATTATGGGCATTAAATTCTTTATTTCAGCAGAGCCGTCCAGATCGTCACAATTCTGAGACATTTTTTGAAAAGTTCCTCTTGTGTCAGGAGATTAACTTGTCATCAACAAGTTACCTTATTATAAGATGCCTTTAGATACAGTTTGTTTAAGTTTGACTTATTTAACGGAGCACAATGTATACAGCCTGTTATATTATGTTTTTTAGACCTTTATTTAGGACAGTGTGGGCTGAGGATTGTCCCTTTTTTGGGGAGAAGAAAGTTTTTCTGTTTCAGTTCAAGGTTTCTAAACAGGTTTGGGAAAATGGGACACATGCTGATGGTTGACAATGTCTGAGCTCAGACTTTGTTAACTTTAAGTTTTTGAATCTGCATCTAAGCTTTCATATTAACTTCTTACATTCCTGTCATACAGAATCGAAACCAGTTTGATAGTTCCTGTTGTAAAAGTTTTTTTTAATTTGTGTCTTCTAAAAATCAATAAATATTGATATTTTGATACCAGTCATTTTGTGTATTAATTATGTTAGATTTATCAGTTTCTCAACTGTTGCCACAAGATGGCAGGGCAGCACTGCAATAAAATACATGTGCTAAAAGTGTGTGAGCCAGGACTGGATTGTAAATCTGGCATACTGGGCCTTTCCCAGGTGGGCCACTGTACTTTAGGGTTAGTAAGATTAGAAATTATTTTCTTTTTATTTCACCAGATTCACCCCTTACAGTCATTGAAAAAGACAGGATTTGCCTCGTATCTCTCAGCTTTCTAGTAGTTTGGGGTGTTTATCTGCTAGACCTCTTAAAGGGCATGAAGAACGGCTGTAGTTGCGTCATGCTCAACCAGTGAAGAGGGCCATTTTGTACCAAAAGATGCCAGGGCCAAATTTTCCTCCCAGTCCAGTGTTGGTGTGAGTGGTCTTTTTTTTTCTGCAAGGCAGTAATGACAGGCTAAAGCATTTTGAGCTGACGTATGATAAACTGTTGGTGGTTCTTTTCTTGTGTATTTAAGACTTAATGAATCTTAAAGCCACACTAGCTGCAAGATGTCAAGAATAGATTATATTTATTCATAAATAGATGACACCAGTCCTCAGTCGGTGATTGGAAATAAGCAGTCTTGTTTGGAGGTAATAAATGCAGAACACATGCTTACAGAGACATGTCCATGGTACAGGAAAGAAGCTTACAGTCAGACCACATCTGAGCCTTATTCCTGTTTACATGGGTTGGTAAACAAATACAAGTTTCCTGTCAATAGAGAAGTCACCCATCTTTATCACTGTGCACATTCAAACGATCTAAAACAGATTCAAACTGATTTTAGCAACACAAAAAGATATTGAGCTGCACAGCAAAAAAAGTAAGGTAGTTGAGTTTGCTACTTCTGCTTTAAAAAAGGGATAGAAAAAACATCTTTCTGAGTTAAACCTTTCAGAGTCTTGTGAAAAATTCTCTCCTGCTTAATGTGTTCAGTTAATTTACAGAGATTTGCACTAGAGAAATACCCATCAACCTCATTGCTATAAATTTAGGCAAGTAAAGCAGTCTAAGATTTGGCAAAACTGAACAGGATTAAGTTTTCTGACAATGTGATCTTGCAGAGAAGCATTTTTGACTTCCTAGGCAACCGTTCTCATAAACTTGTTTTTCTAAACCTGCTGATGGGAATCAAAAGATTTTTATATAAACATCAAGCAACACTATGCTTATTTAAACCCATTCATCACCTGTAATAATTATTGCTCGAATTATGTTAATTCTCTAAGTACAAATTAGAAAGTAAATACTCATACATGATCCTCTTTCACCTACCACACCAAAAATCAAAATCAGCAGAGCATCTGAATTATCTGGAGTCATTAAACCTGACCACCAACTATAACGCGAGTTCATCTTTAACTCTCGATTCACTACAAGACCCTTTAAAGCCAAGATAATAAATGGTACAGTGCTCTGTAAGAGTTAAACTTATTCAAGACAAAATGTGAAGTAACATCAAGACTGCCTCTAGACTGTTAAACCTCCAAAACCCCTCTGCTAATCACTTTCCTCTAACTCTCTTTTTGTTGCAACAACACACACATTTTTTGTTTTGATCTACCACCATTTACCACTGAAGCACAGCATCTGCACACTCAAATCAGCTACTTATAGCCTTTTTAAGGACCAATAGTCACAAATGGACTTGATGGTAAAGCTCTGGGCTGAAATGACACTGCAGGGAAAGCAACGTGGCTGGAGATAGACAGCTGATTATATTTACCATCTGTTGATTTAAACGTACACAATCATCAGACAACAGAGGATTCTTTGGTAGGTATGATGAAGCAGAACACAGTCAATTCTTGTAAGCAAGATTGAACACTGTATGTCCACTGTAAAAAAACAACACTTCATGTGTATTAAAACTCACTGTGGGGCAAATCTGTATTCATGAGGGGTCATTAGTTTGTACAAAAATGGAACAGCGTTGAAACATATTCAACATTTATAGATGAGCATAAATCTCTGGACAGCAGGGTGAAAATAGGTTTTGACTCTCTCTTGCCATGGGCCTTGCAATGAAAAGCTTTCTTACCTGGAAAAATAACAGATATCTGCACTTTATCAATGCAAAACAAGGTCAAATCTCCCTCTTTATGAGAAGATCTTAGCTGTTGAATATTAACAGAATTACACATCAAGTTAAACTCCAAACACTTACATGTAGTCCCATCAGCTTGAAAACTACTGTAAAAGTCACTAAAATAAGGTAACCACATGTCCTTTCACAGACATTGATTGTAGCTATCAGCATTATTTGGCTCCTAAGTTATTAAGTCAGTAAACCTACCACCTTCATGATCATCCTTACATGTTGTCCTTTATAGTCATTCAGCAGTGATGCTTTATTGATGCTCTAGATAATAGAAAGATATGGTGACACAAGCACACTGTCAACAGTTATCTGATCACAAAATAAGTCACAGCTTACTTTCAAAATAATTCAACCACCCAAACCTACTCAGCAGCACCAGAATCCCCCCTGGGTCAAATAATTACTCCTAACTTATTTTTAGCATTTGATTGATCTAAAGCTGCTGTGAGGAATTTGCTGTTTAAAAACAAACTAAACCTATATTCTTATTTTTAATGCCTGTCTCTGTTTCAATAGAATAGATGAAAACCCATAAACTCTAAGCAGTATGATGCAGAGACAGCCTTTGTTTACATTTGCCATGGTTAAGAGTCTCTATGAACAATGTGTTTGACAGGTAAAGATGGCAAAGAATTTCTCTTTATCGGGAAGTTAAAAATGTAACTGAAGCCTGGCACACACTAAAAGATTTTTTAAAGATTTATATTCGAGGCCTTTTGCCTTTGAGATAGGACAGTGGATAGGGTCTGAAAGAGGGATGAGAGAGTGGGGAATGACATGTGGTGAAGGAGCCACAGGCCACCCATGCACACATTGGTGCATGACCCAATCACCAATCATCTGTGCCTCTTGCCTCACACCAGAAGATTTTTTTAAATCTTAACCAATTTGAAAATAAAAGCGAGTTCCCACATGGTGACATCATAATGACATTCTTGTTCTTTAAATGTTTTGTTTGCAATGAGATAAGTAACACAGCACACCACACAACATACCTATTTACCAACAACCAGCATTTCCTCTCTAAAAATTCAACATTTCACATGGTCAAATGCTGCTTTCCAGCAAATGTGTCTAGCTGAATGTACCTCCCCCACCCTCCCTCTGTTAGTTACCTACTACATCCATTGCAATAGCAATTTCAGTCCAGCTCCTGCCCTTGCCAGTTCTACTCTGGTATTTTCTTACAGCTTTGCTCTAAACTGGTGGGTGGGGACACGACAGTGGGTCGCAAAGCTATTTCCAATGGGTCACTTATAGGGCTGTTGGTCTCTTGGTTTGTCGATATGCTCTCACTCAACCAAGATCCTGCTGGTTGGCTGGGCAGTAGTGGCAGAGAGGCACACAAAGTGACAGATAACATGTTATATTAACAGGCTACACCATAGATAACTTGGAAACAACATATCTTAAACCTGACAAAGAGATGCAGGATGTTTGTATTGATGTGGCACTGCTGAGCATGCACTCAACGGTCTGTTTACTTCACTGGTCAGCAAAATGTGGTATTAAGTCCCTTTATCATTGCAGTCAAATGTACATGTCAGCATTAGTGTCTGTTACAGACAGACAAAAAGACGAAGAGAGAAAAGACAGGTTAAAGGTTAAAATAATAAAGGGAAGGTTTCCTCTCTCTCTTCCCCTTCTTTTTTTGTTACCTGAATGACCAATCAATTAGTTGGCATGTGGGTGTTATTTCAGTCAACCAAGTTTTCCTTAAGTTGTCTACAGCCCTGGTCACTTGTGTGTGCCTGGAGAATAAAATGTGGAAAAAGTCTATGATGTGATTTACTTTGAAGGATCTCTTTGCTGTGTAACATCTTTTGTTTTGATCTTAACTCCAAACTCCACTGTTTTTCATTGAAAAGTTTGGTAATGATTAAAAAAAAGTAAGAGAATGAAATCATGATTTGTTGTTAAGGAGGTGGAGGTGGGTTATGCCTCTAAAACAGACCATTACTTCTGTTATACAGAACATACAGTAAACACGTGTGCTATTGCCTCAAATCAACAACTTGGTCCTCTATTTCTGACACCCATCTGACTTTAAGCTTTGCGTTTAATAGAGCTCAGTTGAATTCAAGCAGGAAGAACGTTTCTAAGACTGGTTAATTTCCCTTCCTTCTTCCATTCTTTCTCTCTTCCTGCTCTGGTGATCAGCTGATTATGGATGTTTACTCTCTTAAGTACTAAGCTACTAATTCTGTCACAACCTTGCTTGACCAATCATCATGCACCTATCATATTTTTAATGTCATCTTTTCTCCTGCACTTAGTCTGTCATTTCAGTGTGGCTGCAGCAACCCTCCTTCACCCCAGCCACCTCCGTTCAGTTCATTAGCATCTAGTCCTGGTCCTCACAATTCTTGTGCTCATCTGATCCTGCATACCTCAGTCTCCTCCTCCAAGCCCCCTCATTGGTGCTTCTCAGAGGTCTACTGCTCATCTGATCCTGCAACCCTCATCAACATCAACATCAGTGTCTTGACTCCATAGAGGGTATCCTATTCCTGCTGTTTAAATTGCTACCCCTTGAAGTAAAAGAAGTCATCACTGCGGAGTCTAATCGCCAAGAACATTACACATTTCTCTATTAAAATCTGTAAAATACATTCTTGTGAAACTTGTATTAAGTCTCTCCTGATTGAACTATCCTTACCATGGCTGTTTTTGTTATGCTTCCTCCTTCTGTCAGCCTGTCATGCCACTCTCAATTCAGCTGTCCTCAGTGCCCCCCAACACACACACACACACATACACAACAGGATTTCTGATTGTAAATACTGAACATGCTTAATATTTACAATCTCACTGATGATCGGAGTGGCTCCAATAATCACCAAACACCAGGGAAAAAATCCACCAAGAAACTCTTTAGAACCATCCAGTGATCAGGACTTTGCTAACTTTGGTTGAAAAGGTGGAATCCTATCTAATATCTGCTAGAATATCTTTTAGCATGTGCCGTGCTTTAAACCTGTACATGACATTAAACAAAAAATATTAATACGTAGTACTTTGTCCATGGGGGGGGGGGGGGGCAAGACTGACTCAAAATGAAAGTTCCTCACAGGAGCTTTATCAAACACTGTACTGTGTAACACACTGAGATAATTCAGGAAAACCACTGTACTTCACCACTGTTCTTCATCTTCTTATTGTTCACTTTTGTGAACAATGTGCAAAACAAAATATTAAAGTAGACATTTTTAGCAAATATAATTTGAATCAAGGCTGATCTACATTCAGTAAATGTAGCTTGATTTTTCCATTTCACACTTCCTCTGACCTCCAGATACTGGCACAACTCAGCAACAGCATTTTCCAATCTCATAGCAGCAGCCATAATAACACTTTATAATGATGTCATGAATATAATTGTTGGCTTTGAAGTATGAAAATTAGATGAGCTAGAACGGCCCTCTTGCTCTCAAAACTTTACTCAGACTCTCAGGTCACACAACAACACACACCCCGACACATCAGGTCCTTCTGCCTTTGCAACATATAAATTAATACAAAAATAAAGGCAACTATCATCTGTGGTTAAATAAGTGAAGTCTGTCAGACTTTCTTTTCCCTTTCAGAAATAAACCCTGCAATTGTGGTTTTTGTGTAAAAATAAAATGCCTTGAAATGACCTGAATTTCCAAAGAAAAATGTGATATCTTTCCTCGCTGTAATGGTGAAACATATTACACAAGGTTTATCGGGGACAGTCCGTGGCTTGTGACAGGATATCCATCCTGGGAGAAGCTGATTCAATATCAGGACAAAGGTTGCCATCCTTTATGTTTTTCCCCTCATTTGTTTAAAGTGTCTCCTCTCTATCAGGGGAGGCTTGTTTTGTGTCTCTCAGTTTCTGAATCTCTGCCTCACTTACTGATGAGGAAACCTCCCATCCACCTCAGCTTACAGGCAAACCAGCGCCGCAGAGGGCAGAAGTATTCAAAGTGGAACTGCTGGAATTCAGGCGTCTTGCGGATGTCTCTCAGGAAGGCAATGTCCAGGTCTGACTCTGTAAGCATGATAAGGAGCAGCAGCAGGGCGAACAGAAGCCCGATGGTGACCAGGAACAGACGTAACACGCTCAGGATGAACTTGTTCAGCTCTTCCACGTCGTTCGATGAAGACGCCTTACCCCTCCCCATACGTAGGGCTCTCCTGCCTGAGTTGAAGTCCGTACCTTGCCCCTCCTTTGACGTCCCCGCCTCAGACGCCTTCTCCTCATCTATACTACAGGGGGCACCATTCAGGTGACGTGCAGAAGGCATCTCCATCCCGTGTTCAGCTACAGGTGTAGGCAGCACGCTGTCTGAGGGGCTGTAGGCCTCGTCTGAGATGACTGCAGATGTGCTCGCCTCACTGCCGTCCACCAGCTGGCCTCGAGAAGACATGAAGGAGTCGCCATGGGAGACCGAGCGGACAGGTGTGGAGTGGGCGCTGTCTCGAAGGGACTCAAGACCTGAAAACACAAAGCAGAGGAGAGTACATGGTGAGGAAGATATTTTATAACTCAGAGGCGATAGACCTTCAAAAAGATTGTAAAAACATGCCTAAAAGTCGCCCACTTGTGGCTAAATTAGTGTTAGGGCTTTGGAAAGCATGTTTTTGGATGAAATTTATTAACACCCAAACGTATTACTCTTGAATCTTTTGTGGAAACTGTAAACAAAACTGTTTGTGCCACAAGCTGTTCATCACTTCATCTTACACCTAGCCTGACAGGCAGAGGGGGAGGCATTCATAAATTGCAATATAGAAAAAAAAAATCACTCTTTGATGGTTTGTTTCACTTTTTTTCATAAAAAGTAATCAGTTTTCATTTTAGTCTGTTTCATTGTCAAACAGCCTCCTCACAGGATTTAATAAAGTAAATCACTGGATTGAGTTAATGAACAGCTTAATTTTGAAGCGACTCAGTCTGAAGATGTAAAACAGTAAAATGAGTAACTGTGCATCACCAATTTAAATTTAGACATGCTTAGAAATGCAGTCCTCAGTTAAAAAAAAGGGGAAAACATGTAAAAACACTCTGCAAAACATCTTTCAAATAACTATTTCTCCCAGCCTCACAATACAATACGTATCACGATACAGAGGCCACGATACTATATGCATGGCAATACAAATTGATATATGGCCATAAACATGACGTTATAAACATGTCCTACACTGATTTCGCTGCAGCAGCTATTCTCTTCTGAAAAAACAAGGTGTAGTTCGAAGGTTTTTAAGCAGATGATGACACAGACTTAGCCTGTGTGTCAATGAAGATTGGTGTTGCTGCAGTTCTTTACCTTTTTACAGCTTGCATGACTCATGTCCAACTCCTGACTTTCTGCTGTTTGAAGAAACCCAAATAATCCAGTATGTTAGCTTTTAGCCTGCTGGCAGTAGATGGACACTATCCATGTTACCGGACTGAGTACCAACTTATTTTGGTCTCAGGAGTGAGACATGCGCTAGGGCTACATCAAGTAGTTCCATGACTGCTGCCATCTGCTGGCTTTTTTGTTAACTGCCCCGTGGGGAAATATGTCATAAAACTTAACCAATATGTGTATTGGCAAGATGTGCGTGACAATATATTGCGGCATCGATTTTTGGAGCCTACAAAGAACATACATTCCATTTACAAGTCACTAATTTAAGAAGCTAGCTTTATTTTTTTTAATACTTAACCACCTTATCCTGGTGTTTTGATAAGTTAGTCAGGGACTAGATAGTGCGAAAGGTCATTTTTCAAGACCATTTGCTCCCGTAGTTACTTTACTATGTAGTTCTCTTAGATATACAGTATTTGATAACAGAAACAGAGATGGGAAGACCCTGGACCTGTAGGGTTGTTTTATATTAAATCTAAATTTAAGAACCTTATTATTATTGTACATTCATTTATTTATTTCTATCCATTGTTTAAGATGATGTATTTACTGGCGAGGGGGCTGGAGAACAAGGAGGTGGGAGTATGGAGATGCTATGGAGATGCTGCTGTGTTTTTGTTTTGTTGTATGTGGGCTAATGTAGTGATGGCGCTTAATCAAATATTTCCAATACAAATACAATTAACCAAAGAGACAGAAAGCAGTTAGTCATCCTGAATTAGTTTACACATTTAAAACATACTCCAAATTTAATTGAGCAGCTGATTTGCAAAACTTTAAGGTAAAACATATTCTGCTAAAACAGTGACAAAATTCATTGCTCTAATACGACCATGAGGGATAAAACAACTGTTTTAAGTCATCCTGCCATGGCCTTTGCTATAGAAATGGATCCTGTCTTGTTATCTACTCTATGTTGGTGACAAATACTTTCAAGTGGCAACTCTAAACTGGGATAAGACATGAAGAATGAGAACAATGTCCTCCAAGAAGTGTTACTTGAACCTTTCTCAACGTAGACAATGAAAGAATTTAGACTTTAGATGGAGGCATAAAACTCAAACTATGTATGAATAAAAATTCCATGTCCTGATGCAATGCCAACTTTTTATTTCTTATGAAAAAGTTACATTTTGCATTGGTCAAGCTGTTCAACACAGCTGTTCTATTCCAACACCCACCTAAATAAAGCTTTCAAGAACCACAAAAACACAGCAGTCCTTCAAAATCCTTCAAAATAAAAACAGCCATTCTTTACCTGCACTTTGAGTTGGTGGGCTGCATCCATAGAGTTGGGGTGGGACTGCTAGCCTGGAAGGGGTCCTGGAGCTCTGTCCTGAACTAGAGCCAGTGGTAGAGGAACCCCCAGGAAGGGCAGGGAACAGTGGCAGGACCCCCAAAGCCTTGCCCAAGAGCCGAGGTCCCAGAGACAGCACGCGCACATTTACATCTCTATAACAATGGTTGATCATTCGCAAGTGTACGTTCACCTTGGTCTTGATCCTGATCAGACACTTCACCATGGTTTGAGGAGAGTAAAAACAAGCATATACTCCTAACTATGATCCAGGACTCCTTTGCTGCTCTTCCTTTCTATTGAAACAACCTCTTCTTTAGCTGACTGCTGCTTCTCTTTGTCTCTGAATGCGACTGGCTTGCTAGGCAGCGAGCTAAAGAGTGTCTACATACATGCAGACAGAGAAGGACATACATAGAGACACAGAGTGAAAGACAAGGCCCAGGAATGTGGTCCACTTGTGCCACAGTTCACCTCGTCCCTCCCTGCTGTCAGCGGTGACACACATGCCGTGGCCCCTGACAGCGGCAGCTATTTTCAGCCTGAGATATTATTACCAGTGAAAATGCCACCGCAGACAGAGCGACAGGACAAAACACTGGGGGTTTGTTTCTGTGTTACTACAGTGGGGTGCAATGTCAGAGTGTGCTCTCCATGTCAGTGACAAGAGGGGGGTTAGTTTGACAAAAGAGCATTTTATTGGGAACAGACTATGTTTTAAGTGTATTCAATGTAAGCTGTGCTGGTCAATGGAGAGCTAAATTACTCACAGTGGCAGCATTGGCAAAAGGTTAATGGACTGTCAGAGGATGGAAGGGGCATTAAGTGCCCTTTATAAACAGACAGGATGACTTTCTAATGTCAAAATAATGTCTGAGGCCACCGGCTGATGGGCTCTGTGAGGGAGTGTGGTCGATGTCTGGGATATGAAGAGTCCATATCCATGAAAAAAGCAGGTATCACTCAAATAGAAAAGGAAAGAATAGAAACAATGGTGGAAGGTGGGGTGAAGAAAAAAAACACAGCAGGCTAGCTCCCCCATGTGTGGGGCAGTGTTAGTGCCTGCCACAGTTGTATACTTATTGTATGCATTTGGGTTGTTAATTTCTAATTTGCCATAGTAATATGCCCATACTTGAATCTCATACTGTGTTATAATGATGCATTATTGTTTTTCGGGTCAATCGATATTCATTAGCTGCTCCAACAACATTTTCCATTTATCCCCTTCATTCTTATTTCCTCGGCACAGCTGCTGATTGCATAATTAAAAGATGTAGTATACTCCAACTCTGAAAAACAGAGCCAAAATAAACATTTTCTTTATCTTCATATATTTTCTTTCCATTCTTTTTCTGTTATACTAGCATAGCTACCACCTCATTCTCCTCAAATGATGCCGATTGGTCAGGTCTGTTGTCAGATCTAGTACATTTGTTTCAGATTTGAGCTTTGCAAGATGGATTTGCCTGATGAAAAATGGCTAGTCCATCTGCTTTGAAAGGTTGGAGTGGGCCTGTTTGTCTCTCAATGTCTCTCACCCCTATGATTGACTGTTGACCAATTGAGGGTGTACTCTGCCTCTCAGAGAATAACAACTGGGTTTGGTTCTCATCCCCCACAACCCTAAAATGGACAAGCACTGTAGATAATGGATGGATGAGTGCTTCAGGGAGTATAATAAACTTTACATTGGTATGTCGCTTCAAAGTAACTTGGAAACTGCTAGATCAGAGAAGTTAAAAAAGGCTCTCCAAGCAGTTAGTAGTTCATATAAAGGTACAATGTGTACCTTTAGGAGTATTAACACCTAGCAGGTTCTAGATTAATACTACGCTCATTTCTGGTGGTAATTATGCTATTTGGTTCTCTCTGTTCAAGATGTAAAAAGTCCAAGATGGTAGAGATAGTAAAAGGCTTTTTTCTAAGATAATACATTTTTTTTACATTACTAATAACTGAACATATATTCAGGTGATTAAAACATAAAACACTAAGGCCTTCTTATAAAAATCATGTTTTAGTTTTAACCAAGTTTGTTTCTCAGTGGAGTGGGTGGGATCTGTTCTGTTTAGTCTTTCTCTTTGTTTGCTATAATTTTCTGTTTCTTATATGGGGATCACTGCACCTTTAACATTGATTGAGAAAGACATCACTTTAGATGACACATATTGGTCTTGTATGCATGTGTGTATTTAATTTTATTTATATATTTTTCTGATTTTGTTCTATATTTGCCATTTTTAACTATTACATTTTACTATTAAACTGGTTTACCTTTTATACATGCACTTTTATAATTAGTTAATTGTATACATTTTTTTATTATTATTATTAATAATAATAATAATACATTTTATTTATAAGTGCCTTTCTGAACACTCAAAGTCGCTTTACAGATAAAAACAAGTACAATAAATAGAATAGATAAAAGCAAACACATAAAATGGGAGAAAGAAATTACAATGAATAACTAATCCTGAACAGGTGGGTTTCTAGTCTAAATTTGAAGAGTGGGAGAGAGTCAATGTTCTGGATGTCTGGTTGGGAGTTCCAGAGTTGGGGAGCAGAGCGGCTGAAAGCTCTGCTCCCCATGGTGCTGAGATGGGCAGAGGGGACAGTGAGGTGGATGGAGGAGGAGGATCTGAGGGAGCGGGAGGAGGTCGCCATATGGAGGGGATCAGAGAGATAAGGAGGGGCAAGATTGTGGATGGCCTTAATGTATTATCATGACTATGTATGTATTATGTCCTTTAGTTCCTTTTTGTAATTTGATTTAATTTATTTAATTCTTAATATTATTATTATTGTCCATTTCCTTTTTCCTCTTATATGTTTACCTGTTTAGTTTTGTTTTGTTTTGAAAACATGCAAAAAAAAAATGTATATGCCATCAGTGGATTCTAATTGTGTATTTTGCAATTGCTAATAAAAAAAATTTAAAAAGTTTGTTTCTCTAAATGCTACAAGGTAAAAATTACAGCAAAATGCACATATACCTTGCCAACCAAGCTGGTGTGGAAGACAGAAGATAAATCTGAAGTAGCTGGTCCCATGCTCTTTTCCAGCAAAAAGTAAAAAGTAAGCAAAAAGTAAAGTTTAAGTTTAAAATGTACCATTTTTAGATGTGGATATATTGCAGAAATATCAGTTTTGTGAAAAGTGCCTTTACAAAAATGAACAACCCTAATCCGTACAATTCTACAGAAAAACAGTTAAAACAAATTTGGGTTTATACTGTAAGTTTAGTAATTTTATACCACAATTATTTGGAAATAATTATGGACAAATAAGCTGGGCATGAAATATTCTCAGAAAAAGAGAAGTTAGACTCCTTGTTAGAGTATCATAAAGATTGTGGTAACGGACACGTGTTATTTTTCTACGCTGTGTTCCAATACTTCTTTAAAATTGTTGTTTTTGCACATGGAGTTATTTTAGTTGCTTTTTTAAGTGTTTATGATTTTGTAAAGCTGATGCTTTTGCTGAAGAGATTCCTTTTTAAGTCAATGTGAATTTCTGGGACATCAGAAACTTCAGAGTCAAACTTAAGAGTAAAAAGAGGTGTTATACAATGGGCTTTTTAGGACAAGATTTGAGTTTATCTGCTAGGGCTGTTTTGGTATTTCTGCAGAAAAAAACATTTGACTAAGAGACCTTTTTACCAACGAGGGAGGAGGCCTCTTTGTTACTCACCCAGCCCAGTTATTAATCAGAGCGTGAGGACTCAGCCCCTGGCCTCCCACCACTAAAATCATTTTATCACAGTAAGACTTCGAGTGTTTTTCTCTTTTACCCTCCATGATGGATATATGCACAGCTCTCCGTCTGGTCCGGGGCACACTGGTCAAACGAGGGCCGTGTGTGATAGACGGACAACTCCTACTTGGCACCATGCCAGCCCTGGACAAATACACATAAAAAAAACACATGATGTGCACTCTGATAACCCAAATTTCATATCAACTCAGGGGTTGTATGCAGGATTTTATGGTTCTGACCTGTGTATCTCAGGGGGGTCTCGCTTGATTTTGGCACTTTGCTCCATTACTTCTTTTGCAACCTTTCCACTGAAAAACACAGAGAAATCAAAACTGTCATCATGGGATTTTTACAAGAACAAACATCACAACACAACACTGGTCATCCAGATAACCCCTGAAAAGTTGGTGTATAATTAATGGTCATAACTTGTATGCTTCCAACAAATACAGTATAGCAGGGAATACCTGTATCTGAAACGACTACCCTTAAAGAAGAGATTACTACTGGACACAGTGCGGACTTGACTGGACTTTTCCAACCTATCAAAAGATAGAAAAAAAAGACCTTTAAATCATAAGAATAAAATAACAGCAATAAAGGTTTTTTTAATGTCTCAGATTTTGTGACTTACTTGTAAAAGGCCTGATTCTCCACCCCACACTTCCACAGATGCTTACAGGCCTCGGGTGTTGGTGCAAAGTATGTCAGTATGATCTTCCTATCCTGTAACAAGTCCACCTCAGTACTCTGATCAAACTGGATATCAATAAATCATATTTTAACCACATTTCTTATACTGTTTTTGAAGAACTTCTCATCATGTAAAAGTCAAGTATATGCAGTCTTTTGTCTCACCTTTACAGAGCTTTAAGCTACAGATCCTAGCTTCACTTTGTTCACATGTCTGCTAAACCCCATGGCTAACACACATTTCTATCTAATCGTTTCACACTGACCTCACAGTTAAGAGAGGATTACATTGGCTTCACAGGGGCAGTCTCCATGCATAAAACAAGGATAGCCTCATTTAACGTCCTGAGCTCCAAAGAGAAGGAGTGAACATTTTAATAATGCATGCACATACCTCCTTCTGATTTGCATATATATGGAATGTCTTTGCTTCAAACTTGAGTTTGGTCACTTCATCCCTGAGTTGTAGGCAAAGGACGGACAGATGAAGAGTAAATTGATAAGACAAGGAAACAGGAGGCAAAGTGAGAGGGAAAGGAAAGAGAACAAAGGAAAGGATGGAGGGAGCAGAACAGTCAGAAATAAATTAAGGTGGTTAAATATTCATCCAGGCTGGAGGCAAATTAATAACATCAACAGGGTTTCATTTCTATTTTAAAAAGGGTACACACAATGATTCCAGGCAGAGAAAAACAAAAACTATACAAGGTTTCAACAACAACACAACTCTAAACAAACAAGTCACCCTGGATGAGCATCACAGCTGGTTGACTCTCCTGTGTCTGGAAAAGGTCACCAACATCCTCATGTATGTTTACTGTTTTTGTTTTATCTTTACTTCAAAATTCAGTACATTTGCAGATTAAGATACAGTGGGCTACTACTAAAAAAACTAAAATACTCATTCAGATTTTTGTTGAGACAGTGCTTCTAGCTCAAATATTCAAATATCTATTGCATTGATTTCTTTAAAATCATATTCTTATTCAGTCACAATGATGGGTTTTAACTTTTAAATCAAATGAAAATACTCAATCAGGCATTTATTATTTAGGTGTAGTGAGTTGTTGCACTTGATCTCGGAAATACTAAATATTTAAAGCTGCTATTAAGAACTATTAATTTAGCAATCTTTTAACATTCAAATGTATTGCTCAGTTTGTATATTTGCCATGGAAAGTGATGATATCATGTACAGGTGTATCTCAAAAAACTAGAATATCATGTAAATGTTCATTTTTTTCCATGTTTTACTTCACAGACTTAAACGTCCGTAAGTTCTAGATTCATCTCATACAAAGTAAAATATTTTGAGACTTTTTGTTTTGATTTTGATGACTATGGCTGACAGCTCGTGAAAATCTAAAATCTACTATCTCTAAATATCAAAATATTTTCAAATAGCCCAATTTGCAAAGGTTACCTGACCTTTCATTCTCTCACTCTGTTTCAATCAAACAATCACAATCATCAAGAAGACTGCCGACTTGATTTGCATGTAGACCACAATCACTGACACCCTTTACAAGGAGGGTAAGCCACAGAAGGTCACTGCTGAAAGGGCAAGTTGCTCAGAGTACTGTATCTCTTCCAGTCATTTTCCATATTCATGGAAAGTTGACTGAATGGAAAAGTGTGGTAAGAAAAGGTGCAAAAGCAACAGGGATGAGCTCAGCCCTCAGAGGCTTTGTCACACAAACCAGATTTAAGAACTTAGGGGAGCTTTACAAGAAGTGGATGTCAGTGATGGTTTAGATGCCATGTCATCTGCCGCTGTCGGTCCACTGTGTTGTTTCAAGTCCAGAGTCAATGTTGTCAGCCATCTACCAGGAGATTTTAGAGCACTTCATGCTTCCATCTGCTGAGAAGCTTTATGGAGATTCTGATTTCCTTTTCCAGCAGGACTTGGCACCTGCCCTCAGTGAAGCCAGAACTACCAGAAACTGGTTTACTAACCATGGTATTACTGTGTTTGATTCTCCAGCCAACCGAGCTGACCTATCAAAAATCCTTTTTTGGACCAATGTTTTGTGATATTCTGATAAAATAAGGAAGTGAACTTTTTGATTTTTATGAGGTGTAGGTAGAAGTCATTAAGATAAAAAAAAAAAACTTGAGTCTTTCACTTTGTATGAGATTAATCTAGAATATATGGAAGTCTAGCATCTTGAATTAAATTACAGGAAAAAAGGGACCTTTTTTAAGATATTCTGCTTTTAAAGATGCACCTGTATTTATATATGTGGTACCAGCTCAACTCTGCTCAAGGGTCGGTGACTTACCAAAGTAATGGATGCCAACCGCCGTAAAAACAAGAAGAAGCCAACTCTGCTCAACTCTACTTGGTTTTAGCACCAGCCACTTTTATTTCCTTTATCGTTTACACTTTTGTATATCATATCACAGCATGGCAGCGCAAAACTGCTGTTGTCCAACCACCAAACTGGTGCTTGAAACTGTGTTAATAATGTTGGATAGTTCTTTATTAATGATACCACAGAGGGTACCGTCTAGACCTGCCCTCTTAGTAAAGTGTTTTAATAACTCTGGTAATGAACTGGTGCTTTACAAATAAAGACTGACTGACTGATTGCTATTGAGTCAATAGAGTGCATGGTTCTCTGTAGCTTTTTGTCACAGTGAGGGGAGGAGTTTTGCTACAGAGAGAGTTGCAGGCAATGAGACAAAATACAATCGAAAATTGAGTTTGGGAAGTTATGAAGGTGATGACAGTTTTCTTAAGTGTATGTTTTGGGGCTTTTATGCCTTTATTTAGAGAGGAGGACATGGGATAAACCAAACTCTCTGACCACTCTGTGGTCAGCAGTGTCATAAGGTCACAGTTTAATGTTAGCTCAGCTAGTTTGGAGCCTCACCAGAGGTGATATCGATAACGTACCAGGTACCAGGCAGTAGGTATGATCACTAATGGAAAATCACAGAGCGAGTTGAGTTGAACTGAGCTGGTACCACATGGTGGAAAATCACCAAAGGTCTGTTAAGCCATGATATTATTGATTGTCTGACACCTTCCCTGTGACAGCAGCAACAGGTATCTAAAAAGTATAAAATTACTTGATCTTACTCTTGTGTTCTTGTTTGCCTTATAGGTCACTGAAAGATATTAATATAAGTTTGAGCCTGTTTCATAAGCAGATTAAATAACCTGTCACAGGGGCTTTAAAACAAATGTTTTAATCAGCAATGTAAGGATTCAAAGGATCATTTCTGGAGTTTTTTCTGTCCTTTGCAGGCATTTTAAACAATTTATTCAGAATAATTTCTGTTATTTAAAAAAAAAAGGAGTGCAGCAAAGTCATCAAAGTGTGTAAAGTGTATGACAATTGGACATTCACATTAGCA
Organism: Cheilinus undulatus; assembly: GCF_018320785.1. NCBI lineage: Eukaryota > Metazoa > Chordata > Actinopteri > Labriformes > Labridae > Cheilinus > Cheilinus undulatus. The sequence continues at coordinate 26,821,434 of NC_054865.1, read as the reverse complement.
GCTTGTTGAGTTTGCTGACACTTTTCTTCTAATGTGATGCTAATTAAGGGATGATATATATTCATGAATATATTTTCCCCTCTCACTGCTGCCAAAAATATCTGTTTCCCAAATGAGAGGATTAATATGGAGCTTTGGAAATGGAAATAAAGTTTTTTTCACTAATATGAGCACATTCAGGTCTAGAAAAATAAGAGACCATTTCACAAGTATGTTTGTCTCTAGATTATTATTTATAGATTTGTGACTGGGTGACATTAACACTTCTGTCTTATCTCCCAAAATCCAAAAAAGTTCCTTTATCAACAATAAGAAACTTATGGTAGAGTTCAAAAATCAATATTTGATGTCTGTGTCTTGCCTGCATCCTGATGATGTTCATGATGTCTTAGTTGTGTAGAATGGCTTCATGTCTGCACTCTGATTGATATCTGTGATGTCTTAGTTTGCATGGCATCACATGACATCTAGGTTTTGATGTATATTAATCTTGATGAATTATTATCTCATCCATATTCCTGTTTAGTTTCTTTAAATGTGTGGATTCTGCTGATGTTGTCTGCATGTCACATTCTGTTTTCTTATCTTTTCTTTGGGTTGTTGCTTTGTTCTTCTGCTTGCTTCTGTACATGTCAAAGCACTTTGTAAACCCATGTTTTTAAAAGTGCTATACAAATAAAGTTATTATTATTATAATATTTGGTGGCTCAGTGATTTCTTTAAAGGCTTGGAACCTACTGGAATAGTATGACTTAGTTCGCAAAGCTATTGTGGCAATTGATTTGTGTTTGTTATACTTCTTACTGTATCATCTTCTCCAGTTGTATCTGCTGATCTGTACTCACCATTTAAGAAAATGGATCCTCCTGTTTCCCTGCAGCACAGTGAATCCAAAAGGGGTAAACGCCAGAAAAGCTGGGTTACCAGACACATCCTGGTAGACACACAAACATTTTTTTTTTGTTCATTTAGATGCTAAATACCATCCTTGCACATTTTCTACACTGATAAAGGACAGGTTCCCTTAGTTTTTCCACACATCTGTTTCAAAACATGCAAAATGATTCACTGTGCAAACATACGTACATACATAATGCATAAAGAATATAAATAGTAAATAGTAGTTTTGTGGTGACAACCTTGCACGGATGAGGGTCCACTCCATATGTTTCTAACATCTGAGCCTTCTGGAGGAAGTTGAGCTCTGACGTTTCCGGAGTTTGACCTCTAAAACAAAAAAGTCAGCTTTACTGGCTCAGATTACAACCATCTGTTCAAGAAAGAACATACTATATTCTAAAAAGTTTGGGCTTGTTTCTTTTTTTATAAATAAGATAAAACCAAACACTTTTTGTATGAGTGTGAAACCACTATTTTGGGCATAAGCCCTTGATATCACAGGCACAGACACATATGGCTTGCTGATAACGATGTCCAAAGGATCTACTGCAGTACGGACTTTGAAAACACACAGCCCATCTGTTTCGTTTCTGTAAACACGATGTAAACTGACCAACAGAGAGGGTTTATCTGCCGTGTAAAGACTGAGAAACTTCTCTCCGTCTGACAGTCAAATATGGCCAATGTGTTGAAGTGATGAAGCTAAAGCAGGGACATTTTCAGTGATCTGACTGATCATATTTGTTCCAGTTGAAACACTTAAACCAGGGGTGTCAAACCCAAGGCCCGAGGGCCAAACCTGGCCAATAGTACAGTTATACCCAGCCTGCTAGATCATATCATATTTTTATTATTACTTGCACCTCTGTAATGAGGTCTGCAGATTTCCTCCAGTATAAAAATGAAAAATCAACTGTGATGATTTGAAATATCCTTCTTAAGTCATAAAAATTTGTAAAATTAAAGAGTAAAAATAATGAGATAAAAATCAGGAATGCAGGAAAATGAATTATTTTGTGTTATCACTTAATATTTTAAAATACTGGATCTCATAATTCTGACTTAAACTTATTATTTTGACTTTTTATTTCATATTTTGACCTTTAAACTCATGATTCTGAATTGACCTCACATAACTTTGACTTTAAATCCCATATTTTAACCTTTAAGACGTGCAATTGACCCTTTGAACTCATGATTTCAAGTTCAATCTCATATTTTAACCTTTAAAACTAATGATTTCTACTTAATGTCATATTTTGACCTTTTCAACTCATGATTTTGACTTTCTAGCTCATGTATTTTCCTTTTTAAAAACATTTTTTAACTTTTAATTTCATGTTTGACCTTTTGAACTAAAAGTTTGCCTTTTTATCTCAGATTCTGAACCTTTAAAATTATCAATTGTTTTTTTTTTTTTCAGATTTTAAAATCATTTATCATCAGTGCTATGTTTTTTCATTACCTGTGAAAATGAGGTTGACAGTTTACAGTTAAATGCTGACTCTGGTAGGTGCCCAGTTTAGACCTAAATTCAGAATCTGGCCCCTGCTGTGATTGAGTTTGACACCCCTGACTCAAGCAATCTTAATTATCTTACAGCCTCAACATTTAGAGTTTGTGTGCTGACTGAAACAAATAAAGGTCGGTCTGGTCCTTCATGCATCTCTATTAAAATCCTTGTATAAAACATGGACCTCATTTCCCTCGACTATCTCTGTTCCCTTAACTTGACAACTCCAGGTGCTGATTTATAAAAGAAAGAGCAACTTTCCCCTGTGAAGAAGAGTAACCATGATGGGATGAATGCAACTGTTTCAAACTGCAATAGAGGGCAGTGTGGTATTAAATCTCTAGTCACTGTGTTTACTTGGGTTGTGTAACTGTGTGTGTGTTCATGTCTGTGTGTGTGTGAGACAGAGGCAAAGAGAAAAGCAGTATAAAAGCACGAACAAATAGTGGCAGTGAGATCCCACTGCTATCCAAAGCTTACATGTCATGTTTTCACCAGTTTGAATGTCCTGCTGGCAAGCAGGGTCAGATGTGTCTGTTTGTCTCACAGGGCAAGGTAACTTGTGTAGCGTGTCAAAGTTTCTGATACAAAAGGCTTTAAAATGAAGCCATAAAGTCATTACTTTAATGAAAAAAATGAAGCAAAGCTATTCTTTTAAAATCAGATATTCAATTACATTATAACCTACATCTAATCATCACAGAAAGACTGCACAATATGAACCAACACTATGCTGACATGCATGTGCAAATATGGCAGTGGGTATGTAGACTTCTATTCTTGTGGCATTCACATCAAAACAGGCATCAATACTGTTGATTGTTACGAAAAGTCTAACATTAAACTACAACCCCAGTAACTTGTGCAATCATTGTGAAACTCACCACCAGGCAAAAACTTTCACTGAGCACCTCAGGGAGCAAAAAATAAGCACCATTCTGATGACACATAATCCATAAGGGGCTTTGCTGACACCACCAATCTTAGGGATTAACAACCAGGTAGAGCTTTCTCTGCTGATTAGACTGACAACTCCTCCAGCAGTTCTTTAGAGGAGAAAAACTTTGGACTAAGTGTGGGGCAAGTTTTACAACAATAAAAACACATAGTCTCAGTGACACCTACTGGTCTCTGGAGAGACATTTTGAAGCTAAATGAAGATGCTCACCATATTGGAAATGCTAACTGTACCTAACCATTGTTCAATTTTGTAACAGTCAAATAGAGAAGAAACTCATCTTTAAAGCTTCATTCTTTGTACAAGGACTAAGCCAATTCTCTAAGGTCTAAGCATGTCAATAATAAACTCAAAGTATAATTACTTTGATTTACTTCCCGGTGGGGTTGTTTATGTAACACAGCACAAGGCTAATTTAGGTGTTAAATATTTATGTGATCAACATGGATGACGTCAAACAAACTTATCTCTGGGACAGTTTAGAGATACTTAAAAATAAGCAGGGAAGTTGGTGGTATGGAAGAATATTGAGTCAGTCATTGATGCAGGTAGGGAAGCCAAAAGAGAGTTGTGGTGGACTTCAATGAATCGATAAACCTACCTACTGCAGGAGCACCATCTCACTTCTCCATAGCTGGGAGTGCTACCTTTCTGGGTAATCTAGCCTATAGTAGCAGCTGTAGCTAAGTAAAGTAAGTTCAGCTGCATCATCAATAAAAGGACAGCACTAAACTATCTACTGTGGATGCTTTTGTCTTCCTTCAGGGCAACTCCAAATTACCCCTGATGGTTGGATTTTACTGTTACAGTGGCGGTTACAGTTGAAATCATCGTTCATGAGGACCAGTATTGATAAACTGACAGTAGGACTCAATTTCCATTTGAAATGAAGAGTTTTAAGGTGGTGTCTAGTTAACAGAGCACTGGTTAGATATTTGATTGGATGATTCGTTACTGTTTTTAGTGGAAGATGGTATTTGGCTGTTGTAAGCTGCTAAGTTATAGTAGCAGCTGATGTGCTAATTTAGAGCTAACAGGGTTAATGTTAATAATTGTGTAAGTGTTAAACGTTTATTTTTTTTTGCAATTGGCTACATGTGTATAGGGAAAAGCCCACAGCTTTCATTTTGTTAATTTAAACAACTAACACAAAGACAAGGTCTGGTCATGAGTAATGTGTGTCTAGCAGGCTGTAAAAACAGGTTTGGTTTTTACTGGGTACTTGGACCAGGTTCAGACAGAAACATGTTTACTCATTCCTGTTTTAGCACAGACATAAAGCGGTGTCACAGCGTTCCTATTGTTATTTTTGTTGCTGTTTAATGCAGGCTACTAGTCACATTGCTATCAAAGTATATGTCTGGTAGTTGTTCTAAAAGTCAAGACAAAAAAGGTCTAGCAGAAACTCTGCCCCGACCACAGCTTAACCAACCCAAACAAGACAATTAAGCTACATTTATACCTTTTTAAGAGTCTGCTTTTGTCAAAATGTGGGAAGTCCACAAAGGTCTGTAGGCATGTACCTCTGGACCCTTACTTGCCCGCTTCTTTTGCTTTTTTAGCCCTTTCCACATCAATTCAATGACTCTAAAATTGGTGTGAACACATTTATTTATGCTATAAAAATGTATATTTTAACACTGGACCAACAGGGTATTATTTGGCTGTAGCAGGCAGCCTGAAGTGGATACCTGAGGTGCTGCACTGTTTCCACTTTCCAGTGACTTTCTGGAAGTATCATCTAGGTCTCACACTTAATAAAGAGAGACTGTGACATCCCTATCAAAGTCCTGTCCAGAACATGGACATCACATCTAAATGACCGAGCAAAATTGTGTCCCATGATTACAACTGGCCTTTTTACTCCTTATTGATTGGACATGCAGAACTGCAGCAGCTTAATTTCCAAAAATACTAAAAGAGAACACAAACTGGAAAAAAGACCACATGAGATAAAATATTAAAGAGAACCAAGTTGAATAAACAGAGCCAAGACTCTCTGAGTTTGGGAATGAGCCCAAATTTACCAAATCATTGATAGCTGCCCAAGAACAGTTTTCTGGCCACGCTTTGCCTGAGGCAGGACGCTCCAGCTGGTGCACTGTTGGGAGCATCCTGCTGGCCAAATACTGTAGACTGGAGTGAGCTGCAGACTGGTTCATTCAGTGGTCAGGGATGTGTTGCAATAATAGACTGTCCTGAACTTCTGCATGGTGATTTTAGTGCAGTCATTTTCAGAGGTAAATAACACAGTCTAAAGGGGCTGATTGAAACATTTGATTGACTTTGTTTTAATTTTCCATCTCAGTATACATTATGCTATGTCATTCATTCATTCATCATTGCCTGTCATCCCAAATCATTTTTAATCTACACCCTTTGCTCAAGCTAATCATATCAGGGTTGCACCAAAGATCAGAGTGAAGATGAATGTGTGCAATAACGAGACTCAAAGACTACACAGCAGTCATCCCTTTCTGTTTGCTGTAACTACTGTTACGGATAGGTTTGGGGTTTTTTCTCTTTCTCACTTTTCTTTTCCCCTGAAACTATGAGCTGGTATCAAACAGAGATGCAGCAGCTGTGTGTAAATATATTGTCGGGTAAAGCCTGGGAAATAAAGACTACAAATCCCAGCGGCACAGGTCGGTGTTGGGAGACGTCACCGCTGGTCTGTGTGTTTGAAAACTGGTTGAGTTGTGAAATTGGGGACACCTGTACAGAGAGCAGCTGCGGAGCCACGCTATAGAGACGCCGTAAAGAACTACTTCACTTTTACATCTGATGGACCAACATGTGAAGTTGTGTAGTTCAGCCTGCACCGTGCTCGCTTAGCTGCGTGAGTTTAGCCCGCGTGTTTTTAAACCCACACCACCGTCTCCACCATCTCTCCATCACAACACAACAAAACCTGAACGAATCCAACCAGACGGGGCTGGCAGCTCATGGCAGCCAAAGACTGTGCTTGTCAGGTAACCGAGGAAGGACGCCATGGTCGAGGTCCAGACTTCACGGCAGCTACACACAGCTGCCATTTATTCACCTCTGGTTTACTGCTCAGCTCATGGTTGTGTTTTCACGCTTGGATGCAGTGACCGCAACTCCATTAATTGGGGTTGTCTAAGTTGCATTCATAACACTACCCTTTTAATTTAAGATGCATTGTAGGAGGTCAGGTGTGCCTCCCTTGTGCGTGCACTGTGTCTGGTGTGGAGGTGAGGGAACTCCAGGTGCAAAGTGGCATGGACAGGTGTCTCCTTACATCAGCTCAGTCTTGTGGATCTCAGCAATCCTTCGCTCCAGCTTCTCTGAGTGTTTAGGGAAGAACTGGAACTTGGAGCTGTAGCCTTCTGGGTGTTTCCCAGGGTCGTAGTCACCAATTTCAGCTGAAACATTAGAAAAAAACAGGGGGAGACAAAGGAAAGGTTAATCAAGTTTGATGATAATTTCTTAATCTACTTGCAAACTTAAAAATGAAACTCCCTTTCAAATCTCTCAGGTGACCTTGGCCTTGTTATGCCAATTGCTGCATTATGTCAATTAAATATTTTGTGCCAAATTCCTGAAAAGTGCATTTAATGATTCACTTTATTAAATATTTTCTCTGATGTGTTGTTGGGAATGCCAGATAGATTACTCATAGGTAGAGTATAAAATATAGGTTCTGAACTTTAAATTACAAAGGACCTTTTACTACTTTAATCTTTGTATGGGGCTGTCTTCATCAAATCAGAGGGGTTACTTATAGTGCATATGACCAAAAACCATGACTAAGCAAAAATTATTAAAAAAAAAAAAAAAAAAAAGGTTGCACCTGTGCCCCCACACCCCTGAAAATCATGGTTGAAATCAATGGTGATTCAAGACTTGGCAGAAATAAACATAAACACAACTTACAAGCCTTACAGACCAGCTGATAAAGATTTACTTGAAGCTTACTTGAGTTGCAAGGATTGGTTGTAGAAAAAAACGGTACAACAGTATGGTAAAAGCACAGCATGTATATACCCCCCCCCCACTTCTCCACATTTCAGAAAATGTCTGCTAAAACAAGCCGTTCTCAGATCGTCCCCTCTTGATGTCATATGGGGAGTTAGTCCCGCCCCCAGGTTTGGTTGCCCCTCCTCACTTGGAAGAAAGTTCCATCCTCCTCTCCTAATCCTTAATGCTGGCAGCTGAGAGGAGGAGAGCCACATTCATTAAGCCACATGCATTTCCTGAGAGGGGTGGAGTCAGGGGCGGAGTCAGACAGCTCAGTAACATTTACAGACAGAAACAGCTCGTTCTGAGCAGGGCTGAAAGAGGGTTTTTAGACATGCAAAAATTAAATACTGTGGTAATTTTTCAGCAACAAACTTCATAGGCATGTTTTGGGGACCTCTGAGAATATTACAAACTTTTCTTAAAGGGGTAAAATATGTCCCCTTTATGTTTGTTATAATAAAGGCAGTTTTTTAACCTGTGATAAATTATTCAGATGGCATTATGTCTTCACTATGAAACATACTGTACAAGTCCATTTTATTTGCATGGTTTTGGTTTCCACATCCAAACACTGACATTATAACAACTGGTGGAAGAAATACACAGACATTTTTGAGTTTGTGTCACCTCTCCAGAGAGCATAATGCTCTACACATACAGTAACACATTCATATTATCTGACATGCCAGTGCAAAGTGTGCTTATTAACTGGGTGTTAACATTACAGCTTATATGTGTATCACACTTTATGGTTTCACAGTTTCTGACATGTTGCAGAGCAGTGCTTATTAAATAGACTCCACTTAACACTGCTGTTCTTGTCTTACACCCGGAAAAATGTGTTTTACACTACATGTCAACATTCACCTACACATTCATACACACATGCAAAATGAACAGTTTGCAACAATCTGGGTATCTTGTCAAAAGACACTGACATTTAGATTTTCTGCCATTATTATCAGTATCAGACAGAGAATGTAGACGGAGAATGTTCAGGCAGCCACAAAAATACTCTACAGCAGAATAAAAAACAGCACTTAAATGGCCATTCATTTAATAATTCCAGTAACTCTCCTCTTTACAAATGTAATGGTAAATGGACTACACCACATCTTGTTCAAAAGAGACAGAGAAAGTCAGAGATGGAACTCTTAGTCTTCAAACTGAAAGCTTTCCATATTAAACTGAGCCACATCGGCCAGAAGTCAAGTGTTTATGTCCATGCAAGGTAAAATGCACATCACAGAAAATCTCTGAAGGGTCATACACACATTAAAACATCCATTTTGACAACAGATAAAACAAAGGACAAAGAAAAAAATCGGGACCCCTCATAGATTTACTTTACCTGCAGACATCAAAGGATTGATAAGAAAGTTTTTAAAGCCCCTGTCAGAGCCAAGGGTGGATATTGAGGAGGCAGTGAGGCTGAAAGCAACAGTGCATTAATGCAGGCAGAGCCAGCAATGGCAGCGCAGAGGGAGAAACCAGAAATCTGGCAGCTTAAATAGACCACCAATTGGGAGGATGTCTTGTCAGGTGACTGGATAATAACACAGCAAATGTGACGCCCCTTCAATACTACCTAATCCATCCATACACATTCATACACTGCTGTCTACAGACAAGGGCAAATTCAGGGTTCAAGTTCATTCCCAAGGACGCTGCAACAAGGTGGACTGTAGGAACTGGAATCAAACCTCCTGACTGAGAAACGACCAGCTCTTCCACTGAACCACTCTATAGATTCTTTCAATTTGTGTTTGCAAGAACTTACTGATCAAAAGCCAAACTACAGGAGTCAGGCTGAAGGCTGTGCAGCATTTATTAAGAAAATGAAGACGGTGTTTGGTCATACCTTGTAATATGTAGGCAGCCAGCAGAGCAGCATCGGATGTCTTACACAGGAGACGGCCATGGTAGAGATCCCTCTTAACCTGCAGGAAGACGAGATATCTGTGGAGTGGAACACAGAGAAACTGATTCGGGTCATTAATTAGATAGAAAACAATATCCACATTAATTTCATTGGAAACACATTATAAAGGTGTGAAAACTTTTACATGAGATGTCCCTTGACGTCTCAGATGTCAGAGAGTTTTCTCAAAGAAGGTAACTGAGCCTGTAAATTTGAGCCTGTGTGCTTCCTAATGGGTTTGTTTTACTGATGCTGAACCCGTAATGGCTGTGTGACACTTCAAAAAGGCTCAAAGTCTCACTTTCTTTTATGATCTGTGGCACAGTTGTGCTATATACTGTGTAGGAGTGGAGCCAAAAGTGGGACTCAGCCCAAACTTAGGAGGGTCTGGAGATACGCTTCACTGTAAACTCTTTAACCATGCAAAATCAACGGATTGGCCAGATTCCATGTCTGTGATTTGGCAGATCCATCTGCAAAAATTTTAGCTTCAATACTTATATCTGGTTAAAAGGTGACAGGACCAATCAGTGTCGTTAAAGGAGAATGAGGTGAATGTGGTTTAGTTGTACAGCAAGCTAGCAAACAATGGTGACTAATGAAAAGATTAGCACCAATACAGCTATAGCAGCAGTTTTTGTCAGAACGAAAAATCATTTTATCCATTAAAAGAGGAGCAATGAGCCACACTGAAAGCTTTTGTCTATCTTTAAAATAAAGGTAGGGTAGGAATTCAGTATAATATTTGATATTAGCACTATTTGTTTTTGAAAAGAACAAAAAAATCCAAACATGTGGTCCCAGATGTTTCTGTTATGAACAAAAACAGGCTACAAGAATGAAATGTCAATCCTGCATTCAGAAGTGTCAGTTTGTTAATTATCATCCATGTCTTTTTGCATCTATCTATGAAAACACTTGCAGAAACATACCAGTGTGAAAGACTCAGGGCTTTTAAGAAGACATGTGGCTTAAGCTCAGTAACCCATCGCCTTACTCAGACAACGACACTCTATAAAGAGCTTTGGTTTGTGTCAGTTTTTGCATTTCTTGTTACAATGTTACAATGTCATTTAGCACATGCTTTTATTCAAAGCAACATACATTCGAGAGTAAGAACACAAGCAAAGACCTAGACAAGAAGAAACAACATTTGTAAGAGCCACAAAGTGCTTCAAGTCCATTTGGACGCAGGTACTGCCATGCAGTGTTAAAGACAAAGCACATGGTGTAAAGGTAGGGTAGGAATTCAGTAAAAGTTTTGTGGACAAAGCTGTACTTCTAGTTACTTTCCTAATGTTTCCTGTATATGCATGAGAGGTGTTTACAAGTGCACATACTTACTTTGTATAACATGTGTAGAAGTGGTACAAATATTGAAAACATCTTTATTGTGATTGTTATGACTGAGTCAGAGTTAATTGTATTGTTAATGTATGTCATTATTATTTGTCTGCATGTAGGACTGCTGCTTTTTGGTTCTGAGTGTGTCTGTTTTAGTGCTACGCTGCATGTGTGTTCATAATTGGTCACAAGCCACCAGTTACAGATTGACTGAGAGCTGCTGGTGAGTGCTAGCTGCTGATTGGCTGGAGGCTGATGGTGAACATTTAAAAGTGAGCTACTGATGCTGCTGAACTCTTCTTCTGCTGCCTTCTGCCTTCACAGAGTGTTAAATGTCTGTAGTGTATAAACTTTAGTTTTATTGGAAATCTCAAAAGCTTTTGAGGTAACTGTAGGGGAGAGCTAACTCTTTCTTTGAATAACACATTCTCCTGTTTTCTAGAAAGAATTAGTTTAGGATGTCTTTTTAGTTTCCTTTTCATTAAGGTATGTTCGTTAATTAAATAAGGATATTTGGCTTGTTTTTTATCTCTTTGGGGTATTGTTTTTTGTGTTTGTGTAAATAAATCTGAGAAATGTAGACTTCAATTAATTTCTGTTTTGCTTGGTCATCATTAGGAATCAGGAAGGAGAGGGCAATTTAATGTCACACAAGGTATCCATTAAGCCAGGTGTAACATGACAATTGTCTCTCTTCTCTGTTTTTGGCTTCAATGTCAGTTTCAGTTTCCCCAGTCCTTTTACTGCAGCTTCAGCATGCTCATTATGATGGTGTTAAAATGCAGAAAACCAGCTGGTATAACTGTTTACTATTCAGGATTAGCCTGTTAGTATCTAACAGATAGTGTGCAACTGTGGCTGCAATTAAAGTAGCAAAAAGAATTTGAACATCAATTTTTGTGATGCCATTTGGTTAATATTAAGTTGTGGACTGATGGAGCAATCAATTAACTACAGAGCCTATAAAAACTATTCATACTATTGGATGGTTTACCCTTTTATTGATTTTATAAATCAATTATGGTCAATATAATTTGGATTTGTTGACAAAAAAGTTACAAAAAACTATTTAATGTCAAAGTGAAAACAGATTTCTAAGAGGTAATGTCAATCAAATAAAAATATGTAAGGTAAAATAGGTGACTGCATAAATAACTACTCTCTTTAAAGTGCCTGATCTAATTCAGCAGAGGTCTGGCCAATTGGTGCTAGAAGTCTCACAGTGAAATAGGGATCACCTGAGTGCAGTGAATGTGTCTCAAGTGATTGTAGTATAAAGACCCCTGTGTCTGAATGGTCCAGTCATTGGTTAATAAGTATTCCTGGCGGCAATTACACCATGAAGACAAAAGAACACTCCAAGCAAGTCAGAGAAAAGGTCAGTGTAAAGGATTAGTCAGGGGATGAATACAAAACAAATTCCAAGGCACTGAACATCCCCCAGAGTTTAGTTGAATCCATCAAATGGAAGTGTAAATCTGTCTAGATCAGGCCGTCCTCACTGAGTGACCAAACAAGAAGGAGACTGGTGAGAGAGGAGAGACACCAATGACCCCTCTGAAGGAGTTTCAAACTTTACCAGCTGAGATTGGAGAGACTCTGCATACAACAACTGTTGCCCGGGTTCTTCACCAGTCAAAGCTTTATGTGAAAGTGGCAAAGAGAAAGCCACTGTTGAAGAAAGCTTTTTCGAGGAGAAGACGCTTTGTTTGGCAGACACCGAATACTAACCTTGCAAAGCAGACGGATACACCCATTTCCTTGTTTTCACTGGCGAATCCATCTTGTTAAGCTCCCATCTGAACCGTTTGGGCCCGGTTAGAAAGTGACAGGACCAATAAGCGAGGGGCAGTACTTTCAGGCACAGCAGAGTCGTGACGTAAACAAGCAGCAGCAAGAGGCCAGTGCAATTATGGCAGAAGAGCTTAGCGTGGATGCTGCTAAAGCAGGGCTGCACAGTTCGACATATGCAGCCAGAGAAAATTGGTCTGTGCTAAGAGGTTTTCACTCCTCATCGCACAGGTGCTATGACAAAGTGAGAGAGGTGTGTGAATGCCAGACGCGCAGATAAGACTTTAGGTTTGACTTGTTGCCCCAAAACCTTCACTCCACTTGGATTTGAGATTTGAATTTCATGCCCAGTCCATTTATTTCTTATTTCTGGTACATTTTAGACTCAAGTGGAATGTATTTCTCCTCTCGTCGTGCACAATCCTGTGCGTCTGGAGGGCGAGCGGCCTCGCTCCGCGATTATAGAGTAGCCTGCTGCAGCTCTTATAGACGGGGCAGGCTCAGGGCAGACGCAGTACAGGTGTCATTATGTTGAAGAGAAGCGCTGCTATAATCCCAAGTTTTATTTTAAGGCACGTAGGCTAGGCGATGTTAAAAACATGTATCTACTAGCTTACCTCTTCGTTAGCCTCGTCCTTTCCAGTTATGCACTGACGGTCGCAGTCAGTTGGCTGTCAGTGAGAGGACAGAGTTCTCAATCTGCACTAATTTCTGATTAAAGATTCATGTATAAAACGATGCATTTTTTCTCCACTAATATCGTAGCTGCTTCTGTTATGTTAACAAGACAATACGTGTCTCAATGTAGCATACAGTTCTGATATGACACGGACAGACAGACAGCAGTGTACGAGGGAGAGATGAGAGAGAGAGAGAGACAGGAGCATGAGGGAATAGATCAATACAGCCCCACACTGCATAAACTTTGTGTTTACTGTTAGGGTAAAGATGTGATTTGGAGATAGTTTTTTTTTTTTTTTAATTACCAGCGAACTCCAATAGTGCTGTTGTTATGATTACACTGTTAGAGAGAAAAGAGCGCCTGTTCATTTACATTAGCTCTATAAACATCAGACCCCAGTGTGATAGTACAATATGGACCAAATCCTAACAGTGTTTAATTAATTTCTAATAATGTTGGGAATATTTTCCTATTACTCTGAGTATTGGTAAATATATAAGGGGTGTCCAAACTATGGACTGTGGCCCTTGGCCCTTGGTCCTTTTGAATTGGCCTGCAAGAAATCCATTAAAAAAGACCCACATAAGAACATAACGCTTTACTATATTTCTTAGTTTGACTAGGAATGCACAATATTGGGGTTTATATAATATGGGGATATTTGCAAATAAAATTTAGCTGATATCAATACCAATATATAAATGTAGTTTAGACCTAACACTTCAGTCCATGAAACACAGTTTAAGGATGAACAGAGTACATACTTCAGTCTCTAAAACACACTAAAGTTTAAGTAATAAGGATGAACACAGAAAAAGACTTCAGCTGTCTGTTGTTCCTGCCAAAAGTAGAAAAAAATTGATAAATACAAACAAAAGGATTCCAGCAGCAAATAGCAGCACAAACTGAGCTCATTTGCTCCTCTGTCTGATCTCAAAGTCTGATTTCTAAATCATACTGCTCTAATCATCTTCAAGCACCATACTCCTGTAAAGTTAGTCAGCTTCCTGCAGTTTGCTCTTGTTTTGTGTCTGAATGTGGAGATGAACCACCAGCGTCTGTCTTCTCTGTGATTGGCTGTTTGCTTTGGTAGACATTAATGAGAGCTGTAATTTAGGCTGGTTTGTTCTTGTTTTTTAAGTACATTCACTTACTAAGCATATATTTTGGTTACATGTTGGTTTTGGAGATGTAACAAACATTTTATATATTGTGCTACAGGTGGTTGTTCTGTGCTACAAGACTGTCAACCTCTGTAGCACCAGCTCTATGGGCAAAAAAAGTTAACGCACAGCCCTGTGCTAAAGCGTAAGTTTTATCAGAACTTGACAACATTTCTTCGCTAAAAAAAGAACAAAGAACAGCAGTGAGTTGTTTTCTTTTAAGAAACGACAAAAGTCTAGTATTTACATGTCTGTAGTCGCCATGTTTTGCATTATTCCCCGTAGCTGCGCACGCACAACTCGATAGCGGCTACGTCACGTGTTTTGTTGCTCTTATTGGCTCATAGAGATGTGACGGACAGAACGTTCATCCAATCACATCCAATCAATTTTTTTCAAAGCCTCTGCCTTTTCTCAAACGTTTCCTGTTGAAGCTTTTGCAAGGTTTTTGCACCTATTTTACCTTGCATATTTTTATTCAGTTGTAGAAATTTGTTTTCACTTTGACATTAAAGAAACTTTTAGTATTTTTTTGTTCAAAAAAGCAAAATAATGTTTACCATGATTGATTTAAAAAAAATCAATGACAGGGTAAAGCATCCAAGGGGTGAATACTTTTTTATATAAACTGCAACTTTGGAACATCCTCGTCTGTCAGTTGATTTTGCAAGGAAAATAAATGATGAAAATTGTTACATAGTAATGGTGACTTGGCAAGTAACTGTTACAAGAAACATAAAAAAATCTCTGGATAAAACAAGGTCAACTAGTCTCTTTTTGAAAGTTTTTCTTTAATTATAAGACACAGTACCTGTTTGCTCAAAACACAAGAGTAAAATGAACATAACATCTGAAAATCTAACTGTAAAATGAATGAGAAGAGCAGCACTTTCTCTAGAATACTTTCTATTTTTTGGCCTACTTAAAAGCAGATCTGAAGCTAAAGTAATTCTGAGAGTTGACGAGAAGTTTAAAACATGGCTGCTTGTTGAGGTCCGCTGGGAGCAACTCAATTTTCTGGTCTCACCCACAATATCCAGAGATAACTCATATGTCAATTTCCCACCCAGCATTCATTTCAAACGCCTGTGATTCGGCTTCTCTCCAAGCAGCAAAGCAATAAATAGTATAGCAGAACTAAAGCACCGCTATGAAAAGTGGTAGAGAGAGAGAGAGAGAGTGGAAGAGAGTTTGGAGCGATATCACCCCTTTTCTACATCACAGGATGCTCCAGTTAGCATCTAAAGATATCACCTAGATTTTAATGTAAAAAACTGAGCATAAACATCTCCACATAGTGCTGTTACCTGTCATGTCCTTGCTTATCTATCTTGTGTTTGTATGTCTGTGAACACTTCTAGATGGAACAGATGGCCGGGGATGGAGGAGCGTTCACTCAGCTCAGCTCTATCAAGACGAGTTGGATGGAGAATAAGAGATTTTACTGCATGGCAGCCAGTCGAGGGATGTGATTTACAGGGATCTGTGCGCTCGGAAGCACTCTGGCTCGCTCCTCACTGCAGTTTGTTCAGCTGTCAGAGACGCCACACGCAGTAAAGTGATGAAAAAGAGCACCAACACAGTGCAGCTAATAAAAGAAAGGACGAGTAAAACTCCTTTGCAAAAAGATTCACTTTTAAAAGTGATAAATTTAGAGTTGTGGTTTTTAATTTGTTATTAAATAACTTCAGAATCCAATTTGAATTCTGCTTTAAAGCTCCTGTTTTTTGTGTACTCATTTTCAACAATCTAAAAGCCAGCTGCAGGGGCATAATAATAACAACAGTGATTTGATATTAAAAGATTAGAGAGTTAATGGAAAGGCAGAAGATGGAGACGTCTCCAGTGGTCCAATAAAAATGTTGTGGCTAGCCATGTCAGCATTTTTTAAATGAGGCCTATGCTCTACACACAATTTATACGATGAATTAAATTTTTCCAAGTTGAGCATAACAACTTTAATAAAAGGAACACTTTTATGAATTTCTATAAAAATTTCCACACATTTTTTTTATGATACCAAGTGGTTGTCATACATCACCAGGACAGCCTGGTGTTTTGTTAATTTATGTTTTATTATACAGGTGTGCCTCAGGTTTCTACAAAAAAAGAAGAGGTCATGAATTATAACTAATATCTCTGTTTCTGCATTACCTTTCCACTGTGAGCCCAATTTGTTAAAGATGAGTCGTGCTACAAAGCTCAATCTTTGCATGCATGGCTGTTTTAACAACCGGGTCTACTTGGTTTGAAAACAGCAAAAATGACATGTTCAGGAATGAAGAAGTTCATCCATCCCTTACTCTCCTCCTCCAACAGAGGAGCTCTGAGCTCTGTTGAAATCTTACCTGGTGATTTCCTCTTTCAGTGCCGCAGGGTCAGGAGGGTAAAACTTGACTCGCAAACACATGGTGAACGGAGGCTGGGCTGATGAAGGAGACAAACATCACTGGGGTCAAATCTGGACATGAGATTTAACCTAATTAGACATGTTGAACATCATACTTACATTTCATTTGTTTGGAAATCGACTTTGTAAACTCCAACCAATGCTGAAAGAGAGAGAAGGAAAATTAAAGATTTGAACTTTACAAACTGGATCTTTAGCTGCTGATCTGTCAGTCTGAGGTCTGATTGCTCAGCAGCTCAGTGTGATGTCTTGTTATCTATAGCTGGAAGGCACAGAGGAATTACTCTCCTCTCCTCTCCTTGTGTTTATTTAGACCAAATCCAACACCATGCAGAGATGACGGGAGAGGGAGAGCTGTTTGGAAGATAATCAGGAGAATGCCTAGAATCACAAGAGGAAACTGGCTCTAATCAGTGAGACAATTACATATTGACAATGGTGGGGCACTGTGCTCACAATACAGTCACTGTAAAACACAGCGGCGCTGAGTTAAGTTTTAATTAGTTAGCTATTTACATTGTCTAATACCTCGGTGAAAGAAAACATTTCTAGACATTTTTAAAAAGCCTCCATAATCCAGCAGAGGAGCGAGAAAATACTGAACAAGTGTTTGGTTCAAACCTTGAAATCTATCAAGGACTGCACCGTCACTGATGTTAATATCAACCAACTGGCTTTCTGTCACCTTGCATAACTGACCTGTACGCTCACCTGTCCTGAATATTTATGTAACAGGAGAAAAGCACAGTCATTTGACTTGGCATTCATATCTATAGACATTTAATGAAGAGCCACCTGTGTGACTCAATCTGCTGGTATGAAGACACAAAAAGAAGACTGTGAGTACAAAAAGACTGGGACGAAGTACAGAACAGCCAAAGTATTTACAACAGTGGACACAGATGGTGTCCTAGCCGCACAGGGTGTCCTTAGCTATTTAAAATTCACGTTTTAATAGAGACATTATCTTTAAATCAGTGCCTGGCCAGTTGAATATGACATGACATAATATGGCTCACTGTGAAAAATTATCAGGTGATATAATGAAGGAAATCACACAAATTTGTGTAAACTATAAGAATTTGATAAGATAAGATAAGATTAGAAAAGATAAAATAAGATAAGCTTAAAAAACAAGGCAAAAAAGAGAGAGAAAGAAAACTACAGTAAGTAAGATGTCCTGCTAATGATGTCCCCTGGAATAGCAAAGCAATTACTGTTTTTGCAGATTTATAATTAAAATTCTCGTCCAAATTTCAAGATTTAGACCCACATTGATCAAAATGCTGCTGAATAATCGTGCATATATTTTACGCTGAAAAATACAATTGGTCTGGGAGTGAGGCAGACTCTGTTTAACTAACTTTATTGGTCAGGTATTTTAACTTTATAGTTTAACCCTTGTCCTGTCTGTTAACATAAAGGAAAATGGTTAATGAACTGTTGTTCCAGCCAGCAGAGGGAGCTCTAAATATTCTGGCTTCCCCCCTTGTGTGAAGCGGCAACCTCCAGTCCTGAAAAATGAAGCCAATTCTGAAAAGCAAAAAATTGCAATAATTGCAAAAATTGCAATGCCCACTTGAGGCTGGTTGCAGGAACACCAGAGGTCTCGTCTGGACACCTGTTGAAAAGCCAGTTTTTACACTAGAAATAAACTGGTTTACAGCCTGATTCAAAAACCAAATATGTCTTATTAGCTAATGTCTACATGCGCTCTCACTGTACAGTTTTTTTTTTTTTTTTTTTAAATACCACAATGATTTAGATTGTATTTAGAAAAAACCTCACTGTGGACTGATCTGTCTCATTTCATAAGCAGATAGCTCGACAGGCAGAGGCTACGTTTGTGTTGACCAGAATGCTAGCTAGCTAGCTGACAGGAGGTCGAGTTTAGTGGGTGGGCCGTTAGGTTGATCCAAAATTCTGTTGAGACCACGATTTCAATATGGAAGCCGCCGCGGATTGGCTTCAAGAGCTGTTTCAGTCCGCCTATTGTAAGCAGACGGCTGACGTCACACAGGGTTTGTCCAATTCTTCCTACAGTCTATGTGCTATGTCCAACTTTAGATATAGTCTTGCCTTTTACAGAAAACCAAAAAGGAACAAAATATAAACAAATGTGTAGTATCAGCAATAATGAATTATCAGTGTCAGCAGGTATGAAAATTTCTGCCAATATTTACAACTTCTTTTTTTTTGTCTGGAAAATCTGTGTTTATCAGCTGTAAATATTGGCTGTACAAACAAATTAGTTAACAGAATTTTAGGCTGGACCAACAGACCAACGTCAGGTGAAGTGTTTCAGTGGTGATTCAGTTCTTTGTCTGCAGTGTTGCAGGTTATGGGTCCTAAATAGGTTATAGAGTGATGGTAAGGTCCACATGTATAAAGGTGATGTTCAGCTAGCTGAACTTACATTTTTAACAAGTAGTATAAAGGATTCAGCAAAATTACTCTTGTGCACTTCTTTTCAAGTAACATAACAAGTTACCTTCCTCTGTATGTCTAACTGTAACGTATCAAGTCACTTTGAAAACACTGGTGACGTGCAGCCCAAGATACACTGTATGGACAAAAGTATTTGGCTGCTTGACCATTACACCAACAGGGACTTTAATGACACTGTATTAAAAAACATGTACTTTAATATGGCCCCCATTATGCATCAATAACAGCCTCCAGTCTTCTTGGAAGACTTTCTGCAAGATTTTGGAGAGTTTTTGTTGGAATTTGAGCCCGTTCGTTCTGTAGAGCATTTATGAGGTCAGGCACTGATGTTGGAAGAGAAGGCCTGGCTCAAATCTCAGTCCCAGTTTATCCCAAAAGGTGCTCTGTAGGGTTGAGGTCTGTGCAGGCCAGTAAACTCATCAAACCATGTCTTTACACAGGCACAGTCATGTTGGAATAGAAAAGGACCTTCCCCAAACTGTTGCCACAAAGTTGGAAACAATGTCTTGGTATTCTGAAGCATTAAGAATGCCCTTCAGTGGAGATAAGGGGCCTAGCCCAAACCCTGAAAAACACCCCCATAACAATATCCAAATACATTTGTCAATAAAGTCAATGTGTGGTTACATTAGCACATCATAGAGGTTTGAAAAGAAACAAGAAGAAACACAGACAGCCAACAGACAGTCTCTCATCACATCATCTCTTAGCCCTGTTAGCAGATGCTGATGCAATGATAACAGAGAGGAGATTAACACCCTAACAAAATGGCAACTGGAGCTATACTCCCATTAAGTTTAAGGGAAAAAGAGGCTTGTGAAAGCTCTGCAGGTCAAGTACAACCATCACCAAAGATTAGCACAGCAGATATGAGAGCTGAATTCCAACGTGTCCACACAGTGGCTGTTACTCTGGACGGCTCTAACCGCAAAGTCAAGTCACCATCACTCATCCTTTCATTCAGATCTAGGATTTTAACACCACTGTCCTCCAGACTCAGTGCTAATTAACAGCACACAATAACAAACATAGTGGGCCATTTCAAAGCAGCTGCCAGGGAGAGGGGAAAGTCTGCTTTTGTTTAAGAGGCTCATTTTTAGAGTAAAATAAATACATGCTTTGTGACTAAACCTTACTCTTTATTAGGAAATGAGGGAGCTTGAAGATTAAATTGACTTAAAATGTCCTGTTAAGTATCTCTTAACACAAGAAAGAAAGAAAGAAAGAAAGAAAGAAAGAAAGAAAGAAAGAAAGAAAGAAAGAAAGAAAGATATAGCACAGTGAAACCACTAAATCCAGTCAAATGTGACTGCAGTTTTTGTCTATCATATTATTGTAGTAGCTGTAATAGTATACGATATTAAATCTTCATACTCACCCTCTGTTTGTCAGGGTCGACATATCTGATGCCAAAGTAGTCTTTCTCCAGCAGGTTCAGATGGTGACAGATGAGGTCAAACAGGTATTGTCCCTTTGCATCCCTCTGAAAGACAAATACACAAACATGTAGACAAAGTTCTTACTTTTGAGAGTACATCATGAAAAAGAAAACATCGAGTCCTTTCACAGGACTTCAGCAGCTCTCGTCTTCTTCATCACAATAGATCTATCTTTACAGATTTATTACAAAACCCGCTAAGATAAGTATTTCATATATGTGAACATTAGATCAGGAGCCACCAAACTACCACATAAAAGCCAATTCTATGTTGCAATGAAGTACACTTTTTAAATACATATTGCATATCATCTCATCAGGAAGTCCATTTTCTAAGAAGTCAAAAGGGCCACTGCACCATGTTTAATATTTCACCATCCTCAAGGGAAAAATATGAGGTCTATCAAATATTCATATAGAAATGGCAGCAGCCACCTGTGAAAGCTCAAGAAATTCCTGCTCCAAAATAAGACCTGGAAAAGCACAAAGGTGCAAGGGAGGGGGGCTGTGGCAGTCCAGTGGGAAAAATCTGCCTCTCCCAAATACACAAGTATCATTATGGCATGCATCGGTAATGAGCTTGGAAATAAAGTTCTTGTTTCAGTAAAAATGACTTGAACAAACAAAAAAGGAAATTGTACAGCTGACCAACTGCACAATCCCTGCTGTGAAAGTAAACTCAGAGTGAACAGCAGTCTTGGATAAAGCTGCCTCTGCCTCAAAGGACTCATTAAAAACCTGCTTTAATAAATTCTTTATTTAGACTTCACTGTAACAATAAGGCATACAGCAACAAGGCTGCTATTGAGTTCAAAACAAAACATGAACAAGTTAGAAAAACGTAGTTAGAGGACATCAAATAGTTTAACTCTGAGACAGCCAATAAAAGTGAAATATGAAATGAAATGAAAATATATGAAACTAGAAAAGCACTCAGAGAGCACAGACCTCCACCCTCAGCCCTATCTCCCAATAGTGAAGAATCCTTTAAAACATTCCTTGATCCAGACGGTGATCTGGGTCACTCCAAAAATCTAATTTGCCAATTACGCCCTCCCCGGTGGGGTGGAGACACGGTGAGGCAAAGCACTGGCTTCACTACGTGTGGAAGTCATGGCAGAGGGTGAATATTCCTCTATTCCTCCCAGCATTGTGAGTATTCTCGCTACAATTCGCTGTCTTTCTCTCTGTTACGCTCCGAATCGTCTCCTGGACCAGGCATGTGTCTTTTAAACTCTATAAACTCCAAAACTTTGAAGAAGTTACTCATGTCCGCCATCTCCTGGTGTAAAGTGGTAACAGCGCAGACCTCTGCCATTAGCCCTATCTCCCAATAGTACAGAATCCTTTAAAAAATTCCTGGATCCAGATGGTGATCCAGATCAGTCCCAAAATCTAATCAGTTCTTCTTTATGCCATTTCTAACATTTCCTGAAAATTTCCTGAAAACCCGTCCATGACTTTTGAATTATGTTGCTAACAAACTAACAAACGAACAAACCCACCCAATCACATAGCCTCCTTGGTGGAGGTAATAAAATAAGTAATTGCATAAATATTCACCCCCTTTAAAGTGCCTGACCTAATTCAACAGCAGTCCACCTAATTGATGCCAGTAGACTCACATTTACTGAAATGGGGATTACTAAGTACAGAGAGTGTGTCTCAAGTGACTAATATAAAGACACCTGTGTCTGGAAGGTCTAGTCACTGGTTAATCAGTATTCCTGGCTACCATCACACCATGAAGACAAAACACTCCAAGCAACTCAGAGAAAAGATAATAGAGAAGTGTAAGTCAAGGGACGAATACAAAAAGCTGAACAAAACTTGGAGTTCTGTTGAATCTATCGTCAAAAAATGGAGGAAATATGGCCCATGTGTAAATCTGACTGGATCAGGCCGTCCTCACAAACTGAGTGACCGTGCGAGAAGGACACTAGAGAGGGATGAAACCAAGACACTTATGACTACTCTGAAGGAGTTACAAATTAAACAGCAACAGTTGTTGTAGCAGAGTCTCTCCCATCTCAGCTGCTGAAGCTTGTAACTCCTTCAGAAATTTTCTTAAATTTTCTGTAAGAGTAAATGTGACTGTGAGTGCTACCTCCACCCCCAGTAACTGAAAGTAGTAGTAGTAGTAGAGTAACAAACTGAAAAAGAACTACACTGTAGATCACAAATAGATGGATAAGAGATGAAGCTCAGACAAGAAAACAGTTGGCCTTGATATCAAATGAGCTAAAAGATTTCATCTACCAGCACCAGTTAGTTGACAAATTAACATGTAAATCAGGCCGCGCTCACAAACTGAGTGACTGTGCTGGATGGAGACTAGTGAGAGGAGCCACAAATACAACTATGACTTCTCTAAAGGAGTTACAAGCTTCAGCAGTTGAGATGGAAGCCACTCTGCATACATCAACTGGTGCTGTTTTTTATTTTTTATTTTTTTAACTAGTCAAAGCTTTATGGGAGAGTAGCCTAGAGAAAGCCACTGTTGAAAGAAGACGACTCATATTAATTCTCAACCATAGTTTGCAAAAAGGCATATGGGAGACTCCATGGTCAAATGGAAGTAAGTTCCTTGGTCTGGTGAGACCAAAATGGTGCTTTTTGGCCATCGGATGCTATGCAACCAAACACAAACACAGCTTGGAAGATTTATTTTCCAGCAAGACAATGACCTGAAGCATACAACAAAAGCTACAAATAAATGGTTCAAAAACAACAAGGTGAATATTCTGGAGTGGCAGAGTCACAGACCAGACCTCAGGTTAATAGAACATTTGTAACTTGACTAGATTAGGACTTTTCATGCCCAATCCCCTTGTAAAACCGCAGTGTCCAGATGTGAAAGCTTGATTGAAACCTATCTCTATATAGTATATATAGATAGTGACTTACTTTAGTTTTTAATTTAATTGTCTTTCCTTTGTAGAAATTTTCTTGTCAAAAAAGCCAAATAATATTGGCCATGATACATTTATAAAATAAAAAAGGGTTAAACATCCAATGTGTTAAATACTTTTTAATAGGCACTGTACATTAAAGGCCACATTTGACAACAACATTATTAATTTAACTAGATTTTTTTAAAACTTCAGTTTGGTTATTTCGCCACCATCTTGTTTTTAGAGCCATTACTAGCAATATTTGACAGGAGGATTGTACGAGCAAAGTGAGAAACAGGCAAATACTAATCATTCCAAGCCAAACAGGCTGTTCTGTGGCTGTTAGCTGGTAAATGAGCAAGCAAAACATCTTGTTTCCCACAGGATGAACACCTGTGCATGGTCCATTGATCCACCCAAACTTTCTTCCTTGGGAGACTTTACCCTTTATGCTGTTCCTTCTAACTTCCTTTCTTTACTGCTATCATTATCACCACAGCCACTAAAAGTGCTTAACAATGAACATGACAGGTATCATAAAAAGCTGAATGGACAGAAACAACTTTAATGTAACACATGAAGAGAATTCAGCATATGATCATATTTGATTTCTAAGGCTTCCTATTTTGCAGTGTTTAATTTCTTAGATTGCTTTGCAATGTTCTGCACATTTTACTGTTTGTTTTGTACATGCTCTTAAATCACTTTTAAATTATCATGCATTTTAAAGGCCAGTGTAGGGATGGGCACTACAAAATAGCCAAGGCCTTTTGCTTTAGTGTATGGCATAGATTGTGAAAGGATGGCCTTGTTCATAAGCTGCAGGATAAATGGCAACGGAAGCAATACCCTTGGCCCCACAGGGGTCTGTTTAATTAATTTTCTAACCTAACTGAACCCAAACTAACCACACATTCATACATTAATGAACCTGAGAGCCAAACGATCCCCATCAGACACACAATTGTTTTAGCCTAGTAGACACATTCTTATCTCCTAACTAGTTATTGAAAATATGTTATTAATTTCACTGAAGCTCCAGAAGAATACAAATAAAATACGGAAATCAAGGATGGGAGTAAAATTAAAACTTTGCAGGAAAAGGAAGCTGGAGCAAAATCTGAGACTGAGAAGATAAAGCAGCCATAACTGAGATGATGTAAACCACCAAAGCACAAAGGAGGCAAAGGCTTAAAGCTTCCTCGAGGAACTTTGAAACTATGACAATTCCAGCGCCCCCTGTGGATAAGCCAGTACCTCTTATTATTTTTCAGATTTTTTCTGTACATGTTTAACTGAAAAGTGCAATTAAATGCATCAATCATTTTGAATTATTGCTGTGGAAGTGGTGATAAAAAAAAGACTGCTTTTGTAGCATGCTGTTACTCCCTTCATCTGATATTGTGTATGTTGTTCAAAACTACAAACATACACAGGTGCAATCTCAAAATATTAGAATATTAATGAAAAGTCTTTTTTGTAAAGGTTTTCTGAACCTTTATTCTCTCACTCTGGTTCAGTACACACAACCAAAATCATGGGGAAGACTGCTGACTCGACTCTTGTCCAGAGGACGATCACGGACACCCTTCACAAGATATTTATGGAGAGTTGACTGGAAAGGAAAAGTCTGGTAAGAAAAAGTGCACAAGCAACAGGGATGAGTTTAGCCTTAAGACGGTTGTCAGTCAAAGAAGATTCCAGGATGTACGTGAGCTTCACAAAAAGCTGACTGTGGCTGGAGTCAGTGGATCAGGAGCCACCACACACAGATGGGTCAAGGAAATGGGCAAGTGTCGTGTTCTTAGTGTCGAGCCAGTCCTGAACCACTGATGTCATCAGTGTCTCACCGGGCTAAGGTGAAAAAGAAATGGACTGTCTCTCAGTGGTCCAAAGTCTTGTTTTTAGATGAAAATATTTTGAATTTCATTTGGAAATCAAGGTCCCAGAGTCTGGAGGAGGATCAAAGAGGTACAGAATCCAAGGAACTTGAAGTCCAGTGTTTTCAGTTTCCTCAATCAGTGATGGTTTGGGGTGCCATGTTATCTGCTGCTGTTGGTCTACTGTGCTTTATCAAGTTCAGAGAAGAGATACTGACTTCCTTTTCCAGCAGGACTTGACATCTGCCCACAATGCAGCCAAAACAACCAGAAACTGGGTTGGTGACCATGGTATTACTGTGACTGACTAGAGAATTTCTGGGGAAATGTCAAGAGAAGGTTGAGAGCTAACGGCTGCTATCTGAGCAACCTGGGCTTCATAACAACCCAGCAGCGCCACAGACTGATTGGCTCCAATCCATGTAACATCGATGCAGTTTTAAAGGAGTTCCAACCAGTTACTGAGTTCATTAACCAATGTAGTCTTCCAGAGGGTCAACATTTCTGTATGCTAAATCCATGTTTTTGCACTGGAGTTTTCTGATATGCTAATATCTTGAGATGGTGGGTTTCTGATTTCTGTGAGCTGGAAGCTATAATCATCAAAATGTAAACAAAAAAAGGCATGAAATATTTCGCTTTGTATGACATGAGTCTAGAATATCTGGAAGTTTCACTTCTTGAATTAAATAACAGGGGAAAAAAGAAAATGTTCATCATATTAATTATAATTTTCGAGCTACCCCTGTGACATTAGCTCACAGGGGCATAGAGACAGACAGTCGGGCAGAGGACGAACAAAACATCAACCAGGAAGCATTGAAGGTTTGTGTGAGACAGTGAACTCTGGATTCATTTTAATAACATTCACCCCAATATAACAGACACATGCAGCATGAGTATGTGGACAGTGACAGTTTGTATTATTTCAAACACTAAATCTATTTTCATGCATAAAGGGAGCATAAATGAGCCTTCGAAAGCCAAACTCAGCAGGAAATATTGCTATGAAGATGTCTAATGCTAACTGCTGGCTTCACTGGAATTACTGAGAAATATTTCTCAGAGGCATACAGCGTCTATCAGATGATGATAGATAGTGACTCCCAAAGGGTTCTGAGACTGGTCATAAGAAGACATTTATATTAATGTCAGTGTTTTTATAACAAGCTTAAACTCCTCACTGCAAGATTAAACTAGTTAAAGTGATACAAAAATAAATAAAAACCAGTTTGTGAGAAATATTGAAACACAAGCTATGCAGGCTGCTGGAGTCAAGAAGTGCTCTCCCTGAACTTTTCCCATGATGCACTGGCCTGACCCTCCATCTCCTCTGTCAGTGTGTCTGTATGTCACTGTCACGACACTCACCCTGACTCACAGAGACAAGCCTGCTGAGTCGCCCTGCAGCAAAAATAGCAGCACACACATCCATGCACAGTCTCAAACATGCACATAGCGAGTCTCCATCCCTCTCCCTCTATAATAAATGTCTTTGGTACACCTGTGAAACCTCCAGAAGATCCACAACATTTTCAGAGCCTGAACCTCCCACTCCCTCCATCTGCTGTGCACCGTAGTGTAAACTACAGCAGTGCCCAAAAAAGACTCCCAAATTAATCATGTTGTTGCTGCCTGTTTCCCTCTTTGTGTGCACCACGGAGTGTGTGTGTAAGAAGTTACTGATGATCCATGTCCAAGTAAGCAGTTATGGAACAACAACAAAGAGGGTGGCCCATTTATCTCAGTCCAACACTTTAGCACATAAATGAGAAGGAGAGAAATTATCAGAGGAACCATTCATGAAATATTCTCAACTCCTCACAAGCAGGAGGGATTTTAATAGCATCAGCACAGTGTAGGTACTCTCATGCCCTATGATGGATTTATCAGCTGTTACAACAGGTTTGGTAAATAGTATGACTTAATAACAAGCGTCTGATCTAGAGTTTTCTATTGTGAGTGCAGGTAATTCTTTTGTTCCCACTCATTTACCTGACTCTGCACTCTGAGGCAGTTTGTAAAGATGAGATCGAAGTTAACTTTGTTCCATGCTCGTTTCCTCACTTCACTAAATAGCTGGAGAATAAAGCAGCAGCACAGTCTTTCTTGCCTATAGAGCTGACCAAACACTTGTAATGTATGTGTGGTGTTGTGTTGCATACTGATGAGACACACTGAACATCAGGGAGCTGACTAGAGCTCCACTGGGACACAAAGGCAAGCCCTGAGGCAGAAACATTATCGATCTGAAGTTAAGTGTTCTTCAACATCCTTATGAGATATAAACCCAGAGCAGAGAGGAGAGCAAAGTGGCAGTACACTGAGGAGGAATAACTACCCGCTGCCCCTTAAAACACTGCTTTATTGTTTTTGAGTAGATAAACTGCCAATCCTTGATGTGATTTCTGTGTGGGAATGCTGCCACAGTTTTTTCTAGCTTTCGGTTTTATTGCTGTGGGGGAAATAATTAGATCCATGCTATACTAGGATTAAAACACTTCCATTGCCAAAACTTCAGGAAATCAGGAAATACAAGAAGCCACTATTGAGATAAATGGATTTACAGTTTGGAACTTATTCAATCGGCTCCGCAGTGAGATTGATTTTTTTTTCTTTGGTTTTGCTGCTTTATACTAAACATGGAGTCCTAAAGCTGATGATAGGATGCAGTGTAATCACACTCTTCTTGGTAGTCTGCAATTCTTTGATTCTATTATTACTACTACTATCCTACTACTACTAATAATAACACTTTAGCACCTTTAGAAACATGGATTTATAGAGTGCTTTGACATAAAAGAAAATGCTTACAGCAAAATAGCAGAAGCCAAATAACAAAAACCTAACCTGGCACATCAAAAAGACATAGCATGGGATATATTTCACTTCCCCCTGGGGCAACAGCCCATACATGGTGTTTGAGAACAGTAGAGCCTTTAAATTATTATTTTTTTAAATCTGGAGGGTAATTGAATGAGTGATGTGCTTGCTAGGGAATAAACTACTTAAAGTGTGCTTAACAGGCAGCTGTTTTCCTTGTTCACTGTAAGTGGAGCCAGTTGTTGAACCAAACTCTTACTGAAGCTGGGAGAAGAGCAATAACATCTTCCAAGAAAAGCCTTCAGCTCGGACCTTTGCTCTTATTTTGACAAAGAAATGTGGTCCAGTTCTGATAAAACTACTGCTATAGCTACATCTGAGCTAACCGCTTCACCGGCTAAAACAGCCTAAAACTGAACCACGCTCAAAGCTACCATCTCATTCTCCTTGAATGTCATTGATGAGTCTGGTCTGGTCCAGCTTGGAGCTTTCTAAGTTGGTTTGTCTTGATGACAGACATGAAATCTGACCAATCAATTGAGAGAGGGCTGGCTGCAGAAAATATTTTTGATGGTCATTCTTACAGACTGTTTATCTGAAACATGGTCTCTGTCAGAAATACACTAATGAAATCAGATGAGACTTCTATTTAGGGTTAGAGTAAGGGTTAGGATACCAAAAGTTACAAGTTAAAAACCTGACCTAAAAAATATGAGTACATAATGCTTAATTCAGCAGAGTAAACAGTCTGCCACAGGAAAAGCTCATCCTTCATGAAAACATTCCAACACAGCAAGCGTAGCTAATGCAGCTGTGTTAGCAAGGTAGATAACATAGCTAAAGCCAAGCTCAAAAAAAGTGTAGCTACGTTATCTATGCTGATATGCCAACTCTAGCTTTATGTGTTAAAGCTAATGTTGTTTAAGCTAACATTGCTAAAGCTAACTTAGCTACATTGGCTTATGTAGTAACATTAGCTAGCATAGCTATGTTAGCTTTATTTAAAGCTAACAAAGCTAAAGTGAGACACTGTTTGTGTAACTTCTAAAGCAGCTCTTCATAATTTAATTCCGGATTAGACCGCTGGCTTTTTTTCTGTTTGATTTATGAAATGTAGTTTAGGCCGTGATATTTTCAATGTGGTAATTTCATGAATGTAACTGCCAGACTTCGTTTATGAGTAAAATTAAAAAAGGGGGAAGGAAAAAAAAAAATAAAACTGTGAATAAATTGTACCAGCAAATTATGGCACATCCATTCTGAGAGAGACAATGTTTCAGATGAACGGTCTGTGAGATTGGCCGCCAGAGATGAGCGGTCTGCAGCCAGACTGTCTTCAATCACTCAGCATTTCTAGGTTAAAAAAATACATGAAAAAGAACCCATATAAAAATCTGATGTATATAATTAACCAAGACATCTTAGAGACCCACAGAAAACAAGTATCCAGCGATATCCTAGGGAGTCATTTCTGGAATGTCCGGCCTATTGTCCATTGCTCTCTTTCTCTGCACGTCAATCTGGTGTTTGTACTTTACCTGGCCGTCACAAATTAGTAAATTAACCCTAAAGATATCTACTTTTGGAGATCGGTGCCATCTGTGATCAATGAAGTGTGCGCAGTGTCCGCTCACTCTCCCTCCTTCCCTCTCTCTCCTGATAACTTGCTGCAAAGAAACTTTCATCATGTCTGTCCCGTAAATTCAACCATTATTCTGCAACCTCTCTAGTCAAACGCAGCTTCTACCATTGTTTAGTTTGTGAATTTATGATTAAACTGTGAAGTTCCAGCGCTGGTTCTGAACAAGAATTAATTGACATTGTCAAACTTCCTCGCACAGATCAGCTGTTTAAAAATCAGATCGTGGGTGAAAACAAATAAAGACAATGTATAATTTAAGGTGATTTAACAAAAGATGATAAGACTGAAGCAAAAACATTGAGGAAGAAAAAGAAGCAAAACAGATGAGCTGCTGTGTGTGAGGGAAGGGGGGATGGTTTATATTAGTTTTATTTTGAGGAGAAGACCCCAGTAAAACAGATAGCTAATGAAGTGGGATTAATGTTATGATAAAAACATCCTTTAGTTATTTTAAGATATTTTGAGTATTGTTAAGTGAGTATATTGGGGGGATAGTGGCGGCAGTGGTGGGGGGCTTCATATCAGAGTCTGCTTTGGGCCTCACTTTAGCCAGGGGCGGTCCTGCATCAGATTGTCCTTCAATGAATGGAGTATTTCAGAATGACTGTATCATGATACCATAAGTATCATGGAAAAAATTGTATTGTAGCGGGGAATACACTAGAGTCCTATTTGTTGCAATTATTCTTGCTTCACTAAGTGCTGCAAAGTGTCCTCCTTTTTGGTGCTGTGGAAATGGCCACCCTAGATGAGAAGAGAAGAGGAACAACATCGAGGGAACATTTAAGCAATATGGAGATATAAGATAAAAAAGACAGAAGACTGTAAGAATAGGGAAAACTATAAAAGGAGATTGAAGCATTAAGATTGATAAAAGCTTAAAAAAGACAAATAAAATCAACAAGACACGACACAGCCATAATAGCAAAGAAAAACTAACGATATAAAGGAAATACATAAATGCAACTTTAAAACCGGGAACACCTAATAACGACTCAGTTTCCCCTGTGTAATAAAACCACTTGTTAAATGTACTAATACTCCTTTTACCTTTAATCAAAACAGAGCTCTCATCCGTTTATTGGTCTGATCTCTTTATAATGTTTATTCTGTTTATTCATTTATTTTTCTATTGAACAACAGTATTCTTTTAAGTACTTGTGTATACTGTGTATTTTGTTGCTGTCTGTACCTCATTGCATTTTATTTGTTTTTATGAACAAGCTGCTCCAAACTTATCTTCCCTAGAGGGAAATATAAAGCTATTTGAACTGAACTGAAATAAAGCAATTACAAGCATGAGAAGACATGATATCCCAAAAAAAGGATGAAAAGAGGCAAAGATGAAATCACATAAAAATAAGTTTTAAACAAGTGAGTAAAAAATGACTGACTCTGTGCACCAGTAAACTGTAAATCTCCCATGAATGTCATAACCTAGTCTATTATTAAGTATTCTTAGTGTCACTTTCATTAACCTCTAAGTTGCAGGTCTTATTCTTAAGCAGGAAATTATTCACAAAAACAGCAACGTTCAGTGTGTGACAGCTGCACACTGCAGCATGGTTGTAGTAATCATGTTTTAAAAATAGATCTGGGCTTGTTCGGTGAGTTTTAATCAGTAGTGCAACATCACAATTCAGAGTAAACAAAGCGTGACTTAAACTTTGCTAACTGTCATCTCATCACATCACTTTGTAAGAACTGTAACTTTTAATGAGCTTAATGTCAGCGTGTTTCTCTGTCGGTTCATTTGGGATTAGTCTGCACTGACATACAGAAGATAACAGACTTAAGGGGGGAAAAAAGGAGAAAAAAGTGGCCCAGAAGACATTTATCTCTGATTATATCCCACATTTATAGGACAAACAAGTCTGTTTCATGCTTCTCTACAAGTCAGAGAACTGGAAATCGATCCCTCTTTATCTGCTGTAGAAATTAAATGACCCCATTCAACTACAAACCCAAAAATGTATTTTTCCAGTAGTTTAGCAGGTAACCCTGATGGAAAATCTGGTCCTGACTAGAAGATTTTTTTAAAACCTTAAAAGTATGTACAAATACTATATGTCTTACAGTCTAATGAAAGATTTATTGGTTTTGTTCCGATTGTGTGTGGAGAGAAATTATTTGACCAAAACAGCAACAACAGATTCACCAACAAGCAGTCCTGAATTAACCTTGCAAAGCAGATGGATTAGCTTGTTTCCGTGTTTCTCACTGGTAAATCCATCTTGCCAAGCTCCTGTTTGGCCCAGGTTAAAAAGTGACAGGACCGAGGGACGACCGAGTCGTGACGTAAGCAAGCAGCAACAAGAGGCCAGTGCAAGTATGGCGGAAGACATTAGTGTGGATGCTGCTAAGTTTTAACAAAACTTGACGATATTTCTTCATTAAAAGAACAAAGAACAGTATTGAGTTGTTTTCTTTTAAAAAACTACAAAAGTTGTATACTGACATGTCTACAGATGCCATGGTTCGCCTTATGCAGTTCTCTATGGAGTTTACTCCTCGGTTGCGGCTACGTCACGTGTTTTGTTGCTCTGATGGGCTCGTAAAGATGTGACAGACAGAATGTTCATCCAATCACCCTCTGAGTTTTTTTTTCAAAGGCTCTGCCCTTTCCCAAACGCTGTCTATTAACAGATGGATTTGTGAAACAATCCATCTGGCGTGCCAGGTTATTATGAGTGCGGCTGAAGTCACTAAAATAGTTTAAACATGGCTGTTACAGAGCAAGAAGATGGTTAGTAAATTTAATTTGCTACAGTTGTTGGGCTTCCTTCTCCAGTCAGCTTGCTTTCTAATCAGTGACTTTTTTTCACATGCCAATCCAACAGGATACTTGATTGTAAATTTTAAACATGTTTTAATATGCTGTGCTTACTTTTGTCAGAAGAAGAGTGCTGGGCCTGAGGGTATGGCTTAGGGCACAGTGTTGACTAAAATAAAGAAGCTGAGGCCATGATTACTTTGTCAACTTCCATCCAGGTCAGAGGGAACTCTCAGAGGGAAGTCTGGTATTTGATTTCACTGCTGTCTGATCAGGACAAATGGCTGACCTGCTCTCTCCTCTGTGTGAGAAATGGCTGGTTAGACCAGGTTTAAAGCAGATGATAAAGAAAACTGACAATATTATTAACTGTCTTACAATTATATACAACTGAGGATCTTAACAGAATAAAAACAAGAGAATAGAGAAATTTAAGTAGACCACAAATACGCCTCAAAACTGTAAAATTAAAACGTGAATTATGAATAAGAGGCAGACTGTCTGACAGATGGGGCTTGCTTTGGCTGACAGGAGACTGTCATGGAGTTTCAAACCTCAATTTTAAGGAGAAATTTGACTGTGTGTATCAGCTCTTTTATTCTACAAGAAAAGCAGTGGAGGCTGAGGACTTTGCTCACTCAGTCTGGAGGTTTTTTGTGCTCATCTCTGAGGAGTCCTGTGTAAGATTCAACCCTGAAATAGAGGGGTGCAGGAGGTACAGGAAAAAGTTAGAATTGGGACTGAGCATTGCAACTCCTGTTGTTTCTCAAAGTCCAGGGTCCTTCCTCCTTCTGAGTCCTACAGAGGTGAGACAAGAGTCCGCCCTGGCAAGTCTCTAACACACAATTGAAGCAGGCTAGTGAGTGTGTGTAGTTACATCATTGGAATGGTCACGCCCACAAACAATGTGGCGACAAAAATCAAATAGAGACAGTACTAGTTGTAGAGGCACCTTCTAATATTAATCATATAATCATATAATTATATAATTTATAATAATACAATCATATTCTATTGTGCTGCTTTTACCCATCCAGTTTAACTTTGATCCTATAAAGTTACGTTGATGGCATATTAACAGTGGAAACAGGACATTTAATAGTGTATTTAGCAAGCAGGACCTGACTTTCTCCTGATATTTTGATTTTTATATATATATATTTTTTAAAGTAAAAGAGAAAGGTACACATTGGATTGTGGGTAATTCCTGCAAGTAGAGGATACATATGTGCATCCTTGAAAATTCTCTGTTTGAAGGACTCAGTCTTTTGAAAAATTTTTGAGGATCCTCGACACTGGAACAGTGTTCTTACTGCAGTTTTGACGTAGTATCCTTAAAAAACTGCAGTTCAAAGATTCTTTCCTGGTTTTGAGAAATGGCATCTGTCTCAAGCTGCAATGGGGCACTCAAAATGAGGGGTACAGGGAGTAGTAATAAAAGTTAGAAATGGGACTAAGACTTGGCCGGTACCAGGAACCAGCAAACGCCAGGTTCCCAAGCCAAATCTGTCCAAGCAACTGATATCTGCGTGCAACTTGAGAAACAAATGTGTTTGACACTGTGGCACAACCTAATCACATTTTTATTTCCAGACTTTGTCAAAAACATTACAAATTTACAACATGATGTTGTTACTTCGTTGCATTTAAAACCTTGTGTTAGAAATAAATCTAAGACAAAGCCTTTCTTTTTCAGACATACATAGCAAAATCAACCTGAACCTCAATACTTTACAACTAACTCACTTTTATTTTACATTGGAAATGAAAAAGGTTCTAAATATGTAGCCACCAGCAGCTCCTCTCCATTATCAGATTTAAAACTGAAGCAAATTACAGATAAATAGAAAACTTCATAGCCATGTTTATGCTGGTTCATCTTCATCACTAGATCATCACTATCAGCACTCTCAATACATGCTAAATAAAAAAACCCTTACACTCGTAGTAATGGCAGACACAGCTGTAGTTGTAATTAGTATGGAAACTGTGATGATGATGACTTTTAATTATCTGTAGAAATAGTGAAACATGCATGTCTTCATGTATGTAATATGTTCCCATTAAAAACTGTAATATGTTGGTGAAACGATTAGCTATAGAATGGGGATGTGAGCAGCGGGCAGCCACAATATTATCCACAGTGACTCATGGGTAATGAGATCAGTGCAGGCCTGTCATCTGGAGAGGAATATATTAAACAGGCTGAGGCCCGTAAGTGCTTTATGGAGGCACGCGCAGTGTTTCATCACAGCTGTAATAAAAGTGATAAACGCAGAGATGGAAATAACCCAGACTGGGGCCAAATGATCACCGTGGTCCTAGGTGGAGCCTCATCAGCAGCTCGCCACTCTCTCTGCCTGGACGGGCTTTGCATCGGATAAATTATTGAGAGGGGTTCCATATCAGCCAGGGAAACACCACATCAATAAATGATGCTGTCATTTTAAGCTAGAGGATGGAAACTGTAACAACTGAGCAAACAGTCTTGACAGGTTATTGCTCCTAGGGTTACATTAGTGGTTGAAAATGTTTGCTTTGCTTTTGTAGCACTGAGATTCGGTCCAGCAGATGATTAAGATGAAGAATAGTTTATTTCGGTCTTTTAAAAAAAATCTCCTTTTTGAGGCTAAACGGCAGTGTTGACAGTTATCTAAGTGGCCCACTTCATAATCTTAATACTGATTTTTGTTCTTTAAAGTTTCTGCCTCCAAGGCTGAGAGAGGCAAAGCCTGTAAATAGCTTACTATAATCCTATGATATGGTAATGTTTACTTTCCATACTCTAGAGAGCTGACACAGAACTGGAAGATATAATGGATGCTAGCAGTTGGCAACTGAATGGATTAGATTTTCTTAACATGTCTTTCCTAACATATGAGTGCAGAAAAATATCTATTATATCTACTATAGATGTTATTGTGTCTACCCCTTGGCTAATACTTCCCAATAACCCTTTATCTGAGTTGATCTGGTTGTACTTTTATCTAAACTCACCTGTGTTAAATAAGGGCAGTCACTGTGAAGGGGGTGAATATGCATGCAATCAATTATTTACTTCTGTTATGTCAGTTAATCTGTTAATCTGTTTTCACTTTGACATGAATTTTTTTTTTTTTTTTGGGGGGGGGGGGCAAATTATATTGACCATGAAATATTTATCAAATCCATAAAAGGGTAAAAAATGCATGCAGTGAAAAACATTTTATGGGCTCCTCATATCAGTCTTTTTACAAACAGCTAAAACCTCCTCACAGAAGCATTCACTCATGCTTTTTTTTTCAATTCATTGTCCATTTAGCAGAATACTTTGTATTTAGCAGTAGGTTTGTGTTTTGCTTTAAAATAATTGACCAGCATAGATCTCTTCCCAACAGGTAAAAAAATATACTATGCTTATTATATCCATTAAACACAAATCAAAAGCTAACACTGTTTAGTTTAATTAGTTTAAGATGAAGGATTAATACACATAGTCTGCTCCAGGTACTGTTATAAATCCACCGACTAGAAAAAAAAAAAAAAAAAAAACACTGAGTGAGAGAATTTGTTAAGAGAAACAGTGAGGAAGCTTTGGATTTAATGTGTGACACCAGTTCAGCTCAGCCCAGGGGTCACAAATCAGTCCAAGATGCTGACTGTGGAGAAAAAATCTGAGTAAAACCTGACTCACTGTTAATCCTGTGGGAGTGACTCATATATAGATTAGACTCAGTTCCCTCCATATTATTCCAAACCTGTCCAGCTTCAACTTTACACTTGGCTTCATATTGGTGAATTTTTCTTGCTGCACTGCACAGTGGCACTTATCTAAATTGCTCAGACTGTTCTACCAGCGCCCAGATTTAACTACAGCATAACTCAAGAAACACTGTATGAGGAATAATTCTGTCACAATGTCTGTTTTATGCGCCTGGGCTTCCACAGTGAAATTTAAGCTTTAACATTTTATTCTTCTTTCAAGTGGGATATTTGGATTCTTCTGTGCAGAATTTTTGCTAAAACCTTTAAAACGGAAATTAATGCATTTTCATTTAGTGACATATCCCAGTTCAGAAAAGTACAATGTAACATCAAATGTTTATTAGGGAAAAGTCTAACATTCTTTAAAATATTGTTTCAATTGTTTTCTTAGTAATTCAAAGGAGAAGAGATCTAACTTTTAAGTCCTGGTGCTGAGTTTGATCCAGAGCTAGGAGTAGTTTAGCTGAGCTTAGTTTAGCCTAGCATGGAAACAAGGAATTAATCAGTGCAATGGTCAAGCATGTAGTTAAACGGCTTCATACTCTTTTATAGGGCTGCAATAATAGATTATTTCAGTAATTAAGCATTCCATTGATCATTCAGACTCAGGCCTAGCAAGCATTGCAGAGGCCTGTTTCTGTAGTTTGGAGGGACATTTTTAGACAATAAGCCATAAAAACCAAGACTCAACACCCCAGGGTCCTTTCTAGCAAATTCAGACTGGACCCATTTCCTCCCTGGTAGGAGACCTGAGGAGAACATGCAGGGGATCCACAGGTAATAAAAGCCCCTGTGATCCCTCCTCATTGCCTTTCCATTTCCACTTTACAGCCGCAGACCAGCTGCCTTCTACTGTATGCTTTGTGCTTCTATGGTACCTTTACCTAAAAATTTGGCACAGTCAGCCACAAAGAGTATTCTTTCCTTCCTTTAATGCCATTTGGACAGGAGTGCTGAAGAAAGCCCCTGTCCGAAGAAGAACACACAACTCTTCTGCTACAAGACAAGACAAGACGGACATCAATGGACTGATCTCTACTTACTCCTGGACCTAAATGGATGTCCCCTGTCACATGCGATTACAAGCATTCATTGAAAGCTGTTTATGTTGTCTTCTTGTCTCTACTTATATGTTGTTGATTTACTTTGCTGTGTACATTTATATCCAGCACACCTTCATCTACACAAACACTTTGTGTAAGTGCACCAGACTTTGAATTAACACACAGTGGTTACATCAAAGTCCGGCCCCTGGGTTTCTGTGTGGTGAAGTTACCACACTAAGTTTGTAGGCTCCCTAGCCATGCCAAGGAGCTTTCTTTGTTCAAAAATCCACCATTTTTAAGGTCACATGTGACGCCGCATGTTATCAAGCCATTTTAAGAACATCTGTCATCTTTTCCTTTGTCTCTTTTCTCTCATTTACACTCTCACAACCACACATTAATCACACTTTACTTTGCTTTCTAAATACTTTGTTGAAGTTTAGTTTTATACTAGTTCTTAGTTTGATTAAGTGTCATTGATTCTGATTAATGCTACTTTATTCAAATTCAAAGAAATACTGCATGTTCAGCATTTTTTAAAATGCATCACTTTTGCCTCATTCAAGCAGTATTGGTTATAGAGAAATGAGAAAAGGATGCATGTCTTTTAAATTAATTGCCATTGTTGCACATCGGGTGTTTTCTTAAGAAAATGTATTTTTGAGTTATGTGCTGATGGCATTTTTGAAATTTAAAGGGAAGCTGTCTTAAATAATTATATTAGATAATGAGATATTTAGTATTTAGATATTAGATATTTATATATCATTAGTACTACCTCATTGGACTTTGGGAACTTAGCACACAGATTGACTGATATGGTATGTAACTCTGTTTTATAGTGAATACACTGCAACACATCTTTTCTTTTTAGTTTGCAGTGATCACACACTTGGGACATTTTCTGTTGTTTCTGCTGGCGTGTCTGTTCTTCTTGGCCATCTATGTATATTTTCTTCCTTTTCTTCCTCTATGATTTCCATTCCTAGCATCATTTTGTAGCAGTAACCAAAGTAAGTACCCTGTGCCACATAAATAACCACCCTCATGAAACAGGAGGGCATGCTACACACCGCGTGCCATTACACTACAGTAGCTGTCTGTATTTAAACCATCAACATATACGTGTACAAAACTGATTTAAATGAAGTCGGAGGCAAATTATTTCCCTAAAGGATTTTTAGTGATTGAATTACTTGAATAATAAAAGGAGTTGTTTCAGTCCTACTCTTTTAGGCTTTGGAATGTATGTATCTGTTGAGTATGTCTAATCCCACATTGATGTACTGATGTCTCATAAAGCTTTCAGGCTCAGTCTGTCTCAAAACGTCCTAGAAATGAACAGGACATGTATATCTGAGAAAAGGCTTATGTATATCACCACAAAGTTATCACACAGACAGTTGAGTCCATGATTATTCATCTGTTTGCAAACTGTGGTCACTATAGCCTGCACACTGAATGTGACCATTTTCTAATATTGCCATACAATAGTTTCAGTCTCTGTTTTTCTTAAAACACTGATCATTTCTTACTTGCTTTTTGAAGTGTATTGTCTCTTCTTTTTAACACAACTGTGCTTGACCAGGACATGATTGTTCAAAAAAAAAAGATAAACCAAAACTCTAAACTTTCCTTGTTTGTAAGAAAATGGTGATGCTGATTAACCCGAGCAGAGATTTATACGTGGGTGTTTGAAAAATGCAATTTACTCCAACAGCTGGTCGTATCACATCGTGGCATGGATGCTACTTTTGCTAAAATTGAAAATGATGGTCCTCCTTTCAAAGAAAAATACTCTTTAAATTGAAGTTCTCCATTAACTTATGTCTGGGTATGACATTACTTATCCACATTTTCATTGCAATGCACCTCTGTCAGAGCCTTTTATGGCCACCTACACGCCACTAAAAGCTCCTCAAGTTGTGAATTGGAGAGGCAGCTTTCCTTAGCAGACGTTCACTGTCGGCAGTCTGCCATCTTATTGCCTCTGGACTCAGCTAGAAAATGTTCACAATGGGTTCTCAGTTGTGTAAATCTTGTCTGGTTTAGAGACTGAGGAGCAGACTCCCAAGGGAACCATTACAGAGATGTCACAGTAGAGAAGTCGTCCTTAGAGCAGGGAACCTGTAAAATATATATTATAGGAAAACCTAGAGCGCTCACTACTGCTTTAATGCACTGTTAAGGAAGAATGGAGTAAAAAGGGGTGGTGGACAGAAAATGGAGGGAAGAAATGATGTAAAAAAGACACAAGAAAGGTGAAAAAAGTCAACAAAAGTGCAAAAGAAAGACAGCCATGGCAAAGTGCCTTGGTGCCCTAGTTGAGGAGTCTCTCAGGCTTTCGTTCAGGACAAGGGCAGTGATGTGTATGACATAGAAAGAAGTCGAAACACCGAGCACCTGTTCTCTGTCCTTCCTTTAACCCTCAGGCCTGAGGGACGGAGCTGTAAAAACATACAGCTTCAGGACTCAGTTTCCTACCTCTATATAAAAATCTTTTCTCTTAATTCATTTTAAAGCAACATTTGCAAAGTCATCAAGCTGCTTTCTCTGCCCCCCATGTTCAGTGCCCTGGATCCAGATCTCTTCACAGTCTCTGAGTTATCTCACAGTTTCTGAACTCACAGTGCACATCATCGGTGCTAGACTGATTGCTTGGCATTGCTTCATGTGACTGCTAAAAGAACATCTAAATCATGCCAGCAAAGATCCAGAGCTCACTCTCAAGGTTTCGCATCAAAAGGAGCCATCTGTGTTTAGAGTTCATCATGTAAGCACATCTTGAGTAGGCAGCTACAGGGAAATGATCAGAAAAGGGTTATGAAAGATGTTTTCCTGCTACAGGGTGTCATTTAATGGCAAGGGATAAAAAAAAAAAAATCAGACCATTTGACTGTGTTAGTGTCAGTGAGAGTGCATGGGAATGATTCTTCTGCCATGTATGCCACACAAGCTCTGTGGTAATTTCACTTTAAACTCAGTCTAAGCCCGGTCACACCTAGTCACTATAAGGCAGAGATGTTTGTGTATCACCTTTAAAGCACACAACAATCTAACAAGCTTTCTGGAAAACCTAAACACAAGGTGTGTGTCATTTGAAAGATTAAAAAAATAAATAATAAATAACAGATAAA
Source organism: Cheilinus undulatus (assembly GCF_018320785.1). Taxonomy (NCBI): domain Eukaryota; kingdom Metazoa; phylum Chordata; class Actinopteri; order Labriformes; family Labridae; genus Cheilinus; species Cheilinus undulatus. Next base: position 26,780,943 of record NC_054865.1, on the reverse strand, counting down.
ATGAATTTGTGAAAGGAAACAGTGCAGCTAAAATGTGAAAAATTATAAATGAACAAGTTCTTGTTTTTTGTCCATGGCATCTGACTTTCTTTGCTGACTTGCTTCTGAATCAGATGTAGCTTTAAAATGAAGGTTTGGGAGTTAGCTGTACTGACAGCATTAACAAAGTCAAATCTGCTGATGACCAATTAGAGCCCATCAGCTTTTGTCTAACAATAATTCATGCTGCTGGGAACTGCGATCAACTTTTCAGGACTCTAGTGTATAGACAGCAGCCACAACATGATGACCTCTCAGTCCACCCAGCCAAAACCCTAATAATAAAAAGTCACCAATAACTCTTGTGTTTAATTCAATACATTTTGTATCAGTAGAAATTGGCTATTCTTACCTAATGCATTTTTTTGTACCAGGCTGTACACACTTTTTGCAGGGGCCAGCCCACCACACCCACTATAAGAGGAGTTGGCGTGAGCCCTGCACACTTGAATTAAGCACCAAACATAAACAACAACCAGACAGTCAACTTCCTGAGTTCAGTGTTGTATACATGGTTGAAGGACAACTATGTGTCTTTTGATTGATCTGAATCAGAAGAGAGGATTTAGAATACCTCAGAGGGGCCTAGTGAATTATTGAGGCCAATATAGCCCATTATAGGTATTGGCGTTTTGTTTTACTAGAATTAATTATTAAAAAAAGTTCTACTTTGGCTCCACTGCAATGTGTGTCTTATACCTGGCATAATTTCCACTCTCCAAAGTCTCACCAATTGTTCTGCATAAAACACAGTATGATTGGCTTGATGTGACATGTGTACCAGCTAGGGATGTAACGATATGAAAATTTCATATAATGGTTATTGTGACCAAAATTATCACGGTTATCATTATTATCACAGTATTGTTGAAATGTGCTCAAAATGTTCAAAAGTACTTATACACACACTGAAATCATTTAACCAAGTATTCTTAATAAAATAAAATAACACACACAATGTACTTTGTTGGCAGAACATCAAAATATTGACATCAAACATACAAATGTGCATTAAAGATGGCACCTCATGGCCATAAGAGGTAGCGGCACTTTGTGCAAATTGTAGATAAGATCCAAGAATACTTTTCTTTACATTCAGTGCTCAAGACTAGATCTAGTCTTACAGATCTAAGAAAAACTGGTGCAGAAAGAACACTTTCACTGTTTCATGTACCTTTGTGTACAATCTCTCTCTCACGCTTTCTTTCTCGCTCGCTCTCTTGCTTTTGCGCTCTCTCTCGCTCTTTCGCTCTCTCCCTCGCTCTCTCTCTCTCTCGCACTCTCCCTCGCCATGTTTTCAAACTGCGCACGCACACCAGAGTCTCAGAGAGCACTGCTCCTTCTTCTTCTATGGTGTTTAATGGCAGCTGGCATCCATGAAGTTGCGTTACTGCCACAGAGCGCTGCAGCTTCTCCAGGAATTGAGCAGTATCACCGTGAGTTTTCAAAGTGCGGTAATCAAACACAGTTTCAACGGTAATTAAAATTTGAAATGGTAATACTAACCTTCTCGAATTTTACCACGGTTTATAGTGATACCTGTTATCGTTACATCCCTAGTACCAGCCAGTCAACACTTTAGCCTGGGTGCCACTGAGTGTACAAAATTACTTGCTGTTTTCTTGCTGCTACTGTAATGTTTCTCATGCTTGTAGAGATAGGGCTAAAATTTAATTTTCCTTCATTTTCTTGATCACGCAATTTAACTTTTGCCCCATTTAGTACATTGTATGTCATGATAAACGCATATTGGTTCTAAATATTGGTTATTGGTCTCACAAATTAATAACTGTCAGTTTGGTATCAGCCCTGAAAAAAAAAGAAAAACAATATTGGTTGACCCTACCTCAGAAATGTTGATTTATGGCATGATGTATGTTTCTTCATGTTGCAGGCACTACTATTAATAAGAATGCAGTTATGTGGTGGATAATCTCGCCCTGGGTGCCACATTTGCTAGCCCAGCCAGCCAGCCTGGGATTCAGCTATAAAAACAATCTTAAAAGTACAATCCAGGAACTGCAGTTTTCAGCATAATTGACTTCTGTTTTTAACACCACATGCTGCTGTTTGGGCATAATCAGTGGTTATGGTGATAAAATAATTCCAAATGAGACACCAGTTTCCAAATGTTTCCTCTGCAAACACCAATGGCACAAATTCAAGCTAATTTTTTGTCTGATGATAATTAAAGGTTCCTATATTTTCTTTCAGGCAGACAGCCCCTTTTCACCTTCACATGTTCTCTTTTCCTGTATACAATCACTGCCCAGCTAGTGAACACATTTTCTCTTCTGCACCACAAATGGAAACTAGAACCCTTATAAAACTCTGATAAAGACTTAAATCATACATTTCTTTTTAAATCCTGCAAAAAAAAGTCTTAAGATTCTTTACCTATACTCAAGAAAATTTTAAGCTCATTTCATAGGTCTCTGTTTGTCTTGGTTCGTGGTTACAGCGAGGTCTTAGGTGTTTATATTTCTTGGAGATGTATAGATTACACAGGATAGGTGATGAGGTTGAAATTGGGAATATTATATAGGGGATATTCATCGTCATCTGCATTTAGGAGAGCTGTATAAGTCTAAATTTCCTCCTTTCATTGATCCACTCAGTGGGACTGGTGTGGCAATAACAGAGGCATCAAGGACACAACCTACAGAATCAATAAAGCTGGCACATCCAGGTACATGGAGCCATATTCTGCAGCAGGAAGAAGGCACATGAACTGATAATGGTCTGGTAACACTGGGATCCAGTTGCAGTCTGTTCTCCTATTTGCAAAGGTTAAATTTAAAACATTGTTCAGCTGAAAGCAGCCATTCAGGTGATTTTGAAAACAGAATTGGAGCGACATCAAAGACAGAGGTGCTGTGAAGGCTGCGGTTTGGTGTGATGAATTAAACTCTTTAATCTTACAAAGCACAGATCAACAGTCATGTCATTTTCACTTTCCAGAGAGCAATGTGGACTCTGGCCTCAAGATATTACTGACGTGTGATTCTTCTCACATTAAACTATTGCTGTCATTCTGAGCTGAGCCTTTTAAGAAATGAGGGGACACGCTAAATTAGATCCACTAAACTGTGCCAAAAATCTGGAGCTCATTGCTCCTGATCACCAGAGACTCTGCAAATAGAAACTTAATGTCCTCCCCACTTTCGTTTATCAGTCTTAGTCTTTTCTTACATGAGGTCTTACCTTAGTCCAGGAGCTAACTAATACATATTACTGTAATTACTAACCAAACCCAGTAATTTTAATTGCTCCAGACTCAAGACAAACATAAAACCTTACAGCCAAACCTGTATCACTCCAGATGCACTTAAGGAAAAAGTGCAAACACGATCATTTATACCTTTGCCATCTGGTTTCTGTCAGCATGTAAAACTGTGGCTGTAAACTCACAAGCATCTGCAAGATATTTCAAAGAAAGCTCATTACAGCAAAGCGTGCAGATGGCAAACAAACTAATCAAAGTAAACAAAATCATCCCATCACTCATCATCAGTCCAACTATGCTGACAGTTTCATATTGTCTGGAATGCATAATATAGGTAAACAGGTTCTTCTGTAATTGAAACAAATGATGTGACAGGATGTGTTCAAAACTCAGAGAACTGAATAAACTTTATGTGAAACATGCATCTACTATTTATTGTACATAAATGGGGAAATGGGGATCACCTGAGTGCAGTGAATGTGCCCCAAGTGATTGTGTAAAGAGTAGGGGTGTAAATCCCCAGTTTTGTCCCGATACGACACAATTTCAATATTTTAGACAACGATATATTTTCCAGTATCACAAAATCTGCCACAATACGATTTCGATTTGATTCGATATAGGGACCTACAATCAATAGGTGATTTTATGCAAAAATTTCACACAGTTACAGAAAAAAACAGTTTCTGCAGTTAAATTAATGACAGGTCTCTGTATTTAATAAAAATATCCCTTATAACAAAAACAACAAAGACCCAATTACCCCGATTACCTTTAAATTAGGAAAACAACTGTGCACATTTGTGTTAAAACATATTGATTTAAAACAGCAAACATTTTCAGTACCAAACATTTTATTTCCTCACATTCCCAAATCATTCTAAAGCACCAATACGGACTTTTTCTGCTACCCTTTATAATAATGATCAAAATCTGATTGGATCATCAATCAACCAATCGATACGTGATATATGAATGGTTACACCTCTAGTAAAGACACCTGTGACTGGAAGGTCCAGTCACTGGTTAATCAGCATTCCTGGCTACCCTTACACCATGAAGACAAAAGAACACTCCAAGCAACTCAGAGAAAAGATTATTGAAAAGTGTAAGTCAGGAGATGGATACAAAAAATATTTCCAAGGCACTTCACAGTGACCTTGCAAGAAGGAGACCAGTGAGAGAGGCCACTAAGACACCTATAACTACTCTGAAAGAGTTACAAGCTTTAGCAGCTGAGATGGGAGAGACTTTGCATACAACAACTGTTGCCAAGGCTCCTCATCAGTCAAAGGTTAAGGGAGAGTGGCACAGAGAAATCCACTGTTGCAGAAAACTCATATCAAATCTGGACTAGAGTTCATCCAAAGGCATGTTAGAAACTCCATGGTCAAGTGGAAGAAAATTCTTTGGTTTGATGAGACCAAAATGATGCTTCTTGGCCATCAGACAAGACGCTATGTTTGTACATCAAATACTGTATGTCACCACAAACACACCATGAAGTATGGTGGCGGCAGCATCATGCTGTGGGGATGCTACTCAGCAGCCAGCCCTGGAAGGCTTGTAACGGAAGAGGGAAAAATGAATGCAGCAAAATTTTGAACTACTGCTTGGAAGATTCATTTTCCAGCAAGACAATGACCTAAAGTATACAGCCAACGCTACAAGAAGTGGTTTGAAGATAACAAGGAGGGGCCAAATCAAAGCCCAGAGGCTGGACTAATCAGGCTCACCTGGCAAACTAACAACCAAACCTGTCTGAGATCGTCGTCAGTGATGAAAACTGACAGGAGAAGCAGCACAATTGAAAACTTTAAGGGGGGGGGTAATTTTTTAAAGTTTTTATTGCTTTTACTGTTCGCTTTTATCTTTGTGTAAAGCACATTGAGTCTACATTTGTAAGAAATGTCCTATACAAATAAAGTTGAATTGAATTGAATTGAAAAAAGTGGGGTGGGCCAATTGAACCTGGGGGCGGGTGCTTACACACCTACATGACATCAGGAGGGAAAAATCTGAGAACGGCTTGTTTAAGCAAACATTTTCTGAAATGTGGAGAAGGTGTGTGTGTGCGTGCGTTTGTGCGTGCGTGCGTGCTTGTGTGTGTGGATGGGGGTGGGGGGGGTTCTGGTACTTCGGGGGATTGTGGACAGGCCAGGGGCACACAATTTTGATAGAAAAGCCTGAAAAAGTGATTTTTGCATAATGTGTCCCCTTTAATTAAAAAACTAAAAATCAAATGTTTGTTTAATTGAAATCATATTTAACTAATTATTTGGAAATGATTTAATGCTTGTTCATTGTGAAACTTTTAAGATGAGGAACTTAAAAATAATTGCATATCAAATTGCAATATTGGGGAAAAATTGTAATTAGATTAATTTCCCTAAACATTCATCCTCTATGTACCTTAAATAATCCCAATTCATGCATTAATGCTGACGGCCCTGATTTTAAAGGAATGTCACAAAGGACAAGTATGGGAGTGTATTGTATGTATTGATCTGGATAAGCAGGCCTTGCTAGCTCAGTCCAGGTAGGAAGCTTTGCTGCATGCAGTGAGAGTTGTGCCATGGTGTTAAAGACTCGACTGCACAGGACAGAGAGGAGACATAGTCAGCAAAACTCCACAATCAGACCCAAAACTGTAGAAAACTTCATAAACCAGAACAAATTTATTGATGTGTTTGCTCATGAATATCACAGCTGCAGTATTTTTGTGAATGAGAGCTTGAGGTGGAGCAGACAGCTGGTGCAATTGATGCACAATTCATGGAGTGCTTAGTGGCCGCTATCAATTCCTTGTAAACTCCACCTTTGTTGTTTTAGATATGTCAAAGAAAGAAAAAGGAACACCAACAGCTGCATGAGTGTAAAGCTCTCCTTGCAAGATCATGAGCAACTCAGATTTTACATGCAAATCAGGACTTCAAGGAACACGCTAAAGCCAGCACACTGACACATTCACAGTCAGTGCAATGGACAGCAAATTCTTACGCCTTTAAATCAATGACAGCCCAGTCAGCTAAAAAACAAAAATCAGTTGAAGAGAATTATTTTACTGTAAGAGACAAAATTTGAGGACAGAAAATGCCAAATGAGACAGTTTATGTTGTCATATGCTGTATGTGTTAGTGTCGTACAAAAGATGACAGCAGGGTCACACAATCTCCTGAACAAAGACATTTAAGACACTTCACAAACTTTCAATAACACTGCCATCATGACAAATCAAATCAATCACAGTGTACTTCTTTGACAAGTTATCATGAACGACAGGGTGTCCAGCAGAAACCATCTCCTCATTTCTCAGAGGGTTGTATTTTTCTGTAGTTAAATGTCACATTGATATGAATCTAATGATGAAAACCCCATGTGACACTTTTCTATATAACAGTGGTGTTTAATACAGAAATTCTAACACCTTAAAGATGTACTACACTTTAAAAAAGTATTTCTCTTACACAGAAATTGACTGCATGTTAATTTTGTTGTGAATGTCAACAAATTCAAGCAGCTTGAGATTTTCTCTTTCTTGCAGAGTGGCAGAAATAAGTGGTTCAAGATTTTCATTAAGAGTTGAGGTAAAGTAAATACCCAGAGGTCACTCCACCAACTCCTACTCAGCTTCTTAGACCCTTTAATTGCAGTCCATTTAAGAGATTAACTCACAGAGAGCTGCTGATATGAGGACGTTTTTACCTGACTGAGTATACTTGACCCAGTGTGACAGGGTTAGGGATAATGTCTACAGAGAGTGAATTAAACAGCACAGTCAAGTGTGATAGTTGTGCTTTTGCTATGTGGTTTCTGGGTTTTGTCTATGTTTTTCTCCGCCCTCTTTTTCTGTTCTCTCCTACCTCTTCAGCAGTGCATGTGTGCTGAAGGGGGCGTGGCTGGCTTCTCCTGCTGCAGTGGCGATGCACACCTGTCTTCAATCAGCTCATCTACTCTGGCATAAAAGCCTAGTCTTCACTTCTCTGCCAGATAATTCCATCTCATTTGGGCTCTACACTTCTCTGTGTTTTTGCTTTCTGAAAATTTAGATTCTTACTTGTGTTTCTTTTTGTTCTATGCCTTTGTGCGCCCCGCTGCTGGCGTCATCTTTCAAGTGCTTTTCCAGTGAAGATTTATTTCTCAATCTTCTACGATCCAGCCCGCTCCCTGTCGCTACTGCCTGCCTTTTTCGTTGTCTTTTTTTTTTTTGAAAATAAAGCTTTTTGCTCAAGTCAGTCCACTGCTTTTTGGGATCCTAACTTACCAGATCATAACAGTAAAGCCTGATAAACACTTAAAGATTTTTAATAATAAGATGTTGTAAATGTGGAAGCCCAGACAAGACAGCAAAAGATTGATACAACAGTTTTGTTCCTATAGTGTGGAAAGATTATTGATCTAACCAAAACAGCATGGCCACACTGAACCTAAATTTCCACAGTCTGTCTCAAAGCATTCTGTTTATGCCATGTACTCTCGTAAGTGTTTAGGTTTTCACAGCACATGATGCTATCCATCTCTTGCGCGTGCTGAAGGCACTACTCTGCTCTGCTCAAGATGCACACAGAACATCTGGTCAGTTTCAAAATGCAACACTCACTTTATCAGTATTAGATCAAAACTAGTGGCTCAAACCAAAGGTCATCAGTCAGTTATTGTTTTCTGTTGTTACTAATGATCTTCCATTTGTCTTAGGAAAAGCCTACATGGATGCAGAAAAAATAACAATATAAGCAGCAACTTTCCTGGGATATGGACTTTTCCGAGGCCCTCCCCTCTGGCGGTAAGCTGAGGTCCATGAAGACTGAAACCTTGAATTTACTGGTTTGCAAATAGTTGTATTAAGTCCCTTTATCATCGAATTCAAATGTTCACATTAGTGTTAACATCTGTTCCAGACGCATAGAGAGCAGAGGAACCAGAAGACGATGTCTCTTCTGTGGTCTTTTATTAAAATCACCACTGTAAATAAATGCTGCATGCTGTCTAACATGCTTGTAAATTACACAGTGTGGACAGGAGCAAGTGATCCTGTGAACAGTTACGGTCATAAATTAAGACAAAAATTAACTGAGGATTTCATGATCTCACATCTTTATCTTCTCTGTTCTGCTCCCATTCAGAGAATGATTCTTTTGCTGTCAGTCAGAGCAAAATCACGACACATAGAGAACACAGCAGAGAGGGATAATGTGGAGATTACAGGTAACAGATTCAATTAATAAAAGACAAGAAACTCTTTCAACTGCAAATCTCAGAAAATCCCTTAGAGTTAAAAGTGACTAAAGAGTAAACAAACACATCAGACAATGGGAAAGAAGAATTGGCAATTAACTATTATTAACTGGAAATTAATAACAAAATAGAAGAGAAACTATGAGGAAAGTCATAGAGATGGTGTGCACAAGGATTGTACATGTTAAAGCCAGATCTGGCAGTGAGTAAAAACTGATTTGCTGAGGTTGTTGAGCTTTCTTCTTCTGCAGCTCACTACTTAATTGGCTATGGTCTTGCTCCACATTAAGATCCACAGAATGAATGCTCAACTGTCCTTAGGGTTTCCCATACACAGCAGGGTATCTGAGCATAAATACTGAACATGTTTAATACTCCCTATTTGATTTTCACACCACAAGAAAATCTGGAAAATGAAGATCAAACAAATTCTGGATTTAACTCTGTCGAAAGAAGGGCACTAAAGCAACCAGAAAACTTGTCTTAATGCTTTGTAAACCACACATCTCTGTGGTAGATCCCTGGCTTCACATTATAAGAAGAGCCTGAGGGCAGAACTGAAACAAAAGGCTCAGCGCTCTGACACCACAGACAGCGGTTCGTTCTTTAAAAAGTGCAAACAGCCAATACTGCTGCCCTGACCGAGCAGACAGCAGGTCAAATGTGTTACTGATCACGGCCCATAATAGGAGGAGGCGCCCTGCATCTGCTGTGCTTGCACCCAGACAAGGATCCAGAAGAGCACACAGACACAGCAGGCCACTCAGGCTTTCTCACACACATGCACAGACACGCAGACAAACATGCATGCAAGCAAAAGAGTTAAATTGCCTTATTTCATCAAAACAGCAGACCTGCAGACACAGAAACAGGCATGATCTCGGCAGCTATGTATCCTCCACACAGATTGTTTTTCATTATCTCTCCTCACACTCCCCAGAATGCAACGTGAGGACACTTGTGCATTGGATGAATTGGTTTATTTCCTTTGGGGACAATGTGACTGTCACTGTGCTGTCATAAGAGTCAGGATGGTGCCAGAGTGGTTTGTAAGTGGAAAACTGAGCCAGAGCAGCCGTGCAACAGCTGCTCTCTGGTACTGATCTGCTGATAAAAGAGGGAGAACATATCACTGAAACAAGCAGAGAAACCCCCCAAAAAACAAGAGGTTAGAAAAGAAGGAAAGAAAGGAGAAGCTCAGTGAAACAAGTTTGGGAAAGAGCACAATATACAAAAAAGAGAGTGGTATTTTTAAAATTTGAGCCTTCTGTTCCTGTATTTAGTGAGAGACAAGAAACACTGGAGTAGAGTGGGGGAAGACACATCAAATGCCAAAGGTTGAACCTGAACCTGGGTCTGCAGGGACTTTAGTCTCCACACACAGGGTGCTCACCTCAGCTACCAAACAGGCACCCCAACAATAGCATTTTTAAAACAGTTTTGTCGACTTAACAATTTCATCTTCACACCATCTGAGCTCACACTGTGCCTTTCCCTTAACAACTGTGTTATTGTTGTGGGTGGATGTAAAGAAAGAAAGGAAAGAGGACAAAACCTTTAACACAAACTACAGAGGTAAAATCACACTGGCAGCAAAGATAAAAGTCTTGTTATTTATGTCTCAAACACATAGTCAAAGTTCAACTCACTCAGAGAGACTTCTGTATATGCTTGCTCAGCATTATGTGACTCAAGGAGCTCTGGAAATATGTCAAAATGGAAACCGTTTTAAACAAGCTTCATGCCCAAACTTTGCATCCTGATCAGTGCCTCCACTTTACATTGATATCAGCTGATACTAACCCTCTTTCAGACAGTCGACCATTGGTTAACACTGTACCATGAACCACTGTCAGTAAACAGAGTTATCTGTTGTGTTGCATTAATTCAATGCAGGCATTCAAGACATCTAACTTCTAATTTAACACAAGAGGCATTTTATCAGTCAGAAGTCACCCGTCAAACAAACTAAAATCTGTTTTTGTGGTCAAACAAGAAAAAATGTTGCCATTACATCAGTGTTGGTATCAGCCCGGATTTTCACAATCACTGCATCTCTACTGTTTATCTAGCCTGTTGTCTTTGTTAACTTATATTAAACCTGATATTCCCTTTAAATTAAACTTCTGGAGCAGAATTTTGCCTTTCAGAAATTTGACAAACTGCCCTTAGTGGAGCTAATCGAATATAAGTTAACTTTCTTGAATTTTGGTCTCTTAAATACTTTGTAATGGGCGCCGTTCACGACCTCATTTTAAAGTATACGAGGTATGGCTATTAAATAATGAGATTGTGCTTATGAGGATAAAACCACGTGGTTCACAATCACACTGCGTGTTTTATATGAAAGCACGCACAACAGCTGCAAGTTTCCAATAAGTGACGTCTTTAGTTCACTGCTTTTTGCTGATGTACTGAAAATCATTACTTGAGCAAGTTGAGCAATGTCCAAGACAATGAACATTCTGGACACCAATACACATCGAAAACATTCAACAAATTCAACAAATGGTTTATAATTGATCAAAGACTCAGTATAAGAATGAGAGTAGAAATGGTCTCCATTGTTAAAGGGACATTTCGGCAATTTTACATGAAAATTTGAACATGACAAAAGTGTGTGCCAAAGTCATCCCAAAACTTTTGACTCCTGATTAAAAGGAGTGACTGCATGTGATGACACTTGGATCTTCCAATATCATCCTGAAACAAAACGACAGTCAATGCAACGGAAAACACCATCTTAACCAAGGATGAAGAAATCACAGCAAAGTAAGTCCAAAGTAAAGGCCACATTGTTTGATCTCTTTGACATTAAGGTATCTTTTTGGTGATGCTAAGATGGCACCTTGGTCACCTCGGTACTGCGGTCTCTGGTACTTGTTGCTTTTTTACTTTTTAGTGTTGTCTTCTGCACTCCCTCTGCTATTCCAATTAGTAGAGAGGAATTATTGCGCATTGAGCTATCCAGCGCCAGACTTTTTGCTCAGCCAGACTGCTTTGCAGAGATTCTGGTTGGAGGAGCAGCAGCTCTCTGTGGATTTAGATGGCGACGCCGGCGTGGGAAACGAGCAGGAGCGCTCGTCAGGCTGCGGCAGTGGGGATTAGGCACCGCTCTCCCCTCCATACACCGGGGAAACGTCCGCTCTCCACAAAGTGGATGAATTGCTGCTTCTTTTAACCAAGAACTCGGACTTTCGCCATTCTGCTGCCCAGTGCAAACAGCACGTGACGTGTCCCACCAGGGACATGAACATCTTGGACCACTGCTACACTACAATAAAGGATGCATATCACTCTGTCCCCCGTGCTGCTTTAGGACTTTCTGATCACTGCCTGGTCCATCTCATCCCGACCTACAAGCAAAAGCTCAAATCTGCTTAGCCTGTAGTGAGGACCACCCCACTGTCTGACCCTCTGCCTGCACTGAGGATCTGTGAACAGGATGTGCGTCAGCTCTTTCAGAGACAGAGGACCAGGAAGGCTCCAGGACCGGATGGTGTGTCTCCATCCTGCCTGAAAGTCTGTGCTGACCAGCTAGCTCCCATCTTCACACAGATTTTCAACACCTCCCTGGAGCTGTGTGTGGTCCCCTCCTGTTTTAAACGCTCCACCATCATCCTGGTTCCCAAGAAGACCCCCATGACAGGCTTAAATGACTACAGACCAGTCGCCCTGATGTCTGTGGTCATGAAATCCTTTGAGCGACTGGCGTTGTTCCACCTGAAGGACATCACTGATCCCCTGCTGGACCCCCTGCAGTTTGCCTATCGGGCAGACAGGTCAGTGGATGATGCAGTCAACATGGCTCTGCACTACATCCTGCACCACCTTGACTCTGCAGGGACCTACGCAAGAGTGCTGTTTGTGGACTTCAGCTCTGCGTTCAACACCATAGTCCCAGAGCTCCTCCAGCAAAAACTGTCACAGCTCACTGTGCCCCCCTCCCCCTGTCAGTGGATCACCAGTTTCCTGTCTGACAGGAGGCAGCAGGTGAGACTGGGAAGCACCACATCCAGCACACGGACTCTCAGCACTGGTGCCCAACAGGGGTGTGTTCTCTCCCCACTGCTCTTCTCCCTTTACACAAATGACTGCACCTCAGGGGACCCCTCTGTGAAACTACTGAAGTTTGCAGATGACACCACCAACATTGGACTCATCCAGGACGGCGACGAGTCTGCATACAGAGGGGAAGTGGAACAGCTGGTCCTCTGGTGCAGTCAGAACCACCTAGAGCTAAACCTGCTCAAAACTGTGAAGATGACAGTGAACTTCAGGAAGAGCCCCCCTTCAACCTCTCCTCTCACAATCCTCAACACAACAGTCCCTACAGTTGACTCTTTCAGGTTCCTGGGGTCCACAATCTCACGGGACCTAAAGTGGACTTCCCACATAGACTCTGTTCGGAAGAAGGCCCAGCAGAGGTTGTACTTCCTGCGTCAGCTCAGGAAGTATGTTCTGTATGTTTAAGCGTCATTTACACTCATAATTACAACACTGGGTATGGGTTTATTAGTATGTTATTAGATAGGGTAAATTAACACTTTTTATTCAGATTTTCAAGATAAAGGTCAGAAAGCATTTATCAGTTGTTAGTTAAGTATCCTGTTTAACCTCCTCCAAAGTAAAACTGCATGTCTGACAAAGCACTCAGAAATCAAAATAACATAAAATGTTACTTAAAGAGACACACTGCAGTCAAGTCCCAGGGTAAATATCTTGGTGAAGTGTAGGAATGTTAGAAACGAATTCTGTATTTGCATACGGTAAGGTGGTCTTATTCTAACTGATAGATTAGATGATTTTATTTGAGAACTTAATGTTAAATATTCATAAATAATATGCTTAATAATTAGAGTTTATTCATATCATTGATTCTTTTTAAATATTCTCAGTGTAGTGATTGTATGCCTTTGTCGCCTACACACAGTACTACACAGCAGTATTTCCTGTTGTTGTAACCTGCAGGCATGTACAGCCTTCTGCTTATCTCACATGTATAACCTCAGCACATGAGAAGTGATCATACACCCACACAGGACCTTTAACATTATTTCACACGGATGTAGAAAAACAAGTGGAAGTGTATCGCTAAATATGAAATCTTGACTCTCTTGATGCTGGAAGCTAAAAGTCAGCAGTGGAGAATAATACCTCAAAGTAAACCCTACAAGAAACCTCTGCTCCTATCACATAAAATCAGTTACTTGTAAAAATGAGTAGAAATGTTTGAACTCGGGAGGAAGTGGAGGAAAAAGAAAGGCAACTGCAGTCATGTGCAGTCCAGTGCCAACACTTACAGCACGCTATTTACAACTCTTGTAAGGAAATTTTTATTTTGTGTCAATCTTGGCACATCTGTGGACAAACATTTTATCTCTTTGTTTTTCATGGCCTTACATTTTAAAGTTCGTACAAGAAAAAAAGATCCCTGTTATCTTTCAACTGTCAAATTCATTGCCAAGTTGCTTTAGCAAAGAAGTGTGATATTTGTTTGGCATTATGTTAATTTTCTGTCTAAATCAATAGGACTAGAAATGAGAGGTGTAAATCTGATAACTGCAGGACTATCATCTGATCCTGTATGAGGAAAAAAAAAATTATGCAGACAAAGAAGGAGGCTGACTTTTTTCTTCCCTTAGAGAATAACGTGCATGGTACAAAAAAGTCTTAGTTGCTGGACATGTTTGCCCTTCGCTATTCACATTACTACCCAGCCGTGAGAAGGAAGATGTTTTTGGAAACTTTATTTTCAGCTGAATCCTGGGAGAAACCACAGCATACAAGGTCCGAAACAAGGTATCCCCTGTGCCTGCAGGAAAACAACACAACTCTCAAAGGTTGGTGAACAAGCTTAGTTCACTCTGAGGCACTTTGAAAATATAATGTCAATATTGTCCAAGGTTGTATATCTTTAAAGTTTCAGAATTATTTAAACTATTGAAAGATACAAGTTCTTCTCCTCCCACTCCTACAATCATCTATCATCATCTGATGGTGTTACACATCAGTGTGAACAGACAACACTTTCTCTGTAAACCTAGTATAGCTGCCAGTTTTCATGAAGTCACTTCCAGCAAGGATTTCTTTTTCAGTATGGCACTTACATTACTGATGTAAACAACATTCGAGTTAATACATATCATCCCTTTGAGCAAGGCATGTTCATCTGTCTGTCACAAGTTTCATTTTATCTGTAAATAACTGTAAGTTACACAGCACCTTTACTCTGGTTTACTTCAGCGGTGTGGGCCCCCGAAAGAAATTAATTTTATGTGTGATTTACTTACAGGTGTTATGTTTGGTAAAATAGCAACATCTTAATGCAGATTTGTAAAATAAATGAATCAAACTTTGTCAGGCCTGTCTTTGAGAGGAGAACATGTTTTTTTTTTTTTAAATGGAGGCTGGAATAAATGATTTCAGCTAGTCGGATATCTAAAACTGTTTTTTTTTATGACACATTGTCAGGCAGATTTGCACTCAGGTTGAAAAGTTTCATCTATTAGAGGGCTGAGCTTTATGGTGATGACTGTTTGTAGGAACCACCATGGTCAGATTACTGCTGTTGGATGCTTGATGTCAATAGCATGGACTGTACTCCACTCTGCCTGTTTGTTGCTGTTGTTTGTCGTTAAAAACGACATCCAGCCAATTGGTGCCAGTGGTCTCACAATTAGTGGGATCACCTGAGTGCAGTGAATGTGTCATGTGATTGTGGTATAAAGACACCTGTGTCTGGAAGGTCTAGTGACTGGTTAATAAGTATTCCTGGCTACCATTACACCATGAAGATAAAAGAAAGCCCAAAGCTACTCAGAGAAAAGGTTATTGAAAAGTATTAGTCAGAGGATGGACACAAAAAAAAATTCCAAGGCACTGAACATCCCCCAGAGTTCAGTTAAATCTTCAAGAAATGGAGGGAATATGGCACATGTGTAAATCTGCTCAGCTCAGGCCATCCTCACAAACTGAGTGACTGTGCAAGAAGGAGACTACTGAGAGAGGCCACCAAGACACCTATGACTACTCTGAAGGAGTCACAAGCTTCAGCAGCTGAGATAGGAGAGACTCTGCTAATAACAACTGTTCCCCAGGTTCTTCACCAGTCAAAGCTTAATGGGAGAGCGGCAAACAGAAAGCCACTATTGATGAAAAAGCACATTAAATGTGGGACACTCCAAGGTTAAGTAAAAGAAAGTTCTCTAGTCTGATGAGACCAAAATTAAGCTTTTTTTGTCCAAGACACCAAACACTACATATCACCGCAAATACATCAACCCCACTGTGAAGCACAGTGGTGGCAGCATCATGCTGTGGGGATGCTTCTCTGCAGCCAGCCTTGGAAAGCTTTTTACAATGAATGTGGAAAAATGCAGGAAAATTCTGGGGGACAATCTCATTCAGTTTGCAAGAGAGCTACAGCTTGGGAGAAGATTTATTTTCCAGCAAGACAATGACCCAAAGCATACAGCTAAAGCTGCACAGAAATGGTTAAAAAATCAAGGTGAACATTCTGGAGTGGAGGAGTCAAAGACCAGACCTCAATCTAATGGAGAATTTGTGGTTGGACTTGAAAAGGGCTGTTCACGCCTGATCCCTGTGCAACTTGACAGAGCTTTTTCTTTGTGGCTTTCGCTCAGTGACAAGCTCTGCCATGTTAAATCTCCCATATAAGAATCAAATATCTCAGATGACAAGGGTTACTGCAAACTAACTCTTATGAGTGGATGAAAGTCCAGTCACATCATGTCAATACATTCAGCCTGCTTGATTCAATTAGCTCAAGAGCTTGTGAGGAGCACTCAGCTAGTCTGCTTGGTAAAAGAAAAAAAATGGCTCAAGTGTAGTATCTCAATTTTAATATAAATTATGTTGAAGGCATAAAAAGCCCAACTGGGCGATATTTAATTTTATACAGTAATATCTAGATACAAAAATAAATAAAATTCAAACAAGACATTTTAGAAAAAGTCTTTGCAATGCAACAACGGGGGATGGAAATGAGCCATAACACATTTAAATTAAAAGTTATTATTACATCATACATCTCTAGATGCAGTAAAGTCTGAATCCTGTAAATCCTGTTTCACTTGAATAAAATTCAGTTAGTAACCACAGAGCTTTCATAAATCGGAATCAGGGATTGCAGCAAACCGAGCTTAATTTACTAATATTTCAATACTTAATAAGACACTTCTAAACTGCAATGTTTTGGTAATCTCTGTGTATCTAAATCTAAATTATGGCTGTTTAATGTGTCTTAAAGTGTAAACTATTATAGTGAGTGATAGCTAGTAAGTGAGTATATCTGACATATTGTTTCACCGCTGGTCTTTGGAGAGCAAAGGCACCATCCCTCTCTCCTCGCTCTCCCCAAACTGACTCCGTTTTTCCATAAATCATAGCAGCCTTCTGCCTCATGGACATGGGCTGGGAAACAAACTGCAGTAGTCCACGGACACAGCTTCAAAGAAAGTCTTTGCTGGCAGTGTGCACAATCACAGTGGCCTGCAAAT
Source organism: Cheilinus undulatus (assembly GCF_018320785.1). Taxonomy (NCBI): domain Eukaryota; kingdom Metazoa; phylum Chordata; class Actinopteri; order Labriformes; family Labridae; genus Cheilinus; species Cheilinus undulatus. The sequence goes on along the minus strand of NC_054865.1, from coordinate 26,763,921 downwards.
ACCAAGAAAGGGGCAAAGGAAGCCAGAAAATGGATTTGCTGAGTCATTTAATTGCAACACAGCGAGTGTGCCAAACAGGAATACACACAGATAGATCTAGGAGTGTTCAGCTGACTCACAGCAATGATAAATTCAGAAAAGGCAGCATATTTTACCTGTCAGTCAGACCAAATACAAGTCTGCATTTCAGCACAACACTGAAGCACTGATGTAATTATAGTTAAAGTCTAAATGGATTAAAATGAATGCATTTTTATGCCTTAACATAAATCTCCTCAGTCAACGACAATCTCTGATTCAATTTACAACTTTCAGTTTAAAGGGAAACACCTCGTCACCATGCTTTAACATGCATATTTTACAATGCATTAAGATTAGCATTAGATAAGCATTTAAAAAAAAGCAGATTTTAGCATTTAAATTAATGGAATTCATGCATTCATTTGAACAAAACCAAAAAGATAGAGTCAAAACAATAGTGACTTGGACATAAGTGGTCTTCCTGCATCTAACGGCATTTTCCTGCTGTATCAACTTTATTAACATGATCATGATTATGGTCATGGTGTCCCAGCTTTTCAAAAGCACAGTATGATTAATCAAATATTATGCCTGCTACTTTGATGAGACAGACGTGGCCCAACTGGGGTCCTGACTTATACAGGGGCAACATGAAGCTTGTGTGACATTACCTCACAGCAGGAAAGCACTGTTCCTCCTCTGCTGCTTGTATCATATCATTATGAAGTTATAAAAACACCACTGTATTGTAGCAAGACAGGATACACTATACACAAGAGCAAGAGTCAGACTTAAATGAGAACTGCATCTCTTTTCCTGCTATAGTCCCCTCTTCCTCTGCCCCTCACCTGAACAAATGAGCTTCCAAATAAGCATTCACCTGTGAAAAGTGCTCTGCTTATATCATTTTAAGGCCAATACACTGGCTAAATAGCCAGTCAACACATTAAATAAAAAAGTACTAAAATGTTCCTGCAAGAGTCAAAAGGGTTTTTTTTTAGTGTAACTGTTTAATCAATCCTCAAAGGCAAGGTGTTACATGTAGTAAAAATTGCTCTGAGATACTGATCTGCCATTATTGTCTTAGTTGACATGCTGATGTGTGGTCAGGACGCCTCCTAGTCGGCTCACAGTGGAGGTCTTTTAAAAATGTCTGACTGGAGGGATTATATACCCCATCTGACCCTGGATAAGCAGAAGATGGATTAAAGGGTGGATGTATTACACTGCCGGTCTGCCTACATGTATTTAAGATATTCATGTGATGTCATACACTCAGGAAACCACCTCGTTTCAGTCAAGAAAGACTTCCTACTGCTTTGGGAGTTGTTGTCTAAAGGCGGGCTCACGCTACACGAATTCGGCCAGATTCTGGCCTGACTGCAAAGCTCATTGTCAAAACTCAGGCCCAATATTGAGCATTGGGAACATTTGCTCCTTATCTTTGCATCATCATTTAGAAAGGTCATGACCTTTTCTCCCTCCAGGGAACTAATCTGTACATTTTATCTTATTTTCTTTACCTAATCGCATGTGTACCTTAAGTTCTATCTGAAGGAGAACCAGTCCATTTATCCTCCTCTTGATAGATCCATAATTTTTATCCATAATCCAATGCTCCAATGCATAATTGTTTCTTGTTTGCAGTTTTCTTCTTTTATGAGCTAAAGACCGCTACCATCACATAGAGCTCTTCTGTTGTAGAGTGATTGACGCTCTTTGTCCCGCCCCCCTGAACCTGTGAACGACCAGTCACGGAGATAGTGGTGACGCCAGCATACGATGAGCAGTCGAGATCACTCTTGTAGTGTGGCCAGTCTGTCGGACACAAACATATAGTCTGAGATGGCCTTTACTTGCCACCTATATGTGTTTTAACTTCAGTTAGCTTTTATTTTTAGGAAGAAAGAAAGACAGTTGTTTAATTGGATGCGGTAACTCATGTGGAGACAAGCCTGCATCATTTTACAACAGAGTCCCATCAGAGAAATGAAACCCGAAGAGGAACAAATAGCAGATTAATGCCGTCTGACACTCTGCTCTCTAAATTTTCTGAGATACTGATTTTTGGGTTTTCATTAGCTGTAAGCTATAATCATCAAAATTAAAAAAATAAACGCTTAAAATATATCAGTCCATGTATAATGAATCTTTAGAATATATGAGTTTCACTTTCTGAACCCCTGAAATAAACCAACTTTCTTGATGATACTCTATTGAGATGCACCTGTACATGGTTGCATGTCTCTATAGTCTATAGTTCACACTGACAGATTAGTTGGCCAGCGGGTGTCTGATGTCAGCATGTTGAATTACGGGTTTGTGTTGTATACAATAAATAAAAGTCATTTTGACATCATATTATTGCTCATTTACTGCTTCCAACTGGAAGAGCAGCACATATGGCTAGCCAGAGTTTGCCTGATGAGCTTCTTTATTAAAGCCTGTCCACAATCTCCTCAAGTACCGGAGAAATCCATGCTCCCCTGTTTCAGGAAATATCTGCTAAAAAGAGCCGTTCTCAGATTTTCCCCTCGTGATGTCATGTGGGGAGTTAGTACCGCCCCCAGATTTGGTTGGCCCTCCCCGCTTGGAAGAAAGTTCATCCCTCCTCTCCTGATCTTCCTATCAGCTGGCAGCTGAGAGGAGGATCAGACAGTGGAGTCAGACAGCTCAGTAACATTTAAAGCCACAGACAGACACAGAAACAGCTCGTTCTGAGCAGGGCTGAAACACAGTGGTTTTAAGACGTACAAATCCTATACTGGAATGTTTTTTAAGCAAGGCATGTTTGGAGGACCTCTGAGACAAAAATAAACTTGTCTTAAAGGGGTAAAAAATGTCCCCTTTAAAAGACAGCTTTATCCTCAGACAGGAAAGAAAAAGACAGTATGCAATCATGCAAGCATGACAATGCCAACTTGTGTGGTGTGATCTGTGGAAGCATGGCTTTTTCACAGAGCATCGCACACACTTTGATAAACTGCTGTTGAAATTTCTTTATCTTCATGTGAAAATGTTCTCACATCCCCTTGTGTCCTCTCACTTTTGTCCTCTCAGAGAACAGTTGGAAAGTTTCTGTATTTTTATATTTATTCCAGTAGAACATAATCATACTCTTTTCTCCCCATTTGCTCCAGCGGCTCATTTTATTTTGGTGTTGGATTTCCTTTTTCTGTTTCTCATGTTGTTATTTCCTGACATTGATTTGAAGGTTTGATTGAGTTTGGTTGAACCAAGGTCTGGCTGTGTGATCCAGTGGAGGTTTCATACCTGTCATTTAGGTGTGGTCTGTGTGTTGTGCTCCTGCTAGAGCTTATAGCTTACCAGCTGCTGACAGTGAAACAATGAGACAGGCGCCTAACACTGCAAAGGTGCTGAATGTTGTCCTAAAATGAAACTAAAGTCAAAAAGACTTACAAGGCTTGATACCATTTTCAATATTAAACATGCAGTAAAAATCTTGGCTTGATGTTTTGTACCAGTTAGCTGTTATGCAGGATGATGTAGCCCATACCACATTCAGATGGTTTCAACAACAGAAAAACCTGAAGCTTATTGCAAGGTTAAAGGTATCATTTTAAAGAAAAAAAAACACTTGTGGCATAAAGTTAATGTTGAAATCTTGTAAACTCATTTCTGCTCTCTAAATCTTCATGGGCTAACAAGCCTCTTCTTAATTTAATGCCAGGAGTGCGACAGGAACAACATTACATCAGCATTCAAAATGCCGACACAGAGCGGCAGAGACAATTAGCTGCAGAGCTGCAGAGATTCACTGAGCCCCTGAGAGGACATCCAGGAGTCGTTCTTATTCCTGTCACACAGCCCTGAGCTCAACAACAACACACTTCTCACACGTACACCACTCTGGAGCAAAAGGAAAAAAGCTTGAGCTGCGAATCAGATTGTGTTTATGTTCGGGCCCGACATAATGTCCGACAAAACAGACAGGTCAAGGAGGCAATGCTGTCACAATGCAGCAGCAGAATACTACTGAGAGGTTCTCTGTCTGTTTAGACTTATGTCGTCATGTTTTGTCTTCCTTTGATGGCTCACCCACTAACATTGTTAAGTTGTATTTGCTATTAAAACTCACATTGACAGACTGACAATTCAAACAACTGCTGAAAATGGTCCAGACAATAAATGCTGTTTGATGGAAGTCTGAAAAGATCGTCACACAAGACAAAGCTTCTATCTTTTTAATTTCAGGAAGCAATCTCACACAGGGCCAAGTTGGAGCGTTTCACAGTGCACTGGCCACTGCTCCCGGCATGAGTAAAGCCCCCTCTAAGGGCACATGCCCCCTTAAATCACGCAGCCATGCCAGCTTCCTCTTGTAGGGCATTGTCAGCAGTGTTAACATGGGCTGACACAAACAGCAAAGCAAACCTCTGCCAACACAATGTCCAACACAACAGAGGAGTGAGCAGTCCAATCCCCCGGAGGATTTCTCTTCACTGAGGCAGGATGAAAGATGAGAGGGATGAAAGAGCAGAGGAAACGCACAATTTGGAGAAGATTTAAGAGCATGCAGAGGTGACAGCATGCTGCTCAGATGAGTAAACACTTAAGAATAAAATGGTACTCTCCGGTCATGACACCCCAACTTCTGAACTCACAGCAGCCTGCTTTGCTAGAATCCCTAATGAGGCCTGTTGCCATGGACACCTTTTAACTTTGTAACCGCCATAACACAAAATTAAAAATCCGGCTCAACTCAATAAAAGCAGCTATGATATTTCTGCTAGGTGACTTCAATAAATGCCTTTATGGTCCCTAAAAGATGAAATGGCTGCAAATGAGAGCTGCGCACTTGTGAGTACAGCCATCCAAGTCTTTAAGCATTGTTGTGGTTTTTAAAAATGAGACATGAGATAAAGCAGCGTAAAACATTATCAGATAACACAGAGACTAACTGGAAGGCCATCAGGCCCTTGCCCTTTATGATTGAGTTGTTTCTTGTTTTCTTTAGATATGATAGTAGAAGTCCATAGTTGAAAATTGGCTTAATGTAAATGATCTTACGGTTGTCTCCATTACTGTATCTTTACATTTATCATTACATTAAGAAAAGTGAGCATCAAGAGCTCGAAGAAAAAAGACACAGCTGGGCTCATGTTCTTGATTTAGAGTGAAAATCCCATCAGAAACACCACATTTAGGACAGATACTTCCAGGACAAGTCTTTCAATTAAAAGTTACCATCCCTTTGACAATTACATCACTCTCTCTGCACACAGAGGAGAATAGAGGAGCCTTAGATAGAAGCTCCACCTCCGCTTCATAGGATCATGTGTTACCAAACTTCCTTCATCTGCCTGCACTGCATTATGGGTGATGACTGACACATAAAGATGCCCTTTGAAAGACTGATTTTCAGAGCATCAATGTCTGCACTGAGCCTTAGTGTTTCATCAGAAAGATATCAGCTAATGTATGTGGGATTTAGCTGTCCAGCTCATGGATCCTGTACTCCATTTACACTAAAGTAACCTCTGTTTCAAGCAGAGCTGCAATGTTTCCTATGGACATCTTGATAAAATAATCTTGTCTTTACTGCCTTGAGGATAAAAACATGAAGATAAGAGAGATGATACATATGTTAGAAGTGAAATAGCCGAGTAGACTAGGAGCACGTCTGTTAAACAGAAAAAAATTCTAATTAAAAGGAAATTGGTTTTGAAGTCTGGTATCATTATAAGACCGTTCTCTGTAAAGCACAGAACAATTATTGATCCTTTGAGTTAGTAATTGACTTCTAGATTCCTTCTAAATGTCTTCAGCCTGGCCAGCCTTCAGAGAAGAAATAGCATGGCTAATACACAGACTGTGTTACAACAAAAGAAACAAATCAACTACAGCCTTTCTGATGCATAAAGTCTTACCAATGTAAAATCCTCTTAGATATGTATACAGACATGCTAGCTGAAACTATACCATGGTTAAAAAAAAAGAATTCTGCCATCTCCTCTTGGCCTGAGCTCATTTAATATGGACCAGCTCAAAAGGCAGTATCCATGATGGTATATGGGTGTATGCTCCAATAATGGTGAATGATAAATCTACAGGCTTGAAGTTACTTTTAAGAGAGCATCTTTATCTGCATGTAGTAAAGCAGCATGGCTCCACAGTATAAAAGTCCAGGTGCTAAACTGTCCTGCATCTCATTATGGAGCACTTTGAATTGCCTTGTTGCTGAAATGTGCTATACAAATAAACTTGCCTTGCCTTGCCTTATGGCTCGTCACCCACTGAAAATATTTGATGCATCATGAATTATCAGATGCAACAAAGGAGACCCCATTTGTTGAACCATTAAAATCCATTAAACAAGAATGTAAAAAAAAATCAATTTACAATTGAAGAAACTGGTCTCTGGTATAAGTTTTATGAATGCTTACAACCTAAGAAGTAATGCATCAGAGAGCTAAACCCTGTCCCAGCTAATTTGTAACAAGTTGCTGGCATAAAATTCAAAATGGGCATACAGTTTCAACATTAGAGGTGTGATTAAATTCTCATTCCCCTGTTAGAATACTTAATGCAGTGTACTTCAGTGAGGTACATAGCGCTTACTCACAGCAGGGTATAGAGTGGTGCAGTCATGATGTAATATTGTAAACCCAGAAGTTAGCATTGCATGGGTTCCCCACGCCGGCGAGCCTATGGGATTTTTCAGTGGGGTTTTGGATCATTGCTGAAAATAAGATCTGTGTCCAATAAAGTTTATGAAACTTACATGTTTTGTTCATAAAGATAGTCTTCATAAATTAATAACATAAGCATCATGTCTGGTTCATTAATCTGACAAAATTAAAGAGCTAACGTCATGCTATATTGAACTACAACATGGTCAACATGGTCAACTAAATTTAACGTCATCACCCGTGGATACAAGTGAGCAGCAGGCTCAGTTGCCACGCTTAGGATGATGACATATAGTCCTCCTGACAAACGCTGTAGTCCTTGTTAGCTGTCCTTTAGCAACTGCCTTTATTAAGGCGTGAAAAGATACACAATTCAAAGGTGGGGCACATTTCAGATGTATATCATGTTGCAGGATAAAACGTTAAACTCTCTTGCGCTCGTGTTCACCACAGACCCTATTTCAGGCATTTAACCAAAAACTCAGTCAAAAATCCCATAGTCTTTCAGACAAGGGAACTGGGAGTGCAATGATGCTAACTCACTTCTGCATTTTAGGACTCATTCCTGCACCACTCTATTGTGGTCCCAAATTGCACACGGCCATTCTGCACTTACGGGAAGTGACAAGGGTTAAATACCTCTGTCTTTTTTGCTACCATGCTGACAATACCATATCTGCTACCTCTGTGTCCATTTTTCCAACCTCAACACTTGGGTGATTGTGAACCCACTTTATGCTCTTATGTACTCAAAATATCAAGTATTTAGTTCAGAAGAATGCAAAGTGGAACAGACTATTGATGTGCTGTTTTGCCTTATGCACTTTAAACCTGATACACTTTTCCACCATGGCCAGTTTATTTATTCTTAACCAAAATCAATTACCCACTTTCTGTATCCTTATATGGTAGTCTTTGTTCACTATTCTATTGTTTATTTAGTTTCTCTGTGTCGTCCTAACTTTCTTTGAAATCGGGCTGTATATTTAATGTTCTGAGCACTTTTTTATGAGCCCGTCATAATGAAATCTTGTTCTAATGTATACAGTCTGGTGTACTCAATGACAATAAAGTCTAAGTTGGGTCTGAAGGCTTTTCACATCATGGACGATGCAAACAAATGACACAAAATTGTAAATAATTAAGAGTTGACTTTTGTAGCACATTTCTATTCACATCAGGAGTGACACGGTTTTGCTGCTAAATTACGTAGGTTCAAAAATCATTCTCACTGCGGATATCTGCAGTGTGTTTAACACTTTCCTCAGGTAAACTGAGATACAGTGCAGGACCAGAAAGGTCCCTGGGCCTAACTGAGCAATCTGGGTAGAAGGGCCTTAGTAAGAGAGGTGACCAAGAACCCGATGGTTCCTCTGACTGAGCTCCAGAGATCCTGTGTGGAGATTTGTCCAGAAGGACAAGCATCACTGTGGTCCTCCTTCTCCTGACTTAGAGATAGCAAAAAACTTCATGTGAAAGCCAAGTGGCCTTTAATGAATTAATGAAGTAGAGATTTCTTAAACCTAGTTGCATTAGGATGGATAGTTTGATAGTTTATCTCTGTATTAATGAAACAGAAGTATCAGAAATGTCATTTAAATGTCATTTTGTGTAATTTTCCCACAAAGCCTTATTAAGTCATGTTTTGGCTGCTTTACTCCAAGCAGCCTTCATGTAGCCTGGAATCTGAGACCGAGGGCAAATAACACTCACGACTGCACATGATGCTCAGATGAATACTGAGCCAATATGATAATTGAGAAACCCCATACGAGTGTATAACCATTTTAATCAACTCAGAGCTAAACTCATTTGTGTTTTGGCAGTGGGACAGGAAAGGAATACTGTTTAGTAAGATGGAGATGACTAAATCAAAACTTTTTAACATTTGAAATTCTGAAAGCTTCCAGAAAATTACTGGAAGGCTGCCCCTGAAACATCACAGCCGGAAAGTATCCTTGTCAAATGGGAAGGGTGGTCTCAGGAGGCAGGACATGACATGAACACAACCAGTGGCATGATATAAACATCATCACCCCCTCCTACTCGGAGGCTGCAGAAAAAATTCTGGGTAAAGTCAGAGTGAATAATTCGACCATTTTCCAGCACAAGGCTTAAAGATTTGGGGAAATCTTTCGAAGTTTTGTATATGCATGAAAGCACTTTAAAATGTTGAAAAGTTGAGGGATGGGAAATAATTAACTGCTTCAAAGCAAGTCTTCCTCAAAGTGATCTAGATTTTGCTATAAGCACCCTCCCAGTGGTTAATCCTCACAAGAGCAAACTAACGATCCATGCAAGTATGCAAGTAGGTCCGTAGGAAGCTGAGGTCAGGATTTTCTGCAGAGTCAGAACTCACTGACTAATTAATGAGTGACGACAGCTGAGCCATACCTGAACACAGAGGAGGGATCAGGGAAATGTAAATGTACAAGTCAAGGACTTTAGAGCATTTTTTGTAACGTCATCAGCTAAAGACAGTTAACAAATTTAGTCAAAACACCTGCAGAACCCCTTATAACCAGGAGGTTCAATGAGGAATGTAATTACTCTTAAACATTAGAGGTCTGAACTAAATATTGCACTCTGAAGCATTTCTTATTGCATGCAATGTCATTCATTCCAAAAAGAGAGCCAGACAAAATATTATAGTGAGCAAAAATGATGTTGTTAGATAAGAAAGTGAACGTCGCCGCTTATTTCACCTGTTTAAGAGTAAATGTTCCAATGAAAATGCACTTTCATTAAAGATATCCCTTCAAATTATGGTGTCCTGCATGTCGGATTAAATTCATAGCAAACTATTAAAACTGTGATTATGAAAAAAAGAGATCACTTTTAAAATATTCTCTATTACTTTTTCTCATAATTCCAGATGATTAAAGGGGTTGCCTTATCTCCCCTGACCTTCCCAAAATAGGCCTTCTGGTGTAAAAAATGAATTTCATACATATTAATTGAAAAATGTAAGTCTGGGGATTTTTAATTCATGGAGTCCTTCTCAATTCTGACATCACAGCTCATTTGACAGTTTTAAGATGAGTGTTTCTGTAAATTGATGTCAGATGGGTGACAGTTCATTCATTAAAAAGTAGACATCCTATTTCATAGTTAACACCCCTTTCATGTCTCTTCTATCTGTGAGAAAGTGTGAACAGTTTGCTCATTTTTCAGGGTGAAAATGAGGTCATATGAAAACTGGATGTGCAGCGTAGGAATGTCAAATCATTCACAATCATGGCTGTATTACTCTGATGAGATCTGGCATTGCCAAACTAGCATCATTGCTTGTGTCAAAGGATTAAAGTCTCTGATTATGGCCAAATCCAATTCGGTGTTCTCTGAATGCACAATTTCTTTGATACTGGTCTGTTTCTGTAAAACACTTTTATAAGACATCCACTGATGGTTGCTTGTATTTTAAGTTGTCACTCATGGCAAAAATAAGATAAAAGCATGGTCAGACAGAAATGCCATAATAACTACAGGCTTACAATAAGCTACAACAGGCTAGCACTCATTAATGACTCATTACACCACAAGGCTAGAACCCTGCTCTCTATCTCAATAAGGCACCTTAGGGAAATAACATAACAGTGTTAAAGCAAAAACTCGGAGTAAAAATATTACCAATATTACAGATATTTGAAAGGGGTCTGGCTGCAGACCATACATTTCTGACAGCCACTGTCACAGACCTTTCATCTGAGGAACTGTATATCTCTGAAAGGAAGTGCTGAAATTTGCCTGTACAACTTATCACCACTTTTAGTTTTTTTTTCAAAAACTCAACTTTATTTGTAAACAAAGTCCGACTAATGGTGGCTCGCTTTAGCTTTGCCAGTTTTAGCTAAAGCTCACATAGCTACACTAGCTTATTAATGTTACTACATATGCCAGTGTAGCTAAGTTAGCCTTTAGCAACATGAGCTTTCACAAACATAGCAAGAGGTAACATAGCTACGTAGGTAACTTATCTACATAGGTTATGTGGCTGCTTTGTAAGCTTCACTTTAGCTATGTTAGCTACATGGCATTATTATCTATAGCTAGAGCTAACGTAGCAACGCAGATAACATAGATATGTAGCTGCTTTGTGAACTAAGCTTTAGTTTTAACTACGTAGCTAAGTTATTTATGTAGCTTACACAGCTAGTGGATCTATGTAGGCTATGGTGGCTGCATTAGAATGTTTCGCTAGCTTTAGCTAAAGTTAACATGGCTACACTTGCTGCGTACTTAATGTTACTACATTAACTACTACTGTGGAGCAAAGCAGGCTATGCTAGCTGCATTAGCATGTTTTCATGGAGGATGAGCTTTTTTCTGTAAGGAGACTATTTACTTGGCTTTATTAGACGTTTTTCAACCAGGTTTTGCAGGTAAAGTTTTTATCTTTTAACTTTAGCCATCTAAACCCTTACCTCAAACTTTACCCTAACCCTATACGGAAGTTTAGTTTGAAAATTTTGTGTGTATTTCCATTCTATATCTCAAATGAATGTTCATGAGAGTGTCAGTCAGAAATGAACTGTCTATGACCTGTCTTGAAATATTTGGGGAATATCATTATGAACAAAGAAATGTTTTAAAACCAAACAACAGAAATGCACAGTTAAGATGGAAGCCCTTACATATTTAGCTTGCTTATATTTGTCATGGCATCCTTGGATACTGTCAACCATAAAAACCGTTTCAGATTAAAAAAAAAATAATACAAAGTGTTCTTTTGGTTCAGATCAAACCAAAAGGTGGGAGCTCTGTTGCTATTTATTATCACAAAACTAGTTGAAGCAGAATATGTACAAATATACAACCAAGACTGTATTCTTGGTCTTTTATTACTCCACCTTTACACACTCCCTTTAAACCACAGCAAATAACAACACTATGCAGATGGCACTCAAATTACCAACTCTAAACTAACCCTTGCCCCTTCTTCAATACATGAAAATATTCCAGATAAAGTGCTTTATATCAACATAGTGCACTTGCTTGTCCTGTTCAGACATCCCAGTTTGAGGATATGATGTTTGCCATCAGTGGAGGTTTAGGGTTTTATCAGAGGAAAACAACATTTTGTGAAAAAATTGTTTCAAAAAAGGTGTTCATTTAAGTTAAGGGTAAACGATTCATGGCCTTGTTACCAGCAGGGTGGTTGATTGGAGCTGCTTGAGTGTTAGGTGTAATCATGCTTGTTCCCCTTGTTTCTCTTCTTCAATATGGCAACGGCCAGAAAAATATATATGCATTCTATTTTAATTTGAACCTCTTTCAAAGAATTCACTAATGTGGATAAATGGAAGGAGACCAATTTGCCCTCCAACATGTCCAAGTAATTACTCAAAGATAAAGCTGAGCTCTGTGATTGACTTAAGGTCTGTATTAAGGGAGTAGCCCACCTTTTGATAGGATAAATGAATGAATGCAAGCTGTTTGGGAGTTGTGTTGCTCAGACTAACAGCAATGGCTATTTACAGCCCTGAAACATACAACATGGCACCATTTAGACTAACTACAATCAATAGATTGTAAGGTTTTGTATTTGTGTGACATAGAGATGCACATATTTAAAAAAAAATCAGAGCCAATGTTGATGCTACTGGTGAAAATAACAATTAAGCTTACTGCTATGTCTAATGCCATTTTTTTTTTTTTTTACTTCTTGTCTTTTCTTTGTGTCTTTTTTCCGAATTAACTACAACATTTGATCAATTCAGATTGTTAAGAATTCCTCCTCATGCAATTCCACTGCAGTATGTCCTACAAGCTGCATGCCATACATTTTTCCGAGATGCAACTCCCACAATTCCCACATTTTTGCCACATTTGACCAGGAAAACTAATCAGTTCGGAGCTGCATGGTGGAGCAGTGTGTGGCAGGAACGTTCCTGGTTCGGATCCTTGTTGGCCAGGGCGGTTTGCATATTCACCTTCTCTGCAGCCTCTGGCTTCCTCCCACATACCAAAGACATTCTTGTAGACTGGCTGGTGACTCTAAAATGCCCGTAGGTGTGAGTGTGAATGTTTGTCTCAGTGATTCATTGGTAATCAGTCCAGGGCGTCATCTCCCTCATGAACTGGACAAGGACAAGCAGTCTAGATGGTGGATGGATGGATGGATGGAAGAATCAGTGATTCATGCAGCACATACAGATACATATAGTCTAACATTGATGCATGTCACATTATGCACTACTGGGATGATCCATCCATCCATTTTCTATACCACTTATTCCGTTCCGGGTCACGGGGGGGCTGGAGCCTATCCCAGCTGTCATCGGGCTAGAGGTGACTACTGGGATGATATTTGTCCATATCAACATTCAACTGATGCATCAATGCATCTCTAGTATTGTGAACTCCTCTGAGTTCATGTGCTGGTTTTTAAATTATGTGTGATCAAAGCAGCGCAGCAGACTAAATTATTCAGGATTGTCTATGAAATTCTAAAACTCAAGAAGTAAGCCATGATCTCTGCATTAAAACCAGGTTGTGCTTTAAAAATTGAGTACAGAAAAGGTCCAGTTAGTACAAAAACCCCAGTCTGTCCTCTCTGTCTCTTCTATCCCAGGCTAATTTGCCTGGACCTCACCTCTCATTCTGCTGCATTATCCTCCACCTTCAGAGAATGTATGAATTTTTAATCCCCACCACCCATGTCTGTTCTGCAAATATATGTGCTGACATCATAATTCTTATTTTAGATTTGCTCTAAAATGTACCTTGATTATGTAAGAACTGGGCGAGGTAGGGCAATTGGATAATGTGTGACATCCTTTCAAAATGAAGGATTATATTATACCAAATATTTAAAACACCATAATTCTGTGTATGCTACACCTATTATAAATACAACTTTTATCTGCTATATCCGGTAAATTTAGCCATGACAGACTGCAGCACTGGCACAAAGAGCCAGGTGAGCCTTACCTGGAGCTTTCTATCACCTCTACTTTTTTCTTCCTCCATCCTCATTCTTCTTATCCCAGACTAATCTCATCTGATTCTCTCTCATCCCATCATTCCTCTATTCTTTCTTCTTAGTGACACCCAAAGGCCTCAAGCAAGCTGCACACATAAATGCTCGGTGGCTGAGGGACTACAGTCTAAGCAAAGAGAGTTCAGTCAGGCAGCAAGGTCAGTCTGACCTCTGCTCAATCAGGAAGTACATTATGTCTTCTGGGATACACCGTCCTGTCCATGGCAGTAATGACAACTTGATGAATGACGCAGCCGAGGGACACAGTGGATTTTTCTTGTGACTTGCACTTAAAAGGAATAAGTCTGGCAGAGACAGGGGTCGAGAAAATGGAGTTATCTTTGTGGAAGCTTCAGACAACAGGCCTGATGATGTCGGACCTTTTTGTACCGAGAGAAACTCCATCTTCTGCATGTGCACGCAACAGTTGGCTGTACGTGGGTTGCTTTCATGTGACCATCCATCACAAGCATCCACAGGGACCTGGCACAGCGTAAATTGGGCTAACAGAGACTGTTAACCCCATTTAAATAGTGCCAAATGTTTAAAGAACAAATCTTCCCAGAGGCAAAACTCAAACTGGGGTAAAGGAGGCAACAAGTGGAGAGATCAGGGACAATTCCAGAAGGTGACACAAGGAGGAGAAATCTCAGTTTCTGGCCAATTTTTATATCATTTTTAGTTTGCTTTAGGGCTGTGTCCATTAATATCTTATTTTGAGCTTGCAGCACTCACGACTTCAATTTCAGTTCTTTTCCCACCTGAGCTTCTGTTGCTAGGATATGAAAGCTGGCTCATGACTCTACCACTTCCATTGGTAGTAATCATAGGAATTTTAAATTGCTTTGCATGCTCAATATTTATTCAAGGAAAAACAACAACAACAAAAAAACTTTGGAAAGAAATCATGTTTTGGCATTTGCAGCCTTCTCAGACCTGCATCCTCACAAAGACCAGTTGGATCAGTTTCTTCCCCATATGTTGTTGAAAATGATATCAGAAGTTCTGCCTCTTCTTGAAAGTGTCACTGGCAAGCGCAGCAATATTTGTATGCTTGGGACACTATGTGCAAAACAGTGATCTGCATTATTTTTGTATAGAAAATGGGCGCTGCTGACATGAAAAAATGGTATTGGTGGACATAGGCCTTAAACTGTCCGCTCATGTAAATGTACAAGGTGTTATTTTTGGGTATGATAACATCTATTACTTTCACCCTGTGTCATTTAAGTCAGGAACCCTCTGGTAATAGATTTAACCTTTCTCTTACAAAATGGATTAACAGCTTTGCTTAGTGGTGAAAGCTCTGCTCAGATGATGCTCCCTTAGCTAGCCAAGAAGCATGCTTTGACTTATACAGATAAAAACATGACTCTGCATGTCAAATGAATAAAATCTGGTTAGACAGCAATCCATCACTAGGTAGTTTCCACTGAGTGGTCCGGTCCAGTTTGGTACAGCATGGTACACGTTTATTTGCGTTTCCTTTATCAAGAGTTGGAAAGGGTCCCAAATGCAAGAAGCAAGAAAGCAGGAGATGAAAAGGCATCAGGCATATTGGACAGCAATATTTCTTTGATTTTCTTTAACTTTCCTCAGTCAGAATAGCATGTTTGCTTTCTTTCTAAATTAGAGATAAACATGCATAAATAATATCCATGTCCATGATTGAAATGTATCTGTTTCTTAAATTGATTCAACACAGAGGCAAAACAATTTGGCTCAAAGCTATCAAAGGCTCATCAAAACAAAGCACCACACTTTCATTAGTCTACATTCAGAACAAAAATGCTAGATGTCATAGTTGGGGGAGTCCGAAATGCACAGGGCAGAGAATTTTATTTGGATGCACTGGGTGCAGTGAACCTGCAATGCTGCGTTATGCTATCGTGCTGTTAGGCCACATTTTAAACATGAAATGAAAGAGAAACAAAAATATTTAGAAAGGTGGTGGCTGGGGTGGTGGAGGTTAAGCTCCACTTGCAGCAGTATGGTGTGATCATTATTATTTAAATAACCGCTTTGTTGTGGGAATGAGCTGTGATTGGCTGCAAGAGCTGGGAGACGATAGTTAAATCAGCAGGCAGTCAAATGATTGCAGCTAGGCGCTTCTGTGTCATCATGAAACAGGCTTTATTTCCATTTTTATCATTTCTTGCTTCTTTTTTTGACACTTACACACAAAGACAATACTTGGGTGGATCACCATGGTAAATTAACAGCCACCTTCACCTGTTTTTCTTTTATTTGTTTAAATTTGTATAAAGTCATCATCTGCACACACAGGGAGCCATCCAAATCCACTGACTGAGGGGCTACATCTCATGTCAGAAACGGGCCGATGCATGCTGTTTCACTGCTTTTCTTTAGCTTTTTGCTGCTGAAATCATCCTGATTTTCTGCACTTTAGGATGATGGTCGCAGTACAACCTCATCAACAATAAGCCTTTAGATATGCAGCTTACCTGTGTGTTATTTCATTGTTTTTATACAATGCACTGCTGATGATTACTATCAAAAGTTAAATTTACAGAATGGCATGGTCATCTCTACCACCAAATTACAGTATCATTCTGTGAAAATCCACATTTTCAAACAGGACTGCAATTAACTATTTTCTTTATGTAATAATCCTTATTTCTTATCTCCAAAAAATGTTGTTTGATAAGAAATATATCACTGAAACCAAGAAGGAGTCTTCAAATCACCATTTTTTAAAATTCCAACAGCCCAAAATTCTTCCTTAAATTATAGTGTCAGGTAGACAAAGACAAGAAATAAAGTGAGATATTTGAGAAGCTGGAACCATCAACTGTTTTTCATTTTTTATAACAAATAGTGTAAAAAATGCATGAATCTCTTTCATAATCTTACTGCAGCATGTAGTCTGAAACACACAAACAGAGGACACCTCAAGGAAGTGTTACTCTGTTTTTAGACACACAATGTCTCTTCTACTATCGATTCTATGAAAGAAATCATTAACAAAATAGCCAACTCCCACTATAATCTCATTAGGCTTGAACATATGGTCTCACTCTGCTGATTGGAAGAGCTCAGACTGAGGGGGTTTGGCATGTCCAGCAGCTTCTGTGTGTGTGATAAGTGTGCGGAGTCACTGTTGGGCTGCTGCAGAGCTTGGCCAAACACCAGCTTGACGACAGCAGCTGGAGAGTAGTGATGTAATAATCTTGTTGCCATGGAGACCTGTGGTTCCCCAGCATCTCCAAAAATCCAAGGGCGGAGGAAAGTCACTCGGCTGGCTGGCTGGGACGTAGCGCCACTGTGACAGGATGACAGCGGGCCAACTAGTTCTGTACAGTCAATCACTTAGCATTAAGCTGATCGGTGCAGGTACTCCATAGTTAAATAAAACCTAATTATCAGAAACAATAACTGAGGAATATCAGAATAAGTACTTTTACATGTTTGGTATCCAGCACATGATAAACATGAGATTTTATTTTATAAGAAAGGCACAAGAAAGAGATGGGTTTTTATGTCAGAATGTTAGCCCTTCACAATTGCTATGAGGTCAACACAGCTGGGTCAGGCTTCCTAAATCCACAGGCAGAATATTCAGTGAGTAAATCTTCCAATCAAACAGCTGCTTAGAAGTTGTTCGGGGAGAGTGGCTTGGGACCTAGAAAACCTGCATAGCAAATGAGTCTGCAATGTTTTTATCAATTTATGGATGTAGAGCGAATGTAAATGAGTGAAAGTTTTCAGAGTGAACTCACAACAACAACCTGTCTATTATGTGGTCCTTTTGAGTCAGTATTCAGCCCTAATTGAGGCTGAGAGCCTCTTCATTATTTTCATGTAGATGATTTGAGATCTAGAAGAGGCTCTGCATAGAAACAGAGAAACAAAGGTTTGTCAAACTAGTGGAGACAGCGAGAAAAAGAAAGTGATGGGAAACAAAGAAAGGAGGAGGAAAAAGCAGTTCCCAGCAGCCGGATCTCCTCATCAGTTAGATCCTAAAGGGATTGTTTCAAACACGGAAATGAAGTGGTGCCCTTACTTGGCACAGGAATCTAATGAGATGCCTGTTTACATTGGAAATTAGTAGTATTTAAAAACCTTTCAGATGACAAAAGGCTTGAAGGTGATGTTTTTTTTTTTCAAATAATGATACAAAGGTACAATAAAGAAGTCAGCAGGTTTAAAAGCAATGCTTCATTCACATTCACAACCAGAAACCAGGAAAAATAAAAAGCCCTGTTGTGCTGCAAGTTGAAAGGTCGGCAAAGCACTTTCGAGTTTATAACTGAGAGCACCAAGGGAAGCTGAACTTCTGCACTTGATCAAGGAGACTTTTGGATGCTATATCACCTGAAGCCTCACCTGAAGAATCGGTCTCACAGGTAGAATTTGACAGAGTTCATGTTTTCTCAACTGGATTGCAAGGTAAAGAAGTCTGGCTGTTCAACAAGAAGTCTTTTCTCTTCCAATCTGATAGGAGCATAGTTATAGAAATGGTGAAGAAAGATTCAGTGAAGGGTTTTTGGTTCACTCTTTAGAAACCACAATTACTCAGAGACATGTGTGCACCAAGGCAGTCTGGCTGCAGACTGTACATCTCTGACGGCCCCTCTCACAGACCACTCAAATGACACGTTGTCTCCAGCTGAACAGAAGTGCAGTAGTTTGCTGGTACAATGTATTTCCAGTTTTATATATATTTTCTTTTATTCAAATTTATTCATACACAAAGACAGACAAAGTAACATTTCTTAAATAAAACAGAAAAAAATGGTCAGAAGTCTAATCTGGGATAAAAAATATGTATCAACCTGTTTTAGACGTAGTAACATGAACTGTGGCTTGCTTTAGCTTTGTTAGCTTTAGCTCAAGCTAACATATCCATGCCAGCTGTATTGTTAACATAAGCCAGTGTAGCTAAGTTAGCTTTGGCACCATAAGCTTTAGCAAAAGCTAAAGTGTAGTTGCTTTGCAAGCTTAGCTAGGGCTACATTATCTTTGCAGCTACGTAAACCATGTTTGCTGCTTTAGAATGTGAATGAAGCAGATTGTTTATTTGGCTTTATTAAACATTTTGTAATCAAGTTTTGCAGGTCGGGTGCTTAACTTTTAACTTTAGGTATGCTAACTGCTACCTTAACCCTAACCCTACATGGAAGCTCAATTCAGTTGCTAAAGTTTTAGCATGAAACAGTAAAAAATTAAAGATTGACTTGCCAGATTATTTGCAAACACAGTGAATAGTAAAATGCCAGTCAAAATTAAGAGTTGTGAAGCACTCTGATAAAAATCCTTTAAAAAACAGGGATGTCTATGTATCCAACTCACCATGAGTCTTCTTCAGGACATAACAGACAGATAAAGAACAGGTGTTTAAACAGAAGTAAGGTGTCATCTGACACATCACCTGGCAAATGTCACATCAACTCTCTTGGTGTGACCCTAAATATTTTTGCTGTTTAAAGTCTGTCCACCCATCCTGAAGAGCACATGGTCCTGGTTACAATTTTGACCACTTGCAGCACTCACGCTCCTCTCTCTAGTTTTCTAATGTGAGGCTGTCTCACATTAACGGCCTGCAGGAAGGGCCAATGCACCATCTGCAGCCAGACCCCTCTCAAGTGCACAGCTTTACTCTTTGTCACACCTGTTCTCAGGACCCTTGCCAAAAGCTGATGAGCAGGGCCTCTGTTGACTAAAAAAGATTTGTAAGCAAGTATACGCAGCTCATTAGTCTTTAAGGTTTTCAGGAAAATGGAAGACTCTGAGCTGGATTTTGTAAATTCTAAGCGGGCCAAGCAGGTCGCCATGAAATATCTTCACAGATCTTAAAATCGTAACATTTTGACGTTTAGCAGCAGGTGCAAGCTGAAATTGCAGTACTTAGGAACTCAACTATTCTCTGCTGCCTAAATTTACTTTCCAATTTTGGATTAAGTGTTGGTTAATTGAACCATTGGTGTCCACTGCTCCCCTCTGACTGACCTTTTGTTCATTGCAGTAGAAGAGGCTTATTGGTATTGAAGTATTTAGGAATGTTGGGAGTTTCATGCCTCTGTATTCAGTGTCAGTCGTTATTTAATAAAGATTTTTTTCTACTATTTATTGATTTTTGTTCTTCCTTTTCTTATTGGGAAAAAGTTCTGCTAACTGTCAATCAAATGCAATCTAACAAATAAAGCATTATTTCATTCAGTGCATCACAAACAGCATTACATTTTAAAAACAAAAAAGTTTACAAATGTATATTTCAGTCACATAGATTTTTGAATGTTTATTTAACGAGTTCCCTTTGGATTGTCTAACTGCTTAAAAACCTTGAAAAGCTGTAAAAGCAGCAACAGTAGCAGCTCAAGGTAACCCTCTTCTTATTCTCAGCATTTTAATGAATACCTTGAAGGTCAGATTTTTCAAAAGTACACTCAGATCTAAAGATTGCTGAGCGCTTATCCAATTAGTTAACTTTTCTGATTCAGTCTTAATTCAAAGTTGAAACTGGGGCCATCAGGGTTGCACTAATGGGAGGCCTGGGCAGGACTG
Organism: Cheilinus undulatus; assembly: GCF_018320785.1. Classification (NCBI taxonomy): domain Eukaryota; kingdom Metazoa; phylum Chordata; class Actinopteri; order Labriformes; family Labridae; genus Cheilinus; species Cheilinus undulatus. The sequence continues at coordinate 26,743,740 of NC_054865.1, read as the reverse complement.
TGTGGTACTGTTGTTTCTTTTTACAGTGTCTTTCTAAAAACTTGCAAAAAAACATCTGAATAAAAAGGGAGCACAGCTTTTACATGTGCAGGATAAATCAAGTGATGCTCTCATGATTAATTGACATTTTTCAAATTAATTCAAGCCTGCTCAAACACGTCTGTGGTATGGCATAAGAAGAAGAAACAGAATTAACACAATTGTTTTAGAACAAGATGAGTAATCCTACATGACCAAATATTAAATGGAGAATTTATAGAGTTGTAGCAGTTCACAGGGTCCACAGTTCAGTTTGTACCTTGGTTGCAGGGTTACAGTTTGGTTTGGTTTCAGTTCAACAGGAACACAACACCCAGGATCTTTATTTCTAGATCTCTTTAATTTATTTTGAACTGAAAGTAGGCCTTGTTTAAGATACAGTTTTACAACTACATGTGATAGTTTTACAGCTTGTAAAGAGTATGAAACATGGAACAAAACAGAGAGTAAAAGAAAATAATAAGGGCTGTCAAAAGTATTAATCATGATTTATATTAGAATATCTGTAGTTAATTGTGATTTATTTAATCCATTTAGTTAAAATTCCACTATTTTCTTTCAAGCTTTTTTTTCCCACCATGGCTTTTTCTACTGTCTTATAAGAATAATTCACTTCCTGTTTTGACACAGACTGCCTTTAAAGGCTTTAACATGAACTCAACTATGGAATAAGTAACCAGTTATTGACTGAAAAGGAAATAAAGGAACAATAAACACGTAAATGTTTGATAACACAAGGTTTACTTTTGCCTTATCCACTGAGCTGTCCCTGTATTTTTTATTTAACTAAAATGAGACATTAAAGAGCAGTGGTGGACTTTTTTGACCTCAGTGGGGCAGCAGGGAGATGCTGCAGTTGCTAAGTCTGCCGTAAGAGACAAAAATGCATCAGATAAATGGCATTTTAAAGAAATAAGTGCATTAAATGTGGATCTTAAATAATTGTGATAATGCAATTAATGTTGATGGTCCTAAAAATAATGTAAAAAATAACAACAGTTACAAAGAAAGAAAAAAAGCCGCCTTTAGAGTCAATGCATCATACTCTATGATTAACTAGTGAGTATGTGAAATTATCAAACACCTCTTAATGGTTCATAATGTTCCCTCCAGATTGCTGAAGTGTGTGGTCACTATAAGATTATTTTAGGTGTCACAGGCAGCTAGTACATCTACAGTTATGTTGACCTTTAGTTTTAGCTTGATTAAGATATTTAACTGGAAATCTCATGATCAGTCACTGCTCATGTACAGCAGTGAAAGACCACAGTCTGAATGTGCAGTCGAGATGGGAGTGTACATTCAGACTGCATTTATCCCTGTTCCCAACTGTCCTCCTCTCTCAAAAAGAAGGCGTTAAAAGTAAAAAAAAAATAAATTTAATCTTTTTTTTTTTACTAGCGAAAAATTCATTTTTTTGTCACTAGAGAACGATGCTGGTATTGGCTGGTTTCCTGGCAGAGTAATGTGTTTTTCAGGCCGACACGATCTTTGGCCACGTAAACACATCAGTTATGACGCCATTCACAGTGCGCCGAGGTGGATAGCTGGTTGTTACTGTTCCCGTACCTCCTTACAGTGTTGCCAACTTAGCGACTTTGTCGCTATATTTAGCAACTTTTCAGACCACTCTAGCAACTCTTTTTCAAAAAAGCCACTAGTGACAAATCTAGCGACTTTTTCTAGTGTTACTGGAGACTTTTGAAGACTCTGACATGAAAGCACATATCGTTGTAGCGCCTCTCAGTGAGCAGCGGGTGCTGCCGTGGGCCCCTCCCCATCTGAAAGCACTCACAGGCAGTCCCTCTCAGCTGCGGTCAGAGCAGGAGATGCTCATGCCTCCATGTCCAGACTACAGATTAACCGTGCTGTGAAGACGCCTTGACAGTTTTTTTTTATTGTCTCTTTTTGGTCTATTTAGATTGGTAATGAAGACTGTATATAAAAAAATAAATCAATTTGTTATAGGCTCTTAAGTGGACCATAAGGTTTAAAACTAAACCAAATGTAAGAAAACTAAACTTCTAAGAAAAATTGGATTATATAAATGATAAACCAAAAAAAAAAATTTAAAGTAACTCTGCCAGAGTTTCTCTTGAGTCATTTTGCCTAGCCCAGATAAAGGAGGGTTGGAATTGTGAAGTTAAACATTATTGCTAGTATTGGTGCATACTATTAGAATATTGATTGAGAATCGCATACAAGACCCAAAGACAGGTTAAATAATACTGATAGCAAATTACATCACTTAAAAGCAATTTTTATTTGGTTGGCTGGTAAAAAATTTCACTCACCAGCCAGGCTGGCTGGTAAGTGAAAAAGCTAGTTTAGGACCCTGATTGTACCATAAAATATTTTATTAAGAAAAAATGGCCATGCGGTTTTATTACAAAGCAGTATGTTACACAACACATCAACAGTGCATGTAGTAAACATTCTTTCTAAATGTATATATCAGGCCTGTAAAATCAATCCCTCTCTGTGAATCATTGTCATGCCGTTCACCTCTCTGAAAGCCATGAAGAAAGGCTGAGAGAAAAAGAAACACATCCCAGAGGTCAGGCAGACCCTGCACACAAACAAAGAAATACGCACACACTCTCACACAGCTAAAGGCAGTCCTGATCAACGCTGCGTATCACAACAGCAGCTCTCTCAGAGACGTCATGAGATTACAAAGTAGTCAGTAGTCTCCTCACCAATACCAAGCTTACTATGCCAGACAACATTCGAGAAACTAAGCTCAGGGGGGAAAAAGAACATTAGAGGGAAGATGAAAGGCCAATCAGAGAAAGAGACATAATGTATAGGAGGAAAGACTGCAGACTAATTGTGTTTGAGAAGGAGTGTAAGAGAGGGAAAGCAGGAGGAGAAGCAGGGAGAAAAGCAAAGGAGGGCTCTTTGGCTGGCACTTGACTGAAGTGGGCACTGCTCTGCGTATGGAAGTGAGCCGATGATGACTACAGTTACCCACAGCGAGGGAGGGGATGAGCCAGAGCCTGTTAGAGTGCTTAATATTCCACGCACATACCGTTGCTCCACTATAGCAAGAGTTTAAAAATAGACGGCAGCAGACTTGTGGATTGAGGAGCTTGGCTTAAAGGGGGGCTGCAGGCGGGTACAATGGTGGTGATCCAGAGCCGTCTGATGATGTAAGAAGACAGACGGTGGATAAATGCACCATTGAAATTATTATTGACCACTTCTTTTCTATTAAACAGAAACAATCTCTGCTTGAATCGGGGATGTAATCAGCATCAGACAAAAGAACAGAACCCCCCCAACCCCCCTCCCAACATAAATATATTACAACTTTATTTTCAAATACTTTAAACTTATATTAAGACTGAACATTAAGGCACAGGGAAATTATCTCTGCGTTAAACCACTCTGAATATGCATTTTACAGCTTTTACCTGCAGGCTGTTTTTAACCAAATTTAAACTTAAAGGAGACATTTTTTACCTTTTTGAGACAAGTTTATATTGGTCTCAGAGGTCCCCAAAACATGCCTGTTTGTTGCTGAAAAAACACTCCAGTATGAGATTTCTGAATGTCTAAAAACGCCTCTGTTTCAGCCCTGCTCAGAACAAGCTGTTCCTGTGTCTGTGGCTTTAAATGTTACTGAGTTGTCTGACTCCGCCCCTGACCACACCCCTCTCAGGAAATGGATGCAGCACTCCTGATGTTACAGACACTTTTATCCAAAGTTAAGGACCTGACTGGGATTCAAACCATCAATCTCCTAGACCAAAGTCAGCAGGGTAACAAAATGAGCTATCCAGCATCTCAGCTGGTAGCTGAGAGGAAGATCAGGAGAGGAGGGTGGAATCTTCTCCCAAGCAGAAAGGGCCAAACAAACCTGGGGGCGGTGCTAACTCCGCATGTGACATCATGTGAGGAAAAATATGACAATGGCTTGTTTCAGCAAATATTTTCTAAAAGATGGGGGAGGGTTCTTATATTTGAGGGAATTGTGGACAGGCCAGGGGCACATATTTTTGTTAGAAAAGCCCAAAAAAGTGATTTTTGCATAATATGTTCCCTTTCAACTGAAAAACTACACAATTTTCTAATTTTGGCTTCTGAGTTCTGGACCCTAGTGACATGAAAATATGTTAATTGGTAACAAAGACACATTTTTTTATGTCAGTTGAAACTTCAACTTTCATTCATTCGCAAAACATTAGCCAAACCATTATCTAGCGGCTAACAGTGTATCGTACTTTGGGGTAAATGCTAACCTGACACATCAGGTGGATTTGTTTCACACATCCATCTGGGAAAGCTTCAATAGGAAACGTTTGGGAAAAGGCAGAGGCTTTGAAAAAAGCTCAAAATGTGATTGGATGAACGTTCTGTCTGTCATATCTTTATGGGCCAATCAGAGCAACAAAACACGTGACGTAGCTGCTATCAAGCTGCACACGCGCAGCTGCCAAGGAATAACACTAAACATGGCAACTGTAGACACGTAAGTACTCTACCTTTGGCGTTTTTGAAAAGAAAACAATTCACTGCTGTTCTTTGTTCTTCTTTTAACAAAAAAATGTCGTCAAGTTCTGAAAACTGATGTTTTAGCAGCATTCACGCTAAGCTCTTCCTCCTTAATTGCACCAGCTTCTTGTTGCTGCTTGCATACGTCAAGACTCCGTTGCGCCTGAAAGTACTGCCCCTCGCTGCTGATTGGTCCTGTCACTTTCTAACAGGGCCCAAAAGGTTCAGACAGGAGCTTTGTAAGATGGATTCACCAGTAAAAAACAAGGAAACAGGCGTATCCATCTGCTTTGCAAGGTTAGGTAAATGCACAGTTTGCACATAAAAACAGAACAGCTAATAAAGCTCACTGCTGCATCATCTGAGTGCAGTGAGTGTGTCCCAAATGATTGTAGTATAAAGACACCTGTGTCTGGAAGGTCCAGTCACTGGTTTATCAGTATTCCTGGCTACCATTACATCATGAAGACAAAAGAACACTCCAAACAACCTAGAGGAAAGGTTATTAAGAAGTACAAGAAAACTTCCAAGGCACTGAACATCCACTGGAGTTCAGCGAAATCCATCAAGAAATGGAAGGAATGTGGTGCTTTTTGGCGGACAAGACCCATGTTTGGGGACAACAATACACATCACCACAAACACACCACCCTCACTGAAAAGCATGCTGATGGCAGCATCATGATGTGGAGGTGCTTTCCAGCAGTCAGCCCTGCAAGGCTTGTAAAGGTAGAGGGTAAAATGAATGTGGCAAAATATAGGGAAATCCTGGAGGACAATCTTATTCAGTCAGCAAGAGAACTACTGCTGGGGAGGAGATTTATTCTCCAGCAAATAATTACCTAAAGCAAAACAGCGAAAGCTACACAGAAATGGTTTCAATTAGTGCTGTCAAACAATTAAAATTTTTCATCAGATTAATCACAGGGTTGCTGTGGATTAATTTCAATTAATCATGATTAAATATCATTCGTGTTTAATCTATGTTAATAATGTTTGATTTTGCATAAGCAAACAGACTCAATCTCCAACAAACGTATGCTCCACGTTAATGTGGTATTTTAAGCTGTAAGTGCTTCAGTGAAAAGAAAACTCCTTCCTGCAGAATGTGTATGATACTTTATGTAGGTCAACTGCTCCGTCTTGATATTTTTTGTACTCAAATTTCCCATTGAGAGGGCCAACATGCTGTTTAGCATCCATATCGAGTTGGTTGGTCACTACCGGATCAACGGCCCATTTGCGCATGCCCAGCGGCATGCTCAACAGTAACCCTACTTCGACAAACTGCCTGAAATGCGTTGCCAGAGACGTTTCAGGGATTTTGAGTCATTATGCGCTGTAAATGGGTTAATTGCGTTAAAATTTTTTAATCAGATTAATTATGATGATGGATTAACCCACATTAACACGTCAATTTTGACAGCCCTAGTTTCAATATAGGCAAATCCTGCTTGACAATCTTATTCAGTATCCAAGAGAACTGCAGCTTGGTAGAATTTTTTTCCAGCATGATAATGACCCGCATCATAAAGTAAAGCCTGACTGAGACATATGCACAAGGACTCAGTGCTGTGATTGCAGTCAAGGGTGGATTCACTAAATACTGACTTGAAGGGGGTGAATATTTATGCAATCACTTATTTTACCTAACATATTTTTATCTAACTGAATTGCTTTGTAGAAATCGGTTGTCACTTTGACATTAAAGAATTTTTTTGTACATTTTTGCAAAAAAAAAAACAAATTATATTGACCACCCTTGTTTATATAATTAATAAAAGGATAAAACATCAAAGGGGGTGAGTACTGTCATAGGTACTGTTAAAGTTATAGTTAAAGTTAAAGTTAAAGTTATAGTTATAGATATAGCTATAGTTATAGTTATAGTTAAAGTTAAAGTTAAAGTTAAAGTTATAGTTATAGTTATAGTCAAAGTTATAGTTATAGTTCAGTCAGGACCACTTTGTTAAGAAACACACTGAGGCAGGGAGAGAAGCAGAAAAAAAACAGAGCATGCATCAATGATGACAGAACAATGTTGATTAAGTCAGAAGCAGAATAAAGGAGGAGCTGGGGTGGAGGAGGGTTGCAAAAGGCAGCTTGCAGAGGGAATAGCAAAGCATAGCCAGGTTTGAGCAGTTTAAATATGGTAACATGAGTACTATTGGCCAATAGCATGCTTAGAGTGGGTCAGCTGTCCATCAGCTGATGAGGGATTGTATCAAATCAGCTGATTTCAATTAGTTAGTGATTTTAATTAGTTCAGGCAGCACATGACTCCTGCCTGAACAAATGCTATACACTAAATCTATAGTGGATGCACATCAAATGCAGAGAGATCTAGTTGAGACTGTACAACATTTAGGTCAGTATTTAAAGATTGACTTTCTCATTAACTTTGTGAGATATCAGAGAAGCATGATGCAGCAACATAAACTGTTTAAGCAGCAGAGCAGCTTACACAGCACATTGTATAACACAGAGAGGTTTTGGCCATCTCATCAACATTTAGTGCATTTTTAGGAAAAAGTCCAAGGCTACAGAAACTCTTGAGATTCTGACGTACCCATAAATTTAAACAAGGTTGAAACAAGAATCTGAAGTGTTACTACGCAAGACATTTATGCTGCTCTTGCCAAATTCAGCTACTCCTTTCTAAAACACAAGAGAGCAGCCAAGGAGGTTTAACAAAAGCTGCAGATGAACAGTCTCTCTTCACAAGCTCTGTGAAAAATTGATAAGCATAGATGCAATTTATATCAGTGTTAACTGAAGCCTGGTTTTATGCCATTTTAGCTCTTGAATAAAAAGTCTGCTTCACACCATCTGGAGGACTAAAAAGGATTGTTTTACTTCTGTTTTCCCAGGAGAGGACCACACTGACGTTTCACACAACTCCAACAGAGGTTCAGCTACAAAAGGAGAGCTAATGTGTGCTGGCAGATGAGTTAAATTTTATTAAGTAAAAGGTTTTCACTCAAGAGAATAGAGCTGGTAGAAATCTGGGTCTCCCTTACATCATCCAAGAATCTTGAATACAGTTTTTTCACTCAGTAGCAATAACAACAAAAAAGTGATGAGCTTTGTTTAACTTAACCAGCAGAAGCACCTAACAATAGCACCATCTGCCAATCCATCACAGCCAGATGTTGTTTATGGTGATTATGTGGCAAAAACAGACTGCAAATCTTGAAGTTACGTGTCAGGTTTTAATTGCAGAATAAATTATTGTGCATATGGTTGTGTACCTGCTTCAAGAGTCAGACGTTTCATGATTACAAAGTAAAAATGAGAAATCACATAGCAGTGAGTGCTACAGCTTTTTATTGAAGCTGCATGGTTTGTTTGTCTAATTTAGCTGGGGAATAGAGTGGCCCAGAGATGTGTGTCTGTGGTGGAAGAAACACCAAAATATTCTCCACTTTTACTGGGATTGTGTCTTTCTAAATAAATTGAACAAAATCAAATGGAAAGTGAACATTTCTCATATGTGGGACTTTAAATATCAGGCACTTAGAGAAGCAAAATGAAAAAGAAGAATGAATAATAGCTGAACGAAAGTTTAGAGTGTATTAGAAAGCTCTGGATTTGCTGTCTACAGATCAGCTTGCTCAGAGATGTAGTTAAAACCTGTGTTATTTCACAGTGACTTATGATGTCATACCATAAACCCAGCTATTATAGAAAGCCGAAACTGGAAAATTTGAAACACATGATCTATTAGCATCTGTAAAACACAAAAAGCCTAAGTTAAAAGCTGAAATCAGAAGAAGAGATCCTGAGTTTCTTTAATTTTCAGGTTGTGTTCCTTGGCCAAGTGCTCTGCTGATTCACGCTCTTTGTGTTTGTTACCTTGAAGCTCTTGAACGTTTGTTGCATCGTCAAAGGGACTCTGATGAATGTGATCCTACATGTCTCTCACAACTGCTGTGTTATGTTTCTTAACCAAGCAATAGTTCTGCACATAACAAGACAAAAAACACACACAGACGCTACATGTAATGATGCACATGTGCATCTGTTCTGCTGTATGATGTGTCACACTTAACCAGCAGGTAGCCCAAAATAATGAGCGGCAATAATAGTGGTTTCATACAGTATTCCCTCAGAAAACCCTACCTCACAAAGATTCTGATGCTTAGTTTTGGCAAACATAGAGTTATTTTGTATTTTAGTATTAGGTTCTGACTACTGCAGTATGGATTTTGGGTGGAAAATGCGTCACAAATGCAAATGCTTATCAATGACTTTTTCTGTGAGGAAGACAAGCTGCAGAGATAAAAATTAATCTTTGATTATAAGAAGTCTGATGTCCAGTTTCCATCAATGAGAGGAGACCGTAATGCTAGTGCTGGACTGTTATACTTTCAAAATGTATGATATTTCTCCTCGATGCAGGGTTTCTACACACTTTAAAGATCTAATTTAAGACTTTTAAGACCTGATCTGAGAAAAATCAATACCGCTTCTTGTGCAGTAAATAGTCCAAAATGAAAGGTATGCGAGTTTTCTTGGTACACCAGACCAGGACTGAGTTTTTTGGCACATGCAATACTTTCATTCTGTCAATATGCCATGGGGATATTTATTACAAAATATTTTCAGGAGTGCTAACCTGATACTAAACAGTTTGGTTATTATTATTATCATTTTTTATCAGGGGCGACCTGTCAAAATATAGGAGGCCTGTACATACCTTTCAGTGGGCGATTTGCTAGACCTAAAAACTTTTTTTTTAATTTGTGGAGACTCCAGCGACTTTTAAGCATTTTTGTTTCCTGTTGTTAAAAAAAGAGAAAGCAGAAAAGGTGACAGACAAACAAAAAAACAATATGCAGACACTGCCAGGCTGTGATGATGCACTTGATGAGGAATATGAGTAACATTGAGGAGCCACTTTGCATATCATCACCCTGAGAAGATTTGCAAAGATGCGAGAGGCAGGACTCAGGCCTGACTCTTCAGGAAGCGTTCACAGTCCCACTTCCCTACAACAGCACGAGGGCTCAACAGATCACAAGGTGTAGCGGGGAATATATCACCGAAGACTTACAGCTATTTTTGGTGGTGAACAACAAAGGTTTTAGAAGTTAGTTAACATGCTGGAGACAAAGTATAAGTACTACAGTATATGTTTTTAAGCCTAATACTGTAATATTACAAGTGCAATTGTTGTTTACTAATGGCCAATGCCAAGCACACAGATGGCCTAGGGGTCTAAGGCGCGCCCCATGTAAGCAGGCGGCCTGGGTTTGAATCCGGCCTGTGGTTCTTTGCTGCATTCCTCGTCCTATTTCGGACTCTATGCACTGCCCTCCTCTGTCAAATAAAGGCACTAAAAGCACAAAAATAAGTGTTCAAATAATAAAGGCCAATATCACTGTTTTTAATGCCACAATAAATATAGCCTAATACTGTGGATATGTTACTGACGTATTATTGTACTGTAAGATTTTGATACTGCAACATCCCTGGTAACAGACAAATAACTTTAAAAGACACACATAGAGTATGGGATACGAAAAGGAAACACCTATAACTTCTTTAGGTAACGAAAAGCTCAAAGAACAAACTAAGGCATGTGCCATTCAATATCACTGTGTTAAGAAAACTTGAACTTACTAGCAGACCGGAGACATTTTAGGATTGCTAAACGTGCAACAGATGGTCTTGCTTTCTGAAATTAAACAAGAAAATTGTGTGCATTAAATAAAAAAAATAACATAGTGCCTTTCATCAGGATTGCCGGAGGGCTGTGTTATGAATAGTTAGGAAAACATAGGGTTGACTGAACCAAGGGTTCAGATCAGTTGTTCTGAAAATGAAACTCTGATATTTAAATTATTTTTTATTTTTGGTCAATTTGTCAGTAGATCCACTCAGAGCTCAGGGTTGCACTTAGTTTTAATAGACCATAGGTCCTCTTGAGTTTGCTTTTACTTTTTCATCATAAAATTTCCTTAAATAAAATACATACAGAGTGATTTAAAGTTGACTTAAAGCTACTACAAAGAGAGCAGTAGTGACATGAGAACATTTTCTGAGAGCTGGTTAGAAGCTGTGTGAATTCAGGTTTAATAAAAAAGTGGTGCCACACACTTTATATAATCATGGATGTAGTGTCATTCTTCTGTTTTTCTCTCAGTCAAGCCAGAAACAGGCAAAAAGCTAGAGCTAAGGAAGGCCTTAAGTCTCAGTCCTGCCAACAGTCCTTTGACCTTTTGCAGAAATATCACTATCATGACGTCACCACAGCAGATGGCCAAAGTGCCAGTGCTATCATGCATTTTAGAAGATAATTATGTTCTAAGTTTATTTGGAGCACTGAAAATAAGAAAAATTAGAAATTAACAATTTAATACAAATTTCACTGACTCTGTTAAATAAGCAGAGAAACTTTTGAAGAGCAGACCAGAAAAGGCGTTTCTGCATTCACAAGCAGTGATCTTAAAGCATACTAAGGCCTTGATGCCTATGTAGCTGTCCACGCAAAAACTTCTTCAGTGTAAGATTAAAACATCAAATATGCTCAAACTACATGAAGAGGCATTTTCAAGTAGTTTTTTTCCAGTTTTCAACATCTAATTCAGTCAAAAGTCACCTGTAAACAGGTCATGTTTTAAAATGAATTACTAACGTTTGTATTAGTGTTAGTCCACTCAGAACCTCTGTTGTAAATTAGACACTGCTATGGAGCATGCTGTTTTATGTCTCTTAAAATGATTCTAGTCAAGACCTCTTTGTCTTTGCACTTGACTCGTGACATAAGTATTGATTTAGCACTTCTAGTATCAAACAGGGCTTTTTTTTCATCCGATGCACATGGAATTTAAGTCACTCATTGTCAGTCAGGTATCTGCCAAATTATTATAAATAACACTTGTCCTTAAAATTAAAACTGATGGGTAATAGAACCACCCTGTAGAGCATGTGCCGTTAAAGGAGGCTGCTGCTTGGTGGAGCTTAAGTCCTGATATGACATTTTTCTGCCCCTGAATGAGGGGCAGAAAAATAATTATTCTTGATATGAATCTAATATTTTCAATATTGCATGGTTTGGACCAAATTTTTGTTCATGGTTGTGTGATGCCTACCTCTCCTCTTACAACATCTTCATCTGCTTTACACAGCCGCACATTCCCAGGAGATGATAAACAAGACAACTACAATATAAACATACACACCACAGACCACAGCATATGACTGACCACACAGTCAGAGGCGCTGCTTTACCATTGCGATCCTGAATAACACATGCATTTACACTAACTTTAGGAACACATAAAACAGCACTGCTATTAGTGTAGGTTGGTTTAATGACACACTGCACATGCTGAAGGATATCATACTTCACTTCCCCCAAAATGTATAAGTCAAAGCGCTGCAGAGACATAGATAAACATTGACTAAAAATCAATTAAGTCTTATTTGACTGGAAAATCTGCTCATTCTCATGTCTGAACATTAGTGCATTTTGTTGCTTTGCTGCAGAGATATTAACAGAGTGTGCTACCCTTGTGACAGCCCTGGGGTCATTGCTGTCATCTTTATGGTGTCTCCGTTTCCTCTGTCCAATGTAAACCTTCCCTCTTAAACACCCACACACACTCACGCATAGACACACACTCAGAGGATTGTGTTGTCTGTAATGTGCCGAGCCAGCAGGCAGCCCTACAGGACGTCAGCATTCGTGTGTAATCAAAGCTTTTTGCGCTCTTCTTCACAATGCGGCCAACTCATATGCGGGGTAACACCAGCAACATTTATGATTCTGCATTTTTTCTAAGGTATACATGAATGTATGAGGAGAAACCACCAGAGACACAAAAATCTCAGCTTACCACACAGAGGCAGACAAATACACACAGTAACAATTAAAAACACTGAAGAGAAAAACATCATTAGTATGGTGATTAAACAGCAACCAGCAAAGCCACAAGAGGTGAGCTATGAATAAGAGATGAGCATGTCTGAGCAAAAATCACAATGATTTCAAGTTCAGAGCAGGCGACATGAGTCTACACAGAATCCATGCTGTGCCTGAACTCCTCCTCTGTGCTGACATCCTCTGCCTCTCCTAATAACTAAGCCTCATCTTCCTCCTTTAAGTTTGACATAAAAGAGGAGAGGGAAGAGAACAGAGGAAAGAGGAACAGTTGAGGAGACTCCAGTGAGAACAAGAAACTGCTCTCTCATTTCTGTAAAGCCTCCAAGATTTCCCTGCTGTAAAACCTCAATGCTGGGGTGAGGAGGATTTTTTCAGCCAATCTATCAAGCAGCATGGAGAGGCTAATGCACATTCTTTCTGCTAATCTTCAGAGCCTCACTGCAGCTCTCTGAACACATGCTGTACCACCGGCACCTCACTGCAGCCTGGCCGAATACTGTGGATAGAGAAGTGACAGAATTTACCAAATGAGGGCTGCATGACAAGATGTTAGAAAGACAGACAAAGACAGAGACAATTAGAAACATAGAAACATCCATTTGGAAACCTTTCCCTCCTCTTGAGCCTCTTTAGTCTAGTGTTAGCTGTGCTACATTATGCTCAGAGCTGAATCTGCTCCCATACATGCGGCGAGGTGAATTACTTTGGCTGGTTACGATCTGGCAGCTGCTCAGATTCCCACGTTAAACCGCATTCTGCTTGATGTCTCCCAAATATGACAGGAAAATTACTTAATTATGTTTTCGCTACAGAATTAAAAGCAGCCATACAGATGACATATCTACACTAAGCAGCACAGGAGATCTGTTTTAATGATCATTACAATCTTTAATTAAAGCGATGCAGCTCAGTGTGACTCCCTGTGCTTTTGACCTTCTCTTCTCCAGTGTTTTACGAGTTAGTTTGAAGCACTGTAATGTGTCAGCAGGCTGCATGCACACTCATCTTCAGAGCCTGCAAAGATTAAAGAGTTTTCTATACTCACATTTTTATTTCTAAATCACCCCCAAAAGTCAACTGCAAAGGAATGCAGCACAGAATTGATACACTGCACATAACTCAGTAGCTTCCACTTCTTTTCTATCAAAACAAGGTTTGAGAAAAAAAATAATGCTGGTCGTATAAAAGTACGGTAAAAAGAAGACAAGGTTTGTCATATCGTATGTTGATAAAGATTGTTATTCACGTCTTATGTGGTGACCTCCAGTGTTCAAAAATGAAGCCAAGGTGGAAGGTCAAAATAGCTCACTTTCTCATGTGTCTACAGGGTGCTGAACACAAATTTGTCATTGAGGGGTTATCCCTGTATTTTTTAGGCTTTGGTGGTATATGGTACTTGGCAATAGTAGTTATAGTACATTCAGAAAATATTCGGACTCCCTTCACTTTAATTCAAGTTTGTTATGATGCAGCCTGAAGCTACATTTAAAAAAATCATTTTTATTCTCATTTATACACTAAGAACCCCTTCATGACAAAGTAAAAACAGAATTTTAGAAATTGGAAAAAAAAAAAATTGCCTGGTAACCACTTTTGGTCATTGCTGGCGCAAAAAACCTGCACTCGCACAGGCTGTCTTAGTGTTTATGGCACCAAAATTTTTCCCATGCACAGCAGAAGTTAGCAAAGCAAATCACTTTTTTTGGGGTTCAAGGTTTCGCGCCTCCCCTAAGTCCCGTGGTGCCCCCCAGGGGAGGCCCACCTCACACTTTGAAAACCGCTGTTATAGATTAAGGAAGCATCACATGGGATATTTGAAATTATCCAGTATGTTGATATTTATAAATTTAGTTTAGATGATACTGATATCAATTCCGATAAATAAAGGTAGTTTGGCCCCAGAGATTGGAACTCCGGCTCACCAGATGTGTTATTAACAGCCCCTGTCAAATAAACTCATGTACTAAACGAAAACACACTTAAAAGTTTAAGGAATGAGGATGAACAAAGAAAAGACTTTGGCTGACATAGGTCTGTTAGTCCAGCCTAAAAATCCAATAACTTTTTCATGCATATGGTTGATATATAAAGCCAATATAGGCCAATATTCATGGCCAATACAACCAATAGTTACAGCCTATATATCAGTTGTACTATATGGCAGAAGTCTGCAGATACTAATGATTAACTCTTTAAGCTACTCTCTGTTGATACCAACATCATGCCATGTCTTACAAAGTTTTGTCAATAGTTAATCAATCATTTAGGGGTGAACACTAACGTCTGAAAGAAAAGAATAAGACAAGGAGCATTATCGACTGTGCTGTGTAGTGGAAGGAGCAAACTTTGTAACGACTGTATCTACACATGAAAAGTCTCATTCATCCTTATTGCTGTGTCACGTATAGCATGTCTTTGCTGTATTGCCTGGCAGTGTCAGGTTCAGTCAGGCCAACCTCATTATTCTGTTCAGCTGCAGAGCTACTGACTGAGAGAGTAGAGACACAAAGACAGAGAGAAGAGGAGAAGTAAAAGTGAAAAGGAACAAAGAGGGATCTGTGAAATTGAGGGGCCAACCAGGAGAAAAGGCATGAAAAAGAGAAGAAGCATAAAAGAGGTATTAATGGGAACAGAAACAAAGAGATGGAGAGAGACAGAGAAGTTTGAGGGGGAAAGTGTTTGCATTACAGCATTGGCCTTTGATGGACTCCTGCAGGAGCTGCTATACAGCAAACCCAGTGACGTCACCATGAAGCAGCCAAATGTCCTGGCAGCTTCTCCTATCTGTGCTGCGTCTGCACCACTAAAGGCTGACCCATCAAACACCTTCAGAAACATGCATATTAGAGAGAGCTGGAATGAAATATTCACTCTTATCACACTCATGACTGAAAAGCCAACTACACAGACACTTCAGCAGCACAATTTCTGCATGAAATCAGAATATGGAGGCTCAAGTAACTCTAAAGCTAAATAAAACTCATTCACACCACACTTTAAATGCACCGCAGATTATCCAGAACTCACTATGGAAATGTATTCAAGCCATTTAATTTATTATTCAGCGGAGGATTTGTCTTTCTGAGTAAAGGAAAACTGCATTATTTAAAATAATGTTTTAACCCTATGTTTGCATCACTAATGCATCCTGTAGACAAAGACTTAGGAAGTTATGACTGTCTAAATGCAAATATGTTGAAATAAAGACTGAATTGAGGTTAAGCACTAACTCATCCAAAATGTGTTAGACAATAAATACAAACAATTTATACAATAAATTAAATGTTACAGGTGAATCAGATTAAAAAATGCAGCTCTGGAAAAGAGCACTTCTACCACTTCTAATTTTTAATTCCACAACTCTACATGAACGGTGGCAATTCTAATCAAGTCGTTTGAATTCAACAAAGCACGCTTCATTCTATTTAATGAAGGGCTGGTCTGATTAACACCTGACAAGCCACTGAACAAAGCCCAGCTGTTTGACTTTTGGAGCCAAGAGTGACGTCACACAGCATCACAGTGAAATACTGGTGGAGGGCATAACAAAAGGCATGAAAGCTATCCGATACCGGTGTTAACTTTCTGGACCGACTGTGCTGTGGAAAGGGGGCACATTATGTTAACCCTACAGTGAATTCAGAACATGGCTTAAAGGTCACATATTTTACCCTTTTAAGACAAGTTCATATTGGTCTCGGAGGTCCACAAAACATGCCTGTGAAGCTGAGAGGATGATCAGGAGAGGAGGGCGGAACTTTCTTCCAAGTGGTGTAGGCTAACCAAACCTGGGAGGCGGGGCTAACTCCCCACATGACATCATCAGGGGAAAATCTGACAACGGCCTGTTTTAGCACACTTTTTCTGAAAGTTGGAGAAAGAGGGGGAGGAGGGAATGTATTTTCTGATTCTTGGGGAGATTGTGGACAGGCCAGTGGCACATATTTGGTTAGAAAAAAAAAAAAAAGTCACATAAAATGTGACTTTTAACAAACTGAACAGTAATGTACAGCTTTTCTATGACACTTAAAGTGGGCCACATCACTGGCTCTCTATCTCTCTTTCTTTTATGTCTGTTCAGGCTGCCTCTGTGAACCTGCATGTTTAATAAACCAGTTCAACACAGGATGGCATGATGACAGAACAGCCTGCCATTAGTTGACAGCCCCACACAAAGCATCCTGGGAAAACGAACAAAAAAAAAAAAAATAATTGAACCTTTCTAGTTTGAAAGTTGGAAATTTAGAAAACTAAGCAGTTTTTTGCATTGCATATTGCATATTGAGACAGGTATTGATATCATTTGATTGTAACTAGTATCATTTCAACATTTAAAAAATAATACTCTGGTATTGTGACAACTCTACATGAGATCATGAACTCATTATGAGATTTAACTCAAGTCAAATTAAAATGACACATCATCATGTGAAGATTTGAAATCAAATGTATGGATGAATATGCTTGGGGTGTCAATACAGTGAGTCTTGATGTTACTGTAGTAGTGATATACAGTACCTGATGACTAAAATAAGCAGCCCCTGTGGTGGGTGGAGTTGACGCCTTGACATAACTAGAGTGTAGATAAGGCTTTTATTCTATAAGCATTTATAGTCAGAAAAATGTACAAAAGATGTAAGAGAAGCAATATCAGTCTGTCAATTCTGATGGCAGAAATCTCTCTTACACACTCTGGCAGCTTGATGTTGACTGCCTGATCACACAGATTTATCTACAAAGCAGCTGAGTGCTTAATAGTGTATGTTAAAATAGGGCTGACTGAGCATGTTCTTTTTAAGCATCCATGTCACGTTCAAGGTTCAACTGTATGTAGATTTTTTGATGAAAAGGCAGTAATAGGTCTTAATGATGAACTTAGTATTTAAATATTTTCAAACACACCAGAAACCATATTTACAGTTTAACTTCATCACCCTTCTGCTGGTGCTTCCTCCTAGCTGATGTCTGTTATAAGTGCCTGAGCTCATCTTCTGCAGCTGAGACACTGTGACAGCAGTCTCTGAGACAAACAAACAAAGGCAATTCATGCATGTTCTAGCGTGAGATTCAAATGTGTGTGCAGACTGACAGGACAATCACTGGGTTACTTTTCAACTGACTGCATTATGTCTAAAAGTTCCAGCAGTCACTTTTCAACAGCTGTCACAGTGACAAACCTTTTGTTTGTTTGACTGGCTGATTTGCTGAAGGTAAAGGATTTTACAGATCAGATCTGTTCTTACACAATATCAACTCAAGCTGAGAGATATGGACCAAAAATCCTAACTCAATGCTTGTAACTGAATGATGACATACATCATACAGTTTATCTTAATAGACATGTATGAGGACACACACTTCTGATATTTTCTGGAGTCAGCATGAAGATATTGCTGTTTGCAGTTATTTTACCTCGCACTAGACTGGCAGTCATCAGTGCAAACAGGGCTTGTGGTCTGTATCATTTCTGAGGCCAACAGCGTAAGCCTCTGTATAGATTTGAGGGCTGCACAGACACTGATGTCGCTTCAATGCAGTCAAAAATCAAGCTGAGGTCAAACTTAAGTGGGCTACTACCAAATGCCACACAGGGACTTTTAAAAGAAGCCAACAACACAATGTCCTCGTGTGGCCTACATGAAAAATAACATCAAAATAAACGTACTTTTGGAATTGAAAAAAACACATTGAATAAAAATGCAAATTTAATGGAATTTTGAAAATGATAATTAACCATTTAGACTAAACATTTAAAATGACTGGTAATTAATCAGACTACTCGGTGAACAGTCCTTTTACTGAACATCAGGACTAATCTGTTCTTTATTTTTACATTTCAGAGAATTCAATATTGCACTTAGCAACAACCAGATGAGGTTGGAAAACATGTTATTTTGATCTATCTACACACTCTAGCTAGTTCTGCTGATAAACATTCACACACACACACACACACACACACCCCCACACACCCACACGTAAATACACACACACACAAACCAACACACTGGGGTTAATTGGCTCCATGTAAAGGGCGATTTTCCTGAAATATTAATTTTCCTTTTTTCTGGTGTCTCCAAAAGTGCAGTTGGAGTCTACCTGTGACACTGACTATCAACAGCTTAGCTGGTCCTCTGCTTCATGTTTAACTACATTTTTAAAGTTGTTTGGCCTTGACTGAATGAATTATTGCATGTCTTTTGTGAGGCAATTTGAGTCTGTGTTTTACAAGGCACTATATAAATAACTATATTAGTATTAGTACTAGAATTACTGTGATTTTATATTGCATAGCAGTAAATAAAATGGCAGAAACATAATAGTAATCACCAGAGGTAGAGCTAAAAGGAGTGACTGACCTACAGGTACATCTAAAAATAATATAATATCATGAAAAAGTTCAACATTTTTTGTCACTCATTTCAGAAAGTGAAACCCATATATTATACAGCCTCATTACACATAGAGTGAAATATTTCAAGCCTTTATTTCTTGAAATGTTGATGATTATGGCTTATAGATAATGAAAACCCAAAATTCAGTGTCTCAGAAAACTACAATATTGTGAAAAAGGTCAATATTGGAAAGTCATGGTGTCACACCCTAATCAGCTAATGAACTCCAAACACCTGCAAAGGTTTCCTGAGCCTTTAGATAGTCTCTCAGTCTGGGTCAGTAGGCTACACAAACAGGGGGAAGACTGCAGACCTGACAGATGTCCAGAAGACAGTCATTGACACCCTCCACAAGGAGGGTAAGCCACAAAAGGTCATTGCTAAAGAAGCTGCTTGTTCACAGAGTGCTGTATCCAAGCATATTCATAGGAAGTTGAGTGGAAGGAAGAAATGTGGTAGGAAAAGGTGCACCAGTATAAATGCAGCCTTGAGAGGATTGTCAAGCAAAATCCATTCAAGACTTTGGGGGAGCTTCACAAGGAGTGGACTGAGGCTGGAGTCAGTGCATCAAGAGCCACTACACACAGATGAATCCTAGACATGGGCTACAAATTTGGCATTCCTCGTGTCAAGCCACTCCTGAACCAGAGACAACGTCAGAAGAGTCTTACCTGGGCTGTGGAGAAAAAGAACTGGACTGTTGCTCAGTGGTCCAAAGTCCTCTTTTCAGATGAAAGGAAATTTTGCATATCATTTGGAAATCAAGGTCCCAGAGTCTGGAGAAAGAGTGGAGAGGCACAGAATCCACGTTGCTTGAAGTCCAGTGGGAAGTTTCCACAGTCAGTGGTGATTTGGGCTGCCATGGTATCTGCTGGTGTTGGTCCACTGTGTTTTCTGAAGTCCACAGTCAGCGCAGCCATCTAGCAGGACATTTTAGAGCACTTCTGCTGACAAGCTTAATGGAGATGCTGATTTCATTTTCCAGCAGGACTTGGCACCTGCCCACACTGCCAAAAGTAGGTTTCACTTTCTGAAATGAGTGACAAAAAATATTGAACTTTTTCATGATATTCTAATTTTTGAGATGTACTTGTACATACAGAATCTTAAAAATGTTAGAAAACTTCAAATAATGGAATTAAGACTCACTGTGAAAATCATATCTTTTTGTCTTGAGGTGGTATGAGATTGAAATTTTTCAGATGTTAAAAAAGAAAACCGAGCTCATGTTCTTATTATCATGTTTGCACACTGACACCGAAATTTTCATCCGTCATATTTTTTTTTCGGAGCAGGTTTGATTTTATGGGAAATTTCGTATCAGTCCAAGTTTCTCTCGAACTGAAACCTCATGTTAAACATAGGATGCCACCTGTGCAACAAGTCCAGTCGTGAAATTTCCTCGCTCCTAAATATTCCACAGTCAACTGTCAGTGGTATTATAACAAAGTGGAAACCATTGGGAACGACAGCAACTCAGCCACAAAGTGGTAGGCCATGTAAAATGACGGAGCAGGTTCACTTTTTGCAGAGTCAATCGCTACAGACCTCTAAACTATATGTGGCCTTCAGATTAGCTCAAGAACAGTGCATAGAGAGCTTCATGGGATGGGTTTCCATGGCTGAGCAGCTGCATCCAAGTCATACATCACCAAGTGCAATGCAAAGCGTCGGATGCAGTGGTGTAAAGCACACCACCACTGGACTCTAGAGCAGTGGAGGCATGTTCTCTGGAGTGACAAATCGCACTTCTCCATTTGGCAATCTGATGAAAGAGTCTGGGTTTGGCGGTTACCAGGAGAACGGTACTTGTCTGACTGCATTGTGCCAAGTGTAAAGTTTGGTGGAGGGGGATTATAGTGTGGGTTTGTTTTCAGGAACTGGGTTTGGCCCCTTAGTTCCAGTGAAAGGAACTCCGAATGCTTCAGCATACCAAGAGAATTTGGACAATTCCATGCTCCTAACTTTGTGGAAACAGTTTGGGGATGGCCCCTTCCTGTTCCAACATGACTGTGCACCAGCTCACAAAGAAAGGTCCATAAAGACATGGAAGAGAGAGTTTGGTGTGGATGAACTTGACTGGCCTGCACAGAGTCCTGAACTCAAACTGATAGAACACCTTTGGGATGAATTGGAGCGGAGACTGAGAGCCAGGCCTTCTCGTCCAACATCAGTGTGTAACCTCAAAATGCGTTTCTGGGAGAATGGTTAAAATTCCCATAAACACAATCCTAAACCTTGTGGAAAGCCTTCCCAGAAGAGTGTAAGCTGTTATAGCTGCAAAGGGTGGACCAACATCATATTAAACCCTATGGATCAAGAATGGGATGTCACTTAAGTTCATTGCGAGTAAAGGCAGGTGAGCGAATACTTTGGCAATATAGTGTATGTATGTATGTATGCATGTAAAATGTACTGTATCTATCTATACAAACTGTTATGTGTTCTGTCAAAGCCACTGAAGCAGTAAAACCCACTCAGAATGATGACTGTGTTGTAATGAATCAAGGATTCATAAAACATGGATGTCCCTAATGAAATTAGGATCATTTAAATATTTACCAGCCACAGAAAGAACAATTCATGGAGCTACGTCGATCCAGATTCTCCTGCATTTTCTGTGCTGCTCCTCTGCCTAAAGGAATTAATTATAAAAGATGTTCCCAAATTAGTGAACAGCTCCGGCCTGCTTTGGACAAAGTTAAAAGATGAAACCTTCAGTCTGACTTTAGAGTAAAATGCTGCCAAAGTGCGTCATTGTAATTATTTTAGTGAGGAGGTGAAGACATTAAAAGCAGAAGAGCCATCCCTTACATGTACAAAAAGAAACAAAATATGCTATGTCCTCTCTTTCATTTTTAGCAGCACACACTGGGAGGAAAACAATGAGTGCTGGGAGACCACTTAGGAGACAAGAGCAATCTATTTCAATAATGCATTCACGAAGCACAACAAGAGAAGCTGTTTCCAACTTCTGCATCTGCTGCAAAGGAATGGCCCTGATTTCATTAGCGGACTACACAGTGTCTGACTCAGTGCCAGGTGACTGAAACACTTACTCACATCCCTCTCGATCAATGCGACGGTAACATTGATCATGCCTTCGATCTCTGATAAACATCTTTGCTTCATGGTACGAATATTAATCTAGAGCCAAGAGTATCTGCTTCAGGAAAATCTCTACAGGCTGTTAGGTGTTTGCTAAAGGATGAGTTGTGTTTGTTATGTTGCTTGTTATACATTTTTTCTTCCCCAGTGTGTTAGATCAGTAAAGATGTTGCATTCAGAGCTTAATCTACACTTTATAGCTCAGGCTATATGACTGTGTGTTTTCATCACACAGGTTGCATCTTCCTATAACAGACTCCATCAATTTCTATGTTGGGGGCTGTTTATTCTACTCTTCTGCATTATCTAATGAGATACTGCTGAATAACCGGCTGTTCACCCACAATCCATCACTGCATACTTCAAAGCCATCCAGAAATAACTGCCAAAATACACAACCAAAAATCCTTGTATTTGTGTAATTCTTGGATTACAGTGGTGTTGATTTGAAATAAAAGGTAATCCACACAGGAGAAGCCTATTTGTGACTGTGGGTTTCACTAGCTAGGTTTCAATCAGAAGTAAAGAGAAACATTTTAGAATAAAAACAATACACTATAAATTTGAAAGTTTTTGAAAGTGCAGGACACATGTAGAAATCTTTTATTAACTGGGTGCAGATGGCCTAACGTTTAGGTTGTGCCACATGTACACAGGTGCCCACAGGTCTGACCAGTGGCTCTTTTCTTTAATGTCATTCCCCACTCTCTCCTCCCTGCTCTGAAAAATGAATCTATGAAATTGTATCTCATCGTATTGTATTGCAGCTTTTGTAGCTGTATCGTAGCCCAGCGGTTCTAAACGTTTTTTCAGTGATGTACCCCCTGTAAAAAACTTTTCAGCCAAGTACCCCCTAAACAGCTGAAAGCATTTTTGGATGGAAAAAAAGAACATTAAGCAGTGCTGTGACATCAATGTCTGATTTCTTAAACTTTGTCACTGATAAACACTTTCAAATTTCGAACTTTTGATTTTTTTTTCAGACATTTTGAAATGGTAACAATGCATGACTAAATGCATGGCAAATCTTTCTCATCATTAAACTGTGGGTATTTAAACGAATGAAGTGAAAAAAGTGACCGGACTGGCATAAAACCATTTAAATCGCCATCCATGTGCAAAACACTGCTCATTTGTAGTGATCTCTCTTGTACTGTTTGGAAATAATAACATAGACTTAAAGCCTTGTTTTAAAAGAAATAATTAACTTCATTATAAATAAAGACTTGTGTACACAAAAATAGTTGTGAAGAGCTTAATGCCCCTCTTTACAGATAATCTCTTCTAAAACTGAAATCCTAAACTTAGTGGTAGAAAAAATACATAACTTATTAAATTGAATAGTCTTAATACAAAATTCAGTTTATGACCTTGTTTCAGTTTTTTTTTTTTTTTTTAATCTCATGTACACCCTGGAGTGCCTTCACATACCCCCAGGGGTACGCGTAACCCTATTTGAGAACCACTGCTGTAGCCCATCATATTCTATCATATTGCATCATATCATAGCCTATTGTAACCTCTGATTTAGTATCCTCTCATATTGTTTCGTATCATATCCTAGCTTATTGAACTGTAGCCAATCATATCATATCATATAGTGTTGTAGCCTATCATATCATATCATATCGTATCTGAAGTAACGTATCATATCATATCATATCATATCATATCGTATAGTATTGTAACGCATTGCATCGACTTTACAAGGCAAATATTGAAAATGTGAGTTATGCATATGACTAAGAGCAGGATGAGATTTCTAGAGTAATGTCAGTGTGCCTCATGTACAGAAGCTGTTGTCCTTTGAGCCGACAGTCACACATGGTTTACATCCAAGTTGTGGCTCCTTTCCTAAATGTCATTCCCCACTTTGCAGCTCCCCGGTTTTTGACCGAATCCACTATCTTTTAAAAATAAGGTATGAAAAGCCCAAAAATGATGTGAAAAAAGTTAAAAACCTGACCTTCACACGCACAGAACAACAATAACAAACAGATAAGGGACCTGTGTGAAAGGTCCTCACAGGAAATTTAAAGTTCCTTACGTCCTTGACGTCTTTAAATCTCTAATGAGGATTCATGTGTTTGTTGACAGCACAGATGTCTTTGACTCAGATTTGTGAGCTCTTTCTGGCTTAAGCTATTCAGTTAAAGTACCTTATGAGCCAACACTAGCATAAGAGCACTATAACTGAATAGTCTGGGTAGTATTAGCAAAGACTTAGCCTAAACTATTACAGGAACAACTGACATAGGTTTTAATCAAAAGATCAGTATGTGTGAAGTGTTCAGCCGAATACTAACAGCATATGGGATTGAGGAAGACATGTTTTACCATTTTTAGCTGAGAGACTGAGCCGATGATAGCCATGGACTGTCTAATTTTTATTTTATAATGATATACAATGACAAGCAAAAACACATGGCAACATCATTACAAACCTGTCTTCAAAACAACAGATAAGAAAGTGTAATGCAACCTCTGCGCTGACCTCTGCTTGTATCAAATTAAAAGTATATGACACAGAGAAAAGGGTCAGTGGTAAGATCAACACGTTTATGTCATATAACTAATAATCATTTTCAGGCTGTTTTAGTGCTGGTGCTCATTGTGTTTTCCTTTAGGGACAGTCAGACATGTTCAAAGGTGATCACCTCCAGCATCACAGCATCCCTCCTGGTCCTGTCTCTCCTGCTCCCATTTTTCCTTCAGGGATCACCTAAAATTCCCCTTTAATTATTCACCTACCAAATAACTTCCAGAGGAAGAATCCTGTGATTTAATCACAAATTGAGGCATTAAGAGATTTCACTGTGGCCTGAGAAAATCATTCAGGGATAATTGGTGCTGAAGAAATGGGAGAAATCCATAAACATGGGTCTCCCTTTGCTGCCAGAGTCACAGACTAATCAGCGTTAATGCCATCACTGTAGAAGACATGCCCACAGCGAGGGTGAGGTCAAATAATACAAGCTTATACAGACTTGCCACATTGAGAGCTCTCAGGCTGGTGTTTCTGTTAAAAACAACCTGTTTGCTTCATTTCTGCCTGTTTTAGCTTATTTCATATTTAGATTTGTTCTGCTTATGAAGGTCATACATGTGACTTATATCTTACAGCAGCAGTTCAAGGTGAAGGTTAATTGAGCTAAATGGAGAGTGTGACCGTTGTTGAGCCCACAGGGGTCTCTTTATTCTGGGCCACATCTCCAAGGTGTGAAGTGAAGGACAGCAGCTTTCTGATTCCATTTTCAGAAAGTCTTTATCCTCCTGTGAGGTCAGTGTAATGTAGCTTTTATTAAGACAAAGATGACATAAACACGCATGCTTACTATGGTTTACAGACTCTGTGTAAATCACAACTACACCACTCCCCTAATCTTTTCTTCTTTAGGTCCTGAAGCCTGAAAATAAATGGTGACCCCGCTATGGTAAAGAAAAGATGACTGATTAGGCGGATGATGTAACTTATGGTTCCATTTAGACGAGATGTGTTTCATGAGGAGTCCCGTAGCATGAACTAATGACAGGTTTCATGGTGGTAACGATGAAATATATAATTAAAAGCTAATCCCTTATTCTGTTAATGCTGTGAGCTTTTGGGCTGTTGTGATACTAGCTTTTTTTTAACTTTGATATGATCCTAGTAAAATCAAACACTTGATACAGTGATTATAAACATTAGAGTACTAATTGCGGGCCTTGATTAATCACAATTGACTAGATTAGTGATTCTCAACCTTTTAAACCCGCGACCCCCAAAATAAAGGTGCCAGAGACCGGGAACCACCTCTGTACCTAAGGGGGGTTGAACACAGCCATGCACATTCTAGAACAGTCATGAGCAGACAGTGCTGCTCATAAGGGGGGATAAATGGGAGGGCTTTCTGGGACCCAGCCAAACTGGGGCCCATGAAGGTCAGCAAAATCAGGGTCAATTTTAAAGTTAGTTAGATATCCATATAGCTTACATTTAACCTGAATAATAACCACTCCTAACATAGCAAAAAAAATATTTTTAAGTCATTTGTGCAGTAGTATATAGTCATCTTAAAAATGCAAATCCCTGTTCTTAAAAACAGAATTAGATTATTTAAGAAATGTCCCAAAAAGGTGGTGGGAAAGGTGGTTAAATGGGATTTTAGAAGTAGCAGAAATGGGTAAGTCTGAAATTTCATAAATAACACCCATGGCTCTCCCACTTGTTGGCCATATTTATCAGCTGGAGACAGACAGGATGTTAACTGTTTCTCCCGTGTACTGCCACTTTAAGAAGGAAGACACTGAAAGGCTTGCTTTGCCGTCAGATCGTTGAAATGAACAGGTGCTGACGGTCTTTGTGTGCTGTCATCTGTAATTCAGCAGCAGTGAAATCCCTTTGAGTATCAAGCATCAAACGCTGCTCAGGCGACCAGGTTAGACTCTCAACGAGGCAGACACATTAAAGATGTTGCAGGGAAGCACACACAAACACACACTTCATTTTTAAGACGCTAACAGACTTAATCCCTTGTATTCACTCCTAATGACTATAAACACAGCATGCATACCGGTTTAAGTCATGTCCTGCCTTCAACTCCATCAATATCACTATTGATTGCTGAGAGAAGTCAAAGTGCAGGAAAAAAGAAAATGCTTCAAAGTGAGTCTGTAGGGGCTCATTGGCTGACTGAACGGCTAATTTATTGATCACTGGACTTTAACCTCTCACTAATTGGACACTCTATTAGTTTACCTGTCAGATGAACATGGAACACTGATCTACACAAACTAATCTGGAAATAGAAACCACACTACAATCAAATTATGAATGGCGTCAGCACAAATAGATTCCAAGTCCTCTTTACATAGCAGCACTTTCACACCAAGGACTACACACTCAGAAGTAAACATAAAGTAGAATCAATGCTCCTCTCTCTTTATATCAACAACAAATAAAATCAAAGACAAACTGGTATCAGAGCTGAAGCAAACAAACACAAAGTGAAAATAGACATAAGACCCAATACAGCCCTCAGGACCAGGCCAACACTTTCTAAAAGCTACCCGTTTTTAACATTTACCATTTTTGGCTTTAACATAATGTAGTCTGGAGAGGGAAAAGGTGTTTTCTGTGTTTCCTGTAATAGCACAAATTCTCTGACTTTAATGTGTTGTGTAATCAAAAAAAAAATTTTTTTAAAAAGCCAGATTTGGCAGTAGAACTCTTACTGATCCATCTACTGTATGTTGTCACATTACCTAAAAGTCAAATATTTTACCCTTTTTAAGACAAGTTTATATTGGTCTCGGAGGTCCCCAAAACATGCCTGTGAAGTATGTTGCTGAAAAAACTCCAATACTGGATTTTTGCATGTCTAAAAACCCCTCTGTTTCAGCCCTGCTCAGAATGAGCTGTTTCCATGCCTGTGGCTTTAAATGTTAATGAGCTGTCTGACTCCGCCCCTCTCAGGAAATGGATGCAGCTTAATGGATGTGGCCCTCCTGATCCTCCTCTCAGCTGGCAGCTGAGAGGAGGATCAGGACAGGAGGGCGGAACTTTCTTCCAAGCAGAGAGGACCAACCAAACCTGGGGGCGGGGCTGACTCCCCATATGACATAATAAGGGAAAAACCTGAGAACGGCTTGTTTTAGCACACATTTTCTGAAATGTGGAGAAAAAGAGAGGGGTAGGGAATGGATTTTTCTGGTACTTGAAGGGATTAACTATCATTTTGTCAGTCATATCTTTGGTCTTTACATGGTTGTTTCACTCTAAATCAATGAATGTAGCATCAGTAGCATGCAGGCTGTCAACTTCATACTAAATATTGAGTTTTTTCATCGCTATTAGGAGGACCCAAATTACCGTTAAAGGTTTTATACTCTCAGAAACAAAACAGACGTGGGATGCAAACTTTTACAAACTCTGAAAGCAGTTCAGTATGAAGTGTTCCTAGAGTATCTGGCTGCAGACCTCTATGGTGGGGCGTTTTGGGCTCATCTGCTGCAGACCTCTAAATTGGGGGCTACCTCAACCGTGGAGCAGGAGGTGACATACATTACCTGAGCCGGAACCAGAATGACATACTTAATGATGTTTATTTGCTGCTCGCTGTCAGAGATTATGGTAAGTGGCTATTTTTCCCAACAGCAGAATTTTATGAATAAATATCAACCAATTTACTGAGGGTGATAAATTTTAATTTTACACACCACACACTCAAGAAAACTCAAAGAGGTTAGGGTTAGGGTAAGGGGGAGGGGGACCAAATAAAAAATAACACACCACAAACTAAGGAAAAACCCAACAAGGGTTAGTACGTCACTTCTCGTCCTACAGTCGAGGATGCCCCATTGTAGAAGTCTGCAACAGATGAGCCCAAAACGACCCACATTAGAGTTCTGCATCCAGATGCCTCTCTAAATATTGGGTGTCTCTGCAACAGGGATGTTAATTAAAGAAAAATTACCATTCAAAAAGATAAATAAATAAAGATTCTACATCTTCCTTTGAAGAAGATTTAAGGAGAGATGGACCAGGATGTATGACTGAATTTATAAGCTTGATGCTAACACATAATAGTAATTGCCTTGATGTTCTTGCTACTGTTACTCTGTTAAATGTTTCTTTGTGTTGTGCTCATGGTGGATTAATGTTAGGTCTTTGTAAATACTTTAATAAAGAGTAAGGTCTAGACTTGCCTTCTTTGTAGTGAGACAGTGTAGTGAGATAACATTGGTAACAAAGTGGCTCTACACACATACAGAGTGAATGATTTATTAACACTCTAGTGGATTTACCATTGCCCTATCCTTGACAATACTAAGGTAAATAGGTATTCTAAATGAGCATTTACATTAAAATGTTCTGTAAAACTGACTGAACAATGCACCTCAAGTGTGTTACCAAACATTACAGTTACTTCTTTCATTATTTAATGGTGGCTCGCAAAACCTTTCAGATGCACTACTGCCATCACCTGGCAATCATTCAGTGTTAATCTTTTTCAGTGTTTTGATTAATAAATGGCTGTTCAATACATGAAAATCATTGCCTTTATATACTTTCCACCAGTGTCGTGAAAAAAAAATGATACAGCAACACACCATTGTCCTGACTCATGTGATACAGTCGTTGAATCGCCAAATGGCGCTACGGCTTTCCAAACTAAATTCTCTGTCAGTTTGACTGTTTTAGATTTTCAAGACTCATAAATAAGGGTAACTTCAGAAGAAGTTAACTGGTAAATAAGACAAGGATAACAGCAGGATAAAAAGAAGACGCAAAAGACAGCTGAATAATACTGTTAACAAGAAGTTAAAAGATGAAATGTGATTAAAGTCACTGTAAAAAAAATCTGTACTTTTGATCTGTTGTATGACAGACCACTGTATTATGAATGTCCAGGCCAAATTTCAGTCATGAAAAACATCGAAGTTAACAAAATTAAGCTTCAAACTCATAAAAAATGAGACAGTAAAGTCTTCTCTTGGATGGTGTGGCCGTGTCGGTCAATGTGCCAAAGCCACACCCACTCACTAGAAATATGGTCCATTCAAATAAAAAAATGCTTCAACCTGAAGGGAGGAATCATCTGTCCGCAATGCTGCTATTTTAAGTACAACTCTCCTTTTAAGCCACAAGAGAAACAATCACATTTATGTCATAACAGGCAGACCATTTAGAACTAAAAAAATCTGTTTCTTTTTCTCATCCCGTCTTTCACACTTCAGGTATTCCATAAATCTTTTTTTCTAAGTTATGTGCATTTATGTCTGCGTCGTATTTATGATATGTCCTTGTCATAAAGTTACTGCTAAAAAAACACATGATGTTGCTCTTCAGAATTAAAGTCCTCATAGATGATAAGCATTAGAGGCCTTTATTGTGACAGACTTTGCAGGAATAGAATGTGTCTGTCATCAGATACTTTCCTAAACGTTAGCATCCCGACATTAACAGAGAAAAGGGATTGAAATGTTTCTGCTTTGAGAGAGACAAAGCCACACTCTGCTTCTCTTAATCATCCAGGACTAAAGACGAGTGAAATATGGATTAAAACAGAGCATCAGCAGGTAAGATGTTTGTTCCTGCTAAAGCTTGTTCAAGCACTCCAGACGGTAGCCAACCCCCTGACCTTAGTGTGAACTCTGACTAGAGCAGCTGCCTGGTTCTATGCCAGAGCAGAGACAGATGTGTGTTTTCTGTCACAGATTTCTCTGTTATGACACTGTTAATGGCCTGTAGCCCACCATGGATGATAGAGTTAGCAAATTTACCAACGTTAACCCTTACCCTACCCTTTACCAATACAGCATTTAGCTGGCTGTTAATTTTCAATGGAGGCAGTTAGGGCTGTCACGATATCAGACTTTCACTACACGATAATTGGGGCAAAAAATATCACGATAACGATATTATCACGATATCAATAAAAAATTTAATAATAATGGGGCAATCAATCAAATTTATCTTTAACTTTCTTTATGTTGTGTGCTCTCTTTTGGCAGATGATTTACACTCAAAATACCTGTCTAAGGAGGTACTGAGACAATATGAAAACAGTAACTGTACAGCTGCATATAAAAAGTGCAATTACACTCGATAGCTAGTTAAAAGGTAACCAGATGAACTGATAAACAGAAAATCTACATGGTGCAACATCTGCTATAACTACAATATTAACTGAAACAAAATCATTTGTGGATAGCAGGGGACACAGCATTTGTGTGGACCTGAAGAATGATAACTAATAACTTCGGAATAATCCAATGTCTACTGAACAATCCCTGGCATATTTTTCTTTTTCTGTTTCCATTCTGTTTCCAAACTGTGTTCAAGTGGCACTGGATCATTGACACGATATTATCATATGCACATTTTTAACACGATATTGAAATTTTATTCTTTAATATCACGATTATCGTCAATACCGGTATATCGTGACAGCCCTAGAGGCAGTAACATCTGCTAACAGCAGACTACTTAGATAAACTGTTCTTGATCTTATATCATTATAGCGTTAGAGGGGTGGGGTAATCCCCATAGCACCCAATGCCCTGCCCAAATTAAACCTAGCCATGAAATAGATGAAAAACGGTCTAAATCCAAAATTTAGGCCCTGTCCACATG
Organism: Cheilinus undulatus; assembly: GCF_018320785.1. NCBI lineage: Eukaryota > Metazoa > Chordata > Actinopteri > Labriformes > Labridae > Cheilinus > Cheilinus undulatus. The sequence goes on along the minus strand of NC_054865.1, from coordinate 26,712,692 downwards.
GAGACGAAAACAATATATTGCCGTTTTGTTTTGAAAAAGTTTTCCATGAGGACGGGACTGTTTAAGGAAATATCCGCATAAGCATGAAACCACTGGAAACGACTGAAAACGCTATAGTGCATATGCCAAGCCTGTACGTGGCGCTGTGTTGCTGCCATGGAAATGCACCAAAAGAGAAGAAGAACATCACAGAAAACTGACACAAACTTTGTTCTAGTTGCGTTTCGTGCTGGTGGTAAAGGAGCATTAGATTTTTCTGTAAAAGCCATAACAAGCTCAGTAGCTTCTGCAGCACAAACACAACCGTGTAGTCCGCCATTATTGTTTTGCCCAGACCCCCGCAGGCGCCTTAAGGGAGCTACGCTGTGTGTGACGTAATCATTTCAAGAAAGATGTGGGTAGCCGTCCACATGGAGACGAAACGGTAGTCGTTTACAGATTTATGCACTCTGGGACCCGTTTTCAAAAAGTATTGTTTACAGTCACAAATTTAGACTTTATTAGACACAAATTTTTCACCTAACAGGGAATTCAAAGGCAAAACTGAATTTATCAATCCTTCATTTTACCTTTCGGTCTTTTTAATTTTCTTTAGCTAATCAAATATTGTTTTATATCATTATGGTAGCATCACTCTATCGTGATATTATCATTATATTGGGATATCATGTATTGTATGGTATTGTGAGTCACCCTGTGATCCCCCTACTCTCCTAACACTATGAGAATTCATACTCTAGCTGAAGCTAACTTTAGCTTACTAACTGGCTAAATCCATTTATTCTATTCACTGACTTAATACAAAGTGATAATGAATGGAAATGTAACACTAAGAGGGTAGTCTATAGAAAATGTAAAAACTATGGCCAACAGCAGCATGAATCAAAAAGACATGAAACTTTTGCAGCAATGCAAATGTAGAATGGGGGAAACAAATAATCAAATCTTTGTATTTTAGAGCCAGATCTGATTTTGTTGACATAATTTTGGGTTAGGTATGGCTCTATGCTGAAAATAATAGCTCTTAGAGGGTAATCTAAAACATGCATCCAATGAATACAGATGCTCCACTCCCTGGGGGTCCAAAAAGACACAAAATAAAGCAAAGTGACACTACATATTGCAGCGAGGGGTCAATCTGAAGGGCAAAAACTACGGGTATGAAATCTGCTTTGATACAGCCTACCAGGATAAACCATCCCACTATAGACGAATAGGAATCAGAACAATGTTAAGCCTCTCCTGATTAGAGACCAAACCCTCTTTTTGCATATGCCTTTCAAGAGATGCGCTCTGAGTCCTCTGGTGAAATCATTCATGATCAGATTATCCAGATTTGTTTTATAATGCATTCATATCAATGCATGTACAAAGCTTCTCTAATGATAACTGATTGAGTAGCTCTAGTATTAGTTTATTTGCCATTTTCTGCTTTGCATTTAAATAGTATCAATTATAATCATTAAATCCCCATGTACATATCACATGGATTCAAAATACAGACCAATGTCTCTGACGAAAGCAATATCTGCAGTCCATTGATGACACGTCTGGCCATAATGACACAGCGACAGACAGATTCATGTGATGCTGAATGGAAGAAGAGGAGATGACAGCAGAATCTTAAATCAGGGAGTCGCAGATTTAGAGGTAGACAGGTGCATTAACCTGCTGACCACCCATCTTCCTACATCACGTCCTCCACAACAAGGTGAACTGAGAGAATGGACATGTTGGTCCCCACTGACCTGAATCGTGCAGGTGTACTCCGAGTCGTCCAGCAGCCTCACAGTGCAGTTGCATTCCCTGTCCAGACTCCTGATGCTGCTGCTCATCAGTCGGCTCAGCATCTTCTCGATCGTCTGTGTACGGGACCGGGAGACTAAACATGCATACAAGTTTGATCCTGTGTCACGTTAACGACGTCCTAGCACTGTGGTCCAACACCTGGTCAGCGGCAGCAGCGTCAGCACGGAGCGGCGGTGGTGGTGCATCGTTTAATCAGTCAGGGTGTCCTAGGTACGTTTGTAGAGTCAGTCAGTAGTGGAAATAGTGCTTCTGCTGCTTTCTCTCTGGTCCGGGCAGACTGTCACCCCCACCACACCTTCTCCCCCCGTCTCCTTCTCGTTGCCATGCCGCTCTAATGCTGCTGGGCGGGCTCAGGACGGTGAATGGCGAGTCCGGCAGCCAACCGAGCAATGGCTGAGGTGCTGCCTTCACAGAGTCAACGAAAGGGGCAGAAATTCCGATAGGCTGGAAATGGTCGTGTCTGCAGGAACATGGTTGGGAACAAAAACACTTTTATGAGCTGATGTTTTGCAGTTAAAACAAAGAAACTGAGCTGTAATAACTGCAGAAGTTCACAAATTAACCCATAATTCACGCTGAACCACCCTCCATGTGTTAGCATGTAGGCAATACAAAGTAAAGTGATAGCGTGTCTCTAGGATTAATCACTGAATATAGAAACTGAAACTCATCCCACCCTTTAATAAGGAGAATACTATTATTCTAAAATATCAGTTTTAACATTCTTAAAAACTAAATTGCATATGATCCTTATTTCCCCAATAAATGGCTCGTGCTTTTTTGTTGGACCACGGTATTTCCGACTGAACTTTAAGGCACCAAATTTCAACATGTTTACCTCTACAGGTTGATTTCATGAATCCCGCGTGTTCGGTATATCATTCAAAACTAAGAGGAAGCTGCTTCTTACGTATAACTACCCTAAGTATATTAGAGAACAGAGAAGCTATGTCCCATAGGCCTCTTCTAAGCCTTAAATAAAATAGCCGGTTTATCTGGTAGCAATAATGTTCAGGTTTCAATGACTTTCCATGCTCTTTTGATGATATAAGTTGTGGTCTCGACAAAAAAGGGACTTCCGTGTAAAATAGAGCCACGTGGTCTTTTTTAATGAAATTATTCTCAACTTATTTCCTTCTTTCAGTACACCTTCTAAGCCTTATTGTACGTGCGTATGATTAACTAACAGACTTATGCGCTGCCAATAATTTAATAGAAATAAAATTCTATAAAGCAAAGTCTGTTTCAAAATGCAACTCCTCTGCCGTGACATTGTCTCGCAATGCCGTGACCCGGATTCGAACCGGGGTTGCTGCGGCCACAACGCAGAGTACTAACCACTATACGATCACGGCGAGCTACGAAGAGCTGCTGGAAAGGTAAGTGAAAAAAACTGGTGTGATTAGCACCCTAACCCCAGTGGACATGGTATTGCGTTTCTATCTAATCGTGTGGTTAGAGGTTATGTCAGCCTTAAACAATGCAGACATTTACACATTTAAAACAGCCTGCAGTTATAATCCTGTTGTTGGCCTGTTAAGAGGTTTTGAATCAAAAGTTGGAACATTTTCCCTAATACATTAACTTTTAAGTCAGTGATACTCAGCGCGTTGCTCTTGAGCTACATGTGGCTCCTTTGTGACGACTTGTGGCCGTCTTAAGTCTTACTTGGAAAATAATCCCCAGAAAACCTTAAAAAAGGGACATTTTGACTTCAGTTATGATCCTTTGCAAGTCACAACAATCGTTTCGCACACTTATACTGTAGGCTTGTAATGTCAACTTTAATTTTCAACCTTTATTTATTATCAGTATATTTACTTCCAATGTATGCAAGAAAGGATATGCAAGATAAATATCACCAATTCTTGAGAAAAGGGACAAAACATGATCCAAACTTGACTTTGTTTTTTTTAATTACAGTATTGAAGTGGATATATGTGTAGGTTGAGGTCTCAACTAGCAACTGTGTGAGGGAACAGATTTAAAAATCAAACTTTTTTCCCAGAAAAAATTCTTTTTTGCCCATCATATTTAGATTTTTTTTAAAATCCATCAGACACTTAAATGTATTTAATTTATATCTTATTAAGTTTTAAATGAACTAAAACTTGTATTTAGTAATAATATTTAATAAAATGTAGTATTTTCTGATTTCTTTTTAAGATTTTTTTAAGATACATTAATTTGTCTTACATGTGCGGTAAAGGAAAATACAGTAAACATTGGTAACACTTCTTGTTCTTCTACTTCTTTTTTCCCATATATAATTTTTCCCATCCAATATTGTTTCAATATTAAATGAGAAACTGCTTGAGCACCGAATGGAACTGCAAACAATTTTCGGTGCACATTGTATAATGACAATAAAATGATTCTGATTCTTATAACCCCAACCCAAAAGGCCATCCACTTACAGTAGAAACTAAATACATAAGCAGCAATGAACTATAAATTACTTAGCTGTGTGTGTATTAGATCATTTGGGTGACTGTTTTTGTAATCTTTGTTGTCAGGAATATTACATGAGGTTCATTAATTTATTAGACAGTTATTCAAATAGAGCTAACCCTCGAGACACACTTTACAATACTAATATTGTTGATTGATCTCCTATTGTTCTTGGTTGTATTTCCTTCCGTTTTCTTGCTTTTTAAATTATACATAGATATTATGTTTTGATAATGATGGCCTAATAACAGTGATAACCACACCTGCCCACAGAAGTGTCAGGGCCCCTGAAAAACCCAGTGAACGGGTCCATCCTAGTTGTGATTTATTGGTGTATCAATATGCAGTGCTGGATCAGTAGCTATGGTGCAGGCGTCCTCTAAATGTTACCTCATTTGGAGCTAGAAGGCTGTCAAGCTTTTATTGGGTTCTATTTCTTAAAAATATTAATTCTATTGTTCAAAAATATTTTTAACCTTTTCCCCCACTTCCTAACAACTTTCACCACTTTCAGACAATGTTCACCCACTTTTTGTCTCTTTTAACCCATTTTTGACATATTTACCTGTTTTATGCCTCTTTTAACTCATTTAAGACACCTTTTAACCCTTTTTATCACTTCTTCTCCCCATATCTATACCTTTAATAACCTGTTTTCCTCTTTACCCTTTTCACAAAATTTTCTGCCCATTTTTTCCTCTTTTTGACCCATTTTCAGTGTGGTCTGCTGGGGAGCAGCTTCTCAGCAGCTGACAGGAAGAGGCTGGACAAACTTATAAAGAAGACCAGCTCTGTCCTGGGATGCCCTCTGGAACCTGTGGAGGAGGTGAGAGAGAGGAGGATGACAGCCGAGCTGTCCTTCATGATGGACAATGACCCCCACCCCCTCCAACACACACTCACTGCACCAAGGAGCTCCATTAGAGACAGGATGCTACTCCGAAGTGTGTGAAGGAGAGGTATTTTTTCTTTCCTGCAGCTGTTAGGCTCCTCAACAGAAACTGCTCCAAGTAATCTGTGCAATAAACCATATATGTATGATCTGTACACATGTATAATTGTTTATGTATATATGTGTATATAGGCATACATATAAATATCTCCACTATCCAATTTGTAATATAGCCAATATATACATAACAGCTGTAAATACTGTTTATATATATTTTTATTTGTAAGTTGCATTTCTATATTTCCTATTTGTATGATTCATAGTCCTAATTGAATGCTCTTTTTACTCTCTTTTGTGTTTTCTTTACACCACTCTTGCAGCTGTAAATTTGGAATTTCCCCTTGTAGGACTAACAAAGGAACATCTTATCTTATCGTTTTCACTTTTTTCCATCTCATTTTTAGCCCATTTTCACCACTTTTTCCTGCCCATTCCTGCCTCTTTTTGGCCCCTTTTCACCACTTTTTCTGCCACTTTTCCTCTTTTTGACCTTTTCCCTCTGTTGACCCATTTTCACCACTTCTTCCTGCACATATTTGCCTTTTATGTCACCTTTAACCAGTTTTTGTCAATTCCACTATTTTTTCCCTCTTTTAATTTTTTTAAAAAAGAGTTTTTGACCTATTATTACCATGTTTTAACCTCTTTATACACCTCTTGAATTTCCTTCGGGATCAAAAAAGTATATATTTATCTTTTCTCCACTTTCTCTGCCCCCCCCCCAAAATATTGTTTAATTTATCCATTATCTACTGTTATAGTTATCTTTGTGTGACTCTATAACCCTCCAACGTTCATCTGTTTACAAGCCACTATTAGGAGACACAGTTACTCTCGCTTCAAAGATTTCCCTAATTCCCGCAACAAAAAGACAGCAAGAGCACATTTTACCATATTATTGTAGTAAATAAAGTAAGTACAGCTACGAAGCTGTGTTTCAAAATGCAGCTCCTCTGCCGTGACATTGTCTCGCAATGCCGTGACCCGGATTCGAACCGGGGTTGCTGCGGCCACAACGCAGAGTACTAACCACTATACGATCACGGCGAGCTACGAAGAGCTGCTGGCGAAGTACTCAGTCAAAAACTGGTGTGATTAGTGCCGTAACCCCAGTGGGGTATTTAGTGATAAATATTTTGTTTTTCTGCTGCTTGTTGCTCTTGGGTCACGTTTATTCTACCCTGCGGAAACTAGACAACATATTTTACAATCTTAACGAGAGCAGATTTTAATCGTATTCTCTTATACCTACACAGAGGACAGAGTTTAGTTGTTGCACAGTCAACTCGGATTTCTTGCAAGCATTTCTTGGAATAAAGCAGAACCAGGGATAAACATTAACAAACATACAACAAAGGTAACTAATATTCATACAAATAAATGGATGGTAAATCCTTATTTGAATCCCTAAACTATTGTATTAATTGCTCTTTAGGGTCATCTAGTGTGCAAAGTGACAAACTGCAACATATGCGACTACACCAGCTCTTATCTGATTGGCTGCTATTGCTGACGTAGCTGACTTTCCGGTTTTGTAACACACTAAACGTGTAAGTTACTAAACACCAGCTCCTCAATACATCCTGCTTCAACACCCTTTGTAGCTTGTTACCGTACCGTTCACAAGGTAAAGCTCCTCTTTAAACTGCATGTTTTAACTGTAATGGTCTTAAACGTATGGTCGTAGGTTTCATCCGGTGTTATATCTATGCATTTTTGTAATGTTGGTTAGAAACAGAGGCAGGAATTTAAGAGGATGTTCATACTTATAAAAATATTCTTTCATTTATTTAGACCACACTAATTGTCAATATGCAGACTTTTGCCTATTTGTGAAGGACTGCACGAAAAACTTGCAGGCTTAGACCAAGCTTATTTCTGCATGGAAGTATACACACAAAGGGTTAACAATGTTATAGAAATGTGTGTCACCATGTTTTACCAGGTTTATAGTTTTTGTCTTTGGATAATATTGACAAGTTTTTGCCCTAATTGTGAAGGGCTGCACAGAAAACTTGTGAACTTAACCCAAACTTATGTCGTCATGTAACTCCTCCCACACACTACATAATACGTGCTTTTAAATGCTTGTATTCCTTGTATTTCCAGGCCTCAAGGTATGGCTCACACATGCATTCACTGGTTCCGTAAGGGCCTTAGGCTGCACGACAACCCAGCACTGGTGGCAGCTCTCAGGGACTGTAAGGAGCTCTTCCCCGTGTTCATCCTGGACCCCCACCTCCACAACAAGACTTGCTATGGCATAAACCGCTGGAGGTTCCTCATTGGAGCTCTGAAGGACCTGGACTGCAGCCTAAGAAAACTCAACTCCAGGTAGAGATACAGAGGTTGCAGTTTAAATAATATAAAACTTATCTCAACAAAGCAGTATGTCTTATTTCTCGGCATATGATTTTTGTCTGTGCATGTCTCTTAAAATGTTTCTTTTGATAATCTTGGCAGTAGGATGTATCACACATTCAGGATCTCCACCCATAAAAGAGAAGCTAATTTCTGCAGCATGCTTTAAATCACTTCATCACTAACCCCGAATTTACAGTTCTAGGCATTTAAAATAATTGAAGTGAAATGGTCAGTCTTAATAGTCATGGCCTTTTCTGCTTTTGTAGCTCATAAAGAGGCACCAGAAAGAAAGAAAAAATCTCACAGGATCTTGAAAAACAATTGATTAATTGCAATTTATATGAAGACAGCTACATATTGGTTAAGGAAGACCACTCATTGTTATACTTAATAACTTATGTGTTTTGCACCCTTTCAGGCTGTTTGTTTTGAGAGGCAATCCGGAGGACGTGTTCCCCAAGCTGTTCAACCAGTGGAAAGTAACAAAGTTGACTTATGAGTATGACACAGAGCCATACAGCTTGAGTCGTGACAAAACAGTGACCGCACTTGCCAAAGACCATGGAGTAGAAGTCATTTATAAAATCTCACACACTCTGTATGACATAGAAAGGTATGGCTCCACATGGGTGCTGTCCTTAACTTGCAGCTTTAATTTCATTTTGTTCAGCTGTATCTTCTAAATGCTTACTCAGTGTTTAAATCATCTCTTATGTTTTCATAGGATAATTGAGGAAAATAATGGAAAGACTCCTCTGACTTACGTCCGCATGCAGGCAATAATGAAAGGTCTTGGTGCCCCTAAAAGACCAATCCCTGTTCCAACTATGGAAGATATGAAAGGTACTAAAACTCAAATGAATACTTGTGCAAAAATGTTGAAATATAATGATAAAATTTAGTGATTTATTGAAATGCTTCTCTCTGTCACAGATGTTAAGACCCCACATTTTGAAAAGCATGAAAGGGACTATGGGCTACCTACTCTGGAAGAGCTCGGTCACAACACCACAGGTCTTTTTGAGGAGAAGTTTCCAGGAGGAGAGCAGGAGGCTCTGAGGAGATTAGATGAACATATGCAGAAAACGGTATTTATTCTGTGTATATGACAAGGGGTTTGAACCATCAAGAATATATTTATCTGACACTGAGTCAAGGCAAACACAAATGCAAAACTATGAACTATATCATAGACATATCCTTATAAGAATTCTAACTGAAAGAGAAATGGTATCAGACCAACATCAATATGATTGACGTGGTTTACCTGTTTTCCCTACTTTCAGGGGTGGGTGTGTAGCTTTGAGAAGCCGCAGACTTCGCCAAACTCCCTGACTCCGAGCACCACAGTCCTCAGTCCGTATGTGACGTTTGGCTGCCTCTCTGCACGCACCTTCTGGTGGAGGCTGACAGAAGTTTATCAGGGGGTGAGGGCTGCTGTCGTTTATGGCTACATTGAGTAGTGGCTATGTTATACAAACAATATACTGATAAAAGCTCTAGAGACAAAGGAGTGTGAGTTTAAACATGATAAACAGTAAACAAACTTGAAATTCTGTAAAAGCCTGTCTATTTTCTTGCAGAAGAAGCACTCAGATCCTCCAGTTTCTCTGCATGGTCAGCTTCTCTGGAGAGAGTTCTTCTACACAGCAAGTGTGGGAATTCCTAACTTTAACAAGATGGAGGGTAACTCTGTCTGTACCCAGGTTGACTGGGACACAAATCCAGAATATCTTGCTGCCTGGAGAGAGGTACTTAGTTTTTTAAAAATGGATCGATGTGTTTTTTTTATCAAACATATTAACAAATGAAGAATCCATCAAACATAGAACAAACTTCCATATATAACAAAAAAACCCTATATGTTCAAGATGTATACACTCTCTTGCACTGTGTGTTATTCTTGTGTATTTCCATAAAGGCTCGGACTGGTTTCCCCTTCATTGATGCCATCATGACTCAGCTGAGACAGGAGGGCTGGATCCACCACCTGGCCAGACATGCTGTTGCTTGTTTTCTCACCAGGGGAGACCTGTGGATCAACTGGGAAGAGGGGCAGAAGGTGTGAAAACAAGCTCACCAGTATAGCTACAGTAGAAGATGTCAACAGACTCTATTGTTTTATCATAAGAATAAGCGTTAAAGGCAGCGTGGCCAAAGTTGCATGTCTGTATTTTGGATGTTACAATGTTACAATGTCATTTAGCAGACGCTTTTTGGATGAAATGGCTTTGAAAAAATGTTTGCAATCACAGCAGCTATCAACATAGCAATCTTACTAGGTACCTTTTGGACAGTGTGTGTTCTATAGCTGTTTGTTTTTGCAGTATTTCTAAGACACTGCCATGCAAAATATTTAAATAACCAACATAATGTAGGAATTAACCAATGTCAGTGTAATCAAGGAGGGTTTTTTTCCAAATTGTCGTAACTTGAATTTCTCCCTCCCTGATTTAGACAAGCTACATTTCTAAAACACTGGAATGTCAAGTGATGGCTGTTACGTTGCATTGTAGCTCTTGTAGGCAACAGGTTGGCAAAGCAGTGGTATACAAAGGCTTAAAACGATGACTTTTGCAGTTCTACTGGATTCATCCTGACCTGTTTTAATAGCCATGCAGCACAAATCTTGTAAAGGTATCATGTGGAACCTGTGGGTTATTATTATTATTTTTTTAAGTTTCATCAACTTCTCCTGAAGGTGTTTGAGGAGCTTTTGCTGGATGGTGATTGGGCTCTGAATGCTGGAAACTGGCAGTGGCTCTCAGCCAGCACCTTCTTCCACCAGTTCTTCAGAGTCTACTCACCTGTCGCGTTTGGCAAGAAGACAGACAAAAACGGAGACTACATCAAGTAAGATGGTCTTAAGCTGTAAGATGAACCTTACACAATCAGCATTTGTGTTGTGTGAAATAACGTAACCCATGCTCTTCTTTTGAAGAAAATACCTTCCTCTTCTGAAGAAATTTCCAGCTGCATACATCTATGAACCATGGAAAGCACCACGCAGTGTTCAGGAGGCAGCAGGATGCATTGTGGGTAAAGACTACCCAAGGCCTATTGTTGAGCATGAAGTGATCAGCAAGAAGAACATCCAGAGGATGAAGTCAGCTTATGCAAAGAGATCAGCTAACCCTGAATCACCCAGCAAAAAGCAAGGTATGCAAAGTAAAGAGCACACTGTTACTTTAATAACGTTGTTTCATTGATACAACACAGTTACAGACAATCCTACAGCTACAGTATTCTCTTTGTTGTCACTCCCAGGTGTAAAACGCAAGCAGCCATCTATTGCAGATGTGATGAAGAAGAAGGAGAAAAAAAAGTGACCTTTACACAAAATTTATGCAAAATGATGTCATATGTGACCCAAAAGTCTTTATACTGAAAATATACAGGGATTGGTGTCTGTTAACAAATATTCTCACTTGACTAGAAATAGCAGCAGGTTTTAACTTCTTTTATTCAGGCTCATTAAAAGAATTTTAAATATTAAGCACTGTTTTTCTTTTTCTTTTGCATTGTAGATAAGTTGAGGTCAAACGACATTCATGTTCCTTGTGAGCTGAAATTAAACTAGAAAAATATTTGTCGGTCTCATCTGGTTTAAAGATTTCTTTGTGTAAGCTTTAAATATATTCATTTTATTGTCTTTGTGTTACTGTTAATCTCAAATTCTTCTGACTTTCTGGAGGCAGCTTTACTGGTTTATATTTCACTCCAATAAAAGTTTGTGTAAAAAAATGTTGAAGATGTTTAGAGGTTATGTGATTTCACCAGCCAGTGGCAAAATATTTTAGTTTTTATTTTAGTTAACACAAAGCCTGATTACCATTTTCTGTTTGTTTTTTTGTTTGTTTTTTTTTTGTTTTGTTTTGTTTTGTTTTTTACAACATATTTTAGAGAAACTTCAATACAAAGATCCATTTTTACGTCATGGATAACCTAATAGAAAATTTAACCCCAGCTTGCATTAAATTGTGCAGATTTACATGTACCACTGGGGGGCGTTATTATACTACCTGCTATAAACTCTACCCCTCATGTAACTGAATTTATTGATAGAACTGATATGTACAAAGCAGCATTAAACAATATTGACTTAGGATTATTTACAATAGTGGATATTTTAAACATTATCTTCAGCAAAGACAACAAAAAAGCTTGTGGACATCTAAAAAAGACATGAATTCAATACTGAATATTCCAAGTGTTGACATAAACATTCCTTTATCTCGACAGTGCATTAATTCCAATTTCAATGTCTTTATTTCTCTCTAAGGAATAAATCTGTCCATTTCACTCGGTGTTGAATATCATCATAAAAAGGACAGCGTATTCCCATGAATATTTAATTGATCAGAGGTGTGCATTTAAATGAACTAAGTCCCTTCGGTCAGCATACAGCAACACTCTTTATGTTTGCAGTGTCTGCAGTAATTGGCTGAAGGCAAATGTGAGCCGTGTCGTGTCACATAAAGTGTTTGACAGTGTGTGGGCTGCACAGCTGTCCTTGGAGGTCAAGTCTTCTCCTGTTTCTGCTCCCTTGGAGCTGACACTGGTGTGAATATCCAGAAGATGATGTCACAACCTCAGCAGCGAGCCAGACGGCTGTACAAAGCCAAGCTCAGTTTCCACAGAGATCTGTCAAACATCAAACATCAAAACACTGCACAGTCCAACTGTGCATGCGCAAGGAAGGCTGTTTGGGGGTACACTTGGCACGGGCCGACCTCTCAGAAAATAATAATAATAAATTTATTTATAAAGCACTTTCAGTCAAAGTGCTGTACATAGAGAAAAAAATCAACTTGACAATAAAAACATCAGAGAATCCACATATACAAACATACTGGACAATAAAAAAAGGAAATCAGTTAAACCGTTTAAGACTCGTGTAACTGTAAACAGATTTGCCTTAAATACATCGATGGAAGATGCCTGCTTGATATCTACAGGTAGACTGCTCCATAATGTCGGTGCACAGAAAGAAAAAGCCCGTTCTCCAACCGTCTTTTTACAGACCTTTGGGACGCTCAGAAGCCCGGTCTCCTAAGAATGCAAGGCACAAGCAGTGACATATGGGTTCAAATTTGATAGGTATGATGGGGCAATGCCATTTACAATTTTATACGTTAGCAGCAGCAAGTCTGCTCTAACCTGAACAGGTAGCCAGTGAAGAGAGGCCAGCACTGGAGTAATATGCCTGTACTTGCATCTACTCGCTCTGGTCAGAACACAAGCTGCTGCGTTCTGTACCATCTGCAGACCGTGAAGGCTCTTCCTTGGCAAACCTGATAAAAGGACATTACAGTAATCTAAACGTGACAAAATAACAGGATGAATTAGGAGGTCAGCATCCTGAAACAATAGAACTGGTCTAATCTTGGCAATGTTTCTGAGGTGAAAAAAGGCCACTCTTGTCACCTCCTTTACATGAAAATCAAACAAAAGTTTTTGATCAAAGACCACACCCAGATTATTAACTGTCTTTACAATGAATAACACAGTCACCCAAAGACAGAGGGAAATTATCAACAGAGGATTAAGTCTCACAAGTCCAATAACCATCATTTCTGTCTTAGAGTTCAGAAGCAGGAAATTTGTTGATAGCCAACTCCTAACAGCTGAAAGACAGGCCTGAAGTTTATTAGTGTCAGTGTCCACTCTGAAGGACCGAAGGTATGTATAACTGTAGATCATCTGCATAACAATGAAAAGAGATCCCAAAAGAACGCAAAATTTGACCCAAAGGTGTCAGATAGAGAAAAAATAACAGTAGACCTAGTACAGACCCCTGTGGTACCTCATGCCTAAAAGCACAGGATTCAGAGAACACACTGTTAAAGTAAACACTTTCAGATCTCTATCTGACAGGTAAGACTTCAACCACTGGAGCACCTGGCCTGAGATGCCAAAATAATTCTCAAGTCTGTCTAGTAAAATACAGTGATCCACCGTATCAAAAGCAGAACTTAGATCCAGCAACAACAGAACAGATGATGCCTCTGAGTCAACAGTTAGTAACAAATCATTCACCACCTTTGTCAGCGCTGTTTCTGTGGAGTGATTCGCCCTAAAAGCTGACTGAAGAAGCTCAAAAAGATTATTACATGACAAATAATTGAAAAGCTGTTTCGAGACCACGTTCTCAAAAACTTTTGACAAAAAAGACAGGTTTGAGACGGGCCTATAATTAGTTAGGAAGTCAACATCAAGCCAGGTTTCTTCAACAAGGGTTTAACAATGGCCAATTTAAACCAGCTGGGAAAACTCCAGTGGAAAGCAATACATTCAGAATATATAACACATAAGGGCCTAATGTGGACCAAAGCTCTTTAATAACCCACGCTGGCAGATGCTCAAGAGAGCAGGTCGTACACCAAGTCGCATGACAACCTTGGTTAGACTCTCTAAAGAAATAGGCTCAAATTCAAAGAGGCCTACACCACCATAGATGGAAAAGTAACTAAACCCTCTGCTTTGTCAGTTAAAGACTGATGAATTTCAATTCTGATATCCTCTACCTTGTCATTAAAATACAAAAAAGTCATGTGCAGACAGATTAGTGCTGCTACTAGCTTGATGGTGTTGGGTGAGTTTGGAGACTGTGTCAAATAACAGTCTAGAATTATGCTTGTTATCCATAATTAATCTAGAATAATATGCGGCCTTTGCATCTGACACCCTAGACTGATAAATTGTCAGACTCTCCTTCCATGCCTGATAAAAAACCTCAAGCCTGGAGTGATGCCACTGATGTTCAAGTTTTCTGCAACTCTTTCTCAAGGTCAGTAAATCTTCATTTAACCATGGAGTATGGCTCTTATTTGGATGCTTTCTAGTCTTTTCTGGGGCCACTGAATCCAGCAGACCCTGAAGTGCGCTGTTAAAATTTTCAGTGAGACAACCCACCAAGGAAGCCTGCATAAAGACTGGATCAACCACATCGGGTAGTTTTAAATTAAAATCATGTAAGGCACTGGGGCTAATATATCGAGATGACCTTGTTGTTTTTGTCTCAGTATCCAAAACAAATAAACTGGGAATTAAAATATCAAATACGATCAGAGAATGGTCTAAAACTGGCAACACAGAGGTTTCATTCACTGAAACAGACAATCTAAAACCAAGCACTAGATCCAAAGTATGTCCACACTGATGTGTTGGACCAGACACAAATTGTGTCAGATTAAAAGGATCAATAATGTTTTAAAAGTCTTTGACCAATGGCTCACAACTGAGTAAAATGACATCTGACTGCACTAATCACTTCATCAAATAAATAGGATTTATTTGACTGTAAATAACATGCTAAAGTGAGGCAGAGACACGATGATAAGGACATAAGTGCATATTCTGGAAAAACTGTCTTTGAAATATGTTTAAGTCCTAACCCTCAGAGTCATATATCTCTGATCAAAACTAAGAAAGTTAGACCTCCTTCCCAGTTTCTCTGCTAGTGTGACCCTCACCCTTTCTGTGTCGACATACCATCATTCAAACCTTCTTTGATCTGCTGCAGTGATATCCAAGTTGGATTTGAACAGCGTGTACCCAATGCTAGTGTTTCATGTAGCTTTGATAGTAAAGATTTATCGCAGGAGTTTGCTAACTCCACAGGCAGCTTCATCAAACACTTCATTCATACTGTCTGCAGTAACAACTGTATTAGTTTAAAGACTAAGAAGACCCAACAACCTTGATGAAGGGTGGTATTTTATTCCACAATTTTGCTCATCTAATATTAGTCATGGTCTGTGTATTGCTGTGTTTCTGAACAGTGGCCTTGAGAGATTTGAAGTTGCTGAATTGAATTTTTAACACTATTTCTAGCACGATTTCCAAGAAGCATTGTTCTGCTGGCCATAATGTGTGATTTAGCAGAAGTAGAAAGTGAGGCCCGTTTTCTTTTGCACTGTACCTAATATGATAATCTAAGAGAAGTATTGCTTCATGAAATAACATGTCAAAATCCTGAAATTCTGCAGTCGCCTGATGAGCAAAAACTGGGATAGCTGTTTAAATTTGATGTGTTTAATTTTGCTGATTTTGTCTCAAAAGCCTGGAAAAGAAAACAAGATAGTTTGTCTCCATCCTTCTCTTCTGTAACCTTGCAAAGCAGATGGATACGTCCATTTTTTTGTTTTTCACTAGCGAATCCATCTTGCAAAGCTCCCATCTGAACCGTTTGGGCCCGGTTAGAAAGTCACAGGACCAATCAGCAACGAGGGGCAGTACTTTCAGGCACAGCAGAGTCGTGATGGAAACAAGCAGCAGCAAGAGCTGGTGCAGTTATGGAGGAAGAGATTAGCATGGATGCTGCTAAAGCGCCAGGTTTATCAGAACTTGATGACATTTCTTCCTTAAAAGAAGAACAAAGAACAGCAGTGAGTTGTTTTCTTTTCAAAAACCCCAAAGGTCGAGTACTTACATGTCTATAGTCGCCATGTTTCGCGTTATTCCTCAGTAGCTGCGCACACGCAGCTTGATAGCTGCTACATCACGTGTTTTGTTGCTCTGATTGGCCCGTAGAGATGTGACAGACAGAACGTTCATCCAATCGCACTCCGAGTTTTTTTCAAAGCCTCTGCCTTTTCTCAAATGTTTCCTATTGAAGCTTTCCCAGATGGATGTGTGAAACAAATCCATCTGGCGTGTCAGGTTACCTCTTCTGTTCACTCACTGTGCAAAAATCACTTTTTTAGGCTTTTCTAACAAAAACATGTGCCCCGGCCTGTCAACGATCCCCTCAAGTACCAGAAAAAAATCCATTCCCTGCCTCATGATGTCATGTGGGGAGTTAGCCGTTCCGCCAGGTTCGGTTGGCCCTTCCTGCTTGAGGAGAAAGTTCTGCCCTCCACATCCATTAAACCACATCAATTTCCTGAGAGGGGCGGAGTCAGACAGCTCATTAACATTTAAAGCCACAGACACAGAAACAGCTCTTTCTGAGCAGGGCTGAAACAGAGGGGTTTTTAGACATAGAAAAATCCAATATTGGAGGGTTTTTTCAGCAACAAACTTCGCAGGCATGTTTTGGGGACCTCTGAGACCAATATAAACTTGTCTTAAAAGGGTAAATTATGTCCCCCTTAAATTTTTGGTATCATGTAGACCCATGTTAGCTTGGCATATGATTGTATGTATGACAATAATTAAATAAAAACTTAAAACTTCCCAACAATACTTTACTTGGAGTTATATTCATCTGACAAGCCTAGAAAAACATCTTATTCCACTACATTAAGAACAAAGCATAAAGACTATATTAGACTCATTACCAGCACCTGAGCTCTTATTTCATGCTTGTAACATTGTGAAATATGATTTTTATCTGGAATTTTCAGGTGAGAATGGCTGTTATTAGATGTAATAAGATATGCTCTGACTAGAAATTAAATAAAAGTACTTAGTTATAGTTTGAGTTTTGCATTGTACAACTCACTTGGTTCAAGTAAAAGTTTGCATCA
Source organism: Cheilinus undulatus (assembly GCF_018320785.1). Lineage (NCBI taxonomy): Eukaryota > Metazoa > Chordata > Actinopteri > Labriformes > Labridae > Cheilinus > Cheilinus undulatus. The sequence continues at coordinate 26,695,643 of NC_054865.1, read as the reverse complement.
TCAAACACATCAAATCATAAAACTTTTTTCCAAGGGCCACCTCAGCCCAAGTGAGTCTGCCCGTGTTGTCTCTTCTTACACTGTTGGCAGACAGTGGACACTCTGAGTCATTTGGGCAGTTTGTTTCCAGGTGAAGAGTTACCGATTATATCTGTAAAAAAAAAAAAAAAAGATACAGTTGTTTAATTGTGCTGAAAATTTACCTTTAGTTGTCTAACATGGTGGTGCAGTCAAGTTCATGATAGCTTGTTAGAGGCTGAAGACAGGTGTCCTCTGAATGCTGATTTCAGTTTTTCTAGTTTGCATGTACTGAGACTATGACTGATAGCAAGACAAGGCTTTGAGTAAAAAAAACCCACCAAGGTCATACACTACAATATCTCTACGCATCTGCCTATAGTGGATGTTTAATCAATGCTTTAAGTGGAAATGAAAGCCTGTACACATCCATTTACATCATTAGTAAAAATAGTCAGTTATCACTCTTGTTCTATGACTATTAAAGTGTACCATTGATTGTGCATGATGACTTTTGCAGAAGACAAATAATAGTTTGAACATAGCCTTAAGTAGTGATCTCAGTAAGCATCATCTGCACCCTCCATAAATCTGCCACACTAAGCTACAACAGGATTTAGACAAGTGCTATACATAGCAAAGAATGAGGCAATGGGTATGCAATGTTGAAATCATAACCCTAATAGACCCCACATATTAAGAGGAATTGTTAAAACAATTGTTTACTGAGTTACTCTTTGAAAAGGAGAAAAAGTTAACAAACAACTGTTGATGGAAAGTCCATTTTGTTTTCAGTCTAAAAAGTAACACCTGAAGGATCTTTCCTCTCCACTGGTCTTCTGTCCTCCAGCAGAGATACAGGTCTTGCAGCCTAACACCTTTTTATGTCCTGTCAAACACATGGTTCAGCGCTAGGAAATCCCTCTAAAACAGAGTCACCCAACAGTCACCCAACCTCGGCAGTGTTTCCTCACCCTGCTGTGTTTGATCTCCCAGTACACACCCTGTCCAGAATATCCCGACCAGGCTGAGGTAACTCTGTTCTCTATCCCCCTCACACACACAGCTTAGTGTTAATGTGTGTGTTGGCAGTGTTGTATGGGAATCACTCGTGGAATCCACTCTGAAATGTGACACTGCGTGACCAATTCTGAGAGGTCAAAGTCTCTCATTGTTAAGTCTGTCATTTCTTACCTCGGAGAATTTACACATATGGTAGTTTCAAATTGCCTTTTAACTCAAACAGACTGACATTAACATTTACGCCTCCTCCACCATAAAGCCTTAATATTTCTTCGTTATTTTATACGTGATACAACTGCAGCAGTGTTGTGCAGGTGAAAGATAGAGTGACTCTCAGCATGCTACAGAAACAGTGTAAATCATATTGTCCAATGCAAATATTCTTGATGCCTCATACATTTGACTGTTAAATTCCCTGTAAATGAAATCCAAAATGTGTGTCTAACCACACTATTTATGTTGGAATAAGGTTGCAGTAAACATGTGAAAACACTGAGATCTATGTGTGACTGAATTTTGGACTCAGACTGTCTTATACCTGTGACTCCTTCTTTGGGGTAGGTGTCAGGTAAAGTGCATGAGCAGCCTTCTTTTGCATCCTGGATGGCCAGGTTTCTTGATAAGTGATTTCTTTGTCAGTAAGTAGAGGGAGATATTCAGAATATCTAGAATATATATTCAGATATATCAGAAAACACTACATTCATATAAGAACAGATCATCAGCATGCTTTTGTCTGCACGTCAACATAAGTTTAACTTCTCACAGGAGTTTTAAATTAATTAAAATAGAAATTAACAAATGTCTCATGAGGTTTAAAAACCCATTACAGTGCAGATCACTGTTGTGTGTGTGTGTGAGAGAGAAAGCATACGTGTGTGTGTGCATGCTTATGAGAAGATAAGAGCCTTTAGCTCTTTGGCAGTCAGTGGGATCTGCCTATATAAGGCTGTTCTATTCGTACTGCTTTTCCTCTGGGGATCCGATGCAATTGTCACTCAATAGACAAAGCATGCGAGACAGCATAGTAGCCTCTAACATCCCATGTTATATCATAAATATGACTGCTATCTGTGGCACAAAAAATGCCATTACACCCCATTTCTGTGAAGTTTTGTGCCAGCAAGCAACAAAGTGAAGTCACTGTGGCTCTACTCTTTCCTGTTTCGAAAGAAAGCGTGTGACTGGATGATGGTGAGAATGTGATACTCATATGAATGGCTTAAAGTGAAGTGGTCATTCTTCTGACTGGGAGAAAGAGCAGCCAGCTATGAGCACACAACACAAGTCCCCTCTCTTCACTCAGTGCATGTCATCCGCAGGGAACAGACGAGAAAACCCTTCGACCTGATTTATTTAATCCTCCCCTCTCATTCGGGAAACTATCAAACAGAATGACCTTGAATTTGACCCGGGATTATCATGGATTTCCCTCTTCAACAGAAAACATTTTATGTATGAACAGACCTCTCACTATACAACTTTTCTGTCTGTAGCTGAGACTTTGTTTTTATGAAATGGCCCAAAGGAGAGTTTTGGAAAGTGTGATGTACTCTTGAGCCTATTTGCAGGCCAACTATAAATAGTCCAGCAGCCTACGCATGCTCATGTTTGATTGGAAATTGTCAGAGCCTTAAGTCAGAGCCTCGGGGTATCAGTCAAAGGAGGGGAAGGACCTGTAAACGGTGAGTTCACTTTTTAAAAAGACTGTTGTTGCTGTAAATAAGAACTTGTGAAGGGGGCGAAACAGGAGGAAAAGCATCTCCAACTTGTGTTTTTTCATTGTCTGTACAAACACAAAAACTCCATTTGAGTAAATGTTTATGTAAGATAACTTGGTAAAGGGTTCATGATTTTGCTCTTTTTCTCTTTTAGTTCTTTTCTGGAAAGCCAAAAAGAAACCTAAACTTTTAATTTTTTCCCCTGGTGAACTATTTTTCTGGACTATTTGTTTACCTGGTGAAAAATGGGATCACGGAGGATAACAACACGCACTTCTTCTGGCAATGGAAGATTGAGTAATGGCGAAGAAGTCAGTGGAAACAGTCGGTCTGGTGGCTGCAGTTATCTCTCTAACGTGAGGCCAGAAACCAGGTACACCTTCAACAAAAACACATACATGGCTGCATGTTATGTATCATGCTATACAGCAATAGTCAGAGGTTCTCCAAACCTGAGATGAAAGTGGTATGGATGTTGTGTCTTTATTTGTTGCCACAGTGACTGGAGTTTAAATAAAGTCCTGATTAAGAACAGTATCTTAGTTATGCAACAGGGGGCCATTTTGCATCATGCTTTACTTACTCTTACAACAGCCGCTGCATAGAAAGATTTTTTTTCATCCAACGAAAGGTGATGACCTTTAGGCAGAACTCTTTCAAGAGTTTATGATTAGATTTATTTTTTGGGGGGATGGGGGGGGTGGGGGGTTATAAAATTCATGTGCAGCGGGTGGAGTCTTCAGTGTCTGAAAGGCTTTCTTGTTTTTCATTGTTTTAACCAGGATATCTTGACCCTCACTGTATCTGACATTTACTGAAAGGCATCGTTATAAGCTATAAGGAATTTTCACACTTTAAAACATTTGCTGGCCCTTAAAAAAGGGTCAAAATGTTTTAAAATGTTAATAAAAGGTGTTAAATTAAATTGGTTTCATGTTAAAAAAAAATCCTAAAGACATATTTTTATCTTTGGTTCATCAGTAATATTTTGTATTCTGCTTACAACCGAGCAACAATGAATTCCAACAAGATTAAACATCAGCGCTTATAGTACTACAATCTGAACAGCACATTATTTAAGTGTGACTGTCTAAATGTATTGTGCTGTGTGCTTAATCATTAGTAACCTTCAGTGAGGTGTGAAAGTATCCTTTCACTGTGAACTAAGCCAACACAGAGATGGATGTCAACAGCAGACATGGATCAGCTGCACATAATATACACAAACATCATCCTCTTATATGCATGCAAGCCTACATCACTTCATATTATTATAATTATGTGTAACGTTTCCTCCATATTTCCACATGCTATAACGGTTCACCACTCTCAACCCGTTCATTATGTTTAATATGGGTTTTAATTTTTATAATTAATGTCATATGTAATGATTATTTCTAAAAGTTCATGCAAAACAATTATCAAACTGCTGAAGATCACAAGAAACATGTTAGTATCTTTCTTATAACAATCTCTGACAGAAAACAGGAATTTGAAGTGTAGGTGTAAAAAATAATATATATTAAAATAAATGAAACATTTTTTTGTTTAATGTCAATGCTATATCAGTAATAAGATAAATTATAACAATGGACTGAGGTGACCTGCTACCTTCATGTTAAAAGACAGAACTACACAAAATAAATCAAACTATATTGTTATTTAGATATTTAATTTGCAACGTAAAGAGTGCCAGGTTCTTCTTCAATTTTAAGATACAAAATCAAAACTAATTCGCTTCAAGTGGCTGGTGCTGAGGATGTTCAACACATTGTTTACATTATTTTCTTCCCCATATAATTTACTTGCTCTGGTCCTTCAACATTTATTACAGAATAAGTCTGGGTAAGGAATTGACGGCAAATTCTTCCAAAATTAGAACTTTAAAGTAACCTGTTTCCAAGGAGAAATGACAAGGACTATCAAAATGTGAGATTTTATGATCATAGTAATCTAAGGATTTCTCTAGGTGTTTGTGATTAATTGCATAATTTTTAATCACAGTTCCACTATTTTGCAATCAAAACGGTTTTTGAGTCATTTAGGATTTTTCTACAGTCTTATTAACTTCCTGTTTGGATACAGAGCTTCTTTTACAGGTAGATGAAAGATTTTTATATAGTACATGTTTGCTAACACTAGGTGCAAATGGCTTCCGACTTGTCCACTGAGCTGAGTTTTTTAAAGTGAACTGAGACATTATGGAGCAGTGGTGGGTTTATTTTACATCACAGTGACTGCATGGTGATCTATCTTGACTGAGGTGGCCAAACTGGGCCACAGACTTTAGCATGGGAGACACAGATATGAGTTAAAACATTTATGAACAAATGGTATTTGTTTTACTTTCACTCAAAATAAGATGTGTCAAAAATCACAATAAGGAGAACAACAAAATCTTAAATTTTACAGTGAAATACAATGAAATCTATAAGCAGCCCTTGTCAAAGCCACATAGGTGATTTGAACACAAGTCCAACCTCTGACAAGGTAGATAGACAATCATTAAGGACCCTGGGTTGGCTACAAAGATATCCAGTTTAATGTCTAGGATTGTCATGGCCACATTGGCCACACTCTGGATCCCCCCCAGTGTTAACAACATCAAAGACTGATATGTTTGAAATGATAGTAAATGTATTAAACTGGTTTGAAAGTAAAACAGATATCTGAACAAACCAAAGTTGTGATACATCAGTTTGCCTAAAATATGATTTTAGCATAAAAGCTGCTCTTTCAAGCTGCTCCAAAACATGGAAAGATGAAACAGAATGTAAATTAATAATGTAAAAAATTAGTAAAAAAAAATCTTTACTTTAAAATCAACCAGCTCCCTCTTCTTACACAGGAGCACGCTTTGCAGTGTGATCGCACACTTAATGGAGGAAACACAGCCATCTTTTGAAATTACTATCAAGTCCAGAGCTGTGTCGGAGAACTGCAACGTCAAGTTCTCTATTGTGGTTACAGGTACACACTGCTTCACTCATTACATTTATCAGACACATGAGCTGTTGCTGTAAAATAACTTTAAGCTTATACTTATGAAACACCTTACATATAAGTATGTGGTTGCACTTTATTCTAGTGGGCCCTAATTATCTAGTAATTTTATTGTTAGTATCTAGAAATTTCTCAAGAATAACGTGTAATCACTTAGTAATATATTTGCATTTTACCAAGTAATAACCAAGTAATACAAAGGATGTATTTGCTTCGTAATGATGTATTACTTGTCAAGTAATTCCTCATAATATTGTGGCAATTCTTTTAAGCCTCACCCTCCAACCCTAACCTTAACCCTAGCCTTAAACCTCGTAATATTGTGGCAATTCTTTTTGGTATTTGGGCGGTATTTTATCCAGTAATTTCTTAGAAATAAGATGATAATTTTCTGTTTAAGTTGCTTGATAATTCCTTGAAAAAGTCATTATTTTCGCCCACTAAATGAAAGTGAGTCCTTCCTGAAAAATTTTCAATTAAAATTTTTTGGGTTAGGGATTAGTATTAGAGTTAGTGGGGTAGGATAAAAGTAAGGTTAGGATTAGGTTAGGGGTTAGGGTCAGGAGTCAGTGTTTTAGGGTAAAATATCTAAAGTTGCCACAAGGAATTATTTGATAATAAATAAATTATCAATAGGTAAATACTTCTTTAATATTACCATAGTTCCAAGTTAGAGCTTGGTAAAATGCCAACTTATTACAAGGTAATATTCTTGAAAAATTACTAGTATAAAATCACTAGGTAATTAGGGCCCACTAAAATAAAGTGTTACCAAGTAAGTTTTTAAAAAAGTAAACATTTTGAGAAAATTATTGCACATATCATGACTCTGCCTCTTCTTTAGGACACCCTACTCCTCAAGTAATTTGGTATAAGGATGACATGCAGTTAGACCGATACTGTGGACTGCCTAAATACGAAGTATTCCGCAACGGACAAAGCCATTCCCTGCACATTTACAAGTATGTATACTAAGAAGGACTGAAACAATATTTGACTTTAATTGTTTATCCCAGATTTCCAGTGTTTTCAAATTTTATTCAGAACTCTGTTGGGGGTGAAGTAAACTTGAAAGTAAAGACGATTAAAAATAAACTGAATAGATTTTTTATGAATAGAGTTACCTTGAATTGTTTTTTTTTTTTTTTTCCTTTTTGCCTATGTCTACGTTATCCTATGTCTTTCTCATTAAAACTGAGTAATCTTTACCATATTTCTTCTAACTTTAACTGTCTATCCTTGCAGTTGTACTGTGGATGATGCTGCTATATACCAGGCCTCAGCCAGTAACACTAAAGGTATTGTGTCCTGCTCAGGAATACTAGAGGTGGGTGAAATGAACGAGTTCAAGATCCACCAGCGCTACTTTGGCAAGCTGAAACAAAAGGCTGAGATCAAACGCAGGGAAGCAGAAGGTAAAGAGAACCAGGAGCCACTCCGAACCATTAGTCCAGACCGCACACTGAGGAAACGGCGCTCCACAATGGATGCTTTTCTGAGTGCGCCAAGCTCCACTGAGGATGAGGGCAGTGAGATGAGCCCTCAGGAGGTAGCTATGGACACTGAAGCCAGGTTACAGGAGAAGACAGCTGTGGAAAAGGTGGAAGAAAAGCCAGTCCCAATCACCAATGGAGTGGTGTCTTCTGGCACTAATGGACCGACGACTAGTGAAAACATTAGCAAGAGTGGGACATACGTATATGACTCTGCACAGAAGATGTTTACTGCTCACAAACCCAAAACTCCCTTTATTAAAAAGAAGCTTAAGATTTCTAGTAGTGCAAAAGTTGCAAAATCCGATGTGCCAGTAGAGAGGCCATCTGAGGAGAGAAGAGCCTCACCCTCTGTGTCTCTGAGCTCTACAGGGCCCCTGAGGTCTAAGGTGAATTCAGAAGAGGTTATGGAAGTAGAGAATGCTGTTTGTTCATCAACTGTGGACTCAAACTCAAGAAATGTGAGGGAACAGAAATCAGAAACAGTGAAAGTACCACATACTGAGAGGCCTTCAGAGGATAAAAAAGTAGCTACTAAGGTAACCTTGCCCTTACACAAAGAACAGCCTACTCCTTCAGTACCTACTGCTACCATCACACCAACAGGTTTTAATAAGTCAGGAATAGCAGTGAAAAACGCTGCAAAGCATGACAAGGCTGCTGTAAGCAGAGATAAAAAAGAAAAGCTGGAAAAACAGAACACAAGCCCTCCATTTACCTCAGCACGTCTAAAGCCAGGTGTAGCAGAAACTAAACAACAAACACAAAGAAAAGGGAAAGACAACACTTCTGGAACAGATCATGTTTCAGCCATGGGTGTCGACAAGAAGCCAAGCACTTCAATAGGAGGATCTTCAACACCTAAAGCCGTTCAAGCAGTGAATGTACCGTGTGAAAACCGGACTATTTTGCCCCAGCACCCGTGTGAAAAGGCCACAGATCAGCTGTCTGAGACGGAAACAAGCCCCAGCCAAAAAAATGTGTTTGTGTCTGTGTCTGGGCCAGCGCTGCAGAGGGAGGTGGGTGAGGTTTGTGGCATGAGCTCATGAGTGCTTTGTGCTGCCAACACAGGCCTCATAAGTAACACAAGCATCCTAGAGCTATTAATAGCTTCAACAAGTATGCTCTGGTGTGTGACAAGAATTAAATGACGCACATGTTGACAGATGAAACAGGTATACTAATGCAGTGCATTTGGCATGGTTAGTTCATAGATGGGAGATTTATCCTTCCCAGAAATATGGAATTATTCTTTCCCTTTAGTATCATCATCTAGAAAAAGCAGATTTCTACTGATGCAATGGAGTAATATTACTGGAACTCAACTCAGCTGCTTGCCAAGAGCTAATTTAGAAAGTGATACCACTCTGTGGTTTTTAATACTCATAACAGTCTTTTACCCACACCTTACAACAAGAGGTCTCCAAGTTTTATTTCTGAGAAAAACTTTGATAAGAATTAAGTTGCTGAGAGATACTTGCATTTCATTTACATTGGTTGTCCACAGAAAAGCCCTGTGCAAACTATCGTAAATGTGTTGGTACTGGCACTCCATGTGACTTCTTTAGCTGACTGAAATGCTGATACTGCTGGTGTGGCACACATTTGTATTCTAAATTTGTGGAAATGAGAAAGGAAAAATGCCCTTTTCCCATTACCTATGGAAAAATGGCATTATGTGCTTTTCTCTGAAGCTATCTTCATTCTAAAGAATACTTTAAAATTCAGATGTTGTTATCATGTTGTGCCGTTATATTTCAGGCTGTTTGTCATGTTCTTTAATCCCATCTTAGTCCTTGAAAAATAATGACAAAGACAGATAAGGATGGAGCTTTATGTCCAAAGTCTGTAGTTATTTTGTCCATATTTCATCCAGTCTCTCGAAGCTTACAGATACAGACCAAATGTTGCAATACCACTGCTAATCGTGAGGGCAGTGTTGAGCTATGCAGCTGAGAGTTCAAGCCAAAGCAACAAAACCCAACAGAGAAGAATACTTTAAAATGCAGAGGAATTTCACCTAAACTTTCTGAGGAAATTGTGCCACATACTGTGTTTTATTAGAAACTACAAGCATATACAGTAAACTACAGGTTAATCTCACTTTTTAACAGACATACATAAAAGTTGTTTGCCATCTGAAAAATATTCAGTTACCTTTATGTAAATATATTTGTTTTAAGTAAAAGTGAATACTTGAGGGTTATCGACATATACTGAACCTCTGAACATCATTTCTGTTCTGTCATAGCAAAACAAAAACAAATTAAAAATACACACATTTTAAAGTATTTGCAACAAGGTTTTCTTGAAATTAGTCTTGAAAACATAAATAAGCACTCGCTTTCCTTTTTGGATTGTAAATCGTAACTGCACACAGCTTATGCAATCGTCCTATCTCTATCTGCATGGCTGATCTCTGACGGCAGTGAGTGCTGAGAGAAAACACTGCACGGCTGAGGCACCTCTTGAAATGATTCACATTCCTGTCTGGCTACACATAAACAAAAATAACACCTCATCATGAATACACTTGCAATATCAGTTGGATGCAAAGATGCAAAATATTTTATATAGCGGGAAAAGTTTCTGGACAAATAACCTGAAGTTCATCATGCTTAATTTCACTGGATAGCTGATTTATTTCTCCACACATAATTTAGGGAATTTGAAATAGCTGTGATGGAAACACTTGATAATAATGACATGCTAGAATCAATAAAGCATTAGGTTTAGACTGAACTCATAATCTCTAAAGCAGCTGTTTTCAAAGTGTGAGGCGGGCCTCCCCTGGACAGGACTTCAGGGGAGGTGTGAAACCATGAACCCCAAAAAAGTGATTTGCTTTGCTAACTTCTGCTGTGAATGGGGAAAACTGGACAGAATTATAGTTAACGTAGAGTTAACTGTTAAAGTTATGATTTTCCTGCATTGGTCCTGATGGTTTAATTAGCAAAGATGTACACGCTAACAACAGCATAAGGCTGCTTAAGCCCCAAGGTCATATTGAGACAAAAGCACTAAGTCTAGTAACCAAACCATGGTAATTTTTTGACAAGAAGTGAAAGGAATTTTGGTCACTAAAGGTAACTGAGAATTTTGGTGCCATAAACGCTAGGACAGCCTGTGTGAGTGCAGGTTTTTTGCACCAACAATGACCAAAAGTTGTTACCAGGCAAGGCTGAAGTTGGAGGATGATCTGTTGTTATGCAATCCTGCATCAGCTGCATAGATGCAAACTCATATTTCCCACTAAATAAGAAGGTAGAGCATAAAATTTAAGTCATATTGGCAATAAGCTAATCACTGAAACCAAATAACTGATTGCCTTGGAGAGACGGATGTTTAAAAATATATTCTGAACAAAATATAAAAATGTTGAAATAAAAATGCTTAAAGATGACACATAAATGTTTGAAAATAAAGTTGTTAAAACTGTATAATTTTTATGGTAGTGGGGGTCCATGGAATAAATTATTTTCTTTTGGGGGAGGCCCACTTTGCTACACTTTGAAAACCCCTGCTCTAAAGTATTATGACTAGGGCTGTCAGCATTAATGGATTAATCACAGCTAATAAAGGTCCATTATAAGTGCATTTTTTATCTCAATGATATGCTTTATTGTCACTTTGACTGCTCTTTAGTTAAGCCACTGCAATGTCTCCCTGCAGCCACAGTGATATAAAATAGGCAGACCACTGTGCCTGAATGTCTCATTTTGTATTGAAAAACTCACAGACAGCTCAGTGGTCAAGTCAAAAGTCAATGAGCTATATGCGATCAAATATTTTTCACAACATTTCTTATTTTCTTTCTGATTAGAGGTAGGTCTGTCTCCACACAAAAAGGTAATTATATTTAATGTAAAACAACACAAAAATCCAAAATAAAACAAAAAACAATTCCAAGGGCAAAAGAGTGCAAAGTCCAAAATGCATATAATGGGGAGATAATTTTTATTCACTCCAGAAATTCTGATATTAATTTAAAATAAGGTCTTAATTACTTGACAGCACTAAATATTAATAATCTGTCTCATTTTTCAACACTTTTACAAAAGATTATTTATTTGGTTTTATACATAGTTTGTTACATATTTATTATTGTTTTTTACTAATGCTTTATTATTGCTAAAAGTCTGTAGTTATTATGACGTGTCACTAATGAGTCTTAAGCTGGTTTCGCACATGCTCTCCTGAAACTTTCTAGAAACTTTTGTCTGATGTACAGGAATGGAGTTTTAGAGTGCAAGCTATTAAATTTAGATTAAAAATAATTAGTTACAAAGTCCAGCACTATAATGAAAGTATTTATCATTTATCAATGCTACATTGGCCAAACAGTAGCAAAAAATAAAAGCAAATTGGGAAAAATATACTGGATAGAAGAAAAATGGTATGTCATCATACCCTGCCTCCTCACCTGCAGTAGATTTTCCTGAATATCTTTAGTTGCATTCACACATATACTCGCCCAGCTTCATGATGGCAGGAAGATGCCAGGCTGAAGTGAAGGAATCAGTAGGTAATGTTCATACATGCACTTCACTGCAAAAAAAAAAAATCATTAAATTTTCAGTAGTTTTGTGCATGTGTGAAAACACCAGTAAACCAGTGCTTGTTGCTTGGTTCAGCATGGCTAAGGTAATATTTCTGGTGACTGTGGTATTAAGATTTTTTTTAGGTTATCAGGTTTCAGACTTCAATCCGAAGGGAACTGGTTGGGCTCTTGAAGACTTTTTTGCTCTTGGATCTGACTTTTATTTATTTGAGTAATCATCTACTAACATGAATACAGGGTTTTTCCTGGTTCATATTGAGGCAGAGGTGGTAATATTCTGATCATGCACACTCAGAACTTTCCAGGGGCGTCTGGGGGATGCCCCTCTGGGAGAAAAATGTATTCATTTTAAAGTTAACATCAACAATCTAGTGCACTTTCAGAGCAAAATTAAGAGGCCAAACCTATAAAAATGTTTTTCTCTTCAAACAATTTTTACTCCTATAGTACTTAAACCAGAGATGCACTGATTACAGTTTGATTTGCCATTTTTAATGTTTCCTGGTCCGACCTCCAGATAAAGGTTTTGAATGATACCAGTTTTTGTCCTTAAAAAACTGTTACTGACATAAAACAAATCTTTTATACACTTTCCTTAATGGATGTTCAATTTGATAATAAAACACTTTCAAATTTGAAAAAAAAAACAAGCTTAAAAACTTGTCATACAGGTCATGTTTTTAACATTTTTAACCTGACTCCCTCTTTCTCACTGCCTCATTAAATGGGGTTTGTTGGTGCAATAATTTTGATCACGTTTTAAATCCGCTAATCCTCAATAAAGATCAATATATCCTGTTAAGTGATACATCTGATTGACACTCAATCAACTCACACCAAATTTGTATCATCTAAGGAAAAGAAATCACAGAAATAAATTAAATAAACATAGCAACCAGCCCGCATAAGTGTGACAGACAAAAACGCCTGCATATATGGGGCAGCACGCTAACATATATACATACATGGATCCTACAGCATTTAGTGGAGAGAAAAAAGTGTATTTGTCCGTGCTGTGCTCTATGTGTGTTTAGCTCAAACACACACAAAGCATAGCAACTGTCCACACTGTGTTCATCTAATGCATCTGCTGTAGGGAAAAAAAATCTAGAAAATTGTAGAAACTCGTAGTTTCTCATTCTGTTCTTCCTCTTTGAGAGTTTTTGCAGCGATTGCTGATACAGGGCCCCCACATCAGTGTAATACTGCAACTGCAGTTAATGACATCTATCTAGTCCAAAGTGTGCTGGGCGCAACCTGAAATTTGCTGGAGGCAGTCGCCTTGTAATTTTATATGCAGGAAAAACCCTGGAACAGAAACTGTAATATGGCAGTTTAAAAGCATTTTCAACGTTGCCAATAGAACAGGTGAAGAAAACCTCCCATCACTTAAATCTATTTTTGTGTTCATAACTTTCTTTTTGCTTAAAGGTCTTTACATTCTGTTGTTTGTTGCTGGTTACTGTGTTGCTGTTTTTAAAATTACATGTGTTTATCCATGTCCAGCCCAGGCAGGGATGAGTATTTACAGCATGGAAACCTCTGATGTGTTATGTCCCAAGGTTACACAGGCCCGTCCAAAGATGAACAGGAATGACGCACCTGTCATCCTTGAGCCTCAATCCAACCAGCGCACGATGGAAGCACGACCACCACAAAAGACTGCATCTGAAAAGGCGACTGCGACTGATGACATCCAGACCCATTCTTTGCACAGTGTTCCTCAAGCAGCTGATAACATAGTGACACAGGACACACGAGATCATACCAGGGGATCAAGTGAAATCCATACTATGCTTTATACAGACCTACACAAGTCAGCCCTCCAAAGCTCTGGTAATGCCGAGAACTCGCCAGGGTGTAACGTTTCCCCCAGCGCCGACCGAAGCCAAGTTGATACAGCCATAAAAACTGTTGAAGGCACAGAAATACAAGTTGATGAGAAGGTAAAGAGTAACGAGGTTGGTAGGTTTCTAGCGCAGTCTGACAGGTGGGCCCCAAAGGAGAGGGAAGTTGAAATGGAGACAGACGCTGCTGCTGTACATATGACCAAGCAAAGAGAGGCAGGCGTGATCATGGAGGCAGCAAACCAACAAACTGATGTCATTGTGAATGCATCTGATAAAGAAAGTGAGAAGAATGCACATGCAACAAAAATGGCAGCGAAAACTACACCAGAAATACACAATCCGAAGTCAGCTGTGCATGAGCCAGCAGCGCCACTTCGGACAACAACGCAAGAAAACTTGTGCCAATCATCAGTTCAAGAATTCCAAGAAATCCCAAAGCCTGTGACAAGAATTTTGTCAATAGCTGAGATCTTGAGAGCACAGATAAAGGCTCTTGAGTCCACACTTGCCAATTCATTGTCTGCCATACCACTCCATGCTGACTATGAACACGGGTCACCCTCTACTGAAACACATATGGAGATACAAGATGGGAACGGCAAAGCAGAACTCACAAAGACAATAATCAACAGGCGGAAGGAGACGACTATTGACGTTACTCCTCTCAGAAATATTAAGGATACACTCATGGAGGTTTATCATCAACTAAATAAAACTGACCAGGAACTAATTTCAATTTCACCCGCTCCTCAAAAAGCAATTGCTATCCCCCCAATCTCTGGTGAAGACACTGGCACTGCTACAGAGACTGCAGAGTTTCATGGTAGTGCCAGGGAATATAATGAATGTGTAATGGATGTTTGCCCAGAAACTAAAGCATCAGCTGAGGTTACTTCAAGACATTCCACTGATGCTCACCTTTCTGGGAGTCAAAGTGTCAATTTTCCTCCTTTGCCATCAAAGGAAGAAATGATTTACAGCCAAATTTCAAAACTTTCTGGAAGCGTCACTGGAGAACCAGCGACTCCTCTTACAGTGACACCTATAAAGGCCAGTAGTCAAGGGGCAAATACTACTGTTTTAGAGCACGCTAACGACAAACCTGCTCCAAGCAAAGGCACCGAGGTGATACAAAGGTTAACTCCAGAAATTAAACTCGACAGTGAAACTGAAAGGGGAATTAGTAGAATGAGTTCTGCAGCACTTTTAGATCAAAACAAAGAGGAAGATGCAAAGACCAGTTCACAGATTTTACCAAGGTTACCTGTTGAAAGCACTGAAAGTACAGATATTCAACAGAGTAATTCTCAACTTATCTCTCAAGATTCTTCAAGGACTAGCTCCCCATCCAGTCTGACTCCAGAGACCAGTCCATTGTTAAAAAGAAGGAACTGTGTTTCTCCCATTCCTTCTGCAACACCACAAGAGCTGGCCTCTGGTGCTAGACGCAAAATCGTTATCCCCAAGTCTGAACCTGAGGAGGCTGCAGATGACGCACCTACACTTGATAACCAAAGTCCTAAAAAGGATGTTTCTGTACAAGGCAACAGACTTTCCCCAAGTCCTGCGACAGTCTCTACATCTCCAAGCCTGTCACGACGCTCACCTCTGCTGCAGCCCCCAAGTGAGCCAGCATCCCCCGCAGAAAGGCATTCTCCTGTTTTCAGCAGGAGGAAGATGGCACCTGAGACTCAAGCACCAAGCCCGCAGCCCAGTCAGGAGATAGAAACACCCACTGAGGGGAAACCTGCAGAGAAGGACAAGAGAGACCCATTCAAAGGTAAAACGGTCTTTGAACAGAAAGCTATGGTGGCTGACAAGGACAAATGTGCTGCAATGGCCCAAAATAAATTGTTTCAAAAATAAAACAAAAACAGGAACAAAGTGGAACATATTTTAAGGAAAACATTTTAAAGCAGATCTTTTCCACAGAACTTGGCAGCAGATAAATGTTTTTGATGGTTTGGCTCTCGGCCACCAGAGACTGACCCTGTCAAAACCACCACTCAGGCCTCTTTAGTTTGGTGCTGAGAGATGCCTGACCTCCTTTTTGTTCATCTCTTTACCCTGCTGAGTCTTAGATGTCTCCTGTTTCAGAGTCCTGGTTGCTGCTGCTGCTGTAAATTCCCTGAGCTCTGAAACATTAACTTTACCCAGCATCCCCTATTTTCAGCATACTGTTGCTTCTGCATCCCAGTAGAAACCATTTTGGCCATTGTAGTACATTTGCCTTTGTTTGCCACCAATAAATGGAAGTTTTAAATGACTGTAGCTTTAAAACCTACTGAATTTGCACATATTGTCAGACATGTGTTGCATACAATAATGTTACACACAGAGGCAGTATGCAAAAAGGAAAACCTTTGTCCACTGGTAGGGTGCCAGTGTACAAACTTGGTACCAGTAGGGTACCAGAGGATCCTAGAGGTCACTTTTTCAATATTTGTCCATTGGAAGTGCACCCTGGATGGAGTTTCCTCATGTCTAATGCACCACCCAAGACAGCAATTGGCAGTCTTTATTGTACATCAGGGCACAAAGTCCACCAGTGCAATAGGTGTTGTGTCAATCTTTTAACCTGCTGTAAAGTTTTTCATTTGCTAATTAAAGGCAGATAGTTCCATTTTTGGGTGGGTTGGTGGTGGAGTGACAGTTTAGTGTTAGGGTCAGCCATGCCTCAGTTGGAAGGTTAGGGCTTGATTGCCATACTGATGTGTCCAAGGGCATCACTTTATCCTAGATTGCTCCCACAGCTGCATCATGGACATGTGAAAATGTATGAATGTGTATGAATGGGATTAGCTAATGTTAATGAAAAATTGGGCTAACAAAGCAGCCTTCACCATCAGTGTGTGAAGACTGTGTGGATGGGTGAGTGTCCAGCGGTGTGAAAGCACTCTTAAGTGGAAAGCACAACACAAGCTTAAATCTATTTACTATTTTTCCTGGTACAGACAACTAAATCTCATCTATTAAACGTGTCCAAGTTGCAGACCATACTAAAAGTAGTGCCATAACACTGACATAGTTAATAATACCAGCATGCTGTGCATAGAGGTGCTGAAAAAAATCAACACTCATCATAATGGCATATATTAATATCTGAAGCTTTGAACTGATTCAAAATATCCAAGAATCTTTATGTTTAAACGTACATCCTGAGTGCATTCTAATTTCCTCCATGTTTCCATCACTGCAGATGGCTGTGTGGCCCGTTAGCTAAGCTGTTCGCAGTGCTAGCTCTTAATGTCGGTTATTCTTACATTGCAGTGTCTGACACACTTTCCTACTGCCTGAACTGTATTTAGAGCCTTTTGATACTCAATCTGTCCTGTTTTCCCAAAATAAAAGTTTTAAGACTCACTGTGGATTCCACTGACCATGTAAGAGGCAGCTTGACCCCACCTGCGTGCTAAGTGTGCTGAGGTAATAGCCTACTTCAGGAACGGTTCATAATTCACATCATACATTTTACTTGGAGTAAAAATTAGAAGATTAGAACAGCCAACAACTACTGACACGGACAATAAAAAATAACAGGCTCCATTGTCTGTTTCACGTCAAAGATCGGTGTAACGGTTTAATGAGCTACCGTGTAAACCAGTGACTAAACGTCAAATGCGTCTGGGATAAAAACGGACATCGAAAACTCAAAGAGCCATTTGATTACTTTTTCACGAAATGAATATCTTAGAAGCATATATTACACATAAAGTGTCTTAATAATGTTGAATTTACGTTACCTGCAGCTGAAAAGTCACCATTTAACACAGTCACTTCTTAAAACATTACACCTGTTCTTCCACTCCCTGTTTTTAATGTCAAATAGTAAATTACAGCCCCTTAATGCACAGCAGACTGGATTCTGAATTGAATCGTGATCCCCAGACTCCGAATCAAATTGAATCGTGAGACACTTATAGATTCTCATACAGGATGTGAGGAGCATAAATTCTTTATTTTCTTACACAGAAAAGGGTTGCTTTTCATGTACACACACTTTTTTAAAGTGCGGTGTCTTATATTTGCTGTTTTTTTGCCACACAATATAGCTCTTTACATGTGTAAAGTGTGTAAGTGTATTTAAGTGTATTCAGTCTGAGTTTATGATGCTATCTTATTCATAAGCTCTTAACCTTATTGTTTGTGTTTGGTCTTTCACTCCAGCCCCTCAAGTCATCCGCAAGATCCGAGGGGAGACCTTTGCAGATGCTTCAGGACACTTG
The DNA here is from genome assembly GCF_018320785.1 of Cheilinus undulatus. Lineage (NCBI taxonomy): Eukaryota > Metazoa > Chordata > Actinopteri > Labriformes > Labridae > Cheilinus > Cheilinus undulatus. Next base: position 26,677,748 of record NC_054865.1, on the reverse strand, counting down.
AAACTGTGGTGCCAGTTCTTTAATGTTCTCAGTGATTCTACGATCAAATGGTGTAGGAATGAAGTGGGGATTGGTCAGATAAAAAGGAGGTAAGTTTCCAGTGCTGTTCACAAAAACAATCTGCTCAAAACACTTTAGGGATCAGAATAATGAAGAAAATATCAAAAGAAGAACAATATATTTCAAACTGTTCCATCTGACAAAGCTAAGAATAATCACTTATTCCTTCAAACTTCTGAAAAGCTTCATTTTTCATCTTTGTTCTGTTTGTTTCTCAGTGCCGGGGATGAAACTCAGGTCAACCTTGCCATTGTTCAGGCATCATGCAAAGACTCTGGTGTTTACAGATGCTCAATCACAAATGAATATGGGACTGACTCCACAGACTATCTTCTTAGCTCAGACAGTAAGTCATCTTTTACCTTACATGTAGCCACGTGTAGCATTAAACATCTGTCTCCTAGTGACAGCACCCAACAAGTCTCACTTTTTCTTTATGTCTGTGTTGTAGTTTTGACTGGACTGTCCCTCCGTGAGGACCTTGCTGGTAAGATGAGATATTTAGTGTTTCAGTCTCTAGCTGTTCCTATGTTAAAGTAGAGTTCAAACACTTGACAGCCATTCCTGCTCTTTTCGGTGTGCAGTTGGAGAAGAAATCGAAATGACACCCATGATCTTCAGCAGGGGTGTGGCTGATTCTGGCACATTGGGCAACAAATTCTTTGGCCGTATAATGATGCAGGAATCTCATATCGGCGATGGATGTTTCCACAAAGTCTGGAGAGCAAAAGTTATTTATGGTTTGGAGCCTGTGTTTGAGTCTGGAAACATGTGTGTCATTAAAGTATGCAACCCGATCACCTATGGAGGCAAAGGAGAAAGCTGCCTCATTGACAGGAACCTGGAGGTTGTCAAGCAGGTGAGTCTTTTTGAAATCACTCCATCAACTCACAAACCCAGCATAGAAGTGAGATAATCAGATGTCATGTAGGATGACTGTAGTTCTAATCCAATTAAGATCAAATAGACATATTGGCATAGGTAGATCTTATCCTAACTGGATACTTTCCAATGTTTTGCACACAGGAGTGTAAAATGCAGAACTTGGCTCGGGAGTACTGCAAGATCTTCAATGCAGAGGCAAGAGTGATAGAACACTTTGGTCCCTCTCTAGAGTAAGTGTAGTAAATCAAAATTTAACACCTTCCTGGTTATGTTTTTACTGTACATTTACCATAACAGTCTCTAAATGTGATTAACATACCAGAGATCTATGTTTCACAGGGTGATTCCAGTCTACCTGATGTACCGCCCAGCAAACACTGTCCCATATGCCACAGTAGAGGCCAATCTGACTGGAGACTTTCAGAAATACTCTGTCTTGGATCATACAGGCAGAATGGACATGAAGACTGGCTCTGAGGTAGAGCGGAAATGCTGCACCTTCCAACACTGGATCTATCAGTGGACCAATGGCAACCTACTGCTGACTCGGCTAGAGGGTAGGAAAATGCTAGAAATCAACTGAGCAATTCAGTGTTTATTTTGTCAACTACTTTAAATTCAGTCTTAGACTTTGCATTAAAATCTTCATTATTTCTAGTCCCATTTTAGGACTTTTCACTCTTTTGAGTTTCAGTATAGATTTAGTTGAATAAAACTTTTTTTTATGAAGCAGACTTGATATAAAGTGGGTTAAAGAAAGAAAGAGATTAACACTGAAGCAATGGCATGTCGATTATACCTTACAAACTATAGCATTTTGATCAAGAGGCAGTAAGCTTGTACATATCAAAACAAGCTTTGTTTTATAACCAAGGCGGAGCAAATGTAATGAGTAATTGTGGATCAGCAATTGTGTGCTGACTTAATGAAGATTTGACCTCTAACAGTCAAATACCCGTTCAAGCTGCGTGCATAATTTGAGAACAACTTGCAAGATTATGAAAACAGGACCATGCATTGCTTCAATTGAGGAATACGCCAAGTACAAGAAAGTTGCAAAAAAATTACCATCACACTACTGAATATTTCTTCAACTTCCTGTACAATTAATTTGATGGTGTTGCAAAGATTGCACAGAAAAAATGCAGCCAGATAGATGTTTGCTTGAGTAGGCATCCTGATAAACAATCAACTTATTTTTCTTGTTTGAATAAAATCCTTTGACAAACTTATTACCAGCCTGTGCCAGCCACAGGTTTGGGACTTTGTTGTCTTTTCCTGCCAAGAAATTGAAAAAGAATCTACAATTTTGAGATAGAGAAAATACTTTTTTTTTTGGTGGTGAAAATGCTTCCAAGAGTTCTTAAAATTGTTTTGCTGGTAATAAAACAAGCTGACATTGATGCTGATGTCTCTTTATGTCCCATGAAAGCAAGAGAGACATGATTGATCATATTTACAGTCATTTTAAAAGCCTAAACACACTGCTAGGAGGCAGGTGTCAGATTAAGCGATTAACTTCACACGGATGAAATAGCCTTTGTTTATATTTCCTACTATGATGATAAATGATAAGCAAGAGACTTGACAGTGCAGTTTTTTTCTTGCACTCATGCACATGCAGAATTGACTTGGTCAAATGAAAACAAAAATAATTTCCTCTCAGGAGCTGTAAATAACTGACCTTCCCCTGCTTTAAATCTCTCTTCTCCACAAACCCAATAATGACAGCACTTAGATTTCCTAGAATACCAAAGAATTAAATGTGTAAAATCTTTTCCATCCAACTGACAGAAGATAACAGACCCAATCTTCTGCTGTATTCATTGTGAAGCAGCATTTTGTTTTTCCAGTGTCTCAATTCCCTCTGTCCATGAAGAAAACAAGGTAACTAGAACAAGCAGAGAAAAAGCAGATGACAAGTCATTGTTTGGGATCTCTGATAAGTGAAATTCATGATGTACCTGCAATTACACCTTACGACCATAGATGGAGCCAATTACTACAGAGCACAGATCTGTAACCCTTTTAAACATTGAGTTGTACATATTCTCAACATCTCCAGGTTCCAGATGATTTATTTTGCTGACAAAATAGGACATAATTATATTGCTTTTGTTTTGAAAACTATGTCCTGCTTATGTTGGACTGGACTTACTGTGATGACAGTTCTTACTGTATTTACACCTCATTTAAATTTCATTTGCACTGAAGTAATTACATGTTTTTATTTTTCAGGTGTTGACACAAAGCTCACCAGTGTCAGAATATCAGTGAAATCAACAGGGTAAGTTTATTTGTATTGTGTTGTTCCTGTGAATTATACTGAGAATTCCCAATTTTTCAGGTAATTTACATTTACAGTGCATTCAGAAAGTATTCAGGCCCCACTCACTTTTTCAGTTTTGATATGTTGCAGTCTGATGCTACAATAAAAAATGATCATTTTATTCTTATTCATTTACACTCAGTAACCTATAATGACAAAGTGAAAACACGGTTTTAAGGGTTTTTTTTGCAAATGAATTAAAAATAAAAAACTGAAATATCACATTGACATAAGTATTCAGACCCTTTGCAACAACACCTAAAAGGTTCCTCCCATTTCTCTGGATCTTTGCTGAGATGTTTCTACACCTTGATTGGAGTCCACCTGTGGTCAGTTAAATTGATTGGACATGATTTGAAAAAGCAAACACCCCTCTATAGAAGTAAAAACCAAGCCATGAGGTCAAAGGAACTGCCCGCAGAGCTCAGAGACAGGATTGTTGCAAGGCACAGATCTGCTGCACTGAAGGTTCCCAAGAGCAATGGTTCTCAACTGGTGAGTCAGGACCCAAAAGTGGATCGCGGAGCAGTTTTCAGTTGGTCGCAAATGTGCGTCTGGAAAAGCATGGTGGCAAAAGTCTATGAAGAACATACATGCATACCTTTTATTTAACTGTTTTATTGTGATAATGGGTAAATTATAATGTTTTATCAAATTTAAACTCCTTTATCTCATTCTTGCAATAAAAAAACGCATGCTTTTACCATGTTAGTGAAGTAACTTCCCAAGATCTCCGGAAAACTCGCTAAAATTTACATGTTATAATGGGGAAAGAGGGTGTAAAACATGTCAGTTTTGTCCTCTCTTTTCCTGTCATAAATTCTTCTAACCTTAAGTGCTACATTTGTATTTACTAGAGGTGCATTGTTGGACATTTTATGAAATCTGGGTCACAATTTGTCATCAAAGATACTGGGGGGTCCTGAGGCTAGTCCAGTTGAGAACCACTGCCCTAGAGCACAGTGGCCTCGATATTTTTCAAATGGTGGAAGTTTGGCAAAACCAGTACTCTTCCAAGAGCTGGTCACCTGGCCAAACTGAGCAATCAGGGGAGAAAGGCCTTAGTAAGAGAGGTGACCAAGAACCTGATGGTCACTCTCATAAGCCTTTCAGACCGGCAGGAGTCTGTGCCAGTTCTGGTTCCCAAACCAAATTTTGAGCCGACCGGCACGTTCAAACTGAAAGAAAATTGGTTCAGAACCTGAAAAGTTGGTTCTCAGCTTGAACCAAAAATAGGCATCATCAGTAGGCATGTCATATTCTAGGTTGTGAAGATGAGTAGAAAATGGAGAAAAAGTGGTCTACTGAGGAGACAAAATGTTTGGTTGTAATCTGGGCACTGAGGAAATTCCAGGTGAAGCTGGAGAGGAGTACAAAGAAGAGTAAAGTTATATGCCGAACTTACAGAAGAGATGGCTGGGTTCACCCGAACGCAAGACCAAATATTTGATAAGCTCAAAAAACTGAAGAAGGAAAACCAGGACAGTAATAAAAGACTTGGGCAAAAGTGGACGTGGTGATACATGTCCATCATGTCCTCCCACTTTGGTTCCACTTAAACTGGTGTGTATGCAGGCTGGTTCACCAGAAAGCACTAAGGTTCTGAGAGTCCAAAACAGAGCCAGAGCCAGAACCAGAACCGTGTCTGTCTTAAAGTGCTATAACTGAGCTCCAGAGATCCTGTGTGGAGATGGGACAAAGTTCCAGAAGGACAGCCATCACTGCAGCCCTCCATTGATCTGGGCTTTATAGCAGAGTGGCTAAACTGAAGCCTCTTCTCCTGTAAAACATATGAAACCCACTTAGAGTTTGCAAAAAGCCCCTGATGGACTCTCAGACTGGGATTAACATTATTCTCTGGTCAAATGAACCCAAGATTGAACTGTTTTGCCTTGATTCTAAACATTATGTCAGGAGGAAACCAGGCACTGCTCGTCACCTGCCAGTACCATCCCACTAGAGAAGCATGGTTGTGGCAGCATCATGCTGTGGGGGTGTTTCAAAGATTCACCTATGAACATGACAAGGATTCTAAGCAAACAGCCAAGACAACACAGGAGGGGCTAAGGGTCAACTCTGTAAATGTCCTAGAGTGGCCAAGCAAGAGCTCTGACTTGAACCCTATCGAATATCTCTGAAGAGACCTGAAAATCGCTGTCCACCAGGAGTCCCCATCCAACCTGACAGAGCTTGAGAGGATTTGCAAAGAAGAATGGCAGAAAGTCTCCCAATCTGGGGATGCAAAGCCTTTTGCATCATATTCAAAAATAGTCAAGGCTGTGATTACTGCCAAATATCTTTGCAAAATATATATCAGATATCTTAGCAAAAATTTTAAAAAATCTATTTTTACTTAGTCATTATGGGGTACTGAGTGTATATTAATGAGAATATATGTAAATTAAGTTAAATCACTGTAGCATCAGGCTGAAACATAACAAAACTGAAAAAGGTGAAGGGGGTGTGAATGCTTTCTGAATGTACTTTACACTGATCAGGACTCTAAAATTTGCTTTTGTCATGTTTTTGCAGATATCAAGGTTTATCTTTAGAGGGGAATCCCAAAGTTTTTGAACAGTTTGTCTCTCAGCATCAGTGTAACTACTTCTGTGGTCTGCTCAGCCTAAAGTCACTAAAGGTCATGGACTCTTTGTTGACACCAACAAAGCCAAAAGGATCCAGGAGCCCGTTGCTTCAGCGCAAAGCAGCCACCGGTTCCTCCAGCCCTCAGACAGCCCGGAAAGCTGCTGGCAGCCCCAGAATGCCCAGAAAGACTGAGCAGGATGGCAGAGACACCCCAACTAAACTAAAAGATACTCCCAAAGCTGTTCAGATGGAGTAGAGTAAATACCAGCCATAAGACACGAAAGATTCAGATTTTCTCAAAACAGCAAATTGTGCTTGTTTTTTTTGAAGATTACATTTTAAATCCGATCGTTCTCTGTTATAAATACACCGGTACTTTAGCAAAGTGAGAAAAAAAGGGCTCAAGAGGAACTAAAAGAAAGAAGCTGATTATATGTTGGTTTTTAAGGAGATAGAAAGTGATTCAGAGAGCAGGAAAGCAATGAATAAATGACAGTACTTTTTTAACAGCCACCATTCCTTGCTGTTTTCACTTGTTGTGTATTGCTGCCTTCACATGTGGTGGTTATTTATGTATTATGTATGTATCTTACATTCAACAAATTGTAGGGTTGAGACTATAGCGTAGTAGTGAGTAGTGACTTTCCTGGGTTTGTAGTCTATCAATCCATGTACCATTACAGGTCACAGATTGTGAGTCTAATCTCAGGTCAGTGTGTTTTTCCTCAGTAAATGTGCAATAAACATATTTTGAACTGAAGTGGCATTAAATGTAGGCTATGTGTCAAGTGAAGTAAATTATGACATAGATAAGCCACATGGTGGTACAGCACATTTTCCCTTTATTCTTCAAAATATCTCAAGCCAAATGTAGCTTTACATGACTTTGTTGTACAGTGGTTAAAGGTGCTGTGCTTTTATTTTATAACCTGTCATGTTTACTTGTCACTTTACATTGCACTGCATTTTTAGAAACTGCACCTTTGCCTGAATGCAACTGGCTGTAAAATAAAGGATAAGATTTCACCACGTGTGTTTGGAGACGCTGTGAAAGTGCATGACATGTGCTTTTTAAACTGCGAGTGTCATTCTTAATATGAATTAGCATATTATAGAGTGGACTGAATGACTGTAATGAAAGCCATTACAGTCAGTGAGCTTATCTGACATCAGCAGCCACTCATTATATCGCAGAGATAAAGATAAGTAACCCCGGTTATCTCAGTGACTCCTATTATCTAAGAGGACTCACATTTCTTTCATACCAATGTGAACACATTGTTTGAAGGGTCCACAAAGGCTATCAGGATTTGGGCTTTGACTTTTAGACCTTTTTTTGTTTTTTGTTTTTTTGTGTTTTTTTGGTAAATAGCTGTTTGGTTTCCTCAACAGGTTGGTTTCTTATCTGTTCTCTTTATGCAACCCTGAGGAGGGATTTTAACGAAAGGTAAAGAAAAAGACCAATATTGACAACAAAATTACTCTAATTCCAAAAGAGTATAAATTAATGAAGCCAAAGATCTAGAGATCTCACATGTGATGGGATGCGGTATAGGTCATAAACAAGCTTAAAATTAAAATACATGTCAGATACATTTGTTTTAAAGCTAGGTTCTGTTATGATAGAAACAATCAAGGAAGATGCACTTGTCTTGGATCCAAATCATGTTACCGGTACAGTATCAGCCTATGTCCACAACTGACGGATTTTGCACCAGGAGTGCCCATAACCTTATTTTCAGAGCATTGCTCTCATATTTATTTTTGCTTGGTTACAATGGTTGACATCAGCCTCCCTATGAAAGGTCATTACAGTCAGTTTTGAATAGCTGTGTCATGAATATTTTTCCTTTAGACATGGATAAATGATGTGAATGCATGTATTAGTGAATGCTGTCTTATCATTAGCAGCACACACCATTTTCCCCCCACCATAGTTGTTGACAGATTCAGACATCTCATGCTTTCTGATGTTGTTTGGTCAGTGAGTGACTTTGTGAGCGCGGCAATGTTCCGATGAATGGACCACACTGTAAAACAGTTAGGCTCAGCACAGTTTTGCCATAGTTGAGCTCATTAAACTCTGACTAACCTGTGCTTCCTCAGCTGATGTCCATCCAGTCTTACTCATTGCAACGGTAATCCATCTCTTTTTAGAGATCCAGATCATTTTGCTCAGATCAGTAGAGCTGGTTGTTTGGCTCCCACACGGCTCTACCAGTTTGGCTTTTTAAATGTGGATTAGATAATGACACGACATGGAGGAAAGGAAATTGGCACTTAAACAGGAGCTAGCTACCAAATCTAAAATAAAAGAGCCATCTGTAGCACATGCTCATTACTGAACAGCTCATCGTCACACAGTCTCTTACCCCACGATTATTATTAAGTTGATAGTACATCTCCATTTTCATTTAAAGCATGCTTATGACAATGTGGATTTTTTAAAGGGCTCAGCTCAGTACAAGACTCTTGTTTCCCTACATCTGGATGGACTGCAGGACTAACTAATTTGTGATATTGATCACCTCCATGGCAAGTAAATCTATTAAACTAGCAAAAATCACTGTTTTGTAAAGTGTTGAAATTATGTTCAATGTATGTAGAAATGTTCTGATGGTAACTATAGGGTTCAGGTCCATTTAGAGCTGTTAAGTACTAACTTTTCCCCGTTCCTATTCATTCCTAACATCTCTCCCCACTTCCTGACCCCCAGTGGACATTCAAGATCACATGATTGCAAACCCAGAAACACACATAGGATGCTGAGCCCCATATTAGCCCCATATTTTCAGCACCAATTGCCAGGGTAGTTTGGCCTCAATTTTGCACATCAAAAGTAGACAGAGATGTCTTGTCCATATTTTTAAAGCCTTTAGTAAGTTGTAACCACTGGAATCCACAGCTATCTCTAAAATTAAACTGTAGAACTATCAATAAAGTAAAAATGCTATCCTACAAATAATACACATGCATACTGTCATGGCGTGTACAATAATCATATGTTATGTCATGACTAACAATAGAAAGGACATTGATGATGACTGGTGTAAAATTAAAAACACACATTTCATTGCATGCTAACTGCAGCTGTACCACTCAGGAACAATTCAGAATCCCTATTGCAGACTGAACTGTTGCATGCAACTAGTGTGTGTCTAAAGGCGAAAAGGCTAACTTCATCAACATAATTATTTGTGATTCCCGGTCATTAGTGAGTCATCGTTTATGTAAGTGGGGGCATCACGCACAAGTGTGAAGAGTCAAAGCTAAATGAATGCTTAACAAGAGAAATTCCCTTAGTGTCACTTCTGATGCTGTCAAGTAGCCTGAGAGGGTGGGTTGTTGTTAACACAAAGAAAAGATGACAAACTTAAGTGAGAATAAGCATGGACCACATTTATAGTACAACAAATGAACAGTGTTGGTAGCAGAGCCTGCACAAAAATCTGTCATATAATCAGATTTCTTTGATCTGTAAGGTTTGTTTATTTGATACTCATAAAGTAAAACTTTAATTACCTTAATGACCAGTGTGCCCTAATGACGAAATATAAAAAACTGAATGAGGCCCATTGTTTTATTCATTTGTGCTTTATGTCCACATGCTGCTAAACATAACTCTAGTCACTGTCCTCTCAAGGAGAAGCAGGCACACATTTGGAGAGGATTTAAGGCAGGCTAACAAGATAATGGCTCTAAAAGCAGTAAAGATGTAGTTTGACTGAAGTGTCATGACAACATGGTGAAGGTTGGGCCTATAATAAAACAGACAAAAGACGCTCCTGCCACCTGCTGTTAGTTAAAAAACTGCACCATTGATGGCAATGACACAGGTCCCCACATCTCACTTAAGATGTAGCTTTTTCTTGACCAAACTGTTTATGCAGGGAATGCTTATTTTCAATGGGAATGAGGCTAATTCTGCTCAATGCACAGCATGTTTGGTCAATCAGTGCTAAATACCACTTTTTGTGCAAATTTGAACTTCTTCAACCAAAATATGCCCTGATTTTTCATGTCAAAAATGATGATACTACAAAATCAAAAGTAGCCTACTAGCTAAGCATGTAAAGTGATATTAAAATGCAGCTAAAAATCAGTTTCATTTTGGATATGAACTTAAACCATTAAGAGTTTTGTTTAACTCGACACTTGAAAGGCTACTTCATACAGTCAGTGCCTTTATCCATGTGAAAAATCACATTTGTCAGAGAGGAATAATGACGCTGTCCTTAATATCAAAGCGAAGAGAGCTTAAATCACAAAGAAAAGATGCATAGGCACAGCTCCTCCTGCAGCACGGAGCGGCTCTGATTCAGTATCACAGCAGGAGTGGATAACTCACAGTAATCTCAGCATTAATATCCATGATAAGGCACAGAAAATGAAGGAATAGTTAGCCCCATCAGTCGAATTTTGTGTGTACATTTAGACTAATGTTACAATGTCATTTTTTAAGAGGCATAATGTTAAATTAATGTGAAGATTGCACACTCGGAGCTGTGTTTTTAGCACATTAGACACATTCACTCCCACAGTCAGACTCATTATACTTCAACATGTGAAAACATACCCCACTCACACATAGCTAATCCTATTTGCATTTCAATTGAAGTGTTTCTTTTAATAACTGAAAAATTAAAGCAAAAAAAAAAAAAAAAGGTGTCCACTTCATATTCAAGGTTATTCCAGGACAGAGCTTATGTGTAATATCATTATATTCAGTCAGGTGTATTTGTACAAAATCAGATGCACACTGGAAACAAAGAGTGTAGGAAGGTCTAATTTTTCTGACAAAAAACCAGAAACATGATGCATCTGAGGCCCTCCCTCACAAAACAGATTCTGACCGCTCATTGTTGCACCTGACTGACCTCAATTACCATTGTGGGGCTTGGGTAGTTGTGACCATTCTGGTAGATTATATGAAAAGGATCACACATCCCTAAATGCCACAGACTAGATGGCATTTGAACAAAGTTTTATCTCCAGTCCACCAAAAGTCGTGAGCTGCCACTGGTCTCCATGCTAGCGCAGAGTCGAGTGTCAGCGCTGAGTTAATCTAGCGTATCACAGCAAGCTTTTGCTGACTATGAAATAATGACATTCTGATGCATATCTCACATTATTTCCACTCAGGGTGAACCTTAAAGGCTAAGTCTGAATAAAACTGGTGTCTATTTTTGAATGTGCATGATGTGCTCATGATGCAGCTCTGTGTTGTCCTTTCTTTAACCAAAAGAGAAGGAAGTGAGAATACAAAATGAATATGCAACATTTAACAGCCTATGTGCTGCTACGAAGAACAACAATCTGCTCATTCATCTTCGATGATGAGAAGAGCTGCACCATCTGAGATATATGGGCTTTATACTGTCAACAACAAGATGTCTGGGGTATCCCTCGGATCTAGATTTAGGCCATTAGATTTATAATGGCCAACATTTAAAACTTTTAGTGAATGACCCCATTATGTTTGTCAGTAACAGAAGCTGAGCTTGGTGGCTGTAAGAGAAATCTTTATTGTTAAGAGGAGAGTAATTACTGTACTTTTACCTTCCAACAGAACAGGAGAGAGAGCCCACAAGAAGACAATTGACTGCTGATATGAAAGGAAAACATACTTTTAATAGAACAGAGTTAAATGTGCCAAGATGCTTAAGAAACAGCAACAGTATTGTGATGTGTTGTCTTCCAGTCATTGACGTTGGTTTTTATGTAATTCAGCAAACAAACAAAAAAATCCATACTGCCAGGGTCAAATAACATTTTATTCCTTCAAACATTAAACCCATGAGCAAATTCAAGGTCAGGATTATCAAAGAGCTGCATAAACGTTAATAAATAACGGAATTCTGCAGCCTGTGGGAATTACACAGCTGCAGCTCCATAAGTACATCTGGGTATCTACTATCACAACCCAAAAATGGATATATGAAAGTTTGTGTATTTAAATTGTTGATGATTGTTAGTTTTAAATGTAAAAGTTGATAATACAGATCTTTGTTCTTTGGACATCAGATAAAATTATATGTATTTGTATAAAAAATATGCAGGGAACTTATGCAAAGCATTGGTATTAATTTGATTAATCAATTTATTTAAAAGGGACAGAGCACATTAATGAACATAAGCAAAAAACAAATGTTAACATGCAGGGGTCAGGAAAACTGCTAATTTACATCTAGTCCATGGTAGGTAACACATCAAAGACACAGGACAACAATACTTACAGTAGGCAAACATGCAAAAACAATATTCAAGTCAACTATATACTGTATATGTTGAATAAAGCGCATGATATAAAGTACATGTTGTAAAGTGCTAATTTAAGTGCAAGGAGTCATTTTCCACACGTGTTGCAGACACAGGTTAAGTACCACACGTTTTTAGAAAAAGTAGCTTATAGTAGTAATAGCAGATATAAAAAAAAACAGATAAAACAATCTAATAGACCTTGAGCAGACCAAGACAACGAGAAAATGTTACTTTAAAGGAACAATGGCATGTATATGCCCCACACATGCATACAGATAAAACAAGTAGTCACAAATACATACAGCAGTTGTAGTATACAAAGCAGGCTGGTGCGTTGCTTGCATTCATGTATAGTAAGCAATCATTGCACAACAACAGAAAGATATAAATATATAAAGTGCAATACCAGGTGGATTGGTGAAGCAGCACAAAATAATTTCATAATGTAGTAAAATTGTATCTTTCTATAAAAATGACTAAAACCATTTATTAAAAAGAAGATCATAAAATATCTAAAAGATAATATTCTATGAAGTAGCCACGAAGAGCAATGATTACTACTGTAACCCTACAGAGGATCCCTGATTTGCAACCCAGTTCTGCCATGAATAAATAAAAAAAATACAAATTCAGTCATCTTAAAGCTCCTCACTGGAGCTTTTTGCAACTTATGAAATTGACAGAAACTGACTTTGGTATTTCCTTAATGACTCATAAGCAAACAGGACCACCAGAAATGGCAATGATTAATCGTATACACTTGTTTTTAATACTTACATCTGCTGCCATGGGGTAGGTGTCAGACAAGTTTATTAAAAAGTATGCTGAACACTTGATCATTTTATGGTAAAAAATCCCAATGACTATGCAATTGATGGTCAAATCAGTTTCATCTGTAAATTATCAGTGTCATGAATTACTAATAATTGCTTTTGGTGTCAGCCCTGAAAATTATATATGGGTCAACCCCTCGTGCTTGTCCCCTGCAAAAGCATGGGACAACAAGGGATCACCCTAAAGAATAACAACAAATAAATGAATAAATAAACTTTATCCATCCATATACAAGCAAATATTGTGATAGTAAAATATAATTTCAAATATAGGACAAAAACACAATTTAGAGTGTGCTAAAAAATACCAATGTCAAACAGAATTCAGTCAGGAAATCAAATGATGTCCATTTTTAATTAATGAATTTGTAAATTAGCTGTTTGAAAGCCTCCCAGGAGTAGGCTAAACCAAGATTTTTTGTTCTTTTTGGTGACTGAGTTTTACTATGTAACAGCTAAATGAATAGGCAAACGGTCTTAATAAAAGTATTGGTACTTATTGTACGTATTGGAGTCAATCTGGAGTCATATAGTTAAATGATTAATATTAGGGAAGATTTTTCGTTTACTAGGGCTAAGATAGGAAAAATATGTATCTTTAGCGAAAGGATTCACAAAAAAATGCTCCTTCTGTAATTGTTATTGATTTTGCTAATGCTAGATATCTATTTTGTGAAGATCCCGGCTCCAACAAATAGATTTATCATAAAAAAGGCCAATAACACGTTTGTTTTCGATTATGGGACTTTTGGAAAACCCCTCCGCGCGCTCTCGTATCCTGAGCTGACACCTCAACACAGCGTTTGCACGGGGGTGGGACTTCCGGTTGAGCACACCCGGAAGATTCGGATGCAAGTTTCACCGCTCGACCGTGCATCCATATGGTCGTTACTTTAAACGTTTTAATGTGATTCTGGTGCTTTTTCTACACAGTATTATCTGCAAAAATGTTATCTCTAGATTTTCTCGACGATGTTCGTCGCATGAATAAGCGGCAGGTATGTACCGGAACATGAGTTAACTGTGTTACGACAGCCTCTTTGTACGGCAGAGACCACAGAGCTAACGTTACCTAGCCGTTAACCGCTTTTCTACGTTGTAGTCTGTCTGTCACTTTTTAACAACCTATAATCAGGACTATTTCATGTAAATTCATCCTTAAAATTGTACCGTTTAATTCTAAAGCATTGGAGGAAAACAGACATTGCTTTCAATGATTCTTCCTTCAGTTAAGCTAGCTATTTCCCCATTTTAGCCTGTTTTCATCAAACTCATGGCAAAGTCCACTACATGATATGCTTACAAATAAATCACCTCCGGAAATAAATTTTATCAGCAGTATATCTGCTGGAAATATACGAAAGTTAACCACGTATTTGGTCCTGGGCTAGCTCTTATGATTAATAAATATTCCGTGTCTTGACGGGTTTTTAGCAGAAATTAAATTTAACTTGTTTTTGTTGTTCAGCTCTATTACCAGGTGCTGAACTTCGGTATGATTGTTTCCTCTGCGCTGATGATCTGGAAAGGACTGATGGTCGTTACTGGCAGTGAGAGTCCAATTGTCGTCGTTCTCAGGTAAGTTAATCTAATGTTATGAGATATAAGCTCTCGTTTGGCCGTAATCCATTGACTTAGTGGACGTGTTAAGACTTACAGTAAAGTGGATTTTCACTTCACGTTGGTTGTGCGATGGTGACCTCAAAATCATTTGAGTTTATTTACCTCTTAACCTGACCTGAAAGTTTCAATATTCTGGAATATTTTTATGTCATTACAGGCTATTTAGGAATTACCAGTATAGCTGTGCATCTTGACTGGTCTCATGATTTTAATACAGTTACGATTACCAGGCTAACAATTTATTTCAATTCATTATCATGCTGCATCACAATTCATCTTTTCCTGATTGGAGGCAAGTATTCTGATGAAACAATACTCCCGATGTTAACAGAAAATTATTTTCAAATCCATTTTCACGTATAACTGATCATTGAATAATATTAACAGCAAATATCATCAGATTGATATTCTTCTTATTAAGTAAAAGGTTTGCGTGAACAGATCTTACATGTATATTATCGTCCCACTGGTCAAATCGTCTAAAAATATGCCTTTGTTGTAAAGAAACCGCCGCCACTGTACAGCATCAGATTGTCCGGGGCGGGGTAGTGGTGGTGGTGGTGGGGTGTTCAAATTTTGGATTAGATCGGAATGACACAGTTTCCTGAGTGAGCCATATTGGGGAATTTTATTCAGATTAAAGTTTTTTTTTGAAGCATTTTTATCCAGATCAGGCATTTATTCTGATTACAAGTGGTCTATGTAGACATAGCTATTGTTGCCACATTGTTGGGCAGGGTTTAATTTTACAAGGACTCTGGTAAACTGATCATGTTGGGCTCTTGGCTCGTTTATTTTCCTTGCCATATGGTTAGCTCCACTGATGTGTGTTTTGTCTCATAGTAATGTTTGGCATTACTGCATTTAATAATTGAGACAGTACTGAAACATAGGAGACGTGATCTTGAACTGTTGGTGTGGGCAGTGAACATAACATAAATATAGGCTAAGTGTTTGTTACTCCTCTTTTTAAATGGCAGTCTTCTTTTCTAATCCTCCCTGACTTACTTCATGTCTATGTCTGTGAGCAGACTGCACTCAGAGTATTTCCAGGTTGAAATGCCTGCACAGTCATAACACAGGAGTTGATTGGTTGAGTAGTGTCATGTAACTACTGCTGCTTCAAAGACAAGACAAGCTGCAGCATTTAAAATAAACTACCATTGCAATGAAATGCAATAAAAGCAGCCTGAAGGAATTCTGGTCTTATTCGAGTATTTACAGTAGGTCCAGCTGCAGAGGAAAAATACACAAGGAGCTTCTGTCTGCATCCATTATGAGCTGCCTCTGCATTGACGCAGAATCGTCCATGTCTGCCTCATGATTTATTGTGGGAAAGATTATTTTCAACACCACTACTGACTAGTGCCCAGTTTGAATACTTATTGCCTAATTAAGGATAAGCTACATGTCGGATGAGTATTTCACCAATAGACAAAGCAAGTCAGTCGTCAGCTGCAATTTGATAAACAAATTTGGTATAAAAACACACACAGATATTGCTGTGTGTATTGCAATGGCCACATCAAGTGGCTAACTAAGGCCACAGATTATCCATCCATCCATTATTTGAATGTCATCCCAAACAGGTAAACTCATTTAGCAGTTTACCTATCCCCTCCTGTGTTCAGCTCTAAAACTACTCAGACTCAAAATGTGCCATTGTTGGTCACACTAAGAAGTAGGGTTGTCCCGATCAGCATTTTTGGCCTCCGATCCCGATCCGATTTTTCAATATTGAATATCTGCCGATACCGAGTCCCAATCTGATACTTAGAATTACCTAGATTACAGTTTCAATTGTTACTGCTAGATATCTCAAACTTACTCAGTTTAACTCAGTACAGCCAATATTGTTGTAAAAAAAACCCATAAAATCACATTTCTGCTCAGAATGGTGTAATAGCTCTGTTTCACTTTAATTATCTGTCAAAAATAAATTTACATCTTCACTTAGTGCAGTGTTTACTATTCAATCAGACAATCAAAATCCACTTAAAGTGGTCAGCTGAATGACCTGACCAGTCAAAAAAGTGAACTCAAATTACCTCAGATTCACTTAGAGGTGGTGTAACAATAGTCACAATAACATGAATTCAATAAATGAATTTTAAACGTTACAATTCCGCTTAGAAGTTAACTTGACTCTATTAGTCACAACAAAAAACTGAACTCAAAAATGAACTAAAAACATCCTAACCCAGTTTTAAAGTGGTATAAACAGTTTAACTTGAATAGGATAAAAAACAATGATCAAAACAACAATCCTTTTTAAGATGTAGCAGCTTAATCTGAGATGTAAACCAAAACATTAACACTGGAATAAAACCCAAATACAAGGCAATCTTGTAATTTCAGTGCAATTTCTAAAGTGCAACTACAGCTGCTGCATCACTCCCCCTCCCCTCACTTTTTTCTCAGGGACTCAGCAGTGACATGAGACAAACATCTGAGCTCCAGATGCCTGTAGTGAAGTAGGTTTTGTCTGGTATGCTATCACGTACTTTGTTGTACAGCTCCAGTAAAGCAGTGTCAGTAATGTAATGTCGAGACAGCAGGGCATAACGTGGGTCCAAATTCTCCCCCAGGGGGATGGGCTGGTTGTCCAAAGTGATGAACTTGCCCACTTTTTCTGTTATCTTTGTTGCCTTGTCGCTCTCTCGAGGGTACTTGTCTGTTCTCTTAAAGTCCAGAGTGTGTATCTTCGGTGAAGCTGCCTGTTGCTCTTGTAAAGTCCCCGTATTAGTGTTAAATGCAGCTCTGCTGCTACCACCTCATGAAACGGTCGTGTTACAGATGCTGCAAGTGGTCACTGGACTGTTTTCGCTCTCAAGTTTGAAGTTTTTCCACACCGCTGACATTTTTAACACATGAAAGCTAATTTTGCTACCACTGCTTTGTTGTTACTGGCGCGTTTACGGCCTGTCATAAATTATGCTCCATTTAAGGCAACTGACGTCAATGATCGGCTGGGCTGATCAGATCAAACTGCCGATCGCCGATCAATTAAAAATGCTTAGTATCGGCCCGATCCGATACACGTGATTGGGATCGGAACATCCCTGCTAAGAAGACAGTCTTTTATAGAGGAGGAAAGAGTGCAAAATAAAAGTTGGAAGTCCTCCTTTACAGCCTTACGTCAGCTCTTTAGTTTCACTGATTGCTCTTATGCCAATGAACAAGTTAATTTATTCCTATACAAGTGCAAATGTGTAATTGTGAAGATTGTCCTGATGAACATGTTTTTTCTTTGTTATCGGCACAGCACTCTATAATGTCCTACTCGGTTGGTGATTTGGGATGCATTGTAGTAGATCAAGAAGAAAACCCCAAAAGAAAAAATACATCATACCAAAGCACATGATTAGAAGAAGCTGTCCTGTTACTGACCTCTCTGTTTTCCTGTTTATGTGTCCATATCTTCAAACTGGTGGTTTAGATAGCAGTTTACTCATCACAGTATTAGATTTTTTTTTGATAAACATGAATCTCAGAAACATCCACTTTTGGGGAAAAAAAAAAAAAACTTTGCCCAAAGTCTGTTTGTAAACTGTAGTGACAGAATATCTTGATGCCCACCTTTATCAGCTGGGTGCAATTTAAATGTATGCAAATATGCAAATTTAGCCTCAGGTAAAAAAAAATAAATAAAAGCAAAACAATATCAGTAATTTTGGCTGTTAATTGATTTCCTTATGCAGTTGTTTTTTATTTTTGGGTCTTATCCAAGTCTTATATTAAACAGATGTGTTCTGCCGATACTTGTCACGTTGCAGACATTACAGTCCTGGATATGTTAACTAATTGTGAAATCTGTCCTCCATGGTTTGAATATTTTAAGTCTCTAGATCTGTTGATATTGACTGTAAATAAAGGTTGTAATAGGCATGGCATATTATTAAAAAAAAACAGTTTAAATGATCTTAATGTTTCTAATTAAATGAAATGTGTACCTGCTCTTCCTTTCAGTGGGAGTATGGAGCCAGCTTTCCACAGAGGAGACCTGCTGTTTCTGACCAATCGGGTAGAGGATCCCATCAGAGTCGGAGAGATTGTCGTCTTCAGGATAGAAGGCAGAGAGATCCCCATAGTACACAGAGTACTAAAGATCCATGAAAAGTAGGAATATAGTCTTTATTACAGTGGCTGTCACTGATTAAGATGTACTCTGATATCACAGAGCCCCATGCCTGTGTATCAGATATGACAGTTCCATTATTATTGTTGAACTGAACTAAAACACTTTTCCCAAAAAATGATCAGGGAGTCTTCTTTGATATGTCAGAACTATCATGTATCCTCTTCCAGACACAGGTGTAGCAGAAAAAGAGGACATGCTGTACATTTGGGTCTAATGTCATGCTGATGTTTTGTCTGCAGGGAAAATGGAGACATTAAGTTTTTGACCAAAGGGGACAACAATGCAGTGGATGACAGAGGACTGTACAAGCAGGGCCAACACTGGCTGGAGAAAAAGGATGTGGTTGGACGAGCGAGGGGGTAAGTTATCAGTTTGGACAGAATCTAGATAATTAGAAATATATCACTAACATAATGGGACTGAAAACTGCAGCTATCATGCGCCATGGTAGAGTCTGAATGTGTCAGTTTGAGGTTTCTCTGGGTCAGAAGTGGAGGAGGTTGCCACTTAAGTAAAGCTTGAAAAATCTTGCAGAAAGCGTGTCAAGATAAATAAAACAATATTGGTTTCCAATGCTTTTTTAATGATAACAGCACACTTGCAACATCTCCTGAAATCCATCATGATAGCCCTACTTGTCTATCAGAGAGAAAATGACAAGGTCATATGCATAAAGTGCTTCTTTACTGCTCTGCCTAAGGGATTCGAGTCCTATTTCTCCAGTAGATCATTCATATTGAAGAAGAAAGGCATAATTTAGACTGTGCATCCTTTTCATCAGTCTCAAGATGTATTAATGGCAAAGTATGTTCAAACAACCCTATCGTACAATTTTGGATATGACCCAATACTGGGGCAGACAAGACATATCATAGCTGTCAGCAGAAAGCAGCTTTTCTCAAAGGCTGGAAACAAGACAATGACAAGCCTGTCACTGTCAACGCTGTTTCACTTCAATGTTTTTTTTTTTGTTTGTTTGTTTGTTTGTTTTTTTTAATAATACCATGCTATTATTTATTACCACACTTACTTGGTCAGTGATATGGAGGACTGAAAGTGGCAAAATGAAATATATAAATATATAAATAATTAAATAATTGAATGTGTCATTTATTATTTAATATTGGAAATAAATCAACAAATATATAAATAAATATATAATTATTTGATTAATTAAATGCATGTGCTATTAAATAATTAATTAAATGCGTCATTATTTATTTAAAATTGGTAATAAATAAATAATTTATGAAATACATAAATAATTAAATAAATGTTTGAATAATTATTTAAAATGTTAATTCATTCTATGTAAAAACACATCGACTTATTTCACTATTTAATTATTTCACTATTTATTTAATTATTTCACTATTTATTTAATTATTTCTCTATTTTATTTAATTATTTCATGGTTCCTGCTCCAGCAGTGCATCATGATTAGATTTTTTTTTTTTTAATTTAAAGGGGAATTTACTTCAATTTTTCAGGGATTTACATGAAATATTTGGGTTTTTTTTCAGAATGTCTTAAAGTTCACATATTTTACCCCTTTAGACAAATTTATATTGGTCTCAGAGGTCCCCAAAACATGCCCGGGAAGTTTGTTGCTTAAAAAAACACTCAGTATAAGCCCTGCTCAGAATGAGCTGTTTCTGTGTCTGTAGCCTTAAATGTTAATGAGCTGTCTGACTCTGTCCCTGACTCCGCCCCTCTTAGCAAATGGATGTGGCTCTCCTGATCATCCTCTCAGCTGGCAGCTTCAGGAGATTTGTAGACATCATTTTTAGTACGAACCAATTCCTTTTCAAAGATAAGGCAGAGCTTTTAAACTTATCAGGTGCTTCTGATCCCAAATAAGTGGATGAAACTCAAAAACGCATCCCAAACAATAGCTCAGGTCTCAGGAGGTTAAAGATACTGGCCGTTACCAGTTAAAACGAGATATTTTGGGTGCTGATTGGTCTAGTGGTTAGGTCACACCCACTATATTTGGAGGTTAAAGTTCTCTATGACGGCGGTGCAGGTTCAAGACCTATGGCTACTTTGATGCATGTCATTCCTGTTCTCTCTGATTTTACCACTAAATCCACCTATTGAATACAGGCATAAAAGCCCAAAAATAACTCTTAAAAAGAAGCTGAGTGAGTGAATATCTTACCAAAGATTAATTTTATTATAAGTATGCTTCCTCTGTCCACACCTCCTAAGTACTGGGATAGGATAAAGAGCATAATTTCAAAATTTATTTGGAATAGAGGACGACCAAAACTGAAAAATTGCATCCTATGCCAAAGTAAGTCTCAAGGGGGATTTGGTTTAGCCAGTTTCAAACTATATTACATATCGTTCATGCTCCGCCCCCTTCAAAAAGTGGTTTTTGCAGGATGTTAATATGGCTTCAGCATTGTGGCTTTATATAAGGTAAATTAACTTTTATTCAGTGGTCTTACTCTCAAGCTAGCCAAGGAGAAATTTGGTCCCATATCTCACGCTATAAAAATATGGCAGCAGGCTGTTAAGTTGGGGAAAGTGGATATAAAATGGCACAAACATACTCCAATTTTCAATAATCAGCTCCTCTGCTTAGACTGCAGACCAATGTTATTCCCATCTTGGTCTAATTGCGGTATTCGCTCCCTCTCACATGTAATAAATGAAGATGGTCTAAGATCCTTTGAAGACCTCAGGGAAGAATATAATTTGCCACCAGCCTCATTTTTCTTTTATTTGCCGCTGAGATCAGTGTTTCAAACTAGTAGGGTCCAATGGAAGGCTGTGCTCCCTACTCACCCTCTCATTTATTTTATGTCAACCAAAATTTAAGGTGTGGGTTTTGTGTCTAATATGTATAAAAAAAAATTCAGGAAGTTGCGCGTCCATATATGGGTGTGACAAAGGTCTGTGTCTGTTAATTTGTGTTGATATGTGATCTAAACCTCACTCTGAAAATAAAAAAAAACATTTGATCACAAAAAAGAAGCTGAGTGCCAGCTTTGTTGTGTTTTTTGTCTGCTGACAGATGCATTTAAACACCTTTCTCAACCTAGAGGCTTTGTGTTAAAAGTTGCACCTGTGCACTTGAACTAATGTGCTTTCAGGTACTAAAGAGGTACTTGTCAGGATTAGCGCTGTGTGAATGGTTACCTTACATGTACTGAGCTGGGTACCCTGCCATACAACTCATCAGTCTCTGTCACATATAAAGGTGATAACAAGCAGGTGCTCTGATGTTATTTACTGCCCACTCTTGCTGCTCCACTGCAACATGTCTCCACACACACAGGCAATCTCATTCGCACACAAAGGTTTATATGAAGAGTTTGAGGGGATTTATTCTTAAGTAAAGAAGTTATTTTCTTGTTTCACATTTCTGCAGGGATGTTTAGTGTTACATAATTACTGTAATGTCACTGTAATCCTAATGTGAAATGCTACCTGAATTTTTTTTACGTGCTTTGTTTAGCAAAGGAAATTGTTTCATTTGCATAGAGTTCTGTACTAAATGCATGAATAAAACGTCCTGACACTAAGCCATGTGAAAATTTCCAGGTTTGTGCCATATATTGGAATCGTCACCATCCTCATGAATGACTACCCCAAGTTTAAAGTAAGTTGGAAGACCTCATTGCATCAAATGTGATCTGATAGAATATGAAACAGGTCAGTCTTTACTTCAAATATCTTGTTTCTTTAATCCTTATTCTCTGCAGTATGCTGTGCTCTTCATGCTGGGTCTGTTTGTGTTGGTCCATCGGGAGTGAGGTACCCACACCATAGGACCCCAGAAGGATTAACTTCGTCCAGGAAACCTCAGTCATGCCTTTCAAAACAGAATTAAGTTCGACTTTGTCAAACCCGATGGGCTTTTTGTACCATTTGTTTGAACATTTTGTAGAAATGTGGATAGGGTGTTTACATTTGAAAAATCCAAGCTTTAAAAATATTTTTGTGAGGGAACTAGTCTAGATTTAGTTTAAAATGGATCTTTATTTGTAATCCTCAGAATATGAAACAGCATTCATTCAAATAAATTAAGTCTTGTTTCCTTTCTGTTTTCTGAGCTGTTGTCTTTGAAAAATATGTGAAGTATTTTATGACAACTGAATATGAATGATATTAAATATGAAATCTGGTTACCATCCACTATGGAGTCCTCCTCTTTGCCTCTTTTCTGTTTTAGATGCTGCTGCAGAGGATAAATCTATTTACACTGAGTAGTATACGGCCACAAGTTTAATTTTAACAGTTCTGTTTTAGGTAACATTTTAATTTCAATAAGTGTGTGTTCACTGCCCTGTGTTTATTATTGTGCAAGTGAAACTCTCTAGAAATCCCTCTGTGCTTTATGTATTTGACCCACCATTTAAAAGAGTTGCATCAAATTTACATAGAAGCACTTTTCTCTGTTCTTATTGGGCAGTAATATTCTTGATATTCTATCATGAAGCAGCTTATATCAGCATGCATTTTCATTTAAATAAAATCAGTTTTTATTCTGCTAGTTTTTATCATAAAGGTGTCTGTTGGGGTGTACGGTTAAGTGTGATTGCGATCAAGGTAAATTCACAGAGGCTATCCAGTAGTAAACCCTTCAAAGACTTCTGAAGTGCTCAAACTTTGTTTTCTTTGTTTGGACCTAAAAGAACTGTAATCTTGTAAGACAAGATTACATAATCCTTTATTGATCTCCAGAGGGGAAATTCAAGTGTTGCAGCAGCTCAAATGGTCTGAGAATGGGAAACTCTCCATCACATGGTTCCCCTCAAAGCATACCTGGTTTGTAGATATTCTATAGTTACATGATAGGAGTGAACGTGAGTCTACTTCTCTTGACTGTAGACTGAAATGAGTTGTAGCCCTTTGAGCTATGAAAAATCAGTTTTAAACCCAAGACTTAAGTGTAAGTCATAAGAAAAGCACGGTGTATCTTAAAACGTCGAAGTTAATCTAATCAGTGAATTTGGTCTGTGATGCTGTGATGGTGTCTTCTAACGAGACTGACATTCAGCTCAGCAGAATGTCTGAAATCCTAAACGTGTGTGTGAATGCCAAAGGTTACAAAAAGAGCAGGCCGATAGCTACAGCTCTGCCATGAAACTCGCAACTTTAGCACCCTGAAGTGACAAAAAGGCGCTCTGTCTTATCAGCTCTAAATTAGCAGAGAGAATCAGCAGGTCCTCCTGTCCTCAGAGGACTGATGGTGAACACAGCAGCATGCTGCAACTGGCCAAATGTCATGTTGCTCATTGTGATGGGCCAGGCCTAGACCTGAGCATGGGAGGAGGACCTGGGAAGGAAATGGCTATATTTGTTGCTCTTTACGGAAGCATTATTAATCACTGCTGCCACTGCATAGATCTTCCCACACAATTCACACCAACAGTGCACGTAATCCTTAAAAATAATCCAGTGTTAGCCACGGCATTTCCAGATGATGGCTTAACATAAGTCTGGTTCTGCTCAGGGTTTCTACCTGGTCAAAGGAAATGTTTGCTAAATGTTACAGTCTTTTGTTCGTGGTGGATTAAAACAGAAATAGAAAATAATTTCACTACTTTTGCATACAAAGGCATACATTTGTCTTAGACTTTTTTTGAATATACAATTTAACAGTACAAGGTAATGTATGCCAAAGGTGGCTCTTGAAAACTAATATTAAAATCAATATACTGAGCATAGCAAATACAGCCTGAAGAAAAAAAACAAAGAAACAGACCCAGCAGACTTCCATTAAGAGAGGACATAAAACATCTATCCTTTGCTGTGGTGAAACATAATTAGTATGATAAACTAAGTGTCCTTACTGATGATAATACAGTCTGCTCTAGAAAAAAAAAGATTGATTAGGTTATATAGGTTATACCATTTGATGTGATATATATTTGGCAGATTGGATGTAAACAAGAAAACAGTATATTTAATCTTTTAGGGATCTTTTATCAAAGAAATGTGTGTATAAAGCTGTTTGCACAGGGGTAAAATCACATTCACAACCCTAAATGAACTATTCCACTTCAGCTGTGGAGTTGCCTGCCTATAGAATTGACTGGGGCCCTGAAAAGCCCGTCAAAAGGGCCCTCCCCGGGTGAGGTCCACTAATATGAATGCATGAGAAATATATCAGTAGCACTGGTTATCCTCCTGACTAACATTTGCCTCTTTTTGAAGCTGAAAGGATTCTAACAAGTTAATATTGGCTTCATATTTTCCCAACCAAGGTGCCTCAGTTTCTTCATTTTCTGGCATCCTGACTTTTTTTCCTCAAGTCATGGTAAAGCTATGAAGGCAAATGGTTAGCCATATGGTTTGGTTCAATGGACCTTTCCACACTGTTAACATTACTGAAAAAAGACCTATCCAGGTTAAAGAAAGGGGGTTTCTAATTTCAGTTGAATTGTGTTATTTGCCACAAAATATTGATTTATTATGATATTAATCCTTGACTATCCTCATGTTCAACTGATAATGAAGCATAGGTCACCATGACTTATAGTTGTGTACTCTAATTGACAATAAGGCAAATTCATTCTCTTTTGTATTGTCAATAGAAAGTATTCACCCCCTTACATGATTAACCCTGTTATTGATTTTATAAATCATACATGGTCAGTATAATTTGACTTTTTTTTAACAAAAATTTAAAAATAAAAAACTCTTTAACATCAATTTATTCAATGAAATAAAAAAATGAATGTAAAATAAAAGACTGCTTAAATATTGACACCCTTTTAAATGACTGGCCTAATTTAACAGAGGTCTTGCTAATTGATGCTAGTAGTCTAACAATTAAGGAAATGTGGACTTGAGTGTAGTGAATGTGTCTCAGGTGATTGTAGTATAAAGACACCTCTGTCTGGAAGTCCCAGTCACTTGTTAATTAGTATTCCTGGCAACCATTACACCACGAAGACAAAGGGACACTCCAACAAACTCAGAGAAAAGGTTATTGAAAAGTATAAGTCAGAGGATGGCTACAGAACATTTCCAGAAGCACTGAACATCCCCCCTGAGTTCAGTTAAATCCATCACCAAGATATGGAAGGAACATGGCACATGTGTAAATCTGCCTAGATCGGGCCGTCCTCACACACCGAGTGAACGTGCAAGAAGGAGAAACACAATCGTCCTTCAAACATTTGCATTTGTCCTGAGTTGAAAATGAATCGTGTCGTGCGTAAAAGACGCACAGCCAGCAGCTCGTTCCATCGCTCGTTCCAATGAAACCTCATCAATAAGTCATCAAATTACATTACGATTGACGCAGCTGGATGAGTATAAAGTAACACGCAACATAAAGTAAGCCCACCCCACTGTGGGGCGCCTATAAAAGAAGGGTGCGTCTAACAATCCACGACCAACAGGAGGCTCTGGGAGTATTTTGCGCTCTGGAAGACGGTTCGCCACTCTGCGCTGAGATGAGAGGATTCACTCTGAATAATGTCTGCCAGTGTGGCTTCTTTTCTTTACTAATCTTCTTTTCTTTCGTGTCGTTCAACACTGCTGTCAGCTTCGATCTGACTGAGCTTAGGAATAAAGTTGCGAAAATTAAAGTGAATCCAAGAGGGAATCTTTGGGCTACAGGTAAGAAGAATCTCCTGATCGCATCAGCGAACCAACCTGTCATGTTTACCTTTGGTGGATTTTTACGGATGTAAATATTTTTTCTTGACTATAGTCTAAGATTGTCAAATGCAGATTTTCTCATGTACTTTCAAAGTTATTTTTCTCTCAAACAGGTCTCTTTGAGTTAAACGTTTTTCCTTTGCTTTGACAGGACATTTCATGGGCAAGAAGAGCGTGATGGATGCTCCCCTGCTGCCCTCAGCGGAGGGACAGGGCGTTGATGCGCTGGTAGCCCTGCCTGAGGAGCGGGGCGCGATCGGGGAGCTTTTCCAAGAGTTTCTGCGGGAGGCTCTGCGGGCGCAGGTGGACACAGACGAGAGCCACTCGAAAAATCAAGTGAGTTTTTCTTTCTCTGTTTTCATTTTTTTGCCTATTAAACAGTCTAAAGTGGTTGTTCTGTGAATAAACATGCTGTTCTGTGCGTTCTGTTTCAGGAGGCGGACTTGTTGATGAGAATTTTAGAAAGCTACATCCACAGCAGAAAGTGATACAGAGGATGAGAGTTTGGCATGGATCTGAGGTCAGCTGGCCTCTTAGGTTCATATAAATACATTAGATACAATGTACAGGCTCCTTCTCATGATTGTAATCAACTGTTACTGTCGCATCCAGCTCACGTGCCATTTGCATCACATGGACATACATTTTTCTCCTATTTGTTTGATGATATTTCCCAATGTTTGGTTGTTTGGATTTGTTTTTTATTAAATTATAACCTATATATGCACTGCACTGACTCTGCCAAATAAATTATGACTGAGCTCACTGACAGACTTTGATTTACACAAATCTTGTCTCAAGGTCAAACTAATCATTTGCACAATTTACATTGTTCTCTTTGCTGTTTAGATTTAACCAAGGATTATGAAGGGTGCAGACAATTAAAAGTCCAATAATGCCCTGATAAAGTGACTAATTCTTTGATTTAATTTCAAGTGGCTTTAAAAAGGTCATCACTTCATTTCTATATTTACATCTCTAATGTCTTAGCTTCATAGTTAAACTTGTCTCCTCTTCTTGTTCTCCCCATGGAGTTCTGGGTGACCCTCACAACCCTTGTTTATAGGCCTGACATTAAAATATGATAGTTCAGGGTGACTAATACAGTTTCGCTCTTCTAAAATAACACTTATATAAATCACAAATGTAGGCAGCTTATATAAATCACATGTTTTTTGCTGAATTTTTCTACATGAAATCGATATCATCTTTTTGCACTGTCCTTTTCATAAAGCGATGATCTGCCCTGTCGATCAATAGCGGCCCAGAGAGTGAGAGATATGGCCCATGTAGCTGTCTTTGCCTGGGGCTGATCCTTTGAAGGTAACGGACATGCTATTTAAATATCCCTCCCACAATGCCTTGTCTGATGCTTTACGACATTTTCAAGGTTCAGATAAAAGACATGAGAGTTGTGTCCACAAATTTAGCCTGATATGTGACTTAGAAAACAGATTAGAAAGAATAAAGGTAGATGAAACTCAACCCTGCAGTGAAGCATGTTAGTGTATGCGTATGGTTATTTCAGTTTCTTTTGCATTGCTTGAAATCAAACCAAAACAACTTGTTTCACCCTTGTTGAAATAATAATAATAATTTTGCTACATTAGCTACTCAAAATAAGCCAGAAAAGTTTTTTTTATGTCAAGATTTTAAATATATCCAAAGGCTGGGTCAGTACAGAACATAAAATTGCTATATTTTCTTTTCTTCTTCCTCATAAATGCTCAGTCTAAGCTGTGATTACTTTCTCTTACAACCTTGGGATAAGGGAACGTCCAGGTGCAGAACAATTGTACACAAGTAGGTTAGGAGGTCTGACAATAGGATGTGATTGGTGGATACAGGAGGCTGTAGCAAATTCAAGTCCCTAAAGAAAAAGCATTCAAAACCCAGATGACAGGTGAGACACTTAAAACAATCTTTAGGTGTTTTTAGTTTTAAGTACAAACTGTCCATGAAAATGTTCTGGACATACTGTCAAATATGAGTCAGCTGTGAAGTTTTTTTTTGTTTTGTTTCGCTGATCATACTCACAAGAGGCTACCATGTGGGATGTCTGTTCCTGAATGTTGAGGAAAAATATCCTCAAACCCAGACCCTGTGTCGTTACACACCATATCTTTAGAGTTAATTTAAACCTGCCAGGTATCTGTCAATCTATCCCACGGCAACGTGTGTCTATCACGAGGAATACCCTCTCATGAATTCAAACTGCAGATCCAAACATGTTACAGAGTGTTAACTGTTGAGGACGCTGATGTCTCTGCCCAATTAGAGTAAGCACAGATCCCATGATGCACCCTTTCTTTTGAGAAATGAAAGGGTCAGTATTGCCTATTTTGCTCTCTGTTGGCTTCTGTATGGTTTACTCATTGCACTGTTTGAGTAATTTCTACAAACAACCATGCTTCTCAATTCACTTGAGGTTCAATATTTGTCAAAAAGAGAACTTTACATTTAAAGTATGAATTCTTCTGGTAGGAGTAGACCTGGAAGTCTAGACATGATTTTTTAATCAAATCTTCAGGTAGTTAGAAGGTAAAATAATAAAAAATAAAAAATAAAAAAAAAAATGCTTTGTATATTTTACTGTATCCAACTATAAAAGATTCAAGATACTGGCTTGAGCTAAACTAATTTGTAACCATTTGTCATAAAGAAAAATACTTTTTACAAAAAAAGGTAAAAGTTAAGCTGTGATAACCATATTTTATTTTTAACCTGATTTATAATAACTCTTATCAAAGCAATAAAATTGAGTTTTATTTACTTATGCTGTGGTGCATTATAACATTTTTCAAAATGTAATCCCTTTACTGAAAACAGAATTACCTTTGTGGATGTGGATAACAGTGTGGATGGACACATTGAACTAAACAGTTAGTAGAAAGTAATGTCAGACTTCAAAGATAAGCCAGGCTTTGCACATGTGTCCAGATGCCAGAAAATAACATAGAAAAAAAACAGAGACAACTTTACACCACGTTTCAAATTATCATGCAAATTGGATTTTAGTGTCATAAACATTAAATTTTTGGTTTTTCTGTTAAACTCATGGATGGTATTGTGTCTCAGGGCTCTTTGGGTCACCGAAATCAATCTCAGACACCTGTGATAATTTGTTTGCCAGGTGAGCCAAATTAAAGGAAAACTACTGAAGAAGGATGTTCCACATTATTAAGCAGGCCACCGGTTTCAAACAATATGGGAAAGAAAAAGGATCTCTCTGCTGCTGAAAAGCCTCAAATAGTGCAATGCCTTGGACAAGGTATGAAAACATTAGATATTTCAGAAAAACTTGTGATCATTACTCATGAACTCGTGATCATTGTACTGTGAAGAAATTTGTGGCTGATTCAGAGCACAGACAAGTTTGTGCACATAAAGACATAACGAGGAAGGTTTCTGCCAGACAAATTCATCCAATTAAGAGAGCAGATGCTAAAATGCCATTACAAAGGAGCAAACAGGTATTTGAAGCTGCTGGTGCCTCTGGAGTCCCACCAACCTCAAGGTGTAGGATCCTCCAGAAGTTTGCAGTCATGTATAAACCTACTAATCAGCGACCTCTAACCAATGCTCAAAGCAGAAACGGTAGCAGTGGGCCCAGAAATACATGAAGACTCATTTTCAAACAGTCTTGTTTACTGATGAGTGGCGTGCAAGATGGTCCAGATGGATGGAGTAGTGGATGGTAGGTGGATCGCCACCATGTCCCAACAAGGCTGTGATGTCAGCAAGGAGGAGGCGGAGTCATGTTCTAGGCCAGAATCATGGGGGAGAGTGGTAGGCCCCTGGAGGTGTGAAAATGACCTCGGCAAAGTATATAGAGTTTCTGACAGACCACTTTCTTCCATGTTACAAAAAGAAGAACCATGCCTTCCGTAGCAAAATTACCATCATGCATGACAATGCTCCATCTCATTCTGTAAAGAATACCTCTGTGTCATTGGCTGCTATGGGCATAAAAGGAGAGAAACTCATGGTGTGGCCCCCATCCTCCCCTGACCTTAACCCCGTTGAGAATCTTTGGAGCATCCTCAAGCAAAAGATCTATGGAGGTGGGAGACAGTTCACATCAAAACAGCATCTCTGGGAGGCTATTCTGACATCTTGCAAAGAAATTCAAGCAGAAACTCTCAAAAACTCACAAGTTCAAAGGATGCAAGAGTTATGAAGGTGATATCAAAGAAGGGCTCCTATGTTAACATCTAACTTGGCCTGTTCAGGTGTTTTTTTATTGAAATAGCTTTAGATTTCAGTAAATATGACCTCATAATGCTGCAAATTCAACAAATGAGAATTTCCAGTTCTTTACCAGCTACAACATGTTTAGAAACTCTGCTGTGAGCACTAATGTGGAAGAGTGCATTTGAGTTTTTTATTTTTGAAAAAAAAAAAAAAGTTTGTTCAATAAAATTTGAATTATGCTCTAACCATTGGTGGCTTGAAAAATATGACTATCATTTGCATTGATTATGATTGATATTCATTGAATATTGAAAATATCATTTGCATAATAATTTGGAACATGGTGTAATGGAAATGATTAAAAACTGTGAAAAGAGGCAAACAGGTAATAATCGGCAAATATGGGTTGAAAGTGAAAAAAAAAGTGTCAAAAAGGGGAAGAATATCAGCAAAAATGGGTACAAAGCTGCAAATGATGAGTGGAAATCATTAAAAATGGGTGGAAAATGGCAAAAGTGTGATAAAAGTGGCAAAAAGAAATAGCAAAATGGGTCAAAAATGGTGAAAAGTAGCATAAAGATAATTCCAACATCCTGATAGCCAGAATGTTAGCACTAATGCTACTTATTGAACACACATGCATTGATATGAAGAACAGCTGAGTCGGGCTCATTCTCTGGGTTTGTCAGGGTCCTGTCACTGCTGTTTTACAGGCTTGCCTTTCAGCACACTTTAGATAAGCCATTGCAGCGTCTCCCTGCAGCCACAGAGATGTAAAAATGAGTCCACCACTGCTCCCTAGTGTCTCACTTCAGTTAAAAATCTCACAGCTGGCTAAGTGGACAATTCATTTCTTAAAAAAAAAAAGGGTCTGTATCCTTTCAAAAAGTCAGCTACACACAGCTTAAGACAATAGAAACATCAAAAATGAAATAAAACAGTTTTAATGGTAAAATTGTGGAATTTCAAAAACCACCAAAAAGTAAGATTAATCATGCTTAACAACAGAAATTCCATGATTGATCATGGTTATAACATTTAATAGTATGATGGCCCTAATATGAATAGACTCTATCTCTCTAACACCCCATATTCAGCAACTAGGATTGCATTTTTGTTTCAAAATCTGCCTTTCTTTTGCATCTTAAGCGAGAGTTTACTGTGCTGGACATTGTGTTCATAAAGCCTTCAGGTTCATCACTCATTTTAAAGCGATCACTAATCACTGTTTGTTAGATTTCTTATCTATAAGACTAATATAGGTCTACTTCCTCCTTACCTTTTGAGCTCCATCAGTGGGAAAAGTACAGGAGCTCATAATCTTTTGTCTGGCATCTTCTTTTACTCTTCCACGGGTAAGAAACCAGACTGTGAGAAAAGGTGTATAATTTTGCTGCTCATTTTGCTCGGAACAAATAGTGAAAAGAGCTGAAACATGATCTGCTTTCATTGAATGTTTTTAGCTGATGTTAAATGACTTGGATGCAGACGTATCTGGCTGTAGATGTTCTGCCTGATATATTTATTTGATTGTAAGTGATCCTACAAATATGCATTGCTCTGTTTTTCTATTTCATGTTTTTTAGTACTAGTATGTCATTGCCTTGTGTCTTGAATATGGGCTGCCCATACAAACTCATTTTACTGTGCTGCAGCATGTCCTGGACAGGATGCTCATGAAAAGAGATATTAAATCTCAAGTGAAATGTTTAAAAGAATTGTTAAATAAAATAAAGATACAAAAGGGTTACACCAAATTCAGTCCCTTCAGACTTTTGACATATTTTTTTGTCTTTGAATAAGTTTTTGATAGTGTGATTTTACTGTCTAAAATCAGAAAGACTAAAGTGGTTGTCTGTCATGTTTGTAGCTGCACAATCATCCAGTTACAGACATGTTACCTGAAACTACTGCCATTAGAAAAATATCATCAGCTCCTCTGTAATCTGTTTATTTCAAGAAGAAAAAATGTTAATCCTTTATTTCTATGACTTTGCCTCTCTGACTCTTCGACTAATAAAGTTTGAAATGGGTTTCATCACATGTGTAAGGGTATTTCAGTTTGAGCACACAAAACAAACCAAAGGAAGCCTATCTTAACCATAGTGCTAATTAGTCTGGGTGACTAAAATTGCTTTTAAGTGGGAGAGATGTGTGATAATTGAAAATTTTTGTTACTATGCTGCACTGGAAAATGAACTAACCATGCAGAACAAAATCAGAGTTTATATTTTTCACTGACATATAAAGTAAATGTAGCACCTGCATGTTTGACTCTGCCCTGCTGTTTTATGAATCTATTCTCTTTTCAGAATAATTCACCACAGCATGAACAAAAGCAGTCATACTTTTCATTATGTTCAAGACTAATGAATTCAACTTGTGTTATCCTGTCTGTGTCAGCCTGCACATCGGCTTGTTTGTTTGTTTTATTGTTCTGTTTTAATAATGACTCCATTGATTGCCAGCAGGTAACCTTGATGCATAATTCAGACTGAGGATGTATGCTTGTGTCAACAGAAGGAGCCTTAGCTTCTGTTTTTAATGTGTAAGTCCTCACTCTTGCTCAGTTTGAACACCAAAAAGCTGACAAAGACAAATGTAGCGAGCCTAAGCTCAATAAAATAAAGGCTTTGGGGCACCAGCCAAAGACAATATTGACTGAGCCCCCAAAGGTGTACTCATTTTCAGTTAAGGAATTAATTGAGCCCGGGTTTGAGTGAAGAAAGCAGTGAGAACACATGTATATCATTTAAATCTGACCTGAGACTGAACACTGAATAATTAACATGATCAAGCTCTGAATAATGATTATGTCATTATTGTGGTCTGACTTCTTCCCATAAATGCCAGTTAGACTAGCTGGGGCACACTGCCACCCTCTGGCAAAAACCCTGTAATACATATGGCAGTGGTGATGCTGTCTGACTGTGTTTAACCTCCTTAGACCCTGCATGTACATATGAGGAAATTACTACAACTCAGCAATAATTTTATGCTTTAAAATTTTTTTTAATTATTTGTCCAGAAAGTCCGTTGAAGTTTAAGGAATAAACTCAAAATATTGGTAGAATTTGCTATGAAAATTTCCTGAAAATCCATGAAAATGTAAGGGAATTTGTTTTGATATTTTAGGATATTTGCAAAGAAATGTTCACATATTTTCATGGAAGTTTGGGGAAAATGTTTGCATCTTTTGAAAGGCTTTTTTGAGCACTTTGATGGGAATTGGGGAATTGTATTTGTAATTATTGCTGGAAATTTCAGGGAATTTACATACAATTTTTGGGAAAACATTTATTTTTAGGTTTAGACTTTGTGAAAAGATTTCACCATCATTAAAGAACAAAGAAAATGCCTCCACCATACCTGTCTCAGTAACTACTGACACCATCTCTTACTGACTGAATACCTAAAAACTGACCAACTGGACGGCTCACAGCCAGAACATATGCTCTAAAACTTATCCAGTAACCTGTATTTTCTGAAAGAAAGAAAAAAAAACAAAAACAAAAACAAAAAAAGAAAGAAAAAAAAAAGCTTTTTAAACTTTTTTAGGTACTATGAATCCCAAATACAGTAAGTATGACAAATTAAAAATGCACTCCAAACAACAGTTCAGGTCTCAGGAGGTTAACTCACCAAGATTTCTTGGTCCCATCGAACAATGTCACATCAGACTCCTCCACCACAGCCTTAGTTGGCCCTTTTATATTGTTATAAGCAGACCTCCACTACACAAATGACCTATCACAAAAATATTTCCACAGCCTCACACAATTTAAAACAATATAATCTCTTCTGGACATCTCCTTTCCATATATGAAAACTGAAACTGAAGCTTTAAAAACACCTATACATCTATTTCATGAGACAGGATTTCAGAGAAGAACAAGTCAGTCAAAAATTTAAAGCAAACATATGTACACTTAAATTTCTCAAATACATTGGCAATATTTCAGTACCACAACGCTACAACAATAACAAGGATTTGCACATTAACTAGCTATTTCAAAGTTATCAGAATATGAGCTTTCTCAATAAGCAACAGGGTGTAGAGCATCCCTGTCTGAGTTTTTAAACAACATTTGGAAGACTATCCACAAATTTACCAGAGAATCAGTATCACAGTCTTCATAGGTACCCATTTGCAATAATTCCTCTATCACCATTGGTAGGAACTCGATCCAATGGAAGGAGTTCTGCAGCAGTGGCATTTCCAATGTGGCAGATTTAAAACACATACGGAGATGAATGCTTAAAGCTTTCCAGTTCAAATACCTTGGTGGAAGTACGTCCAATTAAGAAGTGCAATTGAAGCCTTTAGAGGCAAAAGCAAAACCTCTCCTTTATCAACATACTGGGATAAATGCATACTGGAAAGAGAAAAATCTAAAATAAATGCTGCAGGAATTTATAAGAAACTCATCTACAAAAAAATATCAAATTTTCAAGGAATAAGGAGACTGTGGAGCACTGACTTAAGATGTGATATTACTGAGGAAGAGAGGGATGAAGTTTGGCGTAGGGCTCACACAGTCTCTAAAGATGTTTCACTGAAACTGACACAACTCAAAACCGTACATCGCTATCATTGGACCCCTAGCAAGTTATTGTAGAGTGGGCCTTAGACCAACAGCTACCTGTTGGAAATGCTATGCTGAAGTGGCTATCTATTTGCTCATGGTTTGGGAATGTGCCTGCTCGAAAAGTTTTTGGGTGGAAATATGTCAAAATGCTAGTGAAATCATAAAACAAATAAACCCAGACCCTGCTGTTTGCCTACTTGGTATCTTCTCCAGATTAGAACATCAGACTCACAGCAGATGGTTGGCTATAGTCTTTGCAGTCGCAAAAAAATGACTTTATTGTAAATGGAAAGATGCTTCCACCCCTTCTATCCAAGACTGGTTTAATGTTCTTGCTAAACTTGCAACATTAGAGAGAGTCATATATAGCAACATAGATTTTATGTGTAAATTTGATCAAATCTGGGGGCCTTTCCTTAGTTTTATGACATGAGTCACTATTGCCTATCCTTTTGTGTATTTTGTACTCTTATTCTCCTGCTTTTCCTTTTGCATATCCTCCTGCTTATGCTCCTTCTCCTAATGCTTATCCCTATGCTTACTCTCCTGCCTATCCTTACTCTTATCCTTACCCTAATGCCTATCCTTATGCTTTCTCTCACGCTGCTCTTCCTTTCCCCCATGCTGGTGCTGAGGTTCATCCTCTTGCTGACCCTTTACCTCCTGTCCTACATGATGACCCTGAGCCTGACCCAATTGCTGATGCAGCTGATCAGCTTCTTGCTGATCAATGACAGCAAGTAGCTAATCATCCAGAGGACTATGATCCAGAGCATGATGTTCGAGAGGAAGATGTGGAATCAGAGTCTGGCAGCGAGCATCCCTTGGCAGGCGAGGAGCCAGAGTCTGGCAGTGATTCTTCTGAGCTTGGGGACAAGGATGGGGATATGATCCATCTCCCATCCACTGTTGTCAAGAATATCGGACCAGGTGATTCCGACAGCTCTCTGCCAGAAGCTGAGGATAGCTATGTTGACAACCCTGTTCCATCGACCTCTGGACTCAGCTCTTCGGTGAGGATGCGTCGACCATGGGAGGACAGTGACTCCGACGAGGAGGAGGAAGAGGTAGCTGGTCCATCAACATCTGGACTCAGCTCTTCAGGGAGATGGAGAGCAAGGGAGGACAGTGATGATGACGAGGAGGAGGGTCCTGCTGCAAAGAGGCTGAGGGGGGCTGATGACAGCGACACAGACTGATGCTGTAGTCATCCACCAGAACTCTTTGGTCCTGTGATGTGGAGGATCATTGGTGCTGCACCAGTCCAGCCAAAGATTCTGGAGGACAGGATTGCAGGATTTTTGACACCCTGAGTGGAATCTTACACCAGGATTTATAGTTTCTAGGACAGGCAAAATGCCTGACAACATACCTTTGCATCTGGCTGGGCTCAAGACAACAGACCCATTCTTGGGCCATCTATTTCTTTAATTGTAGGGACAATGGACCCTTTAAAATTTTGCCTTTGTGTCTGGCAGGGCTTGTATTTTTATAATACAGGGATAATGGACCCCTTAGACCCTTTAACAAGCCTTTGCATCTGGCGGGGTTTGACGACCCAAGTAGCGTCTTGCATCGGGACATTTACTTTTTTACCAACAGCAGGGAAAAGTGACCCTTTTTGACATCTTGCCTTTGCATCTGGCTGGGCAAGATAGTCCTCAAGGAGTCTCTGCATCCTGCAGGGCTTCAAAGATCCCAGGTAGCGTCTTGCACTGGGATTTTAATGGAGTACCTCCTTTTCTTGAAGCACGAGGAAGTATCGACTTGTCTTGGATCTTGAGGAATCCTGAGGCATTGCTGTTCTTTGCAGGAACAGCGATGGTTCAGGTTACTCTTGCACCTGGCAGGGCTGTCGACACCTCGTGTATTCAGCAGGACAGGATCAGAAGAAAGAAGACGGACCAGAAAGTTGCACCATGAGATTCTCCCTAAAGGCTGTTGGATCACAGCTCACACCAGGATCTGGACCTTACAGCCTGCACCACATGGACCACATGATCCACTGGGATAAGTCTGGAGTTAGTGGAGCTCATGCAGCGAGAAGGACATGAAGAACAGTCTACCAACCTGGAATTAATGGAGGACATCTCAGGCAAGCTCCTCCCATTCATGTAACACCACCAATAAAGGTAAGTATGGAGCTCTGAATCAGCTCAGATGGCGGAGCAGACGCCCTGTAAACAGAGGCTACAGTAGTGGACTCAACATTTCTGTTTCTCTTTAGCTGTCATTATAAAGGTAATTCCAAAACCTTTCTTTAAAAAGAAGAGGTAAGAACGAGCTTCTGAATATGTTATATTCTTTATCTAAGAATTCAAAGACTGCCTTACTAACAATTTTTGTGTCATTTTAATTTTTTTTATCTTAACTCTGTCTCTTTAGCAGCTCTGAGGACAAAGAAGGTAAGTACAAGTTTCTGACCTTAAATAATCTGCAAGACCAGAATGGAAAGCAGTTATGTGATTGTGTAGAGAGGTATAAGTACTGCTCCAGCTTTTCAGTTGGGGTCTCCTGTGGTAAGACATGATGTAAAAAGAACAACATGGAAGTGGTAGAAGAAGCAACACTACACAGCACTATGAGAGAATTTGATGTTTATGCACAGCCTTTAGTTTAAGAGAACTGGAAATAAGTTAAATTGGTAAAGTAGGTTAGGTTAGGTAAGTAAAATAGGTTAAGTAGGTAAAGGAAACAGTGGAGCATGCACTAGGGATTTCTGTTTTTAGGATTTTGTGTTGTATCTGAAGAAATTTTAATTCTGATATTAGTTTAAAACAATTCTACTGATGATTGAACCTACTTCTTTTATAATTTATCATATTTAATCATTAATTCAGTCATTCAAATATATTTTTTCTGTCTTACTAACCTTTATATATCACTTGCTCTCACTCCACCACATGAGCTGCTGTGACGAAGGTAAGTATGAGCTTCTGACTTAAAATAGACTCTAGTGATGATGTACTTCTGCTTGTCTTAAGGTCGCATTTCTAAGGTTTGAATCAAAAATATAGCTTGAATTAGTTTAGATTTCCAAACAAAGAGGACTCTGTTTTTTTATGTTGAGACAAAGCAAAAGTTTTTCCAGATTTGACTGAAAACATCCTTCTTAAAATGCAACCATTCACTTGATTTTGAAATAAACTGAACTTCTTAAACTTAACTGTTAATCTCAGGGCACATTTTTAGTAAAACACTTTCAAAGGATAAATCTGAGGCCTTGATATGCCCTCTAGTGACTTTTTCCTCACTGACTGTGTCCTCAGTTTCTACACTAGCAGACTAAAGTGTAAAGACAATAAAAGAAATGTGTGTTATTGTTGTGTTAAAGTGATTTTATATGATCTATCTATCAATATCTAACCAATAATGTAACGATGATCTTACTAACCATCTCTATCTTGACCTGAACTGGACCACGTGAGACGCTGCTTTTTACTCTCCATGACAAAGGTAAGTACAAGCTTCTGACTTAAAGAGACTCCAGTGTTGTAGTACTCATGACTGCCTCTAGACCACACCTTTAAAGTTTGAATCTTATTAGGGCCCGAGTGACCAACCAAGGGTCAGCAAGGACCCTATTGTTATTCAAAGCTTAAAATTTCTGGCGATTCAAAGCATTCAATGGGAGCCTTAATATATATGAAAACTCTGTTTTTTTGGTCAAAAATCATCCCCCTCAAGAAATAGCCATCTGGTGTTGGAATAGTGAAAGTCCATCCTGCAGTTTTTTTCTAGGGGGCGCCAAAAGTGAGATAGAGCCCTGGGTAATACCTATGTGCACGAAAATCGGTACACATATGTATCATAATGAGACGATAAAAAAGTTACATTATGACCATCCTCTAAAACGTACAGGAACCAAACTACAGACACAAAAAGGTCCAAATTTGGCGTTTTTTGGCCTTTTTCACTGACAGACACTTTGCACATTTTAATGAACTTGTCCAAGGGCTTAATAAACACATTGCAAAGGTCTGAATTTATCAACAATTAATAAGGAAATTATTTATGCAACAAAGCATGTCTACAATTTACATGGTCTCACCATTTATATGCTGTCAACTACCCTCAAAGAATATTTTGCAGATTTAATGGTAAAAATGCTTGCTTTATTTATTTTAGAACTACTTGAAAACTGTTGCAAATAGCTTTAGCCAAAGCTAATACGGATTCTTTGGTATATTTGTCAATTTCGATGATCTCGAAAAAATCATCCATGCCCTCATATTCTCCCGCTTGGAGTACTGTAACTCCCTTCTCTCTGGCATCACTAAAAAATCCCTCTCCCGCCTCCAACTGGTCCAGAACACAGCAGCTAGGCTTTTAACTGGTTTTAACAGACGGCACCATATCACACCTATCCTTGCTTCACTCCACTGGCTTCCTGTCACTTTTAGAATTGATTTTAAGATTTTACTGATCACTTTTAAAGCTCTCAGAGGTTTAGCCCCAGGTTATATCACAGAGATGCTGACCCCTTACAACCCCTCATGCAGCCTTAGATCCTCGGGCGGGGGGCTCCTGGTCGTTCCAAAGTCGAAACTCAAATTTAAAGGAGACAGGGCATTTGCTGTCAGGGCTCCTCGAATTTGGAATGACCTAACTGAGGAGATAAGGCTAGCTGATTCAGTAACATCTTTTAAATCACTCCTTAAAACTCACTTTTATAGAACTGCTTTTATGTGACACCTCCTTTAATCTATTTCATTACCACTCTTTTAGTCATTTTGTTGCTCTTATTGCTTTTAACCTTGACTTCTCCTTCCATTGCCATCTTAATATTATCTGATGTTTCATCTCATTTCATTTTATTTTTCCTTCATCTCATTTTAAGTTTCCTTCCTTTCCCTCTCTTTTACCTGCTATTAATCTGCTTATCTTGTTGTATTGCTAATGATGTGATGTTGTCTTCTTATATGCCGTCTCCTCATCTGTGTCTTCTTATATGTGTGTTCACGATTTTACTGTCATATAATATCACTGTCTTTTCCTAATTATTTCCATCTTTCAGTATTTTAACTGCCTTCACCATCATCCATGTCCTTCCCTTTTCTTTAACCATGCAATTAAGACATCTGTATCTCAGCTTGGTTTGTCTTTCTGTTTGATTATCAAGACTTTCTCTCTCTAGTTTATTGCTAATCTGTTTGTTTTTTTCTGAAATCCCTGAGTTCTTGCTTTTGCTATGTCTGTTAAAGCACTTTGTCAACATTTGCTTTTAAAGGTGCTATATAAATAAAGTTATTATTATTATAATATTATGATATTAAACGTTAGTATCACAATACTGACAACCCATATGGAATATCACATCTTTCCCTATTACAGTGTGAGCCTGAGATAAAATAAAAAAATGTACAGTCCTTTATAATTAAATGATAACTGTAAGATTGAAACCTGCTGCATTTGTGTTGAATAAATATTTTTATTATACCGTATACTGTTTTGCAGCCAGTGAGATTGTAACATCTATTATCACGCACAGGTCACAAGACAGAAGCAACATAAAACAAACAGGGTGAATGAAAACTAATAAACACGAAGACCCCACCCACCAAAAAGTGACACAATGCTTAAAAAACAACAAAATAAGTAAAGGATAAAAGATGAAGAGAGAACAAGTTTCAACTGATAAATTCTGTAAAAAAAAAAAAAAAATACAAATAAATAAATAAATCTTAACTAGGACAGGGTAAAAACAAATAATATTGTTCAGTAGTAATAACAGTGAATCAAGCTACGCAAAGTACACATCAGCATTTTAATCTTTTTTAAACAATCTCAATTTTTATTCATTTTGAGAGTTCAGAAAGATGTAAGCCGCGTGTCAATTTTTTCAGCCATTTTAACACAAGTTGTGACTCAAGGTGAAACAAATAAGAACAAAAAACTGGGTCCTTGATAGTCCCCCCTACCCCACAACTACGCCCATCGGTCTGATTCTGTATCTTACTTGCATTGTTTATGTTCAAGCAAAATAAATCATACAACTACATTATTTTGCATGTTTTTAACTTTTTCAGTTGTGTACCACAGCTTGAACAAAAGCACACACTTCAGACAATGTACCAACTTTCATAAGAAAATACTCAAGTTCCACCCTGAGAGGAAAACCTGCAGTGTATGTTCGCTGAAGGGTTGCGGGGTTCAATGTTAATGCCCGCCATCTGGCTGTTTTGTTTTGACCAGTGATGTCATCGAAGCACGTGACCGTCTCTTTATTATTTCCGTCGATTTCATTGGTCAAGTCCATAAGAGTCTGCACCGTGGGGCAGGACCACACCGAAGCCATTTTATTATTATAAAAGCAAAGGTGCAGGTGCATCTGTATTTATTTTTATTATTTACACCTTTAGTTTAAGAGCTCACGAGACCATGGGGCAGTGTGGAATAACGTCATCCAAAACCGTCTTGGTTTTTCTCAATCTCATATTTTGGGTAAGAAAATGACGGATGTTTGAACAATGTGCAGCATCCCACTGAGGCCAGGGATGAAGAGCATTAGCAAGCTAGCTAACTGCGCCAGAGATGCGCTGCAGTTTCCAGGTCGGCGAGAGGAAAGCTGTTCTCAGGGACAGAGAGACATTCATGGAAACAAGGCATTTTTGTAGACACAGTACGGTTCACTAATGAGAGAAACTAGTCTGTGACGGTAGTCAGGAGCGCTGTGTCGGTGTCTGATGCCGCCCACTACTTGTAGCTATGACGTTATGCAGCAGCCTCCAGGTAATGCTACATTATCTGCTGCTGAGGTAACCTACTGTGCTGTCTGTGCTAATGTTTGTCGTTAAATAAACAGGCTGCGGAGCTGGATATGATAAAGAGACCGAAAAAAGGAAAGGCTGGACAGAGGATATGTGAATAATGAATAGATAACATGGCCCAGTTCACGCTGCATGCCTTAAGTACATCGTGCTGTGCTATTCTTCATCTGTAGCTGATTGTCATGATAGCACAATTTTACACAGTACATAAAACCAGTCAAATTAAACAATATCCATACCTGTTCTGATTGTAGGGCAACAAAAATGGAAGGCCAAAGCACCCTATATATAAGGAAATTCCTTGTCTTGGTCATAAAAAAAGCAGGCAAGCATTAACTCTGTGAAGTGCACACAAACTTTGGCAGCGTTTCAGTACTGCTGTTTTGATGGATTCATGCCTTTCTTATGCATCTGTCTTATCAAATAGACTTCAAGATTCACTACTTTGGGATACAATTGTCATGAGAGTCAGGGATTGTATTGTCTTTTAACATATGATGTTAAAAAAGTACTAAGTAAATAACTTAAGATTCTAAATAAACTTACTGGAGCTACATTGATATTGTGGAAAAGGAGATAGGCATAGATTTTCCAAACTAATTTTTTTTATTTTTAGTTGTCTAGTACAGTCGTTTTCAAACTCTTTGCCTGCAGCACACCTAATATCATGCCAAAATTGCAAGGCACTCATTTATATTGATACAAAATAGCCACAAATGTTAATTTCGTCGACTATAACTATGACTTAAGATGTACAACAGCCTTTTTCCATGACAAAAACTAGACTAAGACTATCCAAAAATTGATCTTTGATGACTAACACAGACAAAATGTAAGCTTAGTTTTCATCAAGATGACTAAAACTAGACTAAAATGTAATTTGGTTTCTGTTTGACATTCAAAATCCATTCACTGTGGGTAAATCTGTCCAAAAACAATGCATCTTTATCTCTTCTGTGTCTCAGCTGTGGAAAGCAGTGACCCCAGGTTTGGCAGAGTGCATAGAACATACTACCATGATTTGGTACCAGTTTTAGGAAAGAGAATAAATGCTTGGACTAAAAGTAAAGACTAAAATGTGAGGACTTTTTATGGACTAAAACCAGACTAAAATGTTATTGAGTTTTCTGTGACTAAAACTAGACTAAAGCTGAAAAGGGTAGAAATGACTAAAATGTGACTAAAACTGAAAGATATTTCATCTAATGACTAAGACTGAGACTAAAACTTAAAAAAAG
The DNA here is from genome assembly GCF_018320785.1 of Cheilinus undulatus. Classification (NCBI taxonomy): domain Eukaryota; kingdom Metazoa; phylum Chordata; class Actinopteri; order Labriformes; family Labridae; genus Cheilinus; species Cheilinus undulatus. The sequence goes on along the minus strand of NC_054865.1, from coordinate 26,634,613 downwards.
CTGTCAAAATTAACACCGATAGCCACTTCAAAACACAAGATGGTATATGTGGTTGTTTTACTGTTGTAGTCATTATGTACAGTCTTACAAATTCCCAAAGCACACCTACACTTAACTCAGCGTACACCAGCATGTATTGCCACACCATTTGAGAACCACTGGTCTAGTGGTATGACTAAAAACAGAATGTAAATTATGGATGTTAAGTTCTTGAGGTAGAGTTATAAAACTAACTGAATTTTTGCATGGAACAAATCAGTGAAAACTAATAAGTATAGAGCTAAAGCTAGCTCTGATGGTTCATTTTGTTTCTTTCTGCAGGCTGCAGCTGGAATATTATGCTACATTGGAGCGTATGTGTTCATCACATATGACGACTACGACCACTTCTTTGAAGATGTGTACACTCTTATCCCTGCTGTCATAATCATAGCTGTCGGGACTCTCCTCTTTATCATCGGCTTGATCGGCTGCTGTGCAACAATACGTGAAAGCTCCTGTGGACTGGCAACTGTGAGTCCTTGATGACTGAGAAATAATCACCAATGTCATATCGTCATTTAATTCAAACTAACTCTCTAAAGCGCTTCTGAACAATGTGACTTTGTTGTTGTTTCAGTTTGCTGCCATTCTCCTGCTGGTGTTTGTAACAGAGTGTGTGGTAGTGGTGCTGGGCTACACATACAGAGCAAAGGTAAATATTGTATAACTGAATGACGTGTTGTCTTTAAGAAGCGAAGTTGGATGCAAGTGTTTTAAAGTTTCTGCATTAGGGTACTAGAATCAAAGAAGCATAGTAGTTTCCTTATATGAGATTGTCAGATGTCCTTAAATCTCTGATTTTGAAGACATATATTGTGTTAAATTGTATTTTGTATGTTTTGTTTATGTTTCAGAACACATATAGACGGATAAGACTAAAGCTTTGCCCTCATGTACTTCAGATCCCCTAAGCTAGCAGTGCCTAAACTGTAGCTAAAATTTTTAGTAATGTTTTAAACTGTACATTTGCAGCATTTTTAAATGCATGTACTGAACAGGAATTGTAACAGCAGCTGTGCTTTTGTTTCAGGTGGAAGATGAAGTAAATCACTCCATCCAGAAGGTTTACAATGAATACAACGGCACCAACACTGATGCTCCCAGCCGTGCTATTGACTATGTGCAGAGGCAGGTAAGTGGGACTGTCTTTTGTATCAAAGATTTAACTTTTGATGATTAAAAATATTTAGTCTAACAGAATTTAGGATTCTAAATGTAGAACTCCACACTCTTAAGATTTTCTTGCACCTTTCTTTCGTGTTTCTCTGTTAGCTTCATTGCTGTGGAATTCACAACTACTCTGACTGGAGGAACACACGCTGGTTTAAAGAATCCAAGAACAACAGTGTCCCAGTCAGCTGCTGTCAGCCCAGCATCAGCAACTGTACCGGCACACTCACTCGACCAGGAGATCTCTACCAAGAGGTGCAAACATGTAGCTCAAGTGTGGGAAAGGCAGATAGATAGAACACGAAACAAAATGTAGATCATTGACTTATTTTTCATACCATTGGTGGACTTCATATGGAAAAGGTCTTTGACACTTTTTCATGCCTTTGAAAATCTTTGCATTCCTTTTTTTCCTCTGTAGGGTTGTGAAGCTCTTGTGGTGAAGAAATTAAAGGAGATCATGATGTATGTCATATGGGCTGCACTGACTTTTGCCTCCATACAGGTAAGTGGGACAAGGTGTGCTGTCTAAAAGATGATATGTTTCAGCGGGGAACATGAGTATTAGCAGACGAACGACTTTGACAAGTCCTTATTTTAGCAAGAGCATTTAGACCCTTTATTCAGAAGTGAAAACAAAAGTGAACAGTTAAAATGAAATTTAAAAAAGCCATTAGGACTGTATGCTACTAATTTACTACTAATTTAGCCCCCATTAAGGGAGTTTTAAGTGTTAATGAAACGGATTGAAATTCCCAACCCTTAAAAGCAAATGGGGCTTCAGTGAAAATAAACTATTTCTTTATAGTTATGTAAAATACTTCATACTGCTGCAGAACAAAGCACACATAAAACTACCCTATTCAAATCTTTTCTATAGCAAATATTTGCCAGTGATGTACTTGACAGTTGAAACTAGGATCAGATGTTTTATTTGGAAAAATAGCTTGTGCAGGCACAAGAAAAGGCCAGATGAGTTGTTAGGATGTATTGGTTTATCCACAGGGTTGACAAAATTAATACAAACCAAAAGTTCCTCTCAAGGGCTTTAACACTAACATTTATACCAAGTTAAAAGTGTGTTTACTGAGTAGTATTGTTTCAGTATGATTACTATGGTTAAATGTTTTATAAACTTGATATGGGAATGTACAGTTTTATCAGCATGATAATAACAGTACATGTAAAGTTTGTTACCTCCGCCAAGGAGGTTATGTGATCAAGTGGGTTAGTTAGTTTGTTAGTTTGTTAACAACACAACTCAAAAAGTCATGGATGGATTTTCAGGAAATGTCAGAAATGGCATAAGGAAGAACTGATTAGATTTTGGGAGTGATCCGGATCACAGTCTGGATTCAGGAATTTTTGAAGGATTCTGTACTATTGAGAGATGGGCTAATGGCGGAGATCTGCACTGTTACCACTTTACACCAGGAGATGGCAGACATGAGTAACTTCAATCCCAGCAGCATTTTGGGTGTGTAACTATTTAAAGTTTTGGAGTTTATAGAGTTTGAAAGCTGCACGCCCGGTCGAGGAGACAAGTCGGAGCGTAACAGAGAGAAAGACAGCGAATTGTAGCAAGAATACTCACAATGCTGGGAGGAATAGAGGAATATTCACCCTCTGCCATGACTTCCAGTTGTCCAGTGAGACCATGGGTGAGACTGTCAGTGCATCTGTTGGCACCAGCATGCAATGCTTCCACCATGACAGTCCACCTGTAGCAAAGCCAGTGCTTTGCCTCACTGTGTTTCCACCCCACCGGGGAGGTAGTAATCAGCGAATGCCGTGGTGGGGTGTACTTGGGGACGGATCCAGGAATTTAATAGAGGAATCTTCACTATTTGGAGATAGGGCTAATGACGGTGGTCTGCGCTCTCTGAGTGCTTTTCTAGTTTATAAAGTGTTTATCAAAAATTCAAAGACACTGTACAATAGATTTAAGATACGGGACGCGAGAAAACCAACATTACACACATGCAAAGCCAATACGACAAACAAGCAAGCAAAAAAACTAACAAAAAAAACTAACAAAACAACATCAGAATCACACATTAACAGCCTGTCTAAAAAGGTAAGACTTGAGCAGTGGTTTGTATGTGGATAAGCCTGTACAGTCTTAGATATGCTTAGGGAGTGAGTTCCAGAGAGAGAGGTAGCAGCTAGAGAGAAGGCTCTGTCCCCTGGATTCTGTGCTTCTTCTTCTTAATGGCGGAGAGAAGAGGCTGTTAGAAGAATGGAGGCTACAGGGGGGAGTGTGATGGTCCAAGAGGTCAGTGAGGTAGGAGGGGGCTTGTTGATTTAGGGCTACATGGGTTAGAAGCAGGATTTTGAACTGCATGTGTCATGGGGTGGGGAGCCAGTGGAGGTTTTGAAGGATGGGGTGATATGGTCACAAGAGCTGGTATGGGTGAGGAGGCATGCTGCGGAGTTCTGAATGTATTGTAGGTCATTGATAACTTTGGAAGGAACTATAGAGGATGCTATAGCAGTAACGTAGTCTGGATGTGATGAGGGCATGAATTAAGGTTTCAGCTGCAGGGAAGGAGAGTAATGGACGATAGCTGGCTATGTTTTTAAAGTGAAAAAGTGGTTTTAGTTAGATGGGTGACTTGCTGATCAATGGAAGAATGACTGTTAAAAAATAGGATATTGGTATCAGCTGATAATATCTACAAATGTTGATAATCAGTATCAGCCGGATGCACAAATGAGTTTGTGAAGTTTAAAGCAGAATTGGTGGATTTAGTTAAAGTTTTCTTTTCATACTAATTTGATAAACTTTAATGTTGTTTTAAACTACTACAACTTTGTTTTCTAACCTAGAATAACTTTGAATTTTTTTAAACTTAAGAAGAATTTGTTTCTGTTTAATTTAAAGCACCTTGTCAGGATTAGCTCAAGTAATCACCATGTAAGCCTGCTTTTTAATCAGTGCTAATTTTATTAACAGGTCACTTCTAGTATGGGGAGTTATGGTGTTCTTCATAATAAAAACAGAGTTGTGTATGTGACAGCATCAATAATGGCCAAAATGAGTTTGGAAATTACCGTATATCAGATACCAGAACAAAATTCAAAATTGTGCATCCCTAAATTTAAATACACTCATTATGGCACCATGTGCTTGTATACATGTCCTTGGTGTGGCACAGTTTGCTTGTGCAGTGAGATTTCCCAAAGAAGCATAGCAACAAAAAGCAGTTTACAAGACAAGGACACGTAATGAGAAATTTTTGACTCCTGTGATAAGAGAGAGACTTTTGATCCTACATGGTTTTGTTTTGATAACACCCACAGAGTCCTTTCACTAAGGGTTTTAATAACTCAAATGATTACTTTTCTGTCTTCCTGCAGATGCTGGGGATGCTCTGTGCCTGCGTCGTCCTCTGCAGGAGGAGTCACGACCCAGCGTACGAGCTGCTGGTCACAACCAACAGCTATGCATGAAGGATGCACTAGAGCACTTAGAAAAATCAAAAGGAGCGTCACCGGACATGTCCACAGTAGATTTCAGCTGTAGTTATATAAGCTCAAGCACACCTTGCACAATTCATTATAAAGTAGCGAACACTGGTGACATGGGTTGGGTGGGAGGGGCTTCAAAGGGAAAACATTTATTTATGACATGCTTTGTGAGTTACTGTTACTTTGATTGTTCTTTTTCTTAAAATAATGGAATATTTATTGAAGCCAAAGCTGTAAATGGCTTATTAATGCTATCCATGTTAAAACAGATTTTTTTAAATTTTGTGTTTAATTGTGGCTTCATAACTTTATTTCTTCAGTGAGGATGATGAGAAGTAGGAGCAAATGTTTAAAGTATGAAGTATGGGAGTTTTGTATGGAAATGTTTCCTGATGTGCTAATTTGCACTGCAGCTGGAGCTCTGAAAATGTTTCATGGTTGCTTAAAGGAGAAATCTGTGTTATGAAGAACATGAACACTAAATCCTAAGAACCTGGTTTGATCCGACTTTGTAAAAATGGAGAAACCTTTTACCACAGGATGATAAGATTCAGTGTTCATATGTCAGATATTTGTTCGTGGAGCAGCTGTATTTTTGGTCGAAGGAATCCTTCATTTTTACAAATATTCAGGTTGTGAATAATGTATATTCTGTCTTGGTGTGTATGTTCTCTAAAACAGGCTTTAATAGAGAGGCAATGTCAGTGCATCAATTGTGAATGATCCGTTAGTTTCCAGTGTTAAAACCAGGAGTATTATCAGTGTTACATGAAGAAAAGTGTGTGTAGATAAAGTTACAGCCAGATAATTTCTCCTGTTTAGTTACAAACCTGCTGTAGAGAACCATGACCTGTTCTTTTATACGTTTTCTGTGAAATTGTGTACTGTTTTAATATTTTTAAGCTATTAAGTTAACCTTAGATCATTAGCTAGAGGCACAGAAAAAAGTTGCAAACAAAATGTGAATAAAGTTGGGAACAGGAAGGAGACAATAAACTCATTAAGTTGACTTTCTGTTTGACATTTTATTAGTATGATTTTACATAATACAGTCACTGGTGGTCTACTGGATGCCCTAAGTGGACAAATATCCATAGGTTTTTTTTCTCCTTCACCTTATGAGCGGTAAATTTAGGTTATTTTCTTAAAATTTGTCATTTTAATGTCAGAAAGTTGAGATAAATGCATTTTTTCCTTGTCAAAACAAGATAATCAAGAATTCAGAAAACTAACAAATGTAACTTATCACAAAAAGGACAGAGAAAATGACACATAAGGATGCATGTCCTCTTATGGCCCCCATAACCCTACCTGGAGGTCACAGAAAATAACTTAGCACACTTTATTACATACACTACACACACAACTGTTTCCTTCTTCAGCTCACAAACACTCAAGTATTAACACAAAGAACCTGAGAGACAAAACCAAACCTGGTTAATCCTTGAAAAGTACCTGTTTGATCATCGAAAACACAATTATGCTACCTTTTATACAGCATGAAAAATGAACAGGAAAGCTGCAAGACAATGACTGATACTGTGAGTTCTGTATTTTATGTTTTAAGTTCTAGATATAAACTCATTACCCTAGTTTAAGAGTTGTAAAATCCCATATGGCTTCAAACAGTACAACACTATTATTGCCAAGTGGAGGGGATTCAGTAACATATCTGTCTGTAAACGGCAGACAATGTTGATTAAGTTTTGTTAGAGTAACTACAGAGTCCTGCTGTGGCAGCAACATAATTTTTTTGGTAAGTTCATCTTAAAATATGAAAGAGCCCATGACTAAAAAGCAAGGCAAAGATATGTGTGTGTCCATGCACATTTGCGTGTTTCCATGTTCTTACAGGTGAGTTTGATGGTGAATCTGACCATCTTTACAAGTTTGAAACAATTTGCATATTTGCTTACATATTCACACCCATATGTCTATTATGTTGGTGTGTTGTTAATTGACTATCTTGTTTGTTTGTATAAATATGATCATATTTTGCCCAGATAGTTTCCTGGCACCAGCCCACTGAACCCGTTCCTCTCCACCTTCCACCAGCCATCTTGTCCTCGTTCCAAGACTTGAACCATGTCCCCTCTGCTGACTGACAGCTCGTCTTCCTCCTGACCAGCCAATGCAAGCAAAGATGACTTACATTAAAAACAATGTCATCATATACAATGCATTTTATTTATTCAGATTTTTTGCACTTTTCAATTGACAAACTAAGTTTCATTATGACATTGTAGGACTTTAAAAAACTCTTAGTATTACCTGTGCAGTGTATTCATAAAGTGCAACATAGTTCTCTTCATCAGCTGAAGCTGTAGTCATTGGTGCGACATGCTGGAGGCCTGGCAGAGGTGCGTATCCATCATCTGAGATCTCCACTGAACCTCAGGTGGCAGCAAGTACAAAGGTTAGTTTCTTTGAAATAAAAGACAAGACTATGACTGCAGTTCACAGATGTTTCATTCAATTATACCAAATAAATGATGGCCAAATGTAGGCCAACATAGCTGATCACATTGGAAAATGACAAACATTAGCATTCAACCACAAGCTGGTCCATGTCCAGTTGATGGTATTTAACATGGCAAAAATGAAAAGCATAGATTTCAAGCTTCTGCAGTTATTAAAAACAGCATGACTTTGTTGTTTTGCCTTTTAAATTGTCATTTTTATTTGGAAGTTGAATCACTAGCATTTGGCTACAGTTAATAAGAAAAGTAGGCCAGGCCTTTCCATTTTGACTAACACAAATAGAAATGCCAGCTAGAAAGTATTAAAGGCTACTTTTAGCTCCATTTCAGCAGTTTCATCATATAGTTTTCTGTGGTTGGCTCTGTCAAATGACTAACTTGAGTTGTCCAATTTTTCATTTGCTGATAAATCTGGGGTCAATGAAATGCCACAGTATTTCTGATGTTACATATTTCAAACCATAAGCATTATGACTTAACACTATAGATTAGAGAAAAGTCTTACATGCACATCCAAGCCAAGGTGGGCTGGTGCTGAGCCGAAAGAAATGACACAGAGTGAACAGAAAAATGTCTTGCATACTGCAGGGCTCAAAAAGTCCAAATTATTCATTTCACCTTCAATGTGCAAGACATTTTTCTGTTTACTCTATAACACTAGATCTTCCCACATTAAGATTAAAGTAAAAGTAAAAGTGAACAGAAAAAAATGGAAGAGGAACAATCAATTCTTATTCTATTTTATACAGTTTTACTTTCACATTTAACTTAAAGTGTTTCTGAGAAAATTAGCCACTATAACTGGTGTTGTGCCAACCATGAACGAGCCAGTTCAAAAACCAGACTCTTTTATGTGAACGATAAGATCAGGAAAATGTTTGAAAGCCATGTTTAAAATTGTTTTTGTTATTGACTGATGGGGATGATCTTTCCTTGACACCACTTTACCACAGGCACAATACACATTAAGGACTCCTGCTTGATGATGTAACGTTGTCTCACATAAAATCTGTCACCAAATCCGCCTTCTATCACCTCAAGAACATCTCCAGACTCAGACCATCACTTCCTGACCCTGTGGCAGAAACACTCATTCACTCCTTCATAACCTCCCGTCTGGACTGCTGTAATGGAGTCCTGTCTGGAGTACCCAGCCAAACCCAGGACAGGCTCCAGTATGTCCAAAACTCTGCTGCTAGGGTTCTAACCTGCACTAGACTCTGGCAACACATCACTCTGACCCTTATCCACCTTCACTGGCTCCCAATCAAGTCCCGCATCATCTACAAATCCTCCTCCTCACATACAAATCTCTCCATGACCTGGCTCCTCAGTAACTTTCTGATCTCCTCCATCCATACACACCATCCCGCAACCTTTGGTCTTCAGACACTGGCCTACTTTCCATACCCATAACCAAACTCCGAACCTTTGGAGACAGAGCCTTCAGTGCTGCACCCCCCCACCCTCTGGAACAGTCTGCCTGCAGACATCTGTAGCGCTCCATCTCTGGACATTTAAAAAAAACATCTCAAGCACCACCTGTTCACCACAGCCTACAGTCTTCACTAAACCACCCCTTACACCCATCCTACCCATCACATAGTTTGTCCATGTCTTATGTGTTTCTTGTAAAGCGTCCTTGGGTTTCTTGAAAGGTGCTATATAAATTCCAATTATTACTATTATTATTATTGTTTTACGTCAGCGACATCAGACGGCCCCGCCAGAAAGCAAGTCTAATTTGACCAGCGAAGTTTTTTTGGGAAACAGTATTTGGATACACAATTACTGGTATTCTCATTAATTGAAATATTAAGCATAATAGGAGTAAAATACCAGCACAATACCAATCCTATGTCATGACATTGCTAAAGAGGTCAAATGAAGCCAAAAAAGTAACAAATAAAGAGCCGTTTAGGAGACGAAACTTCTTGCTGAGGTGAACCAAATGATCCAAATCACTAAAAAGAGCCTGAATTCCCATCACTAATTATAACTGGCTTTTCAGTTTGTGTTGAGATGTGAACGGTTAAGTGACAAAAACCAAAATCGCCCTATCAGAATTTTTCTCCCTCAGTTGTTGCAAGGCGAAAAATGCCATACACTCTGCTCTGCAATTAGTGATGGGAATTTCAGCTCTTTTCAGTAATCCGGATCATTTGGCTCAGCTCAGGAAAAGAGCTGACTCTTTTCTTTTGGCTCCCAAATGGCTTTCATTCAGGTACCAGTTTGGCTTTATTTGACCCTTCAAAACGTACGGACTCCTCAAAACACCTTTCAGGCCAGTTGAAATACATTCACTGGCTGGGCCGACACATCTGACATACATTAATGTTACACAATTATGCACGAGTTCTCAATGCATGGTGAGCCTGTGGTAGAGTAGTCTAATCAATCAAATAACACAAACACACACAAAACATATACATAGTAACAATACTTACAGTACTGATGATATAAAACAGCTCTCAAACGGGATCCGACTCTTATCGTTCACGTAAAAGAATCGGCTCTTTGAACCAGCTCATTCATGATCGACCCATCACTATCTGCAATGGACTTTACTAGCAATAAAATCACGTAAAGCCATTTATTTGTTATTTAATTACATAATAATTTAAATAACTTTTGTCTTATCTTCTTTTTCGTTGGGTAGACTTGTCACCCTAAACTTTACTGTAAGTTACGACCGCTCTGAGGACGCTAAAGACAAGCTAGCTAAAAGTTTTCCAAACTAGCTTGCAAGCATTTCCCCACTATGGAAGCCGGGGGAAAGGCGTCTGGAAATGTTAGGAGTCGCGCCTGAATTATCCACTCCTTTTCTAATGGAAATTTGGATATTTTTTGGCAAAGGAAGACTCACACTTGTGCTTAATTTGCTCCAGAAAACCATGGTCCTCAAGTGACATTTCAACTTCAGAAAAAGGTGAAACTGGATAACATCAGAGGGTAAGTTTAAAAAGAGCTGTTTATTTTATCCTGTCCGTTAGCTTTAATGTTTTGTTCATGTTTACATGGGGGATTTTATTTGCTGAATCAATTGCATTTAGGTTTTTAACTCATTCAGTTTTAATTTTCCATCAGTGAACAGTGCTAATTTAACAGCATTATTTATTGACATATTTTGCTTCTTTGTGGAGGTTGGTTTTGAGGTGCATCTTACCTTATCCTACATTTTGTTAGTTTTGTGTGTTGGTGTAGCTATCACTGTATTTAAGGTGGATTTAGGGCTGTCTTTTGTTGTTGTTGTTGGGGAGCAGTCATGCGTCTTTAAGCCAGCCTGCCATTGTTTGAAAAGTTGATTTTGAGCTGATTGTTGTTATTGTTTGTGTGTAGTTTAAGTGACTCTTTTGACACTCTTCAATGCTGCCATTCTGACTGTATTACTAAAGCTGGACTATTTTACTTCAAGTCTATGATTTTTACCCAAGAAGTAAAACTATCAAAGGAAACTTTGCTGTAAAATAGCAGGGTCAGTAGTTCTGAGGGTGCCCAAACAGAGAGAGGGTTTAAACAAGTGCATGCAGGACTTACTTTCCCCAATAGACGGCACTGCTGATGAGTTTTGAAGACTGTCCACACTGATATCAACAGAACTTGCTAGCAGGCTTTCTGCAGATCTGAGTGATCTAAGTGAAGAAAGATATTAAAATATGCATAAGAGCTTCCAGAAATATTAAGATCATCATACCAAAAGAACAGCTGCATGGGATCCTTTTTTATTATTTATTTTATTTATTACTGAAGGAAAATGAAGCAGAGGAAGACCGTTTTATTACTGTAACAACTCTTTAGTGTTTTCCATCATGTCTTTAAAATTTTCAAGTTCAGTAAGGCTGCAGTCTCCTTCTGCTTCATGTCAGTGGATTTCTTCAGACCTTATCATGTTGTCTCCTCCTCCTGGGAAATGAGATTGGCCGTTGCAGTCTCCAGATGAATCTCTGTGATAGTAGCTCTCAAACACTATGGGGTCTGTGAGAGGAAAAGGGAAGTGAGCTCATGTGATTTTTGATGGGATGTACTGAAAGAGAAAGGTAGGCAGTTGAGTAGCTCTGTTTATGAAGTGAGACTTTGCTCTAACTTCTCTTAAAATTCGTTGTTGTTTTTTTAATGCCCTTTCTAAAATAACCTACAGCTCACCTGGAGGCTTGGATCCTGTGCTCCTCATTTCTATGAAACAATTGTTGTCTGTTGTGATGTCACACTCTTCCAGTGTCTTCCTCACCTCTTCGTAACTCTGATTTAAAAACAGGAAGACATTAAATTAAAATCCAAGCATTGCACTATTGGGATGTGCTTGTAGCTCAGTAAGACAGTTCTTTGGCCAGAGGCTTTAATATAAATTAAAATAATTAAGGAAATAATTCCTAAAAGATATGAATTTTTTTCCCTATAATGTTGATACCTATATATATCCTGTGTAACACTGAATCTGAATCAATGAATCTAACTCTATGATAACAAAAAATCGTATATAGCTGTAGATGTCATGTATGTTTGATACAGCATACTTGATGAAATTAAAAATGCAGGCTTTAGTACCAAAATGCTTTCAGAACAAAATGGTGTGTCAACCATTTGAGCCATGTGACGTGTAAAAAAATTCAGGTTTGAAATTTTAGCTTTTTTCTTCTTAAATTTTGGTCTTAATAAACCCCAATACTACCATGGTTTTCTAGGGGTAGACCAATTATCGGCCTAGTGGATAACTGATGCCAATATCCTTCATTTAGCCAATTATCAGTATTGGCATCTTATTTTCCTGATAATCTGCCAAATCAATTAATTAAAAGATGTGCTACTGTAAGATGTGTCTTCCCCTCTGGTTTTGTTTCCACTCTCTACAGTCTCACCTTATGCCCACAACAGTCTGACCGGCTTGATGCTTATTTGTAACAATTTTTTTTTTTTTTTTTAACAAATAACTTGTGACTCAAATTAAGTGGAACATCAGATTTGATTGAACCAAAACAACTAAACTTCAGTAGAGACACCAGATGAAATCATTTTAATTGAAATTAACACATATGTACATGAAGAGAAAGTGAGCTCACCGCATCATCTTTGACACACTGCATTGAGAAATGGTTGCAGTGGTCCCACAAAGAATACCTGATCATATTAATGCGATCTCCCTCAAGCTGCTGGAACACCTGACATAAACAGACATAGGTTTATACAAGTTACTGCAGTAACTCAATATCTTATTTACTCTAAGTGTATATTATTTTCCTCGCTGTACTTTTAAATGCTGCATTTGATTGAAATGCTTCTCTAAAACATCAGAACAGAACATTTCTTTGTATGATGGGATAATAGGCTAATTATTGAATGGTTGTGTGTTCTATGTTCTGTTTTTAGAAACTGAATGCAAATTTAAGCGTACATCTTTGCTAGTCAGGAAGTTACAATGAGGTGAATCACACTTTGCATATGTGTCGGACTGTGTTGTTGGTGGTGTTTCTGTGGTCAGGAGTCATGGTACTGAGATGTGAAAGTGTGTTTTGGGCAGAAAGACTTATTTCACTGTACCTCACATGTGCTTCTGTGTGTTTCCTCCCAGTCCTGGCGAATGTTCTCAAGCTGCACAATGTTGTTAAAGTACACCTTCTCTGTTAGAAATTAGAGTGCCAAATAGAAGGTTATAATTAGCAGTGAAAGAACAAAAAGGAAATTAGCACACAGTGCAGCGTTAGCCCATATCGGAGTTGAACATGCTTTTAATGAAGAACACCATCTTTCAGGGGCAGCAATAGATGGCAATAGAAGGTGCTTGCAGAAGTGTTTGGTTGAGCCAGTAAAGATACAACATATGCATGTGTTTACAGGAAGAGGTGCCGCCACTACCCTGAGCAAGGAAAACCCCATTTTACATAAGATTTTCTCAAAATGTACTAATATAATCAGTGTTAGCGGCACTGATGAATATCAGAAATGTTATGTATGCTTTCACATTAAGATCAAGAGATAAAGTGTGATCTTAGGTCATACCTGCTTGATTTGCTGCCTGCCTGTGCTGCTTTGCTTTGTGATGTACCTGTGAAGTATTACACAGGAAGAGACATGACAACCTGTTAACAAACATGTTTCTGCATCATACTTCATTATGATATCATTATCTCACCAAAAGAGTAAAGTATGTCAGACATGTCTTTTAGTCTGGCTTGTTTTCTTAATGTAAAAAAGTTCAATCGAACTAAAGATGTCTGCTTAATTTGCCACTGATTGTCTTACCTTAAATCATATCAGTGGCACATGTACAGATTTCAGTTCCTCCTTGAGAAATGCTGTATAATTACAGAATACCCCCCTCTGTGTCTCCGTGTTAACAACTTTAACCAGATAATCATGAACAAATAATGCATGATGAATGTTTTTGTGTTTGTGTTAGCTTCATCTGGATTTTAAAAACCCTTATTTTAATCACTCTCACTAATGGTAATGTAGCTCTTCAGTTATTGCACCTTGTTTCTGGATGTAGTAGTTGTCCTCTCAGCCCCCAGCTCAGCCTCGTCTGCCTCTCTGCATCTCAGCTCATAGTTTTTCTTTGACTGTTAAAAATAGAAATAGAACCACATGTACAGAGCTCCACCACAGACAGGAAGAGCTGTTAGCTCTTTATTCCCGTGTTGGCCACAATGTAGTCTCCTACAAAGTCAGACTCTTCACATTAAGAGAAGTCATGTCTCATTTTATACCTCTAAAGTCTTCTTGTAGCATGACACTTTTTTCTTCTGGACCTTCTCCATGATGCTCTGGAACTGTAAGGGGCAACAAAAGGGTCAAAAAACATTGTTATACTACATATTCTTCAAGTGAGAGAATACACTTAAATATGAGCAGTCAGGCACTATATGTACAACCAGTTAAGTGATGCCCAGTACCTTCTTCCTCTGCTCTTTCTGCCGCTCTCTAAATGTCTCAATCTTTTTCACCTCCTCTTTCAGTATATCTGACAAGTGGATGTGGAAGTTCCCGATGTTTTCGATCTCTGCAGCCAAAAACAGTAAAAATGAATGCTTCTTAACTGTAGATGCACTTGTAAGAACTATTGCAGCAGTTTGCAATGCTTTGGTCTAATCTGTGCAGCAGGAAAATGACAGCGTGGACTTACGTGTCTTTAATTGTTCAAAGGATGCTCTCAAGGTGCTGCAAAAGAGTGTGCATGTAAGATCAGATATATCAGGAAGCGATAAACTGTCATGCTGCATTTTTCTGAGAGGCAAAAGAGGCTGAGGGTCTTTACTCTACTGGTGTCAGAAAAACCAAAGTTAAAGTTAACAGTTCATGCTCACACATCTTTTTTCCTCTTTCTTTTTCCTCTTAAAGGAATATGACTCAAAGATGCCTGACTGATTCATCTACATTTATGTTGCAGATCAGTTTTAATCAGCACTGAACAGTGTTTAAGGCTTCTCAGGCTGTTTTGATAGTGCCAACATGTGACTGGTTTTTGCTTTAATATTTTTTTTTACAAATACTGTACATCACATCATTGTATGGGGTTCATTTTTTGACCTCAAAGTCCAGCTCATTTACCTGATCTCTGTGAGTCCTCCTGCTTTTCGAGCAATAGTCACCAGTTCTTTTCCATATTTCTCTTCTGCTAGAGACCTGTGCATGAACACAATGATGCATCACTCTCAATCCGTACATTTGAGTTTAATGTTAGTATAAAGACTTGACTGTGATTTATTTTGCCAGCTATGACAGATGCATTTTGCCTTTCTTTGCAGAAGCGATGACCTGCACTTACACCCTGTTAACACTGTAGGCTAATCTTCAGAAGCCTTGCTGTTTAGCCTGCAGTACTGCTGAATGAGCTTATTTTAGCCACAGTGTAACATTAAAGAGGAACAACCACTGTACAGTCAAATTCAACTTCTATTATCAATATTCGCATATCTCCAGCTGCATGTGTTTTATTTTTAGAGTAATCGGGGTTTCCCTAAAGAGCAGTTAGATCTGCTGTGTGATCTTAATGTAAAGAAGAAGACAGAAGGATACTACCAGACAGCTGTGAAAAGAACCTGAAATGAAGTGTGATAAGATGGAAAACTGAGGCCAAACTGTATGAAATAAATACATTAATCCTGCGCTGTACCTTTAGGAGGCTTTAAATGTTATTCAGTTAGTCAAATATTGTCATGTGTAATCATTTGTTTGTTTTATAATATTTAAATAAAGCAGAATCATTTTATTTTAATTTGGCCTCATAGTACTTGAATACATGTTTGTATCTATTTTAAAAAGTCCAAGAACTAACGTAACACATAGGATTGAACTAAAATGTCACTTTTTTATCATTCATTTCGTCTGATGAACAGAGCTGTTGTCACAGTTAAACTGGTGTTGAATTAAATGAAGGCACTCTCTTAAATATTGTACCATGCTTCCCGATTCTAAGAATTTTTCAATGCCTTCAGGCAAGGTGCCAACGGCGTCTTAAAAAGTATTAGAAGTTGAGAAATCAGTTGAGCCAAAAATAAGGCTTTAAAAAAGTATTTAAAAAGTCTTCAATGCAAAACTATACTCTTAAATGTTGTAGTTTTTAAATTGTATTTTTATAGACTATTCATCTAAATAGGTTGTAGGTTAATTTCTCTGCTTTTGTATTTATATTTATTCACTCCTGAGATTTTTGGATCTCCTCAAGACCTGATCAGCCAAAACATATCGGTATCTGTGTCATTAATGTAACTGGTTAGAAATTGAAGATGGTCTGGACGTAGGTCTTAAAATATATGAAGAGGTTCTTTTAATCCAATGTCTGATTTTCTGTATATACCCTGTCAGAGATAAAGAAATTATAATGAACAAGTTTGTGGAGTCACATAGTACAGGGATGAATACTAGAAAAGAAAATAGAGGTGACTCTCCAGATGCATGATTAAAACAATGCAAGGCTCTTCTTGGCTTAGTTCCTTCTTATTTATGTACTCTTCTTCAAAGAACTAAAAGCCGCTACGCCTTGTGGTCTTGTGATATTTTCCCCCAGCTTGATCCTTGTGTCTGTACCGAACAGGGGAAACGAGCGTTCAGTTTTGCTGCCCCCTCTGCATGGTATACTCTCCAGACTGATTTGAAACTGTCTGAACTCATTTCACTGGAAATTTTTCACTTTTTCACTCATTTTTCACACTTATCTGTGTCTTGAATATGAACTATTTATTATGACGTATGCTGCTGACCTCTTGGCCAGGTCACCCTTGGGAAACGGTCTTTATCTGGTTAGATAAAGGTTACATAAAAATAAATGATGGGGGCTTATTAATTGTACTTTGTGACTCGGCCAATGCTTTCCTGGCATTGTCTATAAAACTGTTTATGAATCCTCTGAAAGAAACTAACGCTATTGCATGGTTTGGACAATTTCCTGCATCTTTTAAGTTTAATAATTGATTTCATTCATATTTGCTGAACTCGACTGCATGGTTTTACCTCATCTTTAGAAGTTCCTCCACATCTTTGCACATCTGCTTGCCATCTTGTAACCTTTGGATCACAGCTTCATACCCAGCGTGACACGTGAAGTCAGACCCCTGTATTGACAGCATATAGAAAAACTTTAGAAAACAGAAATTGCTTAACAGATATTGCAACATGCTCTTGAGTCAATCCTGGACACACTATGTGGTAAAAATGCAGAACTAGCAGGAAGCAAAAATAGTGGCATATGATAAAGCAGCATATTCAGAAACTTCATCAAAATGCTCCTTATGATCAGAGCAGATGGATGGTTAAATAAGGCAGCAAGTGGCAGTTTGTCAAATGACAGTGACTTAAGCACTCAGCTGAGACTTGTAGCTCAGAGCAGACCGACTGATGAGCAGTGGAACTCACCTCTACTTTGTGGCTAACAGGAACTTTAAATAGAAGATTTGTGTTATGATAAAAGAAAATTTACCGCTATGTTATTCTACCGTTCAAAGCAGTTCTGCATTTTTGTCATCCTTGCTAATAATGATATATCCTATAAAATGGACATGTTGCTTGTCTGACAAAAGAAGTTAGCTTCTTTGGGTTGATGACTAGTTCATGTTGAAGTATTTTCAAAACAGACATAAGAACGGTATACCATGATAATCAAGTTACGTTAAGGATATGTATAATAAAAGTACCTTTTTTTGATCATGTTCTGTGTTTGTTTGGCTAAAAATAAACAGATTTGTAGGACTGTGGGGTTGTAGTGGTCTCATAGTTTCTGAGGACTATTTCAGAGAAAGCACCAAAAACACACTCACCCAGAAGGCATCTTTAAACATCAACGGTGACATCTCAGTTGTGTCTTCCTTGAGCTACACAAAGTCACTTTCCTTAGTATGAACTCGTCCTCTCAACCATTATAATCAAGCTGTTGAAGGTCACAGGGACACATAGTCAAAGAAACAGTCTGTAAAGTTGTGAGTGACCCAAACGTCCGTGAGTCATTTTGAATGAGGAAGAGCTTCTGTCCCATGATGTCACTAACCACAGAGAGCTCAGCCCCTGAGTGAGACAGTATGTTTCGCTATCACTTCAAGGAAGGAAAAGAGGCAGTTAAGAGTTTTTCATTTACAGTGACAAACACTGATATGGTATGGCTTCAGTAACAGGTTGTGTGGTGGGACTGCTGCCTCAAAATAGACCGCACCAAGACCAGCAAAACGATACTTACACATTCTCTGGTAACTCTCCAACACAATTATGACAACAACCTAGTTAATCTAACTTGTAGTAATAATGACTTGTAGTTGCTGCACTTAAACAACAACCACAGGCTCAATCTGCTCTTTCAGCTCAAATGACACTGATTGGTTGGTAAATTCTTTGACTGGAACAAACATTTCAGCTTGAAGCTTTGCAAAATGAATTTGTCTAATGACAGACATGATGATCATGATAATGGAACCTGGCCAATCCATCCGCTCTGCAAGGCTATGAAGCTCCTAGTTTGTGCTGATTTTGGTGATATCATGCGTCTTTGCTGATCTTATCCTGTACATGCATAGGTAATTTTGTACCGCGAAGATCAAGGTTCAATCCCCAGCTCCTGCAGCCACATGTTGATGTGTCCTTGGACAAGATATTTAACCCCTACTAACCTCACTGCTCTGTCAGTGGCATGTGACTTTGTATGGATGTGTATGATTAGGAGTGGCTAATACTATTGGCATATACATAGCCTTTGCCATCAGTGTGTGAAAGTAGTAGGGCTGGGTATTGCCACCGATTTCCTGAATCGATTCGATTTCGATTCATAAGGTCCCGATTCAATTTGATTTCCAATTCGATTCGATTTGATTTGATTCAATTCAAAATCGATTCATCGAGGGATATTTCAGCTACAGTACCTGTTTTGCTTGAATATGCAAGGGTGTCCTCGAGAACTGATGGCAGAAATTGTACTTTCAGTTGAATTTTTAATAAGAAACCTTCTAACTAGGCCCAACATTTAAAATACTAATGTTCACAATAAAAACTGACCCCGAACTTGTTTCCTGAAAATACTTTTTATTGACCAACACATTTGATCAATCAACATAATAAAGTGCAACATAGACTTAACAGTCAGTAATAAAAGATTGATCTTTGAAAAAAAATGAATCGATATTGAAAAAAAAAAAAAAAAAAAAAAAAATCGATCTAAATCTGAAAATCGATTTTTTTTAACCCAGCCCTAGAAGGTAGGGGATGAATGGGTGTAAATGGGTAAGTGTGACCTCAGGTATGAAATAGTGCTGCACAATTAATGTGTTGCTATTGCGATGTCAGGCTGTGCTATTACATAATTGCATAAAAGGCTGCAGTTATATCTGTTTAAAGTAGTACTTGAAAGGTTAACAAAAAAAGGACCATTAAGTTATTTTGAAAGCAATACTGTAAAAACTTTAGGTTTTGTGTTTTTAATGCTGCTTAATATTTGTATGTAATGAGTTGAGAAGTAAACACTTCAGAAGTATCATTACTCTCTACATTTTCCTTGATAACCAAGCAGTCATGAAACCATTTATAGATTATATCATAAGTGCAATTTTGTCCAGTATAATCACGATGGCACATTATTACCAAATCATGCAGCACTAGTGTGAAAAGCGTTTTGAGTTGTCAGACAACTAGAAAAGTGCTATACAACCTCAAGTCCATTTACCATGTATTATTTTATTTTCAGTTTTGTGGGAAATTGATGAAAATAAGCTGATCTTCAGTAGCTGCTCGTATGACGTCGACCTCTTGGGATTTTTATAGGCTTTCAAAATCTCTGAAGAATCCATTAGTCTCATAGCTGATGGTGTTTTACCTTTTATAGTCACATAGAGACATGATCCCTGTTGATCTTTTTAGTCTTTTTATTGACAGCTGATAGAGCCCTCACAGGAGCTTGGATTTTAATCAAAAGAAAACAAAATAAAATTGTTAGAAACAATTTATTTAAAATTAATTTGATCAATCATCCCTGGTTTGTATGCAATATCTACTGAGCTTTGCTGCAAACATTCACTTCAGGTTGTTGTTTCCTGTGATGGCCATAAGGGGGAGACAGAGACCTTTCTCAAACATCTGAAACAAACTCAGTATTTTAAGTCTTCCATGGCTAAACTCTCTCCTCCCATCAAGTCAGTAGTTCTTAAATCTCCACAGGGGGTGGGATAAAAAATCCAAAATCTCTGACCCTTGTTGAGATGAATACATATCTGTGCCTCAGGCGTCTCTGAGGGAAGACATGGAGACACGTGAATGAGCACATAGACGCTTATTATTGATTTTCAAAGTAAGAAGGACAGACGGCAGTGTCTCTCACCAGCCGCTCAATGAGATGTGTGAAAATCTTTGGCTCTCACAAAACGGGGAGGATGATTCTGTCACATGCCTAACCACATATCAGGGACGATACAAATCGGTGCAGCTGAGTGAGAAAAACAGAGCCTGGCTCCCTATTTTTACTTGTTTATACTTTATTTTTAAAATTATGGGGCATGTTCAGACACATTTCTGTATAGAATACAGTGGTCACACTGAAGTTTGACTCATGAATTGTTTGGGCTGATTAATTATGTGATCCAGTCTGCTTCATCCCCATGTGATCATAAAGGTCTTCAATTATTGGATTCATTTTTTAAAAGTCGTCGCAGGTATTCACCCCTCAAAGAGACACTAAACAGATGTGGTGATGTGAGGCTTGCATGCATCTGCTCAGCCATGGAAACTCATTCCATGAAGCTCCTACCCAGTTGAAGTTCAGAACTCTTCAGCTTTGGAATCAGCAGAACTTTGGTGACTTTTACACACCATGTGACTTAGCAGTCATTGACCCCATGCAGTGATTTTACATGGTCTCCCGCTTTGTGGCTGAGTTGTGTATTGATATTCCTGTGGATGACATGTCACTAACTGTCTTATTGTATCCATCGCTGCCATGTTTAAAGTCACTGAGCTCTTCAGAATGACCCATTTGTATCACAGATGTTTGCAAATGGAGACTTGGAGCTTGATTTTTTTTGGTCCAGCCTAAAGCACCACTAACTTATTTGTTGATACAGGCAGATTTTTATAGCCAAAATATAGGTTGTAAATATCAGCAGAAACTTCCATACCTGCTTATACGGATAATTCTCTTTTTAAGCAAATCTCTGCTGATATTTATACTAGGGCTGAATGATTTTCAAAAATAATGTAATTGTGATTTTTTCCCTAACATTGTGGTTGCAATTTAATATGCGATTATTTCTAGGTTCCTCATCTTGTGTATCTTTTTTTTTTTTTTACAAATTCAAGCAATAAATCATTCCTTATTATAACCTACATTCAGTCTGGAACACACTCACTATATATTTAACCATTTTATTGCACAATGGATATGCAGTTTTATAGCTTTAAGCTATAAAGGAGGCAGCTGGGGTGGAGAAGGTTCAGCTTTGCCAGCAGCAGCAGCAGCATGATGCACCAGCACTGATGCAATCAGGGATTAGTGAGAAGTACGTGATATTTGAATGTACCGCTGTGTTGCAAATTGGTTGTTTGCATAATGTGCATAAAAGATCTGCTGCAAAAAATATAGGCCATATTGCGATTTAATCTAATTTGCAATTAATTGCCCAGCCCTAATTGATATCATGTTGATTAAATCATGCATCCCTACAGGAAATACTTAAGATCTGTTTTGTGTAAGTAAGCATCTGCCTTGAGTGTCATGTTGGTGTATCTGTGACAGCAGCAGCATCACCTGTAGCCTGAACATACATTCAGGAGACACATGAACTCTGCGGCACAGTGCTCACTTCTCTGACTGCTAAAGATGATTTCAGACAGACTTTTGATGTAGATTAGTCTTGAAATTGCATTCATCAAATGGTACAGAAGTGGCAGAATGACTGTTTCAGGTCAAATAACTGACACTGCAGATGTGACTATTGCATATGTGCACATCATCATTGTGGATGTTGATGATCTGCCATTCAGTCCTAAAGTCACTGATTTCTTTGATTATAGGATTATGATCTAATGAGAGAGGAAAAGCTGTTGAAAAGTGGTGCTGCTTGCCTGATCTGTGTTGCGGTGCACCCTTGCATGTTTTCATCAGCAAAGTGTCTGTTTGCAGTTCACAATGAATTAGGGCAAATTTTCAATCCAGTTATGTCATGTTTAGTAGATGATAGTGGCAGCTATACTTCGCTAACGGCTTTCTACTGGCACACATCGGCAGATAATGGCCGATGAAAAAATAAATATTAACACTGGGTCTTATATTTTACAGTATATTGAACTTTTAAATTAATTTAAGGCCTTGGATAACAGTTTGCCATTTTTCTAAAGTAGCCATCTTGGGTTCATGAGGTGTAAGGATTCAGTTTTCCCACTTGGAGAAAAACCAAACATCTACCAGTTAGAGCGGACATAATCCTCTCAGGCCGAGGCTTACACGTTCGCACGTTGAGATGGCTGAGTCCACGCTGCTTGGCCTTCCATGTGACCCTGTTTGGGGTCTCTAATGGACGGACAAGCTCTGGGAATCAGCTGTGCTGCCAGGACTCTGTGCACACTATCACACACTGACACACACACATACATTTCTTACCCCTCTCTCACTCGTTTTCTCTCCCCACCTCTCACTCCCAGGAGTGGCAGTTATTGAACTGTGACAAACGAGCCGTGTCAGAGCAGCCCCCCTACCTGGGGGATTGGCTAAATGACCTTTCCATTACCCAACCACTGCTGTATTCCCCCTGCACAGATAGAGTTACACACACAGCCACAAAGCCCATTTAGCAGGACCAGTGTCACCACTGCTGCCTTTAGCCACTTCATATTTAGTTTAAACAAATGTCTCTATACTCTTTTTTTATTTCCTTATTACTTGTTTCATCTCAAACCTGCAGCTGCATAATGGACAGTTTTCTATTATTTATGTGTGTAGACTGAAACACGTCTCAGTATCTGGCCCATGTGTGCGTGCTGAGTGATAAAAGTGTGATGTCAGAGGCAGCTTGTGTCTGGGCTGCTTGGATTTGTGCACATCTGTGTCTCTGTGTGTATGTGTTTGAGTGAGAGAGGCTGGCCTGCAGAGTGTGCGACTTAACATGTTTTCACACATTCTCCAACCTCCATCCTTGCTAATCCCCTGTTGACCATAAGCACCAGCCCCAAATCTCGCCAGATACTTTGGGGAACAAGTCTAAAGAGACAAAGAAAGGAGGACAAGAAGAGTGGAGTGGAAAGGTTAAAAGTGGAGGAGCAGCTGAAAGAGGGAGAGGAGAGGCAAAGAGGATGCAAGAGGAATAGTGACGAGTAGAGAGCAGGGAAGAAGCAGCAGTAAAATAGAGCAAGCTGGACTGAGAGAGCTCTGCTGCCGCTGGATTGGAATGCAATGAAGTGAGTCCTTGGCCACATTAGTGGGAACCTGTTAGGAAGCTGACAGATGCACAGCTAATGATGTGTAGGCACAAGGGCAGGGCCTGTAGTTGCTAGTGAGACGATCTGTAGTGGCTGTCATAATACAGCTGAATACCAACAGCTGAGGGAGGAGGAGGAGGGTGAAGAGGAGGGGTAGGAGAGGACAGAGCAGAATCACAAGGACCCCCAAAGAGTGAGCCAGGGGCCATCTCACGTTTGATGTGCGCCTAGCTTTGAATGAAACATTTATTAGCTGCCCTAATCCTCAGCATTACTGCTTGAAGTCCAGCGTTAATCAGTTTGATCCTCATGAGTCCGATATTCCCTGATGTGATTCTCTGGACACTGGGATCAAGGGAGTGTGGGCACGAACACGCACACACGTTTCTGGATATGCATGTTTGTGGATTTTCACTTGTATAAATATTTAATGAGCACTGATGTCACAAAATGTGATAATGGACATGTTTCTGTTTCTTTGATGATTTCAAAGCATCCATTTAGGAGTCAATCAATCAATCGATTGGTTTCAATCAGTATTCATACACCTTATTTATATGATCATCAAACAAATGGTGTATATGATGCCTCTGAACATAAGGACAGAGATTGATTGTTCTCTTTGTAATATCATCTAAATAAGACACACTTGGCAAACATTCAACATCAGTGTAATCAAGGAAAAACTTCAATATAAGGCAGAAACCTCAAGCAGAACCAGACTTGATGATGAATAGCCAGTGAGACGACATTGAGACTTAGTGAATGAAGAGGACACACAAAAACACACACGCTTACAAAGAGCAAAACAGAAAAACATTGATAATCATATAGACTTAAAGGTACATTTTAATAATTAATGTGGAAAAGTTTTTTTTTACCCTTGAATTAATTCCAAATGTGAAACTTTTATTTATTCTAGAGCCTTCCTATCTGGATCTGTGCGTACCTTCTGTCTCTTCTGGCAAGCACTCCTATCTTAACCATTGCAGCTTTTTTTTTTTTTACATTTATGGTGATTTGTTTTGACCTGTGCAGGTTCTCTTGTCATAGTGTTAACATGTGATGCTACTTGGCCAATCAGAGGCTTCACTCAGACGAGAAAGGACTGTACGTCTGTGAACAGCTCACAGGTACCGAGACTCAGAGGAGCTTGGGATTCTCGAAAACAACACAGAAAAAGTTAACTCAGAGAGAGCAGAGACACTGTGGTTTGAAATAAGAAAAGATGACAATGAAAACCAGACTTTTCAATCAAAAATATATGGACTATTGTATGTTTATTCCTTCAACGGGCAGATTAAAACCTTGTATGTTTCAATTCACTCTTGATCATTAAACACGCTAATATCAAACATTACCACGTCAAAGCAGACGTTTTTCAGCAACCACACTGACATCTGATCTGAGGACTGAAAATAAATGAAAATGTAGATTGATATGATCAGAGACAGGATAATTCTACTGTAACCCTAAAGTTGTTTTTGTTTTTAGTCGTCATATAAATCCCTACTTGACTCTGGGGTTGACTGATACAGGACTGACTTCAGCTCAGATTTAAACTTTTAACAGAATGGGAAAAGGGAGAGACTGAGAAAGGCACATGTTAAAGCTGTCTGATATTAATGTGTTAATGTGTTTAGACTTGTTAAAATTTGAAAACTGGCTTAAAAAATAAATATGTTGCACTAAAGATGGGGATACAACAGTAAACCTTTGTTTAATTTTTCTGAAATAATGTCATGTTTGACTCTCTTTAAGGAACTGGACTGTATTATATTACCAGTTAGATCTAATTGCATTCTGGACCTTAATTGAATTCATTTGACACAAAGTGAAATTTTTAGAATTACAGCTCATAAAATTCATAATCCAGTAACTCTAAATAGCAGCATACTACATAAAACTATCAGAAAAAGGTTTAATAACACAGAAATGTCAACCTGATGAAATGGGAGATTTTATGCACTTCATATTTGCTGCTTTGCTTGAATCACTGCATCAGTGTGGCATTGCTTGGAGGCGGTCCTCCTGTGGCACTGCTGAGGTGTTTAGGGGACCCAGGTTGCTTGATAACTGTCTTCAGCTTGTCTGTATTGTTTGGTCTGGGGGTCCATTCCAAAAAATAACCCTGTAAGTCATTTTCTATACACTTTGCTTGTCTTGGCTTCATTGAAAAGCATCACAGGGCCAAGTATAAGAGAATAAAGTCTGGTTCTGTGCTGAATCTATGCCCTGACCATTGTGTTGTTGAGGAAAACAAACTACAATTACACAAGGTGGCTGTTGCGGATGTGAGTCTTAAAACTGCAAACTACCAATGATAGACAACAACATGCTTTCGTCTGGTGTGTTCTCAGTGTTGTAATGCTGCAAATGACACATGCATGGTGGTAAATAAGAGGTTTGTAAAGGATATGCCTATTCACTCTGCTTTATAGCCTTCCTGATCTGTGCTTGGCTTCTTGAGATTGTGCCTACAGCATAGAAATGCCTGTTTCTTGTTCCATCCTTTTCTGCCTCCCCAGCACCAGCCTACCTGTAAGTCATCTCTCCAGGATGAAGAGCATCAGCCTGTTCATACCAGCTGTATTTGAGTCATACCTATCAACAGTGATGGTGGTAAAATCTGTGGAGTCTAAGATTGTGTGTGAGGGCTTGCTTGCATGTCAGTGTTCGTCTGTACATTTCAGTTGATGTGTACTGGTGGTGACCCCTGAAAATGGGATGCATGTTACACTGGCTCATCTTCATCCTGCTCTTCTCTCCTTCTTCTGCACGGACCCTTCTGTGGGCAGGATTTTAGTGTTACATTAATCTATCCAGCTGCCATTCTCTCTACATGGATGCACTCTTCTTCACCTACCCCCCCCCCCCCTTTTTTTTTTTTTTTACTTTTTCTCTCCTTACACCTCTTAACTGTCTTTTCTCTGTCCCCTCAGTTCTTTCATTTCCTCTCTCCAACATGTCATCATCCTCCTCTCACATTCCTCACTCCTCTTCTCTCTCCACTCTCTCCAGCCTTCCCATGTTTCTAGTCCTGCAGGTCTCTCATGACCCGGCCTTTTACCGCCACATGCAGCTTGTTTGTGTGTGATGTTCTGCACACACCTCTCTGTGCTTCCACTGTATGCGTTTGCATTGTGTCCATGTGTGTGTTGCAAAGGCAGAAAGGGAGGACTGCTAATTTGCTAAGTGGTTTCCTGCATCTGACAGAGGACAGATATTCTGCTTGGCTTCACTCCTCTGATCTGGGCCACAGGGGGAGTCAGAGTCTGCCCAGATGCAGGTCAGCACATGTGGACACCCAGTCTTCAAAGACTTCACATGGATTTCTTTAGCGTGTTTGTGTGTAGATGTTTGGGGTTGAACGCTGCGTTTGCTCAGTGTGAGATAAAGGATTATGTGTGTGTGCCTGCATAGTCCCTTTTGTTTAAGTTTAAAGGGCGATAAAGAGGAAAGTGGCCTTTGATTTGACATACTGATAAAAGGTATCAGGTTTTCTTTGATTCAGATTGGGTTTTATCTTAAGGTGCCAGTCACTTTTTCATTCATACCTGTACAAGCTTGAACTTGCTCTGCAAGATGATTCAGGACTTCTTAAATAAACAGGAATGTGACAAAAGTTTTAACTAACATCACACACCACTTTGAATGAAGCCACAGCTGAAGTCATTATGTGTAAGCCATTTAAATTAGAAATATGTCTTCTTATTAAAAATAAAATAGAAAAGACTACCTATCAGTTTCTGGCTGATTTTTGAGAGAAAAAATGTTGAGGTTTTATCTACAGATTTATTCTCTGCATGGGTGAACTGATCAACTTTAAAACAAGAATGGTGTGCCATAAACCTTAATAAGAAATGAAGTAAGTGTAAAAAAATCAATTTGTTACACAAAAATTCACCAAGAGACTCCTGAACTTATTGCTTTAACATGAGGATGTGATTACTATTGTTAAGATTTTTATGTCAGAACTGTTTCTGTTGGCCTTTTGTTTGTTAAAGGGTTTAATCTTGATATGAATGGCACAGATTCAGAATTACATAATATTGTTTTCCATTCAAGATCAAGTAATCGGTTTTAATGGCATTAAATCCTTACATGACATATGTTTGATATTCACGGCTGTTTATCGAGGTATTTAATGATACCAGAGTTCTTTTTTATACAGTCTCTAGTGTTATTGCATTAATACAACAACCACATACATAATATAAAGACACTAATAACAATTTAAATAATCAGTTTTATTGTGTTGTTTTGTTTGATCACCTTAAGACTATGTTTTATGTAATCCATCCTGGATCAAGAAGTCTTTAGGGAATTCAGATTTTTTTTCCTATCAAAGTTGTTAAAATAGAAATTGTTTAAAAAAGATGAAAATTTTATGTTTTATGTTTTATGTAGAAAAAAGGTCGAGAATGGATCACCAGACCTTGTCAACTTATTGTACTTCTTTGCTGTCTTTGTATTTATACAATTAATCTATTTTGTTTTATTTATGAAAATATTTGGGGTCTTTTTATGGCTTTATTCACAGTGGGGGACAGTAGATAGAGTTGGAAACAGGAGTAAGAAAGTAGGGGAGAGGCATGCAGAAAAGGTGCCATCGGACTTGAACCCGGGTCGCTGGCGTACACAGGGAGTAACTAACCTCTAGGCGTAGGCTATTCAGTTGGAGGTTTGGTCCCAGTCAGGCTCCAAGTTATTTTTACTGGCCCTTTAAGTAGACTACTTAGGCTTTAAGATGATTTTTTTGTTTAGTTTATTAGATTGTTGTCATGATCTGCCACATGTATTTCCCAGTCCTATCTCACAGTGGTACAGTTATCCTTTGTTATACATCTCCCCTCATTCCTGCCTGACACATGTACTGCCCTCTGCTCCACCTTTGGGGATGTTTTTTTGAGCACATAAGCCAGTAAACCAGATTAAATGTCTCTTCTACTAAAAAAGAAAAGAAAAGAAAAGTGATCCAGAGAGCAGAGAGTTTAACAGTGAATGAATGGAAAAGTTTGTGTTTTGTCTTTGTGTAATGTCCGTGTGCTTACTCTGCAGTGAGTGCAAACAGGTGTGCAAGGAAGACAACTTGAGACAGCAGCTCAAGACAATGCAACTTCATCACCACATGACTCAGGTTTTTGCAGCAAGAAGACTTGAGGGCCTCATATTCAGGGCAGACATAGCACCATCTTTCAGGCTTGTACAGAACGAGAGGCCTGAATCAGCATCATCACCAGTGGCATGGATTTTAGGCAAAAATAAAAAGTCATTTACAACTGCAGCAGACAATCAAGACGTGCTTACATCAGTTGAGGAGTTTTTTACAGATGAGAAAATCCAAACAGTTCAATGTAGCTATGGAAATAATTGCACATATAATACAATACAACAGCTGCAACCAAGCTCATTTAATCAGGACAACAAACAGAAGACTTAACATGCTGAAAATCACAACCCCAGATTAACTGGAGATGAGGACATATCAGTTCAGGCACACCGCATCAAGAGACTTTAGTCTTAACAAATCTGAACCATGAGGACAGTGCACACATAAAACAGCAGGTGGAGCTGTTGGGTTTCTGAATTAGCAGTTTGAGTTTTTGGCCTGTGCGCTACTGCTCTCCTTTTGTTTTCTCCACAGTTTTTCAACACATGTTGAGGCCTTCTGAGAAGACAATCACTGAATGTTCTCTGCTCTTCTAAAGCATCAGGGACTGAGTCAAACTAATCCCAAACAGAGCTGTCACAAAAATTGAACTGTGGACCGAAAAGCATAAACAGCACACAACATGTTATCTGATAATTAAATTCTAATTCAATTCAAAAAATACTAAAAAAAAGTGAGTAATTGACCTGCTTTGCTTCATTTGAATTGTGAATCTAATTTTATTTCCTGCTGATTTTGAATGCCCCAAAAAGTTGTGTGTTGAACACATTAGGATGTTAGGAAACACATCAACTAATGAAACACACCACCTGCTGAGTGGTCAATGTTCTTTTTGGTGTGCACCTAGATCAGGGGTTCTCAAATGGTGTGGCAAGGTACACTGGTGTGCTCTGAGTCAAGTCTAGGTGTGCCATGTCCATTTGCACCAGTATGCATTATTACTTCAACTATACAAAAACTTAAGTTATTGTAACCTAATTTAAAGGGGCTATTTTGACTGGTATAGATCGATGTGCCTTGAGATTTTGGCTTGATCTTGGGTGTGCCTTAGGCAAAAAAGATTGAAAACCATTGACCTAGATAATAAATCCACTTAATCATTTTGAGCTGAGATATATCTGGAGACCATCACTTTTTCTGAATAAAAGGGGAGAGAACATCTCAAAGGTAACACTCTCCATTGTTATATGTGATATAAGTACAATAAAACTGGAGATGCTGCACATTTTGATGAGTAAAGGCAGGATGCTGTTAAATCCCCCCTGTACTTTTCTGTGTTGTTTGAAAATAATAAAACTCTCACTTATTGACACCTATCCTAGATAACATCAAGGAAATTTGGTAAATGAGAGTTAATATAACCCTGTGGTATTATCATTTTAGCAGCTGAATTTATGTGTCTGCTTGTGGTAAACTAGCTCAGTCCACAGACTTCCTACTTGGACTGGCTTCATGGTGCAACAGTGATTTGGTGACGGATACACATGTAGGATCAGAAGCTTTATGTGACGTTTGTGTCTTATGTTGTGTTGCTGCTTCTAATGCAAGGTTGCTTGTTGGTGAGCCATCAGACATTTTATTGGTGTGTAAAGCTGAGGACAGCACAGGTTGCATTTTACTGTACTAAAAGATGACTCAGAGCATTTTTAAAGGTCCTTTTCTCTGCCACAGTCATAAATGTATTTTCTTCCTCTGGTTTGTTGGGCTAACATATATGATAGGACAGCTGATGAATAATAGATACACTCATATGGGTAGTGTATTTACTAATGTAAGAAACTGTAGAGTCAGTCAGAATCACAACATTATGCATATAATGTATGATTATCTATCTTAAATAATTGTGCATTAATAAAACATTTTATTTCAATAATACTACATATTTGGCAAGAGTGTGTTTTGAGTTTTGATTCTAATAATATGACAAACCAGTCTTTATTGAAGTGCTTTCTTGATGGTGAAAATGTTTTTTATGTAAATTTAGAGGAAAGTATTTTTTTCATAAAAAAAATGTAAAATGATCTTAATTGCAGAACTTTATAAGAACAGAACAGAAAAATACTCTTATTTATTTGCTGCTAAGAGATGAGATATTACCTTTTAGTACACTTAAACATAAACAGAAAAATTAGCTGTTTATATCAATAAGACGAAAAAAATATGTTGCAGTCCTTTTTGGGGGCTTTTTTAGATATATTTTTGGGCTTTTATTGGCCTTAATGCAGAGTGAAGGACAGTGAATAGATTCAGAAACAGTGATGAAAAAGTGGGGGCAGTGACATGCAGGAAAAGAACTGCAGGCCAGACTTGGAGCTGGGCCGAGCAGAGAGAAGGAGAAATATGCACCAAACAGCACCCAGATTGGGAATTGATCCCATGACCAGCGCGCTGACGACTAAAGCCTCTGTTACATGCTCCCACTCCACTGAGCCAAACTGGCGCCCTTGTGGTACCTTTATGAACCACAAGAGGGTGCTTTCTGCTTTTGACTTCTTTCGACATCACTAACTGAAAAAGAGAAGGCAGAATAAGAGACTTGTCAGAATAAATAGAAATATTTAAAAAAAAATCTTAAAAACATATGATAATTTGGGATATTTGTATTTATTGTAGGGCTGTCAATTACATTTTTAAAAGTATGTTCAATATCAGAATTTCTGTAGTAAAGCACAATAATTATCACCTTTTTGTCACATTTTATATTACACTATTTGCATTTTAACCTTTGTTTTTTTTTCCATTTTCGATTGTTATACCAAGTTCAACTATATATGCTTGGTCCACTTACCTTGGAAGTTGCCAGATATCGGAGCTGGGGAGTTGCTATGAGCTGATTAATCGCCTTGCCAACGTTGCATCTAGTTTCCGAGGTCGGAATTCTGATTTCAGGGCACATTTCTGATGACAAATCTACCTTACGAAACTGCTGAGGTAATGCACCGGTAGACTTATTTTTATTTTGAAAGAAAATATGTAACTTTGGGAAGATTTGAAAACATGACTTACACTTAACCATGAAAAAAAGACACATGTTATGGATTGAAAAGGAAATGGGTTAAAGTAAAATGGTAAATGTTTAATACCACAAGGTGCAGATATCTTTGGCTTATCCACTGAGCTGTCAGTGTGTTTTTGAAAGTAAAATGACATTAAAAAAAAAAGTGATGAACGTATTTTGCATCACTTTGGCTGCAGGGAAGTGTTGCAGTGGCTCAACCTACATGTGCTGAAAAGACAATCAAGCATGCGATTAATTGTGATTGAAAAAAAAAATTTATGCATTAATTATAGACCTTAAAGTTGTTGATTTTAGATGCAAATTTCAAAAGCATAATTAAATTATTAATGATAATTAAAACATTATCAGTAACACTTTTTGAAAACAAATAACATGCATGTTTTGTTAGTGGCTATGCAACCTTAAGATTAAGAAGTATTGATTATATTAAATAACGATAAAAAGTTGATGTTTTGTATTTTCAGTGTCATAGAACTTTAATTTAAAAAAAATCTTATGTGATCATAAAATGACAGCACTTTTGTTATACTTACCAAAAATAAAATTGTTGAAAATTGTAAAATCATGACACGTATCCTGTTGTGATTTGGGTGTGTCATTACAGTCTGCTTTTTCATGCTATCGTAGCATTGATCTATTTCCAGTACTTGGTTTTATACCACCATGGTTCTTCAAATATTGTTCAAAACATAGGACTTGGACCTTTTTCACTACAAAGTAAAATAGAATACAGTGACAATATAAAGGTTAATGTCTCCCTTTTATTTTATTTTGTCACAGATTTATTGTAGCTGTTTTCTAACTGCTCTCATCTCACATGTACGGTGCTTAGTCAAATAGCTGGTGTTTTTTCCACATTAAAAGTACTGTTGGTGTAAGTCTGTCTCCGTGTATTTGTTCATGTAGGCAGGCGGGCCCAGGTATTGCAGTCACAGCGGTGTTGTGCGATGCGGTGGTGTGCATGATTATCGACCAGCGTGTCATGCAGGATAAGGCTGAGCGTGCCTCTGTTGACTGCTTTGCGGTCAGTGCTGCAGGGAGCAGGATTGTGGTTAGCCTACAGACAGCCAAGGCTGTGTAAGAAGATCAGCTGTGTGTGTGTGTGTGTGTGTGCATGTGTGGGCAGGGGTTGTCTTCAGCTCTGTCTTCATGCTTTGAGTCTTTGTCTTAGCTTGATTTTATTTTTCTTACTAGTGTCTTTATTTTTTCCCATCTTCTATTGTTCTCACCTTCAGTTTTTACACTTGCACACACACATACACACATTCTCATCCACAAAGCATACACACTTGCTCTTGAGCCTTTGGGAAGTGCCTCAGGCCTAAAAAGGGTCCGGAGTACTAATGGTGCTGCCGTGTGTTGGTGTAAAGGTCTGTCCAGCTCATATTTGAATATGCAGCATAATGTTTTCAGCCAATCATGTTATTGCATTACTGAGTTGTCACAGACAGAAATATTTTCGATATATCTCATTCTTTTTCCCACATCTCCATGTTTGTCTCACAGTTTAACTTTTTCCCAGTCTCTCCCTCTGCCCCTTTTCATGGGTGCTCTTACAGCCACACGAACACACCGACACACCACACATGCAGAACCATCCTCTCACCACGGTGACCATGGATGCGTGCAGGACTCGGGCCCCATGGCTGGAGCTAATGGACGGCTCTTTAAATTGTGGGAGCTTAGCAGGAGGAGGGGGTGGAGGGGTTGACAGAGATGTAGTTTTTGCCATGCTCTGATTCTTCCCCATCCTGATGATAGCACAATTCCAGAGAGCTTCATCAATTCTTCATGTAGCCCACCACTAAACACAAACAATATCTGACGGAGGTTTGCCACAGGCATGCTCGGAGCACCCTAAACCTCCGCTCTCTCTGTCCCCTCTCAGTATGTTTGGCAAGCTTGAGTGGTTTGGATACAGCCGCAGTGGAACGGGGACATCTCATTCAACATCAGGTCGATTGTTTGATGTGATGTATTTAACCTTGACTGTGCAGGATTCTTGTTGTGACACACTGCAGGTATTGATTGTGGTTTTGTTAGGGTTATTACACTTCTGCACAAATCTTTTCAACATGCGTGACACTAAAGCTCAGCCATTTTGTGACATCAAGATGAATGCAGGCGACAACTGTATCCACTCACATCTAAATAGGCTAAACTAAAAGGTACATTTACTTTAAACTACAGTCGATCTTTCATGAAAACCTATTCCCATTGAATTTACATCAGCTGTTGGAAGACAAATAATTTGCATATACACATTCGATGGGAAATACATGAATGTTTCCACAGTGAAACCATGAGCGAGTGAGTGCAGTTCTTAACTGATTTGAACCTATGACAGAACCGTCCACAAGTATATAGATAAAAATGTGATTTACAAAATATGCTGGCAGTCTAAATATGTTAGAACAATTTAAATTTGGACATTATTGGAAAGTTTGTATCTCTGCTCTTTCTTTTTCCTGTTATTAGTCGAACCAGTAACAACATTTTTGCTTTGGCCATGCCCATTTTCTGTATTAAATCAATCTTACCAAATGTCCTATGTACCTATCATCTTAAAAGTAACTAAGCCCCAAAAAAGCCTTGTGAATGTCTTGACAGCGCTGGAGAACGGAGGGATAAGAAATGTCCACTCCCTTCTCTGTACTGTTCCTTAACAGCAACAACAGCAGTTAGTCTATGCTGCTTTTTAGATTTGATTATTAACCATTATGTTGTTACCATTCTAGACAAACTTACGTAGAGCTACCTGAGTGTGAAACAATGATATATGTAGAACAGTGGTTCTCAACTTGTTGGGCATCAGGACCCATCACTGACTCCTAATGTAAAATCCATCCATCCATCTTAATCTGGAGCGGGTCGCGAGTTAACAGGCTAAGCAAGTCCACCCAGACGTCCCTTTCCCCAGCAACACCTTCCAACTCCTGCCGGGGGATCCAGAGGCATTCCCAGACCAGACAGGATACGTGATCCCTCCAGCGAGTTCTGGGTCTTCCCTGAGATCTCCTCCCAGCTGGACATGCCCGGAACACCTCCAAGGGGAGGCGGCCAGGAGGCATCCTGATCAGATGCCCGAACCACCTCAACTAGCTCTTTTCGATGCGAAGGAGCAGTGGCTCTGCTCTTAGTTCCCTCTGAATGTCTGAGCTCCTTAACCTATCTCTAAGGCTGAGCCCAGCCACCCTCCGGAGAAAGCTCATTTCGGCTGCCTGTATCCGCGATCTCATTCTTTTGGTCATTACCCAGAGTTCATGACCAAAGTTGAGGATTGGGAGGTAGATCGACCAGTAAATTGAGAGCTTCGCCTCTCGGCTTAGCTCCCTCTTCACCACAATGGTCCAGCACAATGCCCACAGTACTGCCGATGCTGCGTATTAACCTTTTTTATTTTGAGAAAAGGGTGGTTTACTTTGGGTCTGCGGCAATAACACTTCATTTCCCATGATCTTAAAGTGTAACAATGTCTTTGATTGCCTGATCCCACCTTGACCCGAGAAGCTTCCACATTCTGCTACTACTAAAGAATTTCATGTTTTTTTGTTTTTTTTAAACAAAAGTTGGTTTAAATAAGGAAGCGATCATTTGTGGTCATGTGAAGACACAAGATAGTGTGTTCTCTACCTCACTGTAAGAAAAAAATGGTTTATATGTGATCTCAGGTCACAGCACTCCATTACCCGCAATCCTGAAGTAACATAGTGACATCTCTGATTTCTTGACTCACAAATTTTGGCTCTCAGCTGTCGCAGATGAAGTTAATGTTCATGAAAAAAATGGGCAGTAACTATTGCACTGCTGTGATGGTAGATGGCACCACATATGTCACTCGCCACCAAATCAGTCAGTGAAAATTAAAAAAAAAAATCAAATTGCTGTACACAGTGTCTACCCATAGAGGGCAGTTGCCATGCCCTGATTAACAAAAAATGTAGATTTTGAATATATTGAAATTTCAAGATTTTGGCCCTGACTGTAATAATAATACTAAAATAAATATATGATAAATTTTCATCTAATATATGGTCTAAGGTTTTAGTTACTCTGTAAGCATAGTAAAGCACTAGGCATCTTTTTTGTCACCACAATTATGTCACTTTCAGTCATAATTTCAGCGTCACTTCTCTCTCACCAACCACTAAAAATCAAGAATGAATCAGTCTTTTTAACATCAACGTTCAACAGCAGTTTTTTTTAATTCTTATGAACATAATTTTTTAGCTCAAGATGCATTTCTTTTATATATTTTGTGTTTTTGTTGTAAAGTTTCCTTGAATAAAAGCAAATAACAGAGAATTGTAAAACTCTTTTAATGCTTACGACCAAGGAGAGAGAGAACAGTAAATGAGCTGTGGAATGACTCCATGGAGGCCCTGTGCACCTTTTGCATCAACAATGCGTTTTGGGCTACGGCTACCAAATAACTGCTCTTTTGTAATTGCATCCATTAACAAATATGTCTTTAGTGATGACCTGATGTCTGAACTTAACTTGCCAGCCTGTTATGTAAACAATGACCAAAGGTCATTTCCACAGCTCTCTGGCTGTGGCTTGGTGCAGTGAGGCTGCTGGTGACACACAAGCTGAGAGGCTAGTGATGACTCTTTAAGAACTTTTCTCCCTCACTTTGTCATAAAGATGCTTATAAACATGGCATTTAAGGATATATCCTGAATTGGCTAAAAATGGATACAAATAAAGGGGGATTTAAATCGTTACAGCACAGCTTGTGTCCCAGGAGTCCTTTTGAACAGCAGGTGGTGCTGTATGCATTTAACTCCACTTCTTTAACGTCATAAAGTCTCTTCGGCTTACCTGAGAGCAGCAGGTACAAAAAACAGGATGAAAACTTTGCAGTAGTGAACGTGTCGTTCTCTTTTAAGTCAAACAGTGAGGAAGATAGCGTTTCCATAACAACGGATGCCAGGACCTCTGACAAACACGGCTCATCTAAAAACCAATGAGTTTAAACTCATCTTCCCTTATACTGGGAGAAAACAATACTGAGGTTCTGAAGTCTATTACTGAATGGGAGCTTAACAGTGCAAATAACAGAAGTGCTGTTGTCATCGCTAACGCATGCTAAACGTTGCAGAGAGTTAGCCAAACTAGCACATCAACTGCTTCGCACACGCGCTTAATTTGACCACTCAAGTCGGTCTGGATGAAGCCGTCAGTAGTATATTTAAATTGTATTGGAGCTGTCCACTCCAGGGGTGTTAAGAAAACACTGCTTTCTCCTCTAGTTAAAGCTCATCTCTATATATCAGCCACTTCTGTTCCAAGTGAAAGGGTTTATAAAGCTGCAGAGGACGTTGTGAATGTTGAGAGGTTTCAGCTTCTACCTGAGAATGGAGATATACTGATATTCCTTTAGAGAAACATGTAAATTCCAAGACAGGAATATAAGCCTCACCATTGCTATTTAATGGAAATTAAAATGGAATGATCTTATATTGTGTTTTGGTTTATTTTAATACGTTTATTATTCATGTTTAAAATGACATTTTTCTATTTTGTAGATACTTCCTAAAGAGAGATTCTCATTGTAATTTTTTTCCAAGTTAATAAATGTAAAACATTTTTAAGTTTTGGGGTTTCTGAATCAGAAAATAAAGTAAGAAACTGAAAAAGGCAACTTTGTTAAAACAGAAGAAAAGATATTTTTCAATTTTTTTCAAATGTTTTTGTCAAAGAAAAATCTGCATTCAAATTGAATCGTGGGTTGAGTGTATCCTTACATCCCTTATTTTAAAAGAAACAATGCCATACCATTTAACACATACATCTTGTGAGGTACATGAAGACTCAGTTCAAAGATGGCAAGTTATGAGGGAGTTATGATGTGTTGTTTGTAGACAGATTGGTTCTAAAGACTGACTTTCTTCGTAAATGACAGGAGCTAGCTCCTATTTGAGAGTGTGTTCCCTTTTTTCCATTTTTTTTTTATATACTATAGATATGCAAATGACAAGATGCAACAAAATGAAAAGCTGTTTGCGAGCTGGAAAACCGAATCTTATTGCCAAGCTGATACGAAAGTAGAGATTTCTAAAACAGGCCTGCAGTTCCCATCACTCTCAGCAATACTGTACACACATAGTTTAGATACGGCCATGCTTTCTGTAATGCAGTACTGCAGATTATGTCTGTTGATGCGGTGGTTTTTAATGTGTTCAACATATTACATCTACACAACCAACACAATTTAGATGAAGTCATCCTGGAGTACCTTTGCATGCAGTCTGAGCTAACAGATACCAAAATGCTTTTAGTGTTTATTAAGTGGTGTCCACACAAATCATTAAGGATAATTTATTGGTATCAGAATGTTTAAAGCTTATAGTACAGGTGCATCTAAAAAAAATTGTGAAAACTTTATTTCCCCCCAATAATTTCATTTAAAAGGAGAAACCTCCATATAATCCACATTTATCACATACAAAATGAACAAGCCTTTTTAATTTGAATTTAGCATACAGCTCACAAAACTCCAAAATCCACATCTCAAAGTGATAGAACATTAACATAAACACCAATAAAAAGGAATTACAACACAAATGTCATCCTTCTGGTGA
Source organism: Cheilinus undulatus (assembly GCF_018320785.1). Classification (NCBI taxonomy): domain Eukaryota; kingdom Metazoa; phylum Chordata; class Actinopteri; order Labriformes; family Labridae; genus Cheilinus; species Cheilinus undulatus. The sequence goes on along the minus strand of NC_054865.1, from coordinate 26,596,798 downwards.
ATTATGCTCTTTCATGCACTCACTACTCAGCACCCTTTGCATTAATTATTGCATCAATGCAATGTGGCTTGGAGTCAATCAGTCTGTGGCACTGCTGGGTGTACTTTGATAGCAGTCTGTAGCTTGTCTATATTTTTTAGCTTGGTGTCTCTCATCTTTCTCTTGACATTTCACCAGAGATTCCCTTCAAGTCAACCTGTCATGAACTTGCTTTGGTAAAGCACAATGACCCTCTGTAGCCTACTCTTGTTTTTTTTTTAATGCACCTGTAAATTCCTGTTAATTATTAGTCTAATGTAAATGGGGTAGCTAAATCCAAAGTGAGATCAATTTTTAACTGAAGAGGATGTTATTGTACTATTTTTTAAAAGATTACAACTATGCAGTTTAAAATGCATGCTACCATGCTAACAATGTGAATGATACTGTATGTGATGTTGAAAGGTTAATTAAGACTTGGTGTGATTATACTCAGAGACCCCTTTAACCTCGTAGCCTTATATTCATTGATGCCTTATTGTCACCAGTCTGTTGATATTGTCACTACACACATTATAAAATAAAGTACTTGTTTTAATTACAAACACCAGACACCTTCAGGGGCAACAGGAGAAAAAAATCATTATTAATTCTCCTCATATTAGAAAACTTTAGTCTGCTCTTGCTGTGATAGGGCAGATTAGCTCAACAGGACATATATCTTACGTTTTCCAATAACAAACAGCGTGATGCCAGCAACTGTCTCAGGGTGAAACATAGTATCAATATTGATTTTGTCTCTCCTGCGGTGAACTCACTCATCTGTCTTTGCGGTTGATGGCTGATGATCAGAAGTGTGGTGAGATCAGATGTGTTGCTCATTCATTTTCTCAGATGAAGTGGCCATTTTTTACCTGGATGACATGGAGGCTCTTTGTCACTCAGGCAGCATTTTTAAACATCATCATATGGGACATTGTTATTGAAATTTGAATTGAGAGCTGCGCTTTTGCTGTAATGTAAACACATTTTATGTCCAAAATCATCCATCCTTTAATGTCTTGTTCAGATCACCATAAAATGTTACCTTAACAGGTTATAACTTATTGTTTTGTTTTCTGCTCTGTAGCAGATACACCCCCCATCCTGTCACAGAATCAGCTTTATTCATTTCCTGATGGGGCTCACTAGGACAAGCCTCTTCTCACTGTTAACCAGTGTCCATAATAAAGAGCATGGAGGTGCAGACATCTTTCACTAGTAGACTTGTCATTAACTAAAAGCGTTGTGGAGCTTTACTCCCAATTACCACTCCTCTCTCGGCTCACATAAATCACACATTGTCGTCTTTCATGAGCCGCACTCTTGTCTGGTTTTCTCCCATGCTCTCCAACTACAGAATTAAAGAATAGAATGAAGCCACTTTGATGTCAGCCATTAGTCTGTGAACCTCCTGTTGAAGCATCAAGTTCACTTTTCCATTGACTTTTGGCCATGCTGATCCAAAGCGAGCCGTGCAAATTCAATTTTCCATCACATCACCAGTTTAGCTGCGCCAGGCTACGCCAATCAGCGCCCACAATGGTCCACCACTGTAGCAGGGCACAAGTGCACCTGCCCTGCCTCCAAGTGCACCATGGTGACTTCACAGTGGTTCATCATCATTTGCTTTGCAGGCATGTTGAAGTAGAAACCGAGCACGCCTGCCCTGCCTCCTAGTGTACCACAGTGACGTCACAGCGATTGGTCATAATTCTTGGGACAACTGCATGGACAGGCATGATGTGAGTGGACAGCAAAACCAAACAGTGCTTCATCTTCTACTAGAACTCAACAGTACTTGCTGAAGTGCAGCTATTTAATATCACTGATTCAAAACACTGTGTTCTCAGCTCTGCATGTGCCCTCAGATGTATGGCTCAGTTGTGTTAGAAGAGCAAATCCTCTGCCATACTGGACTGTTGTGTAGAGTCAAACCAAGTAGAGCCAAGCTGCTCAATGTAATGGAAAAACCACATTAGTCTTTGTCCTGCACTGGGAGCTATGCCATAAAGCAACAAAATTAGCGTCAGTATAAAAAAGATTGACCCTAGTAATGGAGACCACAAAACTGTTTGGTAGATGGTTTTTAAAATCTTTTTTTTTTTTTTTTTTAAGTCTGACATTGTCTAGCAACCTGTAGAATCCCAACTGGTTTTGGAAGAAATGAGGGGGTAAGGTACTGAGACAACGGCCAGAGACTATGCCCACTTCTGTAGCCACATCATCAAATGCAGATTTAAACTGAAACTGGGCAACAAGTCTAAACACAACCTGAAGACTACCAGAAAATAGTCTAAGCAAGTAGAATTTATCTGATTCAGGTAGATATGGGATCACATTGTCTGTATGTAAAAAAATGTTTTGCTGAGTGTAGCTCGCTAGTTGGCAGTGCTAGCACCGACAACTCTCAGTCCTTGTTGCAACTTAACCTCCACATCCATCCATTATCCACACCACTTATCCTGTTTGAGGTCGCATGGGCTGCCATAGGCGAGAGGGGAACACCCTGGACTAGTTGCCAGTCCCTCCTTGAACACTTACATGCAAACAGAAAGGCCCTGTATGAACAGGGTTCAAATCAACAAGCTTCTCCCAGTGAGGAAACAGCACTAACCACATAGACACCCTGCAGCCTAAACCTCAACATGCCTGTGCTGAATGGGGTCTTGCATTGCTCTGGCACAGCTACATACAACTGTGTTTAACTTCTCTGAATCAAGATAATTACAAACAGCTCCAGACAATAGTAGCCATTAACCAGAGCTACAGCCCCACCCAGAGGCTGGTGGCTGTGTTACAGCTTGCACACAACATTTTACCATTACCACAGTCCTTTTACACATACAAATACAAATTTTTAAATTAACTGACTAGTTACTTCTGTGCCAATCGCCAAGGGTGACAACATTTAATCTCTAATGACTAATGGTGCACATCCCTTGTCTGTGACCCTCTTTACATGTCAAATCAGCAGCATTGTAATGAAAATGCATTCTGGCACTGTTACATTGAATTGAAATAGGTTAATATTGGTACTCAAGTATGTGATTTAACAGAGCATGACAACATTGTGGATGATCAAGAGGCACAAAACAAATACTAGTACACATGGCATCCCACAAAAACAGACATTCCCAAAGTCACTTACACATGATGTTGATTTTCAACACAGTCATACGGTAATGCAGTTTCAGCTCATTCTGTCCCTAACTCCTATCCTGGTTCAACAGTGAAATAATTTCACTCCACCATTACACCTCTGGCATAAATACATTTGGAAAGACGTAACAGTGGCTTTAAATTCCCACCTTGAACAGGCAGTGTTAAAAGGACTGATGCACACAACTCACTAGCAACTTTTCCCTGATTGTAGCTGCATGCTCTGCAGACATCAATGTTGTGCTAAGAAAAAGTAACTTTACCTCTGAACCTGTCCCTCTTTCTATTGAGTGCAAATGATTGTTTGATTGCAGGAGGTTAAACACAGAGCAACAATAGAAACCTCATCGTTGAAGCTGTTATGATCTTTTAATGCTCTTCTATTACTATTTTGTTCTCCTAAAAGCCAGCGCTCCCTGCTGCGGGTACTCTCTTTGATATCACTTTCATTAAAAGCAGGCAGGATCATTTGTAGTGGCGTTTAAGTCATTTGTTGATGGTGTGTGAATGAGAGTGTGTGTTTATGAAGGAGACTTGCTGAGATGCAGTGTATTTTTATCTGGAGCATCGATTTGTTTCAACCTCCCCTTCTCTGCTCCTGGGTGGAGAAGCCTTGACCTTCAGTGTGGGAGGTATCAATGAGCCATGTGACCTCGTCTCTGGGCCACTGCTGCGACACTGGTCCTTCACACTCACTTATACACACAGATACACACACCAACTCTTTCATGTATTATCAATAAATATTATTCAAAGCTGAAAATCTAAATAAAAGTTGTAAAGTTCCCTTCCACCTGCCTGTCTGGATTCTGATTGTGTGTTTCTCTCTTTTGTTTGACACAAACACACAACCTTCAACACACATGAACACACATACTCGGAGGGGGTCGGGGTCTCGAAACACAAGATTTCTGTTGTCTTTGTTTGTCGTCAGCACCTTCTCAGGCGGTTGAGGTTTCGCCTTCTCCGGAATCAGCCGAGCGCTGCGAGGGGTCCGTCTGTGTGTATGTGCGGTATTGTGTGTCCAAGTGTGTGTGAGCGTCTCTGAGTTGTGTGTGGAGGGCTCAGTAGCTGCAGGAGCCTGTATTGATGTCCGCTGCCTCCCCCCGAGGCCAAGCTCTGTGGGATAGTGTGTCAGTAGGACAAAGGCATGGCGCCATCCGTCCTGCTCTACGGGCCAGTAACTAGAATTAATTACAAACCAATCGAATCCGCTGCAGCCAATTGGTAAACTAATTGGTAATTTCAGCTGCCCATCTAGTCATGGATGGGCATCTAGCTGTGACTGCTGGTGCTACTTTTCTGGGTGGGAGCCCCTCAGATAGACTGGTGTTCACCATAGCTGTGCCAAAAACAAAGTACATGTTTGGCCAAAGGTAAAGCATGGTTACTGACCATACCAGTTCCTTGTGTTTCAGGATTTTAATTTGCTAACATTGTCTCTATAAGATTTAGGATTTGTGACAAATGAATCACCAGGAAATATTAAGTGTAACTACTGTTCCCAAATTACTTTGTTCACCATGATTTCAAATCCAGTACAAGGCAATAAAAGTTTTGCTTATTTATTCCCATGGCTCCAGATAGCCTGGCGTAATATTTTTTGCTATCACCAAAATAAAGCTGAATTACAAATTGCTGACTCAAAGGGATATCCAAAGTTCTGCAGATATATTGGTCCAGCTATCAGAGAGATGAAAAAATTTAACTTGATAACTGCTCTAAAAAAACATGAGAATCAGAAAAATTGTTGGACTACAGTTTGGTGGTATTTTATAAATTCATGCTCAGCACCTCTCCTCAAAAAAGACATCTCGGTAACTCAGATTTATGAATGACAAAGCCATCCTCTTTTATGAAGACTAACTCATTTGGGTGCTGGTATGGTCTAGAAATAAGAGTGTTTGCTCTGAAGCAGAAGCTACAATCTAAAATGTAAAGGGTCTGATTGTGATTGTGTGTTTGAGTCTGTGTTTGTACGACACTGAAAAATAGTTGAAATCCTACTTTCTCAACTCTGCACGCCCAACTGATCTGTGTGTGCGGTGGCAGATCCATGCATAACAGACAGAAGGTTTAGCTGTTCTTCTTTCTCAGGAAACTATTAGACAGTAGGTTAATACAATATGCCTTTTTTAAAACTAATTTTAATAGAAACTGAATTAAATGAAAGTTAAAGGTTACAATGATCGTTTTCAACTTGCCAGTATATGACCTGAGCTCTCTCTCATGTACTCTCTAGAGCAGGGGTCAACAACTACATTTGTACAAGGGCCAGCTTTTTCCTATACAGGCACTTTGGGGGCCAGATTTTTAAAATTAACTAGATAGATTTTTGAAATGGTCCAATTAACATATATTTTAAATTATTTTTTTCTTTAGAATATACAGAATTTTTGGGCTCTTACAGTGAGATCAGTCTCTATATTGCAGCCAGCCACAAGGAGGTGATTGAGATATTTTTGCTAAATATTTCTGAGGCTTTCATGTTGTCTGTCACTGGGCTTGACGCTAATATGCTATGTATTTAAAAGTGAAAAACCCAAGTAGGACAACTGCACTCCCAAAATGCCTGAAACCCCCCAAAATTACCCCAGAAAACTGCAGTTTTTCTCAAAGACAGACTGATAAATACGTGTTTAACATGCATCATATCTACTCGTAATGGCTGACAGGTGGATTTCTGAAAAATAAAGTAATTCCTGCCAGATAGGAAGGTGTGGGGGGCCTGATGTGGCCCCCGGGCTGCCAGTTGATCTCTAGAGGTATTTTCCAGTAATACACATCATGCATACAGTTCACACATATTGGGTAAAACAACATTATATCTCTGGGCCAAATCTCCACATGCTTCCAGCATGTCTGTGCACCTTAAACATACAAACATAAAAGCAGGTCTGTATCCAAACAGGAAGTCAGTTACCCTTAGTTTAAGTCAGTAGAAAAATAAAAAAAATGACACAAAAACGGTGTTAAATGCAGAATTGAGTAATTTTTGACTGTGCTTAAAAGTTGCAATTGATCATGATGAACAACAGAAATTCTGAGATTAATTGCAATTAAAATCTTTAATCTTTTGACAGCCCTAGTTTGAAGTAACTCTTTTAAAATGGTCCAGTTCCTTTTGAGTCAGATCTTATTCAAACTGAGCTCACTGGTCATGACATGCCCTGCTGGCGCTGCCTGGTTGCTAGTTTTGTAGAAGTGGTGAACATAAGCTTCAGGTTACAGCCTGCTCTGACCTGGTCTGGTGACGAGGGACAGGACAGATCCACTGCCCTACTGCTCTTCTTGGACATTAAGCACAAATAGCCCCACTAGCTGGGGCCAGTTCCCATATTTTTCCAAACCTGACAAGAGTATTCTCTTCTTTTAAGCGACATGGACTCCACAGTTAAGTCCAGTGCAGTGGAACTGTGGGAGATAAGTAGACGTTTAGACTTTTTGCTTACTTGTGTTTCCCCCTGATGATGCAGTTTGCCTTTTCAGTTTTATCCCTGCCCATGATTGGATGAGAAAAAGTCCTCAAAAAGGACAGTTGTCTGTGTTTCAGCATGCCGTCAACATGTCTGGCTCTTTGCGTTTTAGGAGGAAGTGCATGAGGGAGGATGAAAGGCATGTCAGGGTGCCAGGTTTCTGGAGGAACATCAATCTCCCAATTAGGCCTGAAATAACCCGGCCTGACCTGACACTTCCTGTCAGCCCGAGAGAGAGAGTGAAAGACAGAGAGACAGAGAAGGGAGGCAGAAGGAAAGTGTGAGAGACTGTAAATGAAACCAAATGAGGAATATGCAGAAGCCAAGGCCTTTTGGATAAAATGGGAAAAGCGAGTGAGTTGAATTAGCACAGATGTGTTACATTAAAGCTCCTGTGATGAGTTTTTATCACATTTCTTCTGTTCCTCCCTCACATAGAGGTAATTTTAGTACTAAATTTAGAAACTATTTTCTAGAAATGTGAAGTAATATTCCATGTGCTTTAAACAGAAAAAAATAGACTGTAAATAGTTATTTTTGCATTGCCCAATGATGGCAAGATCTGTCCCACTCACTCTGCAAGAAGCCTCTAAAAGTGTTGATGACTTTAAGGCCAGAAATGCACAAGAAGTACCACCTGATTTCATCTTTATTTCCCAGAACAGGGTTTAACGTAAGTTTAAAGGTTTTTAAGAATTGTTGAGTGGTGCACGTTTTACAGTTTGACTTTAGAGAAGACATAGCACTGTGCTGTCCCATGACATGTCAGTTCAAGCATATAGAGAGTCCTTTTTGTAACAGGTGGGTTGTTTGACTTATTGGGCCATTATCAGAAGCTTTGACATCACTTTCAGATTTTATCTCCACATACTGGCAGTAGTGCTGCTGCTGGAAACAGACATACTGTACACGCTCAATAACCTGACATGCCAGATGGATGTGTTTCACACATCCATTTGGAAAACCTTCAGTACTAAGCATTGGGGGGCAGAGCCCTTGAAAAATAACTCGGAGGGTGGTTGGATGAACATTCTGTCTGCCACATCTTTATGGGCCAATCAGAGCAACGAAACATGTGACGTTGTACTCCCAAACCAAGGAGTAAACTCCATAGAGCTGCATAACACGAACCATGGCGGCTTTAGACATGTCAGTACATGACTTTTGTCGTTTTTGAAAAGAAAACAACTCAGTGCTGTTCTTTGTTCTTCTTTTAATGAAGAAATGTTGTCAAGTTCTGATAAAACGTATGCTTTAGTAGCATCCACGCTAATCTCTTCCACTGTGATTGCACCGGCCTCTTCTCACTGCTTGCATACGTCATGACTCTGCCGCGCCCGAAAATACTGCTGATTGGTCCTGTCACTTTCTAACCAGGCCCAAACAGTTCAGACGGGAGCTTTGCAAGATAGATTTGCCAGTAAGAAACACGGAAATGGGCGTATCCATCTGCTTTGCAAGGTTACACACTCAAGGCTTTTATTGAAAACATGCACTCATTATACAGCACCATGTTCATGAAGGTAATAAAACAATGCTGTGGCTACTTTAAATACTTTGGGATACTGAATTACCTCCTAACCTTATAATACATGTACTAGTACAAGACGAGATCAGCTGACAATGTTAAATGTTAGAACCAGACAACTTTTTCCCCCGTCAGGCCCAATTTAATGGTTTGAGATTGAAGTTGAAATTCTAAGAATGTTGAGGCCAGTACAGTAATACAGATTTTGAATAATGCCATTTAAAAGTGCACATTTGAAAACAGGATTTCAGGTGTATTTAGATTCAACCTTAATTAATGCACCAAGTCACCTGCAGATCCTGCTGCATTCATATGTGCTTCGCTCCATCTGTACCATGCACTCTGGATCTGATTGCACCCTCTCGAGTGCTAAAGTTTCTGCTTTCATATGACCCACTTCATCACCCCTCAAACTGAGCAGAGCAGACTGACCCAGAGAAGAGGTCTGACTATTTCAAGATCAACTTATTGTACAAACCAACTACAGTATCTCCCATTACTATGGCAACATTTAGTCAAGAAAAGGGCATAAAGTGGATGGCAAATCAACCTCAGAACTTTAAAGTCACATTAACCAGTTTGTGTTTTGATCTTCTGAGGTCACAAACCCATTAAGCCTGAATCTACATAGAAAAACACAGTGCCACACACACACATACACACCTCTTTCACTGGCATCATAAACATTGCTGGTCAATGGGCTAAGCAGTATTTCAGCGTAATCCAGCAGTTTATTGGCTTAAACTGAATGACCAGTACACCCATAAATTGATTAAGGCATAAAAGTGCAGGCTTTTAAGTAGGTACACTCTTCCCAGATTTGTGCTTTTAGCACAGACTGTACATTGATTGGCTTATGCTTTGCATGGGTTCTGGCCTTTTTGTTTCCCCATATGGGTAATAACTCAGTTTACTGAGGGAGAAATGTATTTTACATGAGCTGGTTTTTAGAATCACCAAGACTCCCAGTGGGGACAGTATACTGGAGCCCAGTAACAAGGAGGTCCTTTCTCTGTCACAGTATGCTGCCTCATCTATGACTTTGGTATTCAGCTTCCAGGGCTGTAGCTGGGAATGCCAATTGACTTGTCTTGAGCTTAAAATTTAGATCAATTACACCCAGTGCTGCTTACATTTGCCTCTAAAAAGTCCAACAAGTGACTATGCTGCCAGACTTGTCAAAGTGATTTGAAGACTGCCTTTAAAATGTTCCTGAAATTCTTCTGTACAGCATTATATTTTTATAATTTTCCCTGCATTGGGGAAATGTGTTTTGTGAAAAATGCTAAATGAAGGCAACAAATGATTTTGTTTTCTAAGCACAGATGACATAAGAGAAGGACATTTGGAGACCTTGTAAAATAATTTTGAGGAAATTTTGAAATTTAAACTTCCTTTATATCCCAAAATGTTTTGATAAAAATATTGATTTTGTTTACTATTTTGGTCTTCTGCCTATTTAAACTGTAAAATCTGCAATATAAGTCACACAGTAGTGTGAAAATAAGACACTAGGGCAGTCTGCTTTTGGCGTCTCTGTCAGGAACCACATTTTAAGAGTCTTCCCAAGAAACAATTTCCATTGTGTTTAGTGATGTCCACAGCATGCAGATTCTAGTACTACCATTTTTACCTTTGCCAAGAAGGTTATGTGATTGGGAGGGTTTGTTAGTTAGTTTGTTAGTTAGTTTGTTTGTTAGTTTGTTTGTTAGCAACATAACTCAAAAATTGTGGGCGGATTTTGATGAAATTTTCAGGAAATGTCAGAAATGGCATAAGGAAGAACTAATTAGATTTTGGGAGTGATCCGGATCACCATCTAGTTTCAGGAATTTTTTGAAGGATTCTGTACTATTGGGAGATAGGGCTAATGAGGTCTGCGCTCTCTCAGTGCTTTTCTAGTTTCCATATGTAATCCAGCCAGCTAATGGTATGGTTGTTTATCTCTTGGCCTATGGGAGCATTGATAGCTGTGAAGCACATCCCAGCGGGTGTGGAACCATTTTGCAGAGCAATACTGCCCACCTCTACTTTTTTCATTCAGTTAAACCAGCACTCTACAATATTTATTCACTAAAGATGTAATGGTATCTTTAATTTCCCAGTATCACAGTGACAGAAGCATCTCAGAGTCCTCATGGGATAGTAACTGTTTCAAACGATTGGTCTACCAGGCAAAAAGTGTAGTTTTAGTGGAGCACAGCGAAGGGAAGAAGGGACTTCAGCCCTTGTATACCCATCATCCTTTGCACTCCACTTGCTAGCTTGATAACAGTGTGAAAATGCTGGATGCCACGAGTGGAAAGGGAGAACAGAGTGACAAAGTTTTAGAGGCTGTGGAGGCTCCAGCAACTTGTAAATCTGATGTGTGGAAGCACTTTGGTTTCCCATTGTCAAGAAATTAGAAAGGAGAAAATGGGATGGACGAACAAAAATCAGCATGCAGACACTGACAGACTGAGTTGACACACTTAAATCTGAATATGAGTAACATGAGGAGCCACTCGCAAAGATGCAAGGAGCAGGATGTGTTCCACAACAGCGCAAGCTCAGCAGATGACAGGGTGTATCAGTGAATATATTGCCAAAGATCTATAGCTGTTTTTAGTGTTGAACAATGAAAATTTTAAAATGTTAGTAAAATTGCTAGAGCCAAGGTGTAGTTCATATTTCTTTGTCTAATGCACACCTATGGTACCTTTTTGCACATATTGTAATATTCAAAGTGCAATTGTTGTTTAAAAAATGCTGACACCACTGTTTTTCAAGTCTTCATTAGCTGTTTTTTTTTTTTTTTTTTTTTTTTTTTTGATGCCGCAATAAATACCCTACCTTGGACCCGTCACTGAGCTATTATTGTACTGTGAGATTTTAATACCATTACATCCCTCTTATTTACTAAACAGTATTATTCCCATTAAAGACTAGGTGTGTGTTTGCTGTGTGACAGCTACTGTAATAAGGTGCTTGTCTTTGGGGATTTTAACATGAACTGGCTGGACAAACATAACAGAAAAAAACTCAAAGAGCTAATAAAAAAATTTATTTCCATCAAATGATTAATGGACCCACTCGTCTAACAAGGAACACTCAAAGACAAATAGATTTGATATTTGCAAATAAACCTGATCGTGTCACAAAAACATACAATTTAGTCTGTGGCCTGTCTGATCATCACGTTATTAATTGCAAGAAAACTTACCAAGAAATGTTTGATTGGCTATTTTAATAACAATCATAAGCAAGTTAGACTTAAAATCCCCCAAAAGGATCTGAGTGAGTTTAAACATGAATTTATGAGCTACAGTTAGGATGAGGTTTTAGATATGTCAAGGCAAATGAATGCTGCAACAAAATGATGTCCAGTATTGGTTGCATTGTTGATAAGTTTATGAAACAACGTAAAAGGTCACAGAGAAAACTCCAGCTCTCATGGATAAGCAACACTGTGCGTCAGCTAATGAAGAAAAGAGATTCTGCTCTTAAAACCTTTCTCAAAACTAAACTTAATACTGATTTCCAGTTATTCAAAGGACTGAGAAATCAAGTGGTCAAAGATCTTTGCTCTCTGAAAGCAAATTACTAAATTCAAGTCTTATGAAGCTAAAGAAAAAGGTAGCAGAATCTGGAAACAACTAAAGAATCTAATTAAACCAAAGGCTACTGCTTCTTCCAATAAATATGAACTGAAAACAGGAGAACATGTCACCACACAAAAGTTGCCAATAAATTTAATGATTTCTTTATCCTGTCTGTTAAAGATCTTGCCATGAATTTTTCTCAGATAAACTGTAATCAGAGTAGTACAGTGTTTAATGATAACGATGTCAACTCATTTTAAATCAAGGAAATTGACCAATCAACTGTTTTAAAAGCAATTAATAATTTAAACACCACCTTCTCTAAGAAGATATATAACCTGGACACAGCATTTCTAAAAAAAAAAAAATATGGTAATATTTTGGTTCAGCCTCTCACTCACCTTATAAATGTTTCTATTAATACTGGGTTATTCCCTGACGGATGGAAAATGCTTTGGTTAAACCTATTTTAAAACATGGGAATGCTGAAGAGATGAGTAACTACAGACCAGTCTTCTTCCAGTCATGTCAAAAGTGCCAGAGAAGATAGTCTCTGATCAAACTACAACACTTTTTAGAGACAAATCATGATTTACATCCTCTCCAGTTTGGTTTTAGACATTATCACTCAACAGAGTCAGCTACCTGTTTATCACTGGAAAACATAAAACAGTCTCTGGATAAAGGAAATGTAGTAGGTGTGGTGTTCCTGGATTTAAAGAAGGCATTTGACTCTGTGAACCATGACATTTAATTTCTAAATTGTCCTTGTTCAATTTTTCTGAAAGGTCTGTTTCATGGTTCAACTCTTATTTAAAAGGTCATCAGCAAAGCATTGTGATTAATAACAACAAGTCTGTTTTGTACAAAACTGAAACAGGAATTCCACAAGGAAGTCTCTTAGGCCCCATCCTTTTCAGTTTGTATATTAACAACTTGCCAAATGTCTGTCCTGATGTTGGTCTTTAGATGTACGTGGATGACACAGTTATCCATGTGTCTGTGGTGCCGTTGCTGATAAACCAACTAAAAACTTACAAAAAATATCAACTTGGCTAGATACCTCTTGTTTGACACTAAATACAAAGAAAACACAATCAATCTGTTTTTCCATCAAAAAGCTACCTAATACAGAATCACTGAATGTTAAAATCAAAGGTAGGCATATTGAACAGATAACAGAGGTGAAGTATCTGGAGATTATTTTAGACTCAGTTAAATTTTAAAAGCCATGTTAAAAAGATTTGCCAAACCATCAGGGCTAATCTATTTTGTTTAAGGATGATAAGAAACTGCTTGACAAGTAATTATGCATTTATGTTCTCAAATTCGATGGTGTTTTCACACATTTCTTATGGTTTAACAGCCTGGTCTTAAACAAATCAGTCATTGATCAAACCCTTAGAGTGTCTCTACAACCAGGCTTTGAAAATCCTGGATAAAATCCAAATTAGATGAGAAGATTTATTTTGGGCGTTTTTGTGCGTTTGTTTGACAGAGGAGGAGAGTAACCTCGCAAAGCAGATGGATACACCTGTTTCCTTTTTGTCACTAGCAAATCCATCTTGCAAAGCTGCCGTCTGAACCGTTTGGGCCTGGTTAGAAAGTGACAGGACAAATCAGCGTCCAGGGGCAGTACTTTTGGGGCGTGGCAAATCCTGGTTATTTCAACAACAGAGTTGTACTCATGTTTGATTTTCCTTAACACTGTCACTGTTTAATGTGTTTTACTGTCTCTATTATACCCATGTCCCCTTTTCAATCAACTGTTTTAGCTTTTTATTCTCACAAAAGCCCTTTTAGGGACGGGTGTTGCAAATTAGCATTCCCTACAAACACTATAATACTTGCATGGGATGGCTGTTCTCAGTTGTCTATGTTTACTGTATCTGTCTCTAACAAATAAACCTTAAATAAATAAATACTGTACACATCCACTCCTGCTCGCACTGTCACAGCTTTCATAACTGCCGTGTGTGTAGCATGGGAGCTGTGACTCCCTGCTGTCACCTCCCTGTCTTTCTTCACACGTTTTGCCTAAATAAATCACCGTAAAAGGTACTTGTACAGAGTTAGAGCCAGGAAATTTTTCAGAAAAAAACTTTTTCACAGAAAAATGCTACAGTTGGCTTTTACTTTGAAAGGACCAAACCAGACATAACCTTGTACTGTTTATCTTCTTGGTGACAAACTGATGTGGAAGCAGAAAGCCCCAGCAACAGCTGAAGCGTAGAGAATAAATGTATCTTTAATGGTGGGATTAAGGAGGAAGAAAAGCTAGTAACTTGGTCTTTGTCAATATCTTTCCCAGCATGGTTTACGCTTTAAAGCAACATGCAAGAAATGGGGGTGGATTTTCTATCATGTCAGGTTGCAGGTAGTGGGTCATGACTGCTCTTGAGGTCATATTTAGGCAGATTGAAGCAATCTTATGAGTAAAATACCTAAATTAAAAATAAAGCTCCCAGTATTTTATACTGGTGCTTTGGTTGCACCATTAAAAATGAGCAGCCCACGTATTTGATGAAGAAGAGTGAAAGTGGGACTTCTACCAAATGTTTTGTTACAAACCAAGCAGAAGAAGCCATTATCTTAACTAAAAAAAATAGAAAAATAATACAATGCGTTAACATGCAGTGACATTCATGCTGCAGAGAACGACCAGCAAAAATTGTCCCCACCCTAACCTCAGCCCCAGATGTTCTGGGCTTTGCCCTGGACCTTGTCAACTTCTGGGAACACCCCTGTGCTACAGTAATAAAATGTAATTCTTACCCTTGTTTCATAGAAAAAAACAACCTTTGAACAAAATATACAGTATGTTGGGGTTCTTTGATCTCAGGGTTTAAATTTCAAGCCTCTTTTCTTTACTGAAAAGCTTTAAGCAGCCTCAGTTCAGTTCCTGATTTACAGCGCCCGGCAAGTAGAACAGTGGCCTTACCAACTGTAAATTTAATATAATAAGTGTCAAACAGAATGTCAGAGAGGTGAGGTGATTTAAATGAGGTCATGGGTTCTTTCAGAAAGTTTTATTCACAAATACAAAAGCCTCTATCCCTCACATAACCCACAGATGCAGTTTTAGGGTGGATTTCTGGAGCTCAGAGAATGAGATCAAGAGTTTCCACCGATTAAGTTAACACTGCTGATCTGTGCAGGATAAACAGGAATTGCAAACCAGATTAGAAGCACATTCCCTTCTCAGATGCCTGCTCTGTGCTGTTAGGATCTCCCAGTTAGGCCAGCGGGCCAGGATGGATGATCAATGGCTTCTCTGAAAATCATTTGTTTAATCTGATTTGTAGGGATTTTCTCTCCTTCTGTAACGGAAATGCTGGACGGCTGGGCGAGAGAAACTGTGGTAGGAGTCTGCTGAAACATTGGTTCAATATGAACATTATTCTGAAACCTGACACCACAGGAAATAGATATTGATCATGATGACCATATACTCACTCTGTAGCTGCGCTGGGGGCAAAGCAAGATCTATTGAGATGATTCTTGGAGGAACGGAGATGGAACAGCGGTTTGTTAGATCTGTGACTGAAATATGTAGTTTTTTATACATAGATGAGTCTGATTATTTATATGGATTTAATGTTGATAAATTACATGAAAAGATCAATAAAAAAGAAAAAGTATCTACATACCAGAATGGTATTATCCTATTTTCCTAAGCCTGAGTAACTTCATTTGTCTGTGCCAAACACCTCCCCTGTTGTCAAAATATAGCTAGAATGTTAAATACTACAAAAAAGGTCCAGTGTTATTTAATTTGACCTCCTTCATAATCCACCTTAGAAATACCACACGTGCAAAAATATCATATTGTCTTGGTATGACTATAAGGAATGAATATACATGTTTCACACTAACTTTTGGTAAACTAAGCAACAAAGTAGTGGAGGTGTGACGGGCCACCTGTCAGTCAATCAGCCTGATTATTAAAACCTCCAACCATAATATAATCAAACATTCTGGAAACTACATTCATTTCTTGTGCAGTGTGCACCATTAAAGAAAGGACATTTTCATACCTTTTTCCCTGTAACTAGGATCTAAACGTGTTAATTTCTGCTGTCAAATTTGGTATTCAGGGCTTTTGCTGGCAATGGCAGGGACTGCAGTGCAAGCGCTGAATGATACTGGAAAGAAACAGAAACAGAAATATTTTTTGTCTCTGCAATGCATGTTAAAATAAAAAAATAATAATAAAACCAGATGAAAGAAGTGCCTTTTCTGTACATTTATTACATTTTTATTTAAAAAAATCTCTTATTAGGTCTTTATGTAACAGTCAGATTTGGAATATCACACTGTGCAGCTTCTGAGAGCGGCTCTGCACACAGATGGAAGATGAGGAGGAGCAGAGCAACTAGTTTCCTAATCAACTTTACCACAAATCTTGCCACTGTGTTCATTAAATGTCATTTACCATTTCAAACAACATTCAAAGTTGAGTTAAGCTGACATGAAAAGGCCCAAGAGAGCAACTGATGGCTAACTGTATACTCATCGGGTTGAGCTAACCTTGCAAAGCAGATGAATTTGCCAGACTCCATTTTTGTTTTTGCATGTTTCTTGTCCAAGCTTGGCTTCAGTACTATTTACCGGGAAGCTCCATGATTAACAATCTACGGCAGCGGTAACCTGTCAACTCAAGAGAAGTGCATGCGTACAACATCATTTTGTCATGTCACTCTGATTGGCCAGTCATGTGACAGACAGTACATTCCTCCAATCACCATCCAAGAATTTTTTGAAAATCCCTGCCCTTCCCAAACGCTTTCTGTGGGAGCTTTCCCAGATTAATCTGAAATATATGAAACAGTCAGTCTGACATGTCAGGTTAGGGTCAAGCTGCTATGACTGTCACACTGTGGTGTACACATTTAAGTTTAAAAAAATTGTTTAATGGCGAACACCAGGACGAGGTGCCATAAGTAGCTGGAATCAACTCACCTAGGACCAGCCTCAAGTAACTTAGCATCTACCTGAAGAGTCACCCTGATATGGTGACAGCAGCAGTGGCACCTGCATCCTGATGTAAGGAGGAGATGGATCGACTCTGCAGCACAGAGCTCACTTCTCTGGCTTCTGATGGTGATTTCAGGCAGACTTTAATACATGTTTGTTATGGAAACAGGAAAACTACAACAATTTTGGCTAAAATCCACAAACACAAAAGCAGTTGTGTGACATGTACTGGGTTGCCTGACTATTGCATGTTCTTGCGATGTGACAATTGCAAACATCACCATCGCAATAAAAATATGATAGAGCGTCTATGCAGTATGCACTTCTGCATTGGCTTTACTTTTTTAACACCAGAGTTAGCAGCTTGTGATGAACTAGGGATCCATCTGTTTTCAGTTTGTTTAACATAATTGTCCTACTTGTGTCCTTTTCTTCCAAAACATATTTACATCATTAGATAAACAGCAGTGAAAATAATGAAACCATAGCACATATCAACTGGGGATGGGTATCAAAAAACCGGTACCAGAATATCCAATACCAACCAGACTGAATTATAACACAGATATTAATACTTCATTTTGAGACCATGCCACCCAATGAAAGGTAAGAAATACATTTGTGTGATTTATGTGTTAAGTTGCACCAGTTTCCTTTTCTTTTCCCATGTATGAATGGCATCTTATAAAGTTATTTTCCTGCAAATCATTTATGATATCCAAAGAGCTTTTGTTCTCTCACTGACTTTCAACACACGGTTTTCCCCCTCAAGTATCAATTCAGACACTATTTAGGCACTGCATAAAAGGTTTTGATTTAGCACCTGTATTAAAAAAAAACCCAAACAGTACCCAACCCTATCATCAACCATTTTAAAAGTTCATTGATGAGAACCTTTGTGCAATGCTTTTTTTTTTGTTTTCTTGCCAACTGCATGAGATGAAGCCATATCCTCCTCCCATTTCTCTTCTCTCAGCTATTTGCACATCTCCTCTCCTCTGGTTTTTACATTATTGATATCGTAGAAATCTGTTTTCCCAGACAGTAAATCCTTGGCTTTCAGCTTCTGTCAGCATCTGCATTTGAACCTACCTGTGATACTGAAAAATTAATTGAAGGAAGCAAATGCACCAGATAGTCTTGCTTGTCAGAGGGATGGCCTACTGCCCCCTCAGAATAGTAAAGCTAGAGAAATACTTCAGAGTAAGATTTAATACAATATTATTTCAAATCACCCTGGTTTTCTCTATTTGAGGAGGTTTTGTAGTCAAAGCACACAAACTATGAGGCTAAAATATGGTAAAATTTCATCATTATACTTTACAACACACAACAGTGGCTATGAATCAACTCAAGATGTGATGTATATCAAGATCATGGGATTACGATACTGTTTAGTCTTTTTGTGAAAACCTGAGATTAAAATCAACTTCTGACTATAAATGAGTCTTAAATTTCAATTCTCTGAAATGCCAATACAGAAAATATCACCCATACTTGTATTGATTTTCAATTGTATGGCAGGGTATCATTACATCCCTAACAGAGGCTTTGTTTAACTCCTCCTTGACACCCCACACACTGATGTCATTCTCCAGATTAGTCAATGTATTATTCATGGAAAAATGTATATATACATTTTTCTTGCACCAGCCTCATCCAGGGAATTCCTCAGCATTGATCTGGACAGCAGACAGAAAAGGATACTCAGAGGACGGTTGTAAAGAAGAAAGAGAATTTGAATCTCACTTTGTGCTGTAGAACTTTTAGATATGCTGCCTTGATGGGGAGTGTGAGGAGAGTGTGTGGGGAGGTTAAGAGAGAGATTTTGAGACTATGATAAATGACAGGATAAATCAATACAGTATGAGAGAGAAGAAAAAGTGTTTTTTTCCTGTTTGGGTTGTTCATTAGGCTCATGTCTCCTCCTGAAAGCTGAGAGCATCACACAGTGTGTGTTTTACAAAACGTGGTCTCTGAAGGATGATGTGGGTATAAAGAATGATACTGGCTAGGGGTTCCCCAGGATGTTTAAATGGAGAAACTATCAGAGATGGGTTTAAAACAAATACGTTTTTGAGTACAAACCTGATTGGACACTGTTGAAAATACCATTAAGGTCATGGAAAAAAGGTACTCCCATCACCATTTAGCATTAACATACCAGCTCATTAAACATCATCGTTTCAAATCAAAGCCACATTGGTTAATCATACAGGACTCATATGAGGATGCGATCTTAAATATTGTTTGATAAAGAAGCCTGATGTTCCTCTGCAATTCTCTCTTTATCAATGAATATACATTCTGCAGTGCAGACTTGATTTTTAAAGAGGCTTTTCCCCTCAGTGCACTGCTTTTCTCTTTTACAAGACTACACATGCCGAAACAGTAGCTGGCGCGGCAGTATGTGACCCTTCATTAAGCCCAGAGAAGAAGAAGAAGCATCAGTGCTGAGAGGCAACAGCATGTCTAGCAGTGTCATTGGCAGTGTTAATTTTGACGGCTGTTTAGTCTTAGTCTTCAGATTAAATACTTTTTAGTTTTAGTTATACTTTAGTAATTTCTACGCTTTATAGTTCTATTCTAGTCTTAGCCAACGAAAACTCAAAACATTTTAGTCTAGTTTTAGTCCATAAAAGTCCTCACATTTAAGTCTTAACTTTCAGTCCAAGCATTTATTCTGTACCAAATCATGATAGTGTATATGCATTCTGACAAACCTGGGTACCCTTTTTTCTACAGCTCAAAGGCAGAATAGCTACAGATGCGTCATATTTTTACAGATTTACCCATGCTGGAGAAACATGGTTTTTTAAATGCCAGACGAAAACTAAATTACATTTTAGTCTAGTTTGAGTCCTCTTGACAAAAACTAAACTTACTTATAGTCAGTTTTAGTCATCAAACATCTGTTTTTAGCCTGTGTTAGTCTGGTCTTTCTCATGGAAACAAGGTAGTTGACGAATATTTTTAGTCATAGTTTTAGTTGACAAAATTAACACTGGTCACTGGTGGAGGTATTTAGGTTTTAACACAACAGATCCTATTTGTCACTTAGGAGTTGTCAACCTAACAATGGGCTATTAAAGGAAGACGAAGCGGCAGTAGCCGCTAGCAAATCTGAAGGATAGTACTTGACAAATTGCTGATTCAGCAGGCATTTGAGACTGCAAAAAGATTTCCATAGGCAGCCAAAAGGCAAATATATCCATGACAAAATCAGTCTGACAGTTGCCTGATCCACTTCGACGTCTTTGACGCATCTCTCCCTGTTTGATATGGTTTCATTCACAGTCTGATCAACATTAGGAAGATCATTTTGTAAATGTATTTAACATTTGTATCTATCTTTGAAATGACTTAAGTCAGTGTATTTTTTGAACCATTATGAAAAACATCAGCTCTCTTTCAATTCTGACATGCACAGTAAAAAACAACAAAAGTCCCCCAAACCTCTCCATCTATTAATCATCGCAGCCTGTTATCATTTATGTGTTTTATCTGCAGTGTGAAGCTTTTTAAAAAAATGTATTCTTAATTGTTGTTTGGTGCCACTAATCAGAGAATCTTTAAAGTTTATTTAAATTCTGTCTGTCCAGGAGTTGTAATGTTGTATTCACAACTAAAACAATTTAGAACTATCCCTGCATCAACATGTACATCACTTCCTTATCATTGGTTAACAGGATGAAGATGTGTGGAAAGAAAAACTCCTATTTATCTAAAAGATGTTAAATTCTGAGGTCAAGTCATCCTATTGCATGATATGATCATTGTAAGTTTTCATTTCTTTAGTTTTTTTCTCTGTGCGATATCATGGTACAACAACAGTAAAAGTCATCACTGAGAGACAATTTTCTATCTCCACAAAAAAAGTCTGGAAACACTCCTGGGCCTTAGTGTGTCACTTTCTATTGTAATGCTATTGGGAAAAAAATTATTCTTTTAAAGCTGACACAAAATCCAGCATCATATGCCTGGGAAATCCTGCAGAGACTGTTAAATGGAGTCTTGCATTGTCATGAAACATGCATAAGCAAACACCAAAGCTGCTACACCTCAGACCCTGCACACTGGCCTGCTGAGATATTTTAGTCTGGACAGGGTGAGAGATGAGGGTGAGGTATTGGAGTGCAGGGGAGTTGAGCTGACTCCCACAGGAGACGGTGACGCCTAAACAAATTCGATAACCTAACCTTGTTATCCCCGAGTTGCAAGGCACTGGCCTCCATATTACACCCCCCTTCTTTCAAAACAATAGCTTACAAAGACAGGCAGGACAGGTTGTGCATAATATACATACTGATGTACATGTATGTTCACAAACAGAAAACCACAAATACACACAGAGTTTAATGAATGTGTGGTTGTGAATGGACGACTGTGTGCACTTAGCGCTGAAGGGAGCCAGAGGATGATGAATTGACGGCAGGTAGGAGGGGAGAGGAGAAGAGAAGAGGAGAGGAGGTAAGGAAGGATTTAGAGGAGAAAAGAGAAGGAGGACTCCGTGGGGAAGGTGATGAAGCATGCAGCTCAGGTTTCCTGTCTCTGATGTAAGGCCAGCCTGAATCGATGGCTCCGCTGGGGCCCAGCCAGCACACTCCAACCTGCCGGCTCTCCACAACTCTCACTCTAAAACTCCCTTTGTCTCTTTACCCCCACCTCTTCTTCTTCCTCTCTCACTATTGTCATTCGTATCTCTCCACCAGTCTTTTTGTCTAAATTTAATCACAACAAAGAACCTAATGATTTAACACTTTACTTCTCTCAGGTTCCTTCTAACCTTTACCAGCACCTTCACCAACATTTTAACCGTTTCAATAGTGTTTGACTTTTGTGTTATCTACAATTAATAAGTTGGTAGGCCCACTCTGTTTTTTCTCTGGTGTAACTGTAGAGGCTGAGAGCTGTGACTGAGAACAGGGTTAAAATATAACAAGCAACACTTGGGCTGTGTATGACCGGCTGCCATTTGTATTGAGACAAATGACTTTTTAATAGCCTTCAGGGATTGATACTAATCTAAGCAGGCTGGGCTGGCTCCTTCTCTCAGTGTGGCCCAAGACTCCAGATTGGGTGGCAGACAGGCCACCAATGTAGGTTTTCAAAATACAACCCCCCACAAGACCTACGTATAACAAAGAGCAAAACACAAGCAGGACAATGAATGTTTACTCTACAGTTGTTATTTATAAGGTCATAAAATCATAAAGTGACTTTTGGCAGGTGTCACAGTCCAACTTCCAATGAAAAAAGACATAGAAAGGGTGTATTCATTTAAATAACAAGACAAAAAACAGATGCCACTGAGTTGAGAATGACTCCATGTGTTTCTAGTGTACCAAACTTTTTTTTTTTATGACAGTGTTGAATTTTTAAGTAAAGTGTAAGAAAAGGTCATGCACATTTTTGTAGATTGTTATTGGATGCTGTCATGACACTTAACAAGAGGTTCAGCTCAAGAAAAATTAAACAAAAGCCTCCATTCTAATGTAAATTTTGTCAGTACAGCGACAACAGTGGCAGTGTTGAAGGACCCATCTCTCCCAGTCCTCATTAAGTCCTGTTTTGGCCCGTTAGCAGACGTGAGGTGGGGGAGCTATTGTTAGGTGGCCAGAGTCGTGGATTGTCATGGAAAAACTCTAGTCTCATCTGTCAACAGGAGGATAAGTATTTCAAAACTAAGCACACACTGCTCAGACAGCTAGCCTCCAAAACACAACATGCTTTGTCTGCAAATATTGTTGAAAAGGTGAGTTGGAAGGCCAAAAACAACGAAACATATGGCACTTGAATTCTTAATATCTGTTAATATGAGCAAGGAACACAAATTTTATAAGAAAAAGTTTTAGATCTCCACGGGGTCTTTTATGTTAAATTAGAGAGATTTTAAAATTAAGATTTCTCTATTGCTTTTTTACTTTTTCTGAAATTTTAGTTCTGTGATAGATTTAAGGCTAGTGAGCTGTAACAATGGTTATTAGGCCTATTAAATGGTACATCTCTTCAGATTGGATAGAGTCAGTGAGAACAAGAGTGTGGACAAATGGATGAGAATACTGGTCTGGGAAAATTCCTTAAAATGCAATTTGGGTTGATTCCAAATTTAGTTATAAAATAGATATGAAAGGAAAACATTTTGCAAAATCATATTACTAATAGTAGTTGAAAATAACATAATTAGCTTTTTTTTTAAACATTTCCAATATCAACTCTGTTGACAAATACTGGAACAAGAACCAATGACAGAAGGCACTGTCTATCAGCATTGCTGTTTTAATTTATTGCTAGCAGGATAATACACCTAAATGCTCATTCAGAGGAGAGGTCTTACATTGGGCAGGTGAAGTCACATGTTGGACACTTCATTGTGAAAGCTAATGTTTGTAGTGTGGGAATTGTAGGTATGAGAATGCAGATGAAGGCAATGGACCCTGGTCTCAAGTTCATCCCACCGATTTTCAATGGGATTCAAGTCAGGAATTTGTGCAGGCCAGTCAGTAGTTTTCACTTTGGTCTTCTGAAGGTAGTTCTTCACCAGAGCCATGTATGTTTTGGGTCGTTGTCATGGTGGAAGACAAAGCGACAGCCCAGACCCAGTTGGCTGCTTGACTGCTTGAGGTTTTCTTAAAAAAAAAAGTCACATATCTCTCTTTCTTCATGATTGCTTCCACCTTTATGAGATTCCCAATTCTAGTTCCTGAAGCATCCCCACAGCATAATACTCCCATCGCCGTGTTTCACTGGGGGGGC
This sequence comes from Cheilinus undulatus, assembly GCF_018320785.1. Lineage (NCBI taxonomy): Eukaryota > Metazoa > Chordata > Actinopteri > Labriformes > Labridae > Cheilinus > Cheilinus undulatus. The sequence continues at coordinate 26,573,300 of NC_054865.1, read as the reverse complement.
CGTGTTCTTTGGGTGATACACCTCTCCCTTCTTTCTCCAAACATAAGCAACGTCTCTATGGCCAAAGAGCTCTAGTTTGGTCTCATCTGACCAAAGGGAATGCCTCCAGTATGTACAGTCTTTCTCAATTTTGTCCTAATCATACTTTAGTTTGGCTTTAAGGTATCTCCTCTACAAAGTGGAGTTTTTCTTGGTCGTCAACCTCACAGTCCATGCCTGTCCAGGGTTCTAGTGATTGTCTTCTCTAAACTACAATTCCAGGCTTGGCTAAGTCCTTCATTAGTGTCTTGACAGTTGTTCTGGGGTCTTCAGACACATCTCTCAATAGTTTTCTTTCCAGAATATTTAAAATCTTTCTCTTCCTTCCTCTGCCTAGCTTGTTGCCACGATTTCAATTTAGCTTTCTTTAATTTACTTGAGCCCATATTTTTTGAGATATGAGCTTAAGATGTGAGGTTTCATCTGGGAGCAGATGATATGAACCTTGGCAGACTGAAGCAAATTGAGACGCCCTATCTCTTACTTTATTTGTGGACGGCTTCTCGTCATGACCTGATTTAAACCTATCTGACATCCAGCATAACTCTAACCGACATGTCTGTACTGATAGCTCATGAGAGAAAAGTCAGAGCTCATCTAACAGGGAGATGCTTTCCCTTCATTTCCTCACAAACATCAGCCTCACTGCACTGGACCCATAAATATTTCACCTCAAAAAACCAGGATGCCAAGATTCCTTGGATGAGACTCAAGCAAATTATTCATACCATGTGCTGTCAAACACGTCCTGGATTTCAGAGCACAGTGTGGTTTGGTATCTGTGTGGGGAGGTACAGGGAGGACAGGAAAACAGGGATGTATTCTGTGCTGTGTGTTGGTACATGTGGCTACAGCAGATAAAACTCAAGACTGGAGGCGGTTTACCAAAGCCAAGAAGCCGTGTTAAAAACTGACAAAATGGACAAAAGCAGCAGTGTGTGGATATCTTACCTCAGGCAACAGGTTTCTTGGCAATCTGTTGACAGACCTCAGAGAGTCAAAGCCGTAAAGTTAACAGAGACAGGGTCTATGAGGAGGAAGAGGAGAAAGGTGCTGACTATACTGGCATCAGCAGGAGATGAGCTGCAGTAAGAGGCAGGAGTGTGGTCGAGTGAAGGCCTTCCAAAAGCCACTGATCAGTGTAAACCTGGCTGATGAAGCTAACACAGCACACATTCACAGGATCTTGGCCAAAGGCTGCTGGAATAGGACACATAACAACCTAGGTCTGCCTCTTGATCACCCTTCCTTTCATCTCTTAACTTTCTGTTGCACAATCAAGCATTTTCTTGCTCTTTCATGCTGTTGGGAAAAAAGCCACCCTTGTAAACCAAACACAACTCTATAATTTTCCTGTGTACAGTGTAGAGCATGATATCTGAGACTCAACAGTATTAACCATATTCAGACATTTTCAATGTCCCTCCTGTATCATGCTCACGGTTAAAAGCTTAAATGTTATCATAGTGCTGTTTTCCAGTGATGCAAAACATATGAACAAGAGATTCTCATTATTTTCCCCCTGTTTTAGGTGGGTGGTGGTGGTGGTGGGGGTGGGGGGTTGAGCTTGAGAAATCTAAATGTTGTCACTCTCACTAGTCTACATTGGAATTATTAGTTCAACTACTTAATATTTCTATATTGCTTCTCACTGTAACATGGTCACCTGCTAACTACAAGCTAGAACTGTAGCCATATACCAGCTTCAGCCATGACCACTGGTCCTTATCTCTTTGTTCTACTGTCTAGATTTAAACCAGCATAATGAACAGTTATCAGTGTAATTTGGCAATAATGTCAATTAACAAAAATATGTAATGTAAAATAAGTGACTGTTTAAATATTCACCCCCTTTTTACAAGTGACTGACCTAATTCAACAGAGATCGAGCCAATTGGTGCTGGCAGTCTCACAATTAGTGAAATGGGGATCACTTGAGTGCTGTGAATATGTCTCAGGTGACTGTAGTGTAAAGACACCTGTGTCTGAAAGGTCCAGTCCCTGGTTAATCAGTACTCCTGGATACCATTACACCATGAAGATAAAAGAACACTCCATGTAAGTCAGAGAAAAGGTTATTGAAAAGTATAAGTCAAGGGATGGATAGAAGGAGACTGGTGAGAGAGACCACTGAGACACCTATGAGTACTCCAAAGGATTTACAACTTCAACAGCTGAGATGGTAGAGTGGTAAAGAGAAAGTTGAAGAAAAGTCACATTAAATCTTCACTAGTGTTTGCCAAAAAGCATGAGAGAGACTCCATGATCAAGTAGAAGAAAGTTCTTTGGTCTGATGAGACCAAAATGGTGCCTTTAGGCCATCAGACAAGATGCTATGTTTGGCAGACACCAAACACTGCACATCACCACAAACACTAAATCCCTATTGTGAAGCACGCTAGTGGCAGCATCATACTTTGGGGGATGGTTTTCAGCTGCTAGCCCTTTAAGGCTTGCAAAGATAGGGAGTGAAATGAATGTGGCAGAATATAGGAAGATCCCAGATGACAATCTTATTTAGCCTGCATGAGAACTACAGCTTGAGAAAAGATTGATTTTCCAGAAAGACAATGATCTGGAGCGTACAGCAAGATAACCAAGTAAATGTTCTGGAGTGGCCAAGTCAAAGCCTAGACCTCAGTCTTATACAGAATTTGTGGCTGGACTTGATAAGGACTGTTCACACGGGAACCCTGCGCAACCTGACAGAGCTTGGGCAGTTTTTAAAGAGGAATGGGTGAAATAGCAGTGTCTAGATGTGAAAGACCTGATTGAGACCTATCCATACAGACAGTGCTGTGATTGCAGCTAAAGGTGCTTCTACTACATACTGACTTGGGGGGGGGGGGGGGGGGTTCATGTCATGTCACTTATTGTACCTTTACATACTGGATTTTTCTACATTACAAACACTAACACTGCTTAGATTGTACGAGACATTACCAACAATTCTGAGAATAAAGGTTGTCAAAATCATGTTCTCTCATTTACCATGATTCATGGAATGATAAAATCTGTTATTGAAGAGATTGTTGTCATAAAAAATACAGAGCCTTAATGACTATCCGTCATATTGTAAACCAGAGGAATAGAAAGAGCACTGCTCTAAATTGCTCAAATACATTCACAACAAAGGAACCATTGCTTCTTGCCAGTTCCACCCACGTATCCAAATGCTGCCAATTTATGTGTGCACTTTAGACAGTGTGGAGGAGTTTGCCTGCATAATTTTATAGCTACAAAACAAATTATCCAGTAATGGGGATCTATTTTTGTTGCAGTAAAACAGCAATAAAACATGTGAAATGATAATTCCATAACAAAACTGACATCCATAACATTTAATGTGCAAAAGCCTTGAAGAAATCAAAATAAATGTTTTTTTAAGAAAATGATTGCTGATCTACACTAGACTTACCAGTCCTAACCTCTTTATTTGTGTGGAAAAATGTTTTGCTCCTTGGCAGATGGCATTACAGAAATACATTGTCATACTTGCATGCATTTAGACTGAAATGCAAAATTAACCTCCAGTCAACATTAGTTGTCTGTGGTTGCATCATGACCCTACAGTCTGAGACTTTGAAGCCATGCAGGCTTCTTTGTATTTCCAAAAGGGTATTCGTGTTTCGTGAGCTCAAGCTGAGATATTCACACTTGTGGTGTCTCCAGTGAAGCATGCAGGTGTGTTAAAGGCTGTTTGTACAGAGCTGCGGTGAGTGAGCCTCTAGTGGGCCAGCAGGGAGCTCCGGCAGGTCTCAGCCCGCATTACGTTTGACTGATCTGTCTCATCTCTCTGCCTCACTCTCTGAGAGGATACTGCTGCAGTTGCTCAGTCCATGGGAGGCCTTCTCATAGGCATTACGCATGCATGCACAAACGTGTTTAAGGCCACTGTGTTCATGTTTATTGGTGACCCAAATCAATCTATTTACCCATGAAGAAATAAACCTTTATTTTTACAAACTTTAGACACAAAGTAGGCTCCTAAAGGTAAAAAATACTCTCTCTCTGACTAAAGAGGGGCAACTTAAGATACAAGTACTCTGATTCTTCTATGTATTATATTTGACTACCGTAAAGCAGAAAAGAGGCAGTGTGTGACTTTGGCACTGTAAGCATCCAGGTTGATAGTGTGATCCAGCCATTTATAGACACAGACACACACAGGTCTCAGTGCGGCATGGTGTGGCCGCTCTGCCAGGCAGAAACATCCCGGTCGCTAATGTGTTCCAGCCAGTCGAAGCGTCCAGGAGACAGTGTCCAGTGGAGCAGATAATCACATCATCTGAGTGAGACCCATGATGCTTCTAATGCTGGGACTGCTGATGGAGATAATACTGATGTAGCCTCCTTCCTCTGACCAAAAAGCACTGCTTATGTCTTTATGCCATGTTTTTGTGTGTGTTAGGTGGATTTTAAACATTAGTGTATCTTTATATGAGTGACTAAGTGGCGTTTTTATGTCATGTTGTGTGTGTCACTAAGCTTTACAGGTTTGTAGACATCATACAGCATGTGTTTATTCATCTTACATACTCTCCTATTAATATTTGCTGTTTTTAATGTGATGTTTAAAGTCATGCAGCAATGAACGTGAGTTTGTGCTAGTAATGTGCACTTGTGTGTTTCTTTGTGGAAGCAGTTACACATGCATGCCTGTATGAAAGGCTTCATTAAGATTTTTTCTCATAATAAAAGTGTCTTTATGGAGCTGAGTAATCATTCTGCTGAGCCGCAGTGATGATCTAAGCATCACTTACCAGAGATGGATGTTTGGCTGTTTGTATGTCTAATGAAAATCAATAAATATCCTGATGGAGGATCAGTGACTGCAGGTATTAACTTATTCTTATTAAGTGAAACACAAGCTAAGGGAAAAAATAAAGTTTTTTCAGGTTTGAACACAATTTCTGTTTTGGTATATATTTTTTAAAAACCTATCTTCTTCTGAGAATATATTCAGATTAGTCTTATTATTACCTTGTTATGGTACACAGAGAAAAGTTTGTGTTAATTCAGTCTTTTATAACCATGGTAATTAGGCCTGCACGATGAAAGAAAAATAAGCCATGTGGAATCACAATGCCAAGAATGGCATTAATGATTGTGATGATAACACAATAAACAGTACAGATTAAACACAGTTTCATTATGTGTATGTTGTTCTTAGTTTTATACACCACCTGTGTCTGCAACATGTCCCATCTTAATCCAAAATAATCAAAAAACTTTTTTCCTCAGCTTAATTGGCACCAATTAATTCAAGGGTTAGCTAACAGCTATCTTGAGCTTCTACATCAAACTGGTATTAAAAGCCTATCATACTTAAGGCTTCAATCCAACAGGTAAAATATACATTGTTTGGCTACATTAAAAGTGTATTTTTGTCATTGCATGCCTATGCATGTTATTTGTTGCTGCACTCTTGACCAGTGTTCTCATTTCTAAAACAGTGTGTAGAATCCATTCTAAAATTGCAAGCATGCCAAAAACCCAAATTGGCTTGCACCCAAAATAATTCTGATTTATAAAACGTGCATGCACATCTTCATGCAATGTTCTCTTCAGAAATCCCAATTCCACCTGAAACTGTGTGCACATAGACCAGCCTCCTGTTCCACCTCTAATACACCTAACCTGGCACGCTAGATGGATTTGTTTCACATATCCATCTGGAAAACCTCTCATAGACAGCCTTTGGGAAAGGGCTTTAATAAAAAAACTCGGAGGGTGATTGGATGAACATTCTGTTAAAACAAACAAAACATGTGACGTAGCCGCTACTGAGGAGTAAACTCCATAGAGAACTGCAGAATGCGAGCCATGGCAACTGTAGACATGTCAGTAATCGACTTTTGTCATTTTTGAAAGAAAACAGCTCAATGCTGTTCTTTGTTCTTATTTTATCAAAGAAATTTCATCAATTTCTGATAAAACTGACGCTTTAGCAGCATCCACGCTAATGTCTTCCTCCATAACTGCACCAGTTCTTGCTGCTGCTTGCTTACGTCACGACTCTGCCGCGCCCAAGAGTACTTCCCCTTGTCATTGATTGGTCCTGTCACTTTCTAACCGGGCCCAAACGGTTCAGATTGGAGCTTTGCAAGATGGATTCACCAGTGAGAGACACAGAAACGGGCGTATCGATCTGCTTTGCAAGGTTATAACATGCCTACATTCAACCTTAAATGGTCAGTTCAAAACTGCTTATGAATGAAAATGCTTATACTTGAGCTAGTTCAGGGGTGATTCACAATGGCAAATGGAACTGAAATGAATTTTTTTGACAACAAAACTGAGGCTCCTCCTATGTTGTGTTCAAACCAGATGCCTTCATCATGATGATGGGAGTTTACTGTCTTAATTATTTTTAATCTGTGTGAATACTTACTCCATATCTGTGTCTAATCACATGTATCTTAAGTATGTCAACGGAGGATCTCCATACTGTTTGGCTATCGCAGCCAGAGATTTGCTTGAGTTCAGATTTTTCAACTCTTGGGAATTAGCAAATGAAGTGAACGGCACTAGAGCGTGGCAGTGTGCATTCCCCCATTCACATCGATTACATGCTTAATTCTTGCAGTTCACGCCACATGTTCATGGCGTTCGTGCCGCTTGTTACAAACTTGTGTCTACACCAGTGATACTCAACCCGCAGCTCTCGAGCCGCATGTGGCTCTTTAGTGACCAGTTGTGGCTCTTTTAAGGCTTACTTGGAAAAAAAAAAACCTTAACTAAAACCCTTTATGAAGGTAAACACCATCATCAATAAAGATTCACAGTAGGTCACATCAATTTATCTGTTGCCCACAAAAAGAAGAAAGGGTTTAACTTCCAAATTTAAGCGTTTATTATTTTAAATAATAGTTAAATTTAGGCCAGGTGGAACTTTCATAATGCTGGTGTTGGGCCAAAGACTGGTATCTCCAAAGTGACCACTTTTCAGGGAATGAAAAAAAATGTGTGTTTTGACATATTATATTGCTTTAATATTACTTAAAACCACTGGCAGATGTAAAGGGTGACCAGTAGCACTGATTTATAAAAACAAATTAAAATCATGAAAATTGATACAAGGTTTTAGCCTGATGTCAGTGATAAATAAAATAAATATATGCTCATTATCAGTGACATATTGTTTCTTCTGAGACTATACAGACATTTGTATCCCATTAACCTCATAATTATCCACTAATTCACAGTTTAATATATTTCAACTACAGAGTAACTGATCTATTATCAACCTTACATTTCCGGTTTGTATTGTGGCTCTTGCTAAAGTTTTTTTTTTAGACAATGTGGCTATTTGGTAAAATAAGGTTGAGTACCACTGGTCTACACACTGATTTAACATGTAATTAATTTGCACAAATGATTTTTACCTAGTGTAGACACATTACAGTGCCAAAAAAATCAACTTTCTAAGTTATGCACAAGTTTCACTGTAGATTTTATTTGTTAATGGGAACAAACACTTATTTCTACGCATAATGTCAGAGCTCTTCTCCACTTTAGGACATCATAGATGTCTGAGTGATCACTACAGCTACAGAAAAGTTTGACTGATGTACAAAGGATTTTACTCATTTACTGTTTTAAATTTAGCTTTAACTCTGACTGATCATGAGAATATATTATGATTGTGTGAGAGCTGTCTAGGCTTAATCTACACACTTTGCTCAATTGCATGATGAAATGGATGCAAGTGATAAAGACCCAGTCTGGTTCAGAGTCAGCTTACAGGTGCATACATTTTACCATCCAGTCTGCTTTTTAAGAATCACAAATTTTGCATGGACAGTGGCGCCAGCTTCAAGCCTTGGCTTTTGCGTATGTAATGTTTATAAATGAGACCCCTGGACTCTTGTGAGAGAGACATTTAGGATTTTAATGGGAATATTCCTGGTAAATAAAAGGTTAAACAAGAAAAAAGAAACTGCTTTTATTGTAGTACATTGATACTGTATGTGTAATTGTAGATGATAAATGCAGAAGCCCAATTCTTGTCCTGCAGCAAATTTTTTTCAAGTGTGTTATCTGAGATAAGTGCCCCTTTTCAAAGAAAACATCGGATCCTTCACTATAGGAAAACCCCAGGGGTAAATGATAAAAAATGATGCTCATAGTACTAATTCAGAGTTTGAGTATCCTGTCACACCACCATGACATGTTTGTGCACATGAACGGAAAAAGACATCATGTAAGTTATAACACCAGTGCATACGGTTTTAAAAAGCCTTTTCTGCCACTTTATATTTTTCATTTTTGCCATATTTCAAGTAGCGTCAAATAACAAAAAAATAATCTTTTTTTTCTATGTGTGCTTGTAACATTTCCTATGATGTCACATTGCTTTCCATATTTTTTAGATGCTATTTTATCTTACTGAAATAAGGGTTAGACCCTTTACGCCAGTAATGACTGAGAACATATTTAAATGAGCCTTTAACTACATTCATTGAGCATAAAATGGCCACAGTGATAAATTATAAATGTTTATTTTTATAGAGGAGAGATGGAAAGCCACAAATCAAACATGTTGAGCACTTATCTGCAGGGGAACAAAATGGAATGGGTGCGACAATGAATGTCACCTGGCATCTTGTTGATTAAAACGATCCTGCAGACATAGAAGAGAGAGGGGGGAGACAAGGGGACATAAAGTGCATGGACGAAAGAGAGAGTGTGTGTATAGTAAAATCCCAGGGCAACAAAAACCTGACAGTGAAATATCGTTACGAGAGACGGGACATATCCAAAGGATAAACAGAGAGGAGCGAGGAAAGTGCAACGGAAAGCTCAGAGGATCAAATCTTGTTAACACTGTGGCATGACCTTGGCCAGCAGCTGACACCAGCCATCATCTTTAGGTCACAGTCACTAAGCCACTCTGTTTAATTGACATTAGCCGCTGCGGCTCAGCCGGCCTTTGCAGACGAGTCACACCGTGTCTGCTGAACATATGACCATGCAAATCACAATACTGACCAGTTTAAAGAACATTGTCCTGGCGGGGTGAAGTCTTACAATAAAAATTTAGAATTTTAAGATATTTTAATTTTGTCTATAGTTATGTCCCCATGTCAGATTTTTAAAAATTTAAATAAAATTATTGTGAAAATCAAATGATGTTGATACCTGCTTAGAAACCATGGCAATATGATCACAGACCTCAGACACCCATCCTTCAGTCATTTTTGTTTTATCACCAAAAATGCAGACAAACAGTGCTCTTTCTCTCTATTTGGATCGTGACTTTGGTTAAAAAGAGAGAAAATCTGCACTGTAAAATAAAATTAGTTGAGCTTACTAAAAAAAACAAAAAAGAGTGGAAACTTGCAGCCAAAATAACTTGAGCATGTTTTACATTGTAGCTGTAAGACTGTGCAGTTGATTAAGTTTGGCATGCCATCTACTTAGCATTAACAGTGTTTACAGAGTTGTTTTTAAAGAGACAATAGCATTTAATAAAGACCGTCAATATACTGATGGTGTTGTTTGCTTTTGTGGCCCACTAAGATGTGGCAGCAGCAATTTGAGTCTTTTTCTTAACCAACTGGAAAATTCTTACAAGAGCTTTTGAATTCAGGAGACTATCATTTTCAAACAGGTTGTGTTGAAAAGTATTTCAGTATCAAAACACATCAGAGTAATAAACTATTAACAACTGTAAATTAAAAGAAAACTAGGCAGAATAGTCGACATCCAGATCATAATTTAAATATGAGGAGCCACAGTAGCATTCGCTTCTATTGTGGCTCACAAAATAATATAGTGTCAGAAAACATGTCTGACAAGGCCTAACATCTTCCTGAAGTTTGTAGCAGTACCAAACTCATTTTATAAAGTTATAAAGGAAACATCCTGGTCCTCCCTAGAATTGATTATTGTGTGTTGATTAAAAAATAGAAGAGCAGCTCAAGTTTCCATCCCACACTGGTGAAAGACACTGGTAATAACAGTAAACACATGTCATCAGTTACCGTCATTGCTGCAGGAAATGACATCGCAAACAGCCTGGCTGACTTCTGACAGTTTTCTAAGATTCTCACGTCTTCCTTCATCATTTACGACATAGTGGGATAGTTACACTCTGTGTAATGTTTCACCATAACACAAACAAAGCGATAAGTCACAGAGAGTGGCTGGACGGGAGAGGAGTTTGTTATTGACTCCCTCTGGGTGAGTCAGGGTGCTCGCTGCTCCTGACCCCTCTGTGTGTCACATCAGCGTCTGCGGTTACGATGCCTGGAAGCTCAACTTCTTTGATGAACGCAGATTTATGGGGATGCTTTACTTATCGCACCTATGGGGGCAGGCAGCCAGGGAGGGAGAGAGAGCTCTTTCTCACGGAGTATTTCACAATTTATACCTGGTCAGGATCCTCAGAGTGCTTCTTTACATTCAAAAGGGGAAGGATCAGCTCTATGCTACCATGAATTCTGCTTTTATTTAGCCTCCAGAAGAGAAGAGTTACACTTGGATGTAAATGTGAGAAAATGTCCCGAACCAAAAAATTTGCGCTACAATTTTCAGTTTGTATTTGGGAAATTTCAGGAGAAAATACTAAATACTTATTTATCCCACATTGTATATGCAAATATAGTTAAGTAGTGTCATCTCTAAAATTATGGTGTGGAAAATGGTATTTAAAAAAAAAAAGGCTTTTAAAGGTCTCTTAAAATTTTCTATTGCTTTCTTGGGATGTTTCTGTCTAATGTGATCAATCAGTCTGGAAGCACCTTGACCAAAAAGTGTCTCATATTTGGCAACATAATGAGACAAATCAAGTCATTTGTTTGTATTTATTGCTTTTTTTTTAATTTTCAGTGATGAATTGTATTTTCTATTCTTTTCAATTATTCATGTATGAATATTGACTCCATCCCTCAGAAGTTGCACTGTTTTTGCTGTTATTGTGACAGGCAAAGTCAGAAAAAGTCCACCGTTATGCATTTTGTTATTTTAGTATTTATTTCCCTAATGATAATTAAATGGACTCCTCCACCACTGGTTTGGTCTCTCTTCATACAGTGAAATCATATCTCTTGTTAAGCTCCTCTTTGTTTTTAACATTAAACATTGAACACCTATCAAGATTCAACTGTCTCAAAAACGCACAACACCCAGTGTAAAGTTTACAGTGCCTTCAGAAAGAATTCAGACCTCCTTCCCTTTTTTCTACTTTATGCTGCAGCCTGATCCTACAGTTAATAAAATTGTTTTTATTCTCATTAATCTACACTCAGTGCTGCAGATCTGTGGTAAATTGAATTGATCGAATATGATTTGAAAAGGAACACGCCTCTCTATAGAAGGCCTCACAGCTGACAATCAGGGTAAAAAACAAGCCATGAGGTCAAAGGAACTGCCTGCAGAGCTCAGAGACAGGACTGCAGCAAGGCACAGATCTGGGGAAGGCTACAAAAAATTCTTCTGCATTGAAAGTTCCTGAGAGCACAGTGGCCCCCACAATTCTCAAATGGAAGAAGTTTGGCACAACCAGTACTCTCCCCAGAGCTGGGCGCCTGGCCAAACTGAGCAATCAGGGGAGAAGAGCCTTAGTAAGAGAGGTAACCATTTTTTTTTTTTAATTTAACATTTATTTAACCAGGAGAACAACCTCATTGAGATTAAAAATCTCTTTTTCAAGAGTGTCCTGGCCAAGACAGCAGCAGCACAGTCAAAGTTACAGACAAAAAAAAAAATGATTAAACATACAAGTAAAATGTCAAACAACAGTACACTGAAAGAGAAAGCAGCCAAGAACCCGATGATCACTCTTACTGAACTCCAGAGATCCTGTGTGGAGATGGGACAAAGTACCAGAAGAACAATCATCACAGGAGCCCTTCACCCATCTGAGCTCTATAGCAGAGTGACTAGACAGCAGCATCCCCTCAGTGCAAAACACATGGAAGAGCATAGAAATCACACTGCTGACTAATGATTTGGCAAAGTATTGTGGAGTGATGCAGACATAAGATTGCACAAGAATAAAGTGTTCTTGATCGCTTTGGCCACCACAGCATAGCCACAGTGTAGATTTGGCACAATAGTATAAACCATGTTTAATTGTTCTACAGAAATGATAATAAATCACAGATTTGACTATATAGAAATGCTACTTTCATGTAGTTAAATCCTTAGTTTCCAGCCCTGTCATGTTTGTAAGGTAGTGTATGATATAGCATAAATTTAACATGGAAGATTAAATCAGGCTAAAGGAATTTTGCCCTTATCTTTTGTGCAAAAACTAAATTATTAACTTGACTTTTGGCATTGTAACAGAAACTCTTCAGCCCATTCATTAATAATCCAATCTCTGCTTAATAAACATGCTGAGGTAGTCTGACAACTGTTGTTGGTATGTGTCTAACCCTTGACCTTGCAGCCGTTCCTCACTGGAGCCCGTTCTACTGCCTAATCTCTAATGCCTCAAGAGCTCCACTCTAATTCATTACTTCCCCTTTCTGTGCCCTGCTGGGGTCACACAAATGACATGCAGCAAACTTGACCCTCTTATGACAGAGACCTGTGTTTGATCTTTGGTGCGTCCCTGTGATTTGTTTGTTTGTTTGAAGGCAGAAATGAGAAAGTGTGGAAATGTTGAAAGCTTTGACTGGGGGCTGGATGTGACACTCAAATTTCCATCCATGAACAACAGACTGACTCCTCATGGCTGCAGGAGGAGATGTGACTCCATGCACAATAATAACAGAACAAAAGCCCAGGCAGAGCTGTGCGTATGACTGATGGTGACACTGTAAGGACCTGAGTCGATTAAGAAGCAGCAGGAACTGTGATCGAGATGTAGGGGAGCAGACTTGAGTAAAGATGACAGACTACAGATTGGTTCAGTTCAGTGGGAAAAATTAGTTTTGCATAATAAAACCTTGTAATTACCACCTATAAAATCTGACCCATGTTTCTTATACTCCTATGCTGACTCTCTTCAGATATATTCCCTGTCCTCCATGTTAAAAGAGGTGATGTTATCAGAGGAAAGATAAAGGGTCATTTTCCTCAGACTCACAGCAAGGTCGGTCAGTTATGGCTCATTCATTGGTATTTAAAATGATTTGCAAATGGGGCCCCCACATACATAGTCATTAAACACAGGTGTCTGAAATAACAGCCAGGCCTGTATATTGTCCATGTATTGTGTTGTCTTTTTTATATTCATCGGACCACACAGACATGACATAATAAGCAATGAGATCAGGCCTAGTTTGACAATTAATTTTGTGTTGAATTACCAAATGTGTCTGACGCTTACTGCTACCATAGTTAATGTTATGATTATACTTGTAATCAAGATCATTGTCTCATATTGGTGTCTGCTTATTGAAATACAATACTCAGACAGAAGCTTTTAGACTTCAGTCTGAAATAAAAACTGTTTTTCTTTTCCTAATTCCACATTCTATAAAATTTGGTTTCTTTTCACCTTGCTTATTGCACTTCACAGCACAGTAAAACACAAGACTGCCAAAAACTTGATCTATCTATTTTTTGGGTAGTTGTCTAATTTTCTTTAAGACCTCAGAACCAAACATGGCAGTAAAAATACCATCAAAACTTAAGACATCATTAACATAGCTAAGCAAATAAGCTTTTTGTACCTTATAAAATAATACACTCTGATACAAACCATCAAAACCAAACCAAGGATTTGAACTTTTTTTGGTACTATTTTTTAAGTACCTTTAAGGAATATGTACACATGCACGGATGTTTAACATGATATCGCTGAAACCACATTAATGTTTGCATTAACATTAGCACACTTACATTAGGGATGTGCGTGGTTAACCGGTAAAACAGTTTAATTTTAAAATGTAATGAGCCTCCCACCACTAGAGGTCACAGTAGCTTCAGTTAATGGCAGCTGCCTTCCCCTAAATATGAGAAGCTCAGCGCTGGCCAAGCGGCAACCTCCAGTCCTGAAAAATGAAGCCAATGCGGAAGTGCAAAAAATTGCTATACCACGAGTGTCCACTTGAGGCTGGCTGTAGGAACACTGGAAGTTCTGTCTGGACACATGGTAAACAGCTGGTTTTGACACACAAAATAAACTGGTTTACAGCCTGGTTCAAAAGACCAAATGTGTCTCATTAGCTAGTGTCTTATTGTGCTCCCACTGTACGGGGGGGGGGGGGGGTTTGTACCACGATCGTTTGGATTATATTTAGGATGAAAGCTGATTGGCGCGTCTCATTTGATTGACAGATAGCTCTGCAGGCAGAGGCTCTGTTACTGTCAACCAGAATGCTAGCTAGCAGGCTGACAGGAAGTCGTGCTTAGTGGGCGGGCAGTTAGGTTGATCCAAAGTTCAGTTGAGACCACGATTTCAACATGGAAGCCTCCACGGATTGACTTCAAGAGCCATTTGAGTCCGCCTATTGTAAGCAGACAACTGACGTCACACAGGGTTTGTCCAATTCTTTCTACAGTCTATGGCGCTGGCTTAGCGGTTAGCGTGTAGTAGGAAAACTGTGGTATGACAGTTTTCTAAAGTAGTAAATGGAAATAAAGTTGGTATGTAGGCTGTCGAGGGTTGAACTCGCTTATATCTGCTCATCCAATGTGAAAAGAGGCCAAATATCAAAGCACGATAATTATCTGCAAAGAGGAAAGAAGGCAGGCGGTGCTAGCTTTTAATGCTAGCCATGCTGTAGACTATATCAGGCTAACATCACACCCACTGACACAATGACCCTGTGAGGAATTTGACTGTTTTCTAAGGGGTTTTCTCCTCTTTAGACTAGTTGGTTAAACAAAATGTTAATGAGCGTTTAGCTGAATAGGGAAATAGATGTTTAGGAACATCCTTAACTTACATGCAGCTTATTATGAGGGAAAATTAGCTCACAAGGCTACTAAGCTAAGCACACAGCATTTATGAATACCATGTGCTGGGCTTATTAAGTCCACGTCAATAGTAAAGAAATAGAGTACTTTTTACTGTCAAATGGCGTAAGGATTAACAGATGAAGAAATTCATTTGTATAGAGTGGTGCAGTTGTGACGTAATTTTGTAGGCAAACCCGGAAGTTAGCATCGCATGGGTTCCCTCGGTGTCAAGCCTATGGGATTATTCAATGCATTTTTGGATTATTGTTGAAAATAAGATCTTTGTCCAATAAAAGTTTATGAAACTTACATGTTTTGTTCATAAACATAGTCTTCATAAATTGATAATGTAGGCATCATTGTCTGGTTTGTTAATCTAACTGACGAAAGTAAAACGCTAACGTCATGCTATATTGAACTACAACACAGTCAACTGAATTTAACATCATCACCCACGGATACAAGTGAACGGTAAGCTCAGTTGCCATGCTTCAGATGATGACGTATAGTCTTCCCAACAAATGCTGTAGTCCTTGTTAGCTGTCTTTTAGCAACCGCCTCTAGCAGGACGTGAAAAGATACACAGTTCAAAGGTGGGACATGTTTCAGATGTATTGTGTATGTGTTTTATGTTGTAGGATAAAATATCAAACTCTCTTGAGCTTGTGTTCACCACAGACTTTATTTCAGGCATTTAACTGAAAACTCATTCAAAAATCCCATAGACTTTCAGACGAGGGAACTGGAAGTGCTAAAATGCTAACTTACTTCCATGTCTTAGGACTTATTCCTGCACCACTCCATTTTAATGGGTTGTAATGGAGTTTTGCTTACCTGTCTTGCACATACTGCCTCCTTCTGCTCTGGAGTAAGTGACAAAAAAAGATTGTTATACTGATGTGTTGGTATTATGTTCCCACAATATAAATACATGGTTGTGTAAATTTGAAGTTTTAGCGTTTTATACAAAATCAGCTTGATGTATTATATTCAACTTTAAAACATTCATTGATTATGTTGAAACTACTTACTTGTAGCAAACAGCTAGCATCATGGGCCATAGTAGTTTCCAAAGTTACTAAAATCTATGTGATCAGCTCTGCAACTGTTACTTCCAATAATTAAACCAAAGCTCACCATTTTTAGCTGCCTGTGACTCTCACCTACCCTCATACAGATGTAGCTACTTTAAGTAAATAGTTCACAGCACACAACCCTGTGTGTCAAAATCATTAACATGCACCTGGACAGTGTGCTGCTGATGGCAGGGACATACTGGTTTTAAATCTGTGATTGAGTGTCTGCCTCAAGTTTAATGTTGGTGTATCTGTGACAGCACCACATTGTTAGAAGCCTGTACTGATTTAGATTGATGGTACACTCACACCATGCACTCACAGTGGTCAGTGTTCTGACTACTGATGGTAATATCAGGCAAGTATGGAGTCAGACATGCATGTATGATATGTTTGTGAGTGCTTTACCTGCACTTGAGCTCAACATTTCTCTGCTCAAGTGTGCAATCTTTGCAGCCTCTGAGGAGAAAACTGTTTTGGTACATACACATGTACCACGTGTGACTGTTCCTGCGGCGCTCACTCGCAGTTCTTCTTTTTGCTCACTCCAGGAAAAACTCATTTTTGTCAGTTAATTGATGGCCATAGTCTTTTTGTTGACCTGTATATGCATGGCTACAGTGATAGCATCATTCTTAAATCTACTTAATTTTTGGAACACACCTACTGGAGAGTTTATCTTTCCATAGACCTGCTCGATAGGATTTTATCATTGAAAACATGACAAAGTTTATGTTAATTTGACAGCAATGCATCACTTTTCTCCAAATGGGTTCTTGGAGAGCTCTTTTTTTTTCTCAGAGAGCTCCAAGGGAGAAAGTCTAGAACCACTGCTCTATATTAACAGTCCTGAATTGACTCTTGTACAGTCATTTTACTTGGTTAAATTTATATATTGAGACTGAGACTGACTCTGAGACATTTAAACCTTATGTGAATGAGGTGAAATATCTTTCAAGATCAAATTCAAACAGTAGGAGCCTGATACCTTCTTTAAAAAACAACAGTTTTTCAGTATTTCAAACAAAAATAAGGACTTCCATTTGATTTGATACCTTGAGATGAAAAAGACACAGACAGGAAGGAGCCTACGTGGTACATAAAACAATAAAACTTTTCACAACCTTTCATTGCAGACCAGTCTTCTGTTTCTGTCTGATGTGATATTTCTAATAGATGTTTGACTTCATGTTTCAGGTTTAATAAAAGTCAAGATATGAAACCCACATTTATTACAGTCCTTCCAAAGTCAAACAGCTCTGCAGTAAAGTTACTGGTAATGCAATGATCCCAGGTTAATGACAGCAGGTCCCATAATATCAAATAAACTTTCATGGTTTCAATAAAGTTGTCCAGCATTATGTTGCATTGGCTGCCTCGGTTTGCCCCCATTTTGGGAAATCGCATCCTCCGTCACATCGGATTGATATAGCTGTTGCTTACTCTGTTCGCACGCACAATTTGTTATGTGGTATTTCACTCAGGCTGCTGCCAGGAGCCCTCGCTGTTCCTTCCATAACTCTTACACCAGTGAAAGATTTTTAATTAAAATGAAGACAGCTGGCTGAACTGTGGAGATGTCACAAATAGTTTTTGCTCCCAAAGAAGCCCATCAGGGTCTCCGGGCGTCAGATTGCAGGCAATTCCAGCTTTTTTGAAGAACTTGTTAATCACGTCTCCTTCTTAATTCAATTATCAACAGCTGCAGATTGATGCATCCAGAGATAGCGAGAAACAGAGAATCCAATCGCTTTCCATCGTCTTATGGCTTGTCATCTGTCTCCTTTCTGTATTATATATTGATATGCTGGTGACCCTGTGCATTTACTGTATTGGATTTTTTTATTACTCACCTTTGAGCCTGAGCTGAAGAATAACCACTGACCCCTCAGTGTGGGGACCCGATCTTATCTGTATGAGTACATATACATAACCCACACATGTGCTTTTGTATGTGCAACATTAGGTTTGTCCCAACAAGATGGGCTTTGTGTTTTGGGTCAGAGGGTCAGAAGGGGACTGGGGGCTGGCTTGATGTAGTTGGGGGGTGGGAGAGGTTGGATCACAGGGCTGAGTGAGGGAGCTGCAGAGTTGGAAGGTCATGTTCATAAATTGTTGGCAGTGCGCTGGAGCTTAATTGAAAAGGCTGGAGAAGGAACGGGACCCCTGATCTGTGGCCCCACAACCCTCCGCTGTGACCCTCAGGTCTTCACTCATTCAACTGTGCGTCTGTCGCTCTGTCTGTGGAGGGAAAGTTAAATATGGCCTCAAATTAATGAAATGTTGAAAAGTATCTGGTTTATATGTGTCTGACCTCTGTATTCACATTAGCCTTTGTCAAGTATATAGACATCTTTAACCTAATGCTCATACTATATATTTTGTTTTTGTTGGTCTGTGATATATCAAGGAAACTATCATGCACAAATGAGAGAATTTATTCATCAAACATATCAGAAAAAAATAAAACCTGATCTGTTTTTAAGCAGACATGTGAGGAGAAAAGGAAATTAAATTGTGTGTATGAATCTGGAGGTGATTCATGTGGTGGCCAACAGTAGTGGTCATGCATCCAATAGACTGCAATTCACCCGGTTTGCACAAGAATGCTCTTTTGCAGTTTATGTCTCTCCTTTAAATTTCTGTCATATAACTAACTCGCATTTGATATCCTCCAGACTAAGAAGGGGCGGTAATACAGAAACACCGTACCCCGGGATATTACAAATAGTCAAGGTATTGCTTTATTTACAATCATGAAGATGGTGCTGTGTGATGGACAAATACTTATCAGAAGCTTCTCAGGATTATGTGTCCATTTACACTAGCAGCACGGCTGGCTTTGTGTGAAGATGCTTCAAAAGTAATGACAGAACTCATATAATGATGTAGGACCAATGTGGCAAACAATGAATACATGCATTTATACCACCACATAGATGCTTGCACGCCATGGCATTCTTGCACAACACTCTGGTCCTTTCTAAGTTTTAACTGTTAAACACGCACCACTGGCTGTAATGTAATCCACAGCAGCATGAGTTTAATCTTTTGAGACCGACGTTGTCATTTACAACAAGAAGAGACACAGGTTGCAAATGGCTGAAAATCTTTGTCCTCTGGATGCCCTCCATTTTGCTGTCTAATGATGTATCCACACTTCCATAGTCCTTAAAGAGGTTTTTCTAGCAGGCCTGGAACTTGGCTGATTTTTCAAAGTCTTTAAAGATTAAATCTACAACAGTAACTCCAACACTGAATGCCTTTTTATTCTTTATTTTTTATTTTTACATTTTTTTTAAATCAATTTCTTGATCATTTCTACCTCTAGTGGCCAATACTGGCCGCCATATTCTTTTCTCCCATGGCTGTGACAACCTGCGGCAGGTTTTTCTGTTGTCAGGTCACTCTCTTCCAAATGATGCATGTCTTTACTCTCAGAGCTATTCAGGAGACAGCCTGAATAAAAAGAGCCTGTGATATGGCCCCCTGTGTCACTGAAGAAAGGAACTATTTGGATTAATGGCATAAATTTGGACAATTCAGAGAAGCGCAAAGACTTTCATTTTTAAATATGTGAATATTTTGAAGACTTCTTGTCACAGATATAGCCCAGGTTGTCCTGGACAAAGGTTGTTTAGAGCTTTTCTGTGCACCACAGGGTTGATTTTTAACAAGCTTTTTAAGACAATAAGTCCAAGTGAGACACAATTGTTAAAGAAAAATAGCCAAAGGCTCAAAACTGATAAAAAAAAAATATACATAGATTGCTAGATGTGTCCCTCTGAGTGATACAACAAAACACTCAAAAAAGATCATATCAATCCAAACACAGACTCACAGAATAACAAGGGAAAGTAAAACACATCATTATGAAATAACATCGCTAATAAGGATGTCAAACTACTGTGATACTCTTTTGATACCTAGGGATTTAAACAACAACACAACATCCATTATTTATGGCCATCTTCTGTCTGCATACATGCCATAATGCTGAAGAAGAGTTCATCTGTAGAGCTCCTGTTCTCAACTGTTTCTCTTATGTTTTCTAGGCCCTTAAAAAGACTGACTCCAGTCCTGATGAAAATGCATGCAGCTTGACCTTGAAAGCATAGAGGGTTTAAACATGAGGATCCTGGATTGGGGTTTATAGATGTGGTCACCTTAGTTTAGGCTTGAAAGCTGTGCAGAGTGAAGAGTTGAAGCACTGCGGAAGAAAATACATGGATAAAGTGGATGTGATTTCGTCTAGTTTTACAACAGGAGTGATATCAGTCACATGACTAAAAACTGAAAGTCACCTGTTAGCTTCTTGTTAACTTTTATTTCTTGGAACTTGAATCTTAGAAAGCTGACGGCCTTACTCTGCGATGTTAGAATCTATTCATGGTTACGCATGTACAGTATTTCTGTGGCTGGATGAGTGTACTGTGGTCTCACTGATAATCATCTCCCTCCATCAATCTTTCAGCTGCTGTTTGAGATAACCCCACTCCTGTGTTGACAAAGCAACGGCTCATTTATAAAGCACAGGTCCCACCTTCTCATCCCCTATGGACACTGAAATCTCTCCACCGAACAAAGCAATCATATATGAATAGAGGTGTGCTGTGAAACTCTATCTGACGTGTCTTTACATTCTACACAGCTGACATATAGTCGCAGTCTTTTGAGGAGGCGCTGAGCCGAGTGGGCACTCTGCAAGAAAAGAAGGAGAATCTGTCATTTCACACGGGGAGGAAATCCATCCAGGTAGACTATTGTCCTGCATAATAGGCAGGAGATGGTTAAACATATCATTTTGACACATTGGGCGTTATGACACAGACAGTTTTACTGCTGCCATAGGTGGAGGGGAGGAAGGAAACTCCTTCTCAGGTTACTCTGAGATGGGAGATGTAAAGATGCTGTTGTCCTATTCTTACCCTTCTTCTTGTCTCTCCTTGTTTTTGTGTGATTTTGTCCCTCTGATGTCTACCTGTCTGTCCTGGGCAGTGTGTTGGGTTACTTAAGTGACAACAACTTCTAAAGAAATAGTTTGAGGAGAAAAAAGTTTTTTCTTCTTGCCCAGAAGAAAAAAAAATAAGAAGAAGGGATCAAAACCATTTATATTTGTGTGTGTAAACATGTAGCTAACCCTGGCTTAGGTTTAACATAAATGGGGTTAACAGGGAGGGATAGCTAGCCTATCAAAAGTAACACAGTTTGACCAACCCAGCACTTTACCAGTTACCAATTTTGTTGATGGTTTTATCTGAATTAAGAACAACTTTAAAATGGCACCAATACATAATCTTACTTGAAACCTGCAATTCTTTCATTTAAAAAAAAATCTGAACTGTTTATATATATATATATATATATATATATATACATATATATAAATGGATGATGTGTCTCCATTACTCCATTGAGAAAAAAATGAAACCAAAAGCTAAGAAACAGGCAAGTGCTACTTAGAAGGGAAGAACATCAAAGGGGGAAGATGAAGCAGAAAGAACAGGTTAGGAGAGCATTTTATAGGGATTCTTTTAGATTTGTTAAAGAGATGGTCATTCAAGGAAAGGAAGGACAGCTCAAAACATCAAAGCTAGAGGTAGAGGAGCATTTAAAAAGGACTCATGCAGATCCAGGGAAGAATAGAGAGTTAGGCCTTCATCCTGACATGCCACCACTAGGAGACACAGAGTTAAGTATGGATGTAGGACTACCAAGGTGAAAGTGGAGTGCAGGCTGTCATGAGGCATGCAAAGGCTTCTTTGGCCCAGGGCAAAATGGAGTTCCCCACCGGGTTTATTAACACGCTTCTGATGTCCTTAGATCTCTCTAGCAATTACTGAGGTTAGTATGGGAGAAACAATCTATACCAACAGCCTGGTGTAGTGCAGTGGGACCCTGATTCCCAAGGAGAAGGAGTCCTTAGATCTAAGCCCTTTGTATACCATTTCACTCTTGAATGCAGAGGGGAAGATTTTCTTTTGCATCATGGCACAAGGTTTTTCTGAATATTTTGAATTTAATAGGTCAATAGACAAACACTACAGTGCAGAAATGAGGGATTCCAGGTTTTACAGGGTACATAGAACACACTAGCATGATTTGGCTGATTTGGAGATGTCTGATGAAGCAGTTCAGGCCAGTCAGTGGATTTGGATGAGGAGGAATAATGCTGGCTTGGGGACAAAGTAACAGTTGAGGAAAACCCCTCAACTCCTTTGTTCATTTTTTCTTATACTCTGTTCTTTCCTTTTCTTTTCTCTCTTCCCTCATGAAAATGATGGAGTACGGTGAGGCACAGCCAGTCAGAGCACCTCACTCTAAGCCCCCACACCTTTGTTAAGCTCTCTCTCTTTAAACTTTTCTCACTTTCTCTTGTGTAACTTTTCAGTTCCATGTGTAATTTCAGTGCTTGAAATAGTCTTGTTGTAGTTGTAGTTGTGCTGGGGTAGGTGGTATTAGCATTGTTGATACCTGGAGCTTGCATGAAAGGTGGGTAACCATCCCTCAGCCTTCTGCATGTGTTGCTGGAACAACTGAAAGAAACACCAGCAAAGAAGAGTCCCAGCTTGGCAAACCTGGTGAAGTGCAAGTTTTTTGGCTGCCCGTTGTTCTGCACTATTGACTTTTGAAGGTAAATAGTAAGGACTGGGATTTCTTAACTGAGCATTTATTCTTTCTGGAGGGCAAAAGTATCTTGTGTTTACTCAAAAATTGTCTCCTTTAAAATGAACAAAGCTGCAAGTGCCCTGTTTTTACAGGAAAGGATGAACAATCTGTAAATTTTTCCAAATTATGACTAATGCTGGTTGTGAAACTAAAATATAACCAAAAAGGTTGTGTTAATTTAACTTTACTTTTTTTAATCTTACTCCTCCAACAATTCTAGGAATGGTTTTCAAAAAAGTTTGAACACTGAAAGGACACCATGGAGTTAAAAAGTATGGCACTGGCCAGAGTACTGTACTGGTAAATAGAAACTTATGATTAACATTTTCCATTTAGGATCCGATCTTAGGAGACACCTGTTTGACAACACCTCAAAAACATATCAATTAACCGCAACAATTAGGCTTCCATATGTTCAAGGGTTTTCACACTTTTCAACCATATCATCTCTCCACTCCCTGTCAATATGTCAGCCATCTGTTTTAAGACAATACACACTGCAGCAGGGGGGCTCTGACCTGGTTTTGGATTCTGAGGTGTGAAGTCCCCCCCCTCCATTATTCTCCCCCGACACTTGTGCGGTGTTTCTCCACCCGCTGTGTCCACCTGAGGTCCCAGGACAGCAGTTACAGAGGACGACTGCTCAGCTCTGGTCTGCTGGCTGCCTCTTCTTTAAGGTGTAACAGAAACAATCCCATTAAGTGGTGGATCGCCTTTCACACAGATTACTGAGCATCTGTTACTCCTGCTGGAGGGGGCGGGCACAAGGTCGCTGCTGCTGGAGCACACATGTACACTCACAGCAGGCCACCAGACAATCATGTACATACAAACACACATTACTAACTGTTATTGGCAATCTAGTAGTTTAATACAGCTAAAAAGTTCAAGAATTCCTAAAAATAACAAGAGGTATGTAAGGGATAATATCCACTGAGTGTGTTTATAATAACAGAATACAGGGTGACGTAGAAACCCAGACACAAGAGAAAAATAGATAATAATTTCTTTCTTTCCCTAAAACAATGCCAAATTCTATAACTATGACAAAGCTGTTAATGTTACAAGACATTAGAGGCCTTTTCAGCACATTCAGCTGTCCAACCAGGGCCACCCAAATGGGAGGAAAGCTATCATAGCCCTGGTGCTACACAAAGGCCATGTAGACGATCCATGTTAATCCTTAATTTAAAGAAAAAATAAAATAAAGGAAATAAAATATGCAAAAAATGAAAATCTGAATTCAAATGCTCATGATATAAGGTGTTGCCTTTTACCTGTTACTTTAACTGCTAATCTAGCTTTACAGGGAAAGAATCTGTTAAGACTTTGGCAGATGATGCATTTTTGTGATTGCCTTTTTCCAAAAAAATTTTTTGTTACCATAAGAGAGACTCTGACCTGACCTTTGAAAATCACATCTCAAAGCATGTACAGATCTTTTTTCTACATTGGTGAAATATGGCTAAAATGCTTTCCCCTCAGAACTGGAATAACTCAGACACTTTTATTTTCTCCGTGTAGCCTATTGTAATTCTCTGTACACTTCTCTGTCAATCATCTAACAGTTTAAAATGTAGCAGCCAGATTATTAACTCAGCCACTGTTAAGGCTGTTGGGATGAATTTCGGGGTTTGAATATAATTTGAATATTTAAAAACTTGTTAATATATACCTGTTAAAAGCCTCTATATGGTGCAAGTGACTTTGTTCGCACTAAAAAAGTACATAAAAATGAACATTAACGACTTTTGCCTTTAGCTCATTGTTTCTTCATTGCAATCTGTAATGTAATATTTGAAGGTCCTCTAGTGAACAAATGTGTAACTACACTGTGATTAAAGCAACTGAAAGTTTTACATACATATTAATAAAAATGTGCATAAATATTCGAATATAATTTGAAATCTGTAAAAAATATCAAATAAAATTCGAATGGGACTGTAGATAAATATTGACAGCCCTAGCCACTATTCATAAATAAAAGCCATTCTCGCATCTCTAGATTGGGTTCCCAACCTGTAAAATTTGGAAAAACTACAAAATACTGTTATTAATATACAGCACACTGCATAACCTTGCCGCAGTTACATAAATGACCTCCTTGTTCCATACAGCCCCTATAAAAAGTATCCACCCCTTTGAATGTTTTACCCTTTTTTGATTTTATACAGTTGCAAGAAAAAGTATGTGAACCCTTTGGGATTTCTTAGATTTCTGCATAAATTGGTCATAAAATGTGTTCTGATCTTCATCTAAGTCACAACAATAGACAACCACAGTCTCTTAAACTAATACCGCACAAAAAATGATCTGTTTTCATATTTTTATTGAACAAAACATGTAAACATTTACAGTGCAGGGTGTAAAAAGTATGTTAACCCCTAGGCTAATGACTGATTGACCCTCCTTTGGCAGCAATAACATCAACCAAACGTTTCATGTAGTTGCAGATCAGACCTGCACAACGGTCAGGAGGAATTTTGGACCATTCCTCTTTACAAAACTGTTTCAGTTCAGCAATATTCTTGGGATTTCTGGTGTGAATCGCTCTCTTGAGGTCATGCCACAGCATCTCAATCAGATTGATGTCAGGACTCTGACTGGGCCACTCCAGAAGGCGTATTTTCTTCTCTTGAAGCCATTCTGTTGTTGATTTACTTCTATGCTTTGGGTCGTTGTCCTGTTGCAACACCCATCCTCTGTTGAGCCTCAGTTGGCGGACAGGTGGTCTTAAGTTTTCCTGCAAAATGTCTTGATAAGCTTGGGAATTCATTTTTCAATCAATAATAGCAATCCGTCCAGGCCCTGAGGCAGCAAAGCAGCCCCAAACCATGATGGCCCCTCCACCATATTTCACAGTTGGGATGAGGTTTTGATGTTGGTGTGCTGTGCCTTTTTTTCTCCATACATAGCGTTTCATGTTCCTTCCAAACAGCTCAATTTTGGTTTCATCTGTCCACAGAATATTTTGCCAGTAGTGCTGTGGAACATCCAGGTGCTCTTTTGCAAACTTCAAACATGCAGTAATGTTTTTTTGCATAACGCCCATGTAGTGGCTTCCTCCGTGGTGTCCTCCCATGAACTCCATTCTTGTTTAATGTTTTATTTATTGTAGATTTGTCAACACAAATGCTAGCATGTGCCAGAGATTTCTGTAAGTCTTTACCTGACACTTTAGCATTCTTTTTCACCTCACTGAGCATTCTGCGCTGTGCTCTTGCAGTCATCTTTACAGGACGACCACGCCTAGTGTTACGGATAGGTTTGGGGTCTTTTCTCTTTCTCACTTTCTTTTCCCCTGAAACTATGAGCTGGTCTTAAACAGAGATGCAGCAGCTGTGTGTAAATATATTGTCGGGTAAAGCCTGGGAAATAAAGACTACAAATCCCAGTGACACAGGTCGGTGTTGGGAGACGTCACTTCCGGTCTGTGTGTTTGAAAACCGGTTGATTGTGAAATTGGGGACACCTGTACAGAGCAGCGGGGATTCGCAGCAGTGGCAGAGCCGTGCTATAGATGCCGTAAAGGACTACTTCACTCTTACATCTGATGGACAACATGTGAAGTTGTGTAGTTTGGCCTGCATCGTGCTCACTTAAACGAATCCAACCAGGCGGTACTGGCAGCTCGTGGGAGCCAAAGACTGTGCTTGTCGTGTAACTGAGGAAGGATGCTGTGGTCGAGGTCCAGACGTCACACCAGGTACACACAGCTGCCATTTATTTGCCTCTGGTTTATTGCTCAGCTCATGGTTGTGCTTTCACGTCTGGATGCAGTGACCGCAACTCCATTAATTGGGGTTGTCTAAGTTGCATTCATAACACCTAGGGAGAGTAGCAACAGTGCTGAACTTTCTCCATTTGTAGACAGTCTGTCTTACC
Source organism: Cheilinus undulatus (assembly GCF_018320785.1). Classification (NCBI taxonomy): domain Eukaryota; kingdom Metazoa; phylum Chordata; class Actinopteri; order Labriformes; family Labridae; genus Cheilinus; species Cheilinus undulatus. Next base: position 26,546,769 of record NC_054865.1, on the reverse strand, counting down.
ATGGACACATGAACATCACGGCTTTTAGAGATATTTTTGTAACCCTTTCCAGCTTCATGCAAGTCAACAATTCTTGATCATAGGTCTTCTGAGAACTCTTTTGTGCCAGGCATGGTTCACATCAGGCAATGCTTCTTGAGAAGAGCAAATTCAAAACCTGTGTGTGTTTTTTTATAGGGCAGGGCAGCTTTAACCAACACACCCAATCTCATCACATCGATTGAACTCCAGGTTGGCTGACTCCTGGCTCCAATTAGCTCTTGGAGAAGTCATTAGCCTAGGGGTTCACATACTTTTTCCACCCTGCACTGTGAATGTTTACATGTTTTTTTCAATAAAAACATGAAAACATAGAATTTTTTGTGCGGTATTAGTTTAAGCAGACTGTGGTTGTCTATTGTTGTGACTTAGATGAAGATCAGAACACATTTTATGACCAATTTATGCAGAAATCTAAGAAATCCCTAAGGGTTTACATACTTTCTCTTGCAACTGTAAATCAATCATGGTCAATATAATTTAAAAATTACAAAAAAAATCCTCTTTAATGTCAAAAATAAAACAGATTTCTACAAACTAATGTCAACTAAACAAAATATATGTAAGGTAGACAAGTGACTGAATAACTATTAACCCCCTTTAAAGTGACCTTGTTCAACAGAGGTCCAGCAAATTTGTGCCAGTAGTCTCATAAGGATCACTTGAGTGCAGTGGATGTTCCTCAAGTGATTGTAGTATAAAGACACCTCTGTCTGGAAGATCCAGTCACTGTTTAATCAGTATTCCTGGCTACCATTACACCATGAAGGCAAAAGAACACTCCAAGCAACCCAGAGAAAAGGTTATTTAAAAGTATAAGTCAGGGGATGGATAAAAATCATCCTCAGGAGTTCAGTTAAATCCATCATCAAGAAATGGAAGGAATATGGCACATGTGTATATCTGCTTTGATCAGATTGTCCACACAATTTGAATAACCATGCAAGAAGGAGACTAGTGAGAGAGACTACCAAGACAGGGAGAGAGTTACAAGCTTCAGCAGCTTAGATGGGAGAGACTCTGCATACAACAACTGTTGCGGTTCGTCACCAATCAAAGTTTTATGGGAGAGTGGCAAAGAGAAAGCCACTGTTGAAGAAAACTCATGTTAAATCTGGACCACCATTCCCATTCGATTAGTCGGTTGTATGGTCGAAAAGCTTTTGTCTTACCAAGATCACCCTGGTCCCTGTCCCCGTGTTCACGTTAGCATTAGCTTCTCTTACAGACAGATAAGAAAGCAGAGGAGATAAAATATGATGTCTGCTGGTCATTAAGTCCCAAAGAGTGAACTTTTTCACTCTCCGCTCTGTAAATAAATGCTGCATGCTGTCTGCTTTATGCTCATAAATGACACAACGCAGGCTGGATCAAGTGATCCTGTTAATAGTTACCATTATAAATGAATAAAAAACAGTGATCTAAGGTTATTTTGTAGGCTGTATGAGTTTAAAGAGTTACCGCACTGGGATCACGGAGCTCGTAAGACCAAAGGCAGGCGCACGCTGTTCGTCTGTCAATTAATTATTTTTTTAGTACAACGTGATGATCCTAAAAAATATATAAATGCTTCAAAAGGCTTGCTATGTTCATTTTAGGATCATTTAGAGTACCAAGCAGGTGCAGTGAGGAACTTGAAAGGGCTGTTCACACCTGGTCCCCATGCAACCTGGCAGAGCTTGAGCAGTTATGCAAAGAAGAAGAGAGTTGTACCAGGACACAATGTTAAAGGTGAGGACTAAACAACAGTAGGCTGGCCTTTCTTGATAATTTAAAGTGATTAATGCTCAGTAAGAAAACCGGGCATCCATTTATGAAATTTAGGCTGATTCATTTGAACATCTCCTTTACTTTCACTGCAGAATGACTTTGCAAGCTGAGCATAAAATTAACAAGTCTTCCATTCCACTTTATCTCTCTCTCACTCACAAAAACACATGAAAATAGGCCTACATCCCATAAATAATAGGTCCTTACTGACAGATTTTCCCTACACTTATAGAGACATCTCTGTGTCTCACAAAGACACTGACACTACAACCTGACAGTCAAACTAGCTTCTGATATCTCAGACCATTTATGTCTCCTCTGTAACGTCAGTCACTTGTTTGTTCTACCTGCATTCTCTCTACAAGCGTGCATCTTTCAGCGGGACACCGACTCTCCCCACAGCTTGACTTGTCAACCCGGTGTTGTGTTCTGGTCTCCCTGGGCCTCGGGGGGGCTGGAGTGATGCCGCCTCACGTTCACCCCGGGTGAAAGGTGAGAACTCTGAGAACAGAGCGTTCTGGTCTGCTAGAGAAGACCTGCCTGCTCTGTTCTGCATGCTTGAGTTTGGGAAAGGGGTGACAAGAGGGAGAGAGGGGGAGAAAAGGTGAGAAGGAGGAAGAAAAGACAGAAAAGATTAGAGCAACTGAGGTCAAGCATTCACTGCTATGGACAGGAGGATAAACTGTAGGAGAGTTCTCCTTAGTTGTTGTTTATTAGTTGTGTGATTTTGATAACTTTAGCAACTGGTAAGCCAACACTCAGAGTGGCTGTAGGGTGTGTGATCACTGAGTTTACTGAGGACAGGACAACTGGAGAGCTGCTGAGTTTGTAACAGTGGAGAAATATAAGCTAGCTGTTAATGGTCAGCAAATACCACCAAAAACAAGCTGGCTAATGCCGGTTATTAGGGCTGCAGTAATAGATTCTCTTTGTAGTCGAGTACTCTATCGATTCTTCTGACGATTAATCGAGTACTCTAATAAGAAATAATGCATTTTTTAATCAGTCACTTTTGCTTTTTCAAGAGAATTAGTACTAGACAAATGAGAAAAGAAGATTGATCCCTTAAATGAACTACATATATATTAAAAATTAGTAGTAACAGATTCTCTAAAGAAAATATATTTTACAAAGAACAATAAAGTTCTGATGACAATTTATATTTCTAAAAGTTAAAAGGAAAGGAAGTTAAATAATTGCATAAGACTATGCCATATTTTGGGTTTTAGACATCTCCCACGAAATGTTTGGTGCCAACACTTTATTTCTTTCATTGTAGTTTATATTTATTTTCCAATTTGCCATTAAAGTAAAGGTACACTTAATCCTTTTAATATCCTCTACTTTATACGTGAACGTAATATTTCACATTCTAGCAGGAATAAAGCTCCATCATTCACACAGTGGTCTGATGATGTCTGAAAGGTGAAACTTTAGATTACAGGAATATGGTCTATTTTTCAAAGGGTGTTCACTTTTAATTTTTGCACATTTTTGTTTGTGAGTTCATCCACCATAAAAATCTGACCTTTAAAGACCATCCACTGACATGGAGAATACATTTTAAGGGATAATGCTGCTTCTATGACATGTTGAATTCTGACTATATGATGATGAACTTTAACCTATTTAGTCTCAGTCTCAGTCACTGTCTGTGGCAATAGCGTGTTTCTATTTAATTGGTGTCAATTTATTATCGATATAAGGCTTATAAAATTATTCGAGATGCTAAAACATTTTGAAAGATATGCTGTAATTAAGACGTGAGTTAGCTGAGTTTTAGATCATTTATAATTGTATAACTTGTGCACGCGGAAGAGAGAGAGCGCACTAGAGAGGGAAAGCACCAAAACAGGACTTGAATCATGAAGCCTGACTGTCTTCTGTTAAACCGTCAGGTCAATCGGAGAAGTGAAATGAAATGCCCTGAAGTCTGCAGACACAAACTGAGTGCTGTCTGACACCAGCGAGTCATGCAGGCGGTGTGTAAACTCGGAGATCTGCATAAGTTCACAGGTGGAGGCCAAGTGCCATATCTGCCATGAAGCCACGGCCAGTGACTGTGTAAAAATGCTGGTTTCGTGCCTGTAAACATCACTACATCAACTTTTCTTCCCTTTTGGTTTTCACGCCTCGCATCATGCATGTTACATTATAGTAACAGCAAAAACAAGTGCATTGTGCCACACAAGTAGCCATCCGTGCGAAACACAGCAGGCTGTGCAACACACGGCGCAATGTCCAGGCTTACAGCGTGGACGTATGTGGATACATGACTGATTTAAGTGAAGCCTCGAGGCAGATAATTTGCCTTGAGGAATTTTTAGTATCGAATCACTCAGATAATTTGAGGAATCGTTTCAGTCCTACCGGTTATACACTGTATGATTGTTTATTATACCTGATCAGGACAGAACACAGACAATTATCACCAAAGTTTCATCTGAAAACTCCTACAGATAGAGGCTGAGGTCAGGTCTCTGTATATTTCAGCTGTTTCATATGCTCAGCTCAAAAACAAACACTGTCAGAAATGTTCTTGCTCTCTCACACACTCAACTGCTCAATTATGACAATAATAATAATCATGGATCACAATTATTAAACACGATTACTCACTGATTTTACAACATCTGCATCACATACATTTATTGAACTGAAATACTCAGCACTGTGGCCAAAATTGTAACTGAAATGAAACCTTGAAATTATTGCCAGTCTAAGCCCATTGCATGACAAACAACACCTGATTGAGCTAAAGTTTAGTCTGACTGCAGTATCAGTTGTGCAACTCAAAGTTGTGGTTGGATTTACCCTCAACTCACAGTTTGTGCCCAGTCTGTTTTATGGTGGTGTGCTGTGTCTTATAGTTCATTTTTCAACATGAGTTAGAAGTATAAGAAATGGTATAATAATATAATAACATTTATTTCCATAACCATAAAAAAGCATACTAAATAATTGCAGTCACAAAATATTGACCAGAGCATGCAGAGAGCTTGAGTTCACCCTTAATTTTTATTTATTTATTTTTTAATCTATAGCCAATTAAAGGTGCAGTGTGTAATATTTAGCCTAGTAGCATTTAGCTGAACAAACTTGGTAAAATAAAGCAAAACATTTCTAAGACGGTCTATCTAAATAAGTGTTTAGTCATCTAAATTCAAAAATAGCTATTTTGAAAAAACAACTCAGAATAAACATTTAATTCATACATAGGGAGGGTCCCCTCCATGGATGCTGCCATCTTGGATTTTTACATGTTTCCATGGTAACATAGAGGAAAATAGGAAAAGGGGATAAATAAAGTTATTGTATTGTATTGTACTGTATTCATATTACAGATACACATTAAATTCAACTGGTTGCCACAGTTTCCAGCAGAGAACTGCAATCTAGAACCCACTTCTAGATGTTGATATTCAGTTTTACACACTGCACCTTTAAGATAGTTGTCTAGGTTAAAAAGCTAGTTTGAGCCATTGCTTTTTATCCCCATTGTCAGCTCTGTCAGATGTTTGACAACTCTGTCAGATGATGGTTTTGTTTGTTTTACCAAAATTCATGGTCCTGTGTTGATTTTATTGTGCCTGTTTGTTTAAATACCAGCTCATCTATATGCAACAATAACTAAATTATTTAAAAAAGATATTTTTATATGGTTAATATTAAAGATGAAGTTAGAAAATCATGAAATTTAGAGAAAACACACTTCAGATTGGTAAAAAACAAATAAAAAATAAAAAGTAAAAATGATGCATTTATTACTAAATATCTTTACTGAATATCAGCATTAGAAATTACACATTAAAAATGTGTTCCTACTGACAAGTGCTATTTGGGACTTAAACTGATCCAAATCTCCATGTAGCTGTTAGGACTCCACGATCATGCCGGTGTGATTTCATCATGTGCTACTTTTGTCACATGACAGAATGAAAACAAAGCCACATTTTTCATTGCAGTCACTTTTTGTGGAAATCATGATCTTTAAGCTTTCTTTCAGTTTTTGTTTGATGTCAATAGGCTAAGTAAAACAGGAAATATGATCATTTTAATTTGATATAAAAATCAATGTTGCACATAGGGGCCAATGGACCATGCTGTACATGACTGACACTGTTTTTTAAAATAATTTCAGCATATTGTAATTTCTTTTTAAAAATGACAGTTCATCGTTTTAAATACCAAATTTAAAAATCAATTTTTGTGGGGTGCTGTGTTTTTTGAGGCCCTAGCTAATGCAGTAAATTAAACTTAAAAAAAAATCTAGTTTTCATTTTATAAAGTTGAGGTAGTGCCAAACATGTTTATACCAAACATGAGCATGGTATACATTTTGTGAATGGTTTATTTTGTCAAAAGAAAATTAACAAAATGGCAAAATAGCCAGTGGACCTCTAAGGGTTAAAATTGTTGTAGTAAAACTAAAGTACAAAGTCAAGTTTGGAACATGTTTTTTCCCTTTTCTCAACAATCAGTGATATCTATTTTGCATGTTGCACACATAGATGGAAATATACAGACAATAAAGAAAGAAAACAGACATTTAAAGCTTACTGTCTCATGTGGGGAACAAACTAACGCATGTAACTAGCAATTGATCATTTCTGATGTCACAGTTTCCCTTTTTGAAGGTTTTGTTGGAGAATTACTTTTCCAAGTAGGACTGAAAAGAGCCACAAGTCATTACAAAAGAGCCGCACGTTGAGTATCACCGCTTTAAAGGATTTGTGGACTTTGGTTGATCATTGCTGTCAGTCTGACTACAGACCACTAAAATCAGACAATGCAGTTAGAAACTAGAAATGTGAACAGTTTGTCCAAACTTAAATAAAGAAACTTTTTTATTATTATTTTTTGCACTTCAAAAAAAGGTAAATTGACATTTGATGGAAGCCAAAGTGTTCCAAAATTACATTATGGCAAATTCATCTCAAGTTAATACATGTCTTTTGCTCTCAAGACAGACTGGTTTCACATATCATGAAGTTCAATCAAACATGATTAGATAAACTATTCAGAAAACAGCAGAAACCATTCCCTCTCTTGCTCATTCATTTGCTTAATCTCATTCTTCTCCCTCTTAACTGTTAATTTTGGCAGAAAACTGAGGTAAAATAGCAAAATAAGATTCATTTTTTCTAGATATGATCATGAGTCTGTCTGAGTTTGGTTCTCCTAGAAGAGAAAGATAGCTGAAGTGGTTTTCCAAAAAGATCAATAATATTGGCATGTTCAAAGCAAATAATAAATTGATATATATATCTGTTTTATAGTAAAATTTGTGTTTGGATAGCATCATATTTTATCTCTGTTAGAAATATAAGTAATGTCCCCTAACTCTGAGAGAAGTCAGAGTCACAGCAGAAGTCAGAAGTCAAATAAATCTTTACAGCATCCAGCAATCAAAGAGATTTCAGTCTTCTTGCATCTGATCCATCACTCCGTTTCTTCTTTACAGCCTCTGTATGTTGTTTCATAAAATTGACATGGTGAATAGTGCCTGAAGTATAACTGTTACCACTCATAAAAAGAGCATTCCTGAAGTATGTCAGAGGATTTCAGAGCAGACTTATAGACAACTTTCTACTCTGGTTTTATAGGAGAAACACAGAAAGCTCTTACATAAAGACTATAAAGTAATACAGCCAGAGTGGCTGATCTAAGGAGTAGAATAACATAACTTACTGTAAATGACTTTTCACTGCCATTGTAAATTCAAATGTGGAGGGACAGGTCAAGTTTCCCTGATATATCATGCTGTAGGGACGCTGTTTGCCTGTTATTTGACACTTGTCCTTTCTGTCTGTCATGTAATGATGGAGGATGGAGCAGTTATTTCAGAAGCGGGGGCTGTGTAAAGAGTACAGGATACCAAGATATATATATAAAAAATAAAAAGTTGCCGCCATGCTTCATGGCTGTCTTCAAAACAAAACAGATGCGCTTTAATTTATGGCCACTTTCTGTGATTGGAGAAGAAAGCTCTGAATCGATCTGGGGCCTCTCTCTTTCACCTGTTAAGAGCTTTCCTCGTAATTGGCTGCTGCCATCACAGCTACTGCCAAAAGTGTGGCCTTCTCTGTTGCACAATAGTATGTTAAAGTATGTGTAAACTGCGCCTATTTTTCTTCTGCTCCGGCTATTGATTTTTAAATGAAGTATCAAAGAAAATCAATAGTAATCAACAAATAGAAGGCAACACGCTGTAGTGTCAGATCCTGGGGCACGGTTTAATCAATTTAGATGCCTGTCACAACACAGGGATGAAGGGGAGACGGGGGAAAAAGTTGGGAACCTGCGCTGAATGGAAAGTGAGTTGTGGGATGAGCCGTTTGTCATTAGGGAAGAAGAGAGATAAGGATAGAGGGAAGTCAAGCTTGCCTTGCCCCCCCCCCCGCTCCTCTGGCCTGTGACAGCGCGCTCACCCATAGTTTGGGGCGATTTGTGTAAAAACATTACAGTATCCCTTAGGCCGTGGATCAGGTTACTATACAGTGAGGCCTCTCCAAAGAAGCCTGTCCAAAATGCTTAATGAATCTCCAAGTGAACTGTGAAACAGGTAGTCGGCCTGCCACTCACTGTCAACACCTGGCCATCTGTCAACGTCACACGTCTCCGTACCTGCTGCATACTTGAAGGTTGAGCCAATCATGGACTAGCGTTAACTGGTTGGAAAGACCCGCAATGAAGGAAGTCAGTAACCAAACCCGTGAAGACTGATTCATATTTTATATGGATGAAGGAAGTCATGGATGGGAGCTAAACAATGGACCAGTATCAGTTTGAGAAGTTTCCACAATTTTATTTTCACGCATCTTTTAGACTGTGCCAGAGTGCTAAAAGAATTTTATTACAGCTACTTGGATGTTGATTGCCTCTTCTTTGTCACATGACTAACTTCGTCGTCTGATTGTGGTGTCCAATGACTAATTCTCACAAAACTTACATTTTATTCCCTTCCTCCTGTAGACTTTTTAGAGTTGTGTGCCTCTCTCTTTGCTGTCTCTTTTATATCTCCTCAATAGAAAAAGGGCAAAATGCCAAAAAAAGAGATCTTTAAAAAAAATTACAGTCCCATGTTGTTTGCCTCTTTGAAAAGAATGTGTGTTTAGGGTCAGACATTCAGCAGTGATTGGAGTGGAGTTACACAAACTTAATTTGAGATATACTTAAACCAACCCTGCAGGCATTAAATTATGAAAAAGTGTTTTTAGCTCCAAAACAGTTTTAAAGTGGTGTGTTGCACAGAGTGTTAAGCTTTTGCTACCTTCCAACTAGTCTGGACTCAACAATGGTCAATATTTTGACATTTGGATGCTTTTTGTTAATTGTTTTTAAATGACATAATCTCAGTTTTTAATGAATGCTTGTAACTAAAATATTGGTGCTTCAATATAAAGTATAAATCATCAGTTTTATTTGATATTTATTTTTACATTTTCGTGAAAATTCCAGGCAAGCTGAGCCTGATGTCTTCCTAAGTTGCTTGTTTCCATATGCCCCTCACAATGGGAGACTATCTCATTTTTGTTATGTTTCAGCCTGATGCTACACTAGAAAACAATATTTTTTATTCTCATTAAGCTACACTCAGTAGCCCATAATAGAGTGAAATTAGATTTTTTTAATTTTTTGCAAATTTGTTAGAAATAAACAAAAAACTAAAATATGACATATACACAAGTATTCAGGCCCCTTGCAGAAACACTTGGAATTTAGCTCAGGTTTCTACACCTTGACTGTGGTGAATTAGATTGATTGGGCATGATTTGGAAAGGGACACACCTCTCTATAGAAGACTTCACAGCTGAGCTCACTCAAAGTGACCATCAGGATCTTGGTTACCTCTTTCTCCACCGATTGCTCAGTTTGCCAAACTCTCGGAAAGAGTCCTAACCTGGCAAGCCAGATGGATTTGTTTTACACATCCATCCTGAAAACCTTCCATAGATGGCGTTTGGGAAAGGGCAGAGGCTTTGAAAAAAAAAAAAAACTCAAAAAACTCAAAATGACACTTTAGCAGCAGCCCACTGTGAAGTCCATGACATCATGTGATGTTTGGTATTGTCAGCCTTAGTGTCTGTGTCTGTGGGTGCAGCTCAGTGATTAGAGTAATGTCACACACCTGGGCTTAGCGTGAGGAGGTTATTTAAGCTCCTGCAGTCACACAGTCTCTCTCTCTCTGACCTGGCCTCCACACAGGTATATCACAGCTTGGTTTAGTTATGTTAGATTAGGTTGAGGTTCAGTTCAGTTTGCATTTTACAACATTTACACACATTATCTTCACTCATGCACATCCCACACTACTGACTCTACTGATTTACACACTTCATGCTGTAAATATTTAATTTGGTCCTAATTGAACTTTAAGTAATTTGGTTTAATTTGGTCTAATTTGGCATTTCTGACTCTTTAGTTTGGTTCAGTTCAGTTTAATAGTAAACTGCCTAATTTGATTATTTGATTTGGCCTAATTTGGTTTAGTTCTGCCTTATTTGGTTTAAGCAGAGAATTGCTTGATTTAAATGCTTAATTTGGCTTGTTTTTGAAAATAAAGACTTCTTTAAAAACTTTGCCATGGTGTTGTCTCCCTCCTTTGTTGTGACCACCTGAGCCAGGTTATGACACGACCCTAATGTCTTCTGCCATATCTGCATCGGCCTCTTGTCGCCACTTGCTTGCATCACGACTCCACTGTGTCGGAAGTACTGCCACTCAACGCTGATTGGTCCTGTCACTTTCTAAACAGGCCCAAACTGTTCAGGTGGGAGCTTTGCAAGATGGTTTCACTAGTGAGACATGGAAACAGGCGTATCCATCTGCTTTGCAAGGTTAGAAGAGTCCTAGTTGTGCCAAACTTCTTCATTTGAGAATTACAGAGGCCACTGTGCTCTTGGGAATCTGCAGTGCAGATCCAAAGAAATGGGAGACACCTAAGCTAAATCCCAAGTGTTTTTGCAAATGGTCTGACTACTCCGGGGCAATAAAGGTTTCATTCATTATGTAAATGCGTTTTTTTATTAACACATTTGCAAAAGTTCTAAAATTCTATTTTCCCTTTTGTCATTATGGGGTACTGAGTGTAGAGTAATGAGAATTAAAATGTTCTTTGTTTTTTCAATTTAATGATGTGCATGGCGATTGCACTGTGTAGACACTGAAGCTGGATATAACATCACGCCCTCTTTCAACTTGTCCACAATGCATTTCATACATCTTTCCTGCTGGATTCTCCCATGCCTCATTCGAAAAACTCACATGCCTTAAGTATTTCTATATTATTATGTATATTATATATATTATTCTTTTTTATTAAATATTAAAATCCTTAATTCAAAGGATACCTCCCATTCCAAATAGAGTGGAAAAAATGCAAAGAAGTTTCCCAAATTTCCATGGAAAAATACCTAAAATTTCAAAGCAAGCTCCTCAAAACATTCCAACAAATACTCCAAATTCCCATTAAAATGCAAATAAATTTCAAAGAAAATTTTTCCCAAAACCTGAAACAACGAAAACCCTTTGAACTATACAAATATATCCCCAAAATTTCCTGGAAATACTTTTAGAAAACCCCCGGCAAATTCCCCAAAATATCCAAACAAATGCACTAGAATTTCCTTGAAAATTTCTGAAAATGCATGAAATTCAAATTCTCCCAACATGTCCTGGTGGGCATGCAGGGTCTTTGGAGGTTAAGTTGACTAATGGATCCTTAATTGCAAGTTAACAGAAATGACTCAGTGTTGGATATTACATCTTATTTGCACCAGCCTTGTATTTTTGGTACCAAAGACGTTAGAATTAAAGGTTAGATTCTGGTCTGGTGACAACTCTTTTATGAACATGTGTATGTAGTAGTTACAGTTTTTCTGTTATATAAACTGTAAAACATTACTGTTGTAGACTTACAATAAAAAGCAGTTAAAAACACTCAAAATCCATAATTATATAAACTGGCAATGTAAAAACATTAAGCTTAAAATGACCAGTTCTTCTCCAGTTCTAGTTGAATAAAGTGAAATAAATACATAATTGATTTATCTATTTTTGACTTTCCAACATCCACTGTTATCAAAAAGCATTTTCCCCTAAAATACAGAATAATCAAAATTGACTACACTCTGCCCATTGTTTTCCCATTAAGCTCTCCTTATTTCTTATCAAATGACGATCATCGAACTCAGATCTCCATTCTCTCTCATTCATTGTGAATACAGAAACACTGAATCTGCGCCAGGCCTCCCTGCAGGCTACACTCTCATAGTAAATTTGAAGCTGCAGCCAAGTTTATGTTTGTGCCCTTGCAGCTCGATGGACCTCCCTCCCTTTCCCTCTCTCTCTCTCCCTTTCTCTCTGCAGTGCTCCCCACTCCACCACCCACTCACTCCTCCTCCTCCTCCTCCACCAGCAGCAGCAGACTGCTGTGCCAGGCCTCCCTCCAGGCCACCGCGCTGAGAAAGTGACAACATAAGGTCCATTCTGTTCCCTGTCACTCACAGCCCCGGGCCCACTGCTAAATGGAAAAGGCTTTTAGAGGCTGTAAATGGGGACTGGAAGGAGAGGGGGGCGGGTCACAGTGGACATGCCCGTGTTTGTGTGTCACTGTATGTGAGTGTGTGTGCCCAGTCCATCTAAAGATCACAGCGGGGAGCTGGGGAGACCAGTCTGCTGCAGGTGAGGCTGGATTAGCCTTTTAAATGGAGCATGCTATGTTAAAATGGTGTGTGCCTATAGTCATTAGTCATTGTTTGTCAGTGGGGCCTGAATTATGTTTTCTCCACGTCTCACTTTGTGTCTCCTATACATCTCCTCTGTCAAAACAAATTAGGCTTTATTGGACATGCACTTTTATCATCATCATGGTTATAAATCCCCTGTTTTTACATGCAAGCTCATGCAACACTCCTGCACATCTTCATTTAAAACATACAGCTTCAACATCGCTCACAGCCTGACTGGGTCACTGCACGTCCTCAGAAATGTGACGCAGTCGATGCATGCATTCACCAAGCCTTTGAAGCAGATCTACGTCCTCTGTCAGGCTAGCTCTAAACGCAGAATTCCTTACTGATCTCTTTTTATGATGAGGCTTGTCTGTTTCAATCCCACAAAGGGGTGAATGCAGGGACACTTTTGATGAATTGATTATTAGTTCAGCTTTGAAGCCTTGTGTTTTACCCCGCTTCCCCAGAGCTGATTACTAATATTTACAACCGATAGCCTATTTAACTGGAACGGGTCTAGATGTGATATACTGCCTCGAGATTGGTCCTCATTTAACCCCGAGGACTGTAAAGCTGTCATCCAGGAACAGCGTTATATTCACCCTCATGAGGGGGAAAGCATGGTTCATATGGGGCAATGGCAGCCTAAAACTTTGGTTTACTATTTCAGACAGGTGTCGAAAGCTGGGATAGGTGCACTTGCATTGAAACCAACCAAGTTTTTTCTTTCTTTTTTTTTTTTTTTTTTTACCCCATACTGATTCTATTTGCCTTCTTTAATTTAGCATGATATATCATATATATTAATCCAACAAATTCAACTATTTCAACAGGATTTAATAAAGGCTTTCAACTAGGGGCGGAGCCAAGTGTTTGATATTTGGGACTTAGCCCAAACTTAGCTCTGGGGTAGTTTTTGCTCATCAGGCAGTTATAAGCAGTATTTTCAAGCAATTTTACTAGTTTAGATTTAAAACACCAACACATATACACATCATTTGGCCAAAATTGATGCACTTCCATCAGTTTCAGCCAAAATCATGTATTTTAAATTCTATGACTCTCAAAGTTTGCCCATAATTCTATAACCGTAATACACTGTATTGAGGATAATTTTTTTTAACTTCTTCTGCTTAAAAATGCTCAGAAACCATCTGATATTTCTATTTTGTAATTTATACAACATGGATAGGGTATGAATTTGAAATAAAAGTTTTCAACTGGTACTATTCATTAAAAAAAAAACAAAAAAGGCAAAGTGTGGGGTTCTAGATATAGATCAACTTTCAAAAATATAGAAAATGTTGATAACTAATACAATGTTAAAAGTATTTTTTAATACTGTATGTATACACTCTCAGAAGTAGAATAAAATAGGTTAATTTCATTCAGTTTGCCTCAAAGAATGAAATTTCAATGCCCATCTGTATGCTACAGATAATTTCTTTTTACATTTATTGATCATAACATCAAGCCGAAAAATACTTCTACACGCCCTAAAGATTCAAGTCTTTTATGAAAACCCCCTCACTACACCTATGCTTTCTACCCATATCAGAAAAATATTTAACTTATGCTTGCTACAGTATAAACCACACAAAGTGGAAAAAAGTTACTTTCATATTTTGTCTGATAAATTAAAGTTGACATTTCTTCCTAAAACTGTAATTAAAACACTGATGTTGCCATGGCAACATCAGTGTTTTAATTACACCTTTAGATGTGAGAGGACGCTTCAGACTAAAAATGTTTCTTGCTTTGTGAAATATTTTGAAATTGAAATTACTACTGAGGAGAATAAAGGGAATAAAAAAAAACTTGAACTGCCTGCTTGATTTACTTTGAAAGTGCATCAGCGCTGAAATTCTTCCAGCAGCATAAATAACAACAGCGCACACTTTTAAAGACAAACACTTGACAGTCATATTTCTAGTAGGAATTATATTGAATTGACTTGAGCCTCTGTAGCACTTTTCTAGTGATCTGACTACTCAAAGCACATTTATATCACGAGCTACACCTACATACACAAACGTACCTATGGAGAAAGGCTAAACCCTAGTTTGCGTCTTGCCCAAGACACATTGACATGCAACTGGGGACTGAACCTATAACCTTCCACTTACATGATGACTGTCTCTGCCTACTGAGCCACAGTCACCTTATAATAGCTGCCAAAGATTTCAGCTAGTGTTCCCCTTTAAGGAGAGAGCACTCAGAGTACCAGTTTGGATGCTAGGAAACACAGGGCTACAGAGGGACTCGTAGTTGAGTCAAAACAGGCCAAAAATCAATGCTGCCCTAAATGTACACAGTTTAATTTCTTTCCCAGAAAGCCTCTATGTTGGGCACAATCATGCAGTGCAAGAAATAGTCCACATGCTCTAACACCTAGCACTGTTATCACCTGATAAGCTGTTTGGGATCTCACCTAATGCAAAGATTTTCAACCTGCTAATCATGATGATTTAGTTAAAGGTGACAGAATGACTCAAAATGATAAACCTTAATAGAAATTTGTCCCAAATATAAATACATTATCATGACAACATTAGAGGAAGTGGCTGCTGTTGACTCATGGCCAAAGGGTCCTAGGTAAAGTCCTGGGTTTAAAGGCCAGACAGGAAACAGCTACATTTAAAGTACAAGTGAGGTTAACTAAAGAATTATAAGGACAAGTTAATCAAAAACACAACAACTCAAAAAATCTATCTTAACTTTTCTTAAATTGAGAAAACTTCAAATTTCAAGCGGTCTGGATACTTTTTTGTTTCAGTTCAAATAACTTATTTTTTTTTAACTGCGTTCATCTTTCACTGCAGAAAACTTAAAAAATGCTGCTGCTTTACAATCGACTTTGTTTGGGCCTTTTGGGTCAAACTTTTGAACACATCAGCGTTATTTTTTTCGATATACAGTAGGGCTGAACAATTTGGGAATATATTCTAATTGTGATTTTTTTTTTTTTTTTAAGGTTGACTTCATTGCATTAACACTGTGTTATATGTATACTTAAAATGCACAAAAGTGCACACTAGATATCTACATTATGGCACTAAAAGAACTAGAGTCACATGTAAGCTGCCATTTCTGTGCAGTTTAATGAGTAATAAAGTGATATGGTGGCATTCTTCTTCTTCCCACATATTTTGACTTGTACTCATCTCGATCTACAGTACAGTAACTTATTCCTTATTGCCCTCTGTTACACAGTTAAAATGGCAAAATTTTCAGAGAGGACACTCTAGGCAGAAGAACAATGCAGCTGTATGACATCACTACCCAAAATGCATTGCAAGAAGTTGGCATCCTATATTTGAACCTTGTAAGTTTTTCTGTGCAAAGCCTATAAATCTAGAGTGTCTTTGTATAATCAACATATAAAAATGTGAATTTAATAAAGATGACGTGTCTTAACATGCATGATAAATCAGTTGCTAACATTACTGAGCAATTATTTAAAATGAAAGGTATAACTAACCGGTCAAAGAAAGCAGGATTTAATTATTTAACACTACTTAAAGGGTCTCAGATGGCCTAGAGGTTAGGTCATGCCCCAAGTTTTTGGGTGGCTTCTTTCCTGCATGTCACTTACACAATCTCTCATCCCTGTTTCCAACTCTATCCACTGTCCTCCTCTCCAACATAATGGCATTAAAAGGCCGAAATTTATCTTAATAAAACATACTTGTGTACATTGACAGGACAGGATCAGCAAAGAAATACAAGCTCCAAGTTCATGGAGGTCGCCAAAGTCAACACAAAAGAGAAGTTCTTCACAGGAGCTTTCAATTTCTAACTGTGTTTTGTTTCTGATTTTTCTGTTGAAAGGTTGTGTGGTCCTGGCTATGATACCCTGAACCCCTCTGTCTATACTCTCATGGTTGAAAGACAAAAACATTATAAAACAGGTGATAAAAGAAGCCTTCCATCTTAATTCTTTAACACTACGTTAGTATTAGCAGATTTCTGAGTGACAGGAGTGATGGATTGACTGTGCCGTGTCGCCGGGCTGTCAGCGGTGGGTGTGATGATCGTCAGCTGAGGCCTTTCACCTGTCGCTGCTGAGGAGATGTGAGGGGACGACTGGCGCCGGCCCAGTCTAAACAGGAGTCAGCCCTCGCTGTCTGAACAGGCCTGCCTCACAGCGAGCACGTCCTGGCGAGAAAGAGAAGACATTCAGTTTTTCTCACACCATACAGGAAACGCCCTCTCCTGTCCGCTGGACACATCTCTGCTGCTGCATGTGCACGCCAGTCCATTTGTTTGTTACAGTTTGTTGTGGATTATTCTAGACACCCATCTGTCTGGGAACATAGAGGAGTTTCAGACACTTTACAGTCTGTTGACCAAAAAATTATTAAGAAGACGTGTACATAGAAGAACCAAGCTTAATGCATGTGTGCTCAAAACATGATTATATCCTAAAATTAGACACTCTTTTTAGTGCGTTCCGTCTTTCCAAGCCAGTCTGCATGACACTTCCAGGCATGGTGTCTCACTCTGACCCTGATGTGTGGGTGCAGTTTATGTGTGTCCATGCAGTGCTGTGTGAGTGAGAGAGTGATGGTGGAGATGAACCATCTGCTTCTCTAAGTCTGAGTGTGCAGCGTAGACCTCGAGGCTTGGCATATAACTTCTCTGCAGATGTTTTAGTTGTCCTTAGCGCTGCTTTGTTTTTGGTTCCCCCTCATCTGTTTAGAAATATAGGGATTAAAAGCCATCCACCGCTGGTAATTTGAAGATGTGTTAGGAAACTCTAAGTGTTTATCTTCTGTAAAACAGTTCTTTGCCATTCTGTTATCTTGGAACAGTCCAATCTCAGATTTACTATAAAAAGCAGAAAAAAATCTGTGATGTTTTTGTTTATTCTTTCAGCTTGTCTTGCCTATGAGGTCAGAATTTCTACATCTCCAAAATCAGCCACAGAGTGAGTTAAACATCATGCTGCTGTCATTACACAGTTTACTTTCATTACATGGTTGCAACTCGCTGTTTTCTTTGAAATTATGCTATATACGTGTATGTTTCGGTACCTAAATGCATCTTTGTGACTGCAAGAGAGTGGAGGAGTAGTTAATTTTCCTTGCCGGGCGTAAATGCAGCATAGTACAAGAGTAATGATGTAGGCAGCAGCTAACTGAATCAACAAAACAAGCATGGCTGACAGGAAGCGATTGAAGGTTGCGCTCGACTTTTCAAAATACAGTGCAGATTATGCTGTTATATTTGTGACATGAAGTTCAAGGTTTACCCCGGCAAAACTGCTAATCTGAGGAAGCAGTGTGATGATTGATGATTCAGATCGGCTCCCGCTGTTTCCTGCTTATTCGCCCCCCTCCCTCTTTCACTCTCTCGCATCAAATCCTTGCTTTAAACACTGTGATTTGCCCGTTTACCTTGTGGATGGAAATATAGTAGATAAAGGGATAAGTTTGTCAGCTCAGTCACCTAACAGACACTGGTTTAAGGCACGGTGCGGACTGCCTAGTGTGACTGTGTCCTAAAAGTTGCTCTCCATCTCGCTGACCTCGCACAGCTGATGCCGTATGAATCTCTCTGTCAGGATAGATGGATTCGGAGTGATTTTGAAGGAGTGACAGACTGCTTATTTTTATCGCAGAATGAAACAATTTGTCACTTTCTATTCATTTTTTGCCGTAAATAAAGAACGTATAACAGACTCAATGTGCACGATTCAGGTGTGTGACGTTTTTTTTTTGTATCAAGACTCAGTTATGCGTCTGCGTGGGCCAGTACATAATTGATTGATGAGTGAGGAGCAGACTGCTCTCATCAGGGAAAGATGACATCTTAGTTTTGTTGGACAAAGAACTGCATAAAGGAAAGAAGATGTGCGGTACATGTAGTTCATGGTAGAGGAAGTAGTTTGTTAACTTTCATTTGTAATACTTTAATTGGTACAATTTTATAACTTTATTTAGTTAGTTATTTTGACTCCATACTCTATTGTTCATTTGTTTCAAACTTCTTCTTCCTCCATGGACCCCAACGCACATTTGTCCAAGTGGGGGAATTGGAGGAATAGGTGGTAGTAGGCTGGGTTTTAATTTGTGCAATATAAAGAAAAACCACTGGGTAGTTATAGTAGTTTAGGTTTTTTCATGTTGGAGTACTTTGTAAAAACACTTGTGATGTTACCTTACAAACGGTGTTTGATATTGTTTTGATATATTTGATATTTTATAATGTCTTGATATTGAGAAACAAATATCTAAATTCAGAAGTTTTTAGGTTATATAGGCTAACATGTGTTATTGCATATTATTCGTACACAAAAGTACCAAAAATGGGTACCGTATAGTACTGGTACCGGTTCACAGGTACCGGGAATCGGTACCGTACCATTTCAGATGTGAAAGGTACCCATCCCTAATAGCAATACAGACATGTAATTGATAGTAGTTACTTATTTTCAATAACCAAAATATAGAAGCAAACTCCTTCATATTTTCAAGTGGAACCATTTCAGTACTGTGCAATTTGGTCTGTGTTCTGTTTGCTTCTTTATGAGAAGTCTTGCTATGCTAAGACTTGCACCATTGGGCGAGAGTTAAACTGGGTCAGTGTCAGCTGCATGTGTGTGGAGAACAGGTAACTAACAGAGATGGAAAAAGCACAAGGATACTGTACTTAAGTAAAAGCACAGTTCTGGTCAGGTCTGGTATGGGAGCATTCGCCTTGTCAACCTTTGTCCTGTGCTGCTCTGGCCTGTCATCCAGGCCTGCGCCAGGCCCCAGGCCCACCATCACCATATTTAATTCCAGCATGGTTGCCCCAGTGTCTGTATCAGCCCACAGGGTCCTGGACACCAAGAATGCATAGCTGGATCAGGTTCAGCTGAAGCCTGTATGGGGTAGCTGACCCCTCCCGTCCTGGCTCATGGTCTGTGACACACGATGTTGCCAATGATACTCAAAAATGCACCAAAGACAAATTTTTGCAAAGGAGTCCAGCTCGTGCCTCTGGCCATCAGTCAACGGGCCTCACAAGAGTACCGGGGGGGACCAAAGACCAAAAGACTCTGAATTTCTTCCACATGCTCAGATACCAGGATTGATGCAATGCCTTGCTCAGCGAACCTACCCACCCATGTGCGAGTCCAAGACTGAGGTTGAGACAACCTTAATTTCTACAATGCAAAGTGACTAAATCATGTTGTGTCTGCATGATGTCAGACTTCTTGCTTGTCAGACTGTTTTTCATTCTACTGCTGACTCTTTTTTATTTTGGGGGTTTATGCCTTTGATGAACAGATTGAAAAAAATGATTGTCAGAAACTGCTGATGAAGTGGGGAATGACATGGAGAAGGAGCCACCTGCTTTGAGGACAGCAGCCTCTGCACAATGGGCACATGCAGACACAACATACTGTACATAGGCTATCTGTGCCCCACATTTATACTGACTCTTGTTTGATACTTAAGCTCATCCATTTCCAAACTCTTCGGGTCCCATGGTCTGATCACACAAGATTGTTTTTTTTATTTTTGGTTGCCCAGTGAGTTTTCAGAATTTCTTTGCTACAGTATTTAATGTGACATTTATGTCTGCAGTACACATTGTAGACACATGGGGGGCTCAGTCACCTCTCCACCATTATGAAACACAAAACAAGGATCTACCAGCTACTGGATGGCAAAAGAGCTAAAGTCACAGTTATGGATGCTTGGCCAATAAAACAGAAACACATTGTGTCTGACCAGACAGCTACTGAAGGCCCAGGGGGTCAAGCATGCAAAGAAAGTCTAAGTGACTGTGTTGAAGTGGCTTTTTGTAAAATAGAAAGCACCTGTTCAGGACCAGGTTGAGTCCAGAGTTAACGTCCAAGCTAGCACCAGCAATCAGCTCAACCAACCTACCCAGGATGGCGCAGAAGGAAGACTTAATACACATAATGTATGGAAAACAAAGTTGTTGAATAGCAAGGTTTTTTTACCTGGTAAAAAGTGGGTCACAAGAAAAAAAGTTTGGGAAACATTGCTTTAGATGACACAATTACGGGATTTCCGGATTCCGTCATTGGAGAATTTTGACCCATGACTCATCCTTCAAGTACTGTTTTCTAAATAACTGTACACAAGCAGGGGAATTTAACGTGAGTATAAAAGTCCAGACCACAACAATCCTTAACTGTGACTCAGATGGCATGGTCAGTTTATAATATACTTTATTATAGCAACTCATGTTGTTATGAGTCACAGCAGTCTCTCCAGAATCTATTGGTACCTGTTTACCCAGCTTCCTGTGCTTCACCATCCATCTTTGAAGGAAATGAATGATGAATACTGAGGGAATCTTCTGGATCCAGTTTATCTTCCTCTTTCCCTACTGAGTCTCTTTGGCTCAGTGTTAGTGGGATCTCACTGAGCGCTCTTATCTGTCCACGGCAGGTTATCAGCTCTGGCTTGGCTCAGACATAAGGATCTCAGACCTCACACAGGTCAGGCAGTGGGAAGTCTGATGCTGGAGCTGAGCCAATCTACAAAGTTTTTACATTGAAGTAATCTCTTTTTTCCTGAACTAGTGTCAATAAATATCAAAAACTTAAAATGTCAGCAGTTTTCTAAAACCAGCTTCTATCACTATTATCTGATGTTTTTATTTGCTGATGGTGTCAGCCATGTTTGTGTTGGTTGGAATTCTTCCCTACAGTATCCAAACTAAGCGTAACTACGTATGTACAAATTAGTCAGTTGTTATTCCTGTCACAGGATGGTTATAAGCCCACACTTGCCCCATGTGTTTTGAGTTGGCCTGAGTGCCGAGTCGGGTGGGTGGTGTTGACTCTGCTGAAAAGTGGCCTTGATCCGTCTCGGCGTGGTCACTTCCAGGTCAGGCTGTAGGCAGAGTGGGAGTAGGCCGTGGAGGCGGGGGAAAGCAGGATATCAGAGACAGGCCAAATAAACAAAGCTGTCAGCCGTAGCATGGCCCTCTGACCTCCCCTGTCCCATCTGTTTTCTTATCTACTCCAGCACTAATACCGAGAACAAGTGACACCTCTGTCCTGCAAGCGCCCGCTGTTTTCCTTCCACTTAGCTGCTGCAGAGTAACACAAGGTATGCACACGAGAAGGAAGACGATATCTTATGGTCTGTGGTTACAGAAATATGTGTTTATAATGTTAAATCTACAACAACAACAAAAAAACAACAACAACAACAACAACAAAAAAACAGACATTTCTGTTCTTTAATTTGTAAGCTCTTTTGTATTTTGTATCATCATGCACCTTCCTGCACAACATATACTGCTCTTTTTTGCTCTTTTCTCTCTCTCGGTACAACACTTTAAAATATTATTGGGATGTAACAATACTTAACAACACTATCAAAAGTAACTATTAAGAGGATGCGTACAAGTTTTAGGTATGTAGGGCACCAAGGATTCTTCACAGGCCCAATGTACTGCAACTTTGGGCCAGAGGGAGCTGCCCAGAGTCCAGCTTGATACATGTTGACACATGTGTATCACTCAGGAGCAAGGGTCAAGCTCATTGGCATCCCTTTAGCCTGGGCCTTTTCATTCCTGGTATACACCCAGAAACCACCAGCTGTTTTTAGGCCCTTGGGACGTCCACAACATTAGCAGGGGCTCATGTCTACTCTACTACCTCCTGGACAGTACTTCAGACCATGCTTATTCACCATATATCCCCACTACTTTGTCATTTTTTTAACTGATTATTTTCCTGTCCAGCTGTCAATATGCAAGGGCATCCAAAGCACTACTGGGGTTGTATTAATCCTCTTTGCTGACTTATGGTGCCCTCAGGCTTACTCGCCCTATATGTCTTACTTCAGCCTCAATTTTTGGCCCAAAGATGCCTAAAACTCATGCACAGTACTGTGTATGGACCATTTAAACTGATTTGAAAAAATGTATCTTGCAATTCTCTTCTGTTGACGAGCAGAGAGCACTATCTTCTCTTCTTTTATGTCTGTAGTCAAAGAACAGAGGATTACAGACATAGGCAAAGAAAATAAAGATTTTGAGGTTGCGAATCCTACTTGTTTTATAGCAGGAGTGTAGACACAATGTGCACAGATATGGAACAAGATGAATTCAGTGTGCAAATATTGTAACAGTCTGTAGAGTAACACTCAAGCAGAACCAACTATACCCACTATACTGCAAAGTTTCAAGAAACCAAAAGTATACTATGAACAGAAAGTTTGTAAAGGATCCGTGCTGGTCTCGACTCACAAAACTCCAAATCTCGTGTAGTCAAACATGACTTCGGAGTAAACAAGCTAATGTGACCAGCTTACATGCTGTTTTCATGAGAAAGATGAACCTAAATCTGGAGAAAATATTCTAGGGGGCTTGCTAATGGGTGGCACAACCTGTCTGTCATTTCACAAACACTCAACCGCCCCCCTCTAGAACAATACAAGCCTGTCCAAGCAGCCACCAATATCAATTGAACATGTTAAAATTTATGATCCTGGCAGAGCAGCTCCAGCTGGTTTCTGTAGTTTTCTGTAGCAGTTTTCACATACACTATATAAAAATATGTCCCTTTGTTATGAAGCTTATACTTTCAAATAAATATTAATTATCCTTTTGAACATCAAGTTAAAAAATTAGACTAGCTATAAAATACAGGGATGGGCAGTATGTTTTTTAAGGGGGCCAGACTAGCTTTCGTCCTCTTACCAGAGGTCCAACTGTTACAACTTATAGAGTACTCTCAGTTTAATAGTTATGATTTGACACTGAGAAAAATGAACAGATTCATCATTTTGGTAAAAGTGGGAAAATAGTCATGCTTTTTAATGCAGTGGATATAAAGTTATATTTAATACAATTTTATTTGTACAGAAACATATTCATTAATAGTTCTTATAGGGTTTTACAAAATCAACTACAGCCAGTTAATGATCTTTCTTGCAAAGACCAAAACACTGACCATTAATACTGTAAATGTTATCTTTATCCTAGGCTGTGGCAGGCCTGTTGGATCTGCTTAAATGTATGCATTTATACATTCTGTCATTGTGTCACTAACTCCATAGTTTTGTACCAGTGGGCACTGATGAGCATCTAATCCTTTTTACTGCTGTTGTGTTCTCCTTTCTTTGTGACTCTGTGATGTCAGACAGGATAGATTATACAACTTGCTATTGTGTTTATTAGCACTAATATACAGTGTCCTTCTTGCTCCTCCCTCCCTCCAGCTGTTATGCTTTCTCTGAGATAGCAGTGGACTCGTAATCCATGCAGAGGGGTGGAGTGGATAGGTGCTTGATGGTGCCAATCATTGGCTGAGGGCGGAGGATCCCGACTCTGTTAATGAATCTCCCCAGAGACGCAGATTGTGAGGGAGGAGCTGAAACGGGAGAGGAGGTGCAGGAGGCAGGCTGTGTGTACGTCTGCAGAGGAGGAGAAGAAGGAGGGGGGTACGTGGGGTAACAAGCTGTCACAGTGCAGAAAAGTCTGCTCCAGTAAGTCACATCTGCCAACGTGCACAAGGGCCATGCCTGAGGGCTGCAGGGTCGGAGGTCACAACGTCCCCCAGCAGAGCGCTCAGATCACATATCCACTGCAGTCAATAAAGAGGCGGCTGTCACTGTTACACACTTACAATACAGTTCCTTCTTCTATAGACTCCACTGTGGCACTGTATCACATTGATTTACAGTGTGGATCTCCACTATCTTTTGTATAGAGGATACGTGCTATGGAAAGACATGTGCAAATCTGTGTCTGCTTGTAAAGATAATAAGAAAACTTTATTGAATTCTCTTTCATTTTTCTTAACCCTAAGCTGGTATTTTCCATAACAACTAATTTCAAGGTGGATTAAACAAAGTTAAATTCAGACTAGCTGACTGAGCCTGAAGGGAATGAATCACTCTCAATTAAGAACAGTTTATTTAGCATGGCTACTTGTTTGATGACAGCATCTACAGGTAAACAATGTCTGGTTGTTTGCTGAGTGAAGTGTCAGCATCATCAACTTTCAGTTGTACCTACATGTCCCTTCTCTTTACACGTTTTTGGATTGTTATGCCAGTTTTGCCTGAAACAGCCTGTACAACTTAATTTCCATTCACCAGCTCAAAATACTGCCATACCACCTTGAGCTACCAGATGCTGACCAATCACTGTGCTCGTGGACGTCAGGGCAGTAGAGTGGGGAGAGCAGACTCAGTTCCATGGGCTACAGCCTGTCGATAGCTACAGCCCCAGCTAGCTGTAGATTGCCTTGCTACAAAATATTTGAATCTTTCTGACACAAATCTCATTCCATACATGTACGTTTGCTTGCACAACTTGCAAAACTAAGAATTTTTTACATTTCAGTGGAAGCTTTGAGTGGCTCCCACTCATGAATTTGATAAACTGTGTAGATAATGGATGTAACTTCATGACTGATGGATTGTTTAATAAATGTGGCTCATTACTAACCTTGCATAGCAGATGGATTAGCCATATTGCAGGCAGATCCAGGTCTGAAAACAGACCTGAACAACCAGCATCATTTTAGGACAACAAGGTGGTAGCTTTAAGTGGGGTTTAGTTGTACTTGAAGCTGATAGCAATGGCTTCCAACAGTGTAGCGTTTAGTTCAGATGAAGCTATAGTACAGAGGCAGTTTTGTATGAACTGGGCCTCATTTTTTGTTTAAAAGAGCAAAGATGTCACACAGAAAGCTTCTCTAAGCAGAGGTGTTTTTGCACTTCTCCAAACTGGCCTCAGCACAAGTTTTATCCACAAACAAACTCAACTGTTCATTAATTACGGCTGTGGAGCTATGTATGCTCACCACCCCATCTTGTCTTGTTACAATCCACTCTAATTTATTAAGGGAAAAGTCCAACAATAAATCCTAAAAACAAAAAAGTAAAGGGAAAACATTCTAAAAACAAGTTACTGAAGATCCCATAAGTAAGTCTGCCATGAAACGACACAAATCTTTGACTGGTAAGTTGATTGTGTGCTTCACTTATACCATCAATTCCATGTTTTCCACTTGCCAGCCCCTTTCTATTTCAACCTTGGCTCTAAATGACATCACCATCTAGCATGTGAACACCTGTCACAAGGGTATTTTAGCTTCCCCTTTGTACACCAAAAGAAGAGGGAGATGTGATGTCCATATTAGTATACGGTCAATGATTAGAGCTGGAACTTATCTCTCAATCTCAAAAATGACTTTGTAATCCAATCCAGTGCTTCAAAGTTTCAGTAAAAGACGATGGGAATGGAAAAACTCATTTCCCATTCTGGAGAATGCAAACTTTGGTTACTTGTGTTCCTTTAGACACAGAAGTATCCTGGTCAAAGCCTCATCTGTTTGCATCCACTGGCTCATGCTCCTGAGCAGAGTGAGGCTCAGTGTATTTCACTTCGTGCTCTCATCTTTCTCAAATGTGTGTGTAAATGTTAATCTGGTGTCAGGGTTGCGATTTTTCCCCTGAGTTGTTAAAGTTCAGGGGCTCCTGGCTTATGTTAGGAACCTCCTGCTGTGCTGGCCTAACTTCTGACAGCAAATGGAATCTGTCTTTTTTTCCAGTCTCCATAGCTAATGTCCTGAAGCCACCCTAACTGAAAGTTTGTTTTCTCATGATTATCTGATCTGGTGCCCTATGTCTACTCAAAAGCAATAAGAGCAGAGAATGCAGCCAGTACCCCCTCCCCACCATTGCCCCTCCACTGTCTGACCCTCCCTCTCGTCTACCCGTCTACTAGTTTGGCAAAGCTGCTGACCCCTGAGTGCAGCTCCCTCAGTGACCGCTAATGGTTTATTTTGTGTCAAAGTGCATTTTGGTTCCACTCTGCTCAAATTTTCTGGACAAATTCAGCAGTGGTGCAATTTGAACCCAGTCGTGAGCTCACATGTTTACAATGCAGGGCTGCCATTGTTTGTCACACCTTTCAAATAAAAGGTAGCCAAGATGGACAGTGTTTACAGGATGCTGGGAGCTGTCGGGGGGCTGCGCCTGGCAGCTCTGTCCACTGGGAGGGTGTTGGGAGGCTAATTTGATGTTTGCTGAGCCCTCCTTTGCCTCCCTATTGCAGCGGAGTGGTGGCTGTCTGAAAGCTTTGTGGTTGCCTTAAAGCTTGTAGAAAAACTGCGCTTTAAACAGTGGTGTGGACATGCAAGAAACAATGGACTTTCACTTTTTTTGTTTTCCTTCCACTGGGCAGCCTCTAGATCTGAATTTGGTAATAAACCAAATTATGTGTATTCTATTTTTCTGTGATATTTTGTAACCATAACTCTTCATTATGTGTTTAACTTGTAAGCAATTGCAAGAATGGTGTAGGTGCTGGTGTCTAACCTCTCCCAAATCTGCCAGTGGTTCTGGTAAGGAATTCACTCTTGAAATGTGGGACCTAAAGTTTTAGTCTTAAGAAAATTTTGAAAAAAAGTTTTTTTTTGGTTAATTTTGAATCTCTGTTTCCTCAGCATAATCTTTAAAGCTGGTTAAAAAAGAGCTCTAATCTTTCTGGGTGTTGAGTGTCAGCCAGGTCTCTAGTAAGACAAGCTTGTTGACTGCACACATTTGGCAGATTCCCCTGGTTGTTCAGCTCACCAAATAACCTCTGTATCTTGCAGCCACCACAACATGCACAGACAGTCTAAAAGACTGTCTGAAAACTATACCAAGTAAAACAAGGGCTGAGAGGTTATATAACACTAAATATACTCAGAAAAGACACTTAAAACAGATATTTAAAGACTGTAATGCTTAGAGAGAGAGACAATCTGAGGATCCTATAAGATTCATTCTCCGGTAACTATAAACGTCTTTAAAATATTTGGTCCCATCACATGCAATCATGCTGGAATAGACAGAAAAGAGTCTTCCCCAAACTGTTGCCATAAAGTTTGAATCGTAGCATCATTCAAAATGTCTTGGTATAGTAAAGCATTAAGATTGCCTCTCACTGGATCCCAAACCTTGAAAAACAGCCCCATTACATTACCTCTCCTCCACCAAACTTTAGTTGGCACAGTGCAGTCAGGCAGGTATGTTCTCCAGGCATTTGGCAAACCCAGACTCACCTATCTGACTGCCAAACAGAGAAGCATGATTCATGACTCCACAGAACACATTTCCACAGCTCAACGGTTTAGTGTTAGTGTGCTTTACATCACTCCATTTGATGCTTAGCATTGGACTTGGTAATGTGAGGTCTGCATGCAGCTGCTCAGCCGTAGAAACCCATTCCATGAAGCTCCCCTCCACACAGTTTTTGTGCTTACATTAATGCTACTGCAAGTTCAGAACTCTTCAGCTATGGAATCAGTGTTGGCGACTTTCACGCACCATGCGCCTTAGCAGTCGTTGACCCCGCTATGTGACCATACATGGTCTTCCACACCATGGCTGAGTTTCTGTTGTTCCTACATGCTTCCATTTTCTAATATCAGTTACAGCTGACTGTGAATGTTAAGAAGGGATGAAATTTCTGAAACCTTCTTATTGCAAAAGTGGCATCCATCACAGCACCATGCTTGAAGTCACTGAGCTCTTCAGAATGACCCTTGTAAATGTTTGCAAATGCAGACTGCATGGCTAGCTGCTTGATTTTATACACCTGTGGCAACAGATCTGACTGAAACACCTGAATTCAATAATGAATAGGTGCGGCCAAATAATTTTGTCTCTATACTGTATCTTGTGCTTACTTCAAATTTAGCGAAATTATTGGGAAGATCAGTGAACCAAAGAGTAATTTTGTGGCTACAGTTAACATCTTTACTATATTATATGTAAGAATTATATTTGATAGTTGACCAACAGTAAAAAATCACTTCACCCAGGGTGGCACTGTAAGGGGAAGTCAGCAACTCATCTCTGGTACCATAAAAAAAACAGGTAAAGTTGGTAAAGCTATACTGGCAACCATGTTGGGGTGTCGGTTGCTTTTATTCATCAATTGCATGCACACATCTTGTTATTTATTCTCACAACACACCATATACTGCCATGAAATTCTAAAATACCTGACTGTTTTCTCTGATGAAGAACCCATTTACCTCTGCTCTGTGTCTGTTTGTGTAAACATTATAATAGAGTCACAATGACTGCAGGTACATTTATTATTCAACCTTGAATTTATCAGCGTGCCTCTGAATGGAACACCTGAGGGCATTTCTCACAGCTTGACTAAGCATTTGTTTAGTTATGTTGAAGTGCGTGCAACACTGTGTCATTTTTCATCAGATTTGCAGTAACAGTAGCAGACCTGACTGCCCTGCATCACTCCCACTGCTCCCTGATCGACACCAGCCCCCCCAGCACCCCAGTTGTTCTCCATCTGTTGCCTGGGATCATAGATGATCTTCTCCACCTCCTCCTCCATCCTGTCTCCTCTCCTCTCCTGCTTTTATTTTTTTATCTCCCCTTTATTTCTCTAACCTCACCTTCCTCTCCCTCCTCTCTCACTGCTGACTAATTAGGGTGGGGGTGAGGAAAGGGCAGTACAAAGACCTCGTCTGGCCCACCCACTGACCTCGTTCCACCCTACTCTGAGCCATCATTTCTTGCTATTAGCCCTGTCTTAGTCTTTTGATTAGGGCCAGGAACGCCTGGACACAAAGGGCTAATCATGGGATACAACTAGTTAAGTTGTGTCCCCCGTATTTGGGACCGTCCCCTTCCCGTCCCACCCTGCCCACCTCTGCTGTTTGTCTTTGGTCTGCTGCTCAAGAACTGAGCCTCTAATCTGGAGGCTGGTCACTGAGGCAAACAGTCTATCTGTGTCTCTCCTTAGCCTGTCATCAACAGAGATGTTGTCTCTCTTACATAATGATGTCTTTTATTTCCCCACAGTGGCTTTAACTCAGTCTGTGTGGTTTATAAAAGCTGAAACTGTTCAGAAATTTGATCATACAGCAACCAAAAGTGGAAACTAATTTTGTTTACCCTTCATTTATAAGGCAAAAAAGAGATATAACTCTAGTTTAAATCCTTTTTTTTTCATGTTTTTTTTTTTTTACTATTAGGACACGACTTAATTTGAAGGAGATAACGGAACATGATGTTAATATGATCAGAATGAATGAATAAATAAATAAATAAATAAATAAATAAATGTTTCCAATCAAAAAAAGGATCAACCCAAATGGCCACACTTGGAGCCAAATGTAAACGTAAAAGAAATCGACAGAAGTGAGCCAGTATTTTGGTAATAG
Source organism: Cheilinus undulatus (assembly GCF_018320785.1). NCBI lineage: Eukaryota > Metazoa > Chordata > Actinopteri > Labriformes > Labridae > Cheilinus > Cheilinus undulatus. The sequence continues at coordinate 26,517,048 of NC_054865.1, read as the reverse complement.
AACTGTGAGAGAAAGTTGAACAACATTTCAATATCAAGGGCATGCATGTGGCTTAATGTGCTGCTTTTACAGAAGTCTTAGGAAGACTCCGGATTAGGGAACATACTCTATTCCCCCTGTTGTGCAGAGGTTTTCTACAATTGAGCTACACATACTCACACTTCAACAATTGTTCTCGCACACAATGAAACACGTCTGGTCATGAAATCAGGGGTTCTTAGTTCAGTCAGTAGCTGATGATAGGTGAACTGCAGCCAACTGAAACCAGAATGTTTCGCTGCATGCCGACATGTCGTCCTTCACGCTACCAGTGCATGATGAAACCTCTGGGCGCCAGAGGTGATGGACAGAAAGCTGCTTAGATGCAACTGAGGGGAAAGTTTCCCTGCTTCCTGAAATGTGTTGGGACTCGCAGGATGTTTGAACAAAGCAGCCACACTGGCGGACTGTCATGTTGCCTGCTGTATGTCAGTGGGGCAGGATAGAGTTATAATTCACATCTCTGATCTTTCAGATCAGTTTAAGAAATAGCTTTTTTTTCTTCTGAATGATTTGCCACTTTCCAAGTGTTGTAAAACAACATGGGAACAGAATCTAAGGAGCAATATAAAGTTTTTGGTCTTTGATTTTATATCTTATTGTGCATCTTCTATGTTTTGCATGACTTTTCATAGACATCATGCTATCTATTGCTTGATATATTTACACTGTTGACTTAAAAGTAGAGAAGAAGATACTGGCCAACATAAAACATGGAGTAGTTTAATTGCAGGAACTCTGAGATCTGAGGTCCGATGCATGCAGTCTTCAGTTGTTGCGTCAATCGTTGGAGGGGTCTAGCTGCAGACTGCACATCTGTGACAGCCACTCTCACAGATGCCGTCTATTTCAGAATGGAAATACAAGCTAAAATTATAAAGAGAGGGTATAAAGGGAACAGCTGTCCTGCTTGAACCATGTTAAGTTTGGACAGCTTATATTTTCATTTTAAATCTAACATGAGACAGCGAATTAAAATCAGTGTATCAAAGGAGACATGCAGCAGCGGATTTTTCCAGCTTTGTTCATCTGGAGTCTGCTGCATCAGACAATGCCTTCGCTACCTCAGCCATAATGGCTTATGTGTTTTTATCCATGAACGCTCTCATATGGTGGTTGTATACGGATAAAGATATAGATGTAGTTGGCAAACTAAAGGGAGAGACCCGTCCTGCTATAGCGAAACAGCAAAACTTTAAGCCACTGCCGCTGGTTAGATAGCTTGTTGAGGATGCTGCCTGGGGCGGATACTGTCAACGAGCGTATGGGGGGTTCAAAATAAAAGCCTTGCCTGAAGCATCAATTTAGATTGATGTGTTGACTTTCCATCGACCTGATTGGATCATTAATCAACCAACTGATGTATTGCTATACATCAATAAATTGTTACACCTCTATTCATTAGCTGCATATGCTATGTAGATAATGCAGCTATGTAGCTTTACATAGCTAAAGTAGCTATGTAGCAAATATAGCTTCAACTAAGCTCACAAAGCTGCTATGTAAGATACAAAGCTAGATTATTGATGTATCTATGTTAGCCTAAGCTACATTTGCTAAATTAATGTTGAACCTAGCTATGTTCTCTTTAGCTAAAGCAGATGAAGCTTTATTTTGTTTTATGTATAAAGTTAAGTTAAAAAATCTGAAACTTTTATACCCCATATTACGGCACCTCTGTTCTAAAAGAGATGGCTACTGAGATGAATGGTCTGTGAAATGTACGTTCTGCAGCCAGACGGTCTGGTCATTCTTAGGTCATAAACGCCACCATCCTTTTCCACTCATTTGTGGGAAGTTGTCCTGATTTTATCTTGCTTCTTTCCTACATAATCTCACCTGCAAAAAGTGTGGGTTCAGTCTGAGGGAAAAATGTATCTTTTTGTGTTCACACATGCAGATTAGAACCATCTGCCAGCAATGTAAACAAATCATGAACACTTACCTACTGCTCACATGCTTCACACTGAAACTAGCCCTGAACCTGTGAAGAGGTTAGTGTTTAACTAATGTAACAGCTGGCAGAGGATCTGCTAAAAGCTTGTAGAGCTAGCCTGTAAATTTAAGGGGTTATTAGGGTTATCTTACAGGATAAATGATAGCTCCACTGGGTGTTATTCTGTTTTCTTGTTTGGTTGTAACCATGAATTGTGGAATTACTTACTTACTTACTTTTTACTCGGAATAAAAAAAAAAAAAAAAAAAACACTAAAAATTTACAGGAGTAAGATTTTGGTGCAGTAATGTAAAGTGCAATGACAGCTGTAGGGAAAGTTTGATTGCCATTACAGATATAAAAAAGACACCTCATTTCTTTTTTTCAAGTTTTTTTATCCAATATTTTTTTTGTTGCATTGTGTATATTTCTCGTGCTACTTTTTTATATTCAAATACATTATTTTGCTGCATTATTATCTTTAACATTGCTCCTCTTTTTTTGTACTTGACATTAGTAAAGCTGGCAATAGGAACATTACACAGATTAACACTGCAACTGTGCAAATGGCAATGTACTTCTTTCATTTTGTGTAATGCGGAACAAAGGAACGCATTGCATTTGTCTGTAACGCAGAGGTGTAATGCATTACTGTTGCTAACTTTGTAATCACAGAGAACTTTGTAATAAGCACAGAGAAAACAAAACAAGCGCTCCTTTTAATGCGTGCTGATGCAGCACTCACTGATTCAGTTGACTGACACATCAGCTAGTCCATGGAGTAGGGAGAGGGAAACAGTGAAGCGGTCCCAGTAAGGACATCTTTAGATGTGTGGAGATAAAACACTGCTCTGGACTTTTTTGCACAAAAAAGTTGGTGACAGTGAAGTGCAAACTCAGAAACAACACTCTGTTGCTGTGAACTCGACATCCAATTGTTCCGAACATCTGCAAAGGTAGCATGCTAACAAAGCTAGTAAAGACGCCCAGAGCCTGAATGATGCTCAAAATAACCGCATGAGATGGCTGAGATAAATAGGCTTATGGCAGTTTGGTGGAGGAAATGTCACCTTCTGTGGCCTTGATCTGATATATTTTTATGTGAGGTGTTGTTTTGGTCTGATTTTCACAACTTTGCTGACACCTTTTTTGTATTAAAGAGTAGAGAAGAGAGATGTTATATATAACATCATTAGAATAGGGATTTGTGCTAACTGTAGTAGAATTATCAGGAGGTAGTGACTGTCTTTTGTTGACTGTATTTTGTTGACATAACTGAACACAACACAAGCTCCACTGCTGACTGACTTCTCATGAGCACATATACACTTAGTCCTGTCTTTTAACATCACTTGTTGTGTTGACGTCCCTGATGTACACCTTTCACTGCATAAAACAGTGCCTTGACATTCTATACCCTAATGTGGGAATATGGTTTAAAATTGTTTTTATCATTGGCAATTCCGTTAGAGAAGATCCCTGGTTATAAGAAGTTATGCAAACATAGTGTAGTTACTTTTTGCTGTGAAGAACTAAGTAATGTAACTTATTACTTTTTCTTTCAGAACATGTTTCAAACTAGTTACTAGTTTCAAAACTAGTAATATAACTTAATATTGGATTCCTTTTTTGAGTAACTACTTCACTGGAAGCAGCAGAGTGTGTGTGTGAAGAGACAAGACAAGAAGGGAATTAAGAAATGAATTAGACCAGCTGGAGCTTTTTCTTCTTTTTTATCGTGTCTCGTTGTTAATCTCACACTTGAAAATTTTAAGGAAGCAAGATGTGGCTTAAGCCTTTAACAAACCATAGGAGAGTTGTCTTTGAATTGTCTTTTTCTCTCTGTATTTTGTGCAGGTTTCACCTAAGTTTGATTTATTAATCCCCAAATGTTTTGTCTGAAAAATGCCCCAGATATTTATCTGTAGGAAAAGATTATTATTCAATATGTCTGAGTGTTCAAACAGATCTCTGATCTCAGTCATTAACTAATGTGATGTGATGAAGCTAAAAATAAGGCAGGCTGAAAGAAAGAGAGAGAGGGATTAAACTTGACAGATAAAGGAAAGTTAGACATTTACATATCACAGGCACTGGGCCAAAACCTTGTATCTCCAAAATCACCACTTTTCAGGGAATGAAAAAAACAGAATGCTATATTTTCAAATAATTTGACACTGCATGGTCATTGTCAGCATATTTATGCTGACAATGAACTTTGTCTTTAACCCACTGACAGATGTAAAGGGTGGCCAATAGCAATGATCTATGAAAAATAAAATAAAATCATGAATAATGGAGGTATGAGGTTTTGGCCTGAAGCCAGCAATATTTGACTTAAAGGTAAAGATCAGTGTAAAATTCACAACTTCATACACATTCATGAATATGCTTAACTTATTTATATTTACTTGCTCCTCCCTCCTCCACATCAACAATGGAAATTCCACTGAAGTGTTTTTGTCACCTTTAGATCTAAGACTGATGCCCTGCTCATGGTCTCTCACGTCTCCTCCTCCTCCTGGACACTCGGGATTAGAGCAGACCTCCCTGCCGCCGCTCACACAGACCTGCTTCTTCTCAACTTCTCAATCTTTCTCCTCAGCCCTCTGTCTGTGTTTATGAGCTTGTTTGAGCGCGTATGCTCCGCTGTGTTGGTATGCTTCGTGTTTGTGGTGTGAGTGTGTGTTGGCTTTTGAGATTTAGCAGGAATGTTTTGGGGATCACTCTGTTTCGGATTTCAGCTCAGTTTTAGAGGTAGCAAAAGTAGTTGGAGGGGGGGCAAAGAGGGGAGGAGAATGTGGGCAGATGGGGGTGGTGGTTGTTGTTGGGGGGTTGTTCAGGGTAAATCTTTTCCTCTGTGAGAATAATTCGATCCCCCGGCTTGGCTGCCTGCTCTTGACTGTGTCTTGTTCTGTCCATCACTGAACAATGCAAAGGGAGTAACGTTTCAGGTCGGAGGGGAGCACTGATTCTCCACACAGGTAGTTACCGCCCCTCCACCTCCTCCCTGCATCCCCCGTTTATTTCCCCCCCCAACACACCCACAGCTTCATTTCTTTTTCTCACACACTTTCCTCCCCTTCCTCTCTCCTCCCTGCTTCTTCTTTTCTCATGGTCCCCCCTCCGTCTCCTGTTGATTCAGTAGACAGGTAGTTCACCTCCACCTCCAGTCGTCCCCTCTTTTAACACAGCCCCATGTGCATTCCTTTGACTCGGTATTAAGCAGCCTGACCCCCATTTAAACTCACCATTCATTACACACTGCACGCTCTGTTTTCTTTGTTTAATGCTCTGACCTTTTCAGACCTTTCCACAGGAAGGACCTTTATCCAACAATACATGCTTGGTTTCATTGTCTTCCCAAAGGACACATGTCTATTACTTAGTTTGATAAAAGTAGTCACCTTAAAAGTTAAATAAAAATAAAGACTGATTTATAATAAAGATAGAAACCTATGAAACTGTATTATTGTAAAACTTCTTTTTTACATTTGTTTTCATTTTAATCATCAGTTCTTTTTTGTCATTGTGATAACCTTTTTCAAAGATCTATTTATACTTCACTCTTGCTGCTCATTTGTCTACATGCTGGAGTTGTGGGGGGCAATATTTGCAGCCAATAGATCTTCTTATTGGAGCTTAATGTCAGCATATGTAAGGTTTCACTTTAGATTTTTAAATGGCAATTAAGTGACAGTGATGTTAAAAAGTAATGCAAAACTCATTTAGCAGAGCTAATTAGTTCCAGTACTGAGTGATTAACCACTGTAATGCATTACTTATAAAGGCAACTTGTGATGCGTTTGCATTACTTTTTGGTAATTATCCAAACACTTTGTCAAGGAAATTCAACCTGTTATTAGTTATTAAACACATGTTATACACATGTAGGCCCAAAGTACACTCAAACACATGCAGGACCTTTGTGTATTAACGGAGACATGTCAGAGAGGCTTTAAACAGTTGGGGATCTGGTGCCTTGCTCAAGGGCACCTCAGCGATAGGAAGTAAATTGGTACCCTTCAAACAATCAGACCAATTCCTATACTCTGGGGCTTTCACTGGCAACTTAATCCACATCCCTTCAAGCTGAGTTACTTGAAGCTACTGCTTAATGTACTGTACATAGGAGCCATTTTAGTCGACTATCATTATTACCGCTTTGGACCTGATTGGTATGGAGGGGCTGGATGCCTCACAGCCATCAGGTTCTATTAAAGCCCTGATTAAACAGGCCTCACTGTGTGAAGTTTATCTTTTCTACCTGTGCATGATTTCTCTCCAGGTCTGTTTAATCAGGGCTAAGAAATGATTGTTGTGTTGACAGTTAGGGTTACTTTCTTCAATATTCATGTGAGAATATGAAAGTCTCTATACCAGCGGTACTCAATTGGTGTGGCAAGAGACACTGGTGTGCCTTTAGGCTAGTCTTGATGTGCTTAACTAAACAATACTGTAACCTGATTAAAAGAGGCTATTTCAGGGGTGTCCAAGCTATGGCCTGGGGGCCAAATATGGCCCACATCAAATTCCAGACATAAAATTAAATATGGCCCACATTAAAACATGAAGCTTGTGCTTAACTGTGACTTTGTCCAAGATCACTCACTCATTCCCTACTCCCTTTCCACTATATATTGAGCTGCATATAGTGGACTATATAGTGCACTCACTATAATTACACAAAACGGTTTTGGACACTACTTTGGCCATGGGGAATGACGTCATTGCTGTCTCACAATTAAAACCATTAGCAACAACGACTTGTAGATTTTTATGACAACGGCTGAGGATCGACATTAACGGTAGAATTTCACTGAAAACTGATACAAGATGTAACATATTTTCACAAAAAAAATACTAATAGATAAAAAACTTTGTGTCTTAAGTAGCTAAATAATATACCTTTTTAGTGAGTATTATAACTTATTTTTGCATAAAGATGATGGTCTCTTGTCTTGTAATCCTCATAGGGGGAAAAGGTAACTGCTTTGAATCCTTAACATTTCTTAAAGATTCTATACTTTGGTTAAAACCAACAAACAAAAAAGTATAGGAAAAAAAGTTTTTTATGTGTTCCTGTGCTCCTCTCGTTCGTCCGTCATGTCTGAGAGCAGCAACCGCGATGCATGATGGTAAATATTGCTGGGTTAGTGACCATCAGCTGTTCACTACTTTTCAAAATGCATTGTGGGATAGAATGAGTGCACTATATAGTGAATAACAATGTTCACTCAGAATTCGGACAACGCTACAAAATGGCATATTCCCTACATGGTGAGCTATATAGTGAATAGGGAGAGATTTCGGACACAGCCTGTATTTTACTTCTTGTTTTCAGCACAAGGCAGTGCTTCCAATGTTAAACCTGTAAACAAACATTTTGACAAGAAGATATCTTGATTAATAACATCCTGATGGATTATCACAGCAAATAGCAGCATCAATAACTTTTCAGGGCAGAGCTAGTGGTAGTCAGGGCTAAACGAGGCCCCCTGAAATCTGATTGGCTCCTCAAAATCCTGACAATGACTGTCTATTTGCCCTGTCAGCCATTAACTAGCCATTTAGGCATAGTCGCTAAGCATGTATTAACTTACATTGGATTAGTAACTTTAAACTCCTCATGGCGAGGGATATGAAAGTGGCCCCACCATTCTTATATTTCTGTATGTGGCCCTCTGTGAATGTCTGGACGCCCCTGGGCCGTTTTGTATCGATGTAGATACGGTGTGCCTTGGGAGTTTGGCTTGAGCTTAGGTGTTCCTTGGGCAAAAAAAAGGTTGAAAACCACTGCTGTATGTCAGCCTGGACCTGTTGAAGGTCTATCCCACCTCTAGTACAATGACAGCTGGGGTTGGCTTTAGTCTCCCCTCATCCCAAAACAGCATACAGAAGGATGATTAGTATGATGTTTTTCAAAATGCGTATCTTTCATTTGCCCTCCGTTGAAGGTTATTGCATCCTAATGTGTCAGCACATTTGACGACATCTCAGAATGACAGCCTTACAAGGCACAAGGTCCTCTTGGACATACCAAATAAAGTGAAATCACAACTTAAAAAAAGAGCATGACGTAATATCAACATAACTTTTCTGAGCTTCATAAAACTCCTTGGCTTTCATGTCATGCATCAGAAATCAAATTAGATCCTCAAATGAATTGAGTCTTTCTAGTTTACAGCAACAAATACATTTCCTCTTTTTCCAATCTCCCATTTTTTCTCCCCTCAGATGTACAGAAAGTCCATTAGTACCATTCATCATTAACCTCCCCGTGTGCAAGTTGTGGGTCCGCGTGGCCGTGTTAGTTTTTCTCCCTGCGAAAACACAATCATTTCCCAGCGCTAAGAGCCCTTAATGGACTGGAATGGGCACTCTGAGGCTCATTAGCATTAGCCAGCTTCCTACTCTCCGTTAATGGAGGAATGCTCTTTATATTTATAATGCTTTTACAGAGCGGGCCGATCAATATCATAATCTACATGATTGTGGAATATGAAGTAAGGTTTTTTTGTGGGCATTAAGGAGAAAGTATTGGTTTGAGTTGCAAAACAAGAAAACACTTTGATAAGGGTGTGGTTGCTGTCTCGGGCGGATATATGGATCCTGGTGTAAAAGGTGGAGCAATAAAGAGATTCTTTTTATGGAACTCAAAACATATTAATGACTCAGAGAGTTGCTCTGAAACTTTTTGAGCCTTTCTATCTTTTTAAATCCATTCTTCTATCCGGTGAGGGGAGACCACCCAATACTAAAAATTTAATCAAATGCAGCATTACTGACACATGTACACATGCCAAAACTACATCAGTCTGTTCACCCTCATTAAAGTCTGTGCATTAAGGAGGAAGATGAGCATGGTTTATAAAATCCTGCAGGAGAACCACCTTTAAGACTCCTTTGACCAGCATGAAGGAGGTTTGTGTGTGCTAGATAAGAAAGTGGGCCCTGTTCCTGGTCTAAAGGGGGCTTCCCCAGCACCTCTGCTTCCTGTGTGAGTGTGTGTGACAGAAAGATAAAGTAAGTGTGTGTGCCGCTGTGGTGTGGGAGTGCAAGAGATTTCTCCTCTTGTGTTATCGCTGGTGTTGAGAAGTGTGAGCCAGGGAGGATTGTGACACATGTGAGGAATCCCATCACGAGTGCCCGGAGCTCATGCAGACTTAGAGCTGAAGCCGTGATAGCCCATCCAGGACTCACACATGGCATACACAAAACATACGTCTGCAAAATGAGTCAGTGTATGCAGGACTTTGAAGAATAAACATTGTTTTACTCAAAGGGAAATCACTGGAGGAAAAAAGAGTGAAAGAAATCAGACAAATTAAACACACACAACCAGGAAGCTGTAAAAATCCACAGCCACCACGGTGGTCCGCCAGGACCCGTCTCCTTTGAGGCCTGGCTTTACACTAATGGACCACAGGAAGGACACGCAGCACCACTCCTGACACTTATCAAACACAGTTGTTTTTAAATCTTATAGGTTATCAGAATTTTCAATCCTTTTATATTTTAGATATGGTTTTACAATGTCTATTTTAATCATTGCTGGTATTAAATGAAGCTAGTGAAGGTGCCTATTTGTACCTGAAGCTACCAAGAACAGAAAGAAAACAGTGATGGTTTTACTCACAGGTTGACAAAAGACCAAAGTTTAAAGCGGTGATACTTCACCTTCATTATAACAATATCACAAAGGCATTTTCAACTAATTCCAAATTAAACAGGCCAGTAATTAGACACATGTTGTTACTTTTATTCCTGTGAGAAAGTGGATATGTACATTGTTAAAATAAATAAAGAATTTTATGGTAAAATTAAATTGAGCTGTTTGACCTTGGTCGTTCCACCTGACATAGAAAGTGTACCTTCTCATCAAAGCAAAATTGTAATGAATCATTTTTTAATAATACATGATACCTCCTTTACCTTATTTGAAATAAAGTAAATATTTTAGAGTGTTAAATAATATTATTTATTTCATGTTGTGACACTTTATGCAGTTTCACCACCTGACATGGTTGCCCCACCTGACATTTGCAACTAATTTTAAATTAATCAGACAAATACTTAGACAGGTTACTTTTATTCTCATTTGAAATTTCACACATACACCTTTAAAATAAAAAAATTAGAGCTTAATGATAATATAATTTCTTAGCACTTTTACATTGGTTGAACCACCTGACATGGAAAGTGAACCTGCCCTGTACCTATGAATTAATGATTTTATTTAAATAGATTCAGACACAAAAAAATGCACATCGGGTCATTGATTAAAAGAATGAGGAGCTGTCACTAAAATTATGCCATTTCTCACGCCCTTTTTGCATCTAATTAGGGTGCAGAATGGTTTTGTCTTTTACAAGTTTTACAGACCTATCTTCAAAATCACTACTCTTCAGGTTATGAAAAAAAAAAAAAAAACGCTGTACTTTTCAATTAATTTGTATGCTGAATTGTGATAGTATCTATTCGACACTCTTTACTGGTTTACAATTTGTAAAACCCACTGACAGATGTGAATGGTGACCAATATCACTAATTTATGAAAAAATATAATAAAATCATGAAAAATGGAGATACAAGGTTTTGGCCCCATGCCTGTGAAATATAGGGCACCTGAGACTTTTATTTTTGTTTTATTGTTAACAAATGAGTTATTGATGTCTTTTGAGCTTTGATATCATTTGAAGTTAGAATGCTGGTATGGGGGCAGCAGTTTGCTGAGTTAAAAGTTTGCTCATGCTGTGTAGACAGACTGTAGTCCACAAAGCAGATGACCTGGGTTCAAGCCCAGCCTTCAGCCCCATTACTGCATGTCTCTACCCACTCTCCCCCTCCTTGTTTCCTACTTCATCCACCGTACTATCTATTAAATAAAGGTATAAAATCTCAGCAAATAAATGTTAAAAAAATTAAATTCTATCTCTCTTTTTCTTGTTTTACCCTATAATGTCACTGATTTCCCAGCCTCACAGTGTTTTTTCTGTTTCATGATGTCTATATCTTTGTCTCATTGGCTCTGTTTTCAGCTCTCCTCCCTCTCTCTTTAAGCTTCCTGTTTTCCTACAAAATGTGCTCCAGTCTGATGTCAGGAGTTCTTCTTCTCCACTGTGAAGGTCAGCCTCGTATGTATCATGTATGTTACACATGGATCAGCTCATCCAGTCCTGTCAGTCTCCGGTCTTCATGCTGGTGTGAGAGGCGGGGCTGATATCCAGGAGACAGACAGTAACTTCAGCAAGTTTACCTCCGGAGCGTATTGATCAGCACGGCTTAAGTAAGTCCACTCATTAACCAAAAGGACTACAGTGGCAAAAAGAAATACCTGGAGAGAAACAAGTCTCCTTACAGGAGATCTCTGGGGTTTGTTAATCTGTTTATTCTCTGGAAAGATGCAACCTGGAGGTTTTTCATTAATGCATCATCGATGTTTGACTAAGCCCCTTTACTGTTGAAAACCATGGTCACATCTTTGAAGCTTTTGTCAGTTTTAGATTGTAACAGGAGACATAACACTGAAGTCATGGGGATATTTTTATTGTTATTTGTCTTATAGAGGCAAATCTGTCACTGGCATGTTAAACTGTGGCACTCAAGACGTAGCAAATATGCACTTGATGACACACTTTTCTGCCTTTGGTTAAATTGTGGCTGAAACTTTATGCATATCATTAATTAAAAGTTGAACACATTGAAGTGCATTTTTTCTGTATTTCTAAAATACACAAAAATGCATTTTTTTTCATCTGGTGGATGAAGAATAAATCTCTGTTTAGAGACCATCAGTAGGTTGCTTGCAAAGCTGAGGGTGCAACTTTTTAACATTATAATAAACAAACAGTATGTCCCACAGCAATGTTTAAACTGCAGAAGGTGCAATATTTTTTTTATCCTGAAAGGTGTGTCAAAATACCAGGGTAATACATTTTTTGCAGCATATTATTCCCACCATGCATAAATATCATTCCTTCAACACAACAGTTCCGATCAGATTTGCAATATGAGCTAAAATAATCACAACTAAATTTTTTCATAATCATTCATCCCTAGTTAAATCCATCTGTTTTGGTTAAATATAGAATAATTTATGGCTTGTGTTTGTTGAAAAATACAGACTCACACTTGGATTATTTTCATTCTGATCTTTTCTTGTCCTTTTGTGTGTCACCAGGCCTTTCCACAGAAATGTCTAAACCAGTGGTTCTTTACTGGTTCAGGTATCAGGGCCCACCACCTCCTTAGGAGAAATCATAACCTAGATTTTTAGAAATTTCTAATCACTCAAATTTATTTGATGAAAAATGTGGTAGTTTTGATCCTAAATTGAACAAAATCACTGAACAAAGAGAAAGAACAGAACATGTTTAAAAAGCAAATCATAACAGAAGATGCAGATAATCATCATAGGAAAAACTAAAACATACATGTACTAAATTACGGTAAATCCACTTTGAGTTTCTGTAAATAGATTTTTGCCAACTTTTTTTTTCTTGGCACAGATTCAAGACCCATTTATGGTTCCTGACTTACCAGTTGAGAACCCCTGCTCTAAACAACGATGCTAAGAAATAAGTGATTTCTTATTTTTTAGGATATGTGTCTTTGATTAAAAGTTGGTGCTAGCCTCATGGCTAACATTCGCAAATTATCTTAACAAGCTAATTTAAGGTTCAAAAGTTCACTGGAAAGTTGTCACAGTTTCTTCTCCTTTAGTGCACGACTGTTAAGTCTAATAAAACAAATAAATTACTAGATAAATGAATAAATAAAAGGCTCATTTCATTTTAAGAAAAGCAAGTAAAGACTCAATTTTACTAGAGCAACAGTTAATGTAAATGTGCATTGTGTATTTTTATTGTATTGATAAGAATGGTGAGTATTCAGGTTAGAATTAAACCACACAATCACTCAAAATGGGTCATCAGTGGAACTCCTCATGTTGCTGAACCACAGAAAGTCCTCCCCCTCTTCCCTCTTTACAACGTCTTGTCCTGCCTTTCTTGTCCCATAGAAAAAAAAGATTAAAATCTAATTAAACACATGCATTTTTGTAATTTTCTGTTTTTGTTCAGTGTTTTTCATGCATTATCTCTTGAAATGAAAAGAGAGAATGTAATATGAAATATCTGTGTTGTGTTTATGGTGATGCTGAAAGATAATGCAACACTGGGATTCTCTCATTGACCACGTTTAATGTCTGGAAAAGATGACAAGAAACTAAAACCTTCATGAAACTTCCCAGCCCTCTCCAGATCCTCTCCCAAAGAGATTCATACAACGGGGCGTTATCTTGACATGCAATAAAATACATTTTACAGACAAAACAAAGCATACCTGGTGAAGACAAAAAGAGAAAATCCTTCATGTAGCTTCCCAGTCTGCTAAATAAAAATATTAGCTTAAAAAACTGAAAGCATACAGAAATTTACAGCAAATCGACATGTTAACAGGTGGAAAAGTATCCCAAAATACTGTAAGAAATAAAAATCTGCACAAAATATTACATTGAACTAAAGGATGGAAGTAGATCTTAACTCGGACAAAAAAATTGACATTCACCTCTCCCACTGGGATTTATAGGAAAGGGGAGAGGGGAGGGAGCAAAAAGAATATAAAGAAATTATTATCACCGGAGACAAAAATGGTCTGCAAACTACAAGACAAAGTGTCATGCATTTTCTTTCAGGTTGATACAAAATAGACAAATGCCAGGTAATTATAACCAGTACTGAAATATAGATGTGTGATTTTGACCATGCTACAAGAATGCACTACGCATAGCAACTTTTCTGCAGTGTTTTCGATGTTTGTGTTGTTCCACTATGGCTGAGTGATGACTGTGCTCCTCAGAGGCAGCCCCACATAAATAAGCATCTCATTCTGAACAAGCAGAGGGGATCTATATGTAACGTGCATGGACAGTCTCCAAGACATTGACCCTAAATGTCCCTAATAAATAAAGACAAGCTCACACACAATGCTTTAGAGGCATTCACCATCTATCTGCATGTCAGGCATTCATACTCACAGCACAGGTAGAGGTTTGCCTGAACTGATCCAGCAGTTTTGACCCAGGGATGCTGCAGCAATGGCAATTTGTCTATAGTTAACTGTAAGACATTGCTACATTGTGTGCTGGTTAATTTCACTTTATAAATTTTTTTTTTTCTTTTAAAATTCAATTTTCAGTTGATAATACCACATGATTAGGATCATTTGGTTTTTCCTCTGTTTTATCAGCAACTGTTTAGTGTTGAATGTTAAAACATGCTAAAGCACAGCATAAACAGCTCAAGAATCCTCTCTTTATAATGATCCTCATGCTTCTAACCTGCAACTGCAGTGTCTCTTCTTCTTTCTCTCACTCTGTCACCCATTATTTAGGTTCTAGCACCAACATGAAATTGTATCCTTCCCTTAAATTACTTTGATATCAAACAAACAAATGAGAAATGGTTTGTTAGAGTGGCCACATATGCAAAGTGCATTTTAGGACAAAAAATACACATTCTGAAGTTTTATGTACATCTGATTTGAATCAACCTCCACTGCCAGGAATAACAAAACCTGCCTGATTCAGTGCAGAATTCTGATTTCTACACAGTGCCTGTGTTTGATATGCACTTGACTGTAGGTCTGTGTACACTCCAGTAGGTGCTGCTGGAGAGCAGTGCAGTCAACGTCACTGTTTGTGAGTGTGTCCCCACAATCTGGGCTCTCCACCAACCTCCTGTCAGCGTTACAAGACCACGACTCACCACATCTCCAGGGAGACGCTGATAGAAGAAGCCACCGCAACACTTAGTGCCAATTTACACCTGAGACACCACAGTATTTACAGAATACAGCTTAACCGGCTTATATTACTTGTTACATTTGGGGTTTGGCTGCATCAAGACAATATATACAGTCCTAAAGCATTAGTACTTAAAAACAATCATAATACATTTTCATTTAATCATACACATTTACAATATCCAATGAAGCACTGCTGGTTTTGTTACAAACATGAAAATGTGTTCAAGTCTTGCTGACTCTGCTCTAAAATGTCAGAAATAATGAAGTAAAAAGGCAGAAACACTACAGTAAAACCAGTCCTACTAACTTGTTAAACTGGTCTCAGGTTAAGATGGCAATGCAAATTAGCTTCAACAATTTTCTCTCTGTACATAGACACAGTAGTGAGGTTCTCTCTCTGCTATAGGGCTTTAGACATGGAACAAATCTTGACTGAAAAATAATCAAAAACTAAAAGAACAGTTACATGATGCATTTTAATGTATTCATTAGGGTCAACTGCCAACATTTTCTTTTGGTTTGTTTGTTTAACATGATTAAGTTGTCCTTTCTCAGTGTCATTTCTCAATTAGTTTTCTTTTTAACGTACATAAATAAAAATAATTAATATAGAGATAATATCAGCAAACTCTATTTTGTTTGCTTGATGTAAAAACAGCTGTTCTACTTGTTCAAACACAATAAATGAATTCAGGAGGATGCACTGGCTTTGGAAACATCCGTTTGAATTCCAAAAGCAGTGTACAAATTTATAATTATAACAATAACAGAGAAAAAAAAAGGATTTTAATTGGTATATATATTGGGATTAACTTTAAAATTATGGTCAAAAATAATATAATGTATATAGTTATTATTATTTTCCTACAGGTGTAGGCAGTCCTGTTGGTGGTGGAGTTTTTGAAGCTCTTTTTGGTCCCAACAGCTCATGTTATGTGCACTAGGCCTGAGCGATATGGCCTAAATTGATATCCAGATATGTTTTTGCAATATCCCGTTACACGATATATATCGCGATTTTTTAAAAATGTCCTCTGTATAATGTTTAATTCAGCCCTAAATAACACCAGTATGGTGATTAAAATAGACGATTTTATTGGATCTTTAGAAAATAGTATGCAGAAAGGGTAAAAATCAATATAAAGTCAAATTTAGCACACTGTTTTATTTTGAAAAAAGACTTAATTCAATCTTTAACTAATAAAAAAACCATAAATCATGAAATACTTGGTCTCTTATAGTGTATGGACAGTTCTGAAATATTTTCTGTGTTATGTTTATTTTTGCAGATTATAAAATGATTATTTTCCTCATTAAGGGTGAAGCAAACCTACACAAAACTCACCCATCCTGCAGGCAGCCGACTGCCAAAACCCTGCAGTCTAGTCCACCATTCAGGCTCACAGCTGTGATAATATTAGTCCATTGTCTGTGCTGATGAACACTGGACCATATTTTGACAAGTTCATAACATGAGATCGTCTTTAGACCTTATTCAAGAAACTCTCCTGTGTGATCATGGGGTAAAAAGCTTGTTTGGAGGCGGGAACATTATCCACATGATTTATACTTGCGATGTTAGTGATATTGTCATTTTATACATTGCAGGTAACAAAAGCTGCGATACATCGAGTATACTCGATATATCGCCCAGCCCTAATTTGAACACTGTTGCACTTCACCTAGCAGATATGGAAGTTTCTGATCATTGTTCATCCTGATGAAGTCTTGTCATTTCAATCAATCAAACTTTATTCATATAACACCTTTCAATTGCAGCCCAACATGCTTTACAGGACAGTACAAAAGTGATTGACAAAAAGGTCAAATTATTATGTATAATATATAAGTATAAAGTAAAAAAGCAAGACTGAATAGATGAGGTTTTTGCATGGTTTAAAAAATTTTTAGATATTCTCTGCTCCTCGCTCAGATCCTTTGTCCGGCTGTTCCACTGTCTGAATGTATTGGAGGAGTGACATTAGCTGGTGAAAAGCAAATAAAACTGATATCCTTGTATAAAGGACACAAATGTGCTGCTGTGTTTTCTCCTCCTGTTGGCTGCAGCGGGTGCACAGTCAGTCTTCTTAAGGGTTAAAGCTTTGCCTGTAGTGTCCTCTATCGATGGTGGAGTTGTGCTCAGCAAGTCTGCATAGTTAAAAATTTCCTCAGTCACACTGCTTAAGTATTCTGCATGCTCCTTATTAAGGGACAAATAGCATTCCCTTTTTTTTGTTTTGGTCAATTCTTGCCAATGATTGTTGAATCATTTGGTTTAAGCTAGTCATTTTTTTTTTCAAGATTTATTTTTGGGCTTTTTATACTTTTATCTATAGAGGAGGACAGTAAATCAGAAACAGGGACGAGAGAGTGAGGGAGAGACATGCGGGAAAGGAGCCACTGGGCGGACTTGAACTTGGGTCGCTGGCTTTCACAGGGTACCACTACTGGGCCATGCTGTTTGTTTTTGTATATACCTCATTAATGTAATGTTCTGCACAGTCTTGCATTACCTTGCATTACAATGTCTTAATAAAAAAAAAAAAATTTGAGACAGCATGCATGTAAAGATTTCCAACATCTTGCATGGGGGTGCTGGTTTGAACTTTAAAGTCCAAAATTTGAGTGCACACCCTTGACCTTGTTAATCCAGATGATCCCTCTCCACATTAAGTTTTTATTTCTATTATTACTGTTAAAATTTTTTTTAAACTTTTTTTTAGTGTCTTGAACCATTTTAGTTCAATATCAGATTTCTTTGGAGCTGTTTGAATTTTTTGAGGATTCTGTCAGACGTCCAGTAACTAAAGAAATGCCGAAACGAGCATCTGAAGGACTGTCAGGGCATTGTCTCAAGTAAAAATTGTCATTTGTACCCTTCTCTAATCCTCTTTTCTCCCACCAGATAAACCATCTGCTGTGGAATTCAGACTGGACTTTATACAGAGTTAAGAAAGCTCAAGGAAGTAGACAAATTCCCAGAATCTTAGCCCTTAAAACCTCTTCTGTATCATCCCTATAATATGGATATGTTAGCTAAAATAACAGCATTTTTCTAGGGCTGAATCACAGAGTTCGTGCCAAACAACTCAATTCTGTGTATTTAGCTTAGGAATTACTAAAAGGTTATATTTTACCGGTGTTCAGGTTGTAAAAGTTTCTAATTTATAAACGATGAAAAAAGAGATTAGTGAAGAAATGTCAGACTCAGAATAATGCAATGTCAATTGAAGTGTTTACAACTTTGTGCAACATAATAATCAGTTTCAGTGGCTTGTATTAAGTCTGAGCTACATACAGTAGATAGTAACCCTGTGTTATCCTTATTGCCTGGGTGCCACTGGGCTAGCAGCCACTGACAAGGTTAAGCTGTTTAGAGTAGGTGAGGAGATTACACAGCTTATTATCCACATCTCTCTCTCTCTCTCTCTCTCTCTCTCTCTCTCCCCTCCCCTCTCATACACCACCCTCCCTCCCAGGCCGGCCGCATGGGGCCGCTCCGAAATTTAATACCATGTCTACAACAAGATAAGGCTTTCTTATGGACAGATTAACAATATGCCCATTGTTTGCTGGCCCCGTGCAGCCTTGCGAGCAGGCAGACACAGGCAGACGAGGCATTAAAGCTGGGGAGACTGGTTGTCCGATGTGAACTCTTGCAGAAAGA
This sequence comes from Cheilinus undulatus, assembly GCF_018320785.1. NCBI lineage: Eukaryota > Metazoa > Chordata > Actinopteri > Labriformes > Labridae > Cheilinus > Cheilinus undulatus. The sequence goes on along the minus strand of NC_054865.1, from coordinate 26,498,596 downwards.
GAAAGAAAAGTTACGAAAGAGGCGGAGGATGTGGGCAAAAGACAAAAAGAAGGTTTGGGGAAGGGGGTCAGAGGCAATGAGAGGAGATAGACAGGCAAACGGAGAGGAAAAGGGGACAAGAGGAGAAAGGAATTCAGCAGCCTCAGACAGCCTCGGTAAGCGCAGCATACTTCCAGCAGTAACAGGAGACTGGAGAAGGCATGTCAGCAGCCAAATTGGCCCTCAAACCCACTGACAAGGATTGTCAGCAGAGAGGGAAAAGAGACTCTTTCTGGCCTGCTCTCATGCCAGGGTTAATCACTAACAATTACAGAGAGGAGGCGCAATCAAAAGGCCGTGATGGGGCGACGCTGGAGTGTGTGGGCTGTGGTACATGGGTGTCACAAACCACAGAGACTCAAACCAGCCATTTCTAAAACACTGGAAAAGTTTTAAGGAAGTGATTTTTCTGCTTTTTTTTTTTTTTTTTAATCAAATATGATGTGTTGGTGATTTAATCAGTGTGTGTATGAGGGTGGTAGGATTACATGAGCAGGGAGATTCAGAGGTGATGAGGCTTTAAACTGGAGGGGTCCCCAAAAGACCCTGGGGACCCAAGCACCTGGTGTCAGATCATGTCAGAGGGCAGGGGGCCAAAAAATTCCAAGTTTGAGCTGTGAATATGAGCGAGTGATGATGTTGAAGAGCTGCAGATGGATCCTGCAAAAAAGGTTTTCCTTGTGTATATTTGCTGTTAATGCAGCTTTTTGTGCTTCTAAACAGGTTAGCTGGATTTTGTGGAAAAGGTCATACATAAACTGAAAGTGATACCACTGAAATTTAACTGTTATGAATGTAACTATGGAAGCCTTGATAGGACATATGTATATTGATTTTTATGTACTCCATTTCATTGTAATAATGAGTTTATTTTACTTGTTTTCTCAAGTGGTCCTTAATGTGTGCACCTGGGCTAGCTTTGCCGATTTCCTAATAATAATAGGTTGATTTCAACTCTTTTCTTGAGGCCTAGACCTGTAGTTGTCCACCACCTCATCAACAAACACTGAACCAAATTTCTGACATTTTTCAACCATAGTTAAATGTTTTCACTGAAAAATGCTGGAACAAAGGATGTAACAGAACAATGTGATGGAGACATACAATTCAAAATTAAAGCACATTATACTCTTTTAGCCACATACACTATATTGCCAAAAGTATTCACTCACCCATACAAATAATTGAAATCAGCTTTTCCAATCACTTCCATAAGCACAGGTGTATAAAATCAAGCACCTAGGCATGCAGACTGTTTCTACAAATATATGTGAAAGAATGGGTCGCTCTCAGGAGCTCAGTGAATTCCAGCATGGTACTGTGATAGGATGCCACCTGTGCAACAAGTCCAGTCGTGAAATTTCCTCGCTCCTAAATATTCCACAGTCAACTGTCAGTGGTATTATAACAAAGTGGAAGTGATTGGGGAATGAGAGCAACTCAGGCCACGTAAAATGATGGAGCGGAGTCGGTGGATGCTGAGGTGCATAGTGCGCAGAGGTTGCCAACTTTCAGCAGAGTCAATCACTACAGACCTCCAAACTTCATGTGGCCTTCAGATTAGCTCAAGAACAGTGTGTAGAGAGCTTCATGGAATGGGTTTCCATGGCTGAGCAGCTGCATCCAAGCCATACATCTCCAAGTGCAATGCAAAGCGTCGGATGCAGTGGTGTAAAGCACGCCGCCACTGGACTCTAGAGCAGTGGAGACATGTTCTCTGGAGTGACGAATCACACTTCTCCATCTGGCAATCTGATGAACGAGCCTGGGTTTGACAGTCTGACGGAGAACGGCACTTGTCTGACTGCATTGTGCCAAGTGTAAAATTTGGTGGAGGAGGGGGTTATGGTGCGGGGTTGTTTTTCAGGAGCTGGGCTTGGCCCCTTAGTTCCAGTGAAAGGAACTCTGAATGCTTCAGCATACCAAGAGATTTTGGACAACTCCATGCTCCCAACTTTGTGGGAACAGTTTGGGGATGGCCCCTTCCTGTTCCAACATGACTGTACACCAGTGCACAAAGCAAGGTCCATAAAGACATGGATGAGAGAGTTTGGTGCGGATGAACTTGACTGGCCTGCACAGAGTCCTGACCTCAACCTGACAGAACACCTTTGGGATGAATTAGAGAATGAGAGCCAGGCCTTCTTGTCCAACTTCAGTGTGTGACCTCACAAATGCACTTCTGGAAGAATGGTCAAAAATTCCCATAAACACACTCCTAAACCTTCTGGAATTGAAGAAAGTCGAAGAAGAGTTGAAGTTGTTATAGCAGCAAAGGGTGGACCAACATCATAATAAACCCTATGGATTAAGAATGGGATGTCACTTAAATTCACTCAACGCAGGTGAGCGAATACTTTTGGCAATGTAGTGTATGTGATCAATGCTACACTGGCTAATGTAGTAATGTTAATTGCATAGCTAGCATTGCTATGTTTGTTTTAGCCAAAGCTAACAAAGCTAAAGCAAGCTACTGTTTGTGCTACTACTTCTTCAATGGATCTATAATTTCATCCTGGATTAGACCTCTGACCTTTTCCTATACTTTATTTATAAAATGTTGTTTAGTGTGTAATGTTTGCAGTGTGGTTTAACTACCAGACTTTGATTATGAATAAAGTTGAATTTTGAAGAAACATCTAAAACTGGAAAAACATTGTACATTGGCACAATATGCCACTTCCTTTCTGAGATTTACTACGTCTACAATAATTGCTCTGTGAAAGTGGCCACCAGAAATGTACGGTCTGCAGCCAGACCCCTCTTAGTGTGTTTCACAAAATATCCACAAATGGTTGAGATCTCAAGAAAACAACCAGAAAATACTCAGTTTAACAGAAAACAGAGTCAGAAAAGAAGCATGTCCACTGAGGACTCCTGTCTTTCTTTTTTTAATGTTTTTTTTTTAAGGTTATCATTCCAAAATCTGAACTTGGAGGTTATTGTATCTTAACAGATCAACAGCACCAGGCTTTACAAAAACAAAGAACAGTCCTTGACCTGACTTTTTTGTTAATGTGAATAAATGAGAAGTGTTATGCCTAGATTTACAGGTGATGAATATGCATGCTTGTGTGTGCATGCAGTATCTTTGTGTCTCCCTTAAACACTGTGCAAACACACTTGTGCTCCATAGCAGACCGTTTGTATTCATATGCTGACAGTTGACAGCTGTTTTTCATTTAATAAGATTAGGCTAAAGAAATTAGTTGTGCACTCTTTAATCTGCCATTTAACAGAGGGGGCCACCTGGGGCCCGCCTTATCCCATCCACTCTGAACGGCTAATCAGCGCCAGTTTGATTCACACAGGGATGAGCGCAGCTCTCAGAAGCTGCTTTGACACAAGCCAATGAAAGGATGATTCCCTGGTCAGAAGATGACATGCATGGTTTTCTTGTTTAGGAGCCTCAGTTTTGATACAGCTAGTGCCATTTTGTAGGATTTCTGTCTTTAGGCATTATAGCAAATTAGCAGATGAGTTTGTCCAGAAACGTGTAAAAGTCCTGCGCAGAAAAACGCATCAAATAACCACTGTGACAAAATTTGAGCAGAGTTTATCTTAAAAACAGTTAGAAAAGTTTAAAACTAAAATGCTTTAATTTCTTTGAAAAATGCATTTATAGCTATATTGGTTTAATAAACAATTCAATTTTAATTATACACCTTGGCTCAGATTTGCATGAGATAAACATTTCCCTCAACCAAATTATGAAATGAAAAATTAAATTTGCATTCACATAAATGTCAATTTCCACTGAAGTAAACTGGGCTTCTGGTTCCAAGTGACCAAAGTTTTCTCATCCCATTGTTGTCTGTATTTCCACAGTGATGTAAAAATAAGTTTTTTATTTCCTATCCAAACAAAAAAAGATCAGATCACTACACTGTGATCAATCATAGTGTGCATTTCTGTTATAGTTTTAGTATTATTTATATATTTTTAGATTTTTAAATGATCTTATTATCAAGTGTTTTATTTTCATTCATTCATTAAATGGGATTTAAGAAGTAGCAGAAATGGGTTAGACGTTGCATAAACTTGATAACAGTGGAAAAAGTAGCAAAAATAGCAAAAAATGTGTTGCAAAAACAGGCACAAAAAGTGTTAAAAAGGGATTAAAAATTGACCAAAAATAGTTTTAACGCGGCAAAAATTGCTGAAATGGGATTTCAAATTGGTAAAACGTGCTTTAAATGGGCAAAAATGGGTTAACAGGGGCAGATAAATAGGCAAGAATGGTTTGATCTGGTCAAAATGGACATATCCAACAGTGAAGTGGGTGGAAATTGGCAAAAATGGGTGTTAAATGTGAAAAAAGAGGTTGATAGTGGCAATAATAAGGCAACAATATATAAAAAGTTGCAAGAATTGGTTTAGAAGTGGCGAAACAGGCAGTAAAAAGTGTTTTAAAGGATTTTAAATTGATAAGAATGGATTTAGAGTGGCAAAAATGTGTTAAAATTAGCAGAAATTATTGGTAAAAAGGTATGAAAATGGTTTAATATGAAGTAAAGTGGCAAATAATAGTAAAAAAACTGGATGAGAAAAAATCATTTTAAAAGTATTCTCCATTTTTTAAGGCATCATGCAACCCCCTCTTAGTGTTTCATGACCTCCAATGGGGTCCCGACCACCAGGTTGAGAACCACTGTCTTAGACTATCCTTGTTCACTATCCCTGCTTTCGTTTTCTTCCCTCATCCACTTCTTGCTCTCTATCCCTGCTTTCTTCTTCTTCCATCATCCTCTTCGTGCTCCCTGTCCCTACTTTCTTCTCCTCCATAATTCACCTCTTGCTATCTATCCCTACTTTCTTTTCCTTCATCATTCTCTTCTTGCTCTCTATCCCTGCTTTCTTCTCCTCCAAAATTCACTTCTTGCTATCTATCCCTACTTTATTTTCCTCCATCATTCACTTCTTGCTCTCTGTCCCTGTTTTCTTCTCCTCTATCATTCTCTTTTTGCTCTCTGTCCCTGCTTTCTTTTTCTCCATCATCCTAATCCATACCTTCCCCTTCCCCATGCAATGCCCATGTCCAGGCACTTGCCCTGATGTGGACTTTTTAATGGCAATGACACCTTCTGTGAGTGTGCATACCGGCAGACTTTGCTGTGGGACTTACACAGAGTTCACTGCAAACTTGACCAAATTTGATTGTCCAGATTTTTTCCCTTTCTTTTACCTTTATCACAACAAAACCTTTTGATAATTGATACATTTGATATGTAAAAGAAAGCAGGATGGTATTTTTTGTCACTAAAACACTTCTCATGCATCTAAAGGACATAATCAGCAAAGAGATCTGATGCATTGCTCTGTTCAGAAGGGATGGTAAAATGGCACAGCCTTAATGTTCCACACAGAAACTTTAATATTCACTTAGGAAATTTCCTGAGGTGGAAAATGAGCTTAAATGGATTTTGCCACTATGGTCTGGTTTAACTCAGATTTCCCCCCAGCATGTTCAATGTCAGAGTGAGTTTAATATAACCTTGCAAAGCAGGTCAATACGCCCGTTTCCATGTTTCTCACTGGAAAATCCATCTTGCAAAGCTCCCGTCTGATCCATTTGGGTCCGGTTAGAAAATGACAGGACCAATCAGCAATGAGGTGCAGTACTTCGGAATCGTGATGTAAGCAAGCAGCAACAAGAGGCTGGTGCAATTACAGCCAAAGACATTAGTGTGGATGCTGCTAAAGCGCCAGTTTTATCAGAACTTTACAACATTTCTTTGTTAAAAAAAGAACAAAGAACAGCATTGAGTTGTTTTCTTTTCAAAAATGACAAAAAATGTGTACTGACATGTCAACATGGTTCGCGTTATGTAGTTCTGTATTCGAGTTTACTCCTTAGGTAGGGGTGCAGGCGCAGCTCATTAGGGGCTACGGCTCGTGTTTTGTTGCTCTCATTGGCCCGTAAAAATGTCAGACAGAATGTTCATCCAATCCCCCTCCAAGTGTTTTTTTCAAAGGCTCTGCCCTTTCCCAAACGCTGTCTGTGAGTGGTTTTCCAGGTGCCAGGTTAGGTTTAATGTACAGTACATTCTGAAAAAATGCAGTTTGCATCTTTATTATCTACACACAACATTATATACAACAGTTTTTAACATTCTGCAGTTTGTGCAGGAAGGTGCCATCACCCTCACTTTGCTCCCAGAAGGGGTCTCTGCATGTCTGTTAGCGTGGTTCCTCCACAGTGGGAGCTGTAGTTTGCAGGCTGGTGCGAGGAATCAGCTTTGGCACCGCTGCACAAACGGGCCTTTTACTGGGCAAATCAATCAGGCAGCTCCAAGCTTGGGCCGCTGCCCAGAAAGCACAGTTTGGGGGGAGTCTCACCTTACCTCTGTGCATAGGCTGAAAGGAGCCAGTATTATCACTGTACAGCACCCCCATCTCCTCCTCCTGCCTCTTCTCCTCCTGTCATCTCTATCTTCACTGTCCCTCCTTTCTTCTCTTGGTGATATCTCCCTCCTCTTTCTCTAATGCTCTTCTGCTCCTTCCACACGCTCCAACTCAACAGATTGCCATCAAGAGGCTGTGATCTGAGCAGAAATGTCATATCGTCTCCTGCTATTGGCAGTATGCCACTCTAATCAGCTGTGACAGTTTCTTATTACATTGTTTACCTGCCTTTAGGCGGAGGCAGCCATACTCTGACTGTATTCAAATCTGCTCGATCTGCAGGGACCACAAGTCCATGCACGGCTTCTCTAAGCCGATACATTATGCGGTTTATAAAGTGTACTGTTATTCCAGTGAGGATTGGTTCAAGAATAAGGACCAGATGGAGAAAGTTATGGTGGATGTTGAGATGTTTATGACAAGGGATAAACAGAGACCTGCTTTAAAATGTCACCAACTGCAGGCTGCTGGCTTTCAATTACATTTCTGGTTGAGTTGATGGTTATTTCGGTGCATAAGTTTTGTTTAAATTGAGGCTGGAGCCAAGACAAACTAAGAGAAAAACATGTAGCATTCTGGTACAGCAGTGTCTTTCTTAACTTCATTTACTAGTTTTATAAGTTAGAAACCTGATACATTTTATGATGCATATGCTTGATTGAATTCATCTGGTAACATGTGAATTAATGCCATAAAATGCACTTTGACTTTGTAAAAATCTTTAGACAGCAACTTAAAATAATGTATGGATACATTATACATAGAGTGCTTTCCTTTTCTAGACTTTTACAGTTGAAGGGAAGATTTTTATTCTAAACTTGAAGACCATTACAGACTATAGGAGATACAGTGCGATGTAAATATCCCCTCAAACAAAACCCAACAAGTCAAACTGTCACTGCTACTACATATACTTCATCCCTCAGTGTCTCACTCATCACAGTAGCTCCCTATTGTCTTGCTTCTTATCTCTGTGCTCGGGTCATCAGGTCAGAGATTAGATTGTCAGAAACATGGCTGAGTTTGGCGGGTGAGTGAAACAAGTTTCTTACAGCTGTCTGCTGCATGCTCCCTAACACGTCAGTGTTTCTTTCCTGCTATGCAAGTTGATGTTTTACACAAATAACAGCAGCTACAGTCCTTACAACATACTCATTACTCAATGCTTTGTTAGAAATGAAAAAAGAGGTATCCTTTAGATATGCCTTGCAATTTTGGATTGTATTCTCCTAATATGAGTTTTTTTTATATGGTTCTTGTAAAGCCAAAATAATTTTGATACCCCTTTTAAAGGTGCAGTGTGTAATATTTAGCCTAGTAGCATTTAGCTGAACAAACCTGGTAAAATAAAGCAAAACATTTCTAAAACAGTCTATCTAAATAAGTGTTTAGTCATCTAAATTCCAAAATAGCTACTTTGAAAAAAAAAAAAAAAACAACCCAGAATAAACCTTTAATTCATACATAAGGAGGGTCCCCTCCATGGACGCTGCCATCTTGGATTTTTACATGTTTCCATGGTAACATAGAGAGAAAAAGGAAAAAAGGATAAATAAAGTTAATTTATTATATTGTATTGTATTGTATTCACATTACAGATACACATTAAATTCAACTGGTTGCCACAGTTTCCAGCAGAGAAATGCAATCTAGAACCCACCCCTCGATGTTGATATTCAGTTTTACTCACTGCACCTTTAATAACCACTGCAACAAAAATACATGTTCTATAATTAATCCTGTTGTATGAGCAAACACCTAAGCAGGCATGATCAGGCCAATCAGGGAGCAAGCTGGCAGAGTGGGGAAGCACAGCAAACACAGCCATAATTAGATAGTGAACATGAATCATAAAGTCAGATGGATGTTAGAAATGGAGGCAACAACACAAGAATCAAACATGTCCTCTTAAACCTGACAACAAGAGGAGCTGGATCAAAATTGCCACCGATAGATGTAGCATGCAGCTAACAGCTACATTTAGCTTGGTAACTCTGAAGAATGATTCCCAACTGTCCCATAGTAGCCATGAATACTGAGGGAAATTTGTCCGCCCTGAGCAGGATGCCTCTTGTCCCGTATATGATGTTAATTCTCTGTAATCACTTGACAACACTTTACTGATCCTGGAGCAGATCATCTGTTACACCAAGTACAGCCATCTCATGCACATCAGTGATACCTCCCGCGTTTAAAGTCTTGCTTAGATACATTTTGTATTCGGAAGGTTTTGTGGGTAAAAATTACAGATAAACTCTCAAAACAGAACCAGCTTAACAGCGACAACAAGGACTGGGAAGCATCAAAGATGTGGCTAAAGCACTGACGACTTGACAAAAGCTTCCTTCTCTTGAGCATGACCAAACACAGCATGCTGCAACAGTGATGCTCAGGAAGGTCACACTAGCAAAAGGCGCCGGCAATATTGGTGAAATTTCTGTTCCATCGACAACACCAGAAGATTAAAAAATGCAGCAAGAGAGAAGCATCATGTGTGCTCCACACACACCTGATGTAGGTGCAGCACAGGGCTGAACTTTCTGTATGGAATATGACTTATCATGTAAGGACTTTTCTCTAAAAAAATTAAAGTGAACTTGTTGAGTCATGTCTCTCTTTTAGGATTTAAAGTGATTTTTTTATAATTATCATATGGCTCCATTCTGTGATTTATCTTACTGTTTATTTGTGAGATAAACTTACTTATTATCTTATAAGTTTATTTGAGCGGTTCTCAAGGTGGAGTCCAGAGACTGTCAGAGGTCAATAAGGGACTTACAGGGGGTCCCAAGCTAATAATAATCTTTAAATATCAGAATGTAAATAATTTGTAATGATTTTATTGATTTTCTATAATAAATTTATTTCAAATTATTACACAGCATGCTTTTTACAATAAAGTCATGCATAGATAGTACACACCACCGTGGCACTGAGCTCAAAACAAAATATCATGCCCCTTATTTGGCACTGATAAGTTGGTGACCCTAGTCCAAAGTCACTATGACTATATGAGATTTGCAGCTTTGAGAGTAAAGGCTCTGGTTGTTGGTGAATATATCTGTTTGAGTGTTTGAGCTGTGTTGGTCATGTCTTTGCACAGGACACACTAAGAACTGTTAGACTGGTCATCATTTGTCATCATGTTTGGGGTACCTCACTTTTTCAAAATTAGTTAGGATTTTAAAAATATTTCAGTGTGTTCAGGATTAAGACTGTGTTTGGAGATCTGAGTTTTTATTTCTTATTTTAGTTTTTTAAATTTCTGTACGTTTTGATGCTATCAGTCATAAGATAATGGAGAATGTATTAAATGACATGGATTCAGAAAGTGTCCAATTTGATAACCTATTTACATTTCTATGTTCAATTCTTACATTCCTATTCTGGATTTCTCACCATAAAAAAGGTGCTCCCGAAATATTTTACTGTCATTTCCATTCATGTTTATGACTGCGGCATACAGAAAAACTAACCTGGCAAAGTATGTTTAAATTGTAAGATATGACCTTCAAGTATGGACCCTTAAACATGTGAGACTCCAACAAAAACCACACGTCCATGTATGACAAAAGCCCAGTTTTCCTGATGTCTGTAGCTGTATTATGGATAATTTTGTTCTCTTAAATATTAACTCATTTATTTTCTCCTTCAGTCATTGTGTATTAAGCAAACAGGTCAGGAAATCTAGTGTGTGGCCTGCTTGTGGCATGCTGAAGCCTCCAGAGCCTGGCAATTAGTTAATTGAAAAGTTATGTAGTTATGTAGTAGCATGAATAATTAAATATGGGTCTGTGGAATTAGCACAGCATTCAGAGGCACAAATGAGTCCTCCACAGCAATATGAAGATAAAGTAGGATTATTTCTGGATTGAATGAACTGGTGTGTGAAGCCATGAGGCTGTGTGACACATTTTCCTCAAAGCGATAAAAATCATAAGAATAACATTACCATAAGTTTATCTACACCTTATCTCAACACAAAATCCAACACATTTAGAGGTTTAAGCTTCATACCTTTAACAGATGTTAATGTGGATTGCAGAAATTCTGTTTTCTAGGATAACTTAATTTGTTACATGCTGCAGTAATGTGTTTTTTTAAAGGCTATCTCTTAATCGAAAAACAGCAGTAATGTTGAATTTGTCACTTTTTCATGTAAACAGAACCACGCAGACTAAACAATGTGGACTTGTCAGAATCATTCACAAGCGTACGACACATGTGGTTCTGTTTAGAAAAATCCAAATGAGACCACTTTGGTCAGTTTACTTGTAGTGTGTGCGGCCGCTGACTAGAATTACTCACAGCAAGCTGAGTGTAGAGACTTCAACTTTAACTCATGGATTTATCACAAAACAGCCCAAACAGCAGACTAACATGAACCAGGATCAGGGCTGGTCCACAATCAGGACTTAAACTTACAAAGCTTTGCACACAAACATTCACCTGCTGCCAGTCTTAAGAAGGTCCCTCCTTTAAGCCAGAGTGGGACCAAAAGTGTAATATAGAGTTTAAAAAAAAACAAAAAAAAAACACTAAATATTTCACTTTTTAATTTATATTTGACATAACAGTGAATATGCAAGGCAAGTCCAAGTACTTTTTTAAACTAAAACTTTTGAGCAACAGTTTTTGGCTTTCCTTTAAACATCAAATCATCCATTCATCTAGAATCTCCTTACAGAAAAATAATCATTTATTTGACACCCACTCCAGTTTTAGGCATTAAAAGGAACTCTTCAAGGATAGTCAATCCTTTATATAAGTGTTTTTATTTTCTTTCATAAGTCATAAATAGGCATCAGTATTACATTTCAGACTTTCATAATTGACTAAAAGCTCTTCACAGGAGCTTTAAGTTTTTCAAGATTTATTTTTGGGCTTTTCGTGTCTTTAACCCTTTATAGGGCGATCATTGAAAAACTTGGACATTCCAATACGTTTTCTTACTTGTGTGACTTACATATATTTTTTATTCATTATTATGGTGAAACTCAATGTCATAGAAGTGGCTATATATGGTTCCTTGCCCATTCATGGTAAAATGCACATAAAAAATGTTGACGAAAAATAATCACACATAGAGTTTATTGAGTATTTACCTGCACAAGTTATTTTAATACAAAATATTCATTTTACAAGACCTGGTGAGGTGGTCTTTAGATTCTGACCTACTTTAGAGGACAGACTTGACTGGCTTCAGAAAACCGTATGGTTAAAGGTGGTACCACCAGTTTTAGGCTATCTCTTAATTCCAACAGGACACCTATAAAAATAAACAAATATTGAATTACTAAGTGAATTTTAGCAGTAATTAGGCTCACAATAAAATTGAAAAACAGATTGATACCATTACAGTTTAATAAAACTGTTGTAGAACTGACTAAAATCACATATATTAACTATTTATACATTTTTCATCTTACAAATTCAACATTGAGTGCAAGAAACATCAGTAATATTAAATGTGTAATTTAATTTAAGCAGCAGAAAAGGCTCATAGTAACAAAAAAAAAACAAAAAAAAAACAAAAAAAAAACAAAAAAAAAAAATATATATATATATATATATATATATATATAAACCACATAAGTATAATAAAACTGTTATAAGGTTTTACAACTGACCTGGAGTCACATATTGTACTATTTATATATTGAAAACTTGACTAAATTAGTCAAATTTACCACTGGATCACTCTTTAATTTTTTACAAACAGTGACAGCATCCAGCTACACCATACAGTACTGTTATCCTTCATTCTAATGAGTTATTTGTCATGGAAATGCCCTTAGTATGGTTGCTAGATAAATATAAATAAAGACATTTTACTTACCCTGAATAGCTGTATGTCCTAAAATGGTTCCTCCATTTTTCATGCTAAAATTTCAGTAACTACTAGAAATCCTACATTAACAAACTCTATCACAACACTGTTCTTGTTTATAATGTGTAAGTTTCATCAACTTATCATGGTTAGTTATGATTTCAGGGCCATTTGTTTAGGACTAAAAGAGAGGAAACAGGAAGTTTGAGACGCTCTTGGCCATTGCTGGTTGGTCAGATGGTCACTTTCAGAGATTTTGACTGATCTCCAGTGATTGGCAAAGAAAAATCATTCTAGTGTATCAGAGAGAGTTGGGGGGAGGCCATATAGAGAGTTAACCAAAGTGGCTGTATATGGCTCCTTCCCTCTTAAAGGGTTAATTTTCTTAAACAAAAAAAAAATACAAATGACCATAAAACAATCAAATAAAAATGAAACACATATGCCCTAAAAATGAGCAAACCCCCTTTAACCCCACATGCCACAGCTTAACATCACTCTGAAACACTCCTCCCTTTACAAACCACTTAAAGCTGTTCACAATTATGTAGCAAAATAAACCTTAGCCAATATTCATTAGCTCTGTATTCCCCTTTTGTCTTTCCCTGTCTCACTAGTATTGTCTTATTTTTCTTCCTCCTTCCTCACATTCTCTTAGACCACACACACAAACGTCATCCTGCTGAGGAACTAAAGGGTTAACCCTCAGAACCTGGTGGTTTCTCATTGTAAAGCGTTCCTGGTTAGCCTGGTGTTTAGCCGTGGTTATCTGAACAGGGCTAACATGACCTGCAGGGCTCCTTTACACCCCGCTGCAAACACTTCCGACACTTCTCACTTGCCTGCGTTTGGCACCCGACCAGAAAGCATCTGTCACGGTGACTTCTGGTGACCAACTTTTAGCCCTGAGCTGATGAATAATACAGAGACATGTGCTATTATTCATGCTACAATGCTGCTGGATTCTCTCTGAGACTAATCAGCTCTGAGAAGGTACAAAATGCTTTGGAAGTTCTGTTTCATTAGACCGTAGACTACATTTAGTCGGCTTTGTCGTGCTTTCATGATGTTGCCAGAGCTTCTTTCCTAACCTTTCTACTTGGCTTACTTTTGTTAAATAACTTCTACTTCTTTTTATTGTATTTCTCATGCTCTTCTGTGTAAGGTCCATTTCATTTTCATGCACTTTTAAATATCATACACTTACTGTTTTTGTATTATACAAATATTTGCAGCTATTTTTAAAGAAAAAGCCCTTACAGGTCATACATCGATACATTTTATCTTTCTCCATCTCCTGTGATAATGCATGACTTTCTGGTTGTTGTCTTTAGATTTAGACTTATTCACCATGTTATCCTGAAATAACAACACTGGGGTTTCAGTGATAATAAGTTTATTTTAGTTTTCTTATACAAACTAAGCACGAAAAGTAAGAAAATTGGTGTTTTGTAGATTATTTCTTCATTGTAACAATGCGGCAATCTTTGGAAAGCCTGTTTATTTCTCTTTTAAATGGTGTCACATTTGTAAGTAACATGCATCTGTGGGATGAGCAGCAGGGCTGAGTATGTGTGTTGCACCCATGGAAAACTTTCCAAATCTTCTCTGCTTGCCAAACACCTTATTATTGAATCTTGTTTTGAGCTTCTGGTCCCAGAGGGTACCTGTGAGCATGGGCCCTGCTACAGTGGTCTGTAGAATCTCCTGTGGGGATTTTTATTTTATTATTACATGGTTCATTTACACAGTATCTTCAAGAAACAAAGTTACTATTACTATGTAAATGGGAGGTTAAATATTTTACTCGACTAGTTGTAAATGATCAAATACCTTACCATGAATAAATTCAGCTGTCTCATTTTTCCCTCCAAGCGTTGCATCTCCTTCATCAGGCCTCCCTCTCTCTGCTGACGGATGAATCAGCCCTGTGCAGGGATCTCCCCTCTCTGATGAAGCTGATCACTTACCATACAAGTAAGGACCAACCATTAGCCCCGCTGCCTCTCTGTTAGCTAGCATGGTGAAGTGCAGAGCTGGACTCATGCCCGTTCAGACCTGCTCAGCTCTGGAATTACAGCAGAGGCAGGTCTCCATGACTGAGCTGTATTTACAGAGGACTTTTAGATGTTGATAGTCTATGCTTATAAGTGGATACATCATTTATACGAATAACTTGCTAATAGACAGTGTTTAATATTTATGAAGGGCTTTTAATTGAGCCCACTTTTCACTGGGTGTTGGCAGGGGCACAGACTCCGGCTGGTGCCCTATAGGGGGAAATGATCGTGTCACCAAGAAGCCATTACGTAACACGGAGTGTGGCTATTGTCCCTCTTAAAATGCTACAATTAAGTAAGTGTCTGCTTGGAAGAACATTTTTGTTCGTTAAAATTAATTCACAGATCAAATTAATCTCAGTTTAATGGGCTGAGCAAAGGTCAGGTATCCATATTTCAGACTATAAAAGAGAGAGTTTTCAGTCCTGCTCTAATGAACAGTAAACAAGATGCAGCAGATCTCCAGACATGACCAAATGCTCAGTCAGGTCAGTTACAGCTAAAAGGTTTATGTGACTCCCTAACAGTACAAAAAAAATTGCTTGTAATTACATGTTTCAGTAACTTTGGGGTTTATCTAATTTAGTTTGATAAAAATAATGTAATTTTCATAGAAAACAGACCCATGCTGTAAGACTAATATGAAACAACACAGTTCACAGGGATGCAAATTTCATGCAATAAATGAAAATATATATTTATAGTTTTACTTATCCAAGGACAAAGCAAATGGGGTTAATTAATATGTTAAAGGGGTCTGGAACATTGAATAAAACCACTGTTATGTGTATTTTTGGCACTAGTATTTTTTCAAATTTTAACAATAATAGTAAAAACCACAATGCATTAATCATTTCTATGTATCCATATATAATAATAAATTTTATTTATAAACCGCTTTTCATAAAACTCAAAGACAGTGTACAAAGCAGAAAAGATAAAATAACATTAAACCATAAAAACAACAAAGTCAACACAAGCAAATCAGCAACACAGTCACAGATTAAAAGCCAGTCTAAAGAGGTGTGTTTTGAGGAGTGATTTGAAGGTAGGAAGGTCCGTGCAGTTTTGGATATGGGTTGGGAGTGAGTTCCAAAGGGAAGGGGCAGCTATGCAGAAAGCTCTGTCCCCCCAGGTTCGGTGCTTGGTTCTTGGGGGGGGTGGCTTGAGGTGGAAGATCGAAGACTACGGGTGGGAGTGTGACGGTGAAGGGGTCAGTGAGGTAGGGTGGGGCCAGAGCATTAAGGGCTTTAAAGGTAAGGAGCAGTATTTTAAATTGAATTCGGTAGGGGATAGGGAGCCAGTGGAGTTTTTGGAGAATGGGGGTGATGTGATCGCAGGATCTGATATGGGTGAGGAGGCGTGCTGCAGAGTTTTGGATATACTGAAGTTTATTGAGAACTTTGGAGGATGTACCGTAGAGAATGCTATTGCAATAGTCTAGTCTGGAGGTGATAAAAGCATGGATCAAGGTTTCAGCAGCAGAGAAGGAGAGTAGTGGGCAGAGACGGGCTATGTTTTTGAGAGGAGGGGGTGAGGGTAGAATTATCGATAGTGAGGGTGAAGTCTTGAATGTTCTTCATGATGGATTTAGGGCCAATGGTTATGATGTCGGATTTGCTGTAATTTAGTGAAACGAAATGAGTGTTTATCCAGGATTTTATATTGTTTAGACAGTTTGACAGGGTTGTGGCAGTACTGTTTGTGAGTGAGCTGGTGGAGATGTATAGTTGAATGTCATCTGTATAACAATGGAAATTTAGGCCATGGAGACAGATGATGTTGCCGAGGGGAAGTAAGTATGGGGTGAAAAGGAGGGGACCAAGCACCGACCCCTGGGGGACACCTTGAGACAGGGGAGCTGTGGAGGAGCAGCAGTTATTTATGTGAACAAATTGTTTTCTGTCTGTGAGGTATGATCTGATCCAAGATAGGGTGGTGCCGGTGATGCTGAGGGAGTGTTCCAGTCGGGAGAGCAGGATGGAGTGGTTGATAGTGTCAAACGCAGCAGTGAGGTCAAGGAGGATGAGGATGTTGAGATGGCCAGAGTCAGAGGAAAGGAGGTCATTTGTTACTTTGATAAGGGCTGTTTCGGTGCTGTGTAGATGACGGAATCCAGACTGAAAAGTTTCATACAGGTTGTTTTTGGAGAGGTGAGATTTTATTTGGGAGGAGACAACACGTTCCAGGATTTTTGCGAGAAAGGGGAGGTTTGAGATTGGCCAGAAATTGCTCATGGAGTCAGGGTCAAGACCAGGTTTTTTGAGGATGGGGGTTACGGCAGAAAGTTTGAAAGAATGGGGGACAGAGCCAGAACCGAGGGAGGAGTTGATAATGGTGGCAATGAGAGGGGAGATGGCTGAGAGGCAGTTTATGATTAAGTTTGAGGGGATGGGGTCCAAGGTGCAGGTTGATTTCTTCAAACTGGAAGAGATGGTGGAAACTTCAGTTTGGGATTTGGGGGAGAACTGAGACAGAGGCTGGGTGATAACGCAGACAGATGCAGGCAGGGAGGGAGTAGTAGAGGGCGGGGGGTGGCTGTTTAAAAACAAAATGAAACTAATTAAACCTCCTAAGATCAGCTTGTAACTCTTTTACATAAATGTGTTCCATTTATTGAATTAATTGCATATTGAATTTTTAAGTCAGTTAATTGCTTTGGTGCATTTTGGTATTTCTTATTTTCCTGTTTTTAATAGCCATTTTTAAAATTTCCCAACTTCTTAGAAATCCTCCAGTTTATTGTTTTCAATGGCCTTGCATCCATCTGTGTTCTGTTAACGATTTGTTGTCTCAGCATTTTGTGTACATTTTTCATGATAAAGACTCACATTGAGTGCCAAACTTTGCAGTTAAATGTAAAACGAATATGGCATTGTCCTAACCTTGCAAAGCAGATGGATACGCCAGTTTCCATGTTTCTCACTGGTGAATCCATCTTGCAAAGCTCCCATCTGACCCGTTTGGGCCCGGTTAGAAAGTGACAGGACAAATCAGCAATGAGGGGCAATACTTTTGGGCGTGGCAGAGTCGTGATGTAGGCAAGCAGCAACAAGAGGCAATTATGCAATTATGGCAGAGACATTAGTGTTTATGCTGCTAAAGCGCCTGTTTTATCAGAACTTGACATCATTTCTTTGTTAAAAGAAGAACAAAAAACAGCATTGAGTTGAAAAAAGTTGTGTACTGCCATGTCTACAGTTGCCATGGTTTGCCATGGTTCGTGTTATGCTGTTCTGTATGGAGTTTACTTCTTTGGTAGGGGCTGCATCGCATGTTTTGTTGCTCTCATTGGCCCGTAAAAATGTGATAGACAGAACGGTCATCCAATCAAAGGCTCTGCCCTCTCCCAAACGCTGTCTATGAGTGGTTTACCAGATGTATGTGTGAAACAAATTCATCTGGCGTGTCAGGTTACTTCAAAACCAAAAACTTCAAAAAGCTCCCAGGCTCCAGGGGGCTCTCTAGCAGGAAGAGTGAGAGGGAGAGATGGACAGACGGAAGAGGGAACGAGTCGAGGATGGACTTGTGTTTTGAAGCGTGACTTGGAGGAAATTCATTGTGTGATAATTATACTCATTACCAGTTATGTAGCTACATCAAGGTGTGTGTGCCCTCTTCTCAAACTGAATGCTTTGGTGCTGTGTTCTCAGGATTCACTGTGTGATTGAAACATTTGTGACACATGACCAAAATTTGTCCGAGCCTATTAACATCAGAAATTTAAACCCTTTCCCCTTCTTATTGTATTGTATTGTGTTCCTACTGGGTCTGCAAGATGCTATTGTCATTAGAAAATTTCGACTTTTTTTTGTAAAGTGCAAAAATAAATGAATAAATTAATATAAAAGGAGCTTAACTGGTTTACCTGAAGTCTTGTCCTGAGCTAAGAGTTCAGCCATGCCTCTTTAACAGATTTTCTCCTTTATTTTGTTATAGACATGCCTTCAATCAAAAACAGTATATTTTTAACAAAATAAACCTTGTTGTGAAGGACAGGAGCTGGCAGCCATTTGAAAACCAGTTTTCTCCTTTCCATTTTTCTGAATCAGAATCACCTTTATTGGCCTAGTATGAGTGCCAGCCTGGGGGAAGAAACTGTTTCTGTGTCAGGTTGTTTTGGTGGGCAGTGCCCTGTTAGCCTACCAGGAAGGAGGAGTTTGCGTCTGGGGTGTGTGATGTCTGTAGGGATGTTACCTGCCTGTTTCCTGACCCTGGAGCAGGTTGATGATAATTTGCCCTGCAGGCCTGGTTTTGCATTGCAGTCTGTTCCTGTTCTGTTTGGTGGCAGATCCAAACTGGATGGTGATGAGAACAGACTGGATGATGGCAGTGTATAAAAAATGACCAGAAGCTCCTGTTATAGGTTATACTTCCGAGGCTGTTTTAGGAAGTACAGCCTTTGCTGGGCCTTTTGCTGGACAGAGGCTATGTGCGAGTTCCTCTTTAGGTTCTGGGAGATTGTGGATCCCAGAAACTTGAAGGTCCACAGTAGACACTCTTTGTTATTGTATACACGTCTCTTAAAAGAGATTGATTTCTGACCGCTAATAGACCTCACAAGATCAGGGTTTAGCGTGACAAATGATCACCAACTGTGCTGAACCAAACTGGACTGCTTGGTGGAAACAGGTCATATATGTGAGTGTTATCATACACTGCTCTTCCAGGCTTTAATCTACATCGGCCCTTTTTTCTCCATGGGCTCTCCAGTCTTTTTTGGCTGAATGAGTCACTGAATTCTGGACCCAAATGTAGCTTAGTAAGACTCCTATTCCAAAGATGTTACAGTAGCTTTAACCTGAATAGGCCTTTAAAGCACTACAGTTGTTGCATTTTGAATGATCTACATATTTACAGCTCATACTCTAGTCTGAAAGTGTATGGTTAAGTGTTCTCGGCCCTGTAGTCCTTAAGGTCTATTATGTCTGCAGGTAAATACCTCCTGTTCTTCTGAGCCCAGAGTCAAAGACTGACAAATTGACAATAGATGCCTTAGTGGAGCCATTTAGGGGAAGAATGTCATAACAACAAGCTTAAGTCCAAGTGACATGTGACACACTGAGTAGGGAGGGTTGTGAACAGTTTGAAATAGTAATTACTGGTTTATGTAAAGTCTGCAATGACTGACAGCTCCAACAAAGACGTGAAAGAGGAGTGGGCTGGTGGTGAGAAGGGGAAAGCTGGAGAAAGGCTGTTTCAAGGCTCTTAGCCGTGATGATCGAACGTTGTTCAGGTTTTTAGGGGCGACTGCTGGAACTTTGACACACTGGGAGGTCTTCTGATGGACGGCTCTCTCTGCAGGACGTTCCCTTAAGAGAAGTGGCCTGCAGACCCTCGAGGGGAAGACATACCTGAGCCACTCAGACAAGGTGAGACGGGTCCCTGCAGCAGCTCCTCCCAGGGATCAGTGAGCTGAAGGAGTGGACCTGGCGACAGAGTAATAGGCCAATTACCAGTGATTTGTACTGCTGTGGGCAGGAAGGGAATGTATTCCAGACCTGTCACTGCCAAACAAATTTCAGAGTGCACAATAATGCAACATCACGGTGGACTTGATGTATTGAATTTCAGCTTTGACGTGGTGGTTTCTTTTACCCTTTGGAGAGATTTTGATTCTCTCTGTGCTGCTGTCTGTCCTTTATTGTTATGTAAACAAGTGGATCTTTAAAATGCATTAAAAACAGCAAAGACTAATAAATATGTATGAATTTCAACAAAAGTTTAATCTTAACAAATCCTTCCAAGTCTAGTTTTTTCAAGCTTCTTTCACTACATCTTCCTGGCTTGACTTCAAAACCCAAATTAGTTTGAACAGACGTCCCCCTACTTCCTCTCACAATCTCAGGTTCTCCTTTCGGCTTCAGTCAAACTCTCTGTCACCGGGTGAATTTATTTTCATCACTGCAATAAAATGTGTGGGCTTTTTTCTTCAACTGCTGATAGTCAGAAGGCTTATCAGCAATGTGAAGGATGAGAGAGATCTGCTGTGAAAGAGTGGATGATAGTAATAGGAGGCAACAGAGAAAAGAAGACAAGTTCCCTTTTTAGTTGCTGAATATGAAGATATAGAAAAGATTTTAATTCCTTTACCAGCAAAAACACTAAGGTAAAGCTTACATATTTATCAATAAGATCTTTTAAAAGATCTTTTAAGTTGCTCAGTAAACATTAACTAGTGGAAGAAGAACTTTAGGATTTACCTTGGAAGTTGGATGTCGGAGCTGCATTCCAATTACAATAACTTGATAACTCTGGGTTTTGAAGTTGCTCTGACTTACTGAGTCAGATTTCTTAGTTCAGAGGACACACAAGTTGATACATTATATGTACAAAAGTATTTAGCCCCACTCTTTGGAAGCTTTCCGCAAGATTTTGGAGTGTTTCTGTGGGAATTTGTACCCACTCTCTCTGTAGAGCCTTTATGAGGTCAGGCACTGATGTTGGACGAGAAGTCCTGGCTTGCAATCTCCATTCAAGTTCATCCCCAAAGGTGCTCGATGGGGTTGAGGTCAGGGCTCAGTGCGGGTCAGTCACTCAACCCAACTCATCAAACCGTGTCTTTATAGTCCTTGCTTTGTGCACTGGGACACAGTCAAGTTGGGATAGAAAAGGGCCTTCCCCAAACTGTTGCCACAAAGTTGGAAACATAGCAATGTCCAAAATGTCTTGGTATGCTGAAGCATATCTGTCTTCCCTCAAACTTCACAGTTGGCACAATGCAGTCAGGGAGGTAATGCTCTCCTGGCATCGACCAAACCCAGACTCACCCAGACTGACAAACAGAAGCTGATTTTCAATCCACAGAACATGTTTCTGCTCCACTGTTGGTTGACACACCACCTCCATCCAACACTTGGCATTGGACTTGGTGATGTGAGGTCTGCATGCAGCTACTCAGACAACCGTGGAAACCCATTCAGTGAAGCTCTCCCCACACAGTTTTTGTGCTTACATTAATGTCAGTTGAAGTTCAGAACTCTTTGGCCACTGAATCAGAAGAGCATCTGCATTTTTTATGCACCATGGGCTTTAGCAGTTGTTGATCCTGCTCTGTAATTACATGTGGTCTTCCCCTTGTGGCTGAGATGCTGTTGCTCCTAAACGCTTCCGCTTTCTAACAAAACCACTTACAGTTGACCGTGGAATATCCAGCCAGGATGGTATTTCACAAACTCTCTTGTTGCAAAAAAGGCATCCTCACAGTACCACACTTGAAGTCACTGAGATCTTCAGATTGACCCCTTTTATATCACAAATGTTTGCAGCTGGAGACTGCAGTGAGTAAATCTGCATCTAGACTCAGCATTAAAATATATTTTATCATAATGAACAGATGTAACATAATATCAGAAAAAGTTTGTTCTTCACTATCAGAACTGCACTCACTTTCTTTCATAGATAAGGACAAGCTTGACTAGTTTCCTATCTGCCATAATTATGAAGAAGAATTTAATGTTTTAATTGTTTTTAGTTTTGTTTTGTTTTCTCATTTCATTTTATGGACCAAAGATTAGCCATGAGAAATGTTGAAACTCACAGCTATTTACAATGGGCCACTCACACAGCTATGACTGGAAGAGATCTTATAATCATTCTATTAAAAGTGGCTTATTTTTTGTTTAAAAAAAATTGCCTTTCCAAGAGGGACAGTATTGAACTTTCAAAAAATCTTTAATATCGTGATAATGCATAAAATTAACTATGGTTGCTGCTCATCACCAATTCCCCTTTGTTATCACCATCATGGCGGGGCAGTGAAATGTCGCAGCACAAATGAACACCATGCACAGCCATGCACCCTGCTGACCTGCACAGCTGATGGAGGAGACATGAGTGTTTATCAGGCTAAAGTTTCTGTTTTAAAAGTAAGAAAAAGACAGATGGAATGATTTTCAAATTCCCAGCATGATTTAAGCAAACAACGTTATGGTGGTGAGCATGCTGGATTGAACTGTCACCATAAGAAGACACTTTAAAAGAACTAAATATTTCTCTGTAGAGTGTTGGAAATATTCAGGTTATGTAAGAACTGAACTAACATACATAAAAGTTTTTAAAATCAAGTAGACATTTTGTGCAAAAATACTGCATATTAATCTTTAAACTTCTTGATTTACAATGTCTCTGAACCCTACCTGTTAAAATCACACAGCCCATAAGCATTGTATTTATGATGTTTTATGACGCACTAATGACACATGGGTAACTTCATTTTCATCATTAAAAGAATGTTTAATCTGAGGTTTTAGACTTTTCAAATCTAATCAGATTTTAAAGTGGAAATCACAGCTAGTGCTAGATCCATGAAAAGCTACTGATTAATGAATCACTCTGTGGGCTGTGTCATGTCAGTTGAACTCTTATTTATTGTATATCACAGACAAGTCACTGGAGATATAAGTGTTGATACCATTATGAAAATGATTCTAACTCTAGCAGCAGCGGTCTGACATTTCTCACATCTCTGTGAGTGATTCCTGTCTGTGTCAGCTCTCTCTCTCTCTGTGCCGCTGCCAAACTTCATGTCAGGCCCAGCTGCTGTGCTCTAATGACAGCCAGCTGTTTGATCGGCTGCAGGCTTGTCACTGAATATGTGTGAGAAACCTGCCGCTTGTTCCTCCGCTCATTTCACAGTTTCACCACAACTGCAGTTTGCACAGTAGCCAGTGAATGTAACCTATAGTCGTGGATAATATGGGAGAGTTTAATGTGTGGGAATACTTAAGGAGGAGAAGAGAGGAGAGGATGCACTTTGTATGTTAACTTAAGATTTAGTCCTCTTGCCCCGGGGTGGAGGTGTCCTTAAAACATTACCTTCCGCACACTTGTCTTTAGTGCTGTCTACGACAAGTACATCAAGAAGCCACCCATGGCCTCTAGGAGACCTAATGATGTCTCTTTAGTGCCATTTGACAGCCCTGACCCTCCGGTGTCCACAGAAGCATTGATTTTAGCAGAAGGAGGTGGAAACAGGCCTCTTCTTCCTTCCTCCCTTGCTTTTCAGAGGACAGGAGAGCAAAGGAGCAGCGCTGGCTGATGCATAATAGCCGTCCCTCCATGCTCAGGTGTCTCAGTGCAGCATTAAGTGTGACCAGGCAACCCCACACACAATCAGGCCCTTTACACAGCAGAGGTATTGGCATACAGGTCTTCATCCTGTGCTTAGCATGCCGCTGAGTAAGAGATACCTGCTCGTGGTATTTATAGGAGGAAGTGCCGCTCTCTTATTTAGGACTTTAAGTGGTGCAAACTTGTAATGAAAATGTTTGCTGACTCATTATAAATCCTGAAGGAGGTTAAAGTTGCAGCACTCGGGGAGATCAGACAGGTTTGTGTTTGTTTGTGTGCCAGCTGTGAACAACTTTAACATTTATTGGGTGGATGTGAGGCTAATTACATAATTACATTATTAGAGATAATTGTGCTCAATCAAATCATGACTTTTCCACCCTGCTTCTTTAACTTTCATCTGAGAACAAGGTTTGCTTTTTGGTACTTTGAATTTGACAGCTAGACCTTTGATTTTTAACATCTAGTACCTTTTTCTTGCTTGGCTGACAGGCTGACTGTCATTCTTGTAGATGCTGCCCAGTCTGATGATAGGCAGACCACTGATGTATGATTTTACTGGATGAAATTTACATAAATTCCAACACAGATCAGATACTTTGAAGAGAATATATGTACTGATAATTACTTATAAATCATCTGATTATTACATTTGAAAACATTGTGTGTACTGATTGCACTCAAGGTCTATAAAACTGATACAAATCTATGGTGGCATGGAGTATTCGGCTTAGTCTTAGATAAGGTATCACAGTTCAGAAAGTATCCAGACCTCCTTTTTCCATTTTTCTTATGTTGCAGGCTGATGCTACAGTCGAAAACATTACTTTTTTTCTCATTAATCCACACTGAGTACCCCATCATGAGAAAGTGAAAACAGAATTAGGTTTGTTTTGCAAATGAATTCAAAAAACTGAAATATCACATCACCCCCCCCCCCTTCCGGTTCTGATTCCCTCTCTGATGATACATTTTCATCTCCGTGGGGTATACATTTTATCCCTGCCTCTGCTCAAACTGAATGCATCCCATTCTGGTGGGTTCTGTGTAAACATACAGCTCAAATCACAAAATGTCATTTAGTATACAAAATAAATGTTTGATTGCCCCGCAAAAGGCCATCATATTCTCATCAATGTGCTTTTCATTGAGTCACAAGCTATTGCTGCCAATTTTGGTCCCACAACTTTCCTTGTTGTGGCTTTAAAACTGTTGTTAAAAAAGGATGTTTCCTCTATGCAAACAGCCCAATGTGACCTTTGACCTCTGCTAATTCATCATTGGGACAGACGAGACGGAGAGATAGTGTTGTTAGTGAACCAGTCGAGTAAAGTCAGCCTACTGCTTTCATGTATTAACTCAGCTATTGTTCTTTTTGTGTATCGTTTGTGTGTGTAGCCTTTAAGTCTTTTGAATACTTTAGAAGAAGCCCTTTAAAAACACTGAAAAAGCTCAGTCATAAAAGGTTCATGTTTTTGGAGATAATGGTAGAAAGCCGAGAGATAGGCACTGAACCAGAACCAAACAACCAGGAGGAACAAGAGCTGAGAAGTAGCTCATACATCACTGTAAAGATGTGATTATATCTGAGGTCGTACGGTGTGGTTTCCTCCCTGCTAAAACTGTTACTTCACTGACTTTTGAACAACATTAAAGTCTCCAGTATGGTTCTCAAACTCAGGGCACAAATGCAGGCAGTGCTGTAAGGGATTTAGGTTTAAATCGTCTAACTCTTTAACCAGACTGTCGACAATTTACACAACTCCTCTGACTAATGCTGACTACTGAGATGATCATGATGACATAACCAAACAAGACTAAAGTCTGTGATGTAGTAGGATAATGTGTGTTTTCAGGGATTCTAGACCATGAAAAGTCTCTTTATATTTTATCTCTTTGACAAGGCAGCACTTTCCTGAAATAACTTACTGTAAAGCAACATGAATCTGCAAAAATACAAAGCAAAGTTGACTCTTAAGCTTTTTGATCAGTAAACTGAAAGGTGAGAAGTAAATGTAGATTTTTTTCTTGACGCTACAGTAAATATGAGAAGCTTAAAATTAGCTAGTGTAGATTTCTTTTAACACTGAAACTTCCGTTGATCTGCAAAGCTTTGTATTCATGTTTCATCATCTTTGTATTGTTACAAGGTTAGCCTTAGGCATATAAAAATAAAGACTCAAACTCCTAGACCTAACCTGAAGTGTGAATTGAAAAAAGACACAGCAGAAAAAAGGGACTGGTTTTCATGCCAGGAGACACTAGCTTGGTGTTGCTGTTGCTGGAAGTGGTGAGCTCAGGCTTTGTTGGAATTCAATTGTAGTCTGGTTGAGTTGAAAAAAGAAAAAATATTCCTACTTCTTTAAGTCTGTGTCTTCACATCCTCTCAGTTGCAGCCATTCACCAAAGTCTAGTGACATCAAAAAATGGCGACACAGCACCGACTTTCCATGCATCCACTGAAATTAAAGACTATCAGACAATGTACATCACATTCTTTATTGTCCACATGAAAACCAGTCCGAAGAAAACAAAAGAAGAGGAACCTACTGGGGTCAACTATTTGGCTTTTCAAGGCCAATGCCAACAAAAAGTAGTTCATCAGACTGTAACCCATATTTGTAACTGATATGTGTTTATTATGATGTACTACATGTGGCAAAAGTACAGCGCACAGTAACACAGTAGAAGCAGGAAACCTTTGGGTGCTTTAATCGCACGCAAGCTTAAGTGTTTCTTAGCTAGTACCCATGTGACGTCTAGCCAATCAGATTATGTTTTACACAGGACATTTGGTGAGACTATGGAGATTAAAAAAGAAGCCAGAGGGGAAGACACCCTTTTCAGTGGAACCAAAGCAATGCACCATTTGATTAATAAAACTTTATTGATTATCTGTAAAATAAAATGTCAATACCGAAACTGCCAAATATTGGCCTTATTAATCGGTCAGGCTGATAGTCGACTACCCCTAATTTTGGGTGTAAAAACTACCTATATCTACTGTAAAACTGGCTGACAGACAAATAAGTTAGTTGAGTTTAAGGCTGTGCCAACAGACCTATGTCAGCCTAAGTCTCTTTCTTTATTCATTATCATTCCTTACACTTTAAATAGTGAATTTGTTATTTTTTTCTTTCTCGATATTCAAATTGTGTGTCCTAAGGAGTGGGGTTTTAGGTTTAAACTACATTTAAATATATAGGATAAAATTAACCCATAAAGAGTAGCCAATGCTTGTGCTAATGGGGATCCTAAAAAAGAAAGAACAAAAGAAAGAATTACATGTAGTGTTGGACGTTGGTTTGTAATACCATTCTGGGCAAGATTCTGGACTCCCTACCTGGAGGACAGAATGCACAACTGACATGTGATATTGTGCAGTTTGTTCTCCCAAAGCCCAAACAGAGTTAGGG
Organism: Cheilinus undulatus; assembly: GCF_018320785.1. Classification (NCBI taxonomy): domain Eukaryota; kingdom Metazoa; phylum Chordata; class Actinopteri; order Labriformes; family Labridae; genus Cheilinus; species Cheilinus undulatus. The sequence goes on along the minus strand of NC_054865.1, from coordinate 26,471,774 downwards.
GAAAAAAACTTTTAGGTTTTACTTGGAGCAATCTGCAGACTGATTTTAAACCATAAAACTTGGATATCCTGAATACTTTCATATCCTGGCAGAAGGTTTTTAAAAACAATGTGTGCGACTGTTATAATGTCTGATTTAGTATTGTTGCTATCATTTTGAGTATATTGTATGAGTTGTATGAGTGTTGTTGTTGAAACTGTCTATTGCTGCTATTCTTGGTCACGTCTCTCTTGAAAAAGAGATCTCTGATCTCAATGGGACTAATTTGGCAAAAAAAAAGTCTGAATTCTGGATTTTCAATAATAAAAGGGAATTGAAATTTTGCCTACGTGAAGCATGCATATCTGACTGCTTTTGATTGGAAAAGCACCCATAGCAGTCTAATTATTGTTGAAAAAGAATAATTTTAGACATATCACTGGAACAAGCCAAATTCAGAATACACAAGCATCAGCCTCCAGTGTTAAAAAGAAGAGGAAGCCAGAACTGTTAAGTGTGAAAAATGTCATTTTCTTAATCATCCACTTGGGGCTTGTTGCAAATGTCTCTTTAGCAGCTATGCTAAAAGGCCTAATTATGGGGCTCGTATGGCTCAGTGGTTAGGTTGCACCCCATCTACTTGATCATCCCAGGTTCAAGTCCGGCCTGTGGCTCTTTCATGTCATTCCCTGTTCTCTTATCCCTGTTTCTGGCTCTATCCACGGTCCCATCTCCCTCTAACGAAGGGAAATAACCCAAAATAGGTCTTAAAAAAGGCCCAGTTTTACAGCTGATATAAACAAGTTTACAGCTGGGTCCAGAAAACTAAAATGCTCTGGCTAGCCCATGTCTTTACTGGCACACATGGTAAAGGGATTGTTTTTTTAAATAACTGCTCTGTTTTGATGTTATAAAGGAAATGGTTTCACTCAGGCTGTGACCATGTTTGAAACTGTCTGTGAGTCTATTGTTATAGTGAATGTGCTGGGGAGCCAACAAAAACTCTGAGCAAAGATAAATCTCGGTCCTGTGTTTTCAAGGTATTACATATTATATAGACTTGATCTGCATCTTCCATTATTAAGGCCACACTTCTGAACATAACCACACAAACAAAGTCAAAACAAACATGAACAGAAATGACTCTTGAAAAACAGGGAACCTGAACTTAAGTGATTGAGTATATGTTTATAAAGCATCAAAGTTTCACACAGTCTCTCCACATGTATCTGATCTAGTGCTAAGAGGATTCTCAGTGTAAACAATGTCTTGTGTGCACATTTACTGCAGATGTATTAGAAAAGGAAGAGATAGCAGACAGGCTATCACTGATGTGTATGTGTCATGTGTCAGTTTACATGTCTCGACTTCCTCACTCAAACTCACTTTAATCTACATGCTCCTGACCTGCTGCTGTTCTGTCACCCTGACATGTTTAACAAATACTGTCTGCCTGGAGCAGGATCCACCCGAGGTGTTGTTGTCTCTCTGCACAGAGGCTGATGGATTACATATGACTTCAAATAACCTGAGCACATTTATATACTCTTATAAATATTTACAAAGACAGACATAAAGAGGCAAATATTGTTGTTGTAAAGATAGAGACACAGTTTTCTTTTGTATTCCAGTGACTTCCTTTTAAACCAAGAGGCCAGATAGACTGTCGACGGGGGAAGTAGACCGCCTCAGAGGTCCCCCCCCAATCACTCAGCACAAAAGCAACAAAACACGCCTCTGTAAATATTTCAGTGGCTTCAGCACCTCATGCAGGGTCCTGCTGCTGGCTGTCTGCTGGTCCTCAGAGTGAGCCTTTGTGTGTCTGTTTTGTGCGGTGCTGCTGGACATGGCTGCTCTGTTGTGGGGAGGCAGCAGTGCCTGCATGCATGCAGCAGCAGCAGAGGAGAGGGATTAGAGCTGAGGTTTCTCTGTGTCTAACTGGCTGCCAGACATGCTCTGCTGCTTTGGCACAGCACACACCATTTACATCATTTAGTTCAGCTTAAAGGGAAAATTTGGTGGAAATAATGTTCAGAGTATTTATTACACTCGGAAAAGGAGGGTTTTCTGTAGAGCTGCAACGTTCTTATAAAAAAAATAGAAGTGGAAGTTTGTTTTGGAGTTGTATGAAAAATACTTTTAAGGATAAAGATGGATTAAAGCAACAGTATGTAGTAGTCATTCATTTAAACACTTCAAACTACATACTGATCACTGCATGTCCTGAACAATTACACTGAAGTATACCTTTGAATAAATGTGCATCCAATCTGATTATGAGTAAATAAAAAACAAGACTAGGTTAAAACCTAGTATATGGCTGACCACAACTATCTGGGATGCCTGTTGAAATGCCTGACTAAAATGTGTGTCCTGGCTGAATTAATTTTTCATGATTATTATTTTTTAGCCAAAGCTATAGTAAGTGGTTACTGAAATGTAAAAATGTTGCCCTCTCTCTCTGTCTAGCTCCTTCTGTGTGTGTGGAGATGAACCCTGAGCAGCATCATCCCCCCTCTCCTCCTGCTTTTCTTCTGCGGCATCTGATTGGTTAAACACTGACACACATCAACTCAGCTGCAGTTAGAGAACTGCGATGAGGATGGGAAGGGAAGGCAACACTACAAGAAAAGGGCAAAAACCTCTCCTCTGCACAAGACAAGCTGTCGGTGTGGCTCTCTGCTCTGGTTTTAACAAGAACAGCAGTCCAGTTCGGCGTAAACTGCGGCGGTCCTACTGCGACATCTAAGCTAACAGCTTACACTGGACAATACGGGACAAGCTCACAGCCATGATTGGAAAGCCATGCCGAAACAGTCCGGGAGTAAAGCAAGAACATTTCTTCTGTCACAGAAAGCTTTCCTTGTTGCTCTCACTGCTAACTGTGATGAAGAAATGTGTTGATCTGGCTAAGGCCAAGCTAACATTCGGCTAGCAGGCCGTTGCGTACAAGCACAACAAGTAACCTTTTCCCCCTCAACTATCACATAGTCAAAGCAGGTCAGCAGAGGAGTGAAAACATCTTTCCCAACATGAAAAGCTTATAGGGTTGTTTTTTTCTTTGTTATACAGAGGCCATGCTAAAGCTATATCTGAGTATTTACAGCAGTAGAGGCAGTCATTAGAGGGCTTTCAGGCACTTACTTACTCAGACACAGTAATTGCCATATGTAGGACCCCAGCAGTCAGCCAAAAATCTTATTAGGTCTGAATCAAACAACCATTCAGAGTTAGCTTACATGTAACTCGCCATCACCGCAACTCTGTGAGAAACAGTTAGGTTTCAGACTTGCATCTTCCATCATCTGTGTGGTTTTTGCATTAATATGTTCATGTTGTTAACTTCCTCTTTGAATACATAAATAACAGATAAATGGATAAATAAAAACATAAAGTACTATGCAGAACTTTTGGCATATCTGGGCCAAAACAGAGGCTGAAGTAAGTTGTGTAACAGCAAAGAAACCCACATGAGGGCGTGATGAAAGGATTTACACAAAACTGGTCATGCTCTGGATGTCCTTGCACCACCAGGACCATTGGATAAGAATTTGTTCAAAAAATATTCAGTCCACACCTTTAGGGCAGAGTAAGGGGTGGATGTGGAGAGTAAGCATGGCTTAGGGTACTGTCTGAAAACCAATGGTGGTCTCCAGGTGTAAAACCAGGGGTGAAAGGCTCGAACAAAAGAAATGCCACTGAGCTTGAACTTGGCTGCCGAGTGGCACGTGTGTGCCATGTATCCAGCTTGACTCTGGCGGCCCTCCCCTGCCCTCTCTGGCCACAGATTTTGACACATAATGCCCTGTGATGAATCTTTTATGCCCTATATGCCAAAGGCCTTGTCTACACAGAGACCACTTAACACGACTGAGAACGCTGTAGTATATATGCCAAGCCTGTAAGTGGTGCTGTAACGCTGCCATGGAAATGCACCAAAAGAGAGAAGAAGATGACAGAAAACTGCCACAAACTTTCTCCTGGTTGCCCTTCTGGCTGTTTTGCGGGGTGTATTTAAGAACATCTGGTGTATGCTGTTCTCTGTGGTGGTAAAGGAGCATCAGATTATGCTGAAAAAGCCATAATAAGCTCAGTAGCTTCTGCAGCGTGAACACAGCCCTGTAAACTGCCACTGTTGTTTTGGCTGGACCCGCGCATGCAGCTTAAGTGGGCTGCTATGTATGACATAATCGTTTCAAGAAAGATGCGATTTGGCTGTCCACACAGAGACGAAATGGGAGGCGTATACAGATTTGTTCACTCTGGGACCTGGTTTCAAAAAGTAGCGTTTATGGCCTCCCAAAACACCATTTTCCATGTGCAGGAAACGCTGATGTGACAAAAAAAACTTTTGTGTATACTCCTGAATATGTCTCTGTGTGAACAGGGCCTAAAACGTATGCATATGAATTTAAATGTACTGGAACAGATAAAAACTGAAGGTAAGCCATGCCACACCCACACTTTGTAAAGAACATGTGCATCCCTTTAACTCATAGTTATATCAAATCTAAGAAATATACACACAAAACCAAAACACAGTTTGTATAATGAAAGCCCAAGTAAAGTATTTAAATTAGGGCTGTCAAAAAACTGATTTTAAACATTATAAATCTCAGAATTTCTATAGTTAATCCTGATTTATCTCCCTTTTTTGTCATATTTTGAAAGTCCACAACCTTGCATATAAAAACAATTTTGTTTCATTTTGTGTTTATGCTCTGTCTTTAACTAATGTTAATCAACTTCCTGTTTGCATACAGACCTTATTTTATTTTGAAAGTAAATAAGAAACTCCCAGATGCAAGATTATGGGTTGCACTTGCCCGCAGAATAAGGGACTTGTTATTGATTGAAAAGGAAATAAAGGAATTGTAAAAAGGTAAATGTTTGTTATCATAAAGCGCAGATGACTCCACTGAGCTGTCTGTGAGTCTTCTTTGAGTGAAATGAGACTATTACGGTGCTTGTACATTTTCTCCACTTACCTGCCAACAGGTCACTGCCATGAGAAATACTGCACATCACAAAAACTAAAAGTTTTGTGATTTTTCCCCAGAAAAGATTATGTAAATGACTGCAGTCTATTTTTATTTTTTAATCAAAAAACATTACCTGCCTAAATGCATGACAAGAACAGCAAAGAAATAAGCTTTACCTCTGTGTCCACAGAGGCTATTAAAATAAAATCCACATTAATCAAAAGTTCCCAACTTTCTTCTTTCTTTAGTTTATCAGGAGATTTATGATTTGCTTTCTTTCGAGAGAACTTGTTCACAATCCAAGATCATTGCCTTAATAAACGGCATCCAGTGTTTTATCATGGATTTGCCCTTGATATGCGCTGTGTCCCTCAGTGCTTCCCTGAGCGGGTCTTCAGGGAGCGCTTTCCAATAAGAGTAATGTCCCCCCTGTGGACGGCCACCATTCAACAATTTACGGGCAGATTACAGATTCTAATAAAATTTTTGCTGCCTTAATTAAAGAATCTGCTCCCCATTTTATGATAGTTCAGTTCCCCTCCACCACTTCTATCCAATCTAATTATTCTGATGTACATAATTAGCATGAGCGGGCCATTGTTGGCCTCATTTGCATATTATATTGGATAATTGAATGAGAGTGGCTGATGATTAAATTAGGGTGAATGACAGATGATTCTGCCCACAGTGTGGAAAAGTTAACAGAATGAGCAGACTGGGAATACAACATGCGCCTCTGAATATTTATATGCTCTGGCGTGGTCACCCCCAGCAGACGCACTCTGCTAATTTAAAAAAATGTGCAGCAGTGCAGCTGCAGAATGCTGTTTCTTCACCTCTGGCTGCTCATTGGTTGCAAAAAGTGGAATGAGGGCAAGGTTGGGGATATGAGAAATACTCTTTTTGATGTTTCAGATGTGTTCCTCAATCACTGGGGGAACACATTTACAGGCTGATAAGACAAATGAGACTAGTGTGGGGAAATTCATTTCCAGGCACTTTCAATGTAAACACAGACTCCTGGTGCCTGCCTGCCTGCCGCATTATGGACAGGATCCACTTCGCTGATGGAGGCTGTCTTGGAAAATGTGGAATGTAGCTCAAATCTGAAAATAACAAATGCAAACATATTAACAACCATGCAATTCTACTTTTAAACACTGTTATGGTTTAAGACCTACTCAGAACTCTCATACAGACTTTCTCCCTTGGGCAAAATTGATCTATTTCTTTACAGTAACATTTATACTATCAGTAAGTTAAAGCTCTTAGAAAAAGTTTTCAACTTACGTTGATTTTGGCGCTCTCTGTGGCCAATTGGTGACTAAGATCTTTGCCTATTTTGCCCTGTACAGGCTGCTGCAAACACAGTCTGTTTCTGCAGCTTGCAGTTAATCACTTCATCTGATGCCTACCCCATGCCAGCAGCTGTTTCTGACATTAAAAAGAACCACATAAAGTTAGTCAATGATTGATTTGATGATCTGGTGTTCTTTTGGCTATTATAAAAAGGCATCAGTATTAATTTCAGGATGTTTCATACCCAGAAAAAAATCCTAAGAGGAGCTTTAATTGCTTTATCAAGATTAAATGTTCATCTTGCTCCACGTATATATCCCATGCAAGGATTTCAGACAGGATAAATGTTTAGAGGGAATATCTGGAGCAGCTTTAGCCTTTCACATGCTAATGTAAGCACTGGCGGCACAAGAAAGCTGGCCTGACCCGGGGGCCAAACGGTGACACAGTCTGCTGATTCAGTGCCGGCAGCCCGGGCTTTGTTTATGTGTGTGCACGAGAAATAATGCATGTCATAAAAAAGGAGAACTTTGAAGGGGAACCACTACTCAGGGATGATAAATGCCCCCTGCTCCTCGGATATAAATAACTCTTCTCAATAGTACAAAACCCGTCTCAGGAGTGACTTATATACCGTCATTTCTACAATAACATCAGTCAGTGTTTCCAGCCTGGTGTTCCTCATGTATTGAATCATCCTCTGGGAATTTTTTAAAGCACTGATGAGGACACAAACTGTATCCATTTTAAATATGTTTGTTTTACAATAAAGAGTTCCACTTTTTAAATAAAAATCAAAGAAAAGTGTTTAGCCTATATGCTCAAAGTAAGTTGTGCATTTCTTCACGTTCATCCTGAATCATGCAGACCGGGCATGAGGCACACTTCACTGATTTACTTCAAGGATCGCCCATTTTCAAACACAATTTGAAACACGTGAAACTCATGTTTGTCTTTGTCTGCCACATACCTTGTAAAATCTCCTCTGTTCTCTGTGTTGTGGTGCACATCACTACACAGAGTGTCGTCTCATTGTCTGCTCAGAGTCATTTCAGGGGGCAGAGGAATTTACACAGTCTCAGGATCTGTCAGTAGGTGGTATAGGAAACTGTAAAGATAAGTCTCTGCAGCAGCTTAAGCTTAGCTTCCTTTTCACGAGAGCTTTCGGCATCTCTCAGATCTCACAGATACAGCCTGACCCCAGCCCTTGCTCTTATCAGAAACCTGACCAGCCTGTGCTTAGAGAGGAAGATGGAGATCTGGTGTGTGGTTGTGTGTGTCTGTGTGTTTCAGGAAATCTTTCAGCACTTAAGGTGTCTGTTGTTGAGCATGTCTTCAATCGAGGTGCAAAAGATGTTCTTAGATTTGTAACTTCTTCTTTGCCTATGGAGTCTTTTGTCTTCTAGGGCTAATATTAGCATTTATGGTTTTGATGATGATGATAGGGGATGATAATATGAACTATAGCAGATGGAGTAAAGCAGTTTAGAGATTAAAATTAGCGATCTAATGGTAATGCTAACTTTAACAGTAGCAGTTTGAGTCAGGATCCACAGCAGTGGGCCCCAGCCATGATCCAGAGGAACCTATAAAACAAGGAAGCTCAGGAACTATCAGGAAAAGCTATGGTTAGGAACATTATCAGTTTACAAACTCCCATCCTCAGCTTCTATGTATAAGATCTAGTGAGTTCCTTATTCTCAGGGGAAACAGGTGTAGTTACGTTGGTTAAGTTACTGAAAGCTCTGGGTGTGAGCAGAAACAATATGCATGGGATGATGCACAGATAGAAAATGCAACACAGTTCTCATCTTCTTCCTGAAAAGCATAGGATCACTGTGACTGCACTGCTTCATGTCTTTGAATGTTCAATCTATGATTGTTGAATTTTCAGTGATGATTAGTTTTATTTGACACTTTATCAGAGCGGCTACTCTGGTGGAACAGCCATGTAGCCTAGTTTGTAGAGCAGGAGCCCTGTGACAATAGCTGCTCTCTTTATTGCTCTGGTCACCAGATCGACTCCTGACTCTGCCACTGTTTTGGTGTGAGCACTTTATCTTCCCACATCTCCTTTCTCTCTCCAGCTGTCCAATCACACAGAGACAAAAAAAAGCCCCCCAAATAATAATGAAAAACATTAGATTCTGGTTTCAGCTAAATTGCACCAAACAAAAGTACAGCTAAGGCTGGTGAGGTTGTCTGAAGTTGTGCTGACAATTTGTCATGATTTAAGTATTACATTAACTTAATTAATAATGGTGATTAAATATGTCAGTGAATAAAAAGTTAAAGGAGCATCAATGTAAGAATAAGTCGTTCCTCAAGGACATTAACATCTGAACCAAAATCCATGGCAATACATCTCAAAGTTGATGACAATTTCACTCATCACCACAAACTTAACCCTCATGGAGGCAGTCGATAAAATGTTGCTAGCTTTTCTTTAACTCCTTTAAGTCTACGAGGAAGTGACCATCGTCGGTACTTCTGAACCTGGAAAGCAGCAGGTGTATGAAGGATCCAGGCTGAGATGCTCAAGGCGGGTGATGAAACCTCCCTCCTGTGATTACACACTCTCAACTGCTCCGTATGGAGAATAGGCATCATCCTTACTGGAAGAGGGGCATTGTTGTTCCAGTCTTTGAGGGAAAGGGTGATGTGTGAGAGTGTAGTAAATACAGAGGTATTAAACTTCCCTCAGTGCCAGGTAAGGTCCTCGCACTGATACTGCTGAACAGAATCCATGAGCCGCTGCAGCCTGAACAGTTGGGCTTTATGCCTAAGAGATGTATAGTAGATGCCCTCTGGAGGATCCTGAAGCTCCACAGGATCCTTCGTTTACTCATCCAGCTGATGTCTGCCCTATATTCTGGAGTGCTGTGAAGTGTGGTGGCTCCATCTCTGACTTCTTCATTGAATTCTGGGGTGAGGCAGGGTGTGTCTTAGCCCCTACACTCTTCAGTACCTAGACTAGATAAACAGGCGGGTAACAGGGTGTCATTTGTCAATGTCCAGATCACTGATCTGGACTTTGCTGATGATGCTGGGATCCTTGTAGGAACTGTAGATGTCCTTGTGGGGATTCTTAACTTGCTGAAGCGTTGGGGATCTACGTCTCCCGGGCCAAAACAAAGATCCTGCCATCTGGGGATGCCTTGGATGCTGCCATTGAATCTGTGTCCGTGAATGGTGAGAGCATGGAAGTTGTAGAGTAGTTCACCAGACGCCGAGGGTGACCGGGTGCGTCTTGGAGAATACCTGGAGAGATGGGTCATGGGCCTGGCGCAGGCCTCGAGGATGACCATCAGGAGGCCAGAGTAGTACAGTTTAACGTGGCGATGTGCCAAACTGGCATATACTCCCATACCTGACCTGACCTGAATATGCTGCAGCAAACATCTGCACAACTTCATTCAGTTCTAGTAAATCTCTAGATTTATAAACATTCCAGTGCTTCTCCAATCCCTGAAATCTCAATCAGAAAAAGTCTGCTGCAGTTACAGGCAGACTGTCAGGCTGTGCAGCAGAGACATCATTTTCCTGTTTCTTGGGGGCTGCCACCACTCCACATCCATCCCCACGGCCCTGCTGGGCTCTCCGCTCTTTGCTTTATGTGTTTCCCTGCAGCAGGCACTTGACGAAGGACAATTTGTTTGGATGTTTAATGCTGTGGCAAAGGCTGCTGGAGGATTATATGCGATGGTCCAGTGATTTGTGGTGGCTGGTAGTGGGTCGGAGTAAGCATGTGTGTCAGTGCGAGTGAGGGGAGTGTGTGTGCAAACATGCAGTTGGCATGTGTGTCAGTCTTTGTGAGTGTTTGTGTGCAGTTCCAAGTTTTTGCTCTAACGCAGATGTAAGCTGTCTTCAGCCCTGCTACTTCAGAAATCCTACATTTATAACAATAATGTTGTGTATATATCTTACAATAGAACATATATTACCTGCTGAAAGATGAATAATCTTTGAATTCCATTGTTTTTAGATTAATGAAAGCCTTCTCCTGCAGGGTCTTTTATATGTTTTGGCAGCTGGGAGAATCATTGACTTATCCTGTGAAGCTTCACACTCTGAAAACTTAAAGCCAAACGCTACTGTGAGCTTTCCCAGATCTCCACCTGACAGGCCTTACTGACACACGAGCAAACGGGTGCACAAGGAGCAGTGGGGGCACGCTGCTTTACCACTATTTCATCTTTCACTGTAAGCCATATGTTTATGCACTTCTTGCTTTCTTTGTGGCATTATTTTTCTTCTACCTACATTTAAAAAGAGGCACAGCATTTCTTCGTTTTACATTAATTTGCTAAATTATCCACATGGCCTAGGCCCATTTCTGCCTCATCCATGACATAGCCAAATAACCATGGTTATAAAATCCGATGTTTACTTTATTTCAGTATCAGTGTTTCTTTTAAATGCTGCCCAGTTCTTGGGAAGATGAACCTTGGTGTTCTTTCATCCTCAAAAGAGCAAAGAGATCAGCAGTTATATGTCTCCACTGTTGTCTAAAACATCTTGTGACAGCCTTTCATTTGATCCATTGGAGCCCCTTTGAACGCTGCTGTAGAACCCGGTCCTGAAGGGCTTCACCCGCAGATGATAAAAAAGTGAATTATTGGTTTGTTTATCATGCTCTTTAAACCTAAAGTGCATTATTAAACAGAGAGCACATTAAAAGGGGGGTATTGTTAAAAGTGTTTTAGAAATCTTGTAAATCCCAGTAATTTATGTCACTGTGTTGGAGGAGGTTCACCCCAGCCTTCTGGTTTTAATTTGGTTTAGGCTCTGCTCTCTGGGATGTGAACCTGTGATGCTGCCCTGCTTTCCCAGACACTATCTGACCTATGTGACCCCACTGTAGGGCAGTGATGGCCTCAAATATAGAGAATAGACTTAAAAACCAAACTGATATTTGGATCAAGGGGGTAGCAGAATGCTGTTATGTGCTGTTATAGATAAGGTTGATTGGACTTTGAACAAAACAATTAAATTAAAAGCAATATTTTTATGAAACACATCAAACATAATGCCACCATCTCATTTTCTGCTTTTTACTACAATTCTCTCAAAGAATGTGTCACATATTACCAATGAAGGGCAAGTTACTGAAATTAGTAACTAATGTTACAGGCTAAACCCAGGTAAATAAACAAAGCCAGAAACTAAAGCCCTAACATCCAGTGTATTAAAGAAAAGGTAGGAAGAAAATACTGAACTGGTTTTTAGTATAGTAAACACAGGCTGGGTAAACTCACCTGCACACCAGCGTCGTCTGGGGCCTCCGGCCTACTTCGCTCTTGAAGTGTCCCATGGTCCAGCAAGCTCAAGCTTAGTTACAGTTTAGTTTTAGTCCAGCTGGGTTTTGATAAAAAGAAATGACAAGTTTTATTCAAGTCCATGGGAACTGATTTGCTGTGGAATCCGAGTTAGCACCTACTCCTTCTCTCTGTGGCAGTTCCCCCTCTACCTCAAGTCCCCGAGTCTTGTGAAGTCATTTAAAGTTGATACAGTCGCAGCTTCGTGCACACTGCTGGCATGGTGCATTCAAGACTGCTGGACATTCCAACATAGCTTAACCCAGTGTTTATTTCCTACATGAAAACCAGTCCAAAACAACTGACAAAGAGAAAAGAAAGGAAAGGAAGAGGAACTCTATCATGCTTGTCATTCCTAACACTAGTTACAATTACTAGTTACTACTATCAAAATGTAACTGAGTTACTGCATTGTAAAAGTATCACTAAGTTTGAAAAGTAACTCATGGGTTACTTTTTGTGCTTCAATACTCATTATTATTATTATAATACTCAAAACAAGTGCTTTAAATTTTTTTTGTAATTGTAACGGTGTTAATGACTTTAAAGAGAAATGTGTTACACTACTAGTAACAGAGTTACTGTAAACGCATTATTTAGTAACATGCTACTCCCAACACTTCTTATTACACAAGAAAAGAACATGTTCACATACAAATTAGTTTAGTTCACATAGAAAAAAGAAGGAAAATAAAATAAAATAAAACCAGAAAAGGCTGTGCAGAGAAAACAGGCTGTTAAGGGCACATTCACACCAGAGCTGTTTGGTCCACTGTAAATGAATTCTGGTCCATTTTCCTGGATAATCCGGTTCATTTGGAGTGGTTTCAAAGCTCATACAAACTCTGGTGCGGACCAAACATGCAGACTCTGGTCTGCTTAAAAACAGGGGCCTCAGTTCACTTCTAAATAAACCCTGATGCAGTTCATTTGGGGTGTGACAGCAAAGTGGACCGACTTGTTAACCAAAGGCATAAGGTGGCACAAAGCATGATGATTTACAGATTTATATGTGAATTAATACACTCAAATACATGTCAGTACCTCGCTTGGCATCTGAGTAGCCATAGCAACTCGTTGTAGTCTCTCACTCACATGTTGGCTCGCCTTTTTCTTCGGTACTGATTAATTCGTCTTATGTTAAGAACGACATGCTGGAAACCCGGTGTTTTTTCATGTTTTTGTGGAAAAAAGACAGACGGAAGGAGAAGGATTTCCAGTTTCATCTTCTCCTATGTCTCCTTTCTTCTTCGACGCTCTTTGTTTGGGATGACAGCGCCACAAACGTATGGTTTGGTATGTTTGACTAAGGGTAACGTGAACGCGAACCAAACCATAGGAAAGTGCAACAGTGATGTAATTTGAGTCCTGAACCAAACAGAGTCCTCTGGACTATGAGGTGTGAAAATGACCTAAGAGTGCACAGCAATGACATATATGGGCCCATATTTTGGCCATTTGGCGTATTATTGATTTATTTGTATTTATTAAACCAGGAAAACCTCATTAAGATTAAAAATCTCATTTATAAGCGTGTCCTGGCCAAGACAGGCAGCAGCACAGTTAACAAAGACACTTAAAATACAACAACTGATCCATCAAGAATCCAAGATATAAACAGCACCCGCCCCAATAGTACGAGAGAAGCACAGGAAATAAACAAACTTAGGGTACGCTGCCTGCCTTCTCTGTCATGTGGTAGACCAAAAGTCAGAATAAATCCTGGTATCCAGATAAAGTTAAGGGTGCATCATACAAAACAAGTAACTTCCTTTAGTCCCAAAAGCTCTATAACTCAAGAAATTGTTGTTAAAATGCCCTATGTAGATTCTGCTTATCTCCAAAGCTGACATACTGTATTGTGTGTTCAGTTTTCTGTTAGTTACATTTGACATCAGCTGTGTTGTTTTCTGTTTCTGTGTCTGGTAGACTCCAAGAAACCAAACTAGTGTGCCTTCATGATCCCGTGACCCATATTGGCTGAGTAATGAGTTAATAAAGCAACCTGAGGCTTCACTGGCTGTCTGCAGAAAGACTCACTCTCTCTGTTAGGCTGAACTGAGGGATCATTGGTTTTGCAGAAGTATTGTCATTACTTAAAGTCACAGACAAACTGAATTGTTGCATGATAACATAATAAACAAAGTGGCATCATTATACTACCGGGAACATGAATCTCTGAACCAAACTTCATAGTAATCTGTGTTTAGAAATTTCACTTTAAAAAAATCCTTCTGGTTGCATCCAAGCAGCAACCTCTGGTCCTGAAAAATGAAGCTAATGCGGAAGTGCAAAAAATTGTAATACCGCGAGAGTCCACTTGAGGCTGGCTGCAGGAACCCCAGAAGTCCCGTCTGGACACCTGTTAAACAGCTGTTTTTATGCTACAAATAAGCGGTTAACAGCCTGGTTCATAAAACCAAACGTATCTCATTAGCTAATGTCTTCATGTGCTCTCACTGTACAGGGGCTGATATTTTTTGTACCACAATTGTTTAGATCATATTTAGGAAAAACTCACTGCGGACTGATTGGCGCATCTCATTTGATTGACAGATAGCTCGGCAGGCAGAAGCTACGTTTCTGTCAACCAGAATGCTAGCTGGCTAGCTGACAGGAAGTTGAGCTAAGTGGGCGGGCTGTTAGGGTGATCCAAAGTTTGGTTGTGACCGTGATATGGAAGGCGCTGCAGTTTGGCTTCAAGAGCTGTTTGAGTCTGCCTAATGTGAGCAGACAGCTGACGTCACACAGGGTTTGTCCAATCCTTTCTACAGTCCATGGTTACGTCAGAGGAAAAGTCAGAGGCTGGTCAGTTTTAGTAGGTTATATCACTGGCGCTGCATGGAAATGTGTGACCGAATTTGTGACAAACTTTAGAAAAGACTAAATGCCTCAAATTATTCAATAAAATCTCCAAAAGGTCAACCTGCATACTGCATCATTTTTATTTAAAACAGGCATCATAGTATGTAATAGGCACAGGAAATGTAATGTTCATTCAATATTGGTGTACACACTTACAAACACATGATAGAGGCTGTTACTGGGTACATTTAGATCTCCTTCTAGTTTGAACCGTCTTATTGTCTATATCCTGCTCTTGGTCCACATGGATATTTGCCTAAATGACCTGATGTAGGTGAAAAAGTTTCAACAATGAAACTTACTTCAAGAACTGATGGGAGTTTTGCTGAGCAAACCTTTTTTTTTCTTTGTTACGGTGAGTCCTCACTTAGTCAGTATATACCAAACCATGGTTAACCTTTGCCTCCTGACTAATACTGAAGGATAACAAACACATAACTTCCAGACATTCAACACAGATGCATCACACTGTAATGTTGCAAAGCTGCAGCAGGGACCCAGCCTGGTCTGGGTGTAGTCAGGGACCAGGAACCTGCTCAGGCCCCTGGGGACCCCCTGGCAGAGGCAACAATGGGTCAGAGCCCCTTCTTTGTGTGCTCTCCCTCCTTAATCAAACTAGGCAGAGGAGTGATTGGATTTTAATTCTGCTGGGCCCGCTGTAATGGTGTGATGGACGGGGACTGGTGAATTGGAGCAAGATGTCAGCCCTCGGAGGCCTCCATTAATGATATTGCTTCATTTCTTAAAGTGGCAGGGACGCCTTGGGATGAGGGGATCACTGCAGTTGGCAGGCAGACACCAGCCTTTTCAGTTTTAGCCTCTTTCTCTTTTTCATTTCACTTTCTGTATCTTTGATTGAGTTGGGAACATTTGTGCTGTCTTTTGTGCTACCAGAGTGTTAGGGAATATTTCTTGAGCTGGTTTCATTATTTCTGTGAATTCAGACAGACCAGTAATACTGTATATTGCTCAGTTCTCCCATGATATAGGGGTGAATTTGAGCTTTTTTCTCAGGTTCTCAAGAGCTATTTATCTTGTTAGCTTGGGATAGTAAGTTGAGTTCCTATTTTAACAACTTGATTTCAGTTTAGGTCATTATCACTGTAAAAACAAAACTTCCTTTTTTTTGGGTAATGACTTAAATAGGTCAAAATTCTGAGAAAACAACCAGAAATCTCTTGTTATCACAGAAACATAAAATATAATCTTTGGATTCATAAAAACTTTGCAAATATAACAAGTGGACGTCTGTGCTGTGTTGGCCAGAGAACGATGAGGCTGTGAATTTAGCAGGATTAGTTTGCCTATGACTTTACTGTATTCACTCTAAAAGTATCCCTCTCTTCATGTCAGTCATCTAAATTATTTACAGATAGGTTGCAAAAGCTGTTATAGCCATGGGCGGCTGGTATAAATGAACTTGGAGGGCTAACACAATGAAGATGAGAGAGCAACAATAAAACAACTTATATCTTCTCATTTTCAGTTTTGATTGAGCCGGGAGTAGCAACTAAACTGTTACAATTAAAAGCACGCACTATCTCTATTGGGCTTATTTTAGTAGCCTGAAAGCAGGTGTAATGGTCTGTCCCCCTGATCTGCTGATCATTTGGTCTAAATTCATTTACTCACAGACACGACTGTAGTGTTACAGGCTGTAGAGGTACAGATGAACTAATTAAACATCTTAATAAACAATCTGCTAAAACTTAATTATAATTAAATACATTAGTTAAGCATTTCTATAGAACAAAAAGTCAAGAAACTTGTGTTTGGTTGATTATTTCTATGTTGTACAGGCTTTCAGACAGTATAAGATATATTGCCAAGAAGCACTGTTACAGAAAAGAAATAATCAACACGCAGTTCCTTACTTTTTGTGCTAAGTTTAGTTAACTCTTCATCCATACAGCATTATTAATTAATTTATTGTTATCGGGCTGTCAAACAATTAAATATTTTGGTTGCAATTAATGTCAGATTTTCTGTTGTCTATCACCATTAATCTCCCCTTTTTTGTTGTATTTTGAAATTATGCTGTTTGCATTTGAAACGTTTTTGTTTCATTTTGATAAAGACAATAGCTTCAGGTTGTCACTCGTTATAGTTAAATTTCAAAGGTGAAAATTAACTAAACAGTTACTAAATTACTGTGACTGAGTCGTGTTTTTTTTGGGGGGGGGGGGGCTTTTATGAGTACATTTTGAAATATGTACTTTTACTTGTACTTGAGTTTTAACCAGAGTAACTATGGGTATTTTTACTTGAGTACAAAACTCTTGTACTTTTTCTACCTCTGTTGACTACACAGTAGCACATAGAGAGAGAATTTACCCACATTAAATTCCAAAAAAGCTTTTGTACATAGCAAAAAACTGGAGTGTTGATACCTCTACCATAAAAATTTCAGAGCTGTGTTATTTTAACTCTATTCTGAGTGAAATGGTCTTTGACAGTGAAAGTTTTTTGACAGTGTTGATCCACCAGTGTTAGTTCAACTCTGTAAAGAGTCAGTTGATCTAAGCTCCGCCCACTGCAATTTAAAATCTGGGGGGATGTGTGGGCAGAGTGTTTAGAATTGTTTATATGTGTTTAGTTGTGTTTGCCTGTTGTACAGTGATCCCTGCTGGGCTCTTTTGCTCATGTTTCTTGTGGATTCTTGTTGTTTTTGATGTGAGAGACAATTGCACCACGAGTGAAGTTATCCACTGAGTTAGAGCTCACTGTGACTGGTTGCCACTAGTGCATATTCTTCATCAGTATGAATTCTCTTGCTATGAGGTTAACTATTGAGTTCTTTACAGAGGAGGGTTGCTACAGCTCTATCACACTATAAAATATTAAACACTTTTAAAAGCGTAGTTTAACTATATGTAGTGTTGGCCAATAAAGCACTTCTGAAGTGTTAAGTTTAACTCTGTGTGAGTTTAATTAACACTGTCAATTTGCTGTATATTTAACTTAGAGAGATGTGACTTTACCTGAACAACCTGGTTGGACATCTAGTCTCCTGTTGTGGTTGAAGACAGTATGAACTTCTTTGGATTATCATTAAAACTTGTTCTTCTTCAGTCATATACATATTTAAACTTGATGCCAGAAACACATTTTAAATAGTCTGGACCGGGTCACCTCTTCTTTTAACATGACTGTTAGTGTGGGAACTGAGGAGACCAGTTTCTGTCATTTTGAAAACTGATAAAGAGACATAGTCTAACTTTTTTTCTAGCAGGGAGTATTTAACAGTGGCCCATGAATAATGACAGCTTTTCAATGAAACTGGAAGTAATTTTCTGTCATTGCGTAAGACTCTATTGACTCACAGTGTCTTCATCTGACAGGAGCAGTATATCAGAGCCTTCAACATCT
Organism: Cheilinus undulatus; assembly: GCF_018320785.1. Lineage (NCBI taxonomy): Eukaryota > Metazoa > Chordata > Actinopteri > Labriformes > Labridae > Cheilinus > Cheilinus undulatus. Next base: position 26,453,962 of record NC_054865.1, on the reverse strand, counting down.
TAGTTTCGGCTTTGTATGCTATAATTAAAGTTCATCTCAGCTCCATCCAAACTCCCGAGTCAGAGGGTTAATTGAACTTGGGCACTAAATCTAAAACACAACAACTTCCTGAAAACATTCTTGAACTTCTGAACCGACTCTGATGTGACCCTGAGGAACGCCGCAGTGTCTCCCGCTAAAACCTTTTGATGCCATCTCTCATCTTAAGTGAGTCATACCCTCTGCCTCACTGTTTGTTTCCTGTGACACATGTTTGTCCTCCTCCTTCATTTAATGACACTTTAGTTCTGTCAAAGGAGGAGGATTGGGGGGACACAGGTGAACCCTCATTGTGTTTTATAGAGAGTCACTGTAGAGTAGGGGGCGGCTCCGGCCTTCCTCTCCTCTGCTAATGGGTGTTGGTGTGTTGTGTTTTCACAGCAGATTTACGCGTGGGTGGGGCGCTGTGATTTACAGAGCTGTGACACCGTCTCAGCAGCCAGGACCGGAGAGGCTGATTGCTGCTCTCTGTGTGTGTTCCAGGTGAGTCTGAGGTCTGCCCTCCATACAGGCACGCACGTACATACAAACAGAGGGAGCAGCATGCTCAGAAACTGCAAAAATGGGAACATGCTAGACCCTTGTTGTGTAATAATAACACACAAAATGCTACTGCTGCAGAGTCCTGTCTTTAGGTTCACCTACATGCAGTAAAATCAGGACATGTTTGACTTCCATGCACTTACTGAACCTTTTCTAGACCGGCCTATCCCAAACTTCAGTACCCTGCGGCCAAGTTTGAGACCCTATTTTCCAGGGCCCACTAAACCTTTGTACAACCATAACATAAGGATTGGATATTTACATTTTATTTATCATATTTTTGTTTCATAAACAAAGAATTTCAATGTGAATTCTTTGTTTCAGAGACATTAACATTACTCAAAAGTGTTTGTGGCCGGAAAGTACGATTAACAGGATGCTGCCATTTATTTTGTTTAGGCATCTGCAAAGACACTTACATTTTCTGTTCTTTTTGAGTTTGCGTTTCAACTTCTTTCAAGTAATTTTTATTATTTCAAATATTTTTAGGGTGTTTTAATAAGAGAGGGTGTTTTATTTGAGGGTGTTGTTCTCTTATTTAAGGGGTTCTTCAATTTTAAGCGTGTTTTTCAGGTATTTATGTGGTAGCTGTTTTGTTGGTTTTTCAAGGTTATAGGTTGTTCTTTCAATTTTTAAGTGAATAATTCTTATTTTAAGGATGTTTTTATCGAAGGGGGGCTTTAATTTAAATTTTTGTTCTCTTGATCATTTCTAAGGGTGTTTTCTTTTATCAGGATGTTGTTTCTCTTGAGGATATTAGTTTCTTTCTCAGGTTGTTGTATAGTGTTGCAGGTTGTTGTGATTTCAGGATGCTGATTTGAAGATGTTGTTTTGGGGTGTATTTTATTTCCTCAGATTGTTGTCCTTTTCTAAGATGTATTCTTCATAGGTTGTTTATTCAGGGTCTTTTTTGTTGTTCTCTCTGTTATAGTGTTGTTGTTGTTGTTGTTTTTGTTTTTCAAATTTATTGTTGTTGTTTTTTGAGGTAGTTGTTTTTTCCAGTGTAGTTGAGGTAGGTTGTGGTTTAATAGTGTTAAATTACTTTCTTTCTGGGATTCTTTTTTCACCAGTGTTACACTTTTACAGGTTTTAGAATTTTTTTTTTTTTTGGTAATTTTCTCTGGTGTTTTTGGGTGTTTTTCTTTATTATTTTATTTTATGTTATTGGCATATTGTTCTTTATTTTTTTGGTTGCTGACGATTATTTGTTTATTTATCATTGGTGAGTTTTTGTTTGTGTGTGTGTGGGGGGGGTAGTTACATTTACAGTTGTTCAGATTGTTTTCTCTTGTTTGATATTTTTAAAACTATTATTATCATTCATATTCATGTTTTTATTCAATTTTATTTTGGGGGGCTCTTTCTTTTGTTCAGTTAGGGCAGCTGATAAGAAAAAGGAAACATGGGGGGAGAGAAAGAGTGGGGGAAGACATGAACCAAACAGCACCAGGAATGGGAATCGATCCCACAGCCATTGTGTAGAGGACTAAAGCCTCTGTTAATGGGCGCCTACCCACTGAACCAGTGTTCATTTTGGCAGCTATTTTTAATTTTAGTCTTAGTCTTAAGACGAAAAGTCTTACAGTTTTAGTCACTTTTTAGTAATTTCTACCTTTTTTAGTTTTTGTCTAGTTTTAGTCGACAAAAACTTAAAAACATTTTAGTCTGGTTTTAGTCCATAAAAGTCCTCACGTTTTAGTCTTTACCAAGCATTTATTTTCTTGCCTTAATCTGGTACCAAATCATGTTAGTGTGTTCTCTGCACCCTGCCAAACCTGGGGTCCCTGCTTTCTACAGCTGAGAGGCAGAATAGATACAGCTGCATTGTTTTTTGACAGATTTACCCACAGTGGAGAAATATCACTGATTTTGAATGTCTGATTAAAACTACATTACATTTTAGTCTGGTTTTAGTCATCTTGATGAAAACTAAACTTACTTTTAGTCAGTTTCAGTCAACACAGATCATTTTTTGGCTAGTCTTAGTCTAGTTTTTGTCATGGAAAAAAATGGCTGTAGACGACTAGTTTTAGTCGATGAAATTAACACAGAACTGAACCATGTTGATGGTGTGCTTGTAAGGATGTTTTCAACTGGGCCTCTTTTCTGTTATTTTTTTCCCTTTTTTCATGCTGTTTTTCTATCAGTAATGTTCTTTTATTTGGTAAATTTATGAAAAACAACATATAATGGCAGATTTGAATGTACTTTTTGGCATCTGCTTAGTTCTGTTTTCAGATTCAAAAACTGCCAACACAACCACTCAAAAAGAGAAAAGCTACTTTAAAAATCATTATTTTTTTTCTTAATGCATCTGCCCTACTGCACCTGCTTTTAGAAGTTTCTTATTTACTCCTTGTGTCAGTTTCCCATAAAACCAGCATTTATTCTCCTGGATCGATAGCGCACAAAAAAGCTGATGAGAGATGTTGACACTGGCCTTTCATTATCAGTGTAACCTTGGAGTGGAGCAGATTCTTGTCACTAAATGTTAAATTGGCCATTAACCAGCTGGGATAAATTGCCACCTTAAATCCCAGGTGAAAACTGGGTGGAGAAACATGCAAACAGAAAACAACTAATAATATAACAGAGGGCAAAAGTCTTTCTTGGTGTGGGTTAAAGAAAGAAAAAGGATATTTTGTCTTCTGTTGGTTTTTCTTGCCTTTAGTAATTTCATACTCACTGAGTAACTTCACACAGAGCCATGCTGAACCCCACACAGCTTATTCTTCATTTCCATGTCATTCTCTATGATTCAATCGAACATAAGCTATTGAGACCCTCAGCACACTCTTTGTTGTGTCTCCACTCAAGTGCAACACTTTTCTCTCCCCCTCCTCCCCTCTTTATTTTTCCCCTCCAGCAGAAAAAAAAATCCTCCCAGTCCAGACTCTGCCTTCAGTCAGCCTGACAGAAAAACTTCCCTGGAGACTTCTGGACTTGAAGTTGGTCCTGGCAGTTCCTCTGCTGGTGGCCCCCACAGGAGGAGCAAGGTCACAGTGGACCTGAGAGTGGAAACTTTCACAGAGCCTCCACAGAAATCCCACACATTTACTTCTACACAGTGTTTGGTGGTTTCACCAATTTAACGGTCTGAGGACTATTAATTCTAATTCAACAGGAGACTCGCCTTCTTTCCCTAAGTATTTTCAAATACTTTGACTAGTCTCTGTAGACAACACTGCACTGCACTGATGGGGCTCACATGTTCAGTTTAAGACACCGTCATGTTCTGTAGAATTAGCTGATGATGTTAGAGGATTACTGAGCTGCACTTGAAAATAAATAGAAAAACACATTCCTTTGAAATATTCAGGTTTAGTAGAAATAAAGACGACAGCTCATCTTCAGATTTCACCAAAACTACACTGAATGAAAGTGATGCATGTACTCTTAAATACAGCCTGGGGCACAGATGGCCCAGTGGTTAGATCTCGCCCTGTCCAAGTGGGCAGCCCGGGTTCAGGTCTGGTCTGTGGTTCTTCGCCACAAGTCATTTCCCACTCTTTCATCCCTGTTTCAGGCTCCATCCATGTTCACATCTCTCTCTACTAAAGGCAAAAAAAAACCCCAGAAAATCTTCTTAAAAAAAAAAATAATGCCACCTATCTACATAGTGTCACATGATGTCTTCTTGTGTTATGGCTTTCTAACATAGAAAGATCACAGTCCAGGAAAAAGCTTACACTTTTCGAAAGAAAGAAATTAAATGAACTAATGTGACTAAATAATGAACCAGTCATATGACAGGTACATCTAAAAAAATTACAATATCATGAAAACGTTCAATATTTTTGTCACTCATTTCAGAAAGTTTTTTTTTATTTCAAGCCTTTATTTCTTGAAATGTTGATGATTATGGCTTACAGATGATGAAAGCCCAAAATTCAGCATCTCAGAAAATTAGAATATTACATAAGATCAATAAAAAAGGATATTTTAAACAGAAATGTCAGGCTTCTGAAAAGTATGTTCATTTCTATGCCTTCAATACTTGGTTGGGCCTCCTTTTGCATGAATTACTGCATCAATGCAGCGTGGCATGGAGGCGATCAGCCTGTGGCACTGCTCAGGTGTAATGGAAGCCCAGGTTGCTTTGATAGCAGCCTTCAGGTCATCTGCATTGTTGGGTCTGGTGTCTCTCATCTTCCTCTTGACAATACCCCATAGATTCTCTATGGGGTTCAGGTCAGGCCAGTTTGCTGGCCAATCAAGCACAGTAACACCATGGTCATTGAACCAGCTTTTGGTACCTTTGGCAGTATGGGCAGGTGCCAAGTCCTGCTGAAAAATGAAATCAGCATCTCCATAAAGCTTGTCAGCAGAAGGAAGCATAAAGTGCTCAAAAATGTCCTGGTAGATGGCTGCGTTGACTGTGGACTTCAGAGAACACAGTGGACCAACACCAGCAGATACCATGGCAGCCCTAATTATGCCTGACTGGAGAAACTTCACACTGGACTTCAAGCAACGTGGATTCTGTGTCTCTCCACTCTTCCTCCAGACTCTGGGAGCTTAAATTTCCAAATGAGATGCAAAACTTCCTTTCATCTGAAAGGGGACTTTGGACCACTGAGCAACAGTCCAGTTCTTTTTCTCCACAGCCCAGCTAAGACGCTTCTGACTCTGTCTCTGGTTCAGGAGTGGATTGACACAAGGAATGTCACATTTGTAGCCCATTTGTGCGTAGTGGCTCTTGATGCGCTGACTCCAGCCTCAGTCCACTCCTTGTGAAGTTCCCCCAAATTCTTGAATAGATTTTGCTTGACAGTCCTCTCAAGACTGTGGTTATCCCTTATGCTGGTGCACCTTTTCCTACCACACTTTTTCCATCCACTCAACTTCCTATGAATATGCTTGGATACAGCACTCTGTGAACAAGCAGCTTCTTTAGCAATGACCTTTTGTGGCTTACCCTCCTTGTGGAGGGTGTCAGTGACTTTCTTCTGGACATCTGTCAAGTCTGCAGTCTTCCCCATGATTGTGTAGCCTACTGACCCAGACTGAGAGACCATTTAAAGGCTCAGGAAACCTTTGCAGGTGTTTTGAGTTTATAAGCTGATTAGGGTGTGACACCATGACTTTCCAGTATTGAACTTTTCACAATATTCAAATTTTCTGAGACACTGAATTTTGGTTTTTCATTATCTGTAAGCCATAATCATCAACATTTCAAGAAATAAAGGCTTGAAATATTTCACTCTATGTATATATGGGTTTCATTTTCTGAAATGAGTGACAAAAAATATTGAACTTTTTCATGATATTCTAATTTTTTGAGATGTACCTGTACTGTGACATTCAAACAGGGACGTCACTAGGACTGACAGACAGGGGGGGCTTAGCCCAAGGGTTGCCGGAAGTGCATTTGGCAATTTTTTTTCACATCTTAAAAGGCTTCATTAATTAATTAATCATTAGTTGTAGAGCATTTATCAGAACGTACCCCAGTATCTTTTCTTTCCCTGCTTTCCTTCGTGAAAGACCCTCCACTTATCCTTTCCTTAGCCTTCAGGGCTTCGGGGAACTTCCCGTTTTTCAAAGAGATATTTTTGGCTTTTTGTACCTTTATTTATAAAGGGTGACGGCAGATTGAGTCAGAAACAGGGATGAGAGAGTGAGGGAAGACATGCAGGACAGGAGCCACAGGCCAGACTTGAACCTGGGCTGCCTGCGTACTTGGGGCACAACTAAACCATCAGGCCATCTGAGCGCTCTGGTCTTACTTTTTTTAAAAACAACAGTCCAATCCACTTTTATTAGTCAGTATTTAAATGTCTGTATGGTTGGGGGTGAGTTTATGGAAAATATGTTGGAAGACATAACCTTTAATGCATTTAGTCAAAAATAAATGTGGTCTATAATATCAAAAATATAGTCTCATACCTCCTCTCTTTCTTCTTTAAGGCCGTCCATGCTTTCTAAATCAAACTATTTGATACATATTGATGTTACAGCATGCTTTAATTAATTTAGTCAATGTTTTTACTGTTGGGGGGGGCTGAGGAATATTTTCGGATGGCTTCCATCATGGAGGAAAAAAACCTTGTTAAGGCGTCACACAAATTTATGATCATTGTCAGTCCATTTTATCCCTGTCAACATGGCCTCTATGCCATGCTTTAGTGATGGTTTCCTCTAAATCTGTAAGGCATTACTTTTAAATCTACAGCAAGAAAAAACAAAAACAGTAGACTCTGAGTTTTTGTTTTACATCACAGCTGTGTTTCAGGACATTTTCTTTGCATTTATCAATTTATTCAATTTGTTCTATTAGTGAGCAAATTAGCTAAATCTTCCTTTTTATGAAGATAAACAGCCTTTCCTTTTAAATAGCAAGTGTTTTTAATTTTCAGTCCTCCATTGATAGAAAGAGGATTGAAAATGAAAGACACTTTTTAGTGATACAATCCCAGACTCTGCACTTTAAAAAAAAAAAAAAAAAACAGTTGTCACAAACCTAGAGTATAAGCTGAGATTTGTGGCTGGCGGACTGCTTTTATTTGAACTTTGTGTACCCAGTAAAAACATGTAGGCTGCTTGTGTTTAACTGACACTTTTCTGGTTGCTTCAACCCCCAGAACATTTCACTGGAGGCATTAGAGACAAGTTCAGGAATAAATAATCAAAAGCCTTGAAAAAGAAAAATTCCTCTCTGAATAAAGCCAAAATATTTAAAAAAAAAAAGGTTGTTTGGCTGTTTGGTTGATGACATGGGCTAAAAAACGCATGTGCATATGGGTGTTTCCTCTCTATTAAGCTGTTATAAAATGAATGAAAAAAATAAAATAAAATAAGAAAAAATTAAAGATGGAATAAGATGCGTTTTTTTAAACATGTTTGTGCCAAATATTAAAATATTTAATTCCCCCATACAAACAAACACATAAAAATGATCCACGTCCGTGTAATAAAAATGTATTACTGCTCTATGTGAGTCTGTGTCAGCGGCCGTTTAGTGTCTCGTGGAGGTGGGCGGCGCTGCTGCGCTGCCAGCGTGCTGGGTGATCTAATTACGCGCACCCGTCCACCAATTAGAGAATTACATCACACCTTTAAATGGACTCGTCCTCTTAATCATTAATGATAGGGTGTCGTTCCCTGTGACGGCGTCTGGTTGCATTGTGGCAACTTGACTCATGCAGACGCAGCTCGGAGTTAATCAGACAGAATGTGGGGTAAATGATACTGTCAATGTGTTCCGGCACAATGAAGAATTATCAGAGTGGTCATGATTTTCAATAGTTAGGCCTATAAGCTAAAGGACGCTCGAGTCTGGTCAGAGTGGTACCGGCATGTTTGATCCAGTGAGTGATGGTAGACACGGAGCCGTTGGGCGGTATCAGCGTGTTTATTTTGGTTCTTGTTTAACGCGTAGAGGGGAAACGCCCACTGATCGTATGGCTCACAGGTACTCAGGCGTCACTGTGTGACGGTCAGAGGACGTGATCTCAGATCTGTGAGAGCTACAGAGACTAATGATCCGAGCAGAAAACATTTAAGCTGGAATATAGAATGATAATGTCAAAAATACATCGATAAAACTGAGATACTCTAAGGTCTGCTGCGTAAAGGTCTTCTTAATTGCCTTAATTATCTTCATTTTCGATGTTATGATTTTATTTCCCTTTGTAATCTCTTTGAAGTATCCTATGTAAACTGCATATTTATTCAAGTTGTACCGGAATTTTTTTAGTTATAATTTAAATTTTTATTCCTAATCTTAATTTGATAGATTCCACGATTTAAATCAAAGCTCAAACTCATTTTGGACAGCTTTTACGCACTGCGATATTATTATTATTGTACATTTTAATGTAATCTGCTGAGGCCTTGAGGGAAATTTTCAAAGCTGGAAATGATCTATTTGGAAAACATGTATGGGCCCATCATGATTCTCTGCTGTGAGAGTGAATGGGCCTGCATTCTTGTCCTGTGGACGCCATTGTTATTCTTCTCTTATCTCTCTTATCTTAATCTGTTTACATTGTTTGGTTATCTTATTTAAAATAGCTCAATTACAAATTTATAATCTGCCCTTTTGTCATTCAAACTTCCGATTAAGATGCTGCCAGCCAATCAGAAACGAATAAAAAAAACGCGGTGAGAAAATATCTGCATCAAAGAATTGTAGTTGTAATACAGAGAAAATTGCATTAATTAAGTAATCTCGCGCTAGGTCTCTCCTGATTGGCGGGTCTTAATTTAATTGATTTATAACTGGTATCCTGCAAAGTGGAAAAATAAAACTTCAGAAATAATTGGTGTGCGTAAAAGCATGTTTTTGTCCAGTTTACTTTTGCCCACAGTGTAAAGAGCTCGTTTAGTCTGAGCTGTCAGTTCGACTGACCCGTGCGCAATAACGCAATCCACTGAAGAAAATAAACGGAGCAGGAGAAGTGACCCTTTACAAGCTGATCTCTGCTCCCCTCTCATACGTACTGCTTTGGGTAGGGTGTGTGTGTGTGTGTGTGTGTCTATACAGAGGGGGGTGTTTAGTTAGTTTGTTGTGGCTTCAGTCAGTGTATCGCTTGCAGGTGATGCCAGGACTAGATAAGAGGTCGCCGATCCCTCCGCGCTGTCTAGACCGGCCTGTGACTCAACCAGAGAAACTGGACTGAGCACAATTTACAGCAGATTTCTGCCCCCGAGATAGTAAATGACCATCGACCGATTCCTGCCACATAACCGAGGGGGGAAACCCTGAAGATGGAGGCTGCAGATAAAGACAGGAGAGCCTGCAGGCTGCAACTCTGGCAGGACAAGTTGATTTAGGTAAATGTAGACGAATCTGTGCTTCAGATCGGCCTGCAGGCGCTTTGAATATGGAGCAAAAATCAGAAATGACACGAGGAGGCATATATCTCCAACATAAATCTCACGTTTTTTCCCCAACACTTGAATCCATGCAGTCACTGTTTGCAATGAGACATGGGCAGATGTTGCTATCCGCACAGCTGGATTGTCTAATAAATTACAACATGCAAAATCGCCTGCACAAAGATTGGCCATCAAGACACGTCATGTATTCATCGTTTTATTTTTTATCAGTTAATAATCCCTTTATGAACCGCTTTCCTAACAATAAATAATATAACAATAATTTACTTTTTTGTTCGAGAAGCTCAAACAGCCTCTTTCCTGCCCTTAAGATAAAGTATTTTACAACACGAATAGTTTGCAGATTATCATGCTCTGACCTTAAGACAAAGAGTCAACTGGACTCCACAACGCAATAAATGTATCAAAAAATTAGACACAATATGATCACATTGAAGAAATGGCAGAAATGTCCTTCTGGAAATGTCTCCGGGTTGTTTCAGAGGGGGAGGTTTTTGTTATATCCACTGGGAAGTCTTCTGTACATCTTCTCTTTCCGTATCAAGTCATGCAAAAAAAAGTTCTGCTCAAGTTTTTGTTAACAAATCTCCACAAAACAAGAAAAAAAAATCTGGGAATTGATCGGTGCTTCCTTCAGTTCCATGTCCTACATGTCAGGAAAAAAAAAAAGAAAACTCTCCAGTCCGTAGTTTGTGATGAGCTGGTCACATGCAGGGGACCGGGATCATGCTGCAAAAAAATGTCCCTGCAGGAGAAGAAGAGGGGGGGACCCGGCCCCGTTTCACGTCTCCACCGGGCTGGGTACCATACTGTTGGGGGTGTCCGGTAACTGAGAGGACAAAGAAGTCACGTCGCTGCCCGAGGAGTTCCCGAGAGATCCCGATTCAGAGAAAGACACCTGAGGAGGCAAAAACAATGCGTCAGAATGTGCGCAATAACCGGGCTTTTATTCTGACAACCTGACTGTAAAACTGCATCATGATAGATAGATAGATAGATAGATAGATAGATAGATAGATAGATATGCAAAATATTTTCATATTCTTTCTTTAATTAATTTCCTTTTTAAAGGTCATGTGACGTGTTTTAGCCAGCAATGAAATGGACTGAAATTATTACCCATGCATCTTCATGGCCTTAAAAAAAAAATAAACCAGATAATAATCAACAGATCTGATTTTTCATGTGAAGTTATTTTTGATACATCAAGGCGCTGTTGTCAGGTAGGTGTCAGACCAAGCAATGAAGAAAATGTTGCAGAAACAGACATTTATTTAACATTTTCACAGCAAAGATTGGTTCTTAAAAACAATAGAGGATAAAATTTGGTGGTTTACAACAGCAGTTCTTAAACTTTTCTGACCAAAAATAAAGGTGCCAAAGGCCGGGGACCCCCACTGCACCTAAGGGTGGTTAAAGCATAGTTGAACACAGCCATGCACGTTCAAGAATAGTCATGTGCAGTCAAGACTTTTGTCAGAATGATTTTGATTAGAGTGCAAATCTCACCACATTACCATGTTTTTACCTAACATTTAACTAATTTTAGGCATTTATTTTTATTTTAAAAATGAGTAAAATATACCATTTGAAATCACTTCAAAATATTCTTTATTTTTTGGAGGGCATCTGGTAGCCCCCTTTCAGTGTCTTGCGACCCCCAAGGGGGTCCCAAACCCTAGGTTGAGAACCACTGTTTTAAAAAAATTCTTCAACTTTTAAAGAAAACAAAAGAAGTCAAATTTAACTTCAAAATCAGATCAACCAAAAGCTAAACACAGGAGCTTCAAGTTGTCCTTATCTGTATGTTAGAGCCATGTTAACATTTTAGATTCTCTATATGCAATTACTAAATATTACTGTTATCTAAACAGCTTCTTTTTTTAAAGACTATCAACATTTCCTTTGTCTGATGATTCTAGGATTAATTTTCACACTTGCTTTGGCCCCAACAAAGCATAGATAGATAGATAGATAGATAGATAGATAGATAGATGGATAGATGAATGAACACACACACCAGTTGTTGGAAGGCGGGCTGGTCCAGGTCACTCTGCAGGGCAAACTCACTCAGAGCTTTCCATGGAGGCTGGTAGGTCTGCACCTCCACCGGGTTCCCCTGCACAGTGCTCTCATGTCGGATAGGACTCCCCGCCACTAGAGGTGTCCCTGTGAGGCCCTGCAGGTTCTAAAGATGTTTAACGTAAAAGAGACAAAAAAGACGGGCACGTCAGCATCATTTTGTGTGTAGCATCCATCACCCATCAGCAAAAGAAAGACACAAATAAGAAGGTCCTTGTGACACTATTCCTCAGTGCACCACTTGCAATTCTGATTGTATATTCAAATGAATGACTAAACTTCGACTAAGTGAGACAGCATTTTTCCTCAATTTTCTTCTTGTGCAAGAAGCAGATCAGATGCAGGCCAAGCCTCTTTTTCAGAGGATATTTTTTACCGTCCAGGTCAAGCAACAGAAGCCAAAGAAGTTTATTCATTATTCATTGACATAAAGTTTGAATACAGAATAACACTGTAGCCAACTGGAACCGTTTCAAAGTGTCTGCATGTAGGTAAAGTCAAAAGTAAAGTCTAGAAAGGAGACATATTGTGGAAGAGTTTTAATTAAAAAGAGGATTTCTCTACTGTATCAACAAGGCAGAACTTAGATCTAAAAAGATTGCATTTAATATTAAGAAAAATTATTAATTACCAAACACATTCAAATGGTTTTCAGGCATTTCCCTAATTTGTTCAAGATTTGTGTCAGGCTTAAAATAAATATTAACTTGTCCACTTGACCTCACACTCATTTTTTGAAAATAAAAATCAAAAACATAAAACCATGGAAAAATATGAAATCGTTGGTAGTAATCAAGTGGTCAAACTTACGAAGATGCTTACAGTCTTATCACTGTGCTGCTGCTGCTGGAGCTGCTTCATCAGCATCGACTTCTTCTTGTCTTTGCACCGTTTGTTCTGGAACCAGACTCGGATGACCCGGGGGCTCAGGCCGGTCATCTCCACAAGCTGCTCCTTCATGAGCGCGTCCGGCCGCGGGTTGGCGTTATAGCAGGTCCGCAGGGTGTGCAGCTGCTTCTCGTTCAGCACCGTCCGGACCCGCGTTGTCTTCTCGGACTGCTTGTGCACGTGGTTCCTATGAGGGGCCTGTCGCACCGACACCGGGTCTGCTGAGGACAGAATAGCACAAAGAGTGTGACAGAGGCCTCAGGAAGAATGGTTGGTACTTTAGAAGATCATTTTTGACAATTTGCATTGTTTGGCCTGTAAAACCTTTGGTTGGTTTTGTGATTAGGCGCAGATCATTTGGAGTAAAATCACAAAATACATTTAAAAATAAATATTTGTTTATTTAAAAAAAAAACTAATAAAGCTTTTGATTTTTCTGAGTTTCTTAATATCTTTCTCAACGTTTAAGGAAAATTAAGAACATTTGTAACAATATTACAATATTTCTTTCATCTTGACTGAAAATAGAAACGAAATCCTGGGGCAGCCCATTGCGTAAAGCTCGTTAATAATAAGTGTTTTAAGGCTACGTTGTTGCACTTTTACGCACGTGTTCTTTGGTGTTCTCCCATTTTAATCCTTAAGTGAATCACAGAAAAAAAGGAGGCGAATTTATATCCAAATCAATACTCATAAACTGGTCACATTTTTTTTTAAATAATCGCAGTTGAGACATAAAATAGTGCCATGCCTTCGCTGCAGGCCTACAGTGTCCTCTCTTTGAATTGAGCACTTTCGGTGAGCATTATTCACACATTTGCTTTGTTCTCTTTCTGTTGGCAGGATGACAGCTTTACGCACACACAGGCTCACACAAACGATGGATACACGCGCCAATACACACACAGTCGCGACTCAAATAGGCCTACAAGATTATTCAGATAATGGCAACAGAGCAGGTTAGCACTAATGAGATCAATTATGAAATTAAAGCGGAAGAAAGGTGAAAGCACACATGCACAATTACGCACAAAGCTGGACCGTCACCACACAAATGATGACAGTTTAAATGAAGGAGAATTAAAAAAGACAAACACTGAATTTCTGTGATTTTAAGTGGATTGATTAAAACGTTTAAAAGTTTCTAATTAAGGCTACTTTTACGCGCCTATAATTAAAAACAAAAATGTTATTATTTTTAACAAACAGAAGGCATTTTTAAAGTAATAAACTCACATTTTTAGCTTCTGTCTTTACCAAGCGGCCTAATGGTAAACGAACCGTAATAATAATAATGATAACAATAATAATAATTTGTCCACGGACCTGCTAGGTGCAGCGGTCTGTTGGGGTGGATGTGTCCGGGACTCAGAGGGCTTCCTGCGGCGTTCCTCTCCAGCAGCAGGCTGTGGTCCGCCCGGCACAGCAGCTCGTCTTCCCGCAGGGAGAACTCATCTCCCGGCAGCAGCTGCCGGCTGCACACCGAGCAGCGGAAACACTCGATGTGGTACACATTATCCCGGGCTCTCATCACCAAATCGCTGCTACTAAATCCCAGGTTGCATTTTGCGCATTTTATTCCAAACAGCCTGGAGAAAATGGTAAGGGTTAAAAGAATTACCAATGAAGAAATACTAAGAAATAACAAGGAAAACATCTGGCTAAGTGAACTAAAAGCTGGATATTGTTACTTTTTTATTTAAATTTTATTTGGATGGATTTTAAAAAAAGTCCTTTTTTGTCTTTTGTTATGGAGTTACTAATTGATCCTGTCTGCACATTCAGTCAAACTCCTTCACCACTAAGTCTCTTTAAAAAAAAAAAATACTAGGTTGTCTAAATATGTGAAACTGGATAAATAAAGGTGATTTAGAGTTTGAGGGAAACATTTCCATCCTCCTACCTTACATAGTCTCGTTTGCAGTAAGTTTTTCCGTCCCGGACGAAACAAGTGCACGTCTCGTCCAGATACTGGCTGCACTCGGCACACTTGAGGCAGGCTGCATGCCACTCCAGGTCGGGAGACACTCTCAGTATGTACTGGTCATGGATCTGACTTCCACATCCGACACACATCGCGAATCCTGGCTTCTCTGCAAATACACACAGAAGGTAAATGAAGGCACTCTATCACACATGACTGCAGCATGAATCCATTTCAAACACATTCAGACAGCCTCATGTTTGCAGTGACTCATCTTATCTGCAGACTGGACAAGACTTGCTGTTATGTAACAAAGACTTTAGCAAGAATTTGTAAAGCAAAAACTCGAACGGCTTCCCTCTGAAAAACGCATGGATAAATACATGATCAGGAAACTGAGTGGAGCAGTCGCTGCAGTGCTCAATACATCATGCAGCCCTTAATGCCACTGCGACGAAATCTGCCCCTGAAAAGTCCAGCGAGCAGTTTGTGTGACTTACTTTTGGAATGATCCCCCATATCACCCAAGAAAGAAGAGCTGAAAATAATATCCACCATACAGGAAGGATGAAGGGGATTGTGGTCGATGCAGAAAAGATGTGAGCAGATGACTGGCCCTTCTGCTGCCTCCCTGATAACGTGTGTCTCTCTCCGGACTCAAGGGGGGCGGGAGAGGGACTCTGAAGGGTCCGACACGCCGCTGACCTGACGTCATGACGTCAACGACGGACTCTCCAATCGCCCTACAGCAGCGGTTTTTCTCTATCTAGAAGTGTAAAAAATAAATCAAGAGCATTTTCATGTGTCTTGAATGAATGCAGATATAGTGCTGCGTTTTAATGTGTATAAAATAAAGGGTTAAGGCGAGGAGGGATTAGTCACACAGTTCCTAGCAGTTTTTAGCTCTCTAAATCAAAGACCATAAGAGCCAATTAAATGTGGATTTTTTCCATCTAGAAGTGACAAATTAAAGTTTGTTTGTTGTTGTTGTTGCCCAGACTATTATCTTGAGTGTGATTTGCTAACTGGTAAAAAATAACCGGAACAGCTTTTTTAGTTGTAGTCATGCTTATTCTGTCACAGGAATACTGAAACCACTGTGCAAAACACGGAACTGTTGTATGCATTCAAATATCAGCTATCACAGAAATTTTTATGTTTTTGTAAAGGTTAAATTATAGCCAAAACATGGTCAGTAAAGAAAAAAACATTAAAGTAAATACGACAATGTGGCCAATTTAAAAAAAAAAAAAAAAAGCTAAAGGCCAAAGCATCCTGCAGATCCACAGCATTAAGATATGATTTTTAATCTGATGCCTGATCCACTCTCTTTCGACTTGAACTCTTACTTATAACCTGGTTAAGCATCAAAATCCTTTCTCTGCCATGAAAGGAGACGCTTTCATTTTTGAACGCACAAAAATCATGACATTTCTCTACCTGCTTGAAAGGACAATGCACATTATGAAGATGATACTTTGATTTCTTTGTCACATAAAAAGATACATTTTTCCGTCATTTAGTTCATTCTTAGACAGAAAGTCAACAGAATGTGAGGACAAATGACAAATCTCCTCTGCTGAGTCCGGGCTGCTCATCTACTCGAGAACAAGGCCATCTATTGGACAAACAGGAGAACTGCATCTATCTGAAGATAGAGGTGTCCCAGCACTGCATACAGATAGGACTTTATTATTCCGTGGATCTGGCCTTAACCAAGGCTGCCCATGAGGGGGGATAAATGAGAGAGCTTTCAGGGGCCCAGCCAAACTGGAGTCCCATGTAGGTCTGCAAAATCATGGCCCATTGTAAAGTTAAGCTGTGATGACTATATTTTTAACCAGAATAAAACAACTCTGTTCAAAGCAAAACAAGAAAGAATTTTATTTATTTAGGCTGTAGAACAATTTAGAATTTTTTGAAATGTAAACCTATTTGATTGAAAGAGAATTTTCTTTTTCTGGTTATGTTAACAAAGTGGACGGGCACATTACACTAAACCATTAGAAAACTGATGTGAGACTTCATAGCCATGATGGGCACAAACGCCAGGATACCAGATCATAAAGCAGAACACAGTAAAACAACTGTAAGGAAAAAAATGTTGCAGAATAAAGGCAGAAATTGCAAAAAAAAGGGTTAAAAGTGGCATGGTTTGGCAAAAAGGGGAAACAATAGCTAGTAAAAATGGTGAAAAGCTGTTCTAAATGGCAAAAATGGGTTTTAAGTGGTAAAAACAGGCAGAAATAACTAGTCAAATGTGGTTAAAAATGGCAAAAATGGGTTTCAAGTGGCAAGAAATTGGCTGAAAGTGGCAAAAAATGGGCAGTAAGAATGGCTAAAAGTGGTTAAAAAGTGGCAAATAATTGGTCTATAGCTGCAAAATGGGTGGCTAAAAGTGGTGAAAAAGAGTTTAATATGAAAACAGATGTGGCAAAATGGGTGAAAGCAGCAATCAAAAGGGGTTCAAAGTCGCCAGAATAAATAATCAGAACCCAAAAATAGCTTTACACACTTTTCAGCTCCAAAATGAAGTAACTATCAGCTAAAATGCTACCATCAATGCCATGGATCCAACACACATATTGATATCATCATTAGATCACAACTGAGGAGAGACCCTTTTTTTGTTCAGGGGCCCAGACAATTCTGTGGGTAGGCCTGCCTTTAACTTCATATAAAACCACATTTTCTTCTTTTGATGCAAACACAGAAACAGCTGGGTCCTGCTAGAATGATCCAGCAAATGACCCTTTCCTAAATCTGAACTATTCATATAAATGTCTTCTAAAACACCCTCTCTTTCATTTAAAACAAACAAAATATATGTGTCTTTTTATGAATCGACAAACACACTCAGCACCTACTTGTGCTTTAACGGTTTCTTCTAGTAGCTAGTCTAGTAGTCAGGATGATAGCATGCTAACAATGCAGTTCCTACATTTTGACTGTATTTAAATGACACGTACAAAACAAAAAGACTGTTTTTATGTTAACACGAAGAGGAATTTAATCATGAGTCTGGCTTTTTTTGCAGTGCTCATATTTAGGATTAACAAGTTGTAGCTGGTGTTCATGGCCCCCCTTAGAAATTAGGCCCTAGAGAGACATCCCCTTTACCCCCCCCCCCCCCATTGGCAGCCCTGCAAAAAGACAAATAAAGGCAATCTTTAATGTCAATAATATCAAATTGAGTTCTGTTTCATGTTTTTTAAAAAAAGCCCATACATTCTCAAACATTAGCCCATCATTAAAAACATGCATGTCTATCAGCAGGGCTGGTATTTCTGACTGGTGACAGTTGTCCTGAAAAAGAACAAACACCACACAGACAGTTGCACAATGACAGTGTTTGCTTTGTGTCTGTTCATACATTTTTTCTTCCCCATCTACAGTCTTACCAGCAGAGTTAGCTTAACCAAGCAAACACATCTACATTCATGTCCTCTCACTCATCTCATCATCAGTTGTTACAGGAGCAGATTCAGTTTAAGATTAGAAAGACTATGGCAGTCATTTGGGTTTATATGTTTTCTAAATAAAAGATTACAATGCTGCTGCCCCCTGACTTTACAAACAGTGTCTGTAATTTGATTTAAACTGTTCTGTTTACAAATTGCACAAAGGTGAAGAATATGTGATCAAACTACATACAACAAGTAGTTCTTTTCTTGTTCTTTTTTATTTTAAATAAATTATTAATTGGAAAATTACCTGTGTTTTATGTTGAGAAAACCATTTACTGTTTGTGATGACAAATGATCATGAAAACTATCCAAACAAGCTGGAAAAAGAGTTTTGTACTAAAGTAAAAGTACAGTTACTATTGTTAAAATATACGTAAGAAAAGTACTGGTCTATAAATCAATTCAAGTTAAAGTAAAAACTATCTACTTTAAGGTTTTCTTTGGGTACTGAATAGCTACCAAGGAGTAGTAGCCTTCAGTTAAATATTCCCTTATTTGCAAGAAAAACAAAACAGATCCTCAACCAGGTTGCTCAGGTAAATTCACACCTCTATAATAGGATTAAATACACAGCAACATTGACAGTGTTAATTAAAATTGTATGGACACTTTAAAAGTGTCCATGTTGGTCTACACTACATATAGTTAAGCTACAATTTTGAAAGTGTTAATTTTACAGTATGATAGAGCTGCAGTAACTCTTAGAAAATCTGTGGTAAGGGGGTTTCCTCTGGCAAGAACAAAATAGAGTCAACCTCATAGCAAGGAAATGCATACTGATGCTTGCAATGCGTCTTACAGGAGCACATAAAACCACAGGCAGAAACTCTAACTCAGTGGATAACTTCACTCATGGTGCAAAGGTGTCTCACATCAAAAACAACAATCCATCAAAAACATTGCAAAAGAACCCTAACAGGAATCACTGAACAACAGGCCCAACACAACTAAAAACATCATAAACACGTGTAGTTTGTTGAACTAACACTGGTGGATCAACACTGTCAAATAACTTCAACACTGAAGACTATTTCAATCAGAATGGAGTTAAAATCACACTTTGGTACTTAAAATCAACTCTGAAATGTTGTTATTGACTGGCTGTGAACTCTCCAGTTTTTGCCATTTTCAACAGCTGTTTTTGGGATGTGATGTGGAATCATTCTCTCTCTCTATGCATGTTACTATGTAGTCAACAGAGGTGGAAAAGTATAAGAGTACTGTATTCAAGCTAAAGCACAGTTACTTACTCAAACTTACTCAAGTAGAAGTAAAAGCACAGATTTCTAAATGTACTCAAAGACTACTCAATTACTGTAATTGAGTAAATGTAATTAGTTACTTTCCACTCCTGTATTTTAGTTTGAGGTATGGCTTGTCTTTTGTCTTGTTTTGTCTCTGGCTTTCTCTACAGGCCAGTCTTTCCAAGGAAACCTGCCCTCTGATGAACAGAAGAACCTGACCCTTATGACACCGACTGCCATCAATGCTGCCAGCAAGATGAGAGAAATTCTGACTGACACCTCACAGCAGGTACCGCCTCTTTAAGAGCAAGTCTGCTAGATGGTCCATGATGTGTTAACGGTGCATCCTGTAAATATTGTTACAGGCTGATTTAAATTGTATGTTATGCCATCAAATGTAGTTTGGCAGGCCACTGTTTGAAGCTTCATAACTAAAAGGAAACAACAGAGACACCCACAGTGTAAGGTTCTGAGACAGCTTTTCCAAATGTTGCCAATTTATTTGTACAATTTAGATGGTGATTGATCTTATGGTTAAAATATAACTGAAGATCCTGACGTTTCTGTCATGTATATACAACTGATCATTTAAAAACCTGATTGTTTTGAAGCACGCAATAAATAAAAATATAGATAGTTTGAACAAGCTAAATCAGTGGATATGTTGCCAGTGTTTATGTACAATCTAACAGTATGTAGGAGTTCATCTGCAATTTTGCAAACAAAAATGAAAAATTTCCAATTAATGAGTGGCTAGGCTTTCAGCTTTGTTTGCAAATGGAGACTGCATGGCTAGATGCTTGACTTTATACAGATGATATTTATCACAAATGTACAAGGGAGAATTGTATGCTTGCTCTCAGATTTGGTAAATCAAGACTCCACTCTCATTATAAAATGCCTGTATAATTTACACGGTGATATTTCATGCATAAAAAACTATGAAATCGTATTATGCACACTAATTTTTACATCTTTGACGATCATGCCTCTGTGCTGTGGAGCGTCTAAAAGTTTTTCTCTCTCTAATAAGTGACCTCACTCTGCTATCTGTGATGGTTCAATAGAACTGTCAGCTCTGAGATCTAATGGTATTTCAATTGAGTTAGGATGCATTAAACTAAATCTTAGGTATTTTATTACAGCTCATATTGATCTTTATTTCTAGGCAGGGCTCTTCTCTGTATAGTATTAGAAAAGGTGCATTGTGTGCTTAATTCGATGTGACAGACTCACTTTGATCAGTCACTTTCATTTGGACTGCAGGCATGTTGTTTTTCAGACACAGAGGTATCATATTCAAGCTTCTTTTATTTCCAGATTAATACGAGTTTGTGGAAGATATTTTTAAAACCAGCCTGTCTTTTATGCCTTGATATAACCTTTTCACCCTGTCCTCAGAGAGCTCATTACAGCCATTACTTGAACTTTTATAGTCTCAGACTCTGTCACTCAGGTTCAGTGAGAGCTTTGTGAGCGTAAACATGTTGAGGTTCTCGCTGCAGAGCCTCTTCCCCAGGGTGTCTGCTAAGCTGGATGTGGCTACTATTTCTGGCATCGCTGAGGCCATATCTTAAGATGCTTTTGTCAGGACTGAGCATGCTGCTGAACTTGCTGTTGTGATGAATGCAGGAAGATGCATAAACAACAACAGGGATGTGGAAAAGACTAAACTTACTCCATTTAACCGCTGTCTTGTAGGTTTGCTAAGGATTGCTCTGGCTCTTCTTTTTCTTTACATCTCTGGAAATAAGGCTTTAAATAAATGCATATATGATTAAAAAATCTGAATGTCCTATTTAGCATTTACTAAAAAGCTGAGTGAAAATAAGTATACTGTTCTAAACTGTCAGAAACTGTAGGACAAAATCAACTCATTTTGTTGTTTAGATCCATTATTTAGTTTGTATGTTTATTATTTGAAAGACGCCTTCCTTATTTCTGAACAGTATATGTAGTGTGCCTGATGTGTCTAAGTTTGTAAGTAGGAGGTAGGAGGGACCCTCCATCTAAAACTATTGATTTAAATTGTTCAGAGTCTGCCATCCATATCACAGGAAGCAATAAGCATACACATGCAGTATGAGCCACAATACCTGTTCTTGTTCCCAAAGCTATCAGTGCCATGCTTTATGATAGCTGCTTGTATTAAATAGCTGTGAATGAGGAGCCAAACACTAGTTGCAAAAAAAAAAAAATCATCAATGTCCCAAACGTTGATGACTAGAAACTGTCAGCTGTGGTTGACATGTAATGGCCACAGCCATCATTAGTTCTTCTAATGAAGAGAACAGTGCTTTGTTCAAACAACTGACTGTATATTAAAAAGGGGGTATTATGCTTTTTTCAAGGATTTTCACCATCTCTCTGATACCCACGTAGTAGCTTTACATGGTTTACAGCTCAAAAAATTCCTCATGTTTCTCACACTGGGGTCCTGAAAAATCCTTATTTTAACCTCCGTCTGAAACGCTTCATTTTCGCTGCTGTCTCTTTAACACGTTTAAACATGTTTTGTGTCTGCCCCTCCAATGGTGCTATGTTTGTGGCTACTAGTAAATGTTGAATGAACCGGTCCGACTGAGTAAAATATGGTGAATTTTGATATACGTCCGTACATGTTAGACCCGGAGTCTGATCCTGATAGTTTGGAGAGAGAGAGGGAAGAAAACCAGCAGCAGCGAAGGATAGAGCAGGATGTATCAGTTTGGTAAGTGTTTAATTACTGTGTTACTAAATGGCTAAATGGCAAAAAAGGCCTTGTGGGAGTGGTCTGTTCCGCTTTGCTAGCAGCATGGATGAACCAGTCAGGAGATCCTATTACGATGACCTCATCAGTTCGCTCCTTCGAAATCTCGGGAAGATCTCGGAGAGATTCCCAACGAACCATTTTCATCAGTTTACAGTCTACCCTAACCCTAATTCCAAGATTACTGCCACATACATTTATCTTGCGGTTTAAAAATTTGCATATGTGGAGTATGGACACCCAACATTGTGACTTTATAATTATGTTTTAAAAATGGGAAAAGTATAATACCCCCTCTTTAAGATGTATGGAGCAACAGCTGCCTGGGAGTGAAGCCAAAATATTTAGAGCTCCTCCTGCTGACTGACAGCAGTGTAAATCATAAGTCTCTCTCATGTTAACATATGATACACTATATGGACAAAAGTATTTGGACATACTTGTTCAAGACTGAATTCAGTTGTTTTAATCAGCCCTATTGACGCAGGTGTGTCAAATCAAGCATCTTTGTGATATAAAATGGGTTATTCTGAAGAGCTCTGTGACTTCAAGTTGTACTGTGATGGATGCATCCTTCACAGTAAGATGGTTCATGAAATTTAATCCCTGCTGGATATTCCACTGTCAACTGTAAGTGATGTTATTAGAAAATGGAAGCATTTAGGAATAAAAGCAACTCAGCCACAAAGCAGAAGACCACATAAAATCCCAGAGGGAGGTCAAAGACTGTTATGTCACCAATGCTCTGCTGATTCCATAGCTGAAGAGTTCTGAACTTCCACTGGCATTCATGTAAGCACAAAAACTATATGACAGGAAGCTTTATGGAATGGGTTTCCCACTGCATGCAAGCCTGACGTCAACAAGTCCAGTAATAAGCACTGGATGGAGTGATGCAAAGCACATCAACGCTGGACAGTGGAGCAGGGGAAACTGGGAGAATGTTACCTGCCTGGCTGCATTGTGCCAACTGTGACATTTGGTGTAAGAGGGATGATGGTATGGGGTTGTTTTTCAGGGTTTGCCAGGGCCCCTTATCTGCAGTGAAGAGCAGTCGTAATGCTTCAGCATACCAAGACATTTTGGGCAATGCTATGCTTCCAACTTTGTGGCAACGGTTTAGAGAATGACCCTTTCTATTCATGATTGTGCCCACAGTGCACACAGCAAGGACTGTAAAGACATGGTTTGATGAGTTCAGTTTGGAGGAACTTGACTGGACTGACCTCAACCTCATTGACCACCTTTGGAAGAGCTGGAACGGAGAATGCGAGCCAGGCCTTTGTGTTCATAAATGCCCTACTGAATGAACCGGCACAGATTCCCTCAGGAACACTGATAGGCTGATATAAAGGGGAGCAACTCCATTTTAAAGTAAAGGTCCACTCTAGGCCGACTGTAAATTTCAAGTTATCCCCATGAGATTCTTTATCAAAATGTTGGTTTTCACAGCAGAAAAAAAATATTTTGATTTTATGAAGTATGTAGTATTTCAGGCATGGCTGAGCTGGCTGGCAGGTGGCACATTATAGTTGGAGGCATAAGGGCTGTCTCAGCTCCACCTCTAGCAAGTGCTGAGATTAGGCAAACATTTCTAAAATGGCTGCCACCATCCTTTATGAGTTATAACGCCTGATTCAAAAAGCTACTTTTTGAATTTTCTGTGGTTGTTTGATTGTACCTATTCCATCATTTTCATGACAAATAGCCTGGAGTATCTATTCCATCCCCACTGCAAGAAAGTTTATTGAAACTTAACTGTCATTATTTTCATTCAGGAGATCTGACCATAACAGTATGAACATGGACCCTAATTCAGTTTGAGAGCTATTGAGAATATTCAAAGGCATTAAAGATCATCCATAACCCTGGACTGCAATAGTGTATTAAATGTTGTGGATACAGACATTTCTCATTTAACCCTTTCTCCACAGTAAACTGTTGCTTATTTATGTATTTGACTGAATGCATGAATGTAAACTTTGTGTTATGTGCACTAGTTTGGCTCCTGCCACAGTTAAAGAGTAAATTTTACAGCTTTCCATTACTGTATATTAGATTGACAGAGACAAGAAATATTCTATACAGAATTATTGTCTGTGACCTGTTAATGACATTTACATCAAGCTGTAGCCGTCCTAGCTGTCAGTCTGGTATAAAAGCCTCCCTGAAGATTCTCTAATCACAGTTTGATGGGGCCCATTAACCTCATGAAATATATATGTGAGACTGAAATCATCCACTTAAACTTTGGCAAGAGCGAAATGTTCTTGTTTGGAATTCAGTAGGGGTTTTCTTGGGCTTCATTACTGAACTTTTCTCTGTGACTTGGTGTCTCCTGAATGTTTTAGGGTTCTATGGCACTTTGCCTTTATTGTCAGACCTATGACTTATTTATTGTGCCGAATCCTTCAGAATCCCCAAGCCGAGGTTTGGCCAATTTGTTTATGTTTGCTAGAGCATCTTATTGTCATTATCGCATTAAAACCATGAAAGATAGAAAAAATCGCAATGTTTCCAGCTCAGCGCCTGCTTTTGAGAAGGTTTTGAGATTTGTCATGTAATGTGAGATCTTCATGCTATGTTGGAACAGATAGTTCTTTTGTTCTATTCTTTATGCCATACAGGTTCACAGTGGAATTATGTTATTTTATAGAATTCTTTTGGTTTTTCATGCGACTATTATGGCAACCATTTAAGTCAGGTTTGTACCCTAATCAAAATGAACTAATATGAAAGTATATGATGGGGAATCACTTATGGCCAAATAAATCCATAAATATCAGAGGAACTGAAGACTTTCTTAAAAAGCTATTGTGAAGAATTTACAGGGTGTGTTGGTTTTGATGCCCCCTGTGGACAATGTGGGAAAATGATGTCTTTGCTACTCTTGTCTTGTACATGTGTGAATAGTATTTCATAACAAATGATCTCATTCTGCTTTATTTTATGTCCTGACACAGACATAACTGCATGATTTTTAATGCTGTGTTGTTGTACATCTAAGACTTTAAGCCCACTGGTAGGTGCTTTTTAGATCTATTTTAGTAGTGCTGAAGCCCCCTTAAATTTCATTTCAGCAGCTCTAAAATAATTACAACAGGAGGAGCATGCCCACCAGTTTTAAAATGTCCCACAATGCTGCAAAATTAGATGTTAGAAATTAAATGTATATGTAAGCAAAGCAAAGCTCTAAATGATGATTCCATGTCAGGATACAGGAGGGAAATGAATTTGTTCTTTAAAAGAAAAGCATTGATGGTAATTATGCAAAAGGTAATTTTTTGAGAGGGCATGGCTGCAGACAGTACATCTACAATGGCCCCTCTTGGAAATGCTAAAATGCAAAAAACTTCAAAATACTGTCAGAAACTTCTGATTAGGGTCAGGATAAGGGTTAAGTTAAAGTTACAAGTCAAAAACTTGACCTTCAAAACCTGATCACAAACATTTAATGAAGATGAATAAACAGTCTGCTTACAGGAAAAAAGTTCCTCACACATGAAAATATTCTAACACAGCAAACGTTTCTTATGTAGCTCAGTTAGCTGCGTTAGCTACATAGATAATATAGTGATGTAGCTCACAGAGCTTGGCTAAAGCTTAGCTCGTAAAGTGGCTATGTAAGCTACGTAGCTATGTTAGCATTAGCTACAATTGCCAAAGCTCATGTTGCTAAAGCTAACTTAGCTACATTAGCTTATGCAGTAATGTTAATTATGTAGTTTGTGTAGCTACGTTAGCTTTTACTAAAGCTAACATAGCTGAAGTGAGCCACCACTCATGCACAGTAACTGCCCCTTAAATGGGCTGATAATTTAATTCCATATTAGACCTCTGACCCTTTCTCTGTTTATTTATGAAATGTTGCCTAGTCTTCGATGTTTGCAATGTGTTTTTCATGAATTCAACCAGACCAACCACTTTCTTTATTGATCAAGTTTATTTCTTAAAAAGAAAGTCTAAAAACTGGAAATACATTGTACTAGCAAATCACTGCACTTCTGTTCTGAAAGAGGCAGCGTCTCACTTGGATGGTCTGTAGCCAGACTGTTTTGATTTTTGGGGGGTGGGGCTTGGGTTAATATTTATTCTTAGGCTCTTTTACGTAATGGCCTTGTTAAGTGCTGGGGAAGTGACTTAGAGACTTTCACCGCAAAAATTGTGGTAACAGTAGGCAGCGTAGAAATATGTAGAAAAAATGTTGATTTATGTTAAGCATTAATGATTTAGCATTAAATATATTGCTCAACAATGATGAGTAGACTTGTGGTATGGTGGTGGGAGAATATTTCTTGTTTTCCATCAAATGAGTGGTTTAGCAGCAGGATTACTTTGCATGCCAATATTTATGAAGGAGCTTTAATTGAATATTTGAATATTTATCTGTGTATTTAAGCCAAATCTCATTGTAAGAGGTCAGACAGAAGTTTGGATATAAATACAATGTATAACAGCTTCAAGTGTTGGTGCTTGCATGATAATTCATTTTGTGACCATCCCTCACAAAGGCCTCAGCAAGAAGGAAAAAAATCACATCATCATGAGAGTGTGGCCGTTCTGAGAGGAGAACCATGTTGCAGATTTATAATTCATCATTCTTCAGAGTTAATGCAGTATTCACA
This sequence comes from Cheilinus undulatus, assembly GCF_018320785.1. Classification (NCBI taxonomy): domain Eukaryota; kingdom Metazoa; phylum Chordata; class Actinopteri; order Labriformes; family Labridae; genus Cheilinus; species Cheilinus undulatus. The sequence goes on along the minus strand of NC_054865.1, from coordinate 26,427,557 downwards.
TGATAATTAGGATTAATTTTTGATTGGTGCCCCGGGGCAGTTGTGCATTGTTGGGCTGCAGAACCTGCGCCATTATTACCTTATTAGTGTAACTGTCAGCCGACTGTTTTATTTTACAAATGCACAGCTTGTATTTTATTATCAGCTGCTCTCATCAGAGCAGAGCAGCAGGCTTGTTGCTTATCAGCAGCTTGAACATGACGCTGTGTCACTTACATGAGGAGGGTGGTGTCTCTGTTTGGACAGATGAAACTGCATACAATGAGGGCTTTTTTTTGGCCTTTTACAAAACAGGTAAAGAAGAGAAAATTAAAAACACCCACTATTTAGTTTCACCACTGTGTTTTACTGATAGCTTTGCATAAATCAGTGGAAAATAAACTAACAGCTTGTTTTGCAGCAACAGATAGTGATGTAACAATGCCTCATAATGTAATTCAAAACTGATGCATTTTAAAGAAATCATTGTTTTGAATAAAGAGAATATATATAATATATAAACTGTTCCTTCAGTAATTATGCAACCTGAAAATAAACCTATAAACATACAGTATAGAATAATAAGACATTTTACATTGTTGTCGGAAGAAATTTGAAATAACGGAGCCTTTTCCAATTCAATCCTATTTCTTTGTAAAAGAAAAAAAAAGTAAAGTTAAATTTTAAAAACATAGAGCATTGTGTTCAAATTGTAACTTGTATCATGATATGTATCTCATCATAGGTTGAGCTTATCATTTTATTCCCAGTAAGCAAGGGCTTTACACTTTTATTTTGTGTCGATTGAGGCGCCCCTTTGGATGAAATGGTAGTCCTTGCTGTTCATATTCAGTTCACAAAAGTTTTATTCCCTACAATAAAAGCTCTTTACACTGTCAGATGTGAAATCTCATCCTTAATGTGTTTTTTGTGTTGTTGACAGCAGAACCAGCTGTAAATACATATGTACTATGTCGAGGATTTATTTGATTATTCTTTATAGTTTTGTGTGCTTTTGTAGGAAACATTGAGATACTGTCCAGTCTGTTTCATGAACAGCCAACCCCTCACAGCAGCTCACCCCTTAGAATTATGGGTAAAATTAGTAAAAAATGTTATCAAGGAGTACCCAAATTAAATTGAATGCTGTGTTTGAACCATTTGGAGTAAAAGCACAAACAAGGTATCTTCAGAAAGGTAATACTCTGAAGTTTACTCCCAAACCATCAGACACATTGTAGCTGCTACTGGTAATGAGTAATGCAACAAAAAAACAAGAGATATTTTTCTCCATCTGAATATGTATCATGATTCAGAGGCCTGTAGATGACTGTAGCTGAGATGTTTTAGCTGGAAAGCTCAACTCAAAGCTCAGCTAGTTCAGGTTCAAAGCTGAAAACAATAGAACAGAAAATGAGAAAATGGGGATTTGACTGCTGTTTCAGGAGGAAAAGACCAGACGATCGAGGTTGGTAGACATTTTTCTATATAACATCACCAATAATTTCCTGGAAAAAATGATATTATTACAGGAAAGAAAGTGGACTGTTGAGAACAACAACAACACATTTAAAAATAATAAAAAAAAATCGTCATTAATCTTTATGGATGTTTTCCTGTTTTTGACTAAAATCTGACTGGATTTAGGTTGTTGGGACTTTCTGATGCAACAGGACTGTTTTTGATGGAATATTATGATCAGGAAAGTACGGGACTACTTATGATGTGAGATGTGCCACTTTCATTATTCACATTTCATGCATTTATCGTAGCTGCTGTAGTGTTTTACCTTGGATGGTTATTATCAGAATCCTGAGAATCAGAGCTTTCTGTGGTGTTTAACATGTAGTATTATGAGCAGTCATTCTGTAAATTTCTGAATATTTAAAAAAAATCTGCCAGCTTGCTGGTTAAGTTATGGATGAAAAAATCTATCTGATAAACAGAGTTTTGATCCGACTGAACATCAACTTGCCTCTTTTGTTTGAAATATTGTTGACCATTTAAAAAGTGTTGAGTGCATCTTTAGTTGAAGACCAGTCAAACCAGTCTCTGGTTACATCAGGATTGAGAATAAATGGCTTTTTTGTCTTATGCTAAAGGTATTTCAGATTAGGACAGTGAGTTGTTCAACAAAATATGCAATCTGAACATGTTGCTTTAGGCCTGATGATATGTTTAAAGCTTTTTAAAAATTTGTTGTAGTAAGCTGGAGCTTTACCCATAATGCATTGTCCCCTGTGTTGTAGTCTTTGCGATTTGCTGCACTGTGTCGTGCGTACTGACCAGCTGTGTGATTGTGCCACAATCTGCCTGTTTTGTTCGGCACTCGTGTTCTCACACCTGAGGGGAGCTCTGCTGTGTGAAGGAAGAGGTTTCAGCATCACTTTGGGGTATTTTATTAACAGGACAGCAGGTGCACGACTCCCTGACCCACTCCCTCCACCAGCTGTGTGTGTGTGAGCATGTGGAGACCAAATGGCAGACAAGCAGAGCTCTGGGAAAACTGACCGAGCTTGGCAAATCGACCAGTGACTGTGGTGAACCAAAACCTGCTCGCTGCTGCCTCAGTCGGCTTCCTTCCAGAGGAAACTTTGAGAAGCAGTTCGCTGGAGACTCACGGCAGAGAGGGCCTTTCTTTTTTTTTTCTTTCTCTCAAGTGAAAAAAATAAAGGCCTTGTAGATTGACAGGCCCTTTCATACTGTATTATCCGGCCTGGCTTTTAACTCCAGGAGAACTGTGTTCACAAATTGATGCTCTGCTCCTCTGGGGCTGTAGCTGAAACATTAAATTGTACTGAAATATTCATATGTGAGTGCATTTAGCTGAGAGCAATTGATGTGCGACTCCCCAGACACCAGATGGAAATGTTGCAGGGCCCCAGCACGCGCTGGCAGACACCCTGAGCTCCGGCCGGGACACTGATTGTGATTTAGCTGCACAGTCAGACTATGCTGAAGACTGCTGGACACACAACGACTAATGTCTGTTTCAATGGTGGCACGAGAGAATCTGTTATACCACCTGTGTACTTTATTGTGTGTCCAACTTTGTTTTTTGATATCTTTTATGTTATTTATTTTGCTTTAATGTTGTAATGTAATCTATGTGGTGCATCCAATGTCCACTGGATTAATGTTTTATTGTTTGAGTTCTCTTGCAGAAATACATTTTATGATTGTTTCCTACGGTTTTACCATCATTGTGAAGCAAATTAGGCTTACTTTGTATGAAATGCACTCTATTATCTATATCTCTATCTATCTCTATACATATAGACGAGTACACACAGATTCACTAAATCAGACAGGAATGGTGCTGCAATGCCATTTACAATTTTAGAAGTTAGCAGCTGCACCTTAAAGTCTGCTCTAAACTGAACTTATCCAGTTTTTGATGAAATAGTGACAAAAACACAGAGGCTTTCTGGGTATGAAATAAAATGCTTCAAAAGTTTCCAATAGCGTGTGCATTCAAACTAACATTTTTTGGTGGCCCATTTTTTGCTGACCACTCAGGACAGCCCTGCACATTGCTCTGTCTGTATCTGACATGTGGATATGTACTTCACCGTACATATCCACATGTAAAAACCTGTAAATGTACAACAAACACACCATTATTCTCAATTTTTGCAAAGAAATTCCTTTTTTTTTTTAAATAATTAACCGTAACATAAAACCTAAAAATTAGGAGTTCTAAAAATCTGACTCTGAAGATGATCAAGTCCCTGAAAATAAACACTTAATGAGCATCTTTAAGATTTATACACCCAGTCCTCCAATAATTTTATTGACTACTGTGGGCTTATTTGGTGCTGCAGATCTTCTTGCACCTCAGGTGCAGCTGTGAGACTGCCACTCTCAGTTAATTGTCAGTGTCCAGCTATGATTTGATTTTTGTATTGTAGATGCAAAAGCCTTTTGTAGCATCCTCACAGAGGTAGGACGAATCAAAAAGAAAGTGTGGCAAAGGCTCTCATGCCTAGCTACTACCACCCCTTTTCCACTCCAATCCAAAAGGCTGTAAATGTCTTGGACTAGAACTGCAATAATATCATTGAATCTGGGGCGACTTCAGTAAAATTCACTTTTATAGAGCTGAAGTCATCAGCTGGTGCTGCTTAGCCTGGCCTTGCTGCTGCCTGCCCCCTGGGGGGGCCACAGCCCACATTGGGAACCACTGGATAAAGGTTAAGTATCTTGCCCAAGGATACATCGACATGTGAATGTAGGAACTGGGGATCAAACCCACAACCTGCCGATGAGTGACGTCCAACTCTGCCTACTGAGCCTGTTATACATGGCTGCTATGCCTTTACTGTTATACAGTTCACAACTGTGGATAGAGAACAGAGAATGATCCACAGGTTTGATTTTAAACATCATACAATTATCATGCTATGTGTTTAACTGCTTTATTACAAGACTTGACTGAAAAATATTGTCTTTAAAAATATGTGACATGGACCATGAACAACTCCGATGAGCCAGAGACTGAATCCAGCAGGAAAAACTTTACCTATTCACTATGAAACATTAAATATTTTATGTCTCACTCAATTTGTACTCACGTCTCCATAGCTACATCTTTAAAATACATTAAACGACTGGTCAGGATGTTTATGCATTGTTTGCAGAAGCAAGGGATTAGGCGTATATCTAGAGTTAGGTTGAACAAACTGTAAAACAGTCATTTCCCTGAAGAGTCCAGCTTTTTACTCAAAAATGCTCTCTAATTTGGCAAGTAACAAGTCATGCATAAATCCACACTAGCATGTTGGATTTCTGAATTAATTTTGATGTTGTGTAGATTATTACTTTCAGTTCCTCTGAGCGCAGAGTGATGTAGTGTTTCCTGTCCCAGAGGATGATCACAGCGCTGTCCTCATGTTTATCAGATGATGAACTAGCTTAAACCTTTGTCTGATAGTTTATGACACATGCATGAGCAACGAGGGAAGTTAGCTGACTTTATGTCATTTTTTTTTACACTAAAATAGAAAAAGCCTTAAGAGATTTCAAATTATGCAAATCAAACTCAATCTGTTATTGTACTTTATTTTGTCCACAGAACAGTTATTGTACAGTTATCACATAAGAAATGCAATTTGCATTTAGTAAAAACAAAGTAAATAATTAATATTAAATCTCTAGAGGACTGAAGTGATTGAGCTCGGTCACTCAGTGGGCTTTGTTTCCACTTCTCCATTTTTCTGCTGTTGACCCACTTTTATCCAAAGTACCAGAACAAGCATCTAAGGAGAAGACACAGAGAGAGAGAGAGAGAGAGAGAGAGAGAGAGAGAAATTTTATGTAAATGCAAAAAAAAAAAAAAAAAAAAGAGAGAGAGAGAGAGAGAGAGAGAGAGAGAGAGAAATAAAGTCATCAGTAGCCATGACAACAGTCTCCTGAGTGGGTTCCTTCCAGCAGGCGAACCTCTGGATCGTGTGCACTTAAGAAATATGTTTGAAAAGGAGAACCTGAGAAGCTTTTTAAAGCCTGATGTATAATTTATTTGTATTTTTCTCTCTGCTTCAGAGCATCTTGAAAGAGCGTCCTGTGTGAGACGTGTTCTGAATCTGTCAGACCGCAGCAGTAATGCAGCCGTGTTCCCCACATCTATTTGTTCTCAATGAGATTGACCCTTTTTAACATATAACCAGCTGTTCTGGGCCATATGGCAGCGTTCAAAATCTCTTCCTCGCACTCTAAAAGAAACAATGCTCACAAACAAAAGCACTTCCGTGAGATTCTGGAAGGCCTCTTCAACATAAAGTTGAAAACATCAGAGATCACACTAGTTCTTCCAACTGCATGGCCTTTATTTTGATTATGACAGCCAACATAAGGAGGAACTTATAGGATGTCTAGGCTACTTGATCTGTGAGTGTATGATGTGTGTATGATCAGATTTTAGTCTGAGAAGCAGCAGCAGTGTTCACATGTTTATGATAAGTATGTTTGAAGAAGTACAAACACTGCTGATATATTGACTCCCTTTTGTGTTATTATGGCAAACAGTTGTTTCTGTTCACTGATCTTAAAGATAAAAAGCAAAAAAAAAAAAAAAAAAAAAAAAGATGAAATTGTAATATTTGTCAGGTCAGGACCTTATGTAGAAAATATGCCCACTGCCATTTTCTGAGGGAATATTTGGACAGAGTTTTCCCATCATGCCCTTAAGCAGAGTGTTAAGTCTTGTTTTAGATGTATTTGCATGTGTTTCATGTGTGTTGCATTGTGTTTATCTGCGTTTGGATGTTCCTTGTTGCGCAGTGATCACTGATTGGATTATCTTGCTCAAGTTTCTGGTACATTGTTGTTTTTGATGCGAGACACTTTTACATCATGAGTGAAGTTATCCACTGAGTCAGTTTCTTTCCACCTTTAGAAATGGTTCGACTAACGTTAAGGGTGGTATGCTGTTCCTGGCCAAAGAACATTACTTGGCTTTGCGTTCATCTCTTAGCATTGTCTATGCTAAAGGACTATCCATGTCATAATAGTTTTAAAACAAAAGACAGCAAACTTAAATATGGAAAGCGCCAGCAATAAAAATGGTAAACACTTCAAATTTACACACTAAGTGAAAGGAGATGACACAATTTTGTGTTAAAGGTAAACTGAAAAAAAGTGTATTAAAATAACACTGTGGCGGCTCACATGGCCTGATGGCTAAGGTGCACCCCATGTATGCAGGGGGCGTACACATGTCACTCTCTTATCCCTGTTTCTAACTCTATCCACTTTCCTCTATAAATTAAAGAACAAAATGCCCAAAAGATCTTTGAAAAAAATAAACAACATTATAAGAGATTAAAAACCACACTTTCAAGTGTAAAAAGTGTAAATTTAACGCAGAACCTGTGAGAATTAAATAAGATTAGGAAAAACGTGTTTAACTGAGCACTATTTGAGTTGAATTATCATTGACAATTCAGCTGAAATGATGTGCTTTAGGTTTTTAAATGGCAACAAAAATAGAAACAAAACTGAATGATAAAAATGCATATCAAAATACATTAAATACATTTTAAGCTGTAAATCCACTATTGGCCTGCTGTCTTCCTTTTAAGTGCATATAATCCACTTTATTGCCCTTGGAGTATGCTGGCTGAAATGTTTCAAAGAAACATGTTTTTGGCATTCAGAAACAGCTTATTTAATTCCTAAAGTAATTTTAAAATTAAAATTTACTCATTTTGATTCAGGCCAAGGTTGTTATAGTTAACTAAAACTAACTAAATAACTAAAACTAAAATTCAAAAATCATTTTTGTTAACTGAAACAAAATCAAAACTAAGCTTTACCAAAAAAACAAAAACTAACTAAAACTGTATAGTGCATTTATAAAACTAACTAAAATAAAATAAAAATGGAGAGAAATTATCCTTAGTTTTAGTCTTTGACACAACCAGACTGACTGGCACCTACACACAAGTCTGGGGAGAATAAAATTGCCTGATCTGATTGGTTAAGACTTCACACAGTGGTAGTTTTATGTCTGGAGTTGTATTCAAACATTATCTTTAAGTAAATAAAATGATAAGTGAACAGTAGCCTGATTGAATATGTTTTTTAAGAATGTAGGATGCGCACTCAGCCCCGACATCTATCTGAAAAAACTAAAGCTTACACTGAAACTAATAAAAAAACAAAACTAAAACGAAGCATTTTTGTAAAATAAAAACTAAACTAACAAACCAGCAGTAAAAACTAATTAAAACTAAACTGAAATCAAACACAGAAAGTGAAAACGAAATAAAAATAAAAACTAATGAAAAATCCAAAACTATTATAACCTTGATTCAGGCAGACATAAAGACATGAACCTACTATCCTTATATGACCCATCACCATAGAAACTGAATGCATTTTACTAAAATTTAAAAGAAATGTAAGAATTCAAAGTTATTTAAAATGTTCAAATGTCAAACAGTTAAATAACTGTCTGACTGAGCTTCAAATAAGTACAATCAGGGAGTTCAAATTATTTTTGTATTTCACATGTTAATGCTTGTGATGTTTTTGTTAACTGCAGTGTAGGGTGATATTTTTTGAAGATTGATTCATTTTATAAGAAAATACTATATTAAAGAGTCAGTTGATGTCATTCTTTTCTAAAAATCTTTTTATCTGAGGTCTTATGGTATACTGAAAGACTGTCTCTTATCTTGGTTATTGTCCTTGGTTACTGGCTGGTTATCCTTCTTGGTTCTCAACCTCAAACATTAATGTATCACTGGTCCACATTCTCTCAGTTAATGAGATAGAAAACAATGATCATGTAAAGTTAATGCTGTTAAAGTGACTTCCTGTGTGCCATTATTAAACCAGTTTAATTATTAAGTGTCTAATGGTCACTGTTAATTCACTTAGCTTCCTGTGAGTGTGACAGCGGCTGGTTCTCTGGGTGAGTCACAGAGGTCCCAAAAGCAATTTACTTCTTCAGGTCTGCTCCGAGCCCCCGCCTGTCAAAGTTACACACTTAACTCAGACCGTCCCACTATGATCCGTATAGACACTGTGGCTTCATTTAACCATGGTCCATGTGGGCACACTTTTCTGTCAGTCTCAACTCACAAAAACGTCTTCATTTTTAGTTTAAGCAAACTTTACTCCTCAACAGATCGCTTTATTGCACAGAAAAAGTGTTTTTCAGGCTCATTTCTTTACATGGCTTGATGAGCTGGAAAGAGTTCAAAATAGAGGCACCTCACGTCCACCAGAGACATTAATGAAGACCAAGACAGCCGTGACAGATCAAGACTGAACCACGCTCTGGCACCTATATTCAACAGGATTCCTTTGTGTGTGTCAGGAGCCAAGCACATCATTATTTATTTACTCAGTCCATGGCATGCGATAGGCTCTGCTGCTGTTTTTGTAAACTACATTGATGTGATGGATAACGGCTGAAAGAATGCAGATACTATTTCAATTTGGCATAAAATAAAACATAGGCAGCTGCTTAGGTAACTTTAAAAAAAATACAGATCAAGAAATTTTTTGACATTTCATTTCATTTGCTGTTTTAATTTGTATTTGGTGTGAGTCTGTTTATTTTTAACTTTTATCTTAAATCAATGTATTTTGAGGCTGAAAGAACCAAAACTTTGTAGAAGGATTTATTAGTTAACACTAATATGATGTTTTTAATATTAAACAGAAACTTGTACAAGTCAGCCTCCAAAATGATAACAATGCTTCAGATTTATTTAAATGTTCTGTTGCATTTTAGATTAATTCTCTGTTTTGTCACACAAAATATGATGATTTTAAAAAAAGCATGTACCTTCAAATGTTTGCATTTTTCTGTAACTTTTTAGCTGATTGTTAGCATAAAAAGCCATTTAAGTAGAATGATCAGATTTGTTAATAAACTATAAATACAACACTTATCCTAGTTTTAACACTATAGATTATAGTGTCCTTAGCTGTCTTTTGGCTGAGTCCTGATTTCTGGCCTTTATTTTGAATCTATAAACATAACTTTGAATGCAGCTTCTTCACACAAGAGGTCTTCAGTAATCTGTTGGTCAATAACTTCAGTTTAAACTCATGACAATGAAAACTATGATGCACATATGATCAGTGTCACTTAAATCATATTTTCATAGCAGTCCCTTTAACATGGAAACATGTTAAAGGGCAGCTCACCAAAGAGCCTACCAAAGACTGCATAACCATATCACAAGACTGAAATATTTACCTTTTATTTAACATACTTTTGAATTTTAGTGTAAATGATTTGCTATAAAGATACGTGTCTACACATCGATGAAGAAATCTATTGTTAAGGAACTCATTCCCAGATTGGCCAAATATTTTATTCCCTGCATATCACTCTTGGTTGTCTTTTTTCTTTATCATGAACTCACTGTTTAAACTAATGCTGTTAATATTATCAGAAACAAACCATCAGTATCTGTGATGGTGCAGAACTGGGTACTTTATAAATGTAATGTAAAATAAGTACAAAACCAGTTAAATGAACTCGTTATTTTAACTTGGTTGTCCAAACATTTAAAACCTGGATTGATAGCTGAATTAAGGGTGTAATAGTTATTAACAATTAAAACCTTCTCTGGATACTTATAAACACTTGACAAGCAACAAAACGGTACAGCAGTTTATCTTCTGAATTAATGATATGAGAGGTAATTAGGGGCGTTGATTCCTCTCATGACACACTCACAGTGACTTGACCAATTAGCACTTGTTTTGACAGGTCTTCCAATGTTAATAACCTTCAATTATTTAGGGTTTCCAGTATGCATATAGGGGTGTAATGCTGGTGAAATAATGTTGTACAGTGCAGTATGTAAGCTGGAGGAGGGGGGGTCTATATGTGACTGGAGCATATATCATATTTTATCTTTATGCCACCTTACTGTAGTGTCTTTTGCATTTTTGAATCCAAGAACAGCAGAGTCAGTAAACCGACAGCAGTTAAGGAAATACTAACTTTTATTTTGCTATTTTCATTCAAATGACAACACCTGCATTTGGCAATAGTTTCCTCCATATCAAGTTTACAAAAGTGTCTGTAAACATTAAAGTGCAAAGGATTTGCTCGCCATTTAGGGCACATCTCTTTTAAAGGTTCAAGCTACAAGCACTACTGTCTCATTTCACTGAGGAATCCACTTACTTACCTTCATTTCAGCCACACAAACATACCCTAGTCATTTTAAAACAACTAAAACAAACAAAAAAAAAATGCTATTCAATAAATTCTGATGATATTCAAATCAAACAAATAGCTGACAGAAAAGCAAATCTAAAAGAAAGGGGAAAAAAGTCTGTTTGTAGAATTACGCCAGTAGCATGTACCCTGTGGCTGTTGGAACAAAGAACAGCAAGATTTGTGTTTAAAGTTGATCATACAAATGAAAAAAACAAAACAAAAAACAAAAGTAAGAAGAGAATGGATTAGAAAAATCTCTATAACTGCTTACATCTCCAAAAGCAGAAACAGTGTCTTGGTGTGCAACACTGTTGAAAAGTTTTTGATGAATAAAGGCTTGAATGGCCCCACCTTTGCTGGTTTTAATTCATATAAAGTTCAGTGCTTTTAGGACCTATTCAAAGTGAAAATTCCTGAAGAATGTGCCCAAAAACACATAAGACCCCCTCTAACAGGGACATTTTAGTCTTTGTTGTGCTCTGTCAGGGCATCTGTGATTCAAAAATCCATCGAGAAGGAACAGGGGAAGTTGGACAGTATGGCAAAAGGCCTAGGAGTCCTTTATCCTTTATCATTCCTACTATTGACTTCTGAGCGTGTCAAGTTAAGGAGCATCAGTGTTAGCTGGAAGCTAAAGGCTCAAGCTTGTTCTGGATTGGCTAAGATTGGATTTACAAAGCGTAGGGAAAAATCCAACTTGTAAATCTTATGCTATTATCCCTCTAAAGAGGGTAACCTGCCACAAGGGTTCAGATAAAAGCCAAACAGGATGGCAGTAAAAAATATACTTTAGTTTCTGTGTGAATGTAGCTTATGTATCAGGCATGTGCCCGAGAGGTGTGTCAGCTGGTCCCAGGAGCCGGTACTTCTCCTCCAGTGAGGGCTCAGTGCTGCTGCCCTGCAGGTGGATCAGTGGTTTAGTCTGCAGCAGCACACAGCCTCTCCCCCGACCTCGTCTCTCCTCCTGGTTCCTGCGGTTAAAGATATTTATTCTGTTCTCCAGCTCAGGACTGGCTTTTTCCGAGCCAGTCGGACTTGGAAGTTTAAGGTTCACAGGGTCCACAGCCAGGCCCTTCTGAGCGAGGCAGGAGTCCTCAGAGAGGGAGGAGAGGAGCTCCTGCACCACAACACTGGGGTCCCTGCAGGGGTCCTGGACTGGAAAGGATGGAGGGCAGCAGCGATGGGAGCTGTAGCTCAGACTGAGGTCATGAGCTGTGCTGCTGGTGCAGTCTGTCATTGATGAGCCCGGCGTGTGGCTGCTCAGGCTGTGTGGACGGGCCGTCAGGCTACCACTCGACCGTGATATGCTGGTTGAGGCGTCACTCACGGCGCTGCCTACCCGCTCCATTGCAAGCATCGGATTGGACTGGGTGGGGTTTGGGTTAGTGGGGAGGTGAACGTCAATGGCTGCTGTGGTGATGACCCTGGTGCCTAACCCAGAAGCTCCAGCATCTTCAGAAAAAGTTGGACAAAACAGATGGGAAGATTGTCACACACAGGAAGAGTAGGACATTCTGCAGACTCAAACAACACTCCACAAAACTTGTGAATGTAGTAGTTGGGTGTCTGTGATAAATTTTTCCTTATTTCTTTTGCATACTTTAATTCTGAATATTTTTGCCGCTTAAGGCAGGCCAACTTAGGTGACACCAAGTGACAATAACTAAAAGGTGCACACTGAACCAGGAAATCCTCTTCCATCGAGTTCAGTACACTATTTAATGTGTATTGTGGTTGCTCCCTACTTCTCTAACTGGGTCAGTAACTTCACTCATGGTGCAAAAATGTCAAACAACCAATGGTATTTTGGGAAAACTCTGCATATTAAGGGATGATTGTCAAATAACTTAAGTACAATGACAAAAAGGGCACTGTTTCTTTAGGACTAAAAATGTGTCCTATCAACTCAGAAAAATAGAACTGAACTGAATTGCTATTTGGAGTTTTAAATTAACACATTTTTTTTTATCAACTTTCAACTCTTCAGTCCCACATTAAATGACTGAAAGGCACACTTTGACCCAGAAAGGGCTTTTTCAGAGATTTCAGTATATCATTCTTGTCATGTTGAGAACAGTTCCCACAAATGGGACCTCTCTAACTGAGTCAGTAGATCCACTCATGGTGCAAAAATGTCCAATGCTAAAAGGCATTCTGAAAAAACTCTGTGGATTAAGGGATGATTGTCAAATAATCTGATCAATGATAAAAAAAAATACTTGAAATAATTGAGTACTGTTGATTTAAAACTAAAAGTGTGTTCTATGAACTGAGAGAAACAGAGCTGAAATATCTGTTTTGGATTTGTGAGATAGCGCAACTCAGTTTTTATAATAACCATTTACTGTAATACAGTACTGTATTACAGTGTATGACTAAGCACAGTTGTCCAATAAAGTAGCCAATTAAGAGCGTATGATTGGCAGATTAAGTTGAAGGTATGTTGGTGTACGTGTCCATGGATCGGTGCATGATAAAGTCACTTACCACTGCTTGCTTCACTGTAGTATTGGCTTATGTAGTTGTTCATGTCATCACGCACAACTGGATCTAGAATTGAAATAAATAAATAAATAAATGAAGGGAAACTGACAAAAATGTAAGAGAACAACTAGGTTAATTCTAAAAATGTATCTGACGCAAGGCTGAATAATAATCTGATACATGTCAAAATGCTAAACACATCTTCAAATAATTCCTCATACAAAAACATGGATGCCAAACAACCACATTACTGTTTCCACTGTTTGGTTAACCTCTGGCTGTATTTGTATTTGAATGTGATGTTTTCTCTCTCTTTCTATCGAAATCATACAGCCAAAGAGACACTTGTATGCAGATGATGTTGTTTTATGAATACTCAATCTTTGAGTTACTCTTCTTTTTTTTCTTAATGTGAAGAGTTACAAATTAAAGTCACTGTGCAAAAAAAAAAAAAAAAGTTGTCCTATATTTAACAAATTTATTTTTGAAATTTTGGACCATATACAAAGACTAAATAAATGCATAATGACACAAAGACAAAGTGGACTATAGATAGCAGAAGGTGACCAGTTAAAAGAGGGTTTTCTATTATTACTAAAGCAACTCAAAGTTCTAATGGTAGTGACTGTATTTGACTTTTACACCTTTTTACGTGTAAGTCCTTTGATCAGTTTCAGTGTTAACGTTGTAAAGTGGCCTGAATGTAAAATATCTCCCGTGTTTACAACATAATATTGACGGAGAGGACTTCTGCCCCAGGCCACAGGTGCTTTATTGGCGAGCGGTCAGGAGCAGGCTGTGCTACGCTGCCCATTAGCTGCAGCCTAGTGCACTAGAAATAAACTGGGACAGGGACGGGATGGGCTTGGTTTCAGGGATGAGAGAAATGGGGGAGAAATGACAGAGAGTGAGAGTAGGATCTCTTTGTTCAGGCACAGATCCCTCCAGTCTAGCAGGCCTGAGTGTGCGTGGTGAATGGCTGTGATCTGCGAGGCTCTTCTGTTCGCTTGATTGGTCTTGAGCTCACTGTCCGCTGGCTGAGTGCGAACTCAGAGTACCCTGAGTGCTAGCCCCTGTCCCCCGGGACATGCCGCAGACTCTGATGGGTAATTTCATTTATTTTTCAGTCTAAAATATTAATCTCTGAGCCACCCCTTGAGAGGAAGCATTGCACTCACTAAAACAAGACCGAGACAATCCCTCCACAATTAATAACACATGAGTCTTAAAAAAAAGAATGGGCTGTCCAGCATACATAACAGGCTTTTTTTGTGACAGTCAAGTTATCAGGCTGTCATCTGTGGAAAAGGAGAGGTGACATACTGGGGTTAGTTTAGTTCAATTTAGTAGTCACTTTTATTGGTGAAGCATGAGTGAAAGCAAGGACAGTCAGCCGCCACATCAGTCAGTGTTTATACAGATAAACACTGGAAACAGGCTAGTAGACTATTACTGAATGTAATGCACTATACAGGGGATTTATACACGTACCATAATGGTTTTAAGCCATTTTAGCAGTCAGTATCTGTCTGTTTGTCCTCTCACTGCTTTAGTTTGAACAGAAAAACTAAAACTTTAAGGTGATGGATTTGCTCAAATTTGCTACATTACAATCTTGTGCAGATGAAGCCCTCTGTTTCAGGGGATTCCCTGAGTTTTCCTCAGTGAGTTAACTTGGCTTTTTCACTGCAATGTCCCAACATGATTAGATGAACTATCATGAAATTTTGAGCAGCCATCCACTCCCCTTTGTAGAGTAAATAGTAGCTAAAAGCTTTGGGGCACCTCTGACTTTCAGTTAGTTCCACTATTGTAATTTAACTTTGCCAATACTTTGCTTTATGCTTTCAAACCTTTGTGGAGCTTTTGGGGCTTATTTTCAAATATATTCCTCATTGCAATTGCTTATTTTTGCTCAGTTTTATTTCTTTTTTATGCTCTGAAGAGTCCTTTGTTACTATTACCTTGAAAAAGTAATAAACTTACCTAGACAACTAGAAAAAACCCGATACTTCAGTCCGCCTTGGTTGTATTTTTCAATTGATATTATCAAAAGTTAATATGCTGACAAGCTTAGATGGAAACATGGTAAGGATAAAACCTGTCTGTAATAGGCTAAGTTAGCATTTAGCTTAAAGCCTTATAGAGATATCACTGTACCCCACAGACAGTAAGTGAGGTATCTAGAACAAGTTGAACTGTTTTTGTTAACAATTTGAGAAATTAAAGGATTTGTGAAACAAATACAAGTTAATACTGATGCATCTGTAAAGGCAAAGAAAACCATATCATCAGCATAAAGTTTCACAAATTCTATATATAGCAACTTTAAGGTTTTATAGTGCATTCAGAGTGTATTCAGACCCCCTTCATTGCTTGATGCCACAGTCGAGAAAAAAAAAAAATCTTCCAAGAGCTGGTAGCCTGGCCAAACTGAGTAATTGAGAGAGAAGGGCCTTCATGAGAGATGTGACCAAGAAACCAATGGTCACTCTGACTGAGCTCCAGAGATCCTGAGTGGAGATGGGGCAAAGTTCCAGAAGGACAGACATCACTGCAGCCCTCCACTGATCTGGTCTTTATGGCAGAGTTTGGCTTTTTCTTTTTTTTTTTTTTTGGGGGGTGTTAAAAACTCAAGCAGGCGTTCATGTGTTTTGCACTGAGGAGAAGCTTCCATCCAGCCAGTCTGCCATAAGTCCAGATCAGTGGAGGGCTGCAGTGATGGTTGTCCTTCTGGAACTTTGTCCAATCTCCACTCAGGATCTCTGGAGCTCATTCAGACTGACCATCAGGTCCTTGGTCACCTCTCTTACTAAGGCCCTTCTCCTCCAGTTGCTTAGTTTGGCAAGGCAACCGGCTCTTGGACGAGTCTTGGTTGTGCCAAACTTCTTCCATTTGATAATTATGGAGGAACTTGAGAAAAAATTCAAGGATTTTTGCAGATGCAGGAGCTTTAAACAGCATACACTTTATAATATTCCTTTTAACCAGACATGCCTATATTTCTCTGTTGTAATGTATTTTACAAACAAACTTTGTGTTTTGTTTGTAAAACTCTCTTTTGTCACCTGAAAGATAACTCCAGTTGCTCATTGTTTCTAGGTCCTCAAAATGTACATGGTTTGCTACTTAAAGCATCAATCTCCTGGGTCATGCATTCTTATAAAGACCACTACTTTGAT
This sequence comes from Cheilinus undulatus, assembly GCF_018320785.1. Lineage (NCBI taxonomy): Eukaryota > Metazoa > Chordata > Actinopteri > Labriformes > Labridae > Cheilinus > Cheilinus undulatus. Next base: position 26,411,219 of record NC_054865.1, on the reverse strand, counting down.
AAGAGCTCTTTAGGGTCTGATGTCAGGTGAGTGTGACAAAAGCCCAGTGAGACTATGCATGTGTGCAATATTGAGCACAACAAATGAACTTGACTTGATTTGAGTTGGCCTGACTTGACTTGAGCCCCATGGCTTAAGTGCTCATCCCAGTGACCATGTTTCTGCAAAAAGCCCCACTTGTTTCTGAGAGCCAGATTTCCCACTATGCCCTTGGGGTAATATTGTGGCCGCTGTGGAGTTTCCCGGTGCCCTATTGTGGTTTGCAGGTGAAGGGGAACAGATGTTGACAGAAGCCCACTCTCTCCTAACAAGACCCAAAGCACAGAGCACTCTGTACCTGAAATAGCCCAAGTGGTCCAGACCGGTCAGGCTGGCCTTGCCGTAAGGGGGGGTGGTAAAGGAGATAGTTGGGGTACGATGAAGCCCATGCCAGCTGACGTAGTGTCAGTGAACATGCTTGTTGTCTGCAGGATTCACCAGATCCTAAAAGCCTTTTTGCCCTCACATTGATCCCAGAGCGCCTGCGGTCAGACGGGTGTTGTGTGCGAGCGTGGATGGGCTAAGAGCTTGGCCTCGAAGATGCTCCAGGGCTACTGCTCCAGATTAACTGTACACTGCTCTGGCATCCGGTTCACCTGATGTTACACGGTAAGAGACTTTTTGTTCCACACAATTATGTACATACTTTATGCTGCAGCTCTCTCCTGGTTTGTCAAGCTGCTTTCTCAAGCAAACACTGCACCTGGCTTTGTTTGGATTCAAGTTTACTGCTATTTTAATGCTTAAGGTTTTGTCTATCAGCATCAATTTTCATTTTGTTAAAATATGTTATTTTGGTATTTACAACCAACAGCATTAGGATTACTGATGACTTTTTAAGGCCAATTTGGTTTCATAGAGTATAATTTTGTTTTCTGTCTCATTTCTTTCATGGGTAAAGCAGTAACATGAAAGTTGATAATTTAAAGCTCTTGAGAGTTTTTAACTGGCTATAAAACATACTAAGACCTCTTTATGACACTTAGGCAAACAGGAACCCACAGTGACAGAATGACTGTGAATTTATTTTAAGATACAACAATTTGCACAATAATGAAGACATAATTTCACCATGGCTATTCATAATGAGTGACACTCTTCCTTTGAATGCATCAGCAGAGATATATAACATGCTGCTTTGTCCACACAGACTGCCTAAATCACTGCAATGCTCTCATTGCAGCTTCAAAAATAAAACACAATTTTTTCCATATATCATCTCTACCATGAAACCTTTCTTGTACCTGCAGTTGCATGAGGCTCCCTGGGGTTCCTTTGGCTGCCCTCATCATCAGACTCCCCTGGAGTCGCGCCCTCTACAACTTTAAAACTCCTCCCCTGTTTGCCCCATACGTGATGGATTTGCATGGCTGCTTCACGCTCTGCTGCGAGGTCCAGGTCCTGTTGGGCCAGATGAGCCCTCAGCTGCCTGATCTCAAACTAGAGATGATTTGTTTATACGTGAATAAAAGGAGAGAAAAGACAAGGTTGGGAATTAAATGGAATAGTAGGAAATGCCCATTTTCACCTACATTATACTATGGCTGTAGTCATCTTTGAGCCTTCTGAAAAGGAATTATCTGAAAATATGAATGAAAACATTTTTGGGAATGTCTTCCTTGCATAAGGATTTTTTGTTTTATTAATAAATACTTTAGGAGGCATAAGCGCCTTTTAATTATGATTTTTTTTTTTAAATCTCTCTATTATTAGACATATCTCGGGTAAACCTGCTCATAGATGGTCAGTTGAGGGTAAAGAACATCAGTCTGTGCACTGAGGAATCCTGATCAAATGTGTGGAACTACTCAGCCTGTTTGTAAAGTTCTGCTGCCCTCTTGTGGTGGTAAATGGATTAACTAGTTATTGGATAGCTCAAGGTTGTATGAGCTTATTTGCCCTTAAAAAGACAATAAAGGCAGTGAACCAACTAGCAAAGTAGATCTATTAGAAGGTTCTGATGGTTATAATAGATTAAACTTTGAAATAATAAAAGAAGCAGTTAGTGACCGATTTTGCAATTAAAATATCAATGAATTTGCTGTTTTCACATTATATAGCATGAATTAAATACAAATATGAGGGCACAAGAAGACTTTAAAGCTGATTTCTACTAGTAACTATCATGTCACTACAAATTCCTTACTCCTAAAGTCAAAATGTGGATGTAAAATGATCACACAAAGTCAAACTCTCAGGCAGAAAAACTGTGGTTAAAAGTTTGTTCTATGTTGTGATTGAGTGTTAACATATGCTGCTCTGGTATTAACATAACCCCTGTTCTAAAGCATTTCTTTCCTGTAATCTTTGAAATGACTTTTGTGTATGTATATGAGAAAACAGAATCATATCTCAGGTGTTTTGATACTCACAGCCTGTTCCTGGCAGATCTGAGTGAGGCGCTCCAGCTGCTCCTCCCTCACAGCCTTGGTCTTCTCACACTGCTGGATCTCCAACTCCATCTCAACTTTTACTTGCAGCACATAAGCTGCCATGATAGAGAAGGGAGATAAACATAGTTAAAATGCTGACAATTATGTATTTCAAATCAGTAAACAACAACAGAATGGTCTGTATGATCAAATATTTCAGAAGGCATGGTGTTTTAGTAAGAAAGATGTTTTTTTGTCAGCTGGTTAAAAAACTAGAGGGTTAATACACAGAGCAAATCAGACTCAGAGGTCAGGGCTGGTGGACCACTTGTCATTATGTCCATCACCACATAAGCAGACCTCATTAATTACTGGTAACTAGTAACCCTAAACCTATACTGAATGATTTAAAGGGGACATATACCCTTTTAAAACATGTTTATATTGTTGTGCCCTTCTCAGAATGAGCCGTTTCTGTGTCTGTGGCTTTAAATGGTAATTAGCTGTCTGACTCCGCCCCTGACCACACCCCGCTCAGGAAATGGATGTGGCACTCCTGATGTTACAAAGTTGCAGACACTTTCATCCAAAATTAAGGAACTGACTGGGTTTCAAACCATTAATCTCCCAGCTCAAAGTCAGCAGGGTAACCCACTGGGCTATCCAAGCAGGTGCTCCTGGGGGCAGGTGCTTGCTCCCCATGTGAGGTCATGAAGGTAAAACCTAAGAACGGTTTGTTTCAGCACATTTTCTGAAAGGTGGAGAAAGAATGGGTGGAAGGGGATGGATTTTTCTGGTATTTGGGGCGATTATGGACAGCCAAGGGGCACATATTTTTGTTAGAAAAGCCTGAAAAAGTTATTTTTGCATAATATGTCCCCTTTAAGCAAGGTGCTGAAGGTGATCCTCAGGCATCTTGTGCCACTGTCAAGATGATGTATATTTGTAGCCTAGACGGACAATTTCAACATTTCATTCTGCTTCATTAGCATAGACAACAGGAGAATAAAACATCTGCTCAACCTCAAGTCAAAAGCTGAAGAATTTCTTTAGATATTAGAGTAATGACTGACATTGGGATGTGACTTCCAACAGGACACAGCAATGAGTTTTAAAACTATTTCAGATGTAGAAAATGTAGACTGGGTTGAAGTTTCTGGAGATAAAACATTGAAAAATAATGTTTTAAGGGTTTGACACATTCACAAAAAGTCATAATAACTCCAAAAAACTTTGGGGGTTTGAACAGCATGTGTGAATGCAAACTGCTTAATTCTTTACCTAGACATTTTTCCATACAGCTCCCTGATAACATTTCTACCAGGGATTAAGAGGGAACCAATACATGAAAGGAGGGACTGTTTATGAATATTCACCACGTGCAAGAAGGCAAGGATACGGTTTACACTGCATGACAGGCATTCAATGAAGTTTCTTCACACACTTTCAGTTTGCCAGTAAATTGCTCCCGTTTCATTGGTTTACACTGTGAATGCAAATAATTATGCACAGCATTGATATGAAGGAGGAAAAATCTGCCAATAAAGTGTTTGACTCTGTTGTTTTCCGCCACCTTAACTTTCTGCAGCTTTCTTTTCTTTCCTCCTGAGGCCCATCCTTCCCTTTTAAACCAGATAGGACTACGCTGAAAGTAGAAATTCAACATCAAAAGCTAATATCATATTGGCCCCAAAGTGCACCGTCCCTCTGTGAAAATGCCCTGTATGCTGATGATCAGTCCTACCCTAGCTGGGGGTCAAAGTGGTGGGTGATTTGTCAAGGACTGTAGCATCCTGTTTGTGTATTTATTCATTCTTTAATCATCTTTTCAGGGTTTCAAATATATAAAAGTTTACAAATTCAGCAAAAACCCCTAAAATGTATGCTTGTTTCCATCTACTGTTGTCATGTGATTAATAGAAGTTAACAGGTTTAGCAGTAGGTGGAGTTATTCCTGAAAAAAAACGAAGAAGCAAAAATTCTGCAAAAGAAGATGGCTTGATGCAGGGTTACATTATAGTTGTTTTTCTTGTGTTTTTTTTTTTTTTTCCTGGAGCCTCCATGGAGTCTCCCACATGCTTTTTGGCTATCTCTAATCCAAATTTAAAGAGTTCATACAACAGTTGCCTACAATCAACAGAGCCTACAATCACTTGAGACACATTCAGTGCACTTGTGATCCCTATTTCAGTAACTGAGACCATGAGAACTAGTTGGCTAGACCTTTGTTGAATTAGGTCACTTTAAAGGGGGTGATTATTTATGCAATCACTTATTTTAGCTCACATATTTTTGTTTAATTGACATTACTTTGTAGAAATCTGTTTTCACTTTTACTTAAAGAGGGTTTATTGCAAAAAAAAAAATGCTGTCAAAAAAGTCAAATTACATTGACCATGATTATTTATGAAATAAATAAAAGTATAAAACATCCAAGGGGGTAAATACTTTTTTATCCTTGGAGAATGTCTGTACCTGCTCTCTTAACAGTGTCTCTGAACCTTCTTAAAGGAGCAGATAGCTCATGAAGTGCAGAACAAATGTTGTTGTATGACAGATAAAATACACTAAAATTACATCTTGTTACCCATTCAATGCAAAAAATAAACCAATACTATAGAAGAAAATGTGTTTCTAACACACTGATGTTATAACTGTATTAAAAATAGTTGAAATAAGTTGCTGAACTTTCCATTTAATGCACAAAAATGGAGGTTTTGTAGGTTGGTGTACAAAGCAGGCTTGTGTAAGCAGTGAAACACTTGACTCTAGGTGAGAGGTGGGAGAGGAGCAGGGCCGTGTTTTAGTCTCTGTGAAGTTCAGGTGTGATTTACAGCGTTGTGCATGTGCTGCCAGAAGCTGTCAGAGAGTCTTTCACACACTCACACACACAAACACAGAGGTATAACTATGCAGCATAAACTGGCACAGATACATTCTACAGGAGCATACATGTTATGTTATTGCACACTGTGTGGATGGGTTATGAACCTGAAATTAAGCTGTTCATGCCTGTTTGAATGCAGGACTGACCCCTTCTAATGTGTAATGTGTGTGTGTAGGTGTATGTGTGTGTGCCAATCTGACTATAAATAGGAACAAGGAGCATGTGGTGACTGCTGCTGAGCTCAGTACTAGAAAGGCTGTTTCATTCTCCTCCCAGTATTGAGACAAAGCTGGCAGTGTAGTTTCACTGTAGTTTCAACCTAAAATCACAAAATCTAATTATTTATTACAGAATGTGGCATCTTTTATGTAGCTTTTCCCACTGGGATGCATGCTATCACCAAGTTTGATCTCATGTTGTTGGCTTACAAACATAACCACGGGTGGGTGTGAGGGACTGATTGCCTGCCCCCTGTGATGACAACAGGTATCAACAGTTACTCACACTGTCCTGTTTTTAGTCCCATTTTCCAGGAAGTGTGTCAGGTATAAATGAAATGAGGGCACAGATTTGAAAGCTGGAGTTATACATGAATAAGGATCTGAGTTAAGAGTTCCTGCAAAGATGTACATTACTCCTCATTAGTGGGGTTTGCAGTTCTGATGTGCATTTTTAATTTGTGAAAGAAACAAACTGGAAATGCTGCAATTAAAAAAATAAAATTCCAAAAATCTCAAGGAATTACAAAAAGGTTGCACTCGGAGGAGGAGGGCAGAGCATTGATGTATGGGTGAAAGGAAAATGTGACTCCTTGCAGTGGAAGCACATTTTATGAATTAACCATCATGTCTGTGGATTGATTGAGTTAGCACAAAGCCCGTTACTTAAAGCCTTTCTAGAGCACATTAGTTTAGAAAAAGTTGTGGGAAACTCTCAGTTTTTGCAGATAAATTCTTTCTTTGTTTTATCTCATTGGTTCCTGACCTGGGGTCTACGATCCCCCAAGGGGATGCCAAAAAGCATGATAAAATGGTTATTTAGTTGTTTATATTAATATTTTTTGAGAGAAAAACATGCATATGTCTTTTTTTAGGATTTTGTCAATTAAACAATGCAATCAAAGTTGATTTTTGACAGCAATGTGTCATTTTCTCTTTACTTGTGGGTCTTCAGGGGGCTCAGCTTTTCTTTTTTCCTCTAATTATCAAAACTCCTGAGCAGACACTCGACTCCCCTGAGCACCTACTTCATCAACTGTGGGCGACATCTGATGCTTACGCTACATCCACATGGCAGCACCATGGCATCACCTCTCCAACCCCAAATAAAATTACAAGTGACTATAAATATAATGATTAATAATCACTGTTCAAATCATAAATTTCAACATTCATTCATTCAGTTCACAAGCCACTCTCAGTTTTAGCGAGCCGAAACTTTGACGTCTGGAAATCCTGTTTAATATAATCAAGGTTTACATTTCAAGGATCTACAATCCTTTGAAATGTAAAAGTAAACTGTGATTTTATCTTACAAGCTTTTGTCCTCAGGTGAAAACAGACATTAACAAAGTTCGCTGTTTCATATAAAAAGGCAGGAAGCTTAATGATGGATGAGACAAAACACATGCTCTGTTCTCATGCTTCATCAACCTAATCACAGCCTGGACTCCTAAAGGACTTCTGCAGAAGATAAACAGCACGTTACAGAGAAATCACACTGTTAGAAACATCAGGGCTTAAATCCTTTTATCAGTCCATTTTAGGAGATGCAACTCTTTCCTGGTCTCATTGTAGATCATTTTAGCCAGATTCATTCTTAAAGGCACCATATTTACATAAAAATAGATATCCATTTGATGTTAAAAGTTATAATTGTGTACTTAGATAACAGATTATTTGAATGTGTTACACTGAGTTAACACTTGGGAAGGATGTAATCAGCTGTTTAAACTCTCATTACTGTAATGAATAAAATGATAAAAACAGAGACATTTACAGCTTTACTCTCTTCAGCTGAAGTCTTTTTAACTCCTGTAGAAGTTTTCTCCTCCTGGCTCCTGTCTGCCTCTGTTTCTCACTGCCCTGCTGATCAGTTATTAAGATTTAAGATGTACAGGAAATCTGTAACATTTCCTGCGAACTGGCATGTATCAAATGTTTTGATAATAAGCTCTTATACAGATTTTTAATCACTAGGGTGTATTGTCATGATAAGAAGTGGAATGTTAATAAAACAATATTTGAACAGTCTGCAGCTCGCTAAGGAGAGAGAAAGAGAGAGAGCGTTTGGTTATTCATAGACAGCATTGACACACATAAGAGCCATGGTCAGAGAGGAGCTTTAAAGCAGAAGAAAAGTTCAGCTCTGTGTTGAATCCTTTTCTCCTCTGCAGAAAGAAACCTCAGGTCTACACCACCAACACGTTAGCTTGTGCTTGTCTGTCTGTGTGTGGCGTTGGTGTTTGCGTCGTTGTGTGAACAACATGAAGCCAAAAGTGTCTGCGCAAAGACGCACAACGAACGCATCGATAGACTCGGCAGCATGGCAGTTATTTCGGAAAAAAATTCGTCCCTTTATGTGTAAAAAGTCATTGAAACAAGCATCCAATTCACACACATGCTGGCGCTAAGAGCCAAGCACAGTTAGAGGGAGGTGGAGTTTGTGACACTGATAAATTCAACTCACCAAAGAGGGTCACTGAGGTACCCTCTGTGGCTGGAATCCATCCGCATTCGGCAGCTGTCAATATTTAGGCCCTTCCATCAGTGTGTCGGCTGTTGCTTTATGTGATAGCCACACTTTACATCTCCCAGTATGGGACACCCATGGAGGTAGAAACCCTAGGCTACCAGCTAGCCTGCACATTAATATGCCTTTGATCACAGCGCATATTAGAAAAAAAACAGTGAAAAGTCTTTGGGGATATTTGAGTGCGCTACTTTTTTCTTCTGCACAGAGAGGTAGAGAGCAGTGTGCTATTGCGTAGTAAAACCCTTTAGAGGGAACAGTGCTCCATGGTCAAGTGGAAGAAAGTTGTTTGGCTTGATGGGACCAAAATTATGCTTTATGGCAATCAGACAGGATGCTATGTCTGGCAGACACCAAACACTGCACATTACCACAAACACACCATCCCCACAGTGGTAGCAGCATCATGCTGTGGGGATGCTTTTCAGCAGCCCTGGAAGGCTTGTTAAGGTAGAGGGTAAAATGAATGCAGCAAAATATGGGAAAATTCTGGAGAACAATCTTATTCAGACTGTAAGAGAACTAAAGCTTGGAAAAAGATTTATTTTTAAGCAAGACAATGACCCGAAACATACAGAGAAAGCTACACAGAAATGGTTTAAAGACAACAAGTTAAATGTTCTGGAGTGGCTGAGCCAAAGCACAGACCTCAATCCAACAGAGAAACTCTAGCTTGACTTGAAAAAAGCCGACTGCCAATCCCCTTGCAACCTGACAGAGCTTGAGCAGTTTTGCAAAGACAAATGAAATAAAATTGCAGTGTCCAGATGTGCAAGCCATATCTACTAAATACTGACTTGAAGCGGATGAATATTTACGCAGTCACTTATGTTACATGATATTTTTTAAATTTAATTGACATTACTATGTAGAACTCTAATTTCACTTTAACGCTAAAGATTTTTTTTTTTTTTTTGTATTTTTTTGTCAAAAACGCCAACTTATATCAATGATGATCATGATGACCATGATTGATCTTTAAAATCAGTTAAAGGATGACACATGCATGTATTTTATCTTTGTTAATTTCCTGTGATTATATGATTTTGGCTGTTTTCTAGAAATCATTAGAATTTCACACATTTTCATGGGAAAGCTTTCCTGCACCAAGATCAAAATACAGATTAGTCAAGAGTTCAGGAAACCAACCAAAATGTACTTTTTGTTTTGACAAAACAAAGTAAATTAAAATGAATGGTTGCATGTCTGCTTCGGGCTTCTGAACATCTGACTAATTTCCACATGTTTTTTCCCAAGCACACATTCATGATGATCCATTGAAAACAGCTCTTCAACACACTTTTGCAGTCCAACTCACTAGTTGAGTTGTTTAATAATGTGCCACACAATTCATTTGAAATGCAACTTGAAATTGACCATTTATGAATGTTGAGTTATCTTGTGAGCAAAGTCGATTTCCTTCTTAAATCTGGTCTGAACATAGATGCTGAATCCTTGTCCTCAAACACAATGAGCATGTTTACTTTTGAACCAGTTTTGAATGCCTTAGACATCCCATACGTGTCTTTTCAAAGGAAAAATGCTTGTGTTGGTCTAAGACACTTAGACCGTTCTTTTAACCTGTTTCCATTCAAATTTTAAAGTGTGAATCCAGACTAGAGTTCAGTGAGAAGAAAAAGGTTGTTCAAAGTGTGGCCTTTACCACAGCTAGATTGTGAGGCTAACAATTCCCTACTCACTATTCACCTATCAAATCAATTCAGCTTACTCTTTCCACCTCAAAACAATTCTTCTTGTTTTTTCTTCTCTGTTAGGGTTCTACTGTGGTTCACTCCTCTGTATTTCAAACCCGTTTGGACCAACACAGACATCACCACCGTTCAGCCGTACATCAGGATAATTCTGTGAGAGAGTCAATCGCTCTACAATGATAGCCCAGTTGGTCCTTCAGCTGTGGCTTTATTGGTTTGAGAGTGATTTTTTTCCCTCTGAGGTGTGTTACAGACTGCCAAACAAGGAAACTCAATCACTCACATTTATCAAACCTAACAGGTCGAGGTGTGTGGCAGGACAATTACGAGTTCAGTCCCTGCAAACCAACACCACAGCTGCAACCTTAAAGAAACATACTGCTCCTGTTCAGCATTTTCTATCCACAGTCCTGAGGAATAGCTTGTATTTATGCCTGAAATTATCAAATAGGCTGTGTTATTATGATGTGTTTCTTTTTAGTAAATGTAATGCAATCAACAAAAACAATGAATTCATTTTTTGAGCCTGGACAAAGACATCTTGAAGATGACCAAGATTTAATAGTTTTTCATCTATGTGTATCTTTATAAAAAATAATTACAGAAGCCATAAGTAGACCTATATCCATGCATGGCATCTTATTCCATTGTCCCATGAGAATGAGTACATTTTGGTGGCTTTCTTAAGATCTCAACTTGCTTATGCCATTTTCTTGGGATTACAACAACTTTTTCCTCATAATTATGACAAATACATTTCTCTAGAGATTGAGAAAATGACTGAAATTAACTAATTTTTGCAGGAAAATTGGTGCCATTATTTCTAGATAATATGATAAGAGATAAAAAGATGAGGTCTAACCAATATTTGCTTGTTATTATGGACATAAATAAAACCCCACAGATTAGGGTTTGTGAGAAAAAAAACAACATATTTACTTATATCACATTAAAACTGGTGCATACTTTTCCAAATATGATGATATTTCACCCTTTTTAGCATTTGATATTTTAAGTCTTTGTCCTATTTTCAACTGAATAAATAGAGCTTAAGTGCCCTCTTGGATGCCCTTATGCTATATAAACTTGATGAAGTGTCCTTTAGTGTCCCCTTCCAGTGCCCAAAACATGAAAAACTGCCCTTAAAATAGCGCTTTTTTTTTTTTGGAGACTGTGTTTTAAGATAATTACATGTATATATTAAAATGATCAAATCATAACATGATAGAGGTTGATAAACGGATAATTGACTTTTTTAAGGATAGTTTAGCTTAGCATAAATAGTGCAGCACAAAGCTTAGTGCTAACATCTTGCTTCCAGTGTTTTTACTGCACCTAACTAGGGAAAAATTTTTTATTTATTCATTTAACGTTTATTTAGCCAGGTAAGTCCCATTGAGATCAAAGATCTCTTTTTCAAGGGAAAAGCTGCTTGATGCAGTTTAAGCTAACTCTTCCAAAAGAAAAAGTATTATATTATCTAAGAAACCAAACCTTTCTCAAAGAAAGAATCAGTAAAAGAGGGCTTATCAAGTCCCTTGTCTTATTGCAACAGATCCTGTATGCACTCAGAGGCCATTCATGAAGGTGACCTCCGAACAGATATCGAACCAGCTAGCATTAGCATAGAGGAGAATAACCACTATATTCATTATGGCCCCTCTGAATCTACTTAACCAGACCCTTACAATCAATACATGTTAGAGTAGCAGAGTAGCAATTTGTTCAGAGATGTGATCAATAGCTCTATTGCTCTGAAAAGTAAATAATTTGTATAATCATGGAGAGAGTGAGGTCATTTAGCTCTTTCAAAGCCAGCTGATTCTTATGCATGAGTGTTCTCCCGTTGAGAAAGATTGGGTGTTTTCTTGAGATGCTCCTCAAAACGAATCAGCCTCACATTCAGGCCACCTAATGAGACAGCTAAAAGGGACGCAGGTTTTTTTTTCATGTCTTACCATCAATGATCCTCTTGACCCTCCAGATGCGAAGAGTGATGATGAGGCTGATGGCATCCCAGGGACTGCTGGGCCCATTGGCCACCGTGGAGGCCACCATGGGGGCCAGGGACAGCACGATGACAGCGCCATCAAACACCTAAGGGGGTTATAGACACAGGGACATAAAAAAATGCATATTTTGTAGTGTACCTCAGGTTTGAGTAGACCCCAACACACACAAACACACACACCCACACACGTCTGCAAGTGTTTTAGGCCATAAAAAAATTTTGTCTTTGGTTTGGAATGTCTGCTGGTTCTCTTGCATAAACATTACCATTATACACCAAGAAACAATGTCCTGTCTCTTCCCCTTCCCATGCTCTAGGCCCTTGTGATGAAGGGGTTTAGCAACGAAGTCTGGCTTGTGACACCATACGTATGAAGCCCAAACATTATATATGATAAAAAATATTTTGAGAATCTGAAGAAATCTCTGGGACAAGGCCAAAGGTAAATATTGGATGCTAGTGATGTTCAGGCCCTCAGGTGGCACTGCATTAAATACAAGCATGATTCTGTACTGGAAATCACTGCATGGACTCAGGAAAACTTCCAGAAATCATTGTCTGTCAACACAGTTAGCCGTTCCATATACACATGAAAGTTAAAGCAGTATCATGCAAAGAAGAAGCCTTGTGTGAAGAAGATCCAGAAACACAGCTGTCTTCTCTGGGCCAAAGCTCATTTAAATTAGACTACACTAGGCTACATGGAAAATTGTTCTGTGGTCAGACGGATCAAAATCTGAAATTCTTTTTGGAGCCATGTTCACCATGTTCTGCAAACTAAAGAGGAAAGGCACAATCCAGCTCGGTATCAGCACACAGTCCAAAGACCCGGTCCTCTGATGGTATACCACATCCATCACAACAGCACGGCTTCACAGTAAAAGACTCTGGGTGCTGAACCACCTGCCTGCAGTCCAGACCAGAAAACATTTACAGCATCATCAAACAAAAAATCCAGAGAATCCCACATCAGACAAGAACGAGACAGCATTCCTCTCCCAAAAAACTTTCAGCAACTGGTCTCCTCACTGCCTGATGTTTACAGACTATTGTTAGAAGAGGGGATGCTATACAATGGTAAACATGGCCATGCCTTTACTTTTGTTTTTTAGATGTGTCTGCCATCAAATTCAAAATGAGCAAATATTTCTCGTGGAATGGTAAAATGTCTGAGTTTCAACATCTGGTGTGTTGTTTATATTCTATTGTGAATAAAATATGGGCTTATTGGATTGAAAATTCATTGCATTCTGTTTTTATTTATATTTTAGACAGTGCCCCAACTTCTTTGGAATTGGGGTTGTAGTAATAGTTATATTGTAATACCATTATATTATATTACTCTACTATAAAGACTATTTTAAATGTATGGAAGCACTGCATTCAATTAAAAAACATTTTTGTCGTCAGGTATGGATCCAAATGCTGAATACAAGAAAAATCAATATTGTTAACCAAAATGATGATGAATTCCATATAAACACATTGATAATGGCATGGGTCATTTTTAACATGCTTGTGGAAGAATGTAGGGTCCAATCAACTGTGTATCTAAAGGTTAAAACATAAAACAGACCCCAGTCTCTTGGGTCTTGCATGGAGCTTTGTTCCTCTTGGACAAAGCCCAAGGCAAACAAAAGAAAAACAAAAAAACAACTACTGGACATTTGCTATTACTATTAAATGGAAAAAGGGAGAAAGAAAACAGGATCAATAATGTCTGAACAGGTGGCCAGTCTTAAAATAATACCAGACACTTGTCTTTATCAAAATCTGCCAATAAACACACCATCACTAACCTCTACTTTGTTCTCGATGTAGTCCCAGATCCCCAGCACTACAATCCTGAAGACGGTCTGCCACAGAGATAAATGAAAGCATTAAAATAGATAGGTGAGAGAGTGTTCTGATAAACAAAAAAAAGCTCCTGTGATATTCTTAGTCTTTTGAGTTGTCATCACTTCAAACAACGTTTGTGGAGATGTGTGAACACAGACTAACAGCTGAGAAAGGCCTGAGGCACAGTTTTGTTCCTCAAATGCCTCTGTTACGTTGCTGCAATGCTTAAAACAATGCTAGATATCTTAAAAGTCACTTCAAATAAAGTGAATTGATTAGTAAAAAATATTTTTCAGAAACAAAATGACATGTCTAGCTTTTGATTAATCACAAATACATGATAGAGAGAAAAGAAAACAGTCCCTATAGAGCATGTTCAGCCTTTAGACAGCCCTATCCTTTAATATGTGGTTATATGTGACTTGATCTTGTTCTGTGAAACAGAAAGGCAACAAAACACGTGTAATATGATCACCTATCACATCATACATGCTGCTCTGATGCTGCTGTTGTTAGACCCTTTGTTGAGCAGCACCATTGATTTACACTCCAATTAGCATGTGGTGTCATGTGTGACCAGTCCTGCTAATCCATCATGTTGAGCCCATGTTAAACATGATTGGATGTGTCGTAAAAAGTGCAGAGACGCCGCCCACATGTTAGAATCCTGCTCTCTGATTGGCGCAGAGGAAGCAGCTGGTGATACACCATCCCCAGATGACCGCTCCTCTGTGATGTCAGTGGGCGAGGTGTTTGGATGGATCGTATCACTGTAACCCCATCCCCACTGCTCATTAAGCTGGGCTTTAATTATTGCTCCTGCTGGCTCACTGGTAATTAATGTTGGGTTTAGGGCGTCAGGGCTGAGGCTGTCAGGGTAATTGGTTTGCACTGAAGTGGAGGCCTGTGGGTCAGATTCTCCCCTTTCCATTTTGTTTTTCATATTTCTAGAGGGTGATAAGAATTTATATGATCAAGCAATAGCAACATTATTTTACACTTATTACATTTTTGGTACAAATAAAAGACTTCTTTCAGCCATCTAACCTTAAGTTCATAAGCTAAAGTTTCACCCTGGCTAGACAATAGATAAACAATAGCTTAAATTTCATGCCAACCCTATTTTCTAGCTCCCTCAGGCATGTATCAAGTCTATTCTGTTGATAGGATGTATAGACAGTTAAATAAAGTCAGATTTGATCATGGGCAAAGAAAGTGGTGATGCTTAAAGTACTACAGCACCACCTAACATAATAATACCTAAAGCTATATATGTTACATGGATGGTTATACGCATGTCTTACCTCTGAGAAGAAAAGTGAAAGGATGATAAGGCTGATCCAGTGGATGATGCTGGCAAATTGGAAAGCATTGGAAACTGTTGAAAGAAGAATTTTAATAAATAAGGATGCAGGAAACACTGGGTAAAACATGTTACTGTATCTACATGTATGCAGTGAGTGCATAAATTCAACCTGTATCCACTCATGTTCTGCATTCATTGTCTGCTCTCTCTCTAACCCACTCCCACCTTATCGCCCACTCTTCTTTTCACCTCTGAGAACTGAGAGCAGCTAAAGCTCTACATTACAATAGATGTGGAGTGACTTGAGTCGTTGAGTCCCCACACTGAGACTTAGGTATCATCAGAGCTGGATGCTGGCCAGTAATTGATGTGGACGTGTGCCTGCTGCTATTGACAAGAGCCCTGGTTCATTATCAACCCTCTTCATCACTCTCCATCATGGACGTTTACCGACAAACACCGGCAGATCTTCTGTGACAGCCAGGACTACACACACAGCAGGGACAGGAGACTGAAGGTTTTATAATAAACACTTATGCTCTGTATTAAAATAAGAGGGCTAAAATCAAAGGTAACACTTACAGTATGTAAACTTTTATCTACCTTTTTGCTCACTGGTAGCAGTAGAAACTTTTTCAGTCTGTTAGCTTTTCAAAACAGAGCTTCATGTATTTTTATACTGCTGCCTTCCTATAAGTTGGATCAGTTCTTATCTACCTTTACTCTTTTAGGCCAACAAGTTCAAACTCATCTCAGCAGATACTGATATCAGTATCAAGATGTAGACACCTTTTTTGAGTGCTAAAACAGCACTTTAACAGCCTGCTGACAGAAAGTGAGCTGTGTAGAGCTCTTGATAATAGTGTTCCCCTCATTAATGGAACTTTTCAAATTAGGAATAACTGCATAGCAGGTGTGCAACATGGTTTACTGAGACAATCCTGATAAAGTGTTTGAAAGAGCACAAATAAAACCTCCCTTGATAAGGGGGGTAAGGGAAGAAGGGTAAGAAACTATAAAAGCTGTTGTTCATACCCTTAAATTTCAGAAATTAACATCAGAAAACACTTTAAAAAGTTACAGGGATGAAAACGCTTTGTAAGAAAATCGAAATTGAACTAATGTATGTTATGTTGAATCCTGATTCTACAGTAAAAAGTATTTTATTCACATTAATCTACACTCAAAGAAGTGAAAATATTATTTTAGGATTTTTTTCCATATTTATTAAAAATAAAAAAAAACAAAATATCACATTGACATAAGTATTCAGACCCTTTGAAAAAACACTGGAAATTCAGCTCTAATGCCTCCCATTTCTCTTAATCTTTGCTGAGATCTTTCTGAACCTTGACTGGAGTCCTCCTGTGTTAAATTAAATTGATTGGACATGATTTGGAAAGACACACACCTGTTTATAGGAGACCTCATAGCTGACAATAAACATTAGCACAAAAAACCCAAGGCATGAGGTCAAAGGAACTGCCTGCAGAGCTCAGAGACAGGATTGTTTCAATGCACAGATCTAAAACAAAAAAACTGGCTGCACTCAAGCTTCCCGAGAGCTCAGTGTCCTCCATAATTCTCAAATGGAAGAAGTTTGTTGCAACCAGGACTCTTCCAAGACCTTGTTCCCCTGCTAAACTGCACAAACAGGGAGAGGGGCCTTACTGAGAGAGGTGTCTAAGAACCTGAGGGTCTCGTGGATGAGCTCCAGAGATCCTGTGTGGAGATAGGACAAAGTTCCAGAGGGACAACCATCACTGCATCCCTCTACTGATCAGGGCTTTAATGAAGAGTGCTAGACAGAAGCCTCTCCTCAGTGCAAACACATGAAAAAATAAAGCACCTGAAGGACCCTCAGAGAGGGAGTCAGAGTGTGTCTCTGGTCAAATGAAACCAAGATTGAACTGGTCTCAATTCTAAATGTTAAGTCTTGAGGAAACCAAGCACCGCTAATCACCTGCCGAATACCATCCCCACTCTGAAGCATGGTGGTGGCAGCTTCATGCTGTGGGGGTGTTTTTGACCAGCAGGGACTGGGAGACTGGTCAGGGTTGAGAAAAAGCTAAACAGAGCAAAAGATATCCTTAATGAAAACCTGCTCTACATAGCTAACTTTGCAAAAATGTCTAAAATTTTGTTTTTAAGCTTGTCTTTTGTCTTTTAAGTTTGTTGTCTTTGTCTTTTTTTGTCTTTTAAGCTTGTAATGAGTGTAGAATAATGAGAGAAAAGAGGACTGTAGCATCAGGTTGCAACATAACAAAACTGAAAAGAGTGAAGGTGGAGTTAGAAAAGTCAAAAGAAAAAACAGGCAAAAGCAGTGTGTGCACATGGCCTTGTTCTACATCCATGAAAATATTCCAGGACATATAAAAACATGTTTGAATGGTTTTAAAGCAACAAAAGCAACAGTCAAAAGTCTCTGTTAGGAGATAACTAACAATCATTATCTCATAGTCACAACTTACATTTAAGTTTATCCATTTGTAACAAGAGGGGCTCTATACTTTATTTTGACATTTCCTGATAATGATGTGTTAACATCTACATTTGCATATTGTTCATGTACAGCAAAATGAGAAAAAAAAACAATAAGTGTAAATGTACCTTAAATAGATAATGTATTTAATATATTTGCCAGACTGTGGACTGGATACTTCAGTGTAAAACTCCCCATAGCTCCAGTGGGTCTGCTCCTGTGCTTTGATGGGTTGGGTTTCTCCAGGGTGTTTTGAAAATGTCACATAGTGCATTGCTGGAGAGGACTTCATCCACTCAGCACTAATGAAAAATAAAGGCTAAAATGGGAAAAAGAAAGTAAAACAGTATTTACATTGTAGGAGTTTGGTGTCTATGAGCAGCTCCAGGGACAGGAAGAGTACCACCAGGATGACGCAGGCCACCAGGATACAGTTAAAGCCAGCGCTGAGCAGACAGACCTGCCACAGGGCCACACGACGACCGCAGCACGGCTTCAGCCAGTTGGACCTGAGGAAGGAAACAAAAAAATGATGTACAGTAACAGTGTTTAAGACATTTTATTTCTTTTCCCTAGAAAGGGGAGCAAAGGAGGAACATGACATTGTGTTGTGTAATGGTAAGTTGTTTCTAAAGCATTGATTTTGCAATTTCTTATCGAAGTGCTGCTTAATCTGAAGGAGAGAATCAGTCATCCTCAATAGCTATAGAATTCAATTATTTGAGGTCAAGATTGGCACTAAACAAAGCATAACTAGGGTGAATATTGATTGACTGACAGTCTGAAATGTGGATAATTAGTTATATTCCTGCATAGCATGTTTAAATGGACATTGTTTATGGATGAATCTATTCAGGTATTGATTCCCAGGCTGAGAGCAGTGCTGATGTGCTATTTGAACTCCCTGACATGACCAACAGAGGGCAGTAGTTAACACTTAGTAGAGGTGAAGTCTGTTGAAAGAGCAGAGTGTGGTCAGAGACAGCATTGATAGAGAGGGGGACAGTGAAGCTCTGTGATCTGGTGACTTGACCATCAGCCGGAGCTGTGAGAGGAATATTAAAGGACTCCTTTTAACACGGGGATGAAGGGAAGCACTGTAGAGAATGCTGTCTAAAGAACTCGGCAAAATCAGTAGAGAGAAAGAAGTCAAGTGATGAGATACAAAAAGGAATTAATACAAAAATATATATCATGCGAGACTTTCAGTTGTAAATGTGGGAAATGTGGTAATCTAAATCCAGCCTATCTCTTAGGGAACATGCTCCAGAGATAAAAAATAAATAAATATATAAATAAAAGCCTGGTTTTTCAAGGTATACTGTAACAGTACAGCATTTTTAGGCCACTACAGCGTCTGGTGAGATGACTCAATGCTATTTAAAAATAGCGGTGAGCCTTGCAGAGCAGCTACTACAAGGCTGACAGTAGGAGATGAGAGAAACAATGCCTCTCACCAGCTCTCCAGCTGGAGTGGAAAGTTGGCTCTACCCACTACCTTTCCCTTCTCCTCATGCCCTGGCATGCAGGAGACAGACGTTGGCAGAGCGGTTCTCTCCTCTGATCATGTCTTCATTCCTTGGCGTTGCGCTAAAATGGCCCAAAAAGGTAGCAAAAAGCCTCAGTCTCTGTTTGTGTCTGTTTGATTTGTTCTTTATGTTTTAATATCAGTTAACCTAGTTTGCATTTCAAACTGCCAGATGAAGAGACATATTATCTTTGAAATTTGTTTGATAGCTGTTTTTGAATGTAAGACAAGAAAAGATGCATCATTAACTCACTGTGTATTCATTGAAACAGATTAAAACTACTGAAGTCTTAATTTTATCACCACCATGAAGTCAGTGGTTCTCAACTGATGCAGCCATAGGACCCCCCACCTACTGTAATGTGAAGTAGGGACCCAAATTTCTGATTTTTATGAAAGTAATTCAACAAAAAATGCAACAATTTGGAAGGAACACAACCAAAGGTTGAACAAAGAGACTGGCTAACACTTTGGGAGAATGTATGCAAACATTTCATTTCACTATGTTTTACCATTATAACACATTTCGGTTGTCTTAAAAAAGAAATTTATAAATTATCATAAGAAAACTAACTTTTCTGAAAATATGTCCACCCAAGATAACAAGATAACTAAGTGAAACTCTCAAGAAAATAAATCAGAATTTACTAGTTTTCCTGCAAAATAAAGTATATATAGATGCCTGCCAAGGGCTTCAATATCAGAGATATTTTGCCTTTTTTTTTCCTACTGAAACCAGTTCACGACCCACTGAAAACAGTCCTGAGATCAACTTTTGCGTCCCCACCCACCAGTTGAGAACCAATGTTCTAACAAGCAATGCACTGAAAAATTAAAATGTTTCACAAAAATTTGTAGTAATTTTTCACATATTACAATAGATGTGCATAGAAAATAATCTTTCTTTCTAACCTGTATTTAAACTCCATTCTAAGTCTTCTGCAGAGAGGGTTCATATCGTTAAGAAATAGTCAGACCCCCTTCACTTTTTTCAAGGCCTGCTTGCCTTTCATTTGGAGTTTTTTGCAAGCGTTCATGTATTTTTCACTGAGGAGAGGCTTCTGTCTAGCCACATTGCGATAAAGCCCAGATCAGTAGAGCTGCACTGATGGTTGTCCTTCTGGATTTTTGTCCCATCTCTACACAGGAGCTCTGGAGCTCAGTCAGAGTGACCACTGAGTTCTTGGTCACCTCTCTTGCTAACGCCCTTCTCCCTCAAAAGCTCAGTTTGTTTCAGTGTGCTCTCTCCATTGGCCTGCTTTGGGTGCTATGAATGTTCAAGATTAAAGTATGCGATAGAAATAAGGGAAAATTAGTGGATGAGGAACATGTAGATTCAGAAAAAGTTCTTAAACATGTTATTGTGAGTTGGATTTAAACGGAATTTTTAAGTGTAGGAAAGTTTCCACAGTGTAGTTTGACTTGAAAAAGCCAAGTTAACCCAACATAAATATAAAAGTAAAACTGAGTTAATATAATGTAACAGTAAATGCATTTGACATAAAGGAACTGTGTTAATACAGCTTGTTAATTTGAGTTGGGAAAACTTCATTCACATGTGTGTAACCACTTGAAGTAATATTTTATCCAATGATTCTCTTAGTGTAGACCTCTTTATCCACCACTCTCTCCTTTTCTCTTCTTATTTTCATCTCTCATCCTTCTCTTTCACCTTTGTGTTAAAAGTACAGAGATGGTATAACTGGTTTCTTTTTAGAAGAAGGCACTGTGTGTGTGAACTAGTGAAGTAAAGCTATAAGAGAACCATCTGACATGGAAATGATATAGCTGTCATTCCCCTGTCTAGAGCTGTTGTACTGTTAGGTCAACTTCAAAAATATTATTTCAGGGTGGACATGTTTCACAGTATTGCTTTAACTACTTTATGTGTTTAAGGCCCTTATTTCAACTAGCCTACAAACATGACCCTAAAATAAAACATATCACTGAAAAATAAACAGCAGAAGATTTGTCCAAAATCTCAGAGTGATTTTCTCCCCGTTTAACACATTTTTGTAGCAAATGTTTCCAGCAGCTGTTGATTCAATCACTCCATCTTTCTACCGGTTTACTTTTATCCAAGACTGGCATGGGCAGAGCCACAATCCTGTAAACAATGCAAAGCTAATCGAATAAAGGCATAATCATGCTGATAGCAATCATCTTCTTGGCTTGGGGAAGGTGGTGTAAATGCACAAGCTCCAGATGGTGCAGAGTCTGCTCCACCAGAGTCTTGGCGAGACTCAAATACCAGGTATGGTGCCACAGTGAAAAACATGACTGCATGAAAGACAAGACACAGAAGGTTTACTCTGCCGTACCTCGCTTAAACCCATGGTTAAAACTGGAATGCAGAGAACTACCTTTGCTCCTTTTGACCTGCCTGTGCATGAACCTCACAGTGGGGACAGGCAGGTCACTGTCAGATGGGAGTGGGAAGGTTGCAGGATATAGGACACGATGTAAATAGGAAGTAAATGGAACGTAAATAAGATGTTAATTGGATGTAAATTGAACAAGGTGGAAATTGCAGACAAGATCTGGCAATCCAACACCACTTTTTGCCTTTATATAAATGCTAAACTCCTGAAAAAATAAATATAATGTAGCAGAATAGAGCTTTAGATCTTAAGGGGATTTTTCCCTGTGAAAGTTTAGATTAAATAAAATACATTGTGGAAGGTTGCACGTGGTATAAACTTCATCACTCCTTTAAACTTGCTTAGAGTGAATTTTCCAGAATACTTTCTGCTGTGTTTACACAGCCTACCCCCACCTCATGTGGAAATTTTACCAGGAAACAAGCAGGTAAATATTCTAATCTGCATAATGATGCTGCATGTAGGCTCATAGTATCTTTATAAACACATACACACAGGCCTGCCCCAAAAATTTGCTGGGCCCCTGAAAAATCTCAGTAAGTGGAACTGTACCAGATGTGACTTAATGATGTTATCAGTGTTGAATCAGTGGTTTCTAACAGCTACCTCATTTTGCAGCTGAAAGGGGGTGTCAAACTTTAATTTGGTTCTAATGTTGAAAATATTTATTCATGTTTGTTCTGACTCCTTTTCACCATTTTTTTTTTTTTTGAGGGGGGGGCATTTTGCCTCTTACACTTTATCCCTTTGAATTATTTTTTTATTATTTATCACTTTTTTCTTCCCTTTTTTAAGCTTTTTAGATACTGTTTTACCTTTTTTAACCCAATTTAGCACTTTTTGTCCCTTTTTTACCTCTTTTCACCCATTTTTGCTGCTGTAAATCAGTTTTACCATATATAACACCTTTTTTTCCTCTTTAAACCATTTTGACCCTATTTGACTTCTTTCCACCACCCTTACAGCCAATTTTACCATTTTAGGCACCTTTTACCCATTTTTGCCTCTTTTAACCCATGTTTACTGCTTTAAATCAATTTTGCCTCATATAACCCATTTTTAAAAATATTTTTTACCCATTTTCACACTGTTTACTACTTTTGACCACTTTGAACCCATGTTTCTCCCTATTTTGCATTTTTTTGTCCTTTTCACTTCCTTTTAGCTCCTTTTTGCCACTTTTATCAATTTTTTAAACACCGATCACCCATTCTACCTTTTCAACCCATTTTTTTAACCACTGTCCACCAATTTTTGCCACCTTTTGATCTCCTTCACTGCATTTTTGCTCACTTCTGCCACTTTCAAACTAATTTTTGACACTTTTTGCAATTACTTATGTTCCCCTGTAGTTTCTGCAGCTTTATTGCTCTGTCTTCCTGATGTGTGTGCACATTAGGCTTAGCTATGAAGTGTGACATTACTTGTGACATTACTTTCCAAATGGTTTAGTTTAGTGTGCCCAACTACACCGTTAACATTAACGAAAAGGTAATTCTGTTTAAAGAAAAGAGGTTTACATTTTAAAAAGGTTATATTGTACTACTGCATAAATTTAAAAAAAAAAAAAAACATTGTTTATAAGGGTGGTTAGTATTCAAGTTAAATATTAAACATGGTTATCACAGATTAACTTTACAATTTAATGTCACAAATGTATATCTATTATTATCATTATATTAATGGGGTCATTAATCATACGGCATGTTTCTTTGTTCAAACAGGAACTGAGTAAATGTTCTCCTTGAGCTACGATGCAGTGCTCCCCATTCAAATATGAATTGACTGCTATTGATTTGTTCCACTGGAGCAGTTTAGATTTGTTGCCATGCTGAAGGCCACCTTGACAGCAGCTGAAGGTGTGTAGTTATTCATTCATCCTCTATACAGCCCTATTTTCCAGCATACTCAAGGGATTTGCACCAGTCAGCCTCTAGTAATAACCTTCTCCAACCTGTATGGATTTGCAGCTGCACTCAATAGCACATTACAGTCAGTGGAGTCTCCTCAAACCTGACCACATTTTCAGATCTGATTATACATTTATATTCCATCTTAAATGTACATTTGAAATAAGCTTATCCTCACTGAATAGTCTCCAAAAATGACTCTCCAATGATGCTTTTCTGTTACATCATGTTAGTGCAAATAAGACTAGGGGCCGTTTTGGACTATCTTTTATTTTCCTTCACCTCATAAAAAAGAGAAAGAAGAAAATCCATGCATTTCAGCCATTCAGATATTTCACTGCCTCAAACAACCTCTATTTCCGGAGGTTATGGTTTTGCAAACTTCCACCATGTGATTAGATAGTCCATCAAAGTGCATCTTGAATCAAATGATTTCACGCTTCATTCATTTGCTGCAGGCAAGCAGGAAAAATAAGAATAATCACCAGAACAATAAAACTCCTTGAGTGGGAGGAGGAAGGGGAAGTGGTAAAAGTGAAATACTCTTTTCACTAACTTTATACAGGGGCGGCCTTGTCAGGCGGTACTGGTGCTATGAATAGTAGAGTAGGCTACTGCAGAAAACCAAAGATTATAAAAAATACAGGGGGATACCACCTTTGCCTTTATTTTAGTATTGGCTCTAGTTCTCTCACTGCATTCCTAAACTTTGTCTCTGAGCAAAGTCTAAAGTGCAGATAATACAGTTAGCTTTGTCTGTCTTCCCTTGTCTAACCTCTCCCTTATCTGTATGTTCAATAAAATGCTTTTGCTAGCAGTCAGATGCCTTATTTATAAGAACAATTACTGCTAGCCCGGCTCCTTGTGTGTAAATTTAGCTAATGCTAACATAGCTACGCAAGCTGCGTAATTAACATTAGGCTACTAGAGAAGCCAATGTAGCTAAGTTAGCTTTAGTTTAGTTAAACAACGTCAGTAAACATAGCTAAAGCTAATGTAGCCATAACATACTTTCATAGCTATTTGTGAGTTTAGCTTTGGCTACGTTACACTCCTGCATCAAACTGTAAGACATTTCATCAGATAAAGGACAGTTGTTGAAGTTTGGGTTGTGATTTCTCATTAAGGTGGTGGTGGTGGTTAACACCTAAAGATATTCACATAAAACAATTAAACCTGCAAGCTACACTCAGTCTCTATCACCATGCAACACTAGCTTCGCCCCACATGCATCTTTCACACATACTGTAGACACAGATGAATAAGGGATGAAAGTTCAGGCAGTGTTAACACTCAGCTATGATACATTAAACAAACAGGCTAAATTCAGTGAATGTGTGTCCTTACTTCATGTCATGCCAAAACTAGCCCAGCCCAGAGGGGACGCAGTCAGACGCTGTCCCTGACACATGCAGTATATTAATGAGTCTTATTAAAGCAACACAACAGTAGCAAATGTTGTTTCTCTGACCCGCTCAGCCCTGACGGTCTGACACAACCACCTGGCCCGACTCACTGGTAGACAAGCACCAACAGCGGACAAGGTCACCCCTCACACTGCACTCACTTTGGCTTCTTGGATTTTTGTCATTTTCACACCCTTGCAGTTGCACTATAAAGTCACTTCATTATTCAGTTAAAAATAATGGTCCAACAAGTAGGCCAGAAACACAACAAAGGTCTAAATTATACCTCTTCCTTTATTTCTGTCTTATCTCTGTCTTTATGTCCATTCCCTCTTCCTTTGCATGCTTCCTGCTGCCAGTGTGCGTACACCAGGTTGATATAGTCGTCATTGCTACCCACTGCCACTGAGATCGAGTGGAGCTGGACAGGGAAACAGAGGGGCGAGATTAAATCAGGGGAAGTAATCGATACCAGCATGTCGAGAGAGCCTCTGAACACTGGGACTGTCAGACTCACAGCACCTGATTGTCTCTTCAGATAAAATACTCCACTGAAGGAAAGAGAGATATATTGCTTAAAATTAACTCATCCATCGGTGTAGCTCAGTTGGTAGAGCAAGCACCCTTTTACAGAGGCTATAGTCCTTGACACGTTGGTCGCAGGGCCAATTCCTGGTTTTGACGCCGCTTGGTACATGTCTTCCTCCTACTCTTTCCTCTCTCTCTACAGCTGTACAAAAAGAGTCCTCAAAAATGACCCTTTGTTTATTTATTTTATATATTATTTTTTTTGGTATTATGTCAAACTATATTTACCAGGTAGGTAATGAAAAAGTAAACTAATACAAACAGCTGTGGACAATCTCCACTTGCTTTCACCATTTTGCACACACAATTTTCAAGACTTTTTTCATTTCAGTCTTGAAGATAATGTATAACAGCTCATATAAATCAAAAACCCACTATTTCAAAATATTAGAGTATTGTGGAAAAGTCTAATTAGCAAATGTTTCCTGAGCATTCAGTCTCTCACTCTAGTTTAGTAAACACAACCATACTCAAGGGGAAGACTGCTGACTTGACAAATGTCCAAAAGACAGTCATTGTCATCCTCCACAAGCAGTGTAAGCCACAGAAAGTCACTGCTAAAAGGGCAGGCTGTTCTCAGAGGCTGTTTCATAGCATATTCATGGAAAGTTGACTGGAAGGGAAAAGTGTGGTAAGAAAAGATGCAAAAGCAACAGGGATGAGCTCAGCTTTCAGAGGACTGTCAAACAAGCAGATTCAGGGAACTGATGGAGAGTGGACTGAGACTGGATTCAGTGTATCAAGAACCATCACACCACACACTGATAGGTCCAGGAAATGGGCTATAAGTGACATGTTTTTAGTATCAAGGCACTCCTGATCCACAGAAAACATTATCAGCTCTTGGCAAAGGAGAAAAGAACTCGCTCAGAGGTCCAAAGTCCCATATTCAGATGAAATTCAATTTGGAATTTCATTTGAAAATCAAGGCCCAAAGCCTGGAGGAAGATCAGAGAGACACAGAATCCAAGGAGCCACAGTCAGTGATGGTTTGGGGTGCCAAATCATCTGCTACTGTTGATTCACTATGCTTTATCAAGTCCAGTGTCAACACTGGAGATTTTAGAGAACTTCATGCTTCCATCTGCTGAGAAGCTGTAAGGAGATACTGATTTACTTTTACAGCAGGACTTGGCACCTGCCCACAGTGAAGCCAGAACTACCAGAAACTGGTTTCCTGACCATGGTATTACTGTGCTCGATTGGCCAGCCAACTCGCCTGATCTGAACCCCAAAGAGAAACTCTGAGGAAATGTCAAGAGGAAGATGTGATGAGGACTCAACAATACAGACGAGCTGAAGGCTGCTATCAGAGCAACCTGGGCTTTGTAACACCCCAGCAGTGCCACAGACTGACTGGCTCCAAGCCATGTTGCCTAGATGGACTAATTTGTGTAAAAGGAGCTACAACAAAGTACTGAGTGCATAAATGAACATAAAAGTCTTGAAAAAGTTTCTTTATACACTTTTACATAACATTCTAAATTTTTGAGATGCACATGGAAGATCTTTCAAAGAGTACTAGTGTAAAAAGTGTCAATCTATTAATTTAAATTGTGGGCCATCAAATTTTCTCTTCATCAAAGAGAGCTGACAACATTTCAGTTGTAACACAACATCATCATATTTCTCTTCTCAGCTGCTTCTAAAGTCAAAACCAGGCAAAAAACACCATTAAGACAGAATGTTGTCAAATAAAAAGTTTCCTCAACCATAATTTACTGAGCTGTCAAAGGTTGCTTCCCACAGAGTAGGAAACACTCAGCACCTCTCTTTAAGAGTCATAAACCACTGATGCAACACTGCAGGACAAAGTAAAAAAAAATCTGTGATTATGTGTGTCTTGCAGAGACATATTTTTATTTAACAATAAAAGTTAAACTTAAGTTGTAAAACAAAGAAAGACAAACAGTAAAAATCTATCATAAAGTTAAAGTAATGTAAGTTGTGTACAGTCCCAGAGATGATATCCTCCCATATTGACAGTCTTTTTCAATCAGACTACTCAGTTGTAACTACCTGTACAACTCTGACTTAACTCACCAGTAATGGGTTTTTCTTTGACACAAGTTTTATAATTTGCCATAACTCCAGGAGGCATCGAAAGTGGTGAGACAACTTTTTCTGTGATGTGCCATTTGACTGTGAATTTAAGTTATTTCAAGATAAGTTTATACTGGTCTCAGAGGTCCCAAAACATGCCTGTGAAGTTTGTTGCTAAAAAATACTTCAGTATTAGATTTGTGCATGTCTAAAAAAACCCC
The DNA here is from genome assembly GCF_018320785.1 of Cheilinus undulatus. Classification (NCBI taxonomy): domain Eukaryota; kingdom Metazoa; phylum Chordata; class Actinopteri; order Labriformes; family Labridae; genus Cheilinus; species Cheilinus undulatus. Next base: position 26,383,743 of record NC_054865.1, on the reverse strand, counting down.
CCTCTGTTTCAGCCCTGCTCAGAACGAAACAGTTTCTGTGCCTCAAATGTTACTGATCTGTCTGACTCCACCCCTGACTCCGCCCCTCTCCGGAAATGGAAGTGGCTTAATGGATGTGGCTCTCCCTCAGCTGCCAGCTGAGAGGAGAATCAAGAGAGGGGGGTGGAACTTTCTTCAAAGCGGGGAGGGCCAAAAAAAAAAAAAGCCAAACCTGGGGGTGGTGCTAACTCTCCACATGACATCATGATGGAAAAATCTGAGAACAGCTTGTTTCAGCGCACATTTTCTGAAAGGTGGAGAAAGAGGGGGAGGAAGGAATGGATTTTTTTTTTGGTACAGGCCAGTGGCACATATTTTTGTTAGAAAAAGAAAAAAAGTGATTTTTGCATAATATGTCCCCTTTAAAAGTACCGCTAGATCATCTCAACACTTTATGTTGCATAACTTTGCAAGAAATGAAACCCCAGATCAGATTAACATACACCTATACTGAGAAACAGAGTGAGAAATATTACACTCTTCATTCAAGTTCAGCTGTTATTGCTGGGATTCAGTGTTTAATGGTTAGTTTGGTTTAATTTTACTGTCTACAGCCACTTCAGGGCTGCAGCCACATCAGACATGAAAATCACCTCTAGAATAATCTGGCAGTTTTTTGTTTTATAATCTGACCTGATGAGTTAAACCCAGTCTACGTCCTCCTCAGTATAAAAAAATGCATTTGATTATTTCTCATTTAAATATAGTTAAATTTTCTTCTGGCATGATGGAATGTACGTTTTATCAGTGTTCTATGTTTATAGGTAAAAAGAAAACTATTTGTTTGCAGAGTCATGAAGGAAATCATAAAGCAGTGATTCCCAACCTTTTTTCCCACTTGAGAACCCCCCTACTTGGATCTAAGAAGAAATGAGGCCCCCCAGGACCCACATGAGAATAAGTGATATTGCTGTCCAAAACACCCCGCCCCCCACCAAGGCCATTTGCATGGGTCTTTTATAACCACACTGCTTTTGTATGTTCTGTATTTTTACTATTCTTCTGTGAAATAAATAAATAAACAGACAAGGAGGTGGCTGAATAACCAGCTTTTAACAAAGCATTCTAGCATACCTCCTCATGTGTCCAAATAATCCACTGTATTTTAGTTTCCACAGTTTTCTGATGTGCATCAACTATTCAAAGAGTGAAACAGCATGCGTTAAAAGGGCCATCCATCTGTGGGGAGTTTTTTGGGTGACCCCCTTCCTGATGGAGGGATTTTGAGGGTCCTATTCAAGCAAAAACAGTTTTATGATAGCACCCTATCCTCCCTTAGAAACAAATGAGCCTCCAGCAGGTTCCACATTTCAACAACCAATGTACACACTCACAAACACACATACACACAATGCCTCCTGCTAAAGCAAGCGTGGAAAAGGATGGAGTACCAACTAAGCATAAAATACATGCTGAGTTTCCCTGATGCTGTCAGATTGCAGGTAATTAATTTTACATTTGAAAGGTTCCCCATTACCAATGCCTGTGCACCATTGATCACGACACATCAGCAGGAGAGAGGCGAGCCCAAAACTCCTGCAGCAGCTTCCAGCGGAAGCACAACCAGAGGAATAAATGACTTATCCTGGAGTCACATTATACATATCTGAGGTCCTGACTCATGCTAAAAGATAGAGGGGCTTCTTTTGTTTTGAAGCTTTTACCATAGTTTAGAAGATTTATGGCAAATAGTAAATTATTATTGATTATGTACCTTTTCATATAAACAGTTCTGTCAAAGTGTCAAATCTGAATACAAATATTACAAAAGTCATGTGGAACTAGTCTAAAATGTAATTGGACTGTCAGTCTGGATGCATTGTTTGTATAATTTGATTTTAAAAAACAGTGACCAGAAACCTCAGGCAAAGTACAGTTAAAGAGTAACTAAACCCTCAGATCGATTTTTTCAGATGGAAACTTACAGCCACATGCATGAGTTTAAGGTATGTGGGGCGTTAAGGACTCATCACAGGGCCTGATGTGCCACATCCTGGGACTGGAGATAGGGGGAGGGTATCAAGCTCAACACATGTTGACATACACTTGTCACTTCACAGCCAAGGTCAAGCATTTCTTCTATCCAGGCCTTTCCCCCACTGGTAATACACTCAGAGACCGCCAGTGGTTTTTCAGGCCTTGGGACGTCCACAGCATGTTCAGGGGCTTTTGGTGATCCTAATACTCGCCTGGATAGAACCCTTGGCCCTTCTAACTCATCACATCCACCTCTTACTCTTACGCTTACCACTTGCATGATTTCTTCTGGGACGGACTCATTATTCATTATTCTACTGTTCTTCTAATCTAGGGCCCATAATCTATAACTGCAGCAATGAAAACATCACCAACAGACATTAAAACGTTAACAGCTCTTTAATATTTTCACAGTCTGGCAACAAGCTGAGCAGAGGCACACAGTTTAAGACAAGGCTTGTGCACACTAATCGTACATTGAAATGGCTGCACAGCTGACTCAGTGGAAAACAAAACAACAGGTGCTTTAAAACTTGTGTTTCACCATTATTAGAGGAGAATTCTGTAGTGTAATGCTCTCCTTTCCAATATCATTTTAGCCTAATAAGCTACAATAGGACTGCATGCACAATAGCACAGCTGTGTGAACCTTTAGCTGGCACACAGGAAGGAGAGAAACAGAAACAGTGGTTACACTTTTTTGTTTCTTTTTTAAGGCTAAGGGGATAGGGGAGTTTTCTCTGTTACAGATTAATTTAAGGAAAAGACAACTGATAACAGATTACTTTAATTGTCAAACTTACGCATTATGTAACAAAAAGCAATGTGAGAACTTAAACAGATTACTTTGTAGCACATTACCCCCTAACCCCGATTATCCTATGATATTGTACCATATGCACCAGTAGTGCATTTGTAGTGTAGTGTTTAGTACCAGTAAGTGCTGAGTTGCTGTATGCATCAAACTTCTGTTTTCCTTTCTTAATCTGAAGTTGATACAATGACAAAAGAAACAAACAGAACAAACAAACAAGTAGAATGGCCGTCTAAGAGGCCCACGCCTAAGCAGCGCCACAGAGGAACTCACGCTCCCATTGATTACTATGGTGTTCAAAATTCGAAGTGTGAAAAAAACCGAACGGGTGCGCGGATCATCACCAAAATCTAATCGATTCTTCCCTGTCACTATCCCAATATTCCCTGAAAGTTTGGTGAAGATCCGACTTTCTGTTCTCGAGTTATCTTGTACACAAACAAACAAACAAACAAAGATAACTCCCTGCCAATTTCATTGGTGTGGGTAAATATATTATTCACTAAAAGGAAGTCTCATTTTGTGGCTTTCCACACAAGGTTAATACACCTGATACCAAAAGGCATCAGATCTGATGTTATGTCCATCTCATCTCCACAGTTACTTTTTTGTGTTGTGGCAGCGTTGCGGTAAGATATGGTGATCAGAGAAATTTGGCACTACAAGAAAAGGCATTTCTCTAGGTTATTTGTGTCTTTAGACAAATCAGAATCATCTACTAGCTCCTCCATGCTAAAGGAGATGACATAGACTGTGTCTGACCTGCAGCTATATGTGGAGTTTAAGTTTGCCGTGGGCACCTTCTCATGTACACACTGAACAAGGACAACTGGTGTTCAGCTCTCCCTCACAGTCCTGTGGGAACGCTGGGGAAAGTCTCATTTGTATGTTACAAGGGGACCGGAAGGTCACTGCGTGTGTGTGTGTGTGAGAGAGAGTTTGTGTGTGCCTGCACCAGTGTATTCTGTATTCTGTGCATGCATACGTGTGCATTCATATGTGCACCGCCATTTAGAGGCAGCAGTAGACCAGTGAACTCTCACTGTAGACAGCAGTGTTATAGATCGCAGATGATGTCACAGCGAGTCTATCTGACAGAGGTGGAGCTCATTTAGGATGCAGTGAGATGGATAAGAAAGTAAATTAACTTCTGGATTGTGGAGATAGTGTGCATATGATTCATGTATTTCTATTTCAAGATTTATATCTTAATAAACATAGCCTTCATTTTCTTAACTGGTTTCTGACTCACTTTTACAGATAAAATGAGTAACAGTAAATCTACTTGTCATAAGGGTTGTCACAGTAACAGAAAATTTGACTTTTATAAAAAATCAAACAGTGTTCCCTGTTTCTATACCAGCAACAAAAATACAATACAAATACCTAATACAATATTAGGTTATTATGGTACAAGAATGTGGCCAATTTATTTGCCCAATTTGACAATGTAATCCACCTCTAGTCTTTGTCTATTTGTAAGAGATGTCAACATAACTTTCGCACCTTCATGCAACCCTAAAAGGATTAAAGAAATGTCAGGGTTTGACCACACAGTTCCCTCTCTCTATAAGGCTTAAGTGCTCTTTCATGTCTGTCTGTAAATAATAGTAAATATGTGTTTCCTCTTCATCGGATCCTGCTGAGGAAAAAAACTGATGCCCAAACAGCCAACTTATTTAGGGAAGGGAATGCTGAGTTTCCAGAGCCAAGCCCAGAGATTAATTTAAAAAGTAAATCATGCCTTCAAATCCTGATAGATAAAAAATGTCCTGGACTGACATGTGACAATATTTATTTTTGATTATCAAGCTTTTTCTTTGTAAAGAAAGAAACTTTGGGAGTGCAGATAGCCTAGTGGTTAAGATGTGCCCGGCATGTGGCTCCTTTCCGGCATGTCTCACCCTCACTCTCTCGTTCCTAATTACCACTCTATACACTGTCCTCTTCTATGAATAGAGGCATAGAAGAGGACAAGAAACTTTTAAAACAGAAGTAAAGAAAAATATGTGGCCATAAACAACAATTTGTACATTCAAGATACTTAAAGTTGTGCCATCAGTCTTCTTTTTTTTATTGTTAGCCAAATGTGCTATAACCTTGCAAAGCAGATGGATTTGCCCATTTCCGTGTTTCTCAATGGCAAATCCATCTTGCAAAGCTCCCGTCTGATCCGTTTGGGCCTGGTTAGAAAGTGACAGGACCAATCAGCGATGAGGGACAGTAATTTCGGGCATGGCGGAGTCATGACATAATCAAGAAGCAACAATAGACCGGTGCAATTATGGCAGAAAAGATTAGCGTGGATGCTGCTGAAGCATAAATGTGCAGTTTTCTTTTCAAAAACAACAAAAGTTGTGCACTGACATGTCTACAGTCACCATGGTTTGTGTAATGCAGTTCTGTATGGAGTTTACTCCTCGGTAGCGGCTCATCACGTGTTTTGTTGCTCTGATTGGCCCGTAAAAACGTGACAGACAGAACGTTCATCCAATCATCCTCCGAGTTTTTTTGCCCTTTCCCAAACACTGTGTATGAGAGGTTTACACATCCATCTGGCATGCCAGGTTAAATGTGCTATGCATGCTAAGAAATATATATATATATATATATATATATATATATATATATATATATATATATATATATAAGTAGGATGTTTCCAGTGGACTTTCATCAGGTTTGGTAAAATTTGGTATTCTGGGTTATGACCAACCATGTAATAGGGCATGGAACTTCAGATTTTGATCATACTTGCTCTCAGTACATACACAGCAACTTTTACACCAAGTTTTAGGGAAAACTTTTTTTGCTTTCTGACAGCCATGGATGAGAAATGATTTGGTAGACTTATTCCCAGTCTTGCCCTGAAGATATGTGTCAAAATTTAAGATGACTGTAAAAATTATCAATGAGATACAGCAATTTTCTTGTTAAGCCTCAGCTCACCCAAAATTCATTGGACAATAACTTAATAATGATACAATACATCAAAAAGTATTTTGCGACTTTTAATGTGCCCCTTTCTGAGATAATCCATCCAATCAGGTCCACGGTTCAGGAGATGTCCAAAAAAGTGACTTTCAAAATATGAAAAAAAAAAAAAAAAAAAGGAGAAAATCAATCTTGACAGACTTCGAGTCTAAGAAGCTTTTTTGTAAACATATAGCACTGGACTTGTGTGTCAAATTTCAAGTCACTCTGACCTACTGTGTGACCTTTCAAAAACGTCTTTTATCTTTCCTTAATTACAGCGCCACCAGGTGACCAATTGGATTCATATTCCTGAGTAAGGTGATGTATCAGATTTCCAGTGACAAGTTTTGTGTAATTCCATCTCAACAGAAATTGAGCATTTTTGGCAGAAAAATAAAATCATTTTAACATGTCATCCTCACACAACTACAGTTGGGTCTCTTCTCTTTTTGGGCTGGAGCTTTACAAACAAATTGACACAAATACAACAGGGTTCTATTCTATCCCTACAAGGCTGGAACCCTGACAAATCACCTTTCATCATCCTTTCAGTCTATCATCTGGACTCGGCCCATAAAGCTTTAACACAGATACAAACTAATCAATGATGATCAAACCTAATCAAATCAAATGTTTTTAATACAGTGATCACATTTTAGGTGGGATGGAATATGCAGCCATTGGTAGCCTCATCATCTGACACGTCATTTGAAAATCACGAAATAAAAGCCATTTTTAAGTTTTTCATTCACATATTTCATGTTAAAGGTTTATTCATCCCCATAGTCCTTCAGTCAGAAATGTATTTGACAAATGATGAACATTCAGCCTCTCCCTGTAGCAGAGGAATTAAGAAGCCAGAGAGATAACAAGAAGACCAGTTACTCCCAGGTCGCTGCTTCAGACTACTTCCTGTGCTCTCTAATTAAATCAGGCCAAATTGGCTCAACCAGGTGTCAGCCTTCAGAGAATGCATTGTTTCAAAAAGCAAGAGTTTAACATTCGAGTTTTTTTCTCCACATCCTCTCACAAAGTTGCAGCGAGTAAAGTAAGAATGCTGCCAAAGACCCATAGAAAATAGTAGTTAAAAATCCCCTCTGTCTGAGAAGCTGTAGTGTGTCTTTCTTTACTGTCCCTTCAACACGGTTTATTAATTTACTTTATTTGTTTCAGGAATTATATAAAGAAATAATCAATGACATAAATGTAGATGATAGAACCATTATGCTGCTATATTTCATGGACAAAAAGACTTAGCAGAAAGAGCAAATGCATTTCACTAAAATACACTCATTCAACCAACTGCATCTCCAAGATACATAAGTTATGTTTATGGATTATTATTCATTATTCCCATTATAAAGTTGTGATACAATATGCAAAGGTTTTTTTCTGTATTTTTAAACCACGTTCTTGAAATTGTAAGGATGCCAGTATTTTTCCAATCCAAAATGGGACATTTGGGTCCTTGGACTAGATCCAGTAGGTGGTACTTGTTTTTTTCCTCTTTCCCCTCTTTGCTCTCTACAAATTTAGATGAACCATCTGGTGCTGGTTTCTAACCCTGGACTCCTTACACATTTGGAACAGCCGTATCAGCAACATATGCTTCTGTCTCCACGTCTGGCAACCACACAGCCATCACTGCAATGGGAGGTGACATCATTGCACTGCTCAGGTGTGAACTTGTCATGGCAGTCAGAGGATGAGAGGGGGGGTCGATCTAGCCAGTCATGGGAATCTTAAGATTTCCTAGACGGCATGCTTTGGTCCATGCTTGCTTTTTTTCAGGTTTTTTTTTAATGTGGTAAGATTTTTTTTTTAACCACTGAGCAAAGATAGCTTGTAAAGAGTACAGTGCCTCAAATGAAAACCACACTGCAAAACCCTAAATCTCAGCAAGTGTTACCACATACTATAAGCATGACATGTCCAAATATGAGAAATACTTCAGGAACACTAAAGCAAAAGGCTTGAGATGCCTATGACACAGTAAAATCCAGTGCAGAACATGCACAGGAAGAGAGTAAAACTTTCACACTTCTAACCTTGTGCACCTTATTTGGGTGTTCACACTTGGTGTACAAGACCATAGCATATTCTAATTCTCTAGTGTTGTAGTCCAGGGGTGCGCCTAAATGTACTATGGTATCAGACCTCTCCCTGCTCAGGTCTGTTACCCAGAATTCCTGGAGTGCCATGATGGCTTAAACAGCTAACCAATGATGAAACAAAGCAGTTGTGTCTGGAGTCTGAGAAGAGTGGCGCAAAATGATTAAAGTTTTTTAAAGTATTATTTTACATGTAATGGGAATATTGTTTAAGATAATAATTTGCAGATAATATATGTAACAAATATGATCATGCATGAAGCTTTGGATAGCCAATAAGTATCTGATACTCTCTTTTATAAAAGTTAGGGCAGTGAAGGAGGAAGCTATCAACAGAGTAAAATCTCTACACTATATAAGGTATAGGTACTGTACAAGCTTTTATTTTTATGGATTGATTTCACATACTGAGAGGGAAAATAAGTTTAAAAGTACAAACACCTTCCGGCCTCGTGCTGCTCCAGGATCCCAAAATGCTTTGCGTGTAGCTTGAATCTGTCAGAAGGTGTTGGCATTTTTAAAATAGCATTTCTCCTTCTACGTGAGAAATTCATTCATGAATTGCCAACAGGTGTTTTGCTATGGTATACATATTCCAGTACAGTTTTTATCGAAAGACTCTGTAATGGATGGATGTCCAGGTAGGTACACAAGCGTTTATGAATGTCTGATGTGGCAGACTCTTTTGAAATTTTTCACTTGAAATTAACTTTCAAAATTCCTTCTTCTTCTTCTTCTGATCTGATTCTACAAGCCAGATATTTTCATGAGTGTGAAATTCTGTTCAAATAAGGTTTCTTAAATTTTCCTCCACTGGCCAAGTTTGCAGCCAGTGACTTTTTTAATTGCCAGTTAAAACAATCAATGCAAGCTTCACATAAGTTCAAGCTCTTCAAATCTCCCTCGCTGCACTATTTTTCCAACCATCGTCCTACACAAATACAAGCTGAAATGCACCAACAGAACCCTCCAACCTAAAAAAAAAAGTGAGCAAACAAACAAAAGCAGCTTGATGACTAGGAGGAGAGTGGGCGGCCATGAAAGTGCTGAACACAAGCCCACGCCACCTTGGTCCTCCCAGCATTTTTCCTAGACAGGAAGATGGATGGGCCCAACTCTATTAATAACCACACTCCACTTACCATGACGCCAAAACTGCTAACACTGCAACTGCCCCCTGATGCTAGCTAAAACAACCACCTCCCACAATGTCGCCCACGTCTCTCCTGATAGCAACACTGTGTTAGGCAACAATACAGTAAAAAGGGTGCTGGAAATCTCCAACCTGTGCACCTTTCTTCACACCGCAGGACTGTGAACCGAGAGGCTCTTACAGGTTTGGAGAGGAGCTCCTGGTAGTTTTGGTGGGGGAAAGTGTGTGGTACACTTGGCATTTAGAGTGCAGTTTATTTTACAGTGTGAAATACAGGCTGGGAAAAGGTAGGACAACAAAGAGTATGAAGAGAATCAAGCAAAACAGAAAGAAAAATATAGAAATATATAGAAAGGTGGTGAAAGAGAGGAAGAGAAGAGCACATCTAAATGTGCAGAAGCATCAATGAAGGAGCACCATTGTTCCTAATGAGATGTGACAGCCCAGTATAAACTGGAATATGAAGTGAACCATGATTACTGAGGATTAGATGAGCAACCAGTGCAGTGAGGAAGCTTTTCAGGCCTGGCCTTGTTCTCTCTCTCTCTCTCTCTCTCTCTCTCTCTCTTTCTCAGTGTATAAATACTCTGTGTGCTGTGTCCCTGTTCATCATGCATGCAAAAATATATGTGTGTTTGTGAGCGATCGAGGAGGGGTTGTGTGTGAGTGACTGCCTCGCCGTTGTGTGAAGCGAGGGCAGCGCACTGTAGGAGAGATAGCAGTAAGGTCAGCTCCACCTTCACAATGCTACGGGCTGTGATATGCAAACATGGCTGACAGTAGGTGCTTCATCACACGATGGCAGTTTGACACAAGAGCCTTTTCTCTTGATTAATCCCTCCTGCTTGCTTCCTGCTATGAAACAACATTTTTCACTAAATATAATACACAAACCTGGCCAGCACTGAAAGATTTTTAAAAACTTCACACATGATGATACATAATTACAGGTTTTTCAGTTTTGTTCCTATATTATTGTCAATTATCATGACAGCACACCATGCACTTACAGACTTCATCATAACTAACCTGAGTCCAGGCTGAAAAACTATAAATCTCTCAAAATCCGTCATAGTCAAACACAGTTTTAGAGTACACAAACATGGCGGACAACAGGTAGGATGTTGGTAATGTTTTTAGCTACTTTTTTACTCAAAATTCACAAAGAAAGAAAAAAACATGGGTGTAATTGTGGAAGAATAGATTTAATTCTTAAACAACCAGAATCCATAAGCTACAAACACAAAATCTCTCTACTTAAAACATGTCTTTGGAGGAAACAAGACAGGCATACACTGGCAAAAAGAACTGGTGATAGTTTTTGGACTACTTTTAACTGAAATATGTGAATACATAAGATAAAGGTGTTTCTGCAGCTGTACTGATTCCTTCTTAAGAGGCAACCTGCATGGTAGAAAAGTAAAGCCAGGGGCGCTCAGATGGCCCAATGATTCAGCCTGTGGCTTCTTTCCTACATGTCTTTTCCCAACTCTTTCATTCTGATCCTATCCACAGTCCACCTCCACAAGTAAAGGCATAAAAAGCCCCCAAAAAATATATTTAAAAGAAAAAAAGCCAATGCCGAAAAGCGAAAAACTGCAGTGTCCACTTGAAGCCACCTGCTAAGTCACAGTCCCTATGTTTCAATGCTGAGTTTTGTTGTAGAGATACCATCTTTCCTTTAATAGGACCAAGGATCAAACTGCGGTCGGGCCATATATGGCCACGGTCAGCAAAAAATTAGTACGGCTTGTCCCTCTTTATTGTTCGGGATATAATAAAGGATCTACATCTTAGGTCTTTATGGACTTTACGGACAAGATCGTCACGTGACACTCCCCAGCCAATTAAATCTTTTGCTCAGACCAGGCTCATGACTGACACTGGAAATATACAGAGGCACACAGAAGGGCAGTGCAAACAGGAGAGTTTACTGAGGGACAAACAGAGCAAGTTAGTGACAGCATAAACAGTTAGTTCTTGAAAAGAAGACAGAGAAAAACAGAGCTAAACACCAAAAATGGACAGGCTTGTATATGGTTATTCTCCCTAATGCTATGGGTGGTTTACAGTGCCCCCCAAAAGTATTGGCATGGTTGGCCCAATTCCTTTATTTTTGCTGTAGACTGAAAACATTTGGGTTTGACATTAAAAGATGAATATGAGACAATAGATCAATATTTTAGCTTTTTTTTTCTCCAGATATTCATATCTGGATCTGTTACAGGAGATAGCTTTATTTTTAACACCACATTTTTAGGTGAGCAAAAGTATTGGAACAGATAGACTTAAAACAGATTAAAGTGAATAAGACTTAATATTTAGTTGGAAATCATTTTCCTGCAGAAACTCCATCAAACCTGTGATCCACCGACATCACGAAACTTTAGTATCCTTCTTTTGTGATGCTTTTCTAGGCTTTCACTGCAGCCTCTTTCAGTTGTTGTTTGTTTTGGGGTTTACTCCTTTCAGTTTCCTCTTTAGTAGGTCAAATGCTCTACAGGGTTTAAAGGTACTGTGTGTAGAATTTGGCTGCATTTCGCCGAATAGAAACAATGTAAATGGGATATAATGTTTATATATTTATGTGAAGTATGTTAAAATAAGTGCACAATCATCCCCTTTAAACTTTCGTTTTCTTTTTATAAGATTTAAAAAAAAGCTTTTTAAATTTACTTTACTGCGGGTCGCCCTCACGGAGGCTGACATAATGAACCGCCATGTTGTCTACGGCAACGTTTTGGGGACAGAAAGAGCGATTTTTAAATACGAACCTGCCCGCCAGTCCTGAAAGCTACCTGGAAGGCAGGTGGAGAAGAAGACTGACCTAAAATCTATAAAAATAATGGTTAGAAAAATGAATGAATAAACCCTCACCTCGTCACTGCTGTAAATGATGTCTGGCTCACGATCCTTTTTGGTCTTCACAGGCTCTCGTCGCTTAGTGATGTGATGTTTTGGTAACAGATCGGCTCATTCTAAGATCTGAACGTCAGATGTCGCTAAAATTCCAAATTCTACACAATGAACCTTTAAGTCTGGAGATTGTCTTGTTTTGGCAGTGTGTTTTAGGTCATTATCTTGCTGCATGATGAAAGATCTCCTTATCAGTTTGGTTGCATCTTTCTTGAAAATGGCAGACAAAATCTTTCTGTAGACTTCTGAGTTCATTTCTGCAACCATCATGTGTTACATCATCAATGACGATTAATGAGCCCCTCCCATAGGAAGCCATGCAAGCCCAAGCCATGACAGAACCTCTACTGTGTTTCACAGATGAGCTTGTATGTTTGGGATCATGAGCAGATCCTTTCTTTCTACAAACGTTTGCCTTTCCATCACTTTGGTAGAGGTTCATCTTTGTCTCATCAGTCCATAAACTTTGTTCAGAATGTTTGAGGGTGGTCTCTGTACTTTTTGGCAGATTCCAGCCTGGCCTTCCTGTTCTTCTTGCTGAGTGGTTTGCATCTTCTGGTGTAGTGTCTGTACTTTTGTTCATGAAGTCTTCTGTGAACAGTAGATGGTGATACCTTCACTCCTGTCCTCTGGAGGTTGCTGATATCACTAACAGTTGTTTTAGGATCTTTTTTTACAGCTCTCACAATGTTTCTGTCATCAACTGATGCTGTTTTTCTTGGTCTAACCATTCACACCTGTTACTGAGTACTACAGTGGTTTCTTTCTTCTCTAGGACATTCCTAATGGTTGTACTGGCCATGGCCAATGTTTTTGCAGTGGCTCTGATCTTCTCTCAGCTTCACAATCAAGTGTTTTTCACTCTTAGACAGCTCTTTGGTTGTTATATTGTTTACACCTCAAACTATATATACAGTCTGCACAGGCAGAACACTAATCTGAAACTGAGTGTAGACATTCAGCGCTATTTATTGCATGAATACTTGATGTCACTGGACACACCTGGGCAACAAAACACCCCTGACAGTCACATGTTTCATTACTTCTGCTCACATGAAAAATTGGTGGGCTCAAACAAAGAGTTGCTATCTTCTATGTTGTGTATCAGATCCAGATGTAAATACCTGGAAATGAAAGCTGAAATGTTGATCTTTTGTCTCATATTCATTTTTTGACATAAAACCCAAATATTTTCAGTCTAACATAGAGAAATTGGCTTCACTGTTCCAATACTTTTTGAGTGTAGATGCTGAAATTTTAGCCCACATTTTTATCACTAGTCTTTGGATTACTGTAACTCCCTTTTAACTAGCTTGCCAAAAAAGTTTCTTAACATTAAAACTCTTCAGCCAGAGTCTTAACCAGAAAAAAAGAAAACTGCTCATGTAACTCCACTTTTAAAAACTCTGCTATGGCTCCCTGCTTCTTTTGGAATTGGTTTTAAAGGTCTTTAATTATATCCAAAGCTTTACATGGACCTGCTCCTCCATAAATCACCAATCTTCATACTTTCTATGTGCCTGCCAGAGCCCTTAAAACTGCCTTATTAAAGTACGGTCCTGTTCTCATCCCCCAAAACTTTGGAACTCACTGCCTCTGGAAATCAAAGCAGTGAGCAGTCTGGGTGTTTTAAAAGTGAACTGAAGAGCTATATTTTGAATCGGGCTTTACATTTGGAGTGATTTTACAACCGGGTAGCATTTTTTTAACCTGACTACAAGTTATCATTGTAATTTGAACACAAATCTACCTATTGCAAATGTATTTTTCACTTCCAACCCAACTTGAATGTAAAGATGAGAAAACTTTTGCTGACGGTGAGACATTCCCAAACTCCCAATGAAACTAATCCATCCCCCCACCCAATGAGCCAGCACCATGTTGATGAAACACCACTTCCATGATTGTGACATTCTCACTTTCAGCATTACGCACTCTCATTTTGCAAAACATTGCATGCCTAAACATTTCCCCTGTGTGGCTTCCATCATGACGCTCCTTCACTGTCTCAGTAAGCCAATGAGCCAACTAATGCAGACTGGGAGTCAGCAGTAGGGGGGATCCACTTTCAGGTAGAATCAGTGGAGCAGCCAACGGATTTCTCTCTCACATTTATTTTCATTTTGACAGCTGTCCCACTTCTGCTGTCTCTGCTTCTCTCAACTTCACTTCATCATTCCACACGGCCATAAAAAGGTTCATTTCCTTTTTCCCCATTTCCCTAAAGGTGAGTTTAACAGTCAGTCTCCCTACTCTGCTTTATACTCCCAAGTTCTTGTCTTTTTTATCCTGAAAGTAAATACAGACATGTGCCTTACAGTGTTTGTACACTGTGATGACCCAACAAAGTTTAGCTGATGCCAAAGCTGCAACCACTGAAGGATCCCATCATAAAACATGATGATGGTGCACAGACATGGTGATTGTGAATGTCATTAAAGCAGGCTAATGACCGCTGTCTGTTTCAGAGGAAGATCGATACAGTAATGAGGAGGCAGAGGCCCCAGTGGTGCTGAAATCCACAGAATAAAATAGAACCAGGTCCTCTGGGTTGAGGCAGCCAGCTGACTGACACATTCAGTGAGATTCTCACTCACTACGTCTCGCTGATTTTGGTGACGTGGCCTTAATGTCAGAAGAAGCTGCTTTTCTTTGCATGTTCTCAGCTTTTCTCTCGCTAGATGCTAATTCTGACTTCTTTTCTTTAAACTCTTTCTAGAAACCTCAAAGGTTAGCACTAACATCTGAGATAACGTTAAAACAGTGAACAGCACGTGCTCTTGATATTTCACCGTGATTGGAGATGTCATGATACCAGATTTTAAAACCTCAATACAGTCCTTATATAGTCAAATGATATGAATTCATGTCATGCTACCAGGGCACTGAATACAGGGATGGTTTCTCATCCATCCATCCATCCATCCATCCTCTTACACTTACCCAGGGCTGGGTTGTAAGGCTGAGCCCAGCCACCCACTGGGGAAATCTCATTGCGACCACTTGTACCCGCAATCACGTTCTTTTGGTCATTACCCAAACTTCATAACCATAAATGAGGGATGGAACAAAGATCAACTGGTAAATTGAAAGCTTTGCCATCTGGCTCAGCTCCCTTTTTACCACAATGATCTGGTACTTTATCTACAATACTGCTGATGCTGCCCCAATCCACCTGTCAATCTAATGGTCCATTCTACCCTCACTCACAAACAAGCCCCCAACACACTTAAACCCTTTCACTTGGGTCAAAGACTCACTCCCCACCCAGAGTAAGCAATCCACCATCTTCTGGTCCCCATTAAAGCTGTTTCAAAAATGACTGCAAATTGCCCCAGTGCCTGCTGGACAACACTGACTGAAGAAGCCAATTGAAGCACAACATGCAGAAAGCAGAGATGAAATTCTGAGGTTGCCAAAACAGAAACCCCCCTGCCCTCGGTAGAGCCTTAAGATCCTATCCATGAAAGTTACAAACAGAATTAGAGATAAGAGGCAACCCTGCCAGAGGCCAACATGTACTTGGAACATGTGGGATCTTGTGCCAAGGATGCAGACTTTGGTCATACAGGGACAGATTGGCTCATAGCAATGGTTCATTCAAAGGTGATCAGTGGGGTTAAGGTCAGGGCTCTATGCAGGCCAGTCAAGTTCTTACACACTGAACTCATCAAACCATGTCTTTACAGTCCTTGCTTTGTGCACTGGGGAACAGTCATGTTGGAACAGAAAAAGTTATTCTCTAAACTGTTGCCATGAAGTTGGAAGCATAGCATTGTCCAAAATGTCTTGATATGCTGAAGCATTAAGACTGTCCTTCACTGGAGATAAGATGCCTTAACCCTGATAAACAGCCAGATACCATTATCCCTCCTCCACCAAACTTCACAGCTGGCACAATGCAGTCAGGCAGGAAATGTTCTCCTAGCATCCATCAAACTCAGACTAACCCATCTGACTGCCAGACAGAGAAGCGTGATTCATCACTCTACAGAACAAGTTCCCACTGCTCTATAGCCCAGTGTCAGTGTGCTTTACACCACTTTATCTGGCAATTGACATTGGTTCAGAACTCTTCAGCTATGGAATCAGTGAAGTGTTGGTGGCTTTTACGCCACCATGTGTCCTAGCAGTCGTTTACCCTGTTCTGTGATTTTATGTGGTCTTTTGCTTTGTGGCTGAGTTTGTGTTGTTCCTAAATGCTTCCACTGTCCAATAATATTACTCAAAGTTGACTGTGGAATATCCAGCAGGAATGAAATTTCACAAACAGTCTTCTTGCAAATGTGGCATCCATCACAATACCACACTTGAAGTCACTGAGCTCTGCAGACGACCTTTTTGTATCACAAATAAAAAGAGATCGCATGGCTAGGTGCTTGATTTTATACATCTGTGGTAACTGGTCTGATTGAAACATCCATATTCAATTATTAACAGGTGTGGCCAAATACTTTTGTCTACATATTGTAAGTCTGCAATATTTTGTTATAGAAATGTATGCCAACATATTTGCACAATTTAGACAATGCACAGGAACTTGCCTGCAATTATTGATGGGTTATTTCATCTTCTTTTCACCTGTCTTATGAAACAGGTGGACATTTTTCAAAGATTTGGTAGGTTTTGATAATGCCAATTATTAGGTTTTGGAAATTTTATCTTCTTATACATGGCATTCAAAAGTATCAAAAAAGTTATAAAAACCTGATAACCTTAATCTCTGTTATCACAAAGGAACAGGGACTCGAATGTCCTAATGCAACTTTCCCATATAATAGCAGACACACGGCGTGCTAATAGTGATTAATGGGAGGGATTAGTGCAGCGTTTAAGGTATATTGGAGATGTAACATGCACATTACTGAAGCTCATGCCTGCTGGTTTTAAATGGAATTTCATTAAAGCAAAAGAGAGAATGATGAGTTTTACAACTCCCGCTGGCAGCATTTTTACAGGCCGACATTTTGCACTAATGACTTGAATATGAAATAGTGACCCCATAGCACTGAGCACAGTTTGAGTAAATTGAGCTCACTGGTAAAATAACCTTCACCGCAGTGACTTGTAAATCGGTTGGAGGAGCTTCCTACAGCAGGGGTTCAGGACCTGAAGGAGAAATTTAGCATCTCGCCCTCGGACCAAAGCTCATTTGAACTTATTGGTAGTTTCATATTTTGATTACTAGACAACAACAACGGGCCTGTGACCCAGTTACCAGTCGGACCTTACAGGTATCTCACAGGTTGATCCAAGGAAGAAAATGCTCACCAAAAGTTTCCTAACAGCAGCAACACAACTACAGTGAGCATGCACACATGTATCATATACATATAGGGCTGGAAATATGCTATAACTAACGCCAGTGTGTAATGGGGCACAAGAAGGTTGTTGTGGTTGTGTTAAAATCACAGTGTAAATGCCGGCACAGCCCACTGTTGACAGTGCGTCTGTGAAACCCATCTGTTTCTGGCCGTCACAGACTAACTGCAGGGAACAAATGGACTGAGACCTGATATGGTGTCAAACGGAGTTCTTGGATGAGGAAGGGTGCACAGAATTGTTGTGTGCATGTGTGGTGTTGGATCCTGTGCTAAAGCTTATGGTGTTTATGTGCATCCTGGTGAGAGCGTGTACTAAGAGCCAGGTTTGAGTCACAGTTGCTGGACAGAACGGTAAGACTTGACAGCCAACAGGTTTTTACATAGGAATAAAAAAATCTGTTAATGTGGTGACTAATCAAAAGAACAGCTGTGATCAGACCGCATGTCCGTATGCCGGATCAGGATTTCACACGATTGTGTTCAAGCAAAAAAAAGAAGCAGCAAGATCAGCAGGTGATGAGTTTAAGATGCTTTTGACTCGGATTACTGTGCAGACATTTTCAGTTTATTTTCATCCATTCTACTGTCTGTATTTCATATTTTATGTCTGTGTCATGGTGTTTTCAGAAAGTTCCAATGTGTATTCCCTCAGGATCAAGTCTGCTTAAACATGACTTGCCTACAACTTGCCCTGAGGCCAGCTTACAGCTTAATGATGATAATGCTCCTGCTAAGTCACCTGGCGTGTTCCTCACTTAATTTTAGTTATGACGTCAAGTGGCTTGAATAAAGATAAACAGTTTTAACATGTCTCTCCATATAGAAACAGTGATCACCTCAGAGTTTTGATTTAAAGGTTAAGAATAAAGGAACTGAGAAGGTTGATGAGTCCAAATCATTGGTAATCACTTTAGATCCACAAGGCTGAAACATGTAAAAAAAATAAATAAAAAAATTAGTAATAATAATAATAATAATAATAATAATAATAATAATAATAATTTTATTAAGTTAACTGGGCACATGCCAACTCCTCAGACAGCCTGAGTGCGCATTATTGTCTTTCTCTTATTTCAGGCCCTTAGAATAATGGGAGACCTGTGACCAGACCAGGGTGTACCCCGCCTCTCGCCCAATGACAGCTGGGATAGGCTCCAGCCCCCCATGATCCCCAATGGGAAAAGCGGTATAGAAAATGGATGGATGGCAAATAATGGGAAAACTGTATGATGGCATCACTGCCACATACTAAAAAGATATAACCTAACGTAGTAAGGAGTGTAATGGCAAATAAGCCCATCTGAGGGCACCTGAGGGTTGGAAGGAGGATTGATGTAACCCAGGTCGTACTCTGGATGTCCTTGCAAACACATTACCAGGGGTATGGGAAAATAATCTGTTGGAAAAGTAACAAAGTCCATACCTTTAGGGCAGAGTAAAGGTCTTTACACACTGGGTCTGTTATTTTCAGCTGCTTTTTTTTTCTGAAAAACATCACGCACTTGGACCTTGCACACTGAGTCAAATGCGTTTTTATTTGCCTTTACTATGAAAATTCATAGAATGTTGCAAATTGTTTCTTACTGCAAGCATGTGGCTCTAGCACTCCTTTAAAATCCATCCTGACAGAGAGCTTCATATGGCAACCGCTTATGCGTCATAGCACTGAGGCAACAGAAGTGCCTTGTGTCATTGTGGACATGTGGCGGTTTCAAACGATAGGTCTCAAGGGCAAAAAGTGAAGTTTTTAGTGGAGCAGAGCAAATGGAAGTGGGAACTACAGTTGCCATTGGCCATCGGTCATCATCCTTTGCTCTCCACTGGCTGACTTGATCTAACAGTGCAAAAGTGGCGGATGCGATGAGTGGCGATGAAGTATCAATCTATGAGTAGACCTAACTGACTGAAGTTTTTGAGACTGCAGCGGCTCCAGCGTCTTTCAACTCAGACATCTAGAAGCATTTTGGTGTCCCCATGTAAAGAAATACAAATGGAGAAAAGGTGACGGACAAACAAAAAACATGCAGACACTGCCAGTCTGCAGTGGCACTCTTGATGGAGACTATGACTAGCATATGGATCCACTTGGCAAATCATCACCCCGTAAATATTCGCAAAGATGTGAGGAGCAGAGTCTGGACAGGTCAGATTCTTAAGGAAGTGTTCACAATCACACTTCCCTACAACAACACATGGGCTCAACAGATTTTAACTATGTCAAGTTTTATTATTCCTATCAAACAAAATAAAATTAGTGCATTTAATTTGATTTTAGCATCTAGAACATCAATTTTCTGAGACCTAATTGACTAAACAGCAAGCCTCATATGGGCTCTATGAACTGAAGGCTGATGTAGAATGAGCAATGAGTCAAAGAAACGCTGGAAAACAAACAAAGATTTTAAAATGACTGAACCATTAACAGCATTATCATCAAACAACATGACTTGTGTGATCATCCTGCTTTGACCACCCATGTGACACCCAATAAAAATCATCAAAAATGACAGCATGTATAGTTAAACAGTGCAGAAGACTTTGGCTATCAGTTTTTGGCTTATGTACAACAGAATGTCACTTATATTAAAGGTTCCTGTCATTGGCAGGCAGGATTGTAGGGGGTTGAAGGGGTATTTAGTCTGGGATGATGAATTGATCTGAGTAAAGTTATGGATGCTGGATAACCCAGAGGTTGTCACTTAATGATAAATGGACGCCATACTGAGCTACAGGGACAGCATGACAAGGACTTGGGGAAGGAGACTTAACACATGATGGATGATAATCTTATGTACTTTGTAGCGTTATGCAAGTGTGATGAGGCATGTGGATGTATGTGTGTAAGAATAAGTAGGAGCTTGATGTCTGTGGTTAGGTGCAAGACACTTTGGCAAAGATCATAAGAAGTTTTCAGATAACAACAGCCATTATTTTATAGCACTTTGAGATCACCCTTAAGTATTGTTTATGTGGAGATTATGGTGTGTCTCCTTAAATATACAGTATGTACTACTCGGCTACAAAGTACTGTGTCATAAAAATAGCGTTCTTTTAAAAAAGTTTTGAAAAACTTGTTTTCTCCACAGAGCGATATGGAAACAAAACAAGCAAAACTTACTTTTCTGTGTGGCAAATACAACATTGCTCTATAACATCTCAGAGTACCAATTCAGCCTAAGCTTGACTGTGAGTTACACCACAGGTTCACACTGGCTCACTTCAGCAATGTGAACCCAAAAAAGAAACCGATTGTCTTGTGATTTACTTGCAATCAAACAGAAATCAATTTTTTCAAATAACAAGTTGAAAAGGCAGTTTTGTACAAAGTGAGAATTGAAGAATTGAAGTCAGGTTTAAACTCAAGAGGAGAAAAACAACTTTAAAAATGATCATCTATAATGCTTTTCAGGTAGAATCTAGACACTAATTGGCTTTTAAGGAGATGTGTGGTTTAAGTTTAAATTGTTGAAATATATCTGATCATTAGCTTTGCTTGTATGCAAATATCTGATTAAGGAGACAAATAAATGCTAATTAAAATACTGCCAGTAGGAGTCATGATGTCATTAACGTTCTGCCCTCTTTTTCTGTATAACAGACTGGTTTTCCTGTAAACCAAAGTCAGCTGATGGTCATTACATCTCAGACAAATGCACAACAAACAGAAACGACAACACACTGAAAATTCATGTTGATAGAGTCTACTACTCTCTGTTTCTGTTAGGCCTGTCAAGATTAATAGAGTTAGTCACAATTAAAAAAGGTTCACGATTACTGCACTTGTTTTCTTTATTGCGATTAATTGCTTGCTTTATTCTCCCTTTCAATACAATTTGGTTAGACCACTTTATAGTCTCCCTGCAGCCACAGTGATGTAAAATAAATCCACCACTGCTCCCCAATGCCTCATTTTACTTTAAAAAAGTAAAGACAGCTCAGTGGACAAGTCAGAGTCATCTGCACCTTTTGAATGTTCCCTTATTTCATTTTCAATCCATAACAGGTTTCTTTGTCTGTGGGTAAGTTCGTGTTAGAAAATAGGTTTGTATCTAAACAGGAAGTGCATTACCATTAGTTTAAGATAGTAAAAAAAATAAAAATAAATGTGACACCAAAACAGTTTAAAATGTAAAATAGTAGAGTTTTTAAGTGCAAAAAAACAGATGTGATTAATCATAATTAACTACAGAAATTCTGAGATTAAGCATGATTAAATGTAATCTTTTAACAGCCCTAGTATCTGTGTATCAATAAATAGAAATTAACAGACAACTGACAGACAACTGACAGATGAAGCAAATACTGAGATGTCCTGACTTTTTTCTGTTGAGGTGGTCGAGTTCCCTCAACTGTCAATCTTACATTTCCAATTAGAAAAACACATACACAATGTAAAAAACACTGTTAATTTAGTGCTGTATTGCCAGCTAAGGTCACATGACAACTCAAAGGCAGCTTCAGGGAGGTAAATACAAAATAGAACAAACTCAGTAACAGTGGGGGGACTCCTTGAAGATTCAGCACTGCTGTACTTTTATTTTGCTCAGGACACTACCACAATGGTATCATACTAGACACTTCTCTTTGAACATAGTTAAAGAGTATTCAACACCAGTCAATCGAATTGGTGAGGGCAGTTACAGCATAGATCCATGGATATATCTGTCATACCCCTTCAGTCTACTGTCTTTGTATTTTGTTAAAAATAGATAAATAAATAAATACTGTTTGTCTTCCTGGATCAAGTCACTTTTTTTTTTTAAGTGGAGACTTTATTCAGTAAAAAACTGCACTCATGAAGATTATTTATTAGCCACTGTTTTGGTTTCGTAGATGTATTTCACATAGGGAGAAAAGACAAAAGTTGCCCTCCTGCTGCTCGTTTCAGCCATCTTGCAAAGCATTATAGGATCACCAACAATGCAAAAAACCTGACATGTTAAGAAAAATTGACATCAAGTAAATATGAGGGCAGCCTTTTCTTGAAAATAGGGGAAACTTGCTACATGGATACAAATCAATGACTAAGTCTGGTCATGATTTCTGACAAATAAACATAGCACAAAAAGTGAGGAAACTTGTAGATTATTTCTTTGTTGTAACAATGTTTCTTAGAAATTAATTTTATACTGCTGGAAAGCCTGTTTCCCTGCTACATTTGTAAGGAACATGCCTATGTGGGATGAGCAGCAGAGCTAAATATGTGCGTTGCACCCATGAAAAGTTTGCCAAATCTTCTTTGCCAATGCCAAATAGCTTATTTTGCTGTTGCTGTTGACTCTTGTATGAGCTTCTGGTACCCCCAGGTGCTGCCAATCAGGTGCCTGATTGGCGCTTTATTGTCAGCACCTTTGAGCATGGGCCCTGCTACAGCGGTCTGTAGGTGTCCACTCTAAGATTTAGAATGCCATGTTTGACTGATCTGGATAGGGCCTGTGCGATAGGTAAACTTTAAGCTGGTGTTCTGCAAACTTATTTGGAGTGAGCCCCAGTACCATCTCCAAATTGAAGGCCAAGTTCCAGGGAATGTCAGAGACAGACCGCGAAGTGGGCGTCCCAAGAAGACTGTTTCCTAACCCTGCCAGCACTTAGATACCGTAGGCTGTCTTCTACAGATTTACAGTCAAGGTTTGCAGGATGATATGGCAGATAGCTCTCTGCCAAGACAATCTGTAACAGACGCAGCTAATCTCCGGTCTCATAGGGCTGCCAGGAGGTCTGCCATGTCTGCCCTTCCCCATCAGGCTGTTCGCGTTGGTGTCAGCAACACCTCAACTCGAACCTGAGCATTTGGCAAATTTTTTATGGGCACAACCCACAAACTCAGCCCTGCTGCTCATCCCCCAAATACATGCTCCTTACAAATGTGGCACCGTTTAAAGGGGGAATAAACATGCTGTCCAGAAGTGTAAGATGTATTGCTAAGAAGCATTGTTACAACAAAGTAATAATCTACTAAACACTAATTTCCTTACTTTTTGCATTAGGTTTATATACACTTGATGAATGATTAATACTCACAGGTTATCATGAATAATGATGTATGATTTAGCTGAAGTAGTTTTTGAGCCCCCCTTATAAATCAAGGCCTCTATTCAGAAATCTGTTGCCTCAAATATAAATGTGTTTGTGCAACTTTTGAACAACTTCAGAGAAATCACCTGCAGCACACGAAAATAACAGCAGTGTGTCACTCACACCTCCCTATCACCAAACTGCTACCATGGCCTTTCTCCTCAGTATACAGAAAAAAACAGCTCGAAACTGATAAATGATCACATGTGTCACTCAATTCCATGGGGGCTGATTATTCAAATGAAAGAAAACAAATATCCCCAGTTTCACTCACCCTTCCCTGTTTTCATCTTCATCTGCGTTGGAGAGGAGCTGCGAGCCAGCCAGCGAGAGGTCCAGAGCAGCGAGGGGCAAATCTCTGTAGCCAAAACTCACCAGCTGGACCGGAGGAGCCAAGCACTGGTTCTCATCCTCCACCGGCTGTGAGATGATCTCCAAATCTGACAGACCTGCCTGCTCCACTTCCCTAGTTACATGCCAACAGCAGCAACACACAGAGGAAAAACACGAGCAGGAGGAGAGGAGAGAAAGGCATATGTTAAAAATCAACTCTTCAACATGAATCTGAAATTGATGGAGTAGATTAAATGTCTGTCTTTCCGAAATGAAAATCAAATTAACATCATTGCCATGTTTTTCTTTTAATCATTCAGGTAACCTTTGAAATAGCTCAAACATCAGAATCCCAGTACAAATCATCATAAAAGCAGATTCAGTGTTGATAACGGAGCAAGAGGAGAAATGTATTTGCTGAAGGAGTGTACATATGGGCACAAAAGCAGTGCAGATAAAAAGGACTTTAATTATTCAGCCCAGCAACTTCACTAAGAACACATTCTTATTTACAGAGATGGCCTCAGGGAGAGAGCGCAGGGTCAGAGAGGGTTACACACAAACACCCACTCAGCACCAGAGCGCTGCTGAGCACTCACACCATCCTCCACTGTGCAGGACCAGAGGAGCTGCAGGTACACACTGCCTTGCTCAAAGATACGGGGGCAGAGTGCTTGCTGCTGCTACTGTTTGATTTAAGCCACATTTGAGCAGCAGTAGCCAAATAACAAATGAGCTCAAAAAAAAAAAAAAAAAAAACACAAAGACAAGTTTATTCATACAGCACCTTCCAGATACAAGGCAATACAAAATGCTTTACAAGGCATAAAAAACAAAGATACAGTGCTTCACAAATTTATTAGACCACCTGTTATATTTGTCTCAAGGACCATCCAGCATCATGAAGTGCTTTAATGCGGACTCTTTCATTTTCAGTGAGCTCTCCACATTTTACCATTTTGAAGAGGAATGAGGGATTTCAAACTGAATTCACCCAAATTTGAGCTGGCTCACTGGGCTTCTCTGAGAAGTCAGAAATTAATCAAGCATAACATTCAACCACTAAAACTATTTTTCTGTGCAGGAATGCAAGTAAATAACTATAATTTGACATATTAATCAAGAAATATTAATGTGCTTTACTATTTTTTCATTTTTTTTTTTGTAAATCAGTAAATTTGAAAATTCAAGGATAATAATTACATTTTAGCATTAAAAATATCATTTGGGTTGTAGAGCTTCTTCATATTGGTGTATTAACCATTGCAGAAACATAAAAAAATGATTTGGGCAATTACCATGCTGTTAATTTAAGGCAGCTGTAGCATAAACCTTATTTTGGTTAGGGTTAGGGTGGTCTAATAAATCTGTTATCAGTGCATACAGTTAACACAAATAAGCCACATATGTCCAAGCAAATGTGCATAAACATATATGTTAACTCTATTGGTTATTGCTTTATGTAACAGTCAGATTCTATACAAGGGTCTGACTCATGAAATAATTTTCTTTCTGTTATTTTTTCTCGAAAAATGTTTTAGTATAACAAACATTTTTTTTCAACAACGAAATATATGAAAAATTTATTTTTAAATTGATGTTTTACACATGCACAAATCCAGGAATTTTTGCATAGACCATATGTTTTTACACCATAACTTTTTTAGGACTATTTTTTTCAAAGGCAGGATAATTTCCTGCATGGACTCAAGGTGAATCTACATGTGAACACAGCAGGTAGGTTGCGAGAAAATTTCAGGCAAACAAGAGTCAGAGTGTGCAAAATATGGACGTAATCTCTGTGATGTCACTCATTGGTTTCTGATGCGTAGTTCTGTGATATAACATGTCATTGTTCAGCTTTTTGTCTTAATGTTGAAATAAAAAACCTTGAATTTATAGCAACTATATTTTAGTTTATTTCAATCTCCTGTAACTACAGCATCTACCAAGAAAGAAAGCTGGCCCTGGTACAAATGGAGTTGACGGCCCCTGCTGTAGAGTTCACATTTCATCTACGTCAGCATGTATTGTTGTCATCAGCAGCTGACAGTCATCAGCTTAGTGGGTGCAGTAGACATTTCCATGGTAGGCTCAAACAATCAGAGCTGTAGCTGTGACACTATAGAATTGTGGGAAATGTTGTATTTTTTGGGCTGAGATTGTAAATAAACTATGTTCTTCTTAAAAACTGGTTGTTTTCCAAACATTTTGCTTGTTGCAGTACTATACAACCTCATGCCATGACATAAACCCAAACTTTTCAAACTGAAGTTTTACTATATAAATCTCTGATGATAGATATGGAACATGTGTAACCTATCGGCTTTGACAGGTTATAGTAACATACAATAATAACTGAGAGTTATAAATATAATCACAAAGGCCAAATCTACAGAAATATTGGTATATAAATAGAAAAATTTGAATTGATTTAAAAATGACACACTGACTGTTATCCTGAAACCATGCCCTATATCTGTATTATTTAACCCCAGCCTGACCCCCTCATCCACCCTGAAACTTTGACCCCAAATAACTCCACACATGAAGGAAGCTCAGCTGAGGGCCAACAGAAAGTAACCCAGTGTTTCCCACAAGCCCTAGTTGTGTAAAAAGCTGGGCCATGTCAGTAAAGCATGGAGGTGGAAACAAATGCTGAGTGCAGCTGCAGACTGTGTGTGTGTGTGCCCTGTGGTGTGTATTTTTAGACCACAGCAGATGCTGGTGTATCATGTCTGCTGTGACGTCATCGCCTCTCCCTTTGTCAGCTGAGCGGATCCCCACTCCTTCAAACGTCAAAGGAAGTCAGGGAAAAGGTGAATGAGGAGGGGTGGGAGGAAAAAAGATGGAGGATATCAGGGGGACAGGGAAGGGTGAATGGGGGAGCAGGAGACGGGAAATAAAGAAAGAGAAGATGGTTAAAAAAATGGAGCAATGAGCCAGAGAGAGCCAAGATGAGATGAGATTTCTACAGTGGACACTGGTTAGACTAAGAGAGCAAAGTAAGGGTCATAGTTCAGCCTGCACTGTCCACTTTGAGCCTCTGTATTGGGCATACCCACTATGCTCAATATAATTTGGCTTTCTTATATAGAAAAAATGACAAAAAACACTTGAGATGGGAGAGATTCTGCAGACATCAACTGTTGCCCGGGTTTTTAACTAGTCAAAGCTTTATGGGAGCATGGCAAAAAGAAGGCCACTGTTGAAGAATCTTATATTACAATATCCCGTTAAATCTCCACTAGAGTTTGCCTAAATGCATTTGGGAGACTCCATGGTCAAGTGAAGGAAAGTTCTTTGGTCTGATGGAGCCAAAATTGTGTTTTTTTTATTAAATGATTTTTGTTTCAGAAAGATTGAAACAAAACTTCTTCAGTATCAAACAAAAATAAGCCTAAATGATTCAGTCAAATTTCCCAGACATGAACTGAACAACAACTTCTGGAGCATATGGAGTGGCTGAGCTGTTGCTCAAAAAATTGTTGGCCAATAGGGATAAATCCCAGAAAAGCCTGCCCACACATGACATTTGTGTCAGAATGAAAGCAAAGACTAAAGGAGCATAAACAAAGGAGTAGGCAGCACAACTGCAAAACTTAGGAGCAAGAGCAAAAGTCTGATCACTGAGAGAGAAAAAAACAGGAACCGTGGACAAAATTTCAAGTCAAAATATTTCTTTGCACATTTTAAATTGTACCTTTGGAGTTAACTTTAATGATTCAATCACATTTTTTTGTTCTCAAATTTTTATTTTTGTTTGATACTGAAAAAGTTTTGTTTCCATCTTACTGACGCAAAATAAATTTGGTACATTTTGGCCCTCAAACAAAACACTATGTTTGGTAGGCAAGCCTGATTGAGACCTATCCACACAGACTCAGTGCTGTGATTGCAGCCATCTACTAAACATTGACTTGATGGGAGGTGAATATTTACGCAGTCACTTTTTCAACACTGTATATTTTTGTGTTGTGACATTACTTTGTAGAAATATGTTTTCACTTTCACATCACAAGAGGGTTTTTTGGTTTTTTTTGGTTATAAGCCAGATTATGTTGACCACAATCAATAAAAGGGTAAACCATCCAAAGGGGTGAATACTTTTTAAAGGCAATGTTTACTGTCACACAATATTACCCGTTTTACTTCACCATGTAAGTGCACATAAATCACAAGAAACAAGGGATTTAAGAAATGGTTTTATGCAAAGATGATACAATTCATAGGAAGGTTTTCCCAGCTGTCATTTCTTTTAAACTGATTCCATTTTTCCTCCTCAAACTGCCGTGACAGACAGCACAGAGTAACCTGAAACATTCACAGGAGGGACATGCAATGTGACAGAGAGGCATACCTTAAAGGAAGGACAGACAGGTAAAGAAGACAGATTTGTATGCAGGCAGAAAACAGATAACCACCCAACAAACACAAACACAAACAAAAAAACAAAAATACACACGCAATGACCCTATCCCACAACGCAACCACAGTTTATTAAAATATACAGTGATAAAGTCAATGCCAACGGACCTTTGATGATATCTGGAATGACCTGAGCTGTTAGAGGGCATCCTATTCTCTTCAAGTGACTGAAGGGTGATGTGTGTGTATGTTGGTGTGTGACTTTTGTTGGGCATTCTGTTTTAACAATCATGATGACATAGACAAACCCACTATGGCTAAAATGATCTATTATAATACGACGAGATAAAACAAACATGAAACAGAACTTCTCTCCCAATTTTAATCAACGTCGCAGAAGAAATGTATGGTGTTTTTTACCATGCACAAGACTTGTGAAAATTTCCTGATAATTTTAGGGTGGACTATATGTGTGAACGCATTATTTTAATTCAAAGATATAATAATCAGTGTTGTATTTTTAACATCAAATTGATTTTCTTTTATGTGATATCAAAAATAGCACTGTAAAGAAAGAAACCAGCCAAAACAATCTGCTATTCAGACCAGGAAAAAGTAGGATCCCCTATAATGCACTACTAACAAGAACATTTAAACCCTGATGTCTCTATCTAACCTTGCAAAGCAGATGAATTTGCCATCTCTGTCATCAGGCAAATCCATCCTGAAAAGCTCCAATCCACAATGTTTGTGCCAAACTGAACATTTTTGGACAAATCAGCATCATTTGAGGAGGACAAGGTGGAAGCTCTCAGTTGGGTTTAGTTGTACTCCAAGCCATTTACAATGGCTGCTTCCACTGAAGTGATTAGCTCAGGTACAGCTCAAGAACACCGGAAGTCCCGTCTGAGCACATGTTAAAAAGCTGTTTTTTACACAAGAAATAAACTGGTTTACAGCCTGGTTCAAAAAATGAAACATGTCTCATTAGCTAATGTCTTCATGTCCTCTCACTGTATGGGGGTGAATTCTTTTGAGCCACAATTGTTTCGATTATATTTATTTCTCACTGTGCACTGATTGCCGCATCTCATTTGATTAACAGATAGCTTGAAAGGCAGACGCTACCACCAGAAGGCCGGCTTTAGTGCTAGCTGAGCTGACAGGAAGTGGAGCTCAGTGAGCAGGCTCTTGTTTGCCGTTAGGTTGATTTAAAGTTTGGTTGAGACAGCAATTTCAATATGGAGCCTACCACGGATTGGCTTCAAAAGCTGATTCTGTCTATTGTAAGCAGACGGCTGACATCACATAGGCTTTGTCCAATTCCTTCTACAGTCTATGGTATAGAGGTGTGCATACCCATATGTATAAGAAGTTTACTTGTGTGTGTATAGTTGCATTTATAAATCTTTGTACAGGGTGTATTAATTAGCTTTTTTTTGTATTTTCTGGGATGTTTTATTGTGAAGGTTGCACCTACACTGCTTTGTATGCTTCCTGTGTTTGAGGTGTTCTTCCGCTCTTTGTTCACAACACTGAAGAAGACCACAAGTCAAAATGCATCTGTTGTCACCATTGCCTTAACAAGACACTTTTTTTTTTAGGTCTGACTCCGCTGTTTTCATAAGTCCTGCCCTTCCTAAATGCTTTCTGGGGAAGCTTTCCCAGATGAATGGGAAATAAACTATGCAATGGATATTTGAAACAGTAGCTCTGGCATGTCAGGTTGTTCTCAACAGCAAAGTGTGACACATTTTTCTGTGATGTGCTGTGTAATTTGTGCAGGTAGAAGTGCTTTAGGAGAGCAAACTTTGATTGGGTTGATTAAACAAAGTGTGAGAACAAAGCATGTGTTTTGTATCATCCTAGATGTACTAGATTTGTACTTTTTTTTTTAATCTGATAAACTTCAATTTGTGTTCGCTCCAGGTTGGATGAGGTTTAATGTTTGAAAGTTGAAATACTGTTTTTTATTGTTATTATTATTATTCGACAGGAAATCTAGTTCAAGTAAACTTTAGCATGCCAGAGCTCAGAACTTTCGAAAAACACTCAACATCTTGGCTGGTGAGCAAAAATACAAGAGAATACAGACAACTGATTGCTGAAAATAGTTCATGCTTTTTTTCAGTGAGGAATCAGTGGTTTGATTTAAATCTAAACTATTTTATATCATTAATCCACTTCAGGTTTTTTTCATGGGAGGGGGCATCCAAAATGCCAGTAGCCCAGGAGCCCACACACTCCACACTCCATCACCAACAAACACAACCAGTAAAATAAATCATAACAAATATTCCCTTTCAGCTGGGGATCTACAGATATTTACTGCTCATTCATATCTTTCATGATAGGAGGGGGAAACGTATCAAACAGGCATGCCTGATGTCGTGAATGGTGTTTGGTGCACTGTCAGTTTGCAAGGGCACAATCAGGAGAAAAAGCCCTGAAGTTGGGGTAGCAGGTTGCCAGTCATAAGACCAAAGTTTCAAATATGACAGAAATTCAAATGACCAGTCGGGAGTATATGATCAGACAGTAAATGGCTGTCATGCAATTCAGCCCAACCTCAAAGCAGTCATGCAACTCCAAAAACTGATCAGAATCAGCTTGAAAATGCACATAAGTGCTGAGTGGTCACTTTACAATCATAAACATGGAATATGTTATAAATGCTTCACATGTGGAATGATACTTTATAAAAAGTTATGTCTGGAACTACTTCAGAAGTATGGGTGGTCACTGTTCCCAGGAGCCATCCTTTATTTCTGAGCATATGGGATATGACAGCAGCATTTTTTCCCCAATTTGTTTTTCATTACTAAAAACCTTTTGCTTTCAGGCAGTAGTGTTATTGCTGTCTAGTCTCTAGAGCTGCTACCCTCAACCCAATTTGATGGGATTATTTCCCTCGATAAGCGGGCCTTACATTTCTTGAAGACACATACTCTATATAGTCAGAAAGATAGCTGCCAGAGGCCGAGATGCTGTTGACTCATGTACAGTCCAATATGCATTATATGAGTGATCAAAATAGATGCAAAAGAAAAAGCAGGAATGTTACATTTCACTGTAGATCAGAACCTCTGTCTATTTAGAAAATGCATTGATTTCAAAATCACAGCATACTTGCATATGCAAACTATTCTGGAGCAAGATAAAGCAAACAGGCACCAACCAAAATGTTCCAGGACGCTACGGCAAGTTAGAGCAGCAAAATAGAAGGCAGTAAGGCTAAGTAGTCCTCATGCACACATATGTCCTCTAGTCCAAGATAACACACACAAATTTGGCATGTTACAATCAAGTATCCAAAGCTCTTGTTATATCCTAGTTCAGCATCATGTCAACAACAGTCCAGGCCATGTATCCCGGTCTGTTTGTGCTAACCTCTATAGTTATTTATTTAGCCTCTATCAGTAATCAGTGGAACAGAAACAATATATCAAATGCTGAAACTGAGACATTTTACCATTTCATTAAAAAATATTAGCTCATTTTGATTTGATAGCAGCAATACATCTCAAAAAAGTAGGGACAAGGTCATGTTGTGCAGCATCCCCCTTCCTCTAACAATAGTCTGTCATCTAGGAAGTGAGGAAACTAGTTGCTAGAGTTTTGGGAGAGTAATGTTGTCCCATTCTTGTCAGATGTTGGATTCATGATGTTTAACAGTCTTGGGTCTTCTTTGACATATTCTTTTGTTTTAAGATGTGCCGAATGTTTTCTGTTAGTGAAAGGTCTGGACTGCTGGCAGGCCAGTTCAGCACCTGGACTCTTCTACTGCAAAGCCATGCTGGTGTGATGGATGAGGTATGTGGTTTATTATTGTCTTGCTGAAATATGCAAGCCCTTCCCTGAAAGAGACGTTGTCTGGATGGGAGCATATGTTGCTCTGAAAGCTCTGTGTACTCTCCAGATGTGTAAGCCCACGCCATAGGCAATAATCCAACCCCATGAAATCAGAGATGCAGGCTTTTGAACTGTGGGGTTAATAACAAACCAGATAGTCCTGCTCCTCTTTAGTCTGCAGGACACAGTGTCTGTGGTTTCCCAAAAGAATTTCAAGTTTTGATTCATATGATCACAGAACATTTTTTCTTTTTGCCTCAGTACATTTTAAATGAGCTCTGGCCCAGAGAAGAGGCAGTGTTTCTGGATCACATATGGCTTCTTCTTTGCATGATGCAGCTTTGACTTGCATTTCTGGATGGTGTGGTGAACTGTGCCCATGCAGCGATTTTCCAGTGCCTGTTTTTAACGCAGTACTGTCTGAGGGCCTGAGGATCACCAGCATCCAATACTGACCTTTAGCTTTGTCCCTTGCGTACAGAGATTTCTCTACATCCTCTGATCTTTTGATGATATTATGTACTGTAGATGGTGGGGTACTCAAAGTCTTCACAATTTTATGTTGGGGAACATATACATGTTGTATGTTCTGTTGTTAGTAACATATGTGTTTCTGACTTCAGATGTTTTTGGAGTTGGGGTTGTATTTACCTGCCCAGTATTGGATATGCATTTGTGATTGGCTTGACCTGTGTAGTGTAGATCAACTTTGTGCTCAGAAATTAGATTCAAAGTTTGTTGAACTTCCTAGAGAAAATGAGCCCCTGCTCTTCAAAACAGTTTGGCATACGTGAGTAAAGAATAACTGGTATAAGCATTTATGTATATCATGCATATATTCTGCTCTGGGCAGTTTTTTATCTACTTCTGCTCTTTAATCCTCTCCCTTAAATCATAGCAAACATACCAAACTGTTACCCTACATGCCAAAGTAAATTGATGCAACCACACATCCCACTTTATAAAGTGCATAAACAGTAGTTG
This sequence comes from Cheilinus undulatus, assembly GCF_018320785.1. Classification (NCBI taxonomy): domain Eukaryota; kingdom Metazoa; phylum Chordata; class Actinopteri; order Labriformes; family Labridae; genus Cheilinus; species Cheilinus undulatus. Next base: position 26,350,821 of record NC_054865.1, on the reverse strand, counting down.
CCATGCAAAAAGTTGCATGTTTTTGTTTTAACTAGGATTTTCAGGGAAGAAGTTCAAATAATTTTAATTTTTTTTTAAAGGTTTATTTTGGGAATTTTTGTGCCTTTATTTGATAGAGGGGGATAGTGGATAGAGTTGGAAACAGGGACGAGAGTGGGGGAGACATGTGGTGAGGGGCATCAGGCCGGATTCGAACCCAGGCCAACCGTGTACATAGGGTGCGCCTTAACCACTCGGCCACCTGCGCCCCACATAATTTTTACTTTTAATGACAAAAACATTTGTTGCAGCCTCTCGTGCTCTTTGAAAGTCTGTCAAAAAAATTTTAACCATCCTTTAAAGAAAAATCACCATCACATTCACCTTGTTTTTTTTGGTATAATGTGCTATATTTGCTTGAGTCTGTCAGAATGAGAGAAGTTGTGCTCAACGGGATAAAGATCAAAGTAGATATTAATCAGGATTTATGCATTTAAATCACCAAGTGATGATAGCTTTATGGTAGCCTGTATTGTTGATCACCTAACTGTTGATTTTAAACCAAAGCAAGAATTTGGGGTTTTCCAGAAATGTATGTGATTGTTTTGTGTCATGGGTTAAAGATAAAGAATTTCAGTCAAAGTTCAGGGCTTTATAAAAGCAGAGGTGATTTTGAAGAAAACTAGATTTTAAGAATACCTATCATTTAAATGTAAAAGTTATATTTAATGAAACAGTTATTCAGTAAGTACTAGTGCAACATCAATAATCTCACCTTCTATTCAAGGACCTGTGTCTCCCAAAAAATGACCAGACTAACCACACAGGGGACACAGCGTGTCTTTATGTCCCACTGCGGTTTAAAAAAAAAGTGTTAAGATGGACTGATACATTGTTGTACTGTGAAAGTTGTTTATGTACCTCGATGACAAATACCTCCACACTTATTTTACTTGGCAAAGAATTAATTCCCGCCCAGAGACTGTGGATACACAGCATTATGCCACAGTGGGCTGGCCTGATAGATGTTGTTTTCTCCACACTTCTCCTACACACAGCATCTCATCCATACCACCTCTCATCTACAGCACAGCAGCAGCTTTGGCCCTCTTCCCAAACAATCAGGACTGCACACATAACTACTCATGACAGACTCAAGCTGTCCAGAGCCCCACCAGCTCACAGCTTACAGTAATGTACCTGGTGAGTGCCGGCTGAGATACCAGGGAAAGCCGCAGACCCAGACCACAGTTTTTAACAATGTTAGTAAAGTTTTCACGTGAAGACATGAGTCATGGGTTTGAGATTGCTTGATATTTAAAACTCCAGTGAGAAGATTTTAGCTGCTAATGAGACTGACTGAATTTGATACAGATATATTTTATACCCAACGAAGCAAAAAAGATCATCTGCAACAAGATTGATATACCAATGCATAATATCACTTTATATGCCTGAATCCAATGTCGGGGGGTAGGTGTTGAATTGAATGATGACACACTGCCAAAACACTCATTGTTTAAATTTTCCATGGTAGAGACACTTGATGAATGATACATTTGATGTTAGAAGAAAGCAGGATGAGTTTTTTCTCTTATAAAACATGTATAAGAGCAAATGAGCTAAAAAAGACAAGTTTTTACTTCTTTGTCCACAGGGGGCAACAAAATGGACATAGGCTTAAAGTTTCTCACAGGAGCTTGACAGACTTCTGTCTGGCTTGCTTAGGCAAAGTAATTCGACTTTGGGGTATTTCATTTTTCTTTTGGTAAAAGTTACATTAAAGTTGCACAAACATGTGAAAAATATCAGTTACATGAGAATCATTACTCAAAAGTCCCTGTATTGTGAAATACCTTAATGCACCATAGACTACAAAGTAGAATAAATACTGTAAAAAGACAACAAAAAAATGATTGATCTCTGCATTAAAATTCTGTTTTACAAACAAGTGTAATAACAATTTAAAATGTAAAGGTTATACACATAATAACCTTAGAGCACCAAATTCAAAATAATGCAATGAAAAAGCCCAAAGACAAACCCACTTCTGCATCCGTCAAATCAAAGACATTTTTACTGTCCGGAACACAAATACTGACCTTTCCAAGTACCCCAAATGTTCTTACCTAAACCAAAGTGGCAATTGCAGAATTCTCAAAAACATGATTTCATGGAAAGACTCAAAACACTGCGTCTGCAGAAGAGCACCCAGAGGAAAGAAGTGATATTCAGGGGAGCGGGACTCCCTGGGGGAGGCAGATAAAATTACATATTGCACTGTGGAGTTGTGGGCCAGGTAGGAAAGGTCATTATGTGACAAAAGTTGCTCAAGGGATTTCGGGGCCAAAACAGAAGGTCATGAAAGTAACTGGGAGCCAGTGGCACTGAAGAATGCTCCTCATCTAGCGACTGGAGTGTCTGGTTCATATCCCTTCTGAGCCCTTGCTATGAGACTCACATGCAAGCAGCCTCAGGAAAGAAGAAAGGACTTTGGTAATGTATGGGTCATTACACACTGAAGTAGTGCATATGGTAAACACATTGACTGTATATCAATATGGACAAGTAGTCTTTGTCATATCTAAAACTGAAGCCAAAATACCTCCATGAGAGCATACATTTAATTTACTGATATAATCCCAAAGATCCCTCAGGTTGGTAAAGCCCACAGCAGAACAGATTATTTTGGTTTAAAGATGATACTCAGTGACTTCATTATTAGTGTTTGTTGCATTCCCTCTTGCCTTTCCCCAGCCACTGTTAATCTGGTTCAGAAACCTGCTGGTCACGACATTAAAGCTGTTCTTTCTCTCTCGAGTACCTGTTTAAAACAAAACTACTCAGAAAAAATAGATAATACATAAATCAGCATGATAATGATCAACTATGACGACAGAATTCATGTAGAAAAATATTGGATTTGAGTTTTGACTTTTAACCCTGTTCTGATCCATGTCCAATCTGTTAAAATTGAGGAGGCAGGGTTTATGACTTTGACTGCAGGGGGAGCTCTAAATAACTCCAAAGTTAATGTTGCTCCATCCATCTTTATATACAACCCATAAAAAAACTTACTAAATGCATCATGGCATAAACACTGTAAGCCATACAAATATGCAGACATTTATATTAAGCTTCTACAGAAATTTGGGAGTCTGAAATAACTTTCTTTTTTGCAGTTTTGTCTAAATATTTAGTGAGAATTATTATACTATATATATATTGGTGTTACAGTATTCAACTATGCATAGTGAAAAAACAAGTTATTTATTAGTAGTACTTCTGTGACAAAAGTCATTTATAATTCTTTATACAACATCCCTGGGTGCCTCTACCTCCATTAAGGCAAGGCTAATAGTTAGAGAGGGAGGGCTTTATGTACATTTTTTTTAAAAATACAGGCATGACAGTCAGTGTATTTTATGTCCAACAGATTTCAAATTTCAAATAAATAAGCTGAAATCAAGAAACAAGTAATTTCCTGTTTCATATCTTTTTAAAAAAAAAAAGGACAATAAACACGGAACTGCCCTCTGTCCTCTCAGGCAGTTCATATAAAATTAATAAACAAACGATTATTCATTCTCCATTTCTCATTTTCATTTTCTGGAAAATATGAAGAAAAAAAATTTTTAATTTCTTTTCATCTTATTGTTCTGTGTGGTCATTGTGTGCTTTAATTCATTTTTTTTTATAAAAAATAAAAAACAGAAAATGAATGATGTGTCTATTTGACTTTTGCTATTAATGTTGAGACAAGAGAATGTTGCATGAAAAACGGGCGTAAGCATTTAGTATGATTTCAGTATTAATTTGCATAACCTGGTGCAGGTGTTGTGCTGTGCAGAAAAGCATCCTGAGAATCACATTCCCATCGCTGAGGAGTTCACGCTTCCTGGAATGATATACGGGAACATAAACACCGGCACCGAGTTAAGTCACGATCCCGCACTTGTGCTCTTTTATTTGCATTCGTGCCATGCTTCGGTCCAACTTGTTCCTCTGTGCCGGAGCCAGGGAAGCATGCCGCGTCCAAGCACAGAAGAGCGTACTCATGCTGGTCAAATGTACTGGACTTTTTTAGGCTCAAACGTGCCCAGGCACAGTACAGATTGCCTACTGTGAGTGCAACCTAACTCGGTGTTGGCGTTCATGTTCCCGTATATCATTCCAGGAAGTGTGAACTTCACACCGATGGGCATGTGATTCTCAGGATGCTTTTCTGAGCACAACACCTGCACCAGGTTACACAAATCAATATTGCAATCAAATTGACTGCTTACAGCTGTTTTTTCATGTTAAATTCTTTGATCCCAGCAAAAATATCCAACATAAAAAAATAAATCCTTTCTTGTGTATTTGAGTTTGTTTCAGAAATGAAAACGAGCCATTTTTCATTTTAACCGTTATTCAATTATCAATCAAATATCAACTGAACAATTGATACACAGATTAAGGAATTTTTCTTTTTTGGTTTTCCTTTTTCTTTTTCTTTTTTTTTTTTTACAGTAATTGGAAAACAGTTTGTTTCTTGATTTTGTACTTCTCATTTGAAATAAAAAATCCATTAGCCAGAAATACGTGTATCATTTGTTCATTTAATTTTTGATTGATAATTGAATAACAAATAAATGCTATATGGAACACAAACGCCTGCACAGAGTAAGGGCGCGATAACACTCGGCAATCTGCACTGTGCCTGGGTACGTTTGAGCCTAAAAAAAGTCCAGTACATTTGACCAGCATGAGTACAATCTCCTGTGCTTGGACGCGGCATGCTTCCCTGGCTCCAGAACGGAAGGACAAGGTGGACCGAAGCATGGCACGAATGCAAATGAAGGAGCACAAGCACGGAAACGTGACTTAACTTGGTGCCGGTGTTTGTGTTGCATAGGCTTTATCGTTCCAGGAAGCGTGAACTCCTCAGTGATGGGCATGTGGTTCTCAGGATGCTTTTCTGAGCACAACACCTGCACCAGGTTACGGAAATTAATATTGAAATCATACTAACTGCTTACGCCCGTTTTTCATGCAACATTCTCTGATCCCAACATTAATAGCAAAAGTCAATTAGACGCATCATTTCTTGTTTATTTGATTTCATTCCAGAAATGAAAACAAGAAAATGAACCATTTTTTCATTATTTCTTATTCAATTATCAATCAAATATTAAATGAACGAATGATACACGAATTGCCAGAGACTACACTGACCCATGACACACAACAACACCAAGCATGAAGAGAATTCAGTCCTGTTAGTAAGAACACGCAGCTGGAAACAACAAACACAGAGAGAGTCTGACTTCCCTTTCTTTTTAGAAAGTCATCACTCAACAATATATTCAGCTAATATCTTTAAAGCCTGCCATTTTTTCTAAGTATTTCATATTATACCTTTTAAAAAAGAAACTAAATCCATGAATAATCTTTGCTCTTCTTTAAAGATATGTTTGGAGTTGCAGAACTCAATGCCTTTATTGATAGGATAGTAGAGACAGGAAATATCGGGATGAGAGATGGGGAGAAGACAAGCAGTAAATGTTGTGTGATTCAGACTATGTTTTTGATAGGTCTAAAAAGTTTAAAAGTATTCTTGGCTTCAGATCCACTTCCTTCCCTCAATTGATACAAAAGTAGGTAGTCCTAGTCAAATAATTTGGAGTTTTCCAAGTGGTCCTGGAGCTATCTTCTACAAATAAATTTATGAATGTCCCAAAATCTACCTACAGAAGAAGCCAGTCTTGATGAGAATGGACATCTGCATTTCTTTTTAATCAGAATGACTTAAAGTGCTGTAAAGTGAACTCAGTAACTTCATATCCTGTTTAAACTTTAACTTGAGAGTTCATAAATCCTAAATTCTACTTTCACTCTGCATGATGGAAATTAGATCTACATTCCTCTAAATAAGATCTACTTCATGGCCATACTCTTATCTGGTACAAGTTTTGGGCATATTAGCTATTAATAAAAGTGAGCATTTGTCAGGTAATTTTCTGGAGGAAAACTGTGCTGATATTAAAACCTGCCTAATGCAACTTTCATACTCTAATACAGTGCTTCCCAAAGTGTGGCCCTCAGCCCCCAGGTGGAACCCAGATGTACAGCAGATTGGCCGCAAAATGTCATTTGCAATTAATAAAAAGCATAAACATATATTTTTAATTGGTAATCAAATTTTAAATCATGTTAAATTTAGAATATAAAGATGTAATAAATTCCAGGAATTAATAAAACACAGCCATAAGATGTGACTTGCATGCCACCTTTTTATCATTATTTTTTTTACTAGCTTAGATAGATACATTATTGATCCTGAAGGAAATTACAGTTTAAATTTAATTCAGTCCAATGCATAAAACTGGTGTCATAAAACTTATAAAACTTTCTACTGTATTGCTCGCCTCCAGATTCTAAGAATTTATAAGTGCCTTCAGTGGCATTAGCACAGCTAGGAAATAGTTAGCAGGAAAATGAGCAGCAAAGAAGAATGGCTAAGATTATTTTAATTGTAAATAAGGATCCACAAACATATCTTTGCCTTTAATGTGAGAGAATGCATTCTGAAAGGCTGCTGGAGTTGAAATCCTGTTTTTGAAATTAAACACTATGGCGATCATTTCTAAAGTATGTTGCTGTGTGAGGGATTAAATTGGGCTGCAAAATAACTAAGCTTGGGAAAGGCTGCTCTAATCAAGTGTGCACTAGTTAAGAAAATTTAGTTGTTTATAAAGCCTTATAGCAGCTCTGACATCACATTTTCTGGGGAGTAAACACGACGTATTTCCATCTATGCAGGTCCATTTTAGTCTGAACCTCTTTCCCAAAGGCCTTGATGGACTATAAGATCAAAACACACATGTTAGACTATGCTGTCTGAGCAGACCACCTGAGGGTCTAAAACACACCCAAAACTTGGCCAGAACAAGGAGGCACAAAGCAGATGTTCCCTGCTCCCAACAGCTGCTGTGGAGAACTTTGGAGAAGCTGAACATCATTGTGTATTAGTGTTAAAAACTCATGCACATTTTATCCTGTTGTTGCAACATGAAAATACTGCAAACTTTTATACATCTTCTAACTTAAAGTCTGACTCAATGCCTCAGTCAGTTTCAAAACTGTGATTTCACGATGTTGTTTTGTAGCTTCTGTGAAAAGTAACCTACAGAAATAGAACTCACACATGGACACATAACTTAAAATGGACTTTGCATCAAGAGACAAAGGTGAGGAACCACTGCAAAAACAGGGGCACCTGAACTACATGAATTATGATCATTTTTCACCTTGAAGTATTGCACTGCTGTCCTTTCAGGCAACATCAAAGTTTAACTCTGTGTTAACATTTTTCTTATTGTCATTTAACTCATTCATCACTTCTGTAGATTTTACAAAATGCCCTGCGTAATTTCTTGGAGCAGTTCAACTTCCACAGAAGCATTGGTAATTTCACGCCAGTAGATATTAATGAAGTCTGCCAGGCACATTAGCTCATTAATAATATTACAGATTAAACTATGATGAATTGGTGGACTGCACAATGGACTGTTCTGGCCCTGGTGTGACCGGTCTCTTATCTGACCTTTACAGATACAAGCTGAAGAAGACGCAGGAGACACAGAAACCCTCATGGGGCAAGACAGAGACAGCAGATGTACAGAGGCCATCTTAGTAATGGAGAGGTCTGTGGACCTTTTTATACTGTGTCGGTTTCCAATAATAGCTTATTTTAATTTCTACAGACATATGAGGGAATATGAGCATTCAAAGACTTAATGACTGAAAAGACTGATTTATGTTGACATGACATAAAAATTAACTTCAGTTTAATACTGTAGTTTGTTTTTGTTTGAAAATGTGATAATTTATGAAAAGCTGAATTGAACTGTGTCGGATTTAGAAAATTAAAACAAAATTAAAATAAATCTTTACAGATTACTAAATGTTTCCCTGTGGAAAGTACATTTCAGTTGTCTTTTGTGACTTTTTCATCCTGTTTACTAGAGATAAAAGTGCTGTTTTATCATGATAATGTACCAGATTCAGTCATTCTCTTGAGATACCTGCTATTATGACATCCACTATTATGAAAAAGCCAGAACTGTTATCTCAAACTAATGTCAGTCAAGATCTGGAGAATGAGTGAAATCCACTCCTTATCACAGGAAAACAGAGCAACACAATTCTACGACTATGCTCCAAGGACTGTGGTTAAAAAAAAGTATTTCATTCTGACAGACACTCCTAAAACTTAACACCAGACTTGGGTGTTGATTAGAAGTCTCCATGTCCAAGCTGAGAGGACCTTAATGTCATCATCACATTTGTTTTTCAGCTGACTCTTCATAAAAAGTTATCATACTCCCTCTGATGCCCATCCCCTTTATAAACTTCAATGACCTTAAGGCTTTATCGTATTTCAGCTCCTCCATGGAGAAAAATTCTGAGGCAACAAATTGGTGGCGCAAAACTCTACCATCCTCTTAAAATAACATTATGCATGAACTGGTATTTTGGTACCACTTTATTTTAGTGGACCCTAATTACCTGGTAATCTTATGGTAGTAAGTGAAATTATGGTCATTTCTCAAGAATAAGGTGTAATTACCAAGTAATAAGTCTGCATTTTATCAAGTAATAACTCAGTAATATTAAGCAAGTATTTACCTTGTAATAATGTATAAATCATCAAGTCATTTCTTGGCAGTTCTTTATAATTAGGTTGAATTTTACCCTGATCTTAATCCTCAAAATACTGTAGCAATTCTATGGTATTTTACCCTCATCCTTACTCTCTAACACTAATTCTAAATGTAATTAAAAGTATTATTGTGTCAGTTAACTGGTAATTAGGTGTTAGAAATAAGATGGTTATTTTCTATGTAAATGCTTGATCATTTCTAGGTAGTGTCTTTTGCTTTCCCTCATCAAAATCATCAAATACACAATCCAACAACTCCAAAATGCTCTCGTGGACAAGTTGTGACCAGTACATTCACCACGCTATGAAATAATCATGGAACATTACGAGACGGAGATGTTTTACAGTGAAATGCAAAGCCAGAACTATACTCCAGACATGGCTGCTGCACTGTGTCACTCCGCCTAGTGGTTTATTCAAGAAATAGTTCAGAGTATTTGCTTCATGTATCGTAATGTTACATAATTATACATTATTATTTCATATTATTTGCCAAAATGTTGAAGTATCCCTATAAGTTTTTCTTAGGGTTATATTTAGGAGGTTAGGGTTAGAGTAAAATACTACCTAATTACCAGAGAATTTCCTCAATATTACAAGTAACTAATTGATGATTAGGTGTCTCCATCAGCATCTTTATCAGTTTATGGTATGTAGGTTATTAAAGTTGCATAATGTAGCTTTGATATTGTGGAAATTCTCTGGTAATTAGGTGGTATTTTACTAAGTAATTTCTAAGAAATAAGATATCAGTTGTCAAGTTGCTTGATAATACCCAGGTAATTTCTTTATTTCGGCCCAATAAGTTAAAGTGAGTAAATTAAAGTTATTTTTAGGGTTAGGTTTAGGGGATTAGGTGGAGGGTTAGGGTCAGGATAGGGTTAGATTAGGGGTTAGAGTTTAAGTAAAGTATTACCTAATTACCACAGACAAAGAATAACTTGATGAATAACACATTATTACTATGCAAGAACTTCCTAAAATACCAAATTTCCAAGTTATTATGTATAAAATGAAACTTCTAACAAGGAAATTACCTCCCTGTTCTTGGGAAATTCCTAAATAAATATAGTGTTAAATAAATAAATAAATAATAGCAGCAGTCATTGCAGGGTGACTCAGGACAGAAAATTAAATTAGACTGAATATGATACAATCAGATCATGAAACATGGCCCACAGTATATATTACACCAGCTATTCCATATTTGCGTTAAATGAGTAAGGAAGACTGCTTCAGTATTTTGTCGAAACACACCCAGCTCTAAAACTTTTTAAGGATGAAATTTACAATTACTTTAATTTTCTATACATGACATGATAAAAGGCTACAGCTATGTTCTCTAAGATAAAGCCACCTGATTCAGAATCTGTTTCACCTTAATCACAATATGATGTGACATTGCGACTGGGAGCCGCTGAGCCGAGCTCTGTGTGCGACCACCAGCAGAACTGGTCCTCTTAAAAAGCACAAATGGAGCAATGATGTGGGGCTATTCATCTAGGTCAAGAGAATTAATGCAGCTAGTTAAGACGAGACAAATTACAGAGTCATGCTACGCCAGCAGAATCATGAGTTAACAGAATAATGATTTTCTGTGCTCTCCCTTACCTTTTACTTTTGTCCTGCACACATACAGACTCCAGCTTGTAATGCATCAGCTGTTCTCTCTGCACACATGGCAAGTAGAGATTAAAAATGGAAAGTGAAGAGAAAGCTGGCCAGGTTTGTTGGAAGAAAGTGTTACTTTTATGGGTATTCAGAATCAATAAACTGTGTGTTGTTCCACAGGGGGGATTAACATAGTGACCTCCTGTGTTTAAGGCTGCAGAATGAACACTCTGTATAGTCAGCATTGTGCCGGTGGGTTTCTGCATCTCAGTGCGCATCTGTGTTTTGAATTTGGAGGTATGAAAGTCAGAGACACCTCAACAGCAGCAGTGTCAGAATGAACATTAGTGTAGACATTCAGGCATATATGCATTTAAAGAGGAGACTAAGTAAGGAGAAAAGTTGAGAGATTCTGCAGAAGAACCTGCAGATACCATGTATCATTTTCTCCACACTAAACGGGTGATGTGTTATTTTCAAATCCTAGATGAACAGAACTAGAGAAAGGACAGATATTGCACTTACTCAGCATTTGCCATGATTATGGGTGATCAGGAGGAGAGATGTGGTGTTTGCTGTTACAAAGGCGCCTCTTAGTTCAGGTTGTTTTTTGCTGCAGTTCACCTTTTCACCTGATAGATGTTGTCATGATGATCCTAGGATGGAAGAGTGTGGTCTTTAATACAAATATAAACAATTCTTAGTTTAGATAAAAGCAGGACACACCAATATGTGGGTGGTTGGTCCCTAAAGATGACCTAAAGCCCATTAAACAGTATGCAACATCAATTATTACAATCAACACTGCTATAAAATGGTTATAAGGAAGTTATTCATCAGCTGCAACCTTTGAATTTCTTATTAAATCTGGGGATATTAAATATGTGCAAAAGTTGGAGGAGCTAGCTGCCATTGTTTTGAGCTTGGCAAACTCTTGGTCAACAATTTGAGGGAATGTGGTGTCACTCCTCTAAATAGGCTACCAGCCTTGAGCCAAATAGGTTACCTATGAAGAGGCAAGACTTTTCGAAACCAAAAATAATGGTTAAAATAGTTGTTGTGAACTTTAAATCACAGTCCTACAGTATTTCCTAGCAGCAAGCAGAGATCAAACACTCTACAGAGAGTGTAGCTATATCAGTTTGTCCTGAAACTGATGTAGCTGCCGCTTTCATGTTCTTAAAAAGAAAAGCCATGAAGAAAAGTATTGCAATGAGCTGCTGCTACACATAAATAAAAGATTATTCAGACCTACCTGTGTGAGCTTTACATTGCTGACGGCTGATCGTGCCTCCTGCTGCCCCCTTGCTGATAGTGATGTCTCCCTCGGTGGTGATCAGAGTGAGTGAAGAAGCAGCAGCAGGCTCGCAGTGTGTGTAGGCTGCAGCTATCCTTAGCACTTTCGCATTGGATGAGCACCACCAACACCACCACCACCACCACCGCTGCTGCTGCTGCTGCTGCTTCCGCTGCTCCCACTTGCGCTGCTCGGATTTCAGTGCAAACTCAGAGAGCTCAAATGCAAGAAGAAGCATCGTCGCCCGGGGAGATCATGGTAGCTGTAAAGTGTCCTTCAGATTAGAAATATTTCTACATTACAATCTCCCTTCTGGTTAGGATCGCTGCCCCAGATCCAGATCCCGCTCCTGAACAGAGCAGGGTTTCCCCGGCGAGCGCAGCGGGGATCCCTGCGAGCGGAGCTGTCCAGGTGCTGAAGCGAGCCGGACCAATCCTCGGCTCTCTCTCCGATCCTTACACAGCAGCAGCAGCCAATTTCACCCAAACGCCATCAGAACATTGACGTTTTCGTACCAGAGACTGACAGTAGCCAATGAATCGTGTGACATTTGCATCGCTCCGGTCACGACATAGCAATCTAAAAATGTTGGCCGTGTATGTGTGTCAACGTGTGTGTGAGAGACAAGAAATCCAGTGTGAAGATTTTCTCAGCTCCCGATTGAGTCAAATTTAAGAGCGGATTATCGCCACAGATGATTTTATTAGCTTTTCGCCTGGTAGGTCGTCCCTCTCCGTGTCATGAGCGTTTTTTATGGTTTCCCAAAATAAAGATACTATGGGAATATAAATTGCCTTCGCAGCAATTGGCTTAACCGTTTGTCATTCATCGGGATTAGCCAGTCGATGGTTAAAGCGCACATCAATCAATCTGAAGCGTCTCTTCCTTTATTTAAACACGCATGGACGTGGGCTGCTCAAGATGTTATAGGCTGAGGCTTACATTTCAGGGAGTGCGCAAATGAGGAAGAGCGCTGATCTGAATAAACTGTAGTAGGCCTGTGGTGTGAACAGAGGAGGGATGCGTAACGCCCCGCGCGCTCCAAGACTGGGGCTTAAGATACAGGCTTCTGCTAACAGAGAGATGGAGCAAATGCATGGAGGATACACAACATAGTTTGCATACTGGATGCTTGTCGTTTATTGAGGAAATGAGCACGATAGAAATTATTTGGCACATGTAGAAAAGTGCGTCAACACAAACAACTTTTTGATCACTGACTCATAAGCGTTACCTTGACATACATTTTAAGTCCACCTTACAAAGTAAAAAATGAGAAAATGAGAATTCGCAATGATTAAAAGGTTTCATCATTAAACTTTCCTGCAACAATTAGTGTTGCAGCATATAGGGAAGCTTAACTCCAATAATTCCCAAACTAATATATGTGAAGAGGAAATTACACCTTCAGGTCATCAGCATTTTCACCTTTAGGTGACAAAAGCCCTAAATAGATCAAGAACAGCCATTGGGGGGGGGGGGGGATACATGAACTGTCTTTTACAGACTCTTATCTCATTATAAAGAGCAGTCTGTAGCATTCTGACCTTTTACCAAACTTAGAACTAAGTAGTTTCAGGTGAAAGAGAACGTAAACATTTTGCCTATATGGACACCAGATAAAATATCTTTTCTGACTTTAGTCAGATCTCCCCACTTTCAAACTATACACTGTTTCTGTTATTAAAAAAAGTACAGCAAATTCTAAGTCAAGATGAGTTGTGGTTCATTGTTGCTCAGCCAACATGTTTTTTCTGTTTTAGGGATGAATTCTTCTCAGAAACTGGAGAAATGTATCAAAAGAATTCAACACTAAGCCCTAGCAATGATCATTAGACGTGGGAAGTAGAAGATGTGACCTGCAATGTGGTCCACAAAGAGGCACTGTAAGGTTCAGACTGAAGTCCCTATGCCTAGAACAACAAAGGTAGACAGATACCTTGTAAAAGTGTAGTAATGTGACATCCTTTAATTTTTTTCCCCATTGGAAAGAAAAGAAAAATGTAAAAATCCTAAGTGTAAAAGCTACATTAAAAGGAAGAGCATTAAATCAAGATCACCTTGATTCTATGGAAGATGGGCCATATTTGACTTGTTTACATTAATAAAAGGGCCTGTATATTATCAACATCTATAAGAAAAGCTTGTGAAACACAGGGTACACAACTTACTCACCCGCAAAGCAAACACACCATGAGGTTGAAAAGTAAGATATGCCTTGAATGTGCATCAAGTTTAGAGTAAATATAAACATATATTTTACAAGTGTGTCCCATCACATTTGAATGTAAAAAGAGATGATCATTTTATCTTATATATACCTGAACTCTGAAATCCCCAAGTTTTACCAAGAAGTAAATGATGCCATCACACTGATGGCTAAAGGGATCATTTTCCTGCTTTATGAGCAGGAATATTCTGAGTCGTAATACTCTCTAAAGAATGTTTTCAGTCCCTGCCATCGTTATCCATCGTTGGAGGTCAGCCCAAATGCACTAGGGTCATGACTGTGGTGTACTCATGCTGTAGGCTGTCCGTGTCAGTGTCGCACAGTGTGTAGTCATCCTTAACGATCCGGTCACAGCCGATCTCACCATTGCCAAACAGGCCGAAGAGCGGGGTGTTAGGGAACACCTTGTGGAAGGCGTCGGCTTCTACATTAGCCTGGTTGTTGTAGTAGTTCTGGCCTCTGCCCACGCATGCAATCATGAAGCCTAGGGTGTTTCTTTCAGGAATTTTGGCTGCCTTTAGCCTCCGGATTGTGTCTTCTGCTGCCTTTGGGTTGGTCACGTCTTGGTCCAAGAGCACAGATGCCCCCTGCACCTTAGGGCCACTCAGAGCCAGGCCCAGCACCCCGTACGCATCCTCACTACAGCTACAGATTGAGAAATAATGCAGAGTGAGAAAGATTGATTTGGCAAGGATAGTCAAATAATTTCAGTCTGAATGTCAATGGAGTTGTTTGACGGTGCCTTACACTTCTTATATATATATGCAAAAAATAAAAAGGACTTTTTGTTTAAAGCTTTGGACAATTTGAGCTTCAGGATTTACAAGGAGTCATTGGCAATAGTTAGTACATTTACTCACCATGATGTAGTAGGAGAGAAAACACCATCTACCAGCCCTCCAGCAATAACAGCTTTGCTCTTGGCCAGCGGCTCCAGTATCTGGCCGAGGAATCGTGCTCCTCCAGATTTATAGGCTTGGTAGACAAACAATATTACTACACGTAGGTCTGGGTTGTTAACTAGTCCTGCAACGACAATAGAATGAATTCATGTTTAGTACATCTCAGTTCAGATAACTGGATTATAACTACTGTGAATCTCCACTCACCTGCTTCTCTCAGAGCTGTTGGGGACATGGATTTCTTGCAAAAATGAAAAGGTTTGATGTTGACACCTTCCATGCTGGGAAACATGACAGCAAAGCCAGCCTCCCCCTCCTGGTACTCCTTAGGATGGCCGGAGCTAGGGCCGCTGGGAGTCACTGCACAGAGGAGCACGCATGTACTGAAGAATATTAAGACGCACTAACCCCCACTCATGTCATGATGGAGCCCCATGACTATCATAACTACCAAAAATTAAGTTATAATTTTAAATAGCAACCTTAATTTGCCATGGTAAAATAGATGACACCTTATTAAATAAGTAAGTCAGGATATCAAGATAAACCTTCAGTGAAATAGAAAATGGGTGGCATTGTATTATTGTTTTACTGTATTGCTGTTTATTACTGTTCAAGCCCTGACTGAACAAATCTTAATCCATTATTTGTAGTGTTGGCTGGAATCAAAGGAGGCAGGAACAGTGTCTGTGCCACCATCACCTCAAGATCATCACCTCACTGCCTGCTGCCATCTTGGAAACAAAAAATTGTAATTTTGCCAACAGAAGGGAAAGCTAGATGCAACTGCTGCTGAACATGCTTACAAAAGACATCTTTAGAGACACATGATAAGTATAGAGGAAACAATATGAACATACAAAAAAAGAAAAACACAACAGCACTTGCCTAGACTTTCCCTGATAGATACCTCAGATTGTTGCTGGTACAATTCCTTCACCACAGAGCACAAATTATCTACAACTAATCAGTAGGGATGCACGATATTGGATTTTTGCCAATAACTGATATCCCAATATTTTAAAACTTATTTTGGCTGATACCAATACGGATATTTAATTTAAAAAAAATTCTACTGTAAAAAACACCAATTCTATTCTGTACTACAATTTTTTTAAATATTAGTAGTCTATTTCTTTTAGAAACAGACAAATCATTTGATTTTCATCAGAAATGAGGGACGTATTGTTTTTTTTTTCCAAATACAGCCATACACTAATGAAAAACTTACAGTAATGTCTTTGGGTTACATGAGCATTACATGCTACATGTATTTTTAACAGTACAACCAAAGTCATCTGCATCTTTGAGGGCAATTAAAAGCAGCAAAATAACCTGCTGACACCGAGCTTCATGGTGCAAAAAAGAAATAGCTTATAAATTTAGATTATTTCTCCTTATTACTCAGCCAGATTGCAGGGTGGCTCCCTGAGATACTCCTGACAAAGTGCTTTCAATAACAATAACAATAACAAAAGACAGATTCTTAAATGCGAAAAATCTAGCAATAGTTCAGAGCTTAAATATGATTTTAAATTTTTGAGACTCAAGATGAACAAAAGAAATAAAACTTCAACTAAAGTAGTTCTCCTGACTCTGCTTTAAACAGCACAAACTAACTAAGCAACCAAGTTTAATGGGCATTTCACTGTAAACAGCTCTGTAACAACCCAGTGACACCCACATCTCCAATGCTGAGACAGGACACCTGCAGACTGTGCACCATGCATGGGAGACTTGGCACACAGAAGTCCGTCGTTGCTTTTGCCATGTTTTGCGCGCGGTCACGTAGCACAACATGCACGTTCTTTTTCTCTGTTTTCCATATCCGAAGCATGTTATCAAAAGTGGCTGCAACTGCGGCTGCTGAGTGAGCACACCTATGAGTGCAGGACAGGCTTTTTAAGAGTGAAATCCTCATCCAGCCACTGAGGCAGTGAGGCTCAACATGCTAACAGGATGGACACTTGATGTCCATATATCCGTGGTGAAGATAATATGTTTAGCTTTAACGAGGAGCTTCTCTATGTGACTGGAAACAAAGTTTTGCAGTTCAGGTAAGGCTATAAGCGCCTGCTAGGTATAATGTAGCAGGGCTTTAAATGCATCATTAGCCCACAGAAGCTCATATATTCTACCACGCTGAAAGGCTGATTATCAAGAGCTATAAATTCCATGATTTTCCTGTTAAGCTCCTTACCTTTGGGTGGTTGCTGCTGTATTTTTTAGCTTTGTCAAATGGCTTAAGTAGACGCTGTTGACGAGTTTTCCCTGGCACAAGGTTTTATCATTCTTTATCTTAAGAAAGTCCTTGTAGTCAGAAGGCTGACGGTTTTTTAGATGCAAAATTAAAGTGGTGGTGTTAAAGGCGTGCTGTTGTCGTACTCCTCCTTGCATCAAATGTACTTTACAAGCGATGCAAACAGCTACTTGCTGTCTTGTTCCCACACCTCAAACTTCTCCCACATAGCTGACATGTTGAGTTTGTCGTGGGCGCACGTCCGACGTCATGGCGTGTGCTTAATTATGACGTCACATTATCGGCCGTACAGATCGGTGTAAATTATATTATCAGCTGATAGCGATAATTAACTTTTTAAGCTTTTATCGGCCGATACTGATATACTGCCTATAATACTGTGCATCCCTATCAGGCAAAGGAAATGATTGGTTCATCTTAACTTGCTTTTTTCACCTGCAACTGTTCTGTGACCATATAAGCCACCCTTATCACAAATGGCCTAACTCCCCCCATCACTCCTTCCAGTTACTACCATCAAGTAGATGTTACTATGTCCCTCAGACATGGAATTAAATCTGGAAAAAACCTAATTTCCTTTGCAATTACGAGCCTGAAAAATATATAACAGACATTGCATGACTTCCATTTTTATCAGTTGCTGTTTTAATACCCCTTTTTAATGCCAATACGGTTTTAAATGTGTTTTAAATGTGACCGTGTCTTTTTTGGGCCGTGTCAAGGGAAAATCTCTGTCACTATTGGGACAGACAATAAAGTCTATCTCACTATCTACTGACAACAGAATTCATTTCAGCAGCATCAATCTTCATCATTCTAAGTAACACCTGGACTTGTCCAACTGTGAGAAGGAAAAAATGACTGAGATTACATTTTCCCATCAGCTACTGTTACAGCCTGAAAACAGTCTCCACTAACAATTTGTAGCAGCTCCTACTATAAGATAATTTAAAACGGTGAGAAGGACTGTTATCTCTTATTTTGCTGGAGGCAGTTTCATAGAGGCAGCATCTAGTGGCCACTACAGGAACTGCAACCTGAGCTACTGTTCAGAAACTGCAACCTGAGCTACTGTTCAGAAGCTTAATACTTGAGATGATATTAAGAAACTTGTCAGATATTACACACACAAAGGGGGCATAATGAAAATACACATCTTAGCCAGCTTGTTCAGATTAATGAGTGACTATCCTAATGAGAAAACATCAGGTAGTACAGCCATGAATTCACAGCATTATAGACATGCAGCATCATTCACCACTCGAGTTTATGATTTAACTTTTCTCTGCTGAGCAAAGTTCCAGTGTGCCACTGAATAAGTACATTACATAACACCAGGGTTTCCGCAACATGTAATTGATCGTGGCGCACCGCCACGCCAAAATAAAAGCCACCATGCTTTCAGAATAATGATTTTTTTGCAGATGTTAATAATGTAAATTAAATTGTATGAATGGAACCATATAAACATATAGTCTATATTTGCGCACATTTACGAACCATAATAGGAGTTTGAAATTGTAATCATGAAATGTGACACTGCTCCGTAACTTAATTTTGAAAAACGTACACCGGAGTCTGAACTTCCTGTCTGTCGTCACACACAGACGGCTGATAAACTTTACTTTCGTTTAGTTTAGTACTTCCCTGATTATAATCTAATGATTAGCGGTAAACCTGTGTAGATATATTCATCACTAACTGTGTCTCATGATGGAGATGAGACGCTAGTGATCTAAAAATAGCTTGTTGTCGTAAAAACTCCGGCAGAACTTTAGCTTCGTTTCTGTTACGATACGAGACTGGATAAAAACAACAGCGAAGGACTGGCAAGCTCCTGTCAGGAGCAGTTGGGTGTGTGTCTGTGTATGTGTGACCAACTAGAGGAGAGACAGTTTGTGCGTCTGTCGGGGTTGGTCTGACAACAAGCATGAACGAACTAACGTTAGCTTGTTGAATACGTGAGTGATAAATGTTTTTAAGTTATCATAATACGAATAACTTCCATAGGCTGAGGCTGACCTGTGGCTCCTCTGGGATGAAATAATTGCAAGAGGACGTAATAAAAGCAGAATCCCACTATAGGAGTCCTTCATTAAAATCATATTCCTAGGCCGTTGTCATTGGTATGATCTTAAAGTGTTTTTTAGTATGTTTGAAAGGAGGGAGGCAAAGTAAAAGCATAAAAAACAACAATTTTATTTTTTTGAATTTTTTGTGTGTTTATTCTGTGGCATGTCCAAGTCATTTAATTTAACAGAATTGAATAATGTAATGTTACTGTATTTTACGTTAAAAAATTTTTGGGGGGTGGGGGGGGGGGGGGCCAAGCCCTCCCCCACGGTTTCAAAAAATCCTGGAGGAAACCCTGGAACACTGTTCACTGTTTTAAAAAATGAGCAAATGTTGTGCATTACTATCTAATGCAGCCCTATCCTCCGCTGTGCTATGCAGGAAAACAATGAGTAGGTGTATCACAATTCATCTCTTTAGTACCGTGCAGAGTGACTACTAACATACATAAATAATTAGATGTACTCCGGGCTCTATGGCAGACTCATTACAAGCAATCCATAGATCCCACCTCATCCAATCAAACATTTCATTCATTTGAATTATCTGACCCTGCAATGACCCTGAGCTGCTATATCACAAAATGAGACTTATCACAAACAGCTGAGGCTGCCATTAAAGCTGATAGACGATGGGAGCCTGATAAGCCATCATCTAGCAGAAAGAGAACATGGCTGATGGAGAGTCACTTCTCTGAGGGTTTGTGATTATATGGAGAAATGGGGAGCACAGCACCAGGCAGACTGGGCAATCTATCAGACAGCCACCACTGGTGCTTTCCAACCAGGCAGCTGTAGAGGGGATTAATGTGTAGTCTTTTCTGCTCAAAGGTGAACTACTTTTCATGGATATACACACGACACCTGGTTAACTATGAATGTTTTCACAGAAATCTAGTGAATGAACACACTTCAGCTACGCATTTGATAAATCAAAGCTTGTACTTCCAAGAGTCACTTTATATTACTATTGACAGAAATTACAGTCTCAATTTGACAAAACATAATTTTACTGGAAATGAGATGTGATTTTATTTTTAGACAAATGTAAGGAGAGGACAGAAAAGGGAAGCACTTACAGACTATTCCTGGTGAAGCAATGCCCATTATGTCACAGCCTTTGGGGAAGACCATGTTCAGTTCCTCAGCCATCTCCAGCCTCGGGCGACTTTTTTCTTCAGAGTAATTATGAAAAAAAAAAAAAGAGAAAGGTCATTTTTTTAGGTGTTTACTTTAAATTACACAAAAAAACATTGCTGGGTAGGGAAGGGCATTGTGCCACAATTTAGATTCAGAAAGTGTTCCATTTCTGTTTGTTATCATTATTTTTTGTCCTTTATGAAGTTCCTCTTTAGCCAGATATCTCAAATGCCAGTGAGTCAAGATGGAGTCGTATTAAAATAAAATGGTTCCACTCCAAAAGGGACACATCATCCAGAGTGACACACCATTTACAAATTAATTCACCAAAGAAAGAAATCAAATTCTTTAAATTAGGACTACTCGAAGTCTTGGGGTGGGTGGCAAATACTGCCAAAAATCTCTAAACTAAAAGTATAATATGCAACTTTTAGAGTAGATGTCCAGTAAAGGTTATGTCCAGGCTCTCAGATGAAGAGATGGGAAAAAAAGTCATATTTTGTGTGGCAAAGTGTCAAAAAAGTAAGGCATGAAATTTCTCGGTACACTGGTCAGAGATACATTATCTTTTTTAATGCTCTATTAATGAAATGTCAATTGATACCACACAAGGGGATTTTCTGGTCATAAATACCCAATGTGTTGATTTCTGGCTCATTTAATGCCTCTTCCCTATTAATGTACAGAATATTGATATCCATTTTAACATGCAAAAAGCAAATACTCAAAAAAATATATCAAAATCAAATAGAAGTGGACAAAAAAACAAATACAAGCCTTGGTAAATGTTCCCTCTAAAATTTAAGCCCACCTACTGATAAAAATAAGACTTTTTATAGTCTTGAATTTAAAAACTCAAATTAAAAGCTTTTTAAGGATCAGCATGAACCTTGTCTTGATTTTTTAAGGAAGTAATTTTTCTATGAAGGTTTCATTCTGATATATTTGGATCCTGCCATATCATTGTTCCTAAAGTCACATTTCTTCCTTAAATTATCGCGATATCAGTATGTTTCAAATTATGCCTGAGCGATAACTAAATTTAATAGATTAGTTTTTGTATGTGTTTAAGGTAAATTAAAATCAAAAAAAGAAAGAAAATGAAGATTTCATCTTGAACTTTATGGTTTAACAGGGGAGGAGAAAATAAACTGCATACCCTGGATGTTAGTTTGAACGACTCCCCCTCTTGTGAAACTACATAATGAACTTTTCAAGACAAGTTTCCAACATGCACTCAAGCCCCACAAAAAAAAATAAACGTGCTTCACCCTAGAAGGGAAATTCACTTTGCTTTGCTTAACTTTATTGATAAATTAAAAGCAAGACTTGTTTTTAATATTTTTTGTAATCTCTTTTCTGAAAAAAATCATTAATTGAGTTTTGAAAGGTCTGACAAAAAATTAGAGATTTACTTCTAAACTATATAGTTCAGCTCCAAATCAAAAACTGGCAATTAAGCCTAAAAATGCCTTTTTTTTTTTTTTTTTTTTTTTTTTTTTTTTAATCGGACGGCAGTTGCCCATTAGTCATTAGTTACTTCTGCTCATAAAACATAGCAAGAAAAACTAAAAGGCACACTCACCCATTACAATGTCTGGTTAAACAGACACCTCCATAACAGGCAAAAACATAACTTTAGAGCTATAACAATTCAGTAATTATATTCTTGGTTCTGGTACCATTCATCAGAAAGATATTTTAAATATGAGCACCAAAGTTTGTTGCAAGGTCTCTCTTCAATCCCTTTAAACTATGTTTTTCTATAATCAATTCTGTTGTGAGTCATTAAAATTTGAACTGATGGATATGTAAGAGGTGAGGAGACACTTTGTAATATAACTGACAAAAGAACAACACTGGCCGCTGACCATTGCTTACACCTTTAATAACAAAACACTTTTTAAAAGACCTGCTCTCTCAGTTTAAACTGTGTTGAAGTCAGTGTCCAGATAGCTTTCATTTTTGACACCTTCACTTAAGGTATTAGTCACTTCTTCTGAAAAATTGTAGAGCAACACTCAGCTTATTTGGGTGCATTAGCACGTCTTTTAGAATGCAACTCGTACAACCTAGTACAAGATAGAAGTGCACATCCCAACACATTTGAAAAAAAGAGAAATAAAAACAATTTAAAAAGATACAGCAGCACTGTGCAACAATATTCAGCACCAACCTTTACTCTGTCTGTAGCAGTAGGCTTGTCCATTGAAGGCGTTACAATCTAGCATTACCAGGACTGTTTTAGGCAGGAGATACACTTTCTGAAAAAGAGTACAAATGTTACATTAAAACATGGGGTATATGCTTTTTGACATAAAATTTGGATTAAGAACAGACCAGGTCTCATGGTTTAAAATATAATTATAGCTTCTCTGTACTTTGACAGGTTTTTAAATATATTACTGGATGCTGATGGCTTAAAGCAGGTCTATTCAATTAGTTCAGAATGCGTTTAAGTTTCTGAAAAAGGATCCCATATGAAGGGTCTGAGTGATAATGCAGGACATATAGGCTGTGTCTGAAACCACATACCCTTTCCCTACTCCCTATCCACTCTATAGTGAGCAGCATATAGTGGACTATATAGTGGACTCAAATGCAAAACACAAAAATTATTGCAGACACTACTCCGGCTGAGAGCAATGATGTCATCACCGTCTCACAATTAAAACGTTTCGCAACAACGGCTCGTAGATTCCCATGACAAAAGCTGGGGATCGAAATTACCCGTAGAATTTCAATGAAAACGGATACTAAATATGATCTATTTTCCCCCGAAAATAAAAATATTAATAGATCAAAAAGATTGTGTCTTTAGCGGCAAAACAGTGTACATTTTTGTGTGTAATGTAACTTATTTTTGCATAAAGATGATGGTCTCATGTCTTGTAATCCTCAGAGTTATTCCGTTTTAAATCCTTAACATTTTCTTACAGATATGGTTAAAACCAACAAACAAAAAAGCGTTAAATAAAGTTTTTATATATGTTCCTGTGCTCCTCTCATTCATCCATCCATTTGAGAGCAGCAACCACAATGCATGATGGTAAATATTGCTGGGCTAGTGAGCATCCATTGTTCACTACTTTTCAAAATGCACTGTGGGATAGAATGAGTGCACTATATAGTGAATAACAATGCTCACTCAGAATTTGGACAACACTACAAAACGGCATATTCACTACATAGTGAATAGGGAGTGATTCCGGACACCTCCATAGTTACAGTTACAATTTCTTTTTCACATCGGGCCAGATAGGTTTGAATTTTTCTCCCCTTAAAAAATAAAATCATCATTTAGAAATTGCACTTTGTTTTTACTTGGGTTGTCTTTGTAAAATATTAAAATTGGTTTGATGATCCTAAACATTTAAGTGATAAATATGCAAAAAAAAAAAAAAAATCAGGATTCATAAAAGGGGCAAACACTTTTTCTCAGCACAATACAGTATGTGTAATCATTTTTCATGGCTTCAATCAATCAAGCTGTTTTGATTTTCCCATCCACAACTTCCTCAATTGAGGCAAGCATACACACCTTGACAGTTTTTGCAGTTGTCAATGTATGTTTTGTTGTCTTTTTGCCTAAGATAAATGCTAGTATGCTGATTTAGCTCTCTCGTTCTGCACAAGCCCTAAAAAGGGTGCCAAGTCTTTGCTCAACATGAGGTCCATTTTAAAGTCTTGTCACAGTAAAAACCCTACCTGAGTGGTATTAAAGTTAGCATGAGTAGTTTCAAAATGTCTTTTCAGTTTGTATTCCTTGCACACCAATATGCACTCATTGCAGATAAAGCACATAGGCCTCGCACAAACAAATAAAAAACACCTGATTTTTCACTTTTAAACAGTTATCTGCATGTGCTTTTTATTCTTTAAAGAAGAAGAGACTATTTGTGTGTTTAACTGGTGTATGTGCTTACACGAAGATGTCTGTGTGTCTATGTGGCTAAGACATCAAAGTGAAGAGCATGAGTGGACATGTTTAAACAAGAATAACTGCATCTCAGTGAAGTAGAGCATATAAATTAGGAAATTAATCATACAATTACAACTAATGTACATTATTCAACAAAAGAATCTTGTGTGGATGCTCTTTAAGCAGATGTAGTAGTAGTAGTCTACTTAAGGGTGACTAAAAATGACCTCAGGGGCCTGACCATGATTATGTTATCTCCTACACACAGATATCTATCTATGGATAGATAGATGCACAGATATCCTTGTTATACTTTATTTCTGTTTACTTTTTAGGAGCATTTTATATTCTTCAGTTAATCAGATATTGGGATACATCATTTATGTAAGATAAACTATGATGAATTCAGTATACTGTTTGATGTTATTTTTATAGTGGGTCACTTAGTGTATATCTTACCATTTCGTACCCTGGGTTACCTACTGATTCCCATTACTTATGGGCAAGCAGCCAATAAGACACATAACAATTCTTAAACAAAACAGAGTCCATCGACATATTGTGGACAGCGGGCAGCAAAATAAGAGACTGTACTGAGATGTGGGTATGTTGTTTTATGGGTTTAACTTTTATTTTATTTTTTACCTCCACTTCCTCAGGCAGGATGCTGAACAGGGTATGGACCTCTGTGTCAGACGGTCTATTTGTTGACACCCAGGCCAGCTGCTGCTGGGTCCTCAGCACCCTACGGGCACAGTTTCTCCACAGTCTGCACACACTAAGAAAAAAAAACAAATACAGAAAAACCACAAATACTTTCAACTTAAACACACAGGGAGTAAAAACACAGATACACTAAGCTACACCTGCTTTCCTCATGGAAACTTGGCAGACAGTTAGCAAACTTGTCAAATTGTGTTAAGAAACATCACTTAGGGCCTAAAGTCAATAGCATAAAGGCAAGATAAGTCTGAATCGTGTTACTGTCACGTCAGATTTTAAATTCCCTGTAAATCGACAGAAAAAAATACTTTCACTTTTAAAAGAGAGCTAGTGACGTTAGCCAAGTTGACTGTGTAGCACAAACATGTTTCGTTACCCTGCGATCCGGAGAAGAGACTTCGTTGGAATGAAGGACAGAATTCGTTCAACCACTTCGGCGACATTGCTGAGTACGTATTCAGCCTTACTGACGTGCAAAGTATTTACAAAATCTTCGTTTTCACCCATATTTCTACCCTTAGTCGTGAGTTCTCCAACACGATTACGCAGCCAGGAACTTTTTGCTCTGTTTCCGCCACTGCAGAGGTATCCGAAGGTCGAACACCGCCCCCTGCGGCGAGGAGGAGCTATGACAGATCAGTTCCTCCCACAGTTTTTGAAATGAACTTTCATCATATCTCTTATTGTTACTGAGTTATAAAAGACATAACTTACGTTTGAGGTCCAACTAAACGTTTATTTCTGCGATCTCTTTTTGCTTCTTTTCTCATCTCTATAGCATCTTAAATTTAATTTTAAGAGAAGAAAGTCTGTCAGCACTTACAGTTCTTATCATAGACTATCCAAATCAATGCCACATCCTGCCTAAATATAGTAGAAATACCCCAATCATATCAACAACAAGTGTGGGAATAGCTTATTTTGTTTTAAAATACGACCAAGTCCTTTACTACTACGGTGCAAGGTTATTAAAGTTCACTAAAATTAACTAAATATGACTAAAATGTAAAAATAATCCACCTTATTCCTAGCCCCCGTGATTCTTTGCGTGAAATATGGGTACAACTTCCGGTCCTTTCTAGCTAAATGGGACTTTACACAGAAACGAGATATGAAACGTGATTATTAGAGCAATATGGACATTAAAATATGTAAAGTTCGTCTGTGTTTCACTTCAAACGGGATAATATTATTATTTATCCGCCCTCTACTAAAGAGCACAGTGACGACATAACCTAGACAAGCATATTTAGCTAACTTTATTAGCTTCGTATCAGTATAGTAATAAGACAATTACGTTTTGTTAAAGGAGTTTGGACATCACTTTCAGATTAATTTCTGGTTTGTAGGGTTGCTGAAATTCTTATTCCACCAACTAATCCCTCTTAAAATGTGGAAATTATATTTATAAAATTATGACTCAAGTTGTCGGCACTTCAGTTTGGTAAATGTCAAGTTTTGAATTAATGATAAATTAATATTGAAAGAATTACATCCCAAATGCAATCAAACTGTGAACAGCATGTTTAAAATACTGTTGTTAAAGACATACATTTAACTTTGTCACGTAATTAGTACCATGAACGAAGGAACAGGTATTGAGCATTATAGAAAATTTAATTTAAAAGTTTCGGCTTATTTAACTTTGATTTAACAAAAATGAATCAGTATTTATTGCAGCTAATATTTATTATCAGAACAACCACTGCTGACGCTAAATTGCTTTAGAAAGCCCTGGGAAGAATCACCTTTTGCTATTATCTTTACCGTACGGGAAGTTCCACCCACATACATAGCAGTAGATCCCCAGGAATAAGATGGTATCCACCTTATTTACAGCTTATAAACAGTGTGAACATGTGATTACAAAAATATATCAATATTTACAAATTCGAGGTAAATTCCTATGGAAACAACTGCCGTTCGTAGTAAACATCTATCATTAGCTGCTGTGCTAAAATACATGTACATCCGCTTCAGCACTGGAAGTTTTAACAGTACCTTGATGCAGGCAAGATGGCCAACATACATCCAATCCTTACCGGAAGTCCGTACGTCTAAGGTTAGGCTTAGGCATTAAAACCCAAGTTAGGTTCAGGGTAAGGCAGTGGGGAAGGGGATATATTTGAGATCCAGTACCAAGGGTTAGGCTTAGGCACTGGCAGCTGAGTCTAACAAAAAGAAGAAACTTCCGCTTGGGACTTCCGGCATGGACTGGATGTATCACGACGCCCATGTCGGCCATCTTGACTGCAGTTGGGTCCCTCTCGGAAGTTTCGCCCATATTCAGTTTTACAGTAGCGGCCCCAGGAATAAGGTATTTAAAAAAGATTAAAAACAAAAAAAATTCTGACTGCCACATGTACCAAGCCTGTGAAGTGTCAAATGGCCTGATTTGATCAAAGAAGACTTCCCATAATGGTTCATTTTTGGTATTGAGTAGTATTCAAACATCAGAATTGAATAAATATAAGGAAAAGTAAAGAGTAGCATCCTGCACTGCTGAAAAAAAAAACAAACACTAAAACTAAAACAAAGCATTTTAGCAAAACAAAAACGAAACTAACAAATCAGCAGTTAAAACTTAATCTTAAGTTTAATTTAAACAAAAAGACAATGAAAAAAAATGAAATATCCAAAACTATTATAACCTTGCTTAATGTAATACATGTTAACTGTTCACTAATTTGAAATGCTTGAATACTGTCTGGTCTATTAAATCTCATGTGAGATGACAGCCTTATATCACCCATTTACCCACTTAAATGGTTTCTAAGAATGTCATTTAATAAAGCCAGAATGAGTGAATTACACTTGATCCATCTGTTTATTCATGATCTTTACATTTCCAAGATAAAATTGGAGACTCAAAAAAACAAACAAGAAATCGGTTTTCAAAATAAACAGGGTAGTGAGAACAGTGCACAAACATTTGGCTGAACAAAACAGCACATTCAAGCAAATTCAAGAACTCCCTCTGTTCAACTGAAAGTTTACAACAACACTGACAAAGAATAAATGGTTACAATGCAGAAACAGCAAAGACATTCAAGCAACTTTACAAAAGTATATAATAAAAGTCCCTTATGTTTCACCTTGGCTTATCTTATGGCTTCATGAACAATGATGTGCTCCCCCCTCAAAAAAAGTGCAAATTCTCCCAACATAGACAGTACATGCAAACCAGTGAAAAATGTTCAACAATCTATATCGGAAGTTGTAACAGTGTGTAACAGACGTGTAGTTTAACTGAACCTCACCAAAGCAGTTGGCACTACCTTTTTCAGCTTGTTTCCTCAGGATGACAAGGTCAAAGGTCACAGGAACACATGCCCCAACATCACTTCAGCTGCCTTATATGAGAGGCAGCCATTACAGAGCAAAGAAGGTAATGTGGGGAGGGGAGAGAGAGCCAGGTCAAATGTTAACCATCTCCATTAGAGTCTGATCCAGCGTCTGCTTTATGTTCAGGCCTTCCTCTTTAGCACGAGTCAGTTTATCTGTTAATATAGTATCACACTGGTTAAAAATCAAACAAAGACACATAGATAGTTGTATATCAGGGTAATAAATGGTGTACGATGTGATGGATATTGTTGTAAAAATTCAAAATGAGACATTACACCTCTCACATTTAATGAAAACAGAAAAACATTCATTCAAATTAATTTCCTCAACTCTACAAACTCTTCATGTATGTTCTGTAAATAACACTCAAGCTATCAACAGGGTTGTAGTCAGGGCTGGGTTTAAGGCTAAAGGGTGACAGTCATCCCCTCTGTGGTCTGTCAGTAGATTTTAGTGAAACTCATGTCATACAGAATCAAATCTAACCAACCTTTCCAAAAAAATTCCTCATCAATCAAAACATTTCACACCTAAAATGGCGTTAAGGAATAACACAAAGGCCTTTTTAATCAACCTTGTTGTTGTGGTTTCACTCCAAAGCGCACATTTTATGTCTACATTCTATGTTTTATAGCTCCATTTGGTTTTGACAAATACTGGACTAATTGATGTATGTCAAGCATTTTGGCGGTCTCTAAAAGAAGCACTTGTTGTTTATCTGGCCTTTTTGACGGTCTTTTATCATAAAGGAATACAAAGCTGCAACTCCAATAGCCAGTCAGTCTAAGAAGTAGATATGCAGCTAATTTTCTTCGCATGTACCAGTGATCATTAATGCATCCCTGTTGCTACACATCAAAGGGCACTATTTCTCCCAGAGTTAACTTTTTGGATTTTTATGGAAAGAGGAACAATTTTTGTTTTAAGAGGTCACAATCTTTTAAATTCAGAGATCAGGAAGAGTCTGCTAAGTTTATTCTTGCTCATTTACACTGGATCAATAAAGGGCTCAAAAACACAGCACAAAAATTATTAATGATAAAGAAATTAATTTGCTTTCTGACTGAATGCTACATAATAAATACAGGGAAAGTTTCAAAGAAAGGGTAAATAAAATTTCAATTCCAACATCTACAAAGAAATTCAAATGTGATTCTCTGCAGAGCTTAACACCCTGCTTCATCTGATTTTTATCATTATTACAACCAAACAGAGGGGGACAATAGCACCAGCCTTCTTCTCTTTAGTGACAGCACCTCGTAGATTTCCCCTGATCTCATGTGCTACAGCCCTGTCTATAACTGAGCGACTATATCAGGTTCATTACGCACCGTTTGGTAACTGGAGGCTGTTCGACCTCTCACCTCAAACTGCAGCATGATCATGCATTATGTGAAAACCTTACATTAGTACTCCTGTTTGCTGAAAGCATTGTCTTAGTTAAAGTGTTGTGTCACAGACACAGCGGTCTACACTTTGTATCACAGCAGTAGACAATATGCCTGGATGTTTGAGTTTCAGAAGAAAGAAAGCATACGAGAGGCCCTCCCAGTTTAAGCCTCGTTTAAGGCAACTCTCAGTTCATTGGTGAGAAGACGGTTTTTCTCAAGCTGCTTGTAAAGATGATCTTGACAGTCAGAAAGCAGGTAAGAGAAAGGGGAAAGAGACAGAGGCCAGGTTAGTATAAAAGACAAAGAGTTAGTAATGATTGAAAACTTTTAACAGCCGTGTCAGTTTTATATTCAAGCTGAACAATGATCCCTAATAAACATATCAAAGACGGTGACACTTGAGACCATGCTGGGTATTGACTCTGTTCAAATTTCTACTTTAATACTTTTTATTATACTCCCTTAAGAGAAACTGCTGTGTTGTTTAAGACACTGAGACATATATTCATATTCCTTTGTAAAATGAACGATGGAGACATTAGAAACTATGTTAGTATATTTAAGTAGATATATTAAATTCTTAGTTTATCTTGTAAGCATGTATTTGAGAGACTGTGGTTCAAAAACAGCTCAAATGCCTGAATAAACTTTCACCGACTGTGTTTAACATGGGCAAGTATCCCAGGTTCTGTCCGGTTTTTGGAGTATCCCAGTTTCTGTTTGTGCATGGATAGGTTTAAGGTTTTGATAACACGGTTTTGATATCTGGAGAAAACAGGATACTGTGCCATGTTTACACCATTTCCTGTTTTCTGACAGCTGTAGGCTACCTAAGCAGGTTTGACTTTGATTAGACCACTCATTGAACTTACAATACTTTGAAATATGTTGGATGTGTGGTGGAGGGACAGCTTGTCTGATCTTTAGAGAGCATGATAATCAGGATGCTGTGTCTGCAGCAGATCAGTTTGTGTGAGCCGACAGTAGTGTTGTGTTTAAACGCACTTATATTTAGATGGATGGTGAAATGAGCAGTTTGTTTTTTCAGCCACAAATGAAATATGTGTAGTTTACTGTGGAGATAGAGAATGACTGTTGATGCTACAAGTTACTGAGAGTTCAGAGCTCTGTAAGATATGGATGGATAAATGGCACTCGGTAAGCATCCTGCCACGTCTGTCAACACAAAGCTCAATCTTTTTTAAAGCCTACTTTTCACATGCTTTTATTCTGAAGGTGTTTCTGGGACAGTTATTTAGTGAGCTGAATCACTTACAGGATTGTTGAGCTGTTCTTTGGAGTCTCTGCTGAACATTCTTAGTGATTAATGATACAAACTATATGCCCTCTTATTCACAATTACTTGCAACATAAATCTATGTAGGCCTATACATCTGAGATCTTTCTTTCACTCTTGCCATTCTCACAGTCACTTTTTTGTAGGCGTTTTTATTATATGTTTATTACCCATCTCTGCAGCTCGATGTTGGCATTAAATAGTGTCAAGCCCTGAATAATCCTCAGTGATCAAGTTTTTCTCAGATTTCAAAACTACCATGGTTTGTGTTGTAAAAATAACGGTAATAAACCAAGATACTTGTACAGGTACTGTACATCTCAAAAAATTACAATATCATGAAAAAGTTCAATATTTTTGTCACCCATTTCAGAAAGTGAAACCCATATATTATATAGACTCATTACACTTAGAGTGAAATATTTCAAGCCTTTTTTTCTTGAAATGTTGATGATTATGGCTTACAGATAATGAGAACCCAAAATTCAGTGTCTCAGAAAAGTAGAATATTGTGAAAAAGTTCAATATTGGAAAGTCATGGTGTCACACCCTAATCAGCAAATGAACTCCAAACACCTGCAAAGGTTTCCTGAGCCTTTAAATGGTCTCTCAGTCTGGGTCAGCAGGCTACACAATCATGGGGAAGACTGCAGACTTGACAGAAGTCCAGAAGATAGTCATTGACACCCTCCACAAGGAGGGTAAGCCACCAAAGGTCATTGCTAAAGAAGCTGGTTGTTCACAGAGTGCTGTATCCAAGCATATTCATAGAAAGTTGAGTGGAAGAAAAAAGTGTGGTAGAAAAAGGTGCACTAGTATAAATGCAGCCTTGAGAGGATTGTCAAGCAAAATCCATTCAAGAATTTGGGGGAGCTTCACAAGGAGTGGACTGGGGCTGGAGTCAGTGCATCAAGAGTCACTACGCACAGATGAATCCTAGACATGGGCTACAAACGAGGCATTCCTTGTGTCAAGCCACTCCTGAACCAGAGACAACATCAGAAGCGTCTTGCCTGGGCTGTGGAGAAAAAGAACTGGACTGTGTGATGGGAAAGTATGTGTACCTTTGTTTTCATGGAATGTGAAACATTTGATCATGTCTTGTTTTGATTTAATCCAGGATTTTATAGCAAAAGGGTCATTGTTCCTTGGGGAAGTTGAGTTAATCAAGTGTGGTAAACAAAAGGATCTTTGATCTGATGGTTTGCAGCCCAAGAGGGGTTAAGGCGGGTAACAGGATTTTACGACCTATTTCATGATCTGTGTGTAACCTGAATTGTAGGCATGCAAATAAGTGTTGTAACCTGTAATATAAAAGAGCACTGAGAGGAAGGTTCGGGCACATTCTGCCATGGCCACTCTGTAGTCATGGTTAGTGTGTCCACCTGCAGGTGTCAAAATAAATCCAGAAAGTGTTCTCCTGCTGATGGTTGTTGGTGTCTTATTGTCCTGTCTTTTTAGAAATTCCCACCACAACTGTTGCTCAGTGGTCCAAAGTCCTCTTTTCAGATGAAAGGAAATTTTGCATTTCGTTCAGAAACCAAGGTCCCAGAGTCTGGATGAAGAGTGGAGTGACACAGAATCCACATTGCTTGAAGTCCAGTGTGAAGTTTCCACAGTCAGTGATGATTTGGGCTGCCATGGCATCTGCTGGTGTTGGTCAACTGTGTTTTCTGAAGTCCACAGTCAACGCAGCCATCTACCAGGACATTTTTGAGCACTTCATTCTTACTTCTGCTGACAAGCTTTATGGAGATGCTGATTTCATTTTCCAGCAGGACTTGGCACCTGCCCACACTGCCAAAGGTACCAAAAGCTTGTGCTTGATTGGCCAGCAAACTGGCCTGACCTGAACCCCATAGAGAATATCTGGGGTATTGTCAAGAGGAAGATGAGACACCAGACCCAACAATGCAGATGACCTGAAGGCCGCTATCAAAGCAACCTGGGCTTCCATTACACCTGAACAGTGCCACAGGCTGATCGCCTCCATGCCACACAGCATTGATGGAGTAACTCATGCAAAAGGAGGTCCTTTTTGAGTACATAGAAATGAACATGCTTTTCAGAAGCCTGACATTTCTGTTTAAAATATCCTTCTTTTATTGATCTTGTGTAATATTTTAGTTTTCTGAGACACTGAATTTGGGGTTTTTATTATCTGTAAGCCATAATCATCAACATTTCAAGAAATAAAGGCTTGAAATATTTCACTCTAAGTGTCATGAGTCTATATAATATATGGGTTTCACTTTCTGAAATGGGTGACAAAAATATTGACCTTTTCCATGATATTCAATTTTTTTAGATGTACCTGTATTTCTTATGTATACAGGTTAATGAATAACCAGGTCTCTCTGTGCACATGCAAACATGATCAAAACTGTGATATGAACCATTAACCAGATACTAAAGTCCATGTTCAGATGTCCCACAGGAACTTGCAGAATTAAGTAAACTGTAGTTTGTTTAGTTTTTTTTACATAAGAACTGACTAAACTAAAACCCAAATAATGCCATTGCACCAAAAAGCTATCCTTTCAAATAGAAAAAGAAAGAGTGAGTGGAAGAGAAGCTCAGAGTTTATTTCAAAAGCTACTCAACAAAATAAAATAAACACAAAAAAAAGACAAAAGACACAAAAGAAAAAGATGGGACAAATGAAAATGAAAAAAAAAACATTGCAGGAAAAAGGGGAACGGGCTGTCATAGATGGTAAAATGTTTATTTTACAGAAAGCAAAATGGCTCAATGGTCTGTATGAAAGATGAACAAATGGATGGCAGCAGCCACGGCCCGATGTGCATATAAGAAATACAGAGACAGAGGAGACAGAAAGGTGGGCTGCGCTGCACAGGAGAGAGATGATGTTCAACCAGCTTCTGGGATGAGAGCGAAAAGATTTAGCTGTGGGGGGAAAAGAGCAAAAGTGTTGGGAGATATAAACAAAAGAATGGAAGATAAATGGCATGCAGAAACAAAAAGGAGGAAAGGGATGCACAATGGAAAGAAAGCCTAAAGAAAAGCTTACTGAAGCACAAGGAAATGTGGTATGGGAGACTTTAAGGGGAATCAAACATTAATACTAAATATTGTCAGAGATTTTTTGTCAAAGCGTTGGAAATCTAGCCTTTAAAGATAACAACAAAATCGTATCTGACTCAAACACAACACAGTGTTAGAGAGGCAAACTAAAAACGTCCACCCATCTATAATTGAGATTCACTGCACTCAAACATGCCAGAAGAGGGAGCTATTGTGTGCTATAACAATAGTTAGTGGGGTTTAAGGATCTAAGGCAGAGACAAGCATGTGGTGAATTACATGGAGGTCATGTCGTTGAGGGCGTGGTCCAGCTCCTCGCTGATGGCCTTGTACTTCAGTTTCTGGGCATACAGCTCGTCTATTGTGAGGTAATTAATGTGAAGTGGGAGTGAAGGATTTGCAAATAAAACAAATAAGACAACAGAAAAATGACAGGGTCAGAGAACAGAAGTGAAATAGAGAAACTGAAAAAAAGGCAGGCCAGAAATAGGAAGTGCACAGGGAACAGCTGCTGATGTTGTGTCAGATTCCTGAGGAGTCACCGAGAAACTGCCTCACATGTTCCCTGAGCCTGTGCTGACTACTTGGGACTTGCTGGCCTTGAACAGTCACTACAGCAGAATGCCTAACGCCACTGTGGTGAGAAATATTGCTGCTGACATGAATAATATCACGCCAGCCTCTGTGGATCATAGCTGTATTTTTTCCCAACTAGAGACAACTGATGGTGTAGATATTTGTCCTCAAGAGTATTTATCACCTTGCTGACCAAAATAATAACCTCATACTGAAACTATTTTTATAAAAGAAGCATGTTTTTGTCTCTTGTAAGTGTCCCTACAACAAAGTAGGGAAACTTTGTGTCTCTCTGATATGAAAGAAAAGCTTTCTTCCTGATGACTGGTTAAGGACTCTTCAATAACAAATTCACAGAAAAAAAACAGCCCAGAGTTTTGTGGAAAATCCAAAAATAACTTTCACTGAAGATTGAAAAATCAAGTGGAAAAGATTCTTACCCTCAAGGTCATCAATGGTCTTCTCCAGCTTGGCGACTGATCTCTCAGCAAACTCAGCACGAGTCTCAGCCTGAAGGGAGGAGTAGAGTCAAACATTAGTGAGACACATTAAAAGGTTTACATTACCAGCCACGGCCCAATGGGACACTTGGAGATCTTAAGTGCTGTAAAAGAAAATTGAGTATTGCTGCAAATGCAGGAATATAAACAGTCAGCAAACTTAATTCCAGCCACAGAGCAGTTAGTATTTAAATGGCTAAATTATAGAGGATACAGAGTGTATAAACCACATTTTACCAAAGTGACTTATCTGAGATTTATGCAGATTTTGGGAAACTCACCTCCTTCAGCTTGTCTGTGAGAACCTTGATCTCCTCCTCGTACTTGTCCTCCTTCTGTGAGTACTGTGGTTGCACACAAAGGTAAGAGTTAGGCAAATTTACAACAAAATATGATATAAAGACAGATTTAGACAAGTTTCAAGGGATATGTTGTGTATCATCTAAAATTTTTGGGTTTGTCATCTTACCTTTTCTGCCTGAGCCTCCAGAGACTTCAGGTTGTTCTGTACAGTTTTCAGCTCCTCCTCCAGCTCGGAGCATTTGCTGTGGATTTATGATTTGGTTGAAAAAGGCAGGAAGGTGCAGCATAAAAAGAAGTATTTCAGAAAGTTTGTTTTCATTTGAATTTTAGGGAAAAGGAAAGGAAAGGAAAGGAAAGGAAAGGAAATTCTTACCTCTCAGACAGCTCAGCGCGTTCCTCTGTACGTTCCAAGTCACTCTCAATGATGACCAGCTTACGGGCCACCTGAAGTCACAACACCCAAAGTTAAATTTCACTGACAGTCAACATAACATCCATATTTTGCAATAAAGTATAGGAATTTCTAAAATGCTAAGCTTGAAGATTAGCATGCTGTGAACAGCTGCAAAACTTGCCTCCTCGTATTTGCGGTCAGCCTCCTCTGCAATGTGTTTGGCCTCTTTCAGCTGGATCTCCTGCAGCTCCATCTTCTCCTCATCCTTCATCGCTCTGTTCTCAATGACCTTCATGCCTCTGAGAGACAGAAAATGGTGTGGCAGAAAGGTAAGTCATGGGCACAGCAAACACCACTGATATTAGAGCAAGCCAATGTGTATTGTTTATTTCCTCTAGTAAGAGGAGATCTGGATTTATATGCATAACAACTGTCTGAACAAAAAAGCTGGATAGACTGGTCTGTCCAGGTTTGGTGAGTAACCCTGTGTGCATGATGCTTTTGTGTACATGTATGACTTAAGCCCAATAAAAACATCACACATGCAATCAAAGTGAAAGGAAGAAACTGTTTTCAATCTACAGTGATCTGCCTTTTTTAAAGTTCCTATTAAATGGCACAGACGTCAACTGCTGGCACCATTGAACTGCTTTAGTATAAGGTTATCAAGAACTGATACTTTTTGACTGCACGGCAAGCCTTATGCTTAATTCAGATTTTTGTGAATGTACATGTGACACCATGTTTTAAATTTACACAAACTCTGTTATTTTTGTGATATAAAATAGCTTTAAAAAACTAAAACTAAAAAAAAATCCTCTCATACTGGGTGCATGAGACTTCCATGTTTGTTGCCACATTAATGCTAAAGGCCTTAGAATCACTCAATTTTCAATAGGATCATATTAAAGTTTAAAAATCCTGTATCATGACAACCCTGCTTAAGTAGTTAAGGATTGTTCATCTTAAAAGGCATATGCTGCCTGCATAAACACCTATGTTTTCAAAAGATTTACGCCATCATGATGCATTTCATACACTTTTTTTCTCGAATTATTCTTATAAATCTATCTTTACCCTTTCAAATCACTCTTTATTGAAGGAAATCAACTTATACAACAAGGTCAAAGGGAGCTACACACCAAGCGAGGCTATTTTCTCCTATACAATGCCAAACACTTTTAACTGGGGTTCTGTTTCTGTTGTGTTTACAAAGTGGGGTCTGCTTTACTTGGTTGTAAGATACCCACCTCTCACTCTCATCAGCAGCCTTCTCAGCCTCCTCCAGCTTGGTCAGAGCTGTGGCCAGACGCTCCTGAGCACGGTCCAACTCCTCCTCAACCAGCTGGATACGTCTGTTCAGGGAAGCTACATCACCCTCAGCCTAGAGGGGGAAACACCAGAATTATAGAAAATTTTATTTGTGTATACAATCCCAAATCATGGGCAAAGTTTTACTTGGCTTTGCAGGATTAAAACATCAGTGGCCATGCCATGCTCTGCAAGGAGAGACTGGGCTGGGTCAGGAACACGCCCAAAGGAGGGATGTGCACATTTTATATTTACAGGATGAGGGATGGATACATTTGCATTTTCCCTTGAATACATGTTAACAGTACACTTAAAGACAGAGCTACACTTATTTATCCACTCGTCTGTCTTTATTTCCAGTACTTCTGTAATTTCCTGCCCCGCAGTGACGTAATAATATTGCAGCATTGATAGACTACCACAAACGCGGCTTAATTTTTTGATTTAGGTAATTTCTCTGTGCGTAAACTAGCTTGTAGCCTGCAGGAGTTTAACGCAGAGCCAGTGGTGGTGCTGCAGCGTTAGCCTACTTGTTACTGGGCTGTTTGTTTATTCGGGACGTGCCGGGTGGTGTCCTTACATCCATTCATCCACTCCTGGTTACATCCTGCACATCCTACAGTGGGCTTTCAGATATGCCTATCTGCTACCTGGGTGTATTTAGATGTAAACCTCCCTGTCTGGGCCTAGCAGCCACGCTTTTTGACCAGATTTACGCCTAATGCCGTCGACAGTCTGGGCACTAATTGCCTTAAATAATTAGCAGCGGCTTACAGCTTCCCTCGCGCTCCTCTCCTGGTTTAGATCCCGCTGTAGTAACGCTGCCCGGTCCTCCGCTGCATCGGCCTGCTCCTGCAGTGACTTGATTTTCTTCTTCACAGCTTCCAGGGAGCTCCCACCGGCCATTTTTTTTACTCCTTTTGTATGTTTCAGCTAAGCTAGTTTCCCCTCAGTTCTGTACGGGCTTCCTCACACATACACATACACACACTTGGAGATGCGGCGCGTTTGATCCCTGCCCCCACCGCCCTTAATCAACCGCTGATGAGGATTGGGACGTGCCACCAAACCCGGAAGTACCCGATCTTGCACGCGAGTAATTAAAATTTACAAAAATTATTTAAAAAATATGTACAAGTTGTGCTAATTTTTATCGAGATGGGAATTAATTTCATATCATGTTTTTATTGTTTTTATCACTTTAAAAACTATCTGATTCATGTGTTGTTTTGAGGGCATCCCCTACTGGTATATTGAGCTGGCCCTATAAATCACAGCTCCAGACATCAGACACTGGTTCAGTCAGGAGCTAAAGCAGTAGCCATGAGCAAACATTAAGTCGTGTGCACATACACGATTAACTGGCATTTATAGTATTTGTGTTATTGACTCCCTTTTTTTTTTTTTTACTTA
This sequence comes from Cheilinus undulatus, assembly GCF_018320785.1. Lineage (NCBI taxonomy): Eukaryota > Metazoa > Chordata > Actinopteri > Labriformes > Labridae > Cheilinus > Cheilinus undulatus. The sequence goes on along the minus strand of NC_054865.1, from coordinate 26,312,400 downwards.
TTTTACCTTTTTTACTCCAATACCACAAGTTCAATAACTTTATTTTTAGGTTTCCCTCACCCCCAGTTTACCCATTAACAGATCTAATTCATTCAGCAGCCTGTATATTTTTTGTTTTAGTTTTTTATTTAAGTCTAATGCAACTTCGTTTAGCTGTTTTTTTCCCCTCTATGTTAAGATGATTCAAATAGCACTTTTACAATGTTTATAATTAAATTATTTATGCTTCATATTGTAGTAGAAACTCAAAATGTGTTATAGTATTGCTTACCTCTTTAAAACACTCCTGTAAGCTACTTTGATGTAACTTGTTGCACAGTATATACATATTTTGCTTTAAATTGTATATATGTTGATTTTTTTTTTTGTTTGTTTGTTTGTTATTTTTTGTAAATGCCCTTCAACTTTATTTTTTCTGTTTAATATTTCTATCGAACTTTTGGATAAAGCAGTGCTTCCCAAAGTGTGGGCCGGGGTCCAGTGGTGGGCCCCAGAGGTACCGTAGGTAGGCCGCAACAGGTCATTTACAAAAACTAAAAAAGTCAAGATGTTTTAACTCGTGTCATCATTTATATTATATTGTCTGATATATACAACCAGTGTCATGGTTTAACAGGTATTGGATTAACTGGTGACACCCTGTTAAATATTCAACTATGCTCACATCACAATTTTAAGAATTAATCAGTGTCTTCAGAGACATTAATACTAATTGGGAAGAGTTTGTTGCGCGACAAAGTACATTTATAGAGATAAGTATTAGAAAATAAAATCAAAGTGACTTTGCAGATGCCTGAACAAAACAAAATAAAAGGCGGTGGCTCTGTAATTGTAGTTTCTAACTTTCATGTAACTTTAATGTCTCTGAAGCAAAGCATTCACATTGAAATTCCCTGTTTATGAAACATACTTGATAGATAACACATAAATATTTAAGTGTGATGTTATGGTTGGACAAGGGTTTGGTGGGCCTGGAAGTTTGGGTCTTAAACTGGGCTGCAGTGAAAGGTGTGGTTAAAGCATAAAGTATAAATTTAAATATAATTCTAATTTAGTGTGGGGTTCACTTCTTTTTAGAAGTTTATGCAAATATTTGTTTTGGTAAATTATTAAGGTGGGGTGGGGGTGGGGGGTAAGTGAAAGAGATGTCCCATGTCATGTGTCTGTAAACTACTACTGGATACCTTGAATTTCCCTCTGGATTGATAAAGTGTCTATCTATCTATGTATCTGTCTATCTAAGTAATAGTATATGTATAGGCTATCTATACTTCTTCCTTTGTGCCATGGCCTGTCTGTCTCTTTTTTTGTCAACCAAATGATTTATTAAAATCCATCTCTGTAACAACCTCAGGTGTTTTGTGCTATTTTATTTTAGTTTTCTTTCTGTGCAGTGAAATGTTATTGTGCCGTGTGGTTTTTTTGACTATGTTGTGATATATTTCTGATTGTATGACCTGTGTGTAATGTTTCCTGTCAGCCAAATTTGCTGTTTTTGATCTTTATAAACTTTCAACCAACATGCAGTCATTCAGTACACGTAAAAGCATTTGATACTAATTATAGGCTTATTTTTCATAACTGTACTTTTGCTGATTGTGACTTAGTCAATTTGGCATAACAGGTGAAACATTAATCATAAGCAATAAACCGGTAATGTAATCAGGACTGTCCATGACTGAAAGTGCCAACTGAAACCAGAACAGCCACAAATCTATCAAGGATTTAACAGGCCAAAATATGCTTGTAAAATGCCCCAGTGAAACCCTACACTGGTGCAGATTTGTCCAAATGGTTGGGGAATGTCCTGGTAAGCCAGTGAGCAGTGACCTTACCTTATACAGCATAAGAGCTAAATTTAACTATCCATAATTTCTTCATCCCCCATACAGCCCATTAGGATCTCATAATTCATTACTACATGATTTAATAATGACAATGATCTGTAATAGGGCTAGTCATATTAGTTCCTTAAGGGGCCCCAAGGGGTGGTTCAAGGTCAAACCAGTGGGCAATGGATGCCTTCATGGTGTCTTCCTCAAAGTTAGCCCAAACTCACGTCTGTGGCTTTCTTCTCAGCGAGCTCGAGTTTCTCCTGGGCATCCTTCAGGGCTTCAGAGTATTTGTCCAACTCATCCTCAGTTGCCTTCAGCTTCTTCTGCAGTGCTACCAGGTCATCCTCAAGCTGGACACAGAAAGACAAGGAGACTTTGACTCACATGCAGAAGACAAGTATCCTGAATACACCCATTACGCAAAAAAGACTTCATGTCTGGTAAATATATTTTTAGAAAATAATATTTCAACATTTAAGAAAGTTCTTCCAATGTCATAAATTAGTGGAATTATATTAGTTTCAGATTAATGGTTATGAATCAAAATGAGCCTTAGCGTAAATATGCCCCATTATTGCCAGAGTCATGCATCCCTAGCACAATAAGGGCAGGTTTATAAAACTTAAATCAATCAACTGAAGGCACAAATACATGAATCATCAGTCACAGGAATCTGGACATGCAGCGCTAGGCGCACCACGCCTTTGGCACCGGTGCGTAAAAGCGCACAGCCGGGTTTCACACTAGAGACCGACCTGTTTGCTCCTGTCCTCAGCTGCCTTCTTGTCTGACTCGGCCTGCTCAGCTCTGTCCAAGGCGTTCTCCTTGTCGAGCTTGAGCATCTGCATCTTCTTCTTGATGGCATCCATGGCTGCTTAGTGTTAGTGGCTGTCCGTACAGACCAAAAAACAAACAGAATGAAAGGATCGGAGCGTCTGAACCACACTGATCACCAAGCTGGAGTGCGAGCTCGCCTTGGCTGCAGTGAGTCAAATATGTAGTTTTGATGGGCAGTTACTGGACACCCAATACTTTTTTGGAAACAACTGCAGCTGTTTGCCAACGTGGGACCTGTCTTTTTTTTCTGGATCTCCTCTGTGATTCGCTCTTTCCTGACATTTGACGACTTCTATGACTATACATGGGGTGTCGACGTCAAGGAAGCTCTGCCCCCTCACACCAAGGCGTCCACTCCTATTTCTAACACCCTTCAAGTGACAGGCAGGAAGCTGAGTGTCAAGACTCTGAGGTTGTAGCTCTTCTGAGGAGGGTTATTTGGGTGAAACTTGATGATAATAATGACCTAATTATCACCCAGGAAGATTACACAGAAACTTCAGAAAAGAAAAGGCAAATAAGGGGAACTTTTACTTTATATATGGTCCTAAGTACTTAATAAAGGGGCTCGGGCATTTTTTCACTAAGCATGTGTTCACAACAGTTGTCATCATTTAAACAGAAGCTGGTACCAAAATGAATTGTAACAGCACTCCAAACTATTCACACAAAACAAATATATGTGATTGGATAAGCCCCTGTGAAAGTTCTTCTCCCTCTGTGGGGTGTCATATTAGCCAGTACGGCTTGTTTGTCTCTCAGGGATCATTTCAGCAGCTCCCTCACAGCATAGTTACACATCCGAGCAGCAATCAGATAGGCTTTGCTCTCTGTAGAGGTATATCATCAAACTTGTCCAGCTATCCTCACAGCAAAGACATGCCTGAGAGTTAGATCTCAAATGGACCGCAGTGGATATAGTGGCGTGCACAGGGAAAAAGATACAGGAGCAGTTGGCATTTCAGCAGCAGCCCCCCCTTTGCAGAACCCCTTTGATAGTTCACAGGGCCACTGGCACAGGAGCAGCTGTCACACACAACCTATGGTCAGGGCTGCAAAAGGTTGAGTAATAATAGTTTACTGTCAGCTACAGTAATTAATTTTGAACATGTTAGGGAATTGGACCTTGAGATGAAGAATTGATGACCAAATATTGCTAAATATAAGTTAATAGGTGAGGTGAAGATGATTTGAAAGGCCATGTACCCTGTAAACACACATACGCATACTATTGTTATGTAATACTATACCAACAGTATTGACTTCCTGTCTGTGAGGACCTGCTAGGAGTCCCTGCTTTGTGTTTCAGTTGGCTCAGCCTCTTTAGGAGGATATTAGACTTTAGCTTTATTTCTTTCTTGTCTTGTCTAAGAGAAGCTTTTCCACCAGTGTTTTGTTGAATGTGTATTTTTGGATCTTGGAAGAGCACCTGTTTGACTCTGTCTAAGGCCCCTGTGGCTACCCCCATTATAGAGCTTGGTGTCTAAGACAAGGGGCCTTAGTTTCCGAAACAGACCATTCACTATCTTGGTTCCTTTATTAAAGGAACTTGGGATGAAACAATCAAAATAAAGCACATTTGTGCCCAAAATATTTCACTACTTTTTCATTTCTGCATCTGAATTTTCATAGTCCTGGCCCAATTATGCTTTGAGTCTTTTTTTAAAGCTAAATACTGCCTTGTTTGAGACCTTATATAATCAATACCTCAATATGATTTTTTTGTCCTTCTTCCTCTCTGCTTTAACATCCTATCTTTTATCTCTCTGGTGGTCTGTCCGACCTAATATCCATCCTGTGCAGCTTTTTTTAAAGGCAGTCAGCTGTCACTGTGTTGTCATCCTGCCATGTGTTTTGTGGACTGTTTAGTGGCCAGCCAGGCATGCCAGTCATATACAGAGATCAGAGAGGCTCACGGCGCAATCCATGTCACCCTATCACCCGAGATAGATAGAGAGATGAACATCACCACTTTGTACCTGTCCAACTTTTAATGATTTTCTCAGATTTCATAAAAGGGGTTTAATTCAGAGCTTTGGTCATTACTCTTCATTACTTTGGTTGCTTTAACTCAGTTTCTTGAAGTCATCTATGCTGTGAAAACTGGATTTTTGTTCTCCTTTTTATAGGCATTCAATTATTGTACAACATGTGTGCAACATTTATAGTGAAACATTGACTGATAGAATTAGTTTGATGTTTTAACATTATTTATGCACACTCATGTCAGGGGAATGGGAAATCCAAAATTCAAATTCTACTTAAATCTCATCCCTTTTTAAACTTACAGTCATTGTAAGGTAAGATAAAGGGGCATGACAACTCAGCACAAACAACAACCCTCAGAAGCATGTTGCTCTTTACAATGCACTTCAAGGCTTTTGATGAGCTACGAGTGAAGTTTTAAGACCTTCAAATGCTGATTTCATGAGGTGACTATAATATGTTGATAGCATTTAGGGTTAAGAAGGACTCATTTAAGTCCCTGTAGCTGTTTTCAAACATGCAGAATCACACCTGAAAATCTGAGGAAAATTTCACACTGACTGCACCTGCAATGTCTCTGAGTTGTCTGTTCAACACATAACTTTAACAGTACAATGCAACAGTGGCTAAAGAAAAACAGGCGTGGCTGTATGACCCCTTAATGAGAATATTTGCTTTCATATTAATAATAGATGTAGTTAGACACATTTTACAGTATGAACAAAAGGGAAGAACATTACAGACTTAAAGAAAATGTGCAGTTTTATCAGGTGCACAATCAGACAGGTCATTTGCTATACCATCCATCTATGGTTGCATGCAAGTCAAAGGACATCTATATGATTCCCTGCTCATTTGCACTTAGTTTCTTGAGGATATATACAGCTCGTCCTGACTGTTTTTTTTTTTTTTTTTTTTTTTTTTTTTTTGAAAATTTATGTCAGTGCGGTCAAAAAAAAAGTCCTGGTAAATTTTTGGTGAAAAATTTGTCTGCAGCTTACTGTGAACATGTCAGAAATTTTCCAGGACTTTGTGTATATTTGTGATTCTGGCTTATGAGGAACCTCTGGTTCAAGCCAATTTTGTCATCCTCTTAGGACAAAGTGATAGGACAAAAACATAACTCATCAATAATCTCTGCTGTGGATGTGAAGAAATGTAAGGAAGAAAGTCTATTCCTGAAGCCAGCTGTTAATAGGATGGTCTGACACTAGCCATGGTTTCAGGCATTACAATAACCTTATAGAAATAGTCCACCTCTATGATGATGGTTTAGTTTGAGTTTTGTAGCTCAAAAAGAGTTGTGGAATAAATTTCTGTTTCACACCCAGTTAGGACTATTAGAACTACTTTATATGCCCTGTGAGGCATACAACTGCCTGATAGTGTACGTACAGTAGTGGGTAGAGAGGAAGGGCTGGGCTGGTTGAAGCAGTGGTAGGAGCATGGTAATGAGCAAGAGATAAACTTGAGGGCCTATGACCTTTGACCTCCAAAAACAAATCATTCCATCCTTGAGTCAAAAATTGACTTTTACGCAACGTTTGAAGAAAACCCCTCAAAGCATCTGTGATTTCACAAGGATGTTCAACACAAGGGATGAACACAAGGCCCACGACAGGTTGGCTGCTCCTCAGACGCCCCCTCTCACAGACTGTTTATATGAGAAGCCGTCTCTGTCAGAACGGACAGAAGTGCCGTAATTAGTCGGACAACGAATTTCCAGTCTCGGGTTCTTTTTTTTGTTTGTTTGTTTGTTTGTTTGTTTTTTAAATTTAGCTTAACTCATAAACAAAGTCTGGCAGTTACATTCATTAAATAAAACATTACAAACTAAGCCACATTGATAAATAAAACAGAAAAAAAGATCAGAGGTCTGTTCCGGGATAAACTGATTTATAGACCCGTTTCAGAAGTAGCAAACTAACAGTGGTTTACTTTTGCTTTCTGAGGTTTCGCTAGAGCTAACACAGCTATGCTAGTTAGTAGTTAACATTACTATGCAAGCCAGTGTAGGTAAGTTAGCTTTGGCAAAGTGAGCTTTACCAAATGTAGCCAAAGCTAATGTAGCTACAAACGTAGCCAGGTCTTGACATTAACACCTGCTAGCTAGCCAAATGCAGGTGGAATTCAGCCATGGCATGGAGTGCAGAGACTTCTATTAGCCACTTTGGCAGGCTGAATTTATCGATGACACAGCCCATGCTTTATTACCTTCGCCAAGGAGGTTATGTGATCGGGTGGGTTTGTTCGTTTGTTCGTTTGTTAGCAACATAACTCAAAAAGTTTTGGACGGATTTTCATGAAATTTTCAGGAAATGTCAGAAATGGCATAAGGAATCTGTACTATTGGGAGATAAGGCTAATGGCGGAGGTCTGTGCTGTTACCAATTTACACCAGGAGATGGCAGACATGAGTAACTTCAATCCCAGCAGCATTTTTGGGTGTGTTTCTATTCAAAGTTTTGGAGTTTATAGAGTTTGAAAGACACATGTCCAGTCAAGGAGACAAGTCGGAGTGTAACAGAGAGAAAGACAGGGAATTTTAGCGAGAATACTCACAATGCTGGGAGGAATAGAGGAATATTCACCCTCTGCCATGACTTCCAGTCATCCGGTGAGACCATGGATGAGACTGTCAGTGCATCTGTTGGCACCAGCAGGCAATGCTTACAGCATGACAGTCTACCCATAGCAATGCCAATGCTTTGCCTCACTGGCAAAGCATTGGCATTGCTACCAGGGAGGGAGTAATCGACAACTGCTGAGGTGAGGGGCATATGGGGACGGACCCAGGAATTTATTAAAGGATTCTTCACTATTGGGAGTTAAGGCTAATGGTGGAGGTCTGCACTCTCCAAGTGCTTTTCTAGTCCTAACTGTGCTGTTTGTGATCATTGTTGCAGACAGTGGTAGATGCTTTGTTGCAATGAGGCTGTTTAAAGGGGCCAGTTTTCCCCAAGCTAATTTCAAAGTGCTAGATTTGTGGCAATTTTATACCCGACCACAAACTCTTTTGGTCAATTTGTGTTTTCTGATGGGTGGATGGGAAAAAAAATAGTTTAAAGTTGGAAATACAGTGTTCATTTTCATTTTATAGGATTCAGTTTAAGTCAGCTTTAATAAGGCATTGTCAACCTTAATTGTATAAAATATTTCCAACAAGAAAATTGTGGTTAGTGAAAATTCAGAGTGGCTCGTGACTTTGGGAACTACTGGCCATGGTGGCTGTTGAGCAAAAAAGTTAATGTTAAACTGTGAACTTAGCTATATAGCTTACATAGCTAATTTAGCTAGTGTTAGCTTCTTAGCTTTGTTCATATAGATGTTCATATGCTTTGTAAGTTTAGCTTTAGCTACATTAGTTATGTAGCCACATTATCTACATAGCTTACAAAGCTAATAGAGCTACATAAGCTATGTAGGCTGTTTAAGCTATTTAAGCTACATAAGTTACATAAGCTATGAAAGCTACATTAGCTAAGTAAGCTACATAAGCTACATTAGCATGTTTTCATGGAGGATGACCTTTTCCTGTTGGAAGACTGTTAAGTCTGCTTTATTATACATTTTGTAATCAGGTTTTCAGTTTTAACTTCTGGTATCTTAACCCTTACGCTAACCCTGAATGGAAGTTTAATATGATTTTGTTTTAAATGTTTTTTGGGTTCCTGATAGAGACAGCATCTCGTAATAACGATCTGCCCAGAGGGCCATCAGAGAGGTACAGTCTGCAGCTAGAATCCTCTCAGTAACTTTGACCTTTGGTGCTTCAATCAAATCAGTTCACCCTTGAGTCAGAGTTTGAACATTTTTGCAAAGTTTGAAGAAAATCCTTTCAAGAATCCGTTCAAGAGTTCCTTTCAAGAGACATTGCATTCCCAAGAATTGCCCAAACATAGACAGACAAAAAACTCCTATCACATGCTTTAAACTTAACACAACTTAACACTGTTTTTTTTGTTTGTTTGTTTTTTTTGCACTAATTCTTTCCATATTTGTATGGCTTCCATACATTTTGAATCAGGTTGTTCAATCAGTTTTTAGTGTGCCAAACTAAAAGTTAAAAAAGGTTCAAGGTGAAGCAGTTTGGATGTTCATAAATGTATTTTGGCAACTGGGTAATTAGAAATGGGAGTATTTAGATGATTCATGTTAATGCCTGGACATGAGTGGCTCACTTCCTCTTTAAGAATTAAAACATCTGGGGATCAGTCAGTCTTTCTTAGTTTAATTTGATCCTTCTTATCTGTCTCGTGAAGGTTATCTTCAGTGGTTTGAACAAGCAGAGCTTATGTGTGTGAGGTCATGTATAAATATCAGAGTGATGAGTACAGAGCTTGTTACAGCCTGACATTGGTGTGTCATTTTCCATCAGAGGAGGAGCAGCCTGAAGTGACACTGAACTTCTTCAGGTCAAAGGAAATGTAGAAAATTTTAAGTTGTAACAGTAAAAAAGCTGAGGGAAAAAGTCAAATAAGAGTTTGTGCTTCAAAGTCAGGGCTCTCAGAGCGAATCCTAAGACTCTAACCTTTCTGTAGAGCATGCTGCAGTCATCAGTAACCGTACCCGCTTTCTGACGTTTATTATAATTAGATTTAGGGCATAAAAATAATGGATGAGCTGTCTTCTATCAGCTGCTTGTACACATTAAATTCAATGCCCACGTCCTGTGAGCCAGAGCATCTCAGTCTCCCTCTCAGCCAAGTCACTTTAACAAGGCCTCTTGTTACAACATAGATCAAATAACAACTTGATAATCTTTGAGGGTCTCTTGGATTAACATTTCTGTCACTTGGAGGAGCGCACACAGTACAATATGTAGAAGTTACTCTGAGAAAAAGTGGCAGAAAATGGTCATTTCCCTTTTTAAATCGTCGACCCCAGAGCAGCTGTGACTCTGTAATTGACATTGTCGCCTCAAATTTTAGTGCTGGACAAATTTAGCACAGGTCTCAGTTCATAGCATGGAACCATTTTAGCTTCAGGTTTAGTGCTGACTCAGAAATGCCATCTTGTCCTGACACTAAACTGACACAGACACTTAAAGAGAACTTTTCTGCTCTCCAGAATTCACCTCTGTTTTGGTGACTGAGACTGAAGTTTTTTGGCAGTGCTGCTGAGACACTGTGAGATGATCTGATAGAATTGAATATTTCATCAGTTATTTATTCAGCTAACTGTTCAACTTTACTTTTTCAAACTCAATTTCCCTCACATAAAAGTCTTAAAAACCTTCAAAACAACGTCAAACTAACAATAAATAACAAACTGAGAGAATGCAGAGTCCTTTATTTAACACCGAAGCTGTCTGAGCAACAACCAAGGTTTGACTTTTGAGTTCAAAATGTCCAATGTCTGAGATGTTCCAAGTCCAGTTCTTCATCTGATATTTCCTTACTGGGAAATGTCCTTGTTTATACTCCTTAAGAAGTTTAAATTGTTTAATTTCTTTGAACGCTGCCGTATTATTTGTTCTGTTTTTATAAAAAAAAAAAAAAAAAAAAAAAAAAGATGAATAAAATAGTCAATCTAATAAAGCTAAGCTCCGCATGCCTCAGATTTAAATGTGGTATCGGCATCAGCATTGATACTCAGTCATAATTCTTTAATCCTATTTACCTAAGCATTGGCTATTTATAATTACCCCTAATTAACTTTATAATAGTCTAATACATTACCACAAGTTTTAAATTTAAACACTCACTCCAGTTTGGTGCTACCTAATAAATTTACACACAAAATAGTGAGGACATGACCTCAGCGTCCCTGGTGGTAGACCCTAACTGTAGTTACAGACATTTGACCTTGAGAGGGATGTAAATTTGATGGTGTGGCCCAAATAACTTTGAAGTCAAACTGGGCGCGTCTAGCTAGATCTTTATTCCTTCCTCATGTTACAATCTTTTCAAAAACAGCACCTAGATTTGGAGCAACACATGGACAGCAAATCATTAAAATATCATTCAGAAATAGTGTTTTTCCCAATTGTACTATATTCTTTTCCAAATTACACTGGATTCATCATGGTTATTCCCTTCCCATCCCTTGGCACTTCACTAAAATGTATTCCCCCTGCTTCCTATTTCCAACTCAATCTACAGTATGTCCTTCAAATAAAACCCAAATATGAGTGAATTCATAAAGTATTCAGACCACCGTCACTATTTTAGTTTTGTTATGATGCAGCCTGATGCTACGGACAGAAAAAAAAAACATTTTATTCTCATTAATCTACACTCCATACCCAATAATGACAAAGTGAAAACAGAATTTAAAGATTTTTGCAAATGTATAAAAAAATAAATATTCAGACCCTTTGCAAAATTACAAAATTGAGCTCAGGTTCCTCCCAATTCTTTTGATTGTTACTGAGTTGTTTCTACACCTTCACTGGAGTAGTGATGGGGAGTCCAGCTTGTTTCAGTGATCTGGATCATTTGGCTCGGCTCAGCAAAAAAGCTGGTTCTTTTGTCAGGTGGGTAGAAGTTTGACTCCATTTGAACTGCCAATTTCAACAATGTAATGGAATATGACTCATTTTTATGCTGGTATTTTACTCCAAGTATCCTTAATTTTCAAAAACGAGGAAAATATCATGTAACTGTCTTTCGAAATATACTGCCTCCCCAAAACACATTGCAGGGCAGATGAAATCTGCTCTCTGGCAGGGCTGTATGACACACCTGACGTAAAACATTTATGTTTCACCATCAACATGTATAAAAATGATAATAGCACTAGTAATAACAAAATAAAAGCTCTCAAAAAGTATCTGGATCTCATTGCTAATTTAAAAGAGCCAGCTCTTAGAACCAGCTTGTTCACTAACAACCCCTCACTAGACTGGAGTCCACCTGTGGTAAACTAGATTGATTGGACATGAATCGGAAAGGCACACACCTCTCTATAGAAGGCCTCACCACTCACAATGCATAACAGAGCAAAAACCAAGACATAAGGTCAAAGGAACTGCCTGCAGAGCTCAGAGACAGGATTGTTGCACAGCACAGATCTGAGGAAGACTACAAAAAGATTCTGTGAAAGCCAGATAAATAGCAATAAAAATGAACTTTTTCAACTGCAGCATCAGGCTGAAACATAACTGACTGAAAAAAGTGAAGGTGGTGTAAAAACTGTTTGAATGCACTGTATGATGTCAAATATAAATATCTTAACTCCACAAAAGAAACTTCAACACATTAAGTTACATTGAAATGCTTTATTTATCATGAATACAAAAAATAGTTTTATTGAGGCCAGATAAATATCTTCTATACTGTATGTTATCACTTATCTTTAATGTAGTCACTTCATTTTTATTTCTGTCTGGGGAGGGAAAACGGACTGAACACTTCAATTACTCCACATCATCGAAATGCGCCACAACATCTTAATGGTGACAGATATATTGAAATGTTTCATCACATTTAATCTTTCATAGAGGCTTAAAAGCATGAAAAATAAAAACCTGTCCTTGAAATACCAGTGACTTCATAATGTACCATAAAGCAGTCGACAGACCCAAACCATCGGTCTGTCGCGGTTTAGAAGCACTGTGGTATATGCCCATGGAATGCAGCACAAAAATGTGTTCATGTATATAATATACATACTTAGATTTATATATATATATATTTATATATATGCATATGCTGATGGTACATTTCAAACAGCAACACATTTTTTGACTGGTGGACAGTTCCTCTGCCATCCCCAAAAGGCCTTGAAGAGAGAGTTACTTTTTAGCACTTAGAGGAACATCTGTGAACAAGTGGGACAAAAAAAAGAAAAAAAAAAAAAAAACACAAACGTGAGCCTACATTCCTGAAAATATTTATTTTCCAGTACCTTCCTGACTAATGAGGTGAAACTGTCACTCAAGCAGACCAGACAATGTATGGGCTACCGACTAAGGCACTAATAATAACACTACAGACTTTAATGATGAGCATTGAACCACGCTCCTCACCCACCCACAGACCCAAACTCGTCCTCACCCCCTCACTCCCATGCTCAGTACAAATACAACATCAGAAAACACCTCTAACTGTAAAAAAGAAAAGCAATTTTGTGTGGTTTAAGTTATTGTCTATATACTGTTTGGATGTGGATGTCAGAGTCACTCAGTGCATTCCTTAAAGTTTAACTCTGTCGCCTTTGAAACAAGAGATGCATCTGAAGCACAAAGCCATGCATGTTCACAGCAGGAACTAATCTTACAATATACTGTAGTTTAATATTGAAACACAGCCCGGAGAGTAAGACAAAGGGAACCAAACACACTACAATCAAACTTGGTAAACAAAGAGGCTCCTATATTGCAAGAATTTTATATTCGATAAAGTTGCACAGAGCACCCTTATATTCAGATACAACAGGAGATTAACTGCACTAATTAGTTATGCAGTAACTTAAGTGATTTTAACATCAACTCTAACAAGTTTTACTCTTTAAAATTAATCTATTGCCTCCAGGTTGGTGTCTGATTTTCTGCTTTGCTCCTTTATGAATTTACAAAGTTGTCAGTTAAATAATATCCCTGGCAGTGACTGAGTATTGCTGGAAAAATGACTGTATTCACTCTCAAATAGCAGGCAGGAATCATGGAGCGAAGGGCTAAAGGAAATCTGCAAGGAGCAGACAAATCACAGCTGCTGCACTGCTTCAAAAAGCTTGAGGTATTTACACGTATTCTCAATTTGCAAGATAAAGAAGCCGATATAGTCTATACAGTATCATCTGTTATATTATTACTTTAAGTTTCATGCTGTAAGAGAAACCAATACCGCCCCCTAGAGCACCATCCATGTTATTGCATCATGATGAAACTGTTTTTCACTTAAGTTTAACACCTGAAATGCTAAAGAATAAAAAAATGTTTACAGGATTTTAGGGATACTGTCAGAAACTTAGTCTGCTAAAATTAATCAGAAGAAATAAATAATCCTTCTATGGTAAATGTCTGCCTGTGCAGAAAAGCATTCACGTTATCCTTATGTAGAACATTCTACTTGAGTCTTAGCTGCAGCCTATATTTAAGGGCAAATGTTGATTTTTGCTGCATTAAAAAAGACATTTTGCATGTGGAGACCATCATTTCCTGCAATAACAAATGATGTGTAAGCAAAGCTGTCTACTTTAAAGGATGATTGCCAGAAACAAACGTTCATTATTGACATTTACAGAATAGAAACACCAACATGTAAAGTCCTTCATATTAATGGCCACGGAAATGAAGTGAAGACCTTCACTTAATTTCACAGATATCAAAGGTGTCAAATGAGAGAATGAAAGCCAACATTCATACAACATCTGAGCAGAAATCATGTTGCTCTGTGAGTGAGGCTGCAGTTAAATGGCTATAATCACACAAACAGTTATACAATCAATTCTTTATCTTAGAAGTGTTTGAACTAGAGCTGCAAACTGTAAAACAAAAGAGAAAGAAGCTGTAGCTTATGGGCAAACATGAGAGCGTGTGAGCTGAACTGTTTGTCCTAAAGCATGTCACATTCGGGTTCAGATTGAGTTAAAGTGGTTACTCTATACATGAGGACAGAAATAAAAACAGTTCTTCAGTCAAACATTGTAACTCTGTTTTCAGAAAGTAGTCAGTTCCACACAGTAGTATTTCAGATTTGTTGATCTCCACGTGACGATGACTCTGTGTTCACTGCAGACTTGGGCATTACTGGTGTGTTAAACATATCTGAAGTCTCTTGAGGCCACATACCTGTTTATTCAAGAGTGCTTTTAAAAAGGAAAAACAGACACAGATGTGCTCCTCACACTGCTTTGAGTGTACACATGAGCAGCAGCAGCACTGATGGAGATTTTGAATAATTAGTTGCCATCCTCTCGTAGCTCGCTGGGCAGGAACTTGTACTGCTGCTGCCTGATCTGAGCCAGTTTCTTCCTGGCTTCTTCCAGCTCTCGCTCCTTCCTCAGCATCTCCTCCTGGGCTGCAATGATCTAATGGACAGAAACATTTTAATTTAAAATTTAATTTAGAGAACTTGATATGCTTAGGTGAGGTTCTCTGGAGGCGTAGGTAGCATACGTTTTTTTTCTCCCCTTTTTTTCCAAGTTAAAGATCTAACAGCTGCTGTGTCTATTTTTCAGTACTACTATCAGCTTTAGTGTATTTGCATGTTTATGCAAAAATTGGATATGCTTCAATGCCGTCATTTTTATGAAGTTTGAAATACAGCATTTGCACAAGTATTGGATGAAGGAAAGAAACATTATATAAACAAAATTTAAGGTTGCCAATTTTCAACTTTATTTTTGAATCAATTCTTTTCCCCCTAAAGTTGCCTTACTTCCATCTTCTTTATTATCTGGTATCCTGATGTCAGTGCACATTATGGCTTAGCTATGGAGTCTGACATTACTTTCCAAGTGGTTTAGTCAATGTACTCATCAACACTACTAACATCACGCATAAAAAGGTAATTCTGTTTTAAGAAAAGGGGTTTATATTCTGAACACTCAGGAACACGTCTGAGACACCTAACGACCTCCTGACAGAAAGTCTAGCATGTCTGATTTTGTCCCTCCCCACTACAATTTGCACAATGACAGTGATTTTTAACAATGAGAGCACCAAGCACTCTAAATGCACAGCAGTCAAAAATGAAAACAAATCAAAAGGCAAAGTGAAAGATGAGTGATGAAATTAAAGTTGGTGCTGGAAAATGGAACTATGAGACCAAGGCTTGTCGAGCCCTGACAACAACTTCCCTGGCTCTATGATGCGTCATCGAGGGACTAACACGACGCACTGAAAAAGGAAAAATGCTGGGAGGAAATAGAAGACACACTCCAGCAACACTATGAGTAACATTTGTTAGTATTAGCATTAAAGTAGATCACTGTTCATTGTAATGTTTGGATAGACAAACAAATTGGGTATAGTACAGAAAAAAACAGTCTTCTTTCTGGGTGTTGTCTGGCCCAGCCCCTCTTTTTTCTAACAACTCCACATCAGCCACAAAGACTGATTGCAAACCTCCATATAGTCCTTCAAATCTGCTGGTCAAGTCATGGCAAGAATTTATGGCTATGTGATTGCCTTATCTGACGAAGTGACACTCCTAACGGACAAAAATATCATGTAGTCTGACCTCAGGTTGACTTTACAATTATCTGATGTCTATATGCTAGTAAGAACAAATAGTATTTGAATCAACTTAAACTTAAATCATGCGTCATGCAACAAAAAAGTGACAACAGGCATACTACATAAGCAGGGTGGATGGTTCGGAAGTCAGAGTTTTAGCATCCAGACTTCCATTTAAGTTCTTGAAAACCTGCCTGACAATGCACAAGTACTAACTCTCTGTTCAGGCAACAGCATCTTGACAATCACCTGTGCGATTCCACCCACAAACTTGGTCTTGACAACCACGTTGTCATCATCTGCTTTGTCAAACGCCGCCTTCTGAGCTGCTCGCACCAAGTTGTCAGAAGCCCTCTTGACTGCATTTCCAGCAATCTATCAGAAGAGGAGACCAATTAAGTGAAATGAATATAAGCATTTAAGTAGAAAGGAATACAATATTTTGCTGTCAAACAGGAAGCCTTATAAACATTTTGGTAAAATAAATTAAAGCAAATAAAAATATTAGGGCAAAGTGTGTTTCCCCCTGTACCTGTAGTCTCCTCATGGCCTCAGAGTCCTGGTCTGCCTTCACCTTACATGCCACCAGCAGCTGGGCGGTGGAGGCTGCCACTTGTTTAGCTGAAGAGATGAGCTTCTCTTCACTTGCATGGCCTTGCACAGAGGCGTTGGCTGCCTCACACAGGTTGCTTGTTGCTGCTGCCACCATACGAGCCTGACAGGAAGAGAATAAATAAATGAAAAAATCTGTGTCTTTAAACATTAACTGTGTTATTCCTTCAATGAACACTTACAGCAGAAATGAGCCCCTGGGACCACTGTCCATCATCCACAGCGTTATCAGGGATGAGGCCCACTTTGCCCTGAGCCACCAGCTCTCTCTGAGCAGCTGATGCAGATTTCACCAATGCGCTGGTGGCTGCGGCGATGGACTTGGCTGCCTCCAGGATCTGTTCCTCAAAGTTCAGAGTTTCATCTGCCTGCTGAGGGAGAGGACACCAGTGAGTCAGACAGGATGACCTCCAGCGTGAGGCTATAGTTTCTTATTAAAATAAGTCATCTTGTTTCACTGTAGCTGTATCCATATAATGCAAATTGATTTTACTTGACAAATAAGAGCAAACACAAGACTCTGCACAAAGATTGTCTGTCAGTATTACACATCTACAATCACACTCCAGTCTGTGTGCTTCAAACACACACATGGTCTACACACAAACACATCCACACCACAAGCTTGTAGACAGAGCGGGACACTGTAGGAATATGTTTGATATATAGTTGGGACTGAATAACAACCTAATATATCAAACATATCAGACAGAGCCCTGCAGAGAAGGCCTCCGCTGGTGGGGGCAGGCAGGGAGGGAGGGGAGGGGTTAACTGGGAGCAAGAGGACAGGCTTTAGCTACATCTAATACAGATGGATGGATGAATGAATGGTTGGTTGGAGGGGGGGGGAGAAGATGTTTTGAATGGAGGAAGGGGATATGACTGAAGGTAATATATTTGTAAAAGGTGGAGAAGTATTCAGTGTCAAAGGTGATGGGCATGGATCAAATAAATAGATTTAAATATGTGTGTCTGTGATTGTTTTGGGAGTTTTTGGTTTATGGGATCAAAAGAAAACTTGATGGGAACATATAAACGGGGAGAAGACAGCACAAGACAGCATTCTTTGTGAGGATGTCGACCGAACAAAACTAAATCAGTCATTAATTACAGTAAAATCTTTCAGCGTCAGCACTGACACTTAAAATTAGACAGAGACATTGTTTCATGTCATAAAGCGTAAAGGCAAATGTGTCTATAAAATCCAAACACATCTCATCAGAACTAGTAGTTAAATGTAATAGCCATGCCTCAAAAATTTTAAAAGATGGACATCATGGCCCAAAGTGTACTACTTGTGTGCAAAATAACAAATATTTGACATTTTACCAACTGAGTGCCTGGTTTTGTTTAGATGATGATAGTGCCTTGTGTATCTAAGATACCATTTTATCAAATAATTCTGACGTAAAAAGCTGCTGACAGAGCTCTAGATAAACAGTGACCTCTGCTGTTGAAAACTGAAGCCTGCAACAAAAAACTGTCGCTCAAGTGTTCACTTTAGCCTGGCTCCAAAGCCAAGTGATCCCTATTAGGTGTTGAGATAAAGTACTAATTTTCCCTGCAGAAATAAAAATCCTAGTTCAGGGGAAAAGGTAACTTTTAAACTCCAAAACTCACTTATTTATCAGTAAAAACCATCTGGGGGTTGAATGTAATCATCACACATTATACTCACTATTTTCTTATTGTAACATTACAGTGCCGAAGTATTCACCCCCTGGATGGGGGGTTGAATAAAAAAATGTCAAAGTGAAAACAGATTTCCACAAAGTAATGTCAATTAAACAAAAATATATAAAGTAAAATAAGTGACTGCATAAATAATCAACCCTGTCAAGTCAGCATGTAGTAGATGCAACTTTGGCATTTGGCTGCATTCATTTTACTGTCTACCTTTGTACACCGCTTTACACATTATTATGCAAATGACGTTTTCCTGATTTCCTAAATATTAATGCAAATGACAAAATATTTTTCAAGTCATCAGCCATTTGAGCATAATTCAAATGTTTTTGAACAAACTTCATAATGATAACCATTATTATTTTTAAAATAAAAACCTCAAATGCACTGTTCCACATTATTATGCAAAAGAGTTTTACAAGATTTTAAAGGTTGTAAAGAACTGAAAATGGTCATTCATTGAATTTGCAGCATTAGGAGGTCATATCTACTGACATCAAGAGCTATTTCGATCAAAAACATCCGAACAGGCCAAGTTAAATGTCAACATAGGAGCCCTTCTTTAATATCACCTTCACTATTCTTGCATCCATTGAACTTGTGAGTTTTTGAGAGTTTCTGCTTGAATTTCTTTGCAGGATGTCAGAATATCCACCAAGAGATGCTGTTTTGATGTGAACTACCTTCCACTCATAGATCTTTAGCTTGAGGATGCTCCAAAGGTTCTCAGTAGGGTTGAAATCAGGGGAGGATGGGGGCCACACCATGAGTTTCTCTCCTTTTACGCCCATAGCAGCCAAGGACACAGAGGTATTCTTTGCAGCATGAGATGGTGCATTGTCATGCATGAAGAAAATTTTGCTACAGAAGGCACTGCTCTTCTTTTTGTACCATGGAACAAAGTGGTCAGTCAGAAACTCTATATACTTTGCTGAGGTTATTTTCACACCTTCAGGGACCCTAAGAGGCCTACCAGCTATATCCTCATGAATTCGGTCCAGAACATGACTCCACCACCTCCTTGCTGATGTCACAGCCTTATTGGGACATGGTGGCCATCCACCAACCATCCACTACTCCTCCATCTGGACCATCCAGGGTTGCACGGCACTCATCAGTAAAAAAGACAGTTTGAAAATGAGTCTCCATGTATTTCTGGGCCCACTGCAACCGTTTCTGCTCATGAGCATTGGAGAGGGCGGCCAAATAGTAGGTTTATACACGACTGCAAGCCTCTGGAGGATCCTACACCTTGAGGTTGGTGGGACTCCAGAGGCACCAGCAGCTTCAAATACTTGTTTGCTGCTTTGTAATGACATTTTAGCAGCTGCTCTCTTATCCGATGTATTGTCCGTCAGATACCTTCCTCATTATGTCTTTATCTGCATGAACCCGTCTGTGCTCTGAATCAGCCACAAATGTCTTCTATGTTTACATGTAACTTTGCCTGTTAAGATGTTTTTGATTGAAATAGTGCTTGATTTCAGTAAATATGACCTCCTAATGCTGCAAATTCAATGAATGACCATTTTCAGTTCTTTACAACCTATAAAATCTTGTAAAACTCTGTTTTGCATAATAATGTGGAACAGTGCATTTTGAGGTTTTTATTTTTTTAAATAATGGTTATCATTATGAAGTTTGTTAAAAAACATTTGAATTATGCTCTAACGGCTGATGACTTGAAAAATATTCTGTCATTAATATTTAGGAAAATAAGAGAAAAATGTCATTTGCATAACAATTTGGAAAGTGGTGTACGCCTTCCACATCTGGCTGCTGAGAAGCATCTCCACAACATGATGCTGCCACCATCGTGCTTCAGAGTGGGGATGGTATGTTTGTGGTGATGTGTGTTTGGTGTCTGCAAAGCATAGTGTCTTGTCTGATGGCCAAAAAGTACCATTTTGGTCTCATCAAACCGAAGAACTTTCTTCAACTGGGCTATAGAGTCTCCCACTTGCCTTTTGACCAAGTCTAGTCCAGATTCATCAGTTTTCATCAACAGTGGCTTTCTCTTTGTCACTCTCCTATAAAGCTCTGACTGTTGAAGAACCCGGGCAACAGTTGTTGTAAATAACGTCCGTCCTATCTCAGCTGGTAAAGACTGTAACTCCCTCAGAGTAGTCATAGGTGTCTTGGTGGTCTCTCTCGCTAGTCTCCTTCTTGCGTGGTCACACAGTTTATGAGGACGGCCTGATCTAGGCAGATTTACACATGTGACATATTCCTTCCATATCCTGATGATGGATTTACCTGAACTCCAGGGATGTTGGTACCAATGCCTTGGAATTTTTTGTATCCAGCCCCTGACTTATACTTTACAATAACATTATCTCTGAGTTGCTTGGAGTGTTCTTTTGTCTTTATGGCATAATGGTAGCCAGGAATACTGATTGACCGGCAACTGGACCTTCCAAACACAGGTGTCTTCAAACTACAATCACTTGAGACATATTAACTGCACTCAGGTGATCCACATTTCAATATTTTTGAGTTTACTAGCACCAGCTGGCTGGACCTCTGTTGAATGAGGGAAGTTACTTTAAAGGGGATTAATATCTATGCAGTCACATATTTTACCGTACCAATTTTTGTTTAATTCACATTACTTTGTAGAAATATTGATAAAATCAATGAAAGGGTAAAACATCCAAGGGGGTAAATACTTTTTATGGGCACCGTACATAATAATGATACTGACGCAACAACTGACAGAATCAGGGGCATGAAATATTTAACTGCTTGGGGGTGTGCTGAAGCTCTTTGCCGAGAGGCTTAAGGCCCACCTTGGCTTCACCTTTTCTGACTATTTCTAGACTGATTGAAAGTTAGGTGGAGAAAGTGCTTTCAATACAGTAGCTGTCATCCTTCTGCTTAAAAATGCCTCCTCAAACACCAGTGGGTGATGCCGCTGAGGCCACTTCATGTTTTATACCCTCTATGGTCCTACAGCAGCATAGAAACCCTCCAAAAAAGTGCCTGAGAAATGTCTTTCAAGTGTTATATGACAAACTGATACTTTTACATAACTCGATTCCACTTCATTTCAGGGGTAAATACTGTGCTTTCCTTAAAAAATCAATCTAACAGCTGTACTTAAAATATACTGTATAAAATAAACAAAATATACACTTTATTTTATGTTTGAAAGTCTCCTCATTTATGCCCGAAAATGCCCCAAAACTCCTCTAATTCAAGTGGAAATCTGTCTACTTTTATTATTATGATGAAATTAATAAAACAATGTTGTGCATGAGCACTGATCAGTAATTTCCATTTTGATACTCACAAATTATTTATTTTTATTTTATTCTATATTTATTTTGTCTTTAGTTAAATATTTCAGAAACTTTCATTTGTGAGGATTTGGAACACATATACCTCTCTGCAAGTCTGGACTCGGGGAAACCCATCATGCTTTTAATTTATTTAATACTCAAACTTTTCTCTGATCCTGTAATTCCTTCTTAAGTTATACAGACTTATCAAATCAGTTTGTTTCATTTAATATTCAGCTAAAACTCCTCGTAGGAACTAAAGTAAACTTTTTGAATTCAGTATAAATATTTGAAATTAAGCTTATTTATATAATAATAGTGGTATTTTTACTTGTATTTCAAGTTTGTACATTTGTCACATATAATGCTTTTGTAACTACACATAAAAAAATGAAGAATTTATACCAGAAAATTAGCCCTATACTAGAGTGTTATGACATTTACTGAAGGATCTCTTTGTTCATTCTAGAAAATTAAATAAACTGTTAAAATTAGAGCACTTCTGGGATTCAGGATTTTAAAGCAAACTCTACCTATATGTAAAACTGTGGACTTTTAAACAGTCTGATACCGCTTCCTCCTGCTCTGTTTAAGTCTCAGTCAGTTATCAGTCTTGCAGTCACCCACCTTGGGCTTTGCTCGTGGTTTGAGCTGTTCCAGCTTCTTTGCTGCCGCCTCAATGGACGCCGCTGCTCCCAAGAGCTCTGTTTCTGCAATCACTGTAGGATCCTCAGGGTCCACCCACTCTGAACCTGAGGGGCGCATGCATACATCCAATTAGGAGAGACAATAAGATTCATGAACTATATTACATAATGGTGTAACAAAGGGTCATGCCTCATAACAACAACACTGTGATTGCACAAAAATGAAAACCTGAACCCCATGCATAGCTGATGGAGGCCACACACAAAAACTGCCATTCACTGAAATAAAAAGTGGTTGATTTATTCTGATTGAGATGGCACATAAAATGAAGCGTGATGGATGTAGCTGGCACTACGAGCAGCTTGATTTTAAAATGAGATCAAATTGATCAATGTTAGCGCTGAAAAAAAAAAATGTGGTCAACAGCTCAACTCTGGTGAAATGAGTCAAAGTTCACAAACCAGCACTGACTTACCTCCGTCTGTGGCAAAAGAAGGAGGACAGGAGTATTACTAGAAGTTTCTTTAAAGGAACTTTTCTGTTCAACTATTTCTTAAAAATAAGTGATTGATCTGAAGAGATTTAGATGCCTCCTACATGGACTTGGACTTTTTGGGATATTTGATGAGAAAGATATATAGGTTATCACTTACTGATGCAGACTGAGTTCAACACTGAAGAAAAAGTCAGTATGTGAGATGCAGTGATGTGCTTTATGTGTGTGTTTTTTGTGTATGTGCTTGCAGCTACCTTTCATGGCCTCAGCCGTTTGGATGAGCTCGGTGACAGCTCCTGCCACTCGTTTGGAGCACGCTGCCAGATGCTGCTTCTGCTCTGCAGTGGGCTTCTGCAGGACCTATACATAGATCAACACAGACACACGCACCCATATAAAAACATTACTGTTACTGGCAAGCTCATACAACTGACGCAGTGTTGCTCAGAATGTGGCAGTGTGCTCTGCCAAAAATATAACTGCTGTGTTGTCTTAAAAAAATCTATGCAGAAAACACTATGAGCCTCTAAAATGCTGATAGACTCTGCACATACTCAGCTCTGCTGCTCATCCCACAAATGCATGTTCCTTACAAATGTAAAACCATTTAAAAGAGGAAAACAGGCTTTCTAAAGGTATAAGATTTACTGCCAAGAAGCACTGTCACAACAAAGAAATTATCTACCAAACACAAATGTAATTTTTTTTGTACTACATTTATATACAGTACTGAAGGGTATGGCTAAATAGAATGGCAGGTGAATTGTGTAGCTGTTTGGCAGGAGACCTAAGACTAGCCTCAACTCCACCTCTTTGTCTGTTTTTAGATTGACCAAAGTTAAATGAAGGCAGCATTTACAGCAACTGCTATTTATTTCTGTTGTTGTTGTAAATGTCTTTTTAGAACTAATGGGAAATGTTACAAGGACTTTCGCCATGTTTTATGCACTCTGTATCTAACACAGTAGAATAACAAAAACATGTATCATATCTGGGACCTTTAAGTGCTAACAAAGAATCTTAAAAACGGACAAGAGTAAGAAACATTAATATTTAACCCACCAGCAGCACTTGTTCCAGGAGGTCAATGTATCCAGTTGTACACTCTGCTCCATACATTAGAGCTCTGTTCTTCACCTCTTCACTCACCTCTGGGTGGTAAGCTGCTTGCTAGAGGACATAGATTAACATTCACATCATTAAACAGGAATGTTGTAATATTCAAAGTTAGTATTAAACATTTTCTTTAAGATTTATTTTTGGTCTTTTTACGCCCTTATTGATAGCACAAGACAGTGGATAGAATCAGAAACAAGGATGAGAGAGCTGGGCCGGGCCGACTAGGTACATGAGGCATGCCTTAAACCACTAGGCCACCTATGCCCCTTAAACATCTTTCTAAGGTCATAAATGTGTATTCTTCATGTAGCTCAGGTAAAGTAAGCACCTTGCACGTGGTAAGCATGTCTGAAATGGCCTTGCGGCTGAGGTTAGCTGTGTGGATGATGTCCTCCTGCCGGGCAGAGTTCCCTGCAGCTACTGCTTTAGCTGTCGCCATGGTGATGCCTTTAGTCATGCGGATGAACTCCTCAGGTGTGGTTGTCTTGTTGGGTGCATCCCTGGATTGGAACAGCTGGGGACAACAAAGGTGGGCGGATGCAATTTTGATAAGTGGTAAATGGATGTGACTAGTAAGAGAAAGTGTCACTCTGCTCTGTGTCAGCCTCTTAACATTCTGTTTAAATGTTAGTCTTGAACCTTAAATACATCATTACTGATACACCAGTGACATTACACTACCACTTGTCTATTACCCATCCATGAGAAACTTCCTCCTACTCTGTTGCAAATGTGTAAATTGAGTTCACTGTGTTTAGCATTTTCCTTTGCATGTTACCTTTTGTCTGTCTTCTTGTTTTTAGGTTTATTTTTGTCTTCAAATGTTAAATGTTTAAGGTAAATTCAAAACACAATCCCTCCATCAGTCCTCACCGCCATTTCCTGTTTGATGCATTCAATGGTGGCCTCCAGCGCTCTTGTGCCCCGCGTGGCCTCATCCTCAACCGCCTTTACAGTCTTCAGCAATGATGTCACATTAGTCACCATCACCTAAAGCAACCATAACATGACAGAGAAATAATCATTACATAAAAAACATGCAGTCCCCAAGAGAAAAAAAGCCCCTCTTGTTCTGCATTATGTTGTGATGGATTCAAGTACAATGAGGGTGCAATGCATCAATTTCAACGCTAGAGGGAGCACAGCACCTACAGAGGAAAGCACACCACTTTCACGTTATCCAAGATCCTAGAAACAATTTCCAAGATTTTTCTTTCACCTCATGTCCAAAAATAACATACAAGGTATGTTTATATCATCTGAGAGACTCTAAAACACTGTGAGCTTCCACAGACTGTGAAAACTGTTTTATCCCCATAAAATTCACAGCCTGAGGTGATAATGAGCAGCTGAAGGTGTCATCTTTGGGTTGTGAAATGTGGTTCAGAAATTGACACTGCATATGTGTAGCCGCCAAGAATTCAGCTGATTTATTCTAGATACAAATCTCCCAGTTTCCTCTTCACCAGAACATCATTTTCCTCTTATTTACATTTGGAAGACAGAGTCTGTGGTTAAACTTGTGTGAACAGGTTTCGTGGTGACAGGAGGGGGACTGTAAGTGATTAATGGTCCAGCCTGAAGAAACAAGAGAATGTCTGCTCTGCATACATATAGTGTTTGGGATGATGTTAGATCAAGTTTCACTTTCATGTCAGTTTAAATGGAAGCTAAATGTAATAAAAGATTAGCAATGACTGAGTTCATTTATAACAATAATTAGACACTGTTAATTGATTAGGAGGACAAACTGACATTAATAAGAGGATTTGTGATTAATCAGGGTTGACCGGATATATCAATAATTTGAGAAGGACTGTTTTACAGGAAGACTTCCTGCAAGTCACTGCTCTGAGTTGGTTACCTTCTATATTTTAATTTTACTAACTTCTTCACCTTGTTTATTCTTAATTTAGCAATTTAATCACACACTAAGATACATACAAAGAATGCTTTATCTACAGCAAATGTTTAGTTTTTTTCTTGGATTGCAGAAGGACAGGATTAATTAATTGCATACCAAAAAGACTGAAAGAACTTTTTAGTAGCTGTTCAAGACAGCAACCGAGTATATTAGGGTTAAAAAGAAAAGATTGTGGGGCACAGCTGGTCTCTTGGTTAGGTCGCTTGCCATGTACGCAAGTGGCCTGGGTTCAGGTCCATCCTGTGGCTCCTTTCCCGCATTAACCCACCATGACAAATTGAAATAGAATTTTAGTATTTTTTTTTGCATATGAATTAAAAATAAAAACTGAAACATCACATTGACATAAGCATTCAGACTCTTCGCAAAAACACTTTAAATTAATTTAGGTTCCTCCCATTTCTTTTGATTGTTGCAGTGATGTTTCTTCACCTTGATTGGAGTCCACCTGTGATAAATTAACATTGCATGGGACATGATTTGGAATGGTGCACACCTCTCTATAGAGGGATTCACAGATGACAATGCATATCATAGCAAAAACCAAGCCAGGAGGTCAAATCGACTGCCTACAGAGCTCAGAGACAGGTTTGTTGACAGGCACAGATCTGGAGAAGGCTACAAAAAGTATGTTGCAATGAAGGTTCCCAAGAGCACAGCCTCCATAAATCTCAAATGGAAGAAGTTTGGTACCACTCTCTTCCAAGAGCTGGCCATCTGGCCAAACTGAGCAATCAGGGGAAAAGGGCCTTAGAAAGAGAGGTGACCAAGAACCCCATGGTCACTCTGATTAAGCTCCAAGATCCTGGGTGAAGATGGGGCAAAGTTCCAGAGGGAAAACCATCCCTGCAGCCCTCCACTGATCTCGGCTTAAGGCAGTGGCTTGATGGAGCCTCTCCTAATTGCAAAATACATGAAAGCCTGCTTGAAGTTTGCAAAAAAAAAAAAAACCGCTTTTCATGTGACATAGGAGAAATGGGAGGAACTTCAGCTAAATTTCAGGTGTTTTTGCAAAGGGTCTGAATACTTAATGTCAATGTGATATTTCAGTTTTTTATTTTTAATGAATTTGCAAAAATGTCTAAAATTCTAATGACACGATGAGTACTGAGTGTAGATTAACGAGAATAAAATATCTCAACTGCAGTATAAGGCTGCAGCATAACAAAATTTAAAACAGTGCAGGGGGTCTGAAAACTCTCTAAGTGCACTGTAGCTAGGTTAGTCTCTGTAATTAGAGTCTAAGCATGCCCATGGCATTTTTTGCATTTTTTTAATCAAATTTCAAAAATGTGGTGGATGGTTGTATGATGTCAGGGTGTATTTAATCTGCGATAATGTAACATAATATTTTCAATGATTAAAATAAATCAAAATAGCACATTACTGTGAAAGCTCTTAATAAAATACAAGCCCTGACATTTAAATTTTTAACACTTCTAAATCTGTATAAGACATAGAGACTACTGTATTCCATCCAACAGGAGGCTTTTAAATAAGATGACACTGTTTCAATACTTTCATACTTCCCCGGCCCACTCACCTTGGCAGCGCTCTTCAGCTGGTACATGGATGGATCATCTGCCGCCTTGCCAGCAGCACACTTGGTGGCACTAATGAGCTCAGCCAACGCCTTGGCCACGTCTTTGACGGCATTTATCAGAACCACCTAGAGAGGACGCACAGATAAGACACAATTTATCACAGCTCAGCCGGGGAGAGAGGCAAAGCTCTAAAAGATTATTGCCATTCACAGCTCAACATAATGATCACAAGCACATTGAACAAAAGGACACAACAGGAGCTGAGAGAGGAGGAAAAAAAGAAAGGCTGGCTTACCTGCGTCTCAGGGTCATCTGAGCCAATACTGGCAGCTCCCAGTTTGACCACATCTGTGAGCTGGGTGATGGTTTTGGCAGAAGACTGGGCGGCCTGAGCCAGCTTGTCCTGGCCGGAAGCGGCACCAGAGACCAGCATCTTTGTGTCCTCAACCAGCGCTTTGGCTGTCTTCAAAATATTTTCCCTAAGGAAGAAGATGAGGGAGGACAAAGTGTTTGACTAAAACAATGCTGTGATTCTTTGTATTCCACACTCACAGATCTTTTTCATATCAAAGGCATTTCTACATCAAAGCTGGAACAAAGCGAGGATTTGCAGGGTCATGTTACCTGTCAAGTTAGTTAACTTTCTCAAATTGAGTTAAGAATTTTTAGAAAACATCCTCATTTAAAAGTTAATTTAGTGCCATATTGAGGTAAAATGTGTTTGCATTCCCTTCCATGCCCCCTATATACTTTCACAAAATTCACAACAAGGATATGAAATAACAGGAGTAGCACATTATTTTACCCCAATCCAAAGTGCAGTTTAAACCTGTGATATTAACCCCCCTGTGACATTTTGCCTTCACTGTGAACACTGCAGGGGTGTAACGCAGTGACATGATGATCTCCCTCCGTGCCAGCTTCAGAGATAGTAACAGAGGCGTTACAGGGGCAAAAACAAAATCATTAAAGCTGACTGTGTATCTGGAGCCCCTACTGTATTTTTTCACTCTAGTGCTCCTCAAAAGCTGAAACACAATGTCAGGTATGGGAACATATGCTGTTTCGGCACAGTGCATGCAGTTGCCACCAGGGTCTGGGCACCCAGTATGGGGTGTGCTGATCAGGTCTGGGAAAGTGCACCAGGTGACCGTAAAAGCACAGCTGCTGTTCCTGTATCAAGCAGCTGACCCTTCTCACCCCCACTCTCCTCAGCATGTAAGCATTAGACACACGGTCTTTCCAACAGTACCCAAAAATAGAGAGGAGAAGTTGTCACAAAGGAGTCTAGTTGGCAC
Source organism: Cheilinus undulatus (assembly GCF_018320785.1). NCBI lineage: Eukaryota > Metazoa > Chordata > Actinopteri > Labriformes > Labridae > Cheilinus > Cheilinus undulatus. The sequence continues at coordinate 26,284,009 of NC_054865.1, read as the reverse complement.
CTCTGACAATCAGTCAACATCTAGGCCTCACAAGGGTATATGAAGACCGTAAGCATGCTCAGATACCAGAAATTCCACACTGTGACCCATCACCCTATGCGCTAGTCCAAGTCTGTGGTTGATCTCAGCCTGGCAGTCAGGGGGTTGATGGATTGCACTGCCAAGGTAGATGAACTGCTCTACAACTTCAACGCTCTCACTGTTCACAGGTACAAATTCATTGGCAGTATCCAAGGCATCCCAAAATGGCAGGATCTTTGTTTTGGCCCAGGAGACGTGCATTCCCAACACTTCATCCTCCTCACTTAGTAAGTTAGGAGCCTTCACAAGAATATCTACAGTCTCTACAAGGATCACAGCATCATCAGCAAAGTCAAGATCAGTGATCTGGACAACCCCTTAATGACACTCCACGGTTCGCTGCCCCTGCTACCCACCCAATTATCCAGCCCATACAGGTACTGAAGCGGGTAGGGGTTTAAGACTCACCCCTGCCTCACCCCGGAATCAAACGGGAAGAAGTCAGAGATAGAGCCACCACACTTCAGAGCACTCTCTGTACCAGAATATAGTGAAGACATCAGCTGTACGAGCAAGAGAGAAGTGTAATATCCCTGTAGTTGTTACACTCTCACACATAACCCTTTCCCTTCCAGATTTGAACAACAATGCCCCTCTCCCTATCGGTCGGGAAGACACCTGTTCTCTATATGGAGCAGATGAGAGCATGCAACCACAGGAGGATTGTGTCATCACCCACCTTAAGCATTTCAGCCTTGATCCCACATACACCTGGTGCTTTTCCAGCCTTCAACTTGTTCACTGCCTGTCAAATCTCCTCAACAATTAATGGATCACAGCGTGCAAGTGGGTCCACACTCACTGTGCCTGCAGCATCCATTTAGGACTCACAACTGGGAAGCTCTGCCCAGTACAACTCCCTAAAGTAGACAGACCATCATTCCTTGATATCTGACCCCTCTATTAGAACTGTAAGCTGAGCAGGCATTACTTGTGCCCAGGTGGACCTCTACCATCTCTCACAGGCCACAAACCTTGGCCTCACCTTGGCCTCCACATCTCTTCCCATCGCACTTACACGTCTCAGTCTCCTGCCCAGTTTCGTTTTGCCATCAAGTCTTGCCTTGCAACTCACCTAAATGACATCAATGGTCAGCCGCCGCCGACCACAGTCAGCCTTACTTGGGCACCTCAGCTGCAATTTCAGGGTTGCGACCAGAAGCTGATGCTCGCTACTAAAGAATTGGGCTCTCATGAAAACCCTGCAGTCCCCTTCTCCCGCATCCACCTACAATCAATCTCCTTCTTTGTGATGCCATCATTGGAGTACCAAATCCTGCGCTGGGAATCACGGTAAAGGATGACACCAAATATGCTGTCATGGTAACATTGCTTTTGCCTCCTCAAGGTAAAGGACAAAAATGTATCTGTGAGTTGTCTATGCAGAGGAAACCTTTCTCCACCTCCATGAATAGCTGTCTTAATCTCACTAAGCAACTAACTAAGCATCACACTTCACCTGTGACCCAGGTGCAGCTTGTGTTAGCACAGCTCAACAAAGAATAACCATTGTATTTAAAAAGACAAGGCTTGATTTAAATCACTGCTAGCCTCATTATCTTTAAGTCAGGACTAAATAAAAAGACTGATTGTGAGATATGATGTTGTCAACGTGCTTCTCCTATCAACCATAAAGTATGTTCCCTTAAAGAACTAATAAGTAAAATAACTACTTACTAAAAATAGCTACACTGAAACATGAAACCTGTGAGTCCTTTCCCGTCACACTGCCACTGCCAGCTACACAGAATAATGTGTACACTAATAAGATGATTGAAGCAAAAGCAGTAAGTCTAAAGTTACTTTCACTGCTATTTACTTATAGAATGCAATTACTCAGTAAATACATGATTTTTTGATAATAGAAACTGTAACTAATTTAGTTTCTTACTTTTAATGCCCATCACTGATATCTGGTGATTTGGTGCATGTGCAGTATGAAATGTTCCAATGTGCTAGAAATCTTTATTTAAATACTACCAGAATAATTTCTAACCTCTAAACCATTTTGTTACTATGGATCTCCTTCACCACTTAGTCAAAGCACAAGAAAGTGAGAGATTTGACATTTCCTCCATCTTTGAAAGCCCAAGGGTAATTTGTAGTTTACAACTTAAAGATTTCCTCCTCCTGCTAACCAGACAATATGTCATTCTGTCAGTTTTCGGAAGAGGGATTACTGCAGGGCAGATCTTCAGACCCTCGTCATGTCTCGCTCTTGTAAAACTTGAAAGATGTTTTCTACATTTTTGTGTGTATTTAGATACAGTCGTGCACATTTCAGCTCGAACCTGTGGTCAGCGAAGGACTCATCGTTCTCTGCATTGAGAGTGCCGGCTGAGGCGAACATAATGGTTGTATCCAGATCGGCGATAATGCCAGACACGGCACTGGCTGCTGTGATGCACGCCTGAGTGCCCTTGTTACCTGCCTGGAGGGCTGAGAGCACCAAGGACACCTGAGGACACACACAGACACATAATCATACAGGTGAGGATATGAAGAAATTTGACCATAGACAGAAAGCACATTTCTCATGCATTTACTGGTGAAAAGCAGGTAGATCAGCAGATTATATCTAAATGATTAATACAAATCCAACTATTCTTCTTCAATTGTAAAGGCCTATCACAGTTTTTGTTGATTTGAAATGGAACAAAACAAACCTTTACAGTGCAAAAACAAATAAATCACTCATTGCTGTAGATCAGAACAACACTTCAATTCTGCTTAGTTTGTGACATACACTGCTTAACAAATTTATTAGACCACCACCCAATGTAAGGATTATGCCACAGCTGCCCTAAATTAACAGCATTGGTAATTACCAAAATCATTTCTTATGTTTCTGCAACGGTTATTACACCAATATGTAGAAGCTCTTTAACCCAAATGATATTTTTAATGCTAAAATATAATTATTAGAGTTATCCATGAATTTTCAAATTTACTGATTTACAAAAAAAATGAAAAAATAGTAAAGGATGTTAATATTTCTTGATTAATATGTCAAATTATAGTTATTTACCTGCATTCCTGCACAGAAAAATGAGTTTTAGTGGTTGAATGTTATGCTTGATTAATTTCTGACTTCTCAGAGAAGCCCAGTGAGCCGGCTCAAATTTGGGTATAAAAAGGTGAATTCAGTTTGAAATTCCTCATTCCTGTTCAAAATGGTAACATGTGGAGAGCTGACTGAAAATGAAAGAGTCTGCATTAAAGCACTTCATGATGCTGGATGGTCTCTGAGACAAATAGGGAAAGACATGAAGTGTTCTCACAGTGTGGTCAAGTATGCTTTGGAGTCAATTGCCGAGACTGGTACCTACAAAATGCGCCAAGGAAGAGGCAGGAAACCAAAGTTAACTGAAGCAGATGTCAGACACCTCAAGATTTGAAGTACTAGAAACAGAAGGAAGACCACTGCTGATCTTCAGGCAGAGATGAATGCTTCTAGATCAGAGTCTGAGAAAGTCTCCAGAATGACCATAAGCAGAAGACTGACGGAACAAGGCTTAAAGGGAAGAATAGCTACTAAGAAGCCATTACTGAGGCCTGCAAACATCCAGAAACGCCTCAGATTTGCCAGGGAGCACAAACACTGGACTGTTGATGACTGGAAGGAGGTACTCTGGATGGACGAGTCCAACTTTGAACTCTTCGGTCAGCATCGTCATGTTTATGTCCGCAGAAAAGCTGGAGAACGTTTTGATGCCAGATATATTGCAACCACAGTGAAACACACTGGAGATTCCATTATGGTATGGGGCTCCATTTGTGGATACGGCGTGGGCAAATGAGTGAAAACCGACGGTATCATAAACAAGAACGTCTACCACAACATCTTGGTGCATCATGGAATCCCTTCTGGACTGAATCTGACTGGTCGTGGGTTCATATACCAACAAGACAATGACCCCAAGCATACCTCAAAGCTGTGCAGAGACTATTTGACCAAGACAAAGGAATCTGGAGTACTGGAACTGATGGACTGGCCAAGTCAAAGTCCAGATTTGAATCCAATTGAACAAATTTGGGATTTAGTAGATTCAAAGATTGATCGCACAAAAGTTTCATCTAAAGCAAGTCTGTGGGAACAGCTAGAAACTATTTGGAACTCAATAACAAAAGAGACTGTCCAAAAGTACATAAAAACAACGCCAGCAAGAACGCAAGCTGTTATCAAGGCCAAAGGAGGCCATACAAAATATTAAGTTTTTTTTGGTTATTATGTGTGAAAAAGGACTATTCAGTTGTTTCAGTTTATTTGCCAAATAAATAACAATACTATTTTTAGTTTTAAACAAGTTTTTTAAAGATTTCTAAAATATTTATGTTTTCTCCTTTTTATGACAGGTGGTCTAATAAATTTGTTAAGCACCGTACATTTCTTTGGAACTCTATAAATAATCCATTCAGCTAGAAGTCAACAACCCAAGTCACAAGAGGATTTATATATTTTGCTGCAACAGCGAAATACATCACTGGCACAAAGTGACGAACAGCATCATTCACTCATTGAAACAAGCACATGTCAAACTGCTTCAGACTCCATTCATTTTCCACATGGATACCCAAGAGGCAGCAGAAATTGATTACCTGATGTTTCTGAATGCTGGACATTTGAATTCTTGCGTTATGGAAATAACAGTGGTGGAAAGTTAGGGGCCAGGAGATCAAAACAGGACTAGCATGAAATGTATCTATGAATCTGCTGTTTGCAACAAGGTTATATACGAGATGAATAAACTGTTGCTTGATAATAAATACAAAGTTGACTGCCATGGACTGATACAGCTAAAAGCAACTGTTTTCATTCACAGAACATCTATACAATGCTGCTGTACAGCTTGGATGTGATCTGAGCAATGTCGCAGCATGAATCATTAACACAGTCTGCAGCAGAGTAATTTATTTTGTCAAGGCCTATGAATTAAACAGTCCGCCTTTGAAGCATAAGAATGCCTTAGGCAAATGGTTTCCTCCAAAAATTATTAAATTCAGGAGGCATAGGATCAAACAAATTATAGCTCTTACACTTCAGTGTTGGTGATGCTTCACTATTCTGAACTGCACAAAGTCTGTGCAGTGTGAGTAACATTACATTTCTTGAGATGTAGTTAGAAATAAATAAATTGGGACTCTAACTTGGAAATAGATGCAAATTTCTTTAAAAGTCAAATAAAAATATTCCACAACAGTGGCTTGTAGCAGCTACGTGTGTGGTATGGTTTAAAGTCCACATTATACCCTATGTTGAAACTACTGTATTTATGATCTAATGTCATTGTTTGGTTCCTCCCCTAAAATTTAAGTGTCATCTTAACTAATAGTTCAATTAATTAGTTCAGCATCTAAAGTAATAAAAATGTTGTCACAGAAATAACATTTTCACTTCATTTGAAGAAAAACTGAAAACATTTTTTAATGCAGAGTACATGTGTACATGAAATACACTTTATTGCCAAAAGTATTCACTCAGCTGCGTTGACTCGCATATGAACTTAAGTGACATCCCATTTTTAATCCATAGGGTTTAATATGACGTCGGTCCACCCTTTGCAGCTATAATAGCTTCAACTCTTCTGGGAAGGCTTTCCACAAAGTTTAGGAGTGTGTTTATGGGAATTTTTGACCATTCTTTCAGAAGCCCATTTGTGAGGTCACACACTGATGTTGGGCGAGAAGGCCTGGCTCTCAGTCTCTGCTCTAATTCATCCCAAAGGTGTTCTATCAGGTTAAGGTCAGGTCTCTGTGCAGGCCAGTCAAGTTCAACCATACCAAACTCGCTCATCCATGTCTTCATGGACCTTGCTTTGTGCGCTGGTGCACGGTCATGTTGGAACAAGAAGGGGCCATCCCCAAACTGTTCCCACAAAGTTGGGAGCATGGAATTGTCCAAAATCTCTTGGTATGCTGAAGCATTCAGAGTTCCTTTCACTGGAACTAAGGGGCCAAGCCCAGCTCCTGAAAAACAAGCCCACACCATAATCCCCCCTCCACCAAACTATACACTTGGCACAGTGCAGTCAGACAAGTTCTCCTGGCAACCGCCAATCCCAGACTCATCCATCAGATTGCCAGATGGCGAAGTATGATTTGTCACTCCAGGGAACATGTCTCCACTGCTCTAGAGTCCAGTGGCGGCATGCTTTACAACACTGCATCTGACACTTTGCATTGCACTTGGTGATGTATGGCTTGGATGCAGTTGCTCGGCCATGGAAACGCATTCCATGAAGCTCTCTACGCACTGTTCTTGAGCTAATCTGAAGGGCCACATGAAGTTTGGAGGTCTGTAGCGATTGATTCTGCAGAAAGTTGGCGACCTCTGCACTCTATGTGCCTCAGCATCCGCTGACCCCGCTCCGTCATTTTACGTGGCCTACCACTTTGTGGCTGAGTTGCTGTCGTTCCCAGTTGCTTCCACTTTGTTATAATACCACTGACAGTTGACAGTGGAATATTTAGGAGTGAGGAAATTTCACGACTGGACTTGTTGCACAGGTGGCATCCTATCACAGTACCATGCTGGAATTCACTGAGCTCCTGAGATTGACCCATTCTTTCACAAATGTTTGTAGAAACAGTATGCATGCCCAGGTGCTTGATTTTATACACCTGTGGCCATGGAAGTGATTGGAACACCTGATTTCAATTATTTGGATGGATGAGTGAATACTTTTGGCAATATAGTGTATGTCAAAACATGAGGTGACCACGAAAGCCTACATCCTTCACATGTAGTCAGAGAAAGTGTAAAATAAAAAGACATAAAATGGTGAAATCATTAACAGTGGGAGGTTATTTAATGGTACTTCATTGTTAAATGACTGAAATGATCTCCACTCATGGAAAATGTGCGTATGACTCACAAAGAATCATACATCTCTAAGAAATATAATCTATCACACAGAATGCTCTGCTGACACCATACAGCCAGTACTTTCCTCTGCTCCTACTCATCTTTAAAGACCCCCCTTTAAAATGAAAATAAAACTGTATTTAGATTTGTTATGACAGGTCACTATGCTATGAACCCCCAGATCAAATTTCAGTCAAATCAAATATCTCTAGGTTTATAATATCAAGCTTCAAAACTATTAAAAATATGGGCAGTAAAATGCTCTCTAGGATGGTGTGGGCGTGTCTGTTGAATGAGCTGAAGCCAAGCCCACTCAAGAGAAAAAAACAATCCTCTGAAATCTAAAAAATGCTACAGTCTTTCAAATGGTCTAAATCCAAAATTCAGTCACATGTAGATCTCTGTGTTCTCACATGTTTACAGCAACCATATTCCAACATAGTGCGTTAAGACATATCATAGATTTTACAGGATCTTTAAAGCTATCCAACCTTTTAAAGCCATCACAGTGACAATCAGATTTTGTGGAGGATTTAAACCCTTTAGGCTGTAGGTGTAAGATTTAAGTCATAACTTCAGCCTGTGTTAAATCTTAGCTGGTACAACTTCAATGTTAGTAGTGAGCAAACTCTGTCCTAAATAAAACTTATTCTTAAACTAGGGTGCATTTAAACTTTCACAGAGCTGGTGCTACCCATAGCAGATCTGTAAATAAGAGGGTATTACCTTCTCTGTGACTGCACGGGCACATTCGATAAGCTCTCGTTTGGTGAAGCTGTCAGAGGGAGTGATCTGCAGAGCTCCAGCCTTCTGCACAAGGAGGATGCATCCATGCCCAAGCTCCTGCACTCGGGTCTTGATCTGGAAACCAATCTGGTGAATAAAGAACACATCTAAAACAGAAAATATAGACTCTACATTATCTAAAATTAATTTTCTGTTTAATTTTTTTTCAATAGCATATTTCAGCTAGACCATGACATGATTCCTTTAAGTGCAACTTTTTACGACCCATTTTTACACAAGCTATGTTAGCTTCTACTCTTATTGGTCAGAGATGTATTACAGTGTAGAGTTTTTGTCTCTGGTTAACACCCAGGTCATCCTCACCTCCTCTGGCTCAGCTGTATGAGCAGCCAGGCGTCCCTGAATAGCCAGCTGGCTGTAGTCCACAGTCACCTGAGAGGCCAGGGCACCCAGATCGTCTGGGCATGTCACCGATTTGGTCATCTGAGAAAGAAAAAATGTTCACTATGTGTCAGTCCAAACATAAACTACAGGTAATTTCTGGGCTCCCTCTTTACCAACTGCACAAGCTACCTCTGCAATAATAACAATGTGATTTATAATAAAAAGGTTAACATTTGCTCCTCTGCCCCTCTTATGTATGTAAATAAAGTAAAAATATTTAAAACCATTTAGCAGAATGCACTCCAGTACACCAACACCACTGAGTGCAAATTCAATAATAAATGTTTATGACAATTTCAACAAAAATAAAAAATGTAGAGGCATCTTAAACTGAGAGCTTATGGTAGAAATGTTGAATTGGATTAATTTCACAGTGGTCATTATACTATGGCTGATTGGTGTATATCCCCAGGTCGTGGCACAATGGGCCCCATGATGAATATGTAGCACCTTAAATGCCTAAAATGTACAGTCTGGACATGGCGGCATTTTCTAGAAAGACATAACTCCTTACATTTAATATGATCATTGCTCACCTTAGAACTAGAAATGTATCTTAAAGATGAGGACCTAATGCAAAATGTGCTTGTTGACAGACATTTTTACTCCTTACAAGCAATAAAGGCAATGATTATGAAGGCTTACCATTTCCTGAGCAGTGACAGCGATGGCTTTAGAGTATTTGACCATACTGGTCTGATAATCCACGAATGAGCCATCGGGTTCAGGTGGGGTTCCTTCATCCAGCTAGGAAAAGACACAGAGTTACTACAGCATTTTTCATTTCAGGCATAGTTTTATTTTCCACTAAATACACAAACATCTCGAAACAAGAAGACGATCAATCACTGAGCTTTTCAGTTTCAGCAGTGGTAATCTGATCTCTCCTTTAATTAAAGTAACTCTGCCAGGTGTGCAGGTATTACATCATCTGTGAACCAGTGTTAATGCAATTTTATATTCAAATAAACACTGAATAAATGAGAATCACTCATTATAAATTATGGACCAGTTGCACTCTGTAATTAGAGTTTCAAAATTAAATAAACAGCAGGAACGTTTGATTATCAGCATGCAGTGCGGCTTTTATGCTTGCGGTGTTGAGGCTGTAGAGATGGGAGAAAAAGATGGAGGCATGTGTGGCCAGGCTGGTGTTGAAATGAATCCAATAAATCTAAAGTTCACAAAGTCTTCCCCTCTATATCTGTCTGACCTTCTGCACGTGAGTGTACCCTCCTGCACTCTCCTCTATCTACCTCACAGACCAACACGGGCTCTATGGGATCCAGAGCGTTCCCTTGCTCAGGTCCCAACCTGTAGAACTCCAGACATCCATAACATTAACTCTCTCTCCCTTTTAAGGGAATCAGTTGGATGGTTTTCCTTAAGGCCAACCTTCAAAATATTTTTTTGGTGTTATTTTATTGAGTGTAAATTTATATATGTATGTGTCCTATAAGTGTGTATTGCTCTAACTGTCTTGTAAAGTGACCTTGAGTGCTGTGGAAGGTGCTGATAAATAAAAGTCACTGGCTGAGCCTCAGAGATCCTGTGTGGAGATGAGACACAGTTCCAGAAGGACAACTATCACTGCAGCCCTTCATCAATATGGGTTTATAGCAGGGTGCTAGATGGCAGCCTCTACTTGGTGCTCAATGCCTGCTTGGTTTTTATATTGGGTTTTTTTCAAACTCAAAGCTGTACTGTGCTAATACAGGTATTTTCCTCCAAAGACAAGAGAAGCAGCTCTGCCCCCTTTAGGGATGTTCTATCTAGGGGCATAAGATAAAGTGTCATCAAAAGACAACTGAATGAGAACCAAGAGGCTCTAAAAAACAACAAAAAAAAACATACTCCTGTTAGCCTAAAACAACAAAATCAACTTTGAGATGCATCTTTTTACTACAAATTGATCACATAACTTTATTTCAGATGTTTATTAGCACTTGTCTCCTGCTCTCCATCATTCAGACACCAACTTGTTAAACAGGAAGGGAGGAGCAGGGGAAGTGTGGAGGCAGGATGGAAGGGAGGAGCTGACAGATGATTGAAGTTTTTAAACCCCTTAAATGAAATAACACTTTAGAATCTGCCATTATGACTGAAGTTCAGCAGAGAAGCATTTAAAACCACAGCCCAGTGACCATTAGGATGATGGATCATCTAAGAGGATTATATCTTTTAATCAACTCCTGACATGCACAGACACAATAAAACACAGACACACACTCACTCATCACGTAGACCCAAATTGAACCCTTTCATTCATTATTCATGACGTGCTGCACAAAGTTGAAGTGGAGTTGTTGTTCCCTTCTGGTGACCTACACCTGGGGCACTTTTCCACCCCTGCGGTAAGTCTCACTCAGGAAGGCGAGGGAGGAGGTAATTAGTTGATGCCATTCTGTCAGTACAGGAGATAAAAAAGGCTTTTTCTTTCTTCACACCATATGTGTTTGCCAAGAGTGTGACTGTTAATTGGAGAGATGGTCTAAAGGCTGTTCACAGGCTGAGAGCAGCTGTATTTGAAAGTTATTATTTCTCCTGCACAAATGGCTAATAATCTGTATTAATATGCTAATAAATTACTCTTTAAGGTCTTTGGAGACGCTAAAGTTGTAAATAAGATGTTGTACACAGAATGAGAGGAACAGAGGTAAAACCATGAGCCAAAGGATAATTTAAATAGAACTTGTGGTTTTAGTAAAAAATATTGCTAATATTATTTCCCCTTCCAGTTACTGTCTTACCAATTTATTCCACTTGTTTTCACTACACTATTTTGTCTCTTTCATTTCTTGTTCTAACTGGATCAAGATTTTTCTGCCTCACAGTTTTGCCAACTCATTGAAAAAGCAATAAAATGGTAATGTGTTGAGCAGCAGAACCACTCTATTCATGCCACATCTGACAAAGGAAAAAAATGGAAAAAGAAAAATGAGGCCTTGTGCTGGAGCCTCTGAGCTTCCCTCTGTTGGTATTTTGCCACTGGATGATTGGAAGGAAAGTACTGAGGGAGATGACAGTCTGTAGAAGTCTTACTTAAAGAATCATTGAGTATTTTGGGTTGCCTAAGCACTCAATCCTGACACAGAGCATCAAGGAGTTCTATTAGCTATATTGCAATTTCTTGTGTTTGCTCCAGCGAGACACTCAATGCCCAGCAGCTCTCACCTTAGCCATGGCCTCTGCTATGGACTCCACCATTCCTCCAACCATCCCCACTTCACTTGCAGCCTCATTCAGCGTCACCATTATATCATCAACTGCCTCCTTCATGAGCTGGGCAGCCTCTGCTATTGCATCATGGGTATGAGATGCCTGTGGAGAGTGACACCAAGATAGAACAGTTAAGAGAAAATTCTAGATAATCCTTGCAATGGAGGGGTTAAATTTAGGTTCTACCTTTGGGTTTCCGCCACCCTCCTTGGCAGCGTAGAGCATCTGCAGGGCAGACTCAGCCAGGGTCTTAGTTTGGTCCAGGAAAGTCATCTGCTGTTGGTGGTCCTTCAGCTTGGAAGCCACACCGACTGAGGCAGTAATCAGTGGCTCAAAGTAACCCGCCAGCTGGGTCACCTAAGATGCAAGGGTGGAAGAGATCAGTTTCAGAAGTTTCCTTATCATCTGTCTAGATAAAAAATAACAATAGTATTATTATTATACATATAACAACAGATACTGATATATTTATTGCAATACACAGCTTCAATGGAATCGTAATCCCCACCCTTCATGATTCACCACTCCCACCTGCCTATGTGGTTTTCCCACATTTGTTTTTGTTAGTCTTTTTATTCTGAGATGTTTTTTAATATCAGCGACCAAAGTGCAACAGTGAATATATCTGAATGGTTGAAAATTTGTATTTGGGGTGGGATTTCTCATTGAGGAGGTAGTGATAGTTCCTGAAACTGGACCAGTTAAGAACAACTGTTTTATAAAATATATATACAGTATATGTTATAGTACCTTAACCTATCAATCCAAATACATATGATAAAAAACATATATGCACACAAACAAGTGCAAACATACAAACATACACGTACCAGTACAGCATGGATCAAAAAATGTATACATTTTAAAGTTAAATGCACCAATGTTGTGCACTGTGAGAGCAAAATTAAGTTAAGGCCAAATCTATGAAAACTTTGTTCTCATTCGATGGGTCAGCTCACATTACCAAACTTACTAAAGTTACTGCTGTCCTACAAAGGAATGGTGATTGTTAATTTCTTATGATATTGATACACTTATCGATACTATTTATTGATCAAAGTCCTTATCAATACTACTACTTGTACTTCTCTGCTGTTTGGTAGAAAGACAAAACCAAATCACATCTTTAAAACAAGTTGTACAAGCTGAGCAGAGCTCGAGTTTGAAAGGTCATCATTCTGTCTGTTGTTTCTGTTTTATAAGCATTTAAAAATGTAAATCAGAATCCTGCGGGGTCATTAGCGGGTTCTCACAAAACTAGGATTCAGCCCCATGCCTTGTCATACATGATAAAAGACAACAGAATTGTTTCTGACTTGTTGACAACTTTGGTGCATATTGTATAGTATTAGTTAACTGTAGGCTACTCACCTCAAACTTGTAAATGTTTGATATTTTGGATGCAGTCCAGTAAACTTGGTGCATGTCTAAGTGTGGAGATGGATGGGGTGGAGGGCTGACTAATTGAGGAATGCTTTGCCAAGGCGACTGCAACACTATGCAAAAGCTTTTTATATTCTGAAAAGTATGAAAATATTTTGGGTACATGATAAAAAAATGTAACATTATTGAGGCAAATTAGATGGGATGAAGATGGGACAAAAATGTATTTATTCCTTCAGCCTTCTGGTTTTGCAAGCTGGAAAGTGAAATTACAGCTGATCAGTTGAAAGCCTTTTTGGCCTGCTGAAATGAGAGATGAGGTGCTCACTTCTAACACTTCATTTCTCGACTGAACTTCAGAGTGCAAACTTCATTTCTAAAGTTTAAAAAAGAACATTAAGTCACTCAGCCGGGCAGAATGATGATTAGGGACTGGATAATTTCAGTAAAGGAAAAATTCTGCTACAGTATGTGCCAGGATGATAAAGAACCCAATTACACTGATACTCACCTCCCCAAGAGTTACTACAATGATAGTACTAAAAAATAAATAAAATGTTTAATCCCAAACTTGGAATGAAATCAGAACCTCTAAGCTGAAATATGACAGAAAACAGGATTCTTCAGGTTGCGGAGATACTGCTGTTACGAGTGTCACAAGCCCACATTTTTCTGATTAACTTGACACCTTCAGAGAAGAGATGTGTTATACTGCTACTTATTAAAAAAGTACAACTTTGCTGCACTACAGTAAGAGTGTTTAAGTGAAATAATTAACTCTCTGTTCTACATACCTTGTGTCCTAGTTGGGAAGCCTCGCCTCTGGCTGCAGTGGAAACAGGGTCAATTAAGTGGCCAATTTCCTGAACAGTGGACGTCAGCTGCTCCTGAAGCGCCTGAAGAAAGGAAATAAAAAGATATTAGTTTTTGTCACACTTTTTTAAAGGAGAATGAGGTACATTAAAAAGCAGTTGGGAAGGGAACAAAATGAGGAAATGTTTGCTTCAAGCTACTCTGGCTCCTGATGTTGGACATTCAACTTTTAATTTGTCTACAAAATTGCTTCAAGAGCCAAAAAGCTGCTTTGTATTGTGCATTAAAATCTAAATAAGTAAGGTATTTGGCTCCAGTGTCTTGTGGAATGCCTCTCTGCAGCTAAAAGGACAAAAAGAGTTATTTGAAGGTTCTTTTAAATATCATTAAATCTCTTATTTCCAGCTAATGAGCTGTTAGTGACCCAGAATGGACAGCAGCTTACTTACAAGCATCAAAAAGAGATCCATCATTTCAAAAAGAAAACCACTAGGACTAGAAAAATACAAAACAATAATCTGGCTGTCACACTGAGAGGAGAAATAGTGAAAGGTACGGATAAATAACAAGAGAACAAATAAGAAACAGAGAGGGATAGCAGTAGTCGTCCGTGGAAAATGTCAAAACATTTCCTGATGGCTGCTTACCTCCAGTGAGATGTCATCCCTGCTGGGTAAGTTCTGGCTGACTGCTGCCAGAGAGGCCTGCTCAATGTCCCGGATACATTTGTTGATGTTATCAATCGATGAGTCACACTCCCGCTGGCCTGGGGCCTTGTCCCTGAGATTCAAATGAGCACAGGAGAAGAGGGGAAAGACAGCACAATAAAAATGATCAGAAAAAGAAACGTAAGAATGATATATATTGGGCAAACAACAGCACACAGACGGTGACACAGAAAGAAAGAACAGATGATAGGTTAAGAGGGAATATAACTAACACTTATTAAAAACACACACAGGTCCCAGGATGCCTCTTTTTTTCCTCTGGCTGCCTCATCTCATTGCTGCTCAGCTCACATCTGCTGAATGTGGCCTGCAGGGCCTCGTCATTGCACGGTGAGATCAAGCTGGGCAGCCAAATTAGCTTTGAAGCCTCCGAGTAGTATGGGGCAGCGACCACACGGGCTGAGCGAGGTTAGTTAAACATCCATTTCCATGTACACTGAAGCACTGAGAGTCAGACTCCCTAAAATAAAGCCTCATCTTTATGTGTGATGACTCTGAGAAACTTATGAGGTTAGCTTTTGCAGGATGGAGTTTGTTTCCATTTGTGCTCTTTGGCAAAGCAGAGTATCGCTTCTATGATAAGGTCTGGGCCAAACTCGCAGGACCCAATTTGCAGTCTCAAAGGAGGACTGGATGTGGGCAGAACAACTGAACGAGATGCTCAGCTGGCTGCTTGTGAATGCTAACACGCAGATGTTCTGAGCTGAACAAAAACATTAAAATTCAGAGTGTCCAACACCGGGAATTAGTTCCTGTAGGCATCGGTTTTGTTCTGATCAAGGTCGGGTACAAAATGTGTGAAAGAGGAGATTAAAAATGTAAGCTGTAGAGGTATCAGAACAAGCATTTGTCTCATCATGGTACAGCATTCGGGCATCCTTTCTCAAGGAAGCTGTGATTGTCTCAGAGGCATTTTCAAAAGGTAATTACGCAGACTAATGAAAAAACTTTAATCCGAGTTTTCTGACCTGGGTTTCACCTGACATAATCGCTTTGTGTGCTCAGAGGTTGCTACATCTTTGCAGAGAAAAAGCGCAGGAGTGTAAAAATTGTTGGAAGGATTAAAATGAGGACACTGGTAGGCTTGGGGGTGATTACAGGACTCCAAGAAGTCAGATATTTAAAGAGTCACCATGCAAAACCTCAACATGTCCATTTCAAACTTCATTTTTGGTACAATAAAGGAGATAAAACACCGTATCAAGTCTGTTTTAGAGCTGCTGAAAGGTGCAGTTAGCTCTGACATGCACAGTTTGGCTATCTGCTCCCTTTCTTTTTCCGGCCAAAATGCTTAGATAAGCTAAAAAAGAAACTTCTGGAAATTCTGTAGCATCCTATTTGTTGAAATTAGTAATATTTGTGCTCACAAACCTGATGGCTGTGATGAGACCCTTGATGGAGTCGGACACAGTGCGAGAGTGCCCAGCCAGAACTGACCACATGGGCGGGTCTTTGGGGTTGATAACCAATGAGCGTGCAGTCTTGAGCAGGTAGGTGGAGCTGTCAAGCATGGAGCGGGCTGACTGGAGGATGGGCTCCTGCGCCGCAGATCCCTTCAGAAAAACAAACTAGTTTACTGATAATGTGAAAAATGTTTATATTTGAAATATCTGTGTTTATTTTCATTATTTAAAAATATATTTTATTGCTGGAATGTAAATGCTAATCCAAATAGCTTTACCTCATTGCTGATTTGAGCTGGGACGCTGGCAAACTCTGGGTTGGATGCAAATGTAGTCAGATTTTCCACAGCCTCAATTAGTGGAGCAGTGGCGACTCTGCATTTGTTTCTGTTCTCTTCTGAGAAATCACCGTCTAAAGCCTTGAAAGTGAGAGAGCCTGAATGTCAGTGCATGAACAAATCTGCTCAAACCAGAGTACACAGTAAGTTTTCTCACTAAGAGTAAAGAATATAAAAACATTAACAAAAGTTGATCTCTTTCAGGGAAAAATATAATTTAGTGAATTTAGAAATATTTCACAATTCCCTGAGCAGAGGATTTATTAACATCAGCCTAGAATAAACCAGAAAAGACATTACTGTCAAAACTGAATCCACACATCATTGCAATGAAACGCCAAGTAGGGTGCTGCTATTTTTTTATAGTTTGGCAAAGACACCCCACCTTGATGGTTTTGACCAAGTTGGCAGTGCTGTTGGCTACCTCCTTGGCAGACTGGACAAAGTGCCTCTTGGCGACAGGGTTGGTTGTCTTTGAGGAGGCCAGGCGACACGCGTTGCACAGAGCAGAGGTGTGCTTGGCAACTATAGTGGCTGCAGAGAGAACCTGTTGGAAATAAAAGAGTAAAATGTTAAATGAGAGACTGAGAGTTTATATCAAAGAGAAAGTCCAACAGTACACAAAAAATTATCCAGCTTTTGTCTCACTGGCATTTTTTTTTTTTTTTTTTGACCAAAATGTTTTTCTATTTTACTAGCATGCATCTCCCCTTAAACTTCTGCTGAGCTAAAAACAGACTTATTTAAATGCCCTGCAGAGGGCTATAATAGGCTGTGTGAATGCACAAAGAGAGCTGTTTAAGAAAATAAAGGCAATAATGGGGGGCAATATTAGACTTTCAGATTTGCTGTGAAAGCATCTAAGAACACAGTTGGACACTTCTGCATCAAGAACATAAATCAGCTGTATTTATGTTTACAGAGAAAGAGACATTTACACTTCCTTGCACAATTATACCATTTACTAATTGCACTTATTGCATATATTTTGTATTTTACTACTGCTTTATGCATTACTAGAAGTCTTTTTCTCTGTTAAATTGATCTTATTTATAACAAGTCCCCTGACACAGGACTACTGCTCTTCACTAGCCCTCTACTTTAACATTCATCTTTTACCAACTACTTTTGTGTTTGTTTGTTTTTTTGTACAAGAAACACCAAGAAAAATTCCTTTATGCTTGAATTTACTCGGCAATTTTTTGTTCTCGACTCATTATTTTCACAAAATAATACTGATCTTCCAGTACAGAGGTTTAAAAATCATTGACTTTTGAATTAAATTATCTTTATGCTTTTAACACAGCAGGGTGTGGTCAGCATGAATGAGGGAATTGGGGATATTTTGAACTTATGTCCTGTGCAGACTTATTTCCAGTTCACTTCTATGGATGAACTTTTATTGTATGCCGTCTGGACAGTATTTACTGTGATATTAAAGCATTGGTTATTGCAACCAGTTTTAATTATAATTAAAATTTTAATGGTATTACTAACCATGAGGAAAGTTTAACATATTTGTCATTAAGGCCAGTAACTCTTTCATCCCTACCTGGGAGGGACTACTGTCTGGATCCACTAAATTCTGACAAGCCATTTGGATTGCCTGGTTGGCCTTTGCGAACTGAATGGGATCCACCAACCCCTGATGCCCAGCCTGACTGTTCGGATCAGACACACCCACTAGGTAGGAGGCCTACAGGAAGAAAAAAGTATGTATCATCATCATCATTCTCCAGCATCACCCACCAATAGTAAAATAAACATCATCAACTGAATATCTCTTGTACTGTTACATTTGGTTTGCTGTGCTCTCTACCTGTCCTGCAGCTTCAGTGAGGCCACACAGGGCTTTAGAGGCTGATCCCACACAGTCTCCAAATGCCGGCACATCCCCTGTCTTGCAGTTCTGAGAAATACCAGCCATGGACTCTCCCAGGACCTGGACGAGGCAAAGGAGCAAGCCAGCAAGACAAAGAGAGGGGAAAAGCAAGAATGCTTAGGATACACCAACTGAGCTCTATGTGTGTACAAGAACACTCTGTTTGATCCTGAGGCTGTTTAAACTGAGAGTATACCTTGGAATTCTCCATCACGCTCTCAATGCAGTCGAAGTAGGAGAGGTCACTGACCGGCTCATTAGGATTGTCCAGCATTCCTCTGACAGCCTGAGGGGAGAGTGAACAGTAACAGTATTATTTCCAAGACTGTTCATTCTGACATTTTTTTCATATAATGATAGATGAGAGGATGTTCTAATACCTTTGTTATGTTTTTGGGGTACTACTCAAGAAATTACAGTTAACAAGCTCTGGTTTAAATACCAATGTTTTTAATCTTGTTAATACTGTCTGCTAATGAGTCCTGTTTGACCACTGAGGAAATCCAGCGTGCTGAAGCCATACTTCATTTTAAAACACAACCTCCCAACAAAAGACTGGTAAAATGCAACTTTTAATTCTTAAATCCAATGCTTTTATCTTTGATTTATTTTTCTTTCATATAAACTCGTCTGTGAGCTTTGTTCCCCATATTATCTTAACATTAGAAGTATAGCTGCAACACCTGCACTGCTCATTGACACCTCATCTTTCTTGAACCAACTTGCTGTCTTTTAAATACATCAAACCTGATGTAGCTTGTTCTTTAAAAGTTAAATAAAAATTACTTTATGAATTGTGATAAGGTTGTTTACCTCCAGCTCTCTCAGGGCGTTGTCACACTCTTTCTGGCCTGGAGCCTGCTGTGTGCACAGCGTGATCAGCTGGTTGATGCTGTCTGTCACTGCTCTGAAACACAGAAACACACAGAGGAGAAAATATTACACCCTGGTCCCTAAAGATGTATGCTGATAAGTGTTTGTGAAAATATCAGCTCTGACAAGTTTGAACAAATCCATTCAACGTTTTGGACATTAATATCAAAGTCTATGCAGGCACCCTTCAGTGTTTGTTTGTGGGTAAACTTAAGAATCAATTAGCAAATTATCTTTCAGTTAGTCCTTTAAAAATATGAAGTCAGTGGTTTTCTTACTTTGTAAGAAAGGAAGATTGGCAGCTGGTTTAAGCAAAAACAAAGATGAACTAACTTTTAGGTTTGTATTTTTCAAAATGCAAACACCTTTTCTTAAGACAGAATTACCTTCTTTTGGTGATGTTAATGTGAATGGGTACACAAAATTAAACCAGATGGAAAGTTATGTCAAAGCTAAGCCATACAGTGCACAAACATCAAACAAACATGTAGAAGAATAATTTAAGAGATAAATAATGACATAACTGTAAAAAGAGGCAAAAATAGGTGACCAGTTTCGCAAGTAGGTGAAAACTGGAAAAAGGGGCTAAATCTGTGGTAATAAGGGGGGTAACTTTGGTAAAAGGGTTAGAAGTTATAAGTGGCTGTAATGGGTTAAAAGTGGCAAAAACAGGTTTACAGCAGCAACATTTGATTAAAGGTGCAGTGTGTAATATTTAGCCTAGTAGCATTTAGTAAAACAAACAAACTTGGTTAAATGAAACATGATGTCTAAAGGTAGGTCTATCCTAATTAGTGTTTATCCACCTGAAAAAAATGTGTTTTTCTTTAATATTAACTCAGAATAAGACATCCATTCATACATGGGGAGGGTCCCCTCCATGGGCGCTGCCATCTTGAATTTTTGCATTTTGCATGTTTCTCTGGTGAAAACTGTGGCAACCAGTGGAATTAAAAAAAATATATATATCTGTTATTTGGTCACTTCCGTGGCGCCATGGAAACATGCAAAATGCAAAAATTCAAGATTGCGGCGCCCATGGAGGGGACCCTCCCCATGTATGAATAGATTGCTTATTCTGAGTTAATATAAAAAAACAAAAAAACAAAAAACAAAAAAAAACATTTTTTTCAGGTGGATAAACACTAATTAGCATAGACCTAGCTATAGACATCATGTTTCATTTAACCAAGTTTGTTTGTTTTACTAAATGCTACTAGGCTAAATATTACACACTGCACCTTTAAAAGATGCAAAAATGGACAAAGAGTTGCAACAATGAGTTAGAAATGGGAACAATGGGTTTAAAGGGGCAAAAATGGCGAAAAGAGACAAAAATGGCTTAAAAGTGAAAAAAAGGCTTAACAGTGTCAAAAATGGGTAAAGAAAGGTGAAAATGGGTCAAGATAAGTGAAAAGGGGGCAAAAAGGGTTAAAAGTAGGGCTGGAAAATTAATCACAAATTAGATTAAATCGCAATATGGCCTTCTGCAATTTCAAATCGCAGACAGTGCATTATTTCCTAAACCTGAAATTTGTCCAAATACCAGTTTGATTTAATATTTTTGCAGCAGACTTTTTTCTCTATACACTATGCAGAAATTCAAGTGACTTATCTTAGAATAGTTTACAAAAATCCTACTTTTCTTGTTCATGTAATTGATTTTCTTCACCAAATCTCAAATACATTTTTAAAAATTATCAACTCCTTCAGTACTGCAATTGGTATAAAATTTGCTATATAAACCATATATAAACTTCTCAAATCTTTCTATCCCTAGTTTAAATGATCTCATATTGTGCTAGTTATAGTATAAAATAATGTATTGCTTATGTTTGTTGAACAATACATTTGATGTGGAACCTAAAAATAATTGCATATTAAATCACAATCGCAATATTGAGGGGAAAAAAATACAATTAGATCATTTTCACAAATCGTTCAGCCCTTGTTACAAGGGACAAAAATTGATGAAAAGTGGAAAATTTATCTTTGATAACCAAAAATTGGTTATAAAAGGTAAAAATGGGCAACCAGAGGCATGAAATGGTCAAAAGGCAAAAATGGGTTTAAAAAGGCAAAATGGGTAACAAAGTGGCCTGAATAAATAATTTCAACATCAGAACCCAGTAATAGCTTGACAAACTTTTTAGCTCCAAAATGAATTGACTGTCAATAAATCACAACTGAGCAGGACTCATTCACTGGGTTTTTTCAGGGACCCAGCCAATTCTTTGTGCAGGCCTGCCAACCTCAAATCAGCAGCTACAGCCGTTAAAATTACTAAACAAAAACCTTGAGTCTGCTATTTGATGGATTTGTTCTTTTAAAACTCGTACAGAGGCATCAAGGTTATTTCATGGTCTGTTTTAAACGTCTTAAAAACCTCTCACAGTAGCTGGAACATACTTATGTAATATACTTAAACATAAAGCAAGTAATCGCTATTACTGGAATGCAGAAGGAATTCTGATAATAAGGTGGATACATGAGCTGATTCCACTTCTACAAATAAGGATATTTGTGTATGTGTGTTTAGTTGTAATACCTTGCAGCAGCAGCAAGCAGGTTCTTGGCATTTGCAGCTGCAGGGTCCACAGACAGACTCTTAGCTGCAAGCAGCAGCTTGCTTGAAGCCATGGAGATGTTCTTTAGGTTACCAATTACCTGCACCTGGTCATCCTTTTTCTAAAATGACACAAGACCAGAACATGGTCACATAAATCAACCTATGTAAACATCTTGTCTGGTCAACATAAAAGTTTTAGTGATTTAAATTCATCAAGAGTCTTTTTATTAAAGTTTGATGTTCTATGAAACTTTACAAAAGACCAACCTGTGTGTGTCCAGCCATCTCTATACCGGCATCCAGGAACTCATCAAAGTCTTGGCTGAATTTTCCAGAGGCATCAGCCAGCTGGCTGCTGGAGCCTCTGGAGGCATGGACCACCTCACCTGCTGACTGGTTCAAATCTGCTGCAGTTTGGTTCAGCTCACTTTGAGCTTCCTGGAAGGACTTAGATGCTGGAGGGATCTGAACAAGAAGGGAAGAGGTTATGACAACATTTGCAGTTGCAACAAAAAGTATGTGAACCCTTCTTCTTTCTTGAATTTCTGCATAAATTGGTCATAAAATGTGTTCTGATCTTCATCTCAGTCACAACAATAGACAAACACAGTCTGCTTAAACTAATACCGCACAAAAAATTCTATGTTTTCATGTTTTTATTGAACAAACCATGTAAACATTCACAGTGCAGGGTGGAAAAAGTACGTGAACCCCTAGGCTGATGACTGGTTGACCCTCCTTTGGCAGCAATAACTTCAACCAAACGTTTCCTGTAGTTGCAGATCAGACCTGCACAACAGTCAGGAGGAATTTTGGACCATTCCTCTTTACAAAACTGTTTCAGTTCAGCAATATTCTTGGGATGTCTGGTGTGAATCGCTCTCTTGAGATCATGCCACAGCATCTCAATCAGGTTGAGGTCAGGACTCTGGCTGGGCCACTCCAGAAGGCATATTTTCTTCTCTTGAAGCCATTCTGTTGTTGATTTACTTCTATGCTTTGGGTCGTTGTCCTGTTGCATCACCCACCCTCTGTTGAGCTTCAGTTGGCGGACAGGTGGTCTTAAGTTTTCCAGCAAAATGTCTTGATAAACTTGGGAATTCATTTTTCAATCAGTGACAGCAATCCCTCCAGGCCCTGAGGCAGCAAAGCAGCCTCAAACCATGATGGCCCCTCCACCATATTTCACAGTTGGGGTGAGGTTTTGATGTTGGTGTGCTGTGTCTTTTTTCTCCACACATAGCGTTGTGTGTTCCTTCCAAACAACTCAATTTTGGTTTCATCTGTCCACAGAATATTTTGCCAGTAGTGCTGTGGAACAGCCAGGTGCTCTTTTGCAAACTTTAAACATGCAGCAATGTTTTTTTGGGGGACAGCAGTGGCTTCCTCCGTGGTGTCCTCCCATGAACTCCATTCTTGTTTAATGTTTTACTTATTGTAGATCTGTCAACACAAATGTTAGCATGTGCCAGAGACTTCTGTAAGTCTTTAGCTGACACTCTAGGATTCTTCTTCACCTCACTGAGCATTCTGCACTGTGCTCTTGCAGTCATCTTTACAGGATGACCACGCCCAGGGAGAGTAGCAACAGTGCTGAACTTTCTCCATTTGTAGACAGTCTGTCTTACCCTGGACACATGAACATCAAGGCTTTCAGAGATACTTTTGTAACCCTTTCCACCTTCATGCAAGTCAACAATTCTTGATCAGAGGACTTCTGAGAGCTCTTTTGTGCCAGGCATGGTTCACATCAGGCAATGCTTCTTGAGAACAGTAAACTCAAAACTGGTGTGTGTTTTTTATAGGGCAGGGCAGCTTTAACCAACACATCCAATCTCATCACATCGATTGGACTCCAGGTTGGCTGACTCCTGGCTCCAATTAGCTCTTGGAGAAGTCATTAGCCTGGGGGTTCACGTACTTTTTCCACCCTGCACTGTGAATGTTTACATGTTTTGTTCAATAAAAACATGAAAACTTATCATTTTTTGTGCGGTATTAGTTTAAACAGACTGTGTTTGTCTACCGTTGTGACTTAGATGAAGATCAGAACACAATCTATGCAGAAATCCAAGAAATCCCAAAGGGTTCACATACTTTTTCTTGCAACTGTATCTGTAGTTAAAAAAGCAGGAGAGTAAGTGATTTAAAACCAAAAGGACTGGCAAAAGTCACTGGGGTAGTTCAGTGCTCTCTGTGGAGAAGTGTTCATTGTTTATAGACAAAGATGAGAAAAGTGTTAAAATTAGCTAAGGCCCTGTTGAATTGAGGAGTAATCATTTTAATCATTTAGTGAAATTGTAATAACATCTGAGCTTCACTAAACTAGCTTCAATAAAGCTGTGTATGATATTGTATCTGAACTCTGAAATCTTAACCCAAACTTTGTTCCAATTCAAAGTTCAAAACAGATGAACAGTTAAATGGGGAGAGAAAAGCTGTTTATAAACTCATCAGAATAATGCCTCAAACTTCTCCATCTTCCAGTCACTGCTTTTACATGCATTATCTCCTTCTGTAGTACATTTAAGTAAAGGCATAGACTGCTAACTTTAGCTGGCAGAACTCAAATGAGTCACACCAAACTCACAGTTTCAATCAGCAGCTTCTTGCTGGCCTCCCCGATGCTCTTGAGAGCCATATCCACATCCTTCTGTCCAGGCAGACAGTTGACGCAGTTATTGAGGGAGTGAGACACAGCCTTGGCCACCTGGAAAACACAGCAGGTTCATCACACGCCAAATTAAGAGTTAGAGCAGGCGGGCAAAACAAGAAATCTGCATTTTAAATGCTAATGTGGAGGAAAAAATAATTGATACCACCTTCTTTAATCTATAAACATCAAACTTTATGTCTACAGATCACAAACTGGGTTATGTCAATGAGGCCAAAACAGAAGCACATGACAACAAAAGAGGAACTCCTCAGTGAAGCAGTTAGTGAGAGACAAACAAGATAAAGCTTGTTCAACCAGTACACACCTCTAAACCTAATTTATGTTAGAAAGGATTTTCACAAGACAAAGTATTACATTTTTCAAATTCAACAAAAAGGGTTATGCTATAGTGGTTCTCTTCTTAAATGTGTGCAGTACCCTTACAGAAAAAAACATGTATCTATTTATTCTGTTGAGGACATATGAGGAGGACAAGACATAAATAATTAAAAGAAACAGCCTGTAAACATGCCACCATGTTTACTATGGGAGTCCCTTGCTATGGTTGACAGGTGTTCACTTTCATGTATTACTTATTAGCTGTAGAAATTTATCATCTTCATCATTAGAAAATATCCTGCAGAAATTTACGGAGCAAAGAGAGAAGTGTTCTTAGGCAGAGAAGCAGCTTTAAAATCCACGTTTAATTACCAGGAATAAACAGATGATGTTTAACACTGGTTAAATGTCACATTACTTTTACATTAAAATTGAGAGACTCGCTGCTTTTGGTGAAATGTTTAACATCATTAAACTTTCTGTTGGAAAAGACTATTGAGACCACCAACTTAAAAATGTGTTGGATATTTAAAACATAACAATAATAAAATATTCATAAAAACAAAAACACACGGTGCATGTTAAAACAAGCTCAGAGGAACTTAATTATGCATGATTGCACAAAAAAT
This sequence comes from Cheilinus undulatus, assembly GCF_018320785.1. Taxonomy (NCBI): domain Eukaryota; kingdom Metazoa; phylum Chordata; class Actinopteri; order Labriformes; family Labridae; genus Cheilinus; species Cheilinus undulatus. The sequence goes on along the minus strand of NC_054865.1, from coordinate 26,259,040 downwards.
TAAAGTCCCACAGACTTAGAGGATTTATGTGTTATTGATTTGCAATCTCTGGCTTTACATTTCATGGCATTAGTCTGAAACACAGATAATCTAAACCTTTAATCAGACATGCAGAATCGACCATCCTCCCAGCCCTGTACTGTCTCACCTGTGCAAGCCTCTGCTGGCTCTCGGCATCTCCAGGGGACACCAGCGCCTGCTTGGCTTCATGAATAAGCAGCGCTGAGCCCTCCATCACATCACGAGCTGAGTCCAGCATAGCAGCAGCTGCCTTGGGGTCTGTAGTGGAGGCAGCGACACCACGGGCTGCTTGGGCCAGAGTTTTCAAGGCCTGAGCTGTCTCCCTGGCTGCTATACCTAAACACAATGTCATTGAAAGAGACCAGATTTTCAGAGGCATAATGTAGGACTTGGTTCGACTGTGGTTAAGTCAGAAGAACTTCGGTCTTTCAGTGCAGAGTTGGGGGTTCAATCCTCAGCTCATAATGATGACCAATCTACATAGCAGCCTTCGCCATTAATGAGTGAATGTGAAGTGAATGGGTGTGTATGGGTAAGTGTGAGCTGTAGTGTAAACAGCTTGAGTGTATGACAACTAGAACACACCATTATATGGTAAAGACCTATAAAAAATTATATTCTACTAGAACAGCATTAGGATAATTTTTTACAAAGAAAATACTACCTCTGTCCTGACCATTTTTTGTGCATTTTATCTATTTATTTGTTTATTAATGCTGTGTAATTTTACTCCAAAACTGCTCAAGCTCTGTCAGGTTGGACAGGGATTGGGTGTGGACAGCCCTTTTTCAAGTCCAGCCACTAATTCTCTATGAAATTGAGGTCTCAGCCACTCCAGAACATTCACCTTGTATTCTTTAAACCATTTCTCTGCAGCTTTCGCTGTTTGTTTCAGGTCATCCCGAGCAGAAATTCTCTTGTAGACTGAATAATGTTGTCCTTCAGGATCTTTCTATATTTTACCACATCCATTTTGCCCTCTACCTTTACAAGCCTTAAGGAGCCGGCTGCCAAGAGGCATCCCCACTTCATGATGCTGCCCCTACCATGTTTTACAGTGGAGATGGTATGCTTTTGTGGTGATGTGTGGTATTTGTAACCCCCCAAACATATTGTTTTGTCTGATGGCCATAAAGCACCATTTAGGTCTCATCGGACCTAATAACTTTCATTCAGTTGACCGTGGAGTCTCCCACATGCCTTTTGGCCAATTCTGGTTGAGATTTAATGAGTTTTCTTCAACAGTGCCTATCTATTTGCCACTCGCCCATAAAGCTTTGATGTTAAAGAACCTGGACAATACTTGTATGCAGGGTCACCCCCACCTTAACTGCTGAAGCTTGTAACTCCTTCAGAGTAGTCATGTGTCTTCGTGACCTTGGTGTTCTTTTGTCTTCATAGTGTAATGGTAGCCAGGAATACTGATTAACCAGTGACTGGACCTTCCAGACAAAGGTGTCTTTACTACAATCACTTGAGACACATTCACTGCACTCAGGTGATCCCCATTTCACTAACTGTAAGACTACTAGCATCACAGGGGTGAATATTTATGCAATCACCTAATTTACATTACAAATTTTTATCTGACTGACATAACTTCGCAGAAATGTACTTGTACATGTTTTTGCTTATGGCAAATATTCATCTCTTCTCTTAACAAAGGGTGACTTTTAAGTCTGTAGCACTCTCATCATGACTGTGCCATTTGTTTGTGTGAAAGAAGGCTGGTTCACTCAAGGTAAGACAAATCTACCTTCAGGTTAAAATTTAATTTCCTATGTTTAAAAATGAAAAGATGCTTCAGAACAAAGAAATTTGATGCACAGAAGAGAAGAGAAAGATTGTCATTCAAAACACATTTCACAGCTGAAGGGATGACAAAAAATGGGCAAGGTTGGGGGAAAAAACATCAAATCTTACTTTGCCCTACTTCAACCCTAATACATCACAAAAAAGCATATAAAAGGCATAATGTGGGATCAGGGCACAGCATAAATTAGATTTTGATGTCCTATATTGGGATATTGGATTATTCAATCACATTACAGGTCATTCAATATCTTAAGGTCATGAGAGCAAAAGAAAAGGGCTTTGTGCTCAGTGTGTGCTGAATGATGAACACACTAAGCAAAGTGTTGTAGTGATTGACGATTTAGTCTATACAATCATAAAATTTAAGGTTTTTTCCTTTAAAACCAACATCAATGCTCATGGTGGCCATTAGGATGAAGTAATTCAAAGAGTGGAAGGTAAAAATCTGCCTTTGTTAAAGAAACAAAACACAATTTTAAGGAGTTACTTTGTCAGCCATCTACCTGTGTAATGTTCATTTCCTTGTGCAGCACACGTGAGCAGCTGAGCCATGGAGGATCCCACTGACTTCGAGGTGCTGCCCAGATCCTGAGCACATTTCTCCAACTAAAGCAAAGAGAAAGGGAAGGTTGAATAAACCAGCAGCAACATGTACTGATGCCAAAGAAACAATCATTTTACCCTCTTTCATGAAGGAGTCTATATCGTTTGGTTTTCTTGATGTGACTGGTATAATAAATCCTAAATCAATCATGCAGGGCTAAAATGGTATCTTACTGATTCTCCGGGTAGTGGTTTTAGCTGGGCGTTAACAGCGGCCAGTTTGGCATCTTGCAGCTCGCTTCTCAGAGTCTGGATGGCAGTGAGTGCAGAGTCGATCTCCATGGGGCCACAGGCTTCATGAGCCTGGAAAATACAGGTCTGCTGTAATTAAAGGGGTCATTTCATGTCTTGCACTTGAATCTAGTTGTACACTTGAAAAGTGTACTTGCATACTTGCAGAAACCCTGTGAAAATGTTCCACATTGAAGCTCATTATCTTTATTTCTGCCTTTACCACAAAGAAGATTCTACATGACCCAGAGAGCTTGGTGTCTCTTGAATAACATTGCATGTTTTTGCATGTACTTTGCATACAGAGCGCAGTGTCTTCCTAAATGTACAGCCACATATGTGATTTTGTGTCTGTGTGCACTACCTTCTGTGCAGACGTCCTCAGCTCAGCCAGGCAGGTGGCCAGGTTCTTGGCACACTGACCCAATTGCATGGCTGCAGCCTGATCAGTCACCGTGGGAACAGATGACTTGGCTGAGGTCACCATCTTACTACCCGGCTGAGAGGGAAAAAAAGAAAACTTTTTACTATGAAAAATGTTCAATAAACTCTGTAATTTCCCTTTAAGCTTTAAGGAATAGAAAATGTTACTCCGAGGAACAACAAGAAACAAAAGGTTAAATTATATGGTTGCATTTTTGGGGGGCCACACTCCTGTATCCGCTCTTAAAGAGCCACTGAGGCATTAAACGCATAATCCCATCACAGTACTACTTCTTTAACTGCCTGCCTCTACCAGAAAGAGGTTACAGGCCTATTTTCAAAGCATCCCCTCATGGCAGAAACCCTATTTATACTTTGTTCAGCCTGGTTTTCAATGTAGGACTGATCTTACTCCATTAGAGAGCAGAGAGATCAAGTGGTTACAGTCTTTCCTTCATTTTAGCCTTAGTCTGTGTGGGGATGTGTGTTTGCATGTGTGTACCGAACCTGTAGGAAGTTCTGGCTGGCAATAATCAGTGCTAGCTGTGCGCTGAGGTCCTCTGGTTTGGCCTGACTACCACGCACGCCCTGCACAAGTTGTGGGATGTGGTCTGCCACTGCCTGTAAATACAAAAGCACATGCAAACATAAGGCACAACACAGTCACAATAGACAATGGCACCACAATGCTTATTAGAAAGGTGCTCAATAGGGTCAAAATCACAAATAAATAACTAAAAAGTACAAAGACTCGATGATTAAGGGAAAATGTGAAAAATTCAAAATAAAAAGCACTCATCCTCACCTTACAGCTCTGCACCAGCTGCTGGTGAGCAGCAGTGTTCTTGTTGGAGGCGGCAGCATTTTGAGCAGCAGCGATGGTCTGCGTGGCCGCAGCCGCAGCTTGTTTGGCAGCATTCTGAGGAACATGAACATCTACACTTTGAAATGGTTATACATTAGCTCTGTGGCAGTCAGATGTATGCATCAGTTTCTCCTCAGTAGTTCATTTAAAACAAACTTTGCTTTGGAGTGTGAACATTTAAAGGATTTCAATGTGCAGGTAATGGATGTAATAATAAACTCCTAATACTTCTCTGAAAAGGGGTTGAGGTTCCTTGAACTTACAGATTTTCAGATCAAAAGAGACACAGAGAAATTTTTTATGAATGCAGGCTCCATGAGGTTTTTCAAGTTTAATTGAAATTCTTCTTTTGGTTTCTTCTAAACTGAAACCGAAAAGATCTTACAACACAAAAAGAATAGAAAACTGTTAAATCCTGCATTTATAAGCAAATATTTATGATGAGCCTAAAAGGTTAACACCCCTCTAAATAATCCTGTAATTAATTTAATGCTTTAACTTTACAGTTGTTTCAAGCAAAGTGTCAATTAACCAAAGGCAGATGAAGGGATTTTGATGCACTGGGAGATCAATAACCCTTTCGCCTATTTAGGGACCCATTTAAACAGTTCTAAACAAAGAATCTAAATAAATCAACAACATCTTAGCAGGGCTGACATCTTCCAGTTGGTTGGGGGATTAGCTGGTTGATTTGCTCTCATCCGACCAAGACCCAATGGGTTGGATAAGAATGTGCACCCGGGAAGGAGGTAGGGTCACAGAAGGAATAAGAAACTGTGAGAGTGCGCAGCTAAATGATTGTGAAAGATGAGAGAGACCGCAGACTGGAGAGGGAGAGGAGCATGCAACCCTGTGCAATCCAGGTAGGAAGATGGACACAAAGTCAGAAACATGGCAGTGTCCAATTGTTTCACATGGTTACACCCGAAATAACTTAGTACCTACACATCCTTAACTAAACATAAAGATGCAAGATGCAGATACAATGATGTTGAGATAACATTCATTTCTTTCTTTTTTTACTTGAATGACCAATCAACTGATCAGTGTGTGAGTGTAATTTTTAGTTGACCACATTTGTCTTTAAGCCCAGTTCAGATAAAAGATTTGCAACACAACGAGACGATTTTACAACATCACTGGTGATAGTCAAAGTAGTGTGAGCTGAACCATTGTAACTCAGATCAAGCTGCCAGATGCAGCTGCCTGTGATTCAGCCTGTCAAGTCCCACAGCTAGTTTTAGGACACTGCAAGCAGATAAATGGAAAATGGAAATATCAACCTCATTTTGAAAGGCTACACATGCCAATTTCCTAAGATAAAGTCATGCTTTTCATTGTGGAAATGATTATATCTATCTTTTCTCATCAACCATCCTGATAATCACTTGTCATCAACATCATAGTGTGGCAGTGAAATTTCATGGCACATACAAAAACATAAAAATGCTTTGCTAGATCATTCATGTTAAAGCAAGGATACCTGCTGAGAACAATTAATTTATTCTGGACAAATTTAGCATTTTGAATTTCCCATGTATTTTGAACTCTGAACTTGGCTTTAGACATTTACCATTCTGAAATTGACAACCAGCACTCACTGCTCCTTGGAATAAAGTGCTGGGGGTTGTTGGGTCAGAGGGTAAGACTGGGCTATTAAGTTTTCTGTTTTATGGATGTGGCTCTCTGGCTAGATCACCATGGTAACCTTGATTGCACATAACCTGGTCAGGATCAGGTAATATTTAGAATTATGATTTCAAATCCATTTCAAAGTGTTGTAATTTCTTAAAAGTTTAATTGCTCAAAATGTGCTTCCCAGGCATTATAGATGTTTATGGAAACTTTCAGAATTGTAGTCTTTGTAATGCCACAGAAAGAAGCCATGCAGTGAATGAAATATGTACAATATGAATCTAATGTAACCACTACATTCAGTTAGTGATCTAATCTTCCTCCTAGTCTTTTTTTCTGGCTTTTTCCAGTTTGTTTAATGGTAAAAACACATGTTTATTTCCAGGAAATCTTTGCCAAAGTAGAGGAACAATGATGTCAAAGAAAATTGAGGAACTAGAATTTCTATTATTGGTTCTAATACGCTGTAAAGTCTGTTTAACAAGGCTCGTTTTCCAACTGTAACACATAATTTAATTAGCTCATGATCACACATTTAATCATGTTTATCAATGTTACAATAACAGCATTAGTCTGTATGTAGTTGTTAATTACAAATAAAAGAGAAGCACCAACAGTTTTTTAAATGGCAAATAACTAAATACATTAATAAATATAAGAATTAACACATTTTGTTCTGTGCCCCTCTTTCTATTCAGCAGATGTGAATTCATTTTTAATGCCATAACTGTTATCTATTTTCGTTCTCATAGACGGTGAGCCCTGGAATTGACCTTTGTGATAATTGCGTATTTTATTATGAATATTTTCTCAACTGACCTCTAATCTGTTGATCAGCTTCTTCTTGATGGCGTTCTGAGCGGCAGCGTTGGTGGCCACACGCAGACCCTCCGCAGCCTCTCTCAGTCTCTGCTGCTGGTCTTCGTTCTCTGGGTACGCTGCTGCGCCCTGTGAGAACACAAACAGCAGCAAATAAATGACAGGTGAGCAGGATGAGATAACAGCTACTATAAAGGTAGGGAGACAAAAAAAAACTACCCTGAATAATGTGTGCACAATATTCCCTCACTTTTCACATGTTTTAAAACTACCCAACACGTCACAAAGACAGAGGATCAGCAGAGGCACAGCCTTCAGCACACACAAGTCTTCTTCCAATCAGGAAACACAGGCCTGAGAAAATGACGCGGACTTAATCACTGCACTCAGACTGAGCTGTAGCTCCACTTCATCCAAACAATCAGTTCTTTGTTAGCAGCTAAATGTTAATAAAAAAATGTTAATTTACATGAGCTAGCAGGTCTATTTATCCTCCCGTATCCAGCAGTGTGAGGTAACTGTTTACTGAGGAGGCTGATATCACTCAGCAGCTCTGTGTGTCAGAGACAAAGCTAAGCCTGCTGCCATTAGGTTAATTACTTGTGAACTTGGTAGCTTCACCTGCAGCTACACAGAGAGGTGGGTGTGCGTGCTACTGAAAATCCATGTCATTAAATTAATGTTTAACCCCACAGATGGACCTGGCGGTAATCACCAGGGACACAGATATCACTATGAACAGGGCACACAAATACAGTCATTTTGTGGCTTGGAAATGTGTTGTTCCCTCCTCAGGACCTTTTGAAAAACATTTGACACAACATTAATCACAGTAAAATGTTGTTAGTGACCAATCTCAAATGACTGTAGCTGAGTGGAGCAGCTGTCATCTGCCTGCTGGCAACTGCTGACAACATTTAAATTTAACAGCCAATTTGCATAATTATTAAAAAGTGCTGATTTCCAGAGGAAGTAACAAGATATCACATGCAAGAATTCATTATGTGAAGCTAGCCTTCAAGAAGTAAAGTCTGTCCAAGAGTGATGGAATACTTTTACAATGAGAGTCTGACTGAGGCAAATGATTACCTGACATGGCCTTTGAAAAATCAGCATAGAGACAGTCGGCTGTAAAACTAAATAAACCAGTTGTCAGGGAAACGGCTGGCTGAGGTCTCAGCCTCCTTCAACACAGATAAACATACAGCTGTGACGGCAAGAAGTCTGGCATCAAACTCCACTGTCCAACCAGCTGGAGGGCATCATTTAATTTCCGTGCTGGAAGTGGAGGGTTATTAATATCAGTGTGTGATTCTGCAGACAGATAATGAGGATGATGGAGAGAGAGATAGCACATGAATGGAAGTGTGGTAAAGCTAGCCCTGCCCTTCAGCAGAGTGGGAAGAAAGAAGGTCTAACTGTTAATCATGTTACGCTGTGAATATAAATGCTATATGAATCTTTGCAAAGAAAAGTCCTACTCTTTAACTTCATATGCACTTGACCATTCAGCCTGCAAACTGATGTCTTTTATTGCTATTGACAAGGACAAGGTCTATAACTCAACTCAAACACATTGCTATTAAACCAAAGGATTAAACCACACAGTGTGTAAATAAATCTACTGAACAGGATTAATTAAAACTCCACTATGTTTACACTGGATATCCAACATGATGCCAGCAAAGCAGCATCTCTTTTGTTTTCTTATCTTATCAAAAAGGTCATTTAAGAATGAAGAAATTACTGGTAATTAGCTATATATAAAGATCATAGATACAGATAGTCTGTCACATAAAAATTACTATGGATCCAAATTTACACTAACATAAAAAAGAAAACAAACCCAGAGTCTTTCAACACACACACTTCCTCATAAAAAAGACAATGTATTCACCTGTTTGTTGATTTCATAAATCATTCATAGTCAGAATATTTTGCCTTATTTGACAAAAAAAACAATACAAAAAACCTCAACTCATTTTCTCTGAGTTGCTTGGAGTGTTCTTTTGTCTTTGTGGTGTAATGGTAGCCCGGAATACTGGTTTCAGACGGGTGTCTTTATATTACAATCACTTGAGACGCATTCACTGACTCAGGTGATCCACATTTCACTGATTGTGAGACTACCTGCACCAATTGGCTGGACCTGTGTTGAATTATGTCAGTCACTTTAAAAGGGGTGAGTATTTATGCAATTACTTTTTTAACATTACAAAATTGTATAATTGGTACAACTTTGTAGAAATCTGTTTTCACTTTGATATTTAGAAGGGTTTTTTTGTAATTTTTTTTCAAAAAGCCAAATTACATTGACCATTATTGATTTATAAAATCAATAAAACGGGACAAACATTCACGGGGGTGAATACTTTTTTATAGGCTACTTATGTCTGATCTAAAGTAAAACTCAGCCTAGACTTAATTCAGAGGTAAATCTATGGATTAAAGTAGTTTTTAGTAAAACATCTTCCCATGTCCTTAAATTTTATTGAAGAAAGTTCTTAAAGGTCAGTTTTTATTAAATAAAATATACTTCTACAGACAGTGCCAAGCAGATCTATGCCTCCAACTTTCTTATTGCACACACACACAGTTCTATTGGAGCCTATTGAGTCTTCTTTTCCCTCTGCTGTCACTGAAAAGGTCATCGAGGATGTACAAGGGAATAAAATTCAGCCCTGTAGACTCTGATCTGGTTTAAAGAAATGTCATTTCTATGATTAAAAACTTTCCATGGCTTTATTTATTGCATAGCATAAAGCTTGTTTTCACTTATATAGCTCAGTAAATTTGCTTCTATTTGTTCCATATTAAGACATAAAGGAAACAGAATAAACATATAAAATCTGAGGCACTTCTTACCTTAGCTGCCTCCACCATCCTTGCTGTTGCATCAGCAAGCAATTTAGCAGCAGCCAGCAGCTTCTTGGAGTTGTCAACATCGACCTCGGCCTCCGCGTCTGACCGCATGGCATTCACCAGGTCTGAGGTGGCCTGAGCCAGCACCCGAGCCTGACGGACCATCTCCCCTAAGGGAACAGAAAGTGGGTTAGAGCGTGATAAGAAACAACAGAAAGGAGTAGAATCATAAAGGAGCATGCAAAGACAGTGTACCTGTTAAAACATAATTGCATAGCAGTTAACTTTTATGAAAAAAAATTCAGGTGGAAAGGTCAAACGATCTTGTGGATCTTGTGGATCTTGTGGAACAGATAAATATTTAAAACTGGATTGATTTTTAATTTGCTGGAATAGAAAGGAGGAATTTAATGTTGTTAAAATGACTAACAGTAAGATGAGTCATAGTGTTACTGTTTGAACTCATAAATGCCAGCCCTCTGTGGGAGAATAAAAGATAAAACACAGTCAAACAGCTCTCCTTAGCTCAGAAACTTCCTGCACACTTCAATTTGACAACATGATTAGATGTGCATAGCGTTCCAACACTTGTAAGTGACTTATGAAGAAACTGTTCTATGTAAATGTTCTCCCAGCACTGGTGTTTTTGATTACCTCTGAATGTGCTCCCTGTTTATCAGAATAACAAGCAAAGACAACAAGGGTTGTTGTCTACACTCAGACAAAAGCAGAGCTGGCGTAGTCCAAAGGCTGCTCTGCACTAAGCTTCCATAATTCATCTGAATGTTTCAGAATCTGCCAAAGCTTCACTACAGAGAGGATTCACTCAGAGTTTTTCCTTCACTTTTGTACCTGAATGCCAGGTTAGACTTCACCTGACATATTTGACACCAGTTCAAAGGCGGTCTTCTCAAACTGGCTCCATGTTTTCAGGCCTCGTCAAAGCAAAGGCAGACTGTTCTCGTGTATGGAGCCAATCAATATTGCTAAGCTGAGCTCTGTGCCGGGACATTTCTGTGCATCTTCTTCTGTCTGTCTCTCTCCGCTGTCAGACTTGTAAACATCACTGTCAGCATTTTCTGTTGCTTCACTAGTGCTGACAATGGTGCATTCAAACCAAACATCATGGCAGGGTCTGAGGAGTAGACAGGATGATGAGAGATGCACAAGATGTCTTCTCCAAAATTACAAACCATAGGGCTATAAAAATGGGTTTCTGATGCATAGGCTGGACAAGGATGGAGCAATTTTCACGTTTTATAACATGTTAGTAATCCAAAATATATGCCAATCCATTGAAAATTTTCCAAATGTCTGGAGCTATCCTCAAATTAATGTCAGATTTGAGCATCAGCCCAACATCATAATTGGTAGTCAGCTCACATCAGGTTTCCACACCAGCATAACTTCAGCATCCTATATCTGTGCAGTGTCAGGATGTGACATCAGTTCGATGTAGGGATCTGATAACAGCTAAACATCAAGTTTTCAAGTCAGACCACTGTCTTGATTTGATGTCGGCTCAAAGTCCTATTTTGACATCAGCCTAATATCCGGGTTTGATCAACTCAATGACAGTTTTTCAGCTCAGCCTAACCCAAACCCAGGATATGCTGAAACAATGCACATTAATACAAACTGTGCATCTGGACGTGCACCTTAGCTTGTAATCTTCTAAAAGTAATTCTGTCTGTGCTCACCTGCGTCTCCCATGGAACTGAAGATACTCTCAGTGACGGTCATGATTGTGTCTGTGGCCTGGTCGTAGCGCCCAATAGGCTCTCCCCTGGAGGTATACTGACGTACGTGCTGCAGGAGATCTCCCAGAGCCTGACTCACCACACTCGCTGCTGCACTCACCTTCAACACAGGAGACATGCATCATAAACTTTAGTGTTAATCTGCATTATTCCCTGCTTCTTATTCCATCAAGCTGGTTAAAGGCACACCAGACTCCTCTTCATTTCCTCTTAATCCAGGGGTTAGCACAAATGAAAAGCTTGAGAATTGTTGTAGCAGGAATTAGACATCTTATTTGCTGCTAATTAGTTTTTTTCTGGGTCAAACTTGTACTTTTTATCTTCAAGGCAAAGAAGTTAAGCGCACTGCTGGTCTACAAATAAATGAAGCTGACCTGCTTGAGGAGCTCGCCATCTTCTGTAGCTGAGAGGCAGGCCTGCACGCAGCTTTCCACCGAGCGATCCACCAGCTTCCCAGCCTCGATTAACTGCTCCTGACAAACTGGCGAACTGATAGTGGGACTCACCACCTACAAAATAAAGGTAAAAAATGGAGAGAAAACATGACAGTGGAGTAGGAATAAAGGGCATAAAGGCACACATCTTCAGAGGAGAAAACAAAGGTCATGTCTCTATTCAAAGGATAGTATAGGAACTCAAGGGAAAGTTAGTGGAAAATGACATGCAGGAAAGGAGCTGCAGGTCAGAACTGAACCCAGGTCACCTATTTTACACTATTGCTTCCATCCAGACCCAAATACCAGGCTACCATATTTGTTGTATTTTGACCTAATCTTATTTGTTTATGCAAGTATTTGAGATTTGAAGTGTGATGCAAAGCAGCCAATGCATGCCAATGCCAAATAATGGTACACTGGGAAGAGAGGAAAGAAAAAAGGGAAAAATTAAAAAAAAATAGGATACAGCAGATGTTTCTCATCATGTGGCCATGTGAGGAGGTGCAGATTTGTTTAGTAAATGTAACAATTCAGAGTGGGGGCCGGGAGGCTATTTAAGCTAATTAGAAGCGCGTGGGTTGTACAATTAAAGATGCGCAAATATAATGAGGGTACAGGGTATTAAACTGGGCCTTGGTGCATCTTGAAATATTCACTCTTCAAAAAAACTTGTATCTTGCTGCTGATAAAATGCAGATTATTCCTATGTTAAAGAAATATATTTGTGTTTGCCAAACTGCAATGGACACTTTGTAATGATGAACTACTAAACAATTGATGGGAGGTTTAAACACATTCTTTATATCAAATGACTTAAGAGGTGGCTTCCTAAGTTATATACTTGCATGTCTGAAAGTTTAATATTCAAATCCTAAACTGATGACATGAAAAAATGTCCTAAAATGTCCAACAAAAACATTCTTGTACCTTGGCACATGCCACCAGCTGGGAGGTGGACAGAGCACACTGGGTGGCAGCAGCAATGACCCGGTTCTGAAGCACGGTGTCCTCCGCGACCTGAGCCACATTCTTTGCCTTCAGCACCAACATGGCGGCAGCGTTGGCCACTGCTTTGGCCAGATTCATCAGGATGTCCTGCAACAAGAAAGACAAAAACAAGAAAAAAAAAAAAACGCACAAATGATCTCACCATCATCAAAACATTTTTTACATGAAGGAATATGCCATTATCCAATATAGCTTTATTTGATAAGAGTTTGGTTTTATTTGGGAGACTGGATGACTAAGAAAAACTGTAAATATAGGACATATTGCCCCACCATCACCACCACAGGAAACACTTGGCCATTTGCTTTTTTGAACATAAAAACTTAAAGCACAACCTCGGGATATGATCCCAACTGATGGGCTGTGTCCAATAGTCTCTTTAAGAAAAACACTTCTACCCACTGCACATCTGCTCAGGTTATCTTTCAGTATTCTATAAAACACCATAATACATTGAACTTCTGCATGCTGCTGAAAGGCAGGCTAAATTATTACACTAACAATCATGAATCGACTATCAATGAGCTACATGAAAAGAAAAAAAAGCTTCCATTTGCAGAAAAAATAGCATCTAGCTGAAAATAAAGAAGAGCTGTTTGAAATATTTCCCTATTTCCCTGGTTACAACATGTTTGTGATTAGTTTTCTGGTCTGATCCTTCTTTGACCCTTACACAAAGTGTGATGATGCTGATAAATGGCTTAAAGGGTTGCAGATTTACCTGGAATCTCTCATCTGTCTCGTTCTCTCCAATCTGGCGCAGGAGGTCTCCACTGGCCTGCCCGATGCTGCCTGCTGCTGTCAGCACCGTCTGTCTGGGCTGCAGACACACACACAAACACACACAGAAAACATTCAGGCTTTGAAGCTGCATTAAGACTTTGAGAGAGGAATACATCATGATGAGATGAATATGATATGTGACCCCTTTCTAACCTATACTGCTATCATCTAAAAATCAACATCAGTGCTATTTAAGTTTTGTATGCAGCTAACATACATAACAATGTCAAACAAGACCCACAGCAGTGATAAATAGTGGGTAAACTCTATTTATCAGCCTGCATCTCTTCATCCCACTGGCCTTGAGGTAACAGCTTACCTTTCATACATAATTCACAAGTTTATAGAGCTGAAGGTTATCCCAAAGCTAGATAGGCCTGTGCATTATGCAGATTAACAGCCATTAACTGTACAGAACATTAACTTCTGAATGATACTCCCATAACAAAGCTGCAACACTCCTAATAGACTTCAGCAAGAACATTGTGATCCAAGCAAACCTAGAAAAAAACATAAAGGCCAGTGAACAAAATTATCTTTGCAGGTTTTGTTTCCATAAAAGTGGAAATATCCTGCCATTCAGCTTAGCCTCAGTCTGAGCTCTTCTTTACTCAAACCCACCTGGACAATTCAGTTATCCAAGGCTGGCCAGCAGCACAGGATGATAATATAATTATAGGTGTATTAGTTTTGACGATGAGGAGAGACACTCTATTATTCACAAATCATTTATTAGCTCAGAATAGAGCTCCTGCATGGAAAATTTGATTAACTATTTTAGGTTATTATTCAAATATGAAAGAAAATCCCTGTGCAGAAGCTGGCACCAAAAAATAGTAAGATATTTGCTTGCTGCTTTGACTCAAATTCAAAACAAGGCTTCCCTTTTGCACATTATTCTCCATCCTTATCTGTTTAAAAAACAAACAAGTATCTCTTCCTTATCCATTTATGTTGGGCTCAAAGCATGACATTTTTGTCATTTTTAATTTTAATATCTTCACTTTATCTCCACTTGTAATCCTCTGGCTTTTTCTTCTGCACTGAACATCAACATCAAAAGCCATATAGATGACTGAATGGCTCAAATAAAGGGGGACTTTGAATATTTTCTGTAAATGCACTCTATGATTATAACAGGGTTTAAGGCTCACCTCCCCAGATGCAGGCTCCACAGCCTTCAGCAGATCAGACACAGCCCCTGCCAACGTCCTAGCAGCCCTCATCAGGTCATTGCCTCCACCAACATCGTCCTCCATCAGCGCAGCCAACAGCTTCACACCCTTTGACATTTCTGTCAGGTTGGAGGAGATGGTAGTGATAGCGCAGCCCACTGCAGTGTAGTCTGTGTCCGTTGGATCTCCTGAGTATGGGAACAGGACAGAGTAATAAATTATTAGAAATAATGAAAATAATAGCTTTGAAAGTGTAGTAACACATGGTAAATATGCAGGAAAGGACAAAAAATATTGTCTATCTAAATCAGAGATTAATAAATTTCAATAAAAACAGCAGGCTTTAATGGATCCAAATGGCACACAGCCTAAATTCACCAAACCACAGCAGGATATAAGGAAGCCATTAGATTTTATATAGGGTCTAAAGTAATGTTAATGAACAGCAGACTGCTGGAAAGATTCTGCTTTAAAATCCTTGATTGGCCAGATAATTTAACCCCTGCAGAAAATAGTACTATTAAAACCATTCTTGTAAAACTGTGGGCAAGTCTAACACTTTCTCTGGTATTATAGAGGGGTTCTTAAAGTGTGTGATGCGGCCTTGCTTGACAGTTATCTGTCCTTTTATATGAAGTAAAATTCACTTATTTGAAACTAAACCATTTCTGCTGAGTCATGGTTGTGCCACTAACCAGCTGTGAGGTTGACAACAGATGCTGTTCCCGCAGTGATGGCGTCCACCTGGGAATGGATCTCATGTTTTGACTCATCCATTTTGTTCTGGATCCACACCTTGGATGCCTGGGTCAGCACAGAGAGAATTCATCAACAGTCATCTTTGTGTGCATTAAATCCATCTTTAGACAAGATCATCACATGTATCACTTTTATATGAAGTCAGAGGAATTTTGATCCTGTTGGTTAAAGAAAACCATAATATTATTTTTCAATTAATATTTTAGCATTGTACAGTACCATATCTTGTCCCAGAGGTGGCAGGTTGTCCACTTCCCCGAGGTCAATCTGGGCTTTTTGCACAGCTTGCATGCTGGTGTTGATGGTTCCCATCAGAGCCTGTTGTGCTGAACTCTACAGGTGCAAGTAGGTAGACAGGTTAATTTCTTATGAGATTAGAGTAATTATTCAGAAAACTAACTCTAAACTAAAGCAGGCGTTCCTAAACTTTTTAATCCGTGACCCCCAAAATAAATGTACCAGAGACTGGGTACCGCCACTGTACCTGAGGGTGGATGAGGCATAGTTCACACAGCCATGCACATTCAAGAACGGTCATGTGTAAACTTACATCTTAAGGATTTTTTAAATACTGCTTTGATTTCTGCATAAATATTACTGAATGATTGTGTTTTATTTTACATTTAACTTTTTAATGCATATATCTTTCTAAAAATTGGTAAAATATACAATCCAGGGTCACGCAGACAGCCTAGTGGTTTAAGGTGCACACCATGTACACGTGCGGCCCAGGTTCAAATCTGGCCTGTGGCCGTTTGCTGCATGTCTCTCCACACTCTTGTCCCTGAGTCTATCCACGGTCCTCCTCTATCTAATAAAGGCATGAAAAGGCCCATCACAATGATGATAATTCTGCCCAACATAAACGAATGAGCAGTGTACAAACCATAAAACTTCATGTCATCCATAAATGAAAAATCCACACACATCATACTGAGAGCCTTTTTGCTCTACTTACCAGTGGGGGCATGTGTCCACGGTGCATCTGACCCATTGTAATCTGCTGCTGTGGAGGTGGCATGGTGCCCATGCTGAGCGATTCTGTGCCGATAGAGCCGGAGCGAATCACTCCTGGCAGCGCCACAGAGCCATGCTCTGCCCGACCTACACGGTTGAACTGCTGCTGCAGGATGGTGGACCTACAGGTACACAAAAAGGCAGCTAAATGACCATCTTTACATATCAACACCGGATGCTTTACACTTTTTTTTCTTTAAATAGCATGTAAAGCAGGAAAGAGAAAACCTGATAAGTTACATCTATAAAAATGATCGAGAGCATTGTTATTTCCCCCAAGGCACACCACATTCATAATCATGCAAAATAGGCTCTTTAAAGCATGTTACCATGTATGTGGTTGATGTTAAGTTGCAGTAATAACTTATGGTTGTACAAATTCCCACAGCACACCATCTGTGAAATGCTGCTCTAGACTGACATCATACAAGCTTAGGTCAAAACGTGTTTGGTTGTTAAAACCTGAAATTCCCTGGCATTTATTTAAAAGCTGCAGTGAAAAATCAAATGTTCGTAAGCAAACCTTCTAATTTGGTTAATATAAGCACTGTGGCCATTATTACCGAGGGGAATGTGGTGGGATATAAATTGAGGGGGAGGGGTGATTAATCATCATCCTCTCACCCACTCAAATACTGCTCTCACAGCTGTTAAAAACACTGTGCCAATCACACTGAAACTCTGTGAAAAGAATCAGAAAATGTAGAGAACAGACCAGAGCGGGTTAGTAAATATTAGTTTTAAGAAGAATTTCACCATTGGAAGAGACATTCATTTAAGGCCATAGCATGGAGACAGCTTTAACTTTTATAAAATATTAATAATTTCTGTAACAGCGCAAGTCTTTAAACCTTTTGTAATTTCAACTTGTAAATAACCAGGAGATTATCACCAGGCTATTAACCTACAAATGTAAAACATATTGACCACACTTTTTTCCAAATGGTCTTTAGCTCAAAATCTGACTTATAGTAATTTTTTTCACAAATATATTGCTTGAAATACTGCTGTACCATAGATATGATAGGTTTCAGAGGGATACATTTTGTAAACAACAAACTGAGTTAGGAAATTCAGTTCAAGCTAGCTCTACTGAAGCTAACAGTATCATTAAGCTAGGCCCCTAACTTAGCCTTAGCCTTAGCATGAGCTAAATGCCTCCTAACTGGTCTTACTGATCCATCGCAAAAATATTGTTTAGTGTATGCAATAACCCTTCATTTTAATACTTTTATCTGATATTGATGTGGCAGAATAAACCATGGCTCCATACCAAATTTAAACTAATCTTTAAAGTAGCTTTCTATCATACCTTGGCTTAAGTTAGCATGCAATTTGGCATTTTTCCTCCCTAAGTCCTTGAAGCTGAAGGCAATGTGCCAAAATCGTATTGTTTTTAGTACAAAATATTGACAGAAATTTGAACACAGAAGCTAAATAGCAGCGCGGTTATGCTAAATATAAAAGACCAATAAAAATGAGACTAAAGAGGGAGGAAAGTCAGTAAGATGGAGACTGAAATAGAGTGCATCTCTGTGTCCCGGCTGTGCTTTCAAGTGTGTTTATGGGAAAGATTTAACACCGAGCAGTGTTGTTGTGTTGATTTGTGACAATGGGACACAAACACAAAGCAGACCAACACTGCAGAGTCTTCCCAGTGTGTACTTGTGGAAGACAAAGCTTTGTTTAACTGCTCCTCAGATAAGGCCATCTAGAGTTTGGCTCGCTGCATGGTTGCAGTACTAAAGACTTTTTGCCGCTGGGGGAACGTACAAGCCCTGATAAAACAAAAGGGGGAAACTACACACAAAAAGCAGCAAATGCTCTCTCAGCTAAAAGGAGGAAAGCAATATCAATCAAGGCGAGCAGGAAGGAGGGCTTCAGTTATGCACTAAGAGTCTGCTGAGAATAAATGTGGTAATACACATCTAATCAGGAAATGTTCAGATAGACCCTTCGCTTGTCCAGGGCAGCCAAATTTCCTCACATAGTGATTATCTCTCAGGATAAAGTTCGGCTTAGGAGAAGTTTATGTGCTAAAATGAGGCTCCATTAGATGGATCCATAAGCTTCTGAAAGTAAGGAGGAAATTGGAAAAGAATGAAGTCTCATATTGTGTTCTGAAACAAATAAAGGCAATAATACAGTGTGCTGCTTTTTGTTCATGGCTAAACTACCGTCATACACTCCACAGTTTACTAGACTTTAACATAAAGCACTGGGATCACAAAAGAACTAAATGCATAGATTGGGTCATACTTGGAAAAAAAATGAAAATTTCTTAGTGGGGCTAATAATTTTGTCTTCATCTGTATCCCCAAAGGTAAATTCAGTTTGCTACAATGTTATGCTGTATACTGTTAGCCTGGTTCTGCCGGTATGGATTTAAACCTTACATACTTGTTTAAAATGAAGATATGCCTTTACTTTTTCCATGTTGTAAATCTTACTTACATTTGATGTTAATTTGTGTTTTTGCGCTATAATGTTTACATGACCTGGCACAAGAATTACCTTAAAGATAAAAAGAAATCCTATCTCAACTTATCTTCAGGTTACTTTCTTTGCACCCATAGGTATATTTGTTTTTGCTGCCAGCAAAGAAAAGAAATAAATTATGGCACAATAACAAAACAGATGTAACATTACATTGCAGTAAAGAAAACTATTCTTAACACTGCCATGAAAAAAAAAATCCTGAAAATTATAAAACAACAAAAATTAAGAACGTGTTCAAAGTTCCATTAATCAGGGTGTGTAAGAAAAGGAATTTGCTATAAACAAATAAAAACAATAAAAATATTTAGATAAATACACTCTTGAATAAAGCCAGGATAGAAACAGGTTGAAGACTTGAGAGTAAAACATGAAATCAGCCTTCTGAGTTCAGTGACAGCAGCAGAACAAACCTATTTTAAACCACTTTGGTCTGCACCTTGCAACTAAAAACCTCCATTCAAAGGGAAGAAGGAAAAAGTCGTCATTCAAATGGAGGGATTCATCATTTAAGACAAAAGTTTGCTATCCCCTCAAACTAGAATAGAGGGATGCTGGGAAAAGCTGCCCAATCTGACAACTACATCATTTCACTTTCTGGTTCAAGGGATTTTTATTTTTTAAAGTGTGGCAAAATCATGACAAGAGGAAAAGACAAGATTGATTCAATAAAAAGCATAAAAAACTATATCATTATCTCTAAAGTTGCTCATAGGCAGTTTCTGACTTTGCTATGAAGCCTGCTTGACAACAAAGTTTATAACTATGCTAGCATCTCCGCTGCTTTGGTTTGAATGCTAATGTTGGCAAGCTCTTCGTTAGCTAGCAGCTGACACTGCTAAAACCAAGATTTTTAGTACAATAACCATCTTTTGAGTTTAGCTTACAAGCATATTTACAGATGCTAAACAATGAAGTAACAAGTCGAATAAAATGGACATTTTTTAAGAAAAATTATTAGTAAAAACTAAGTAGTTTACATACTTTTTGGGTGAAACAGATTCCTCCAGCATGGTTGACTCCTCGTCTCCTTCTAGTCCAAAGCGGTCCTTGCTTTGTTTCTACAGGAAGAAGAGTAAATAATACACCAAACATTAGCTTCTGTAAGGAGAAGACAATTAATTTACAGAGGGTGCTCGAGGCCATTTCTTTTTTAGTATATTTTACACTTTCAGCCACATTAAAGAAGACCTGCACACATATTTAATCATTTAAGAGAAACTGACACATTTTATTTCTGGGCTTTGATTGAGGCCATTGAAGGTCAGCTACTGTGTTTAATCATATAGTTAACAAAGCTTAACTGGTGGCTCTGAGCATCATGATGAGAGTTTCGCATCAGCCCAGCTGTCCTGTGTTTGTGTTTATTGAATGTCGGTTGTACATTACAGCAGCCTGAGCTCATCAAGCATCAACACCACAGGAGGGTATCGATTCATTATGATTCATGCGCATCTCCAGAGATAAATGTTTCACCTTTTTCAGGATGATGTCGATGTATCCTGCTATGAGCTGAGAGATCTGTTCCCCTTCAGTGGTCTGAACCGAATAGTAGCTCTCCTGGTACTCCCCAAAGTCCTTCAAACACACACAAACACACACTTTATCATCTTAAACATGCATTTTATTCTGGATGGTGAGAAGAAACCTCTGCAGTGCTTGTGCTGTACACAGGCTGAGGATTTACTGTGAGGATTACTGTGAATCCATGGAGCCAGCTAGTTTCAGATGAATGCTGCACATTGTGCCCAGTGACATCAAAACTGCTGCAACATATGGAGAGTCAGATTAACCCCAGACTTGGAGGAAAGTCAGTGCAGGAAAAATATCTAGAGAAGGTTTTTCGTAAAAAGTAAGGAATATGATGATTGGTTTCTTGGACTGCACATCAAAGAGGTGGCAAGGTGAACCCATCTAACATTAAAATGTGACCTTTTTGATACACTAACAGTAACTTCAACCACTGACTTTATTTTAAAACTTAAAAGTGAAATACACATAGCCTGAAGCCCTGAGCACTCAGCTGAATTAACAGGAAGAAAGAGAAGGCTTGTTAATTTAATAGAGACAGTGCCTCTATCAGATCTACAAGATTAAATCCATGTTGTTCACTGACTCCGGCTGTTGACACAAAGGAGGAATATTGACAGAGAAGACAAAAGAGTGAGTTCAATAAGAGAAGTGCACAAAGGGAGTGAAAGGAGAGACAGACTGAGCACTACAGTGATTGTTTTATGGCCACTGCAGAGCATGTATTGTGTTCACTGGGAACCTGTCAGTTTTTATTTACTACTCTGGGTATAACAGTCAGTGTGGAAAGAATGAGTAAATGGGTAGAAAGAAAGCTAGAAGTTAGAAGAAAATTGTAAAAAGAGATCTAAAAAATGACGTCTAAATCAGTATTCAAGATCACATAAGAGTCTGTGCTGAAATCTCTGGGTGGGTGTAAAGTGAGTGTGTCTCACCAGCGTGAAGCTCTTGGGTGACGCCGCCCACCTCTTCACAGTGGTAAGTGGCCACTCCTGAACCACGTCTTTGGTCCTCTCATCCACTCTCATCACAGACTCTTTGGTGATCCCCAGTAGCCGCGGCACCAGCTTGTTCTTGCTCTTCATCTTTTCCTGCAAAAAATCAAATTTGTTCAATTTATTCAAACCTTGCAGAAAGACTACCGATGAGATCACAGCAAAAATAATGTGGACTCAAACTGGACTAAAATCAAAGGGACAGCAACAATCAAGTTCCCAGGGTGTGACTGTCAGTGAAATATATTTTAATTTTTTTTTTTTTTTCAGAAGAACTGGAAATTTTCATATTTATTGTTTAAGAAAAACAGATTAA
The DNA here is from genome assembly GCF_018320785.1 of Cheilinus undulatus. Taxonomy (NCBI): domain Eukaryota; kingdom Metazoa; phylum Chordata; class Actinopteri; order Labriformes; family Labridae; genus Cheilinus; species Cheilinus undulatus. Next base: position 26,237,490 of record NC_054865.1, on the reverse strand, counting down.
TTAACCTGAAGATGTCTGAGGCCAAGATTAGTATTTGCCAACACTGAACACGACATGTTTAGACGTACTATTTCATTTAACAGTCTTATCAGGATTGGACTATGGTGTTTGGATCTTCCCTTTTCAGTCATTTTGTTAGAAAATTACAAAGATCTGCTTTCTTTAATGGCTAAATTTGGATACCCAGTATGTACAGAAATAATTTTCAAAATTAACTTTTTGTTTGTTGGACTGAATCTTGGGCAGAAAGGTTGAAAAAAATCAGCGCTTTCCTTCAACATTTTGAAAAAAAAAAAATCTTTAAATTACTGCTTTTCAACACTGATAAAGGAAACACTCAAGGGCAATTTTGAAAGTTCATCATAAATAGACTTTTAATAAAAATATCAGAACAATTTTGTCAAAAATGTATCAGTTTTTCAAATTTTCTAAATTTTGTCAAAATTGTTTAGTAATTACATCAAAATATTTAAAAACTATGGCCAAAAATCTGTTGGAAATTTTGTTTACTTTTAATTATTTTTTTCAACTTTTTTCAGAGGTTTTTGAAAAGATTTGGTAGAAATTTTTTGGACTTTTGAACATTTCTCAAAACTTCCATTTACAATGCATTCAGAAAGTTTTCAGCCCCCACCCCCCCCCCACACTTAAAGATCTGGTACAGATGGCCAGGGAGTTAGATTGCCCCACAAACATAAGCTAGATTCCCTACACTGCACAATTCTGTCCTTTCCAAATAAAAGCATTCAACTGGGCAGAAATAGATTCAAAACACACTGTGTTTTAATTAAATGAATTCACTATTCTATAATTCTTATGTATCAGGGAGTCTTTATATACTTAACTTTTGTCAGCTATTATTTTAATGATGCTTTATTTTATCCTTAAAACACACAATTTATCCATCTCATGATAATAATCATGCATACTTTATCCAATATACTCTTTTTTCCTTTGGCAAACATCCTGCAATATTGCTCAAACAAGCTGAAGTTTTACTACGTGCATCAACAAAGCCATTCACATCTGCCTTTGGTACTCTAGGAGTGCTCCTCTGATACTGATAGCAGTGCATGGTGCCTCTTAATGTGGTGTAACAGTGTCTGCTGTTCTTCAGGACAGTTATTACCCACCAAAAAATCTACAAGAGCTCTCAGTTTTGCTGCTGACAACAGTGAAGTGCTGCCTTAGATCCATAATTTTGATGAAAGCTCTGGATGATCTGACATCAGTAAATAACATATCTGCTTTAATTGTCTGAATTACAGTGACTACACTGACTGAATAAAAACAGATGAACAAGTAAAAAAGTCAAACATCACTTTGCAGACAACTTTTACATTCTGACCTTATTCCCCTTGGGTATTCACATCTCTATTTTTATCTGTAAAATTCCTGAGCAATGAAATAAAAGAAAAAATCACTCAGTGAGGAAGAGGCTGACAAGCAACATGATTTTAATTCAAAGGCCTGGAAGCTTAAAATTGAGATTTTTCTGTCACATTGATCTGCCAAGATGAGTATTCCTCTGATTACCAAGTGGGAAAAAACTTCTCCCAGTTAGGAATTAAAGCGTTAAGTCTTAATCATGTCTTTATCTGCCTGTCACAAACTCTCAGCCTCTCCTTGTATTCACTGAGCCTTTAATGTTGTACTGCCCTTGCTGCATGCAAAGAAAAAAGTAGTCCTCAGTCTACAAGCAGATGGACGAGCTGTGATGGGCTGTGACGTGAGGGCAGGGAGGTGAGGTGTGTAAAAGTCCTGCAGGGCCTGTAAACTCTCAGGGGGCCACCAGAGGGTTACAGGTTAGGGACTATAAGCTGCATTTTTTCCAGCGATTATTTTTAAAGATGTTTCTGCTCCACTGGATTACACTCGAGGGTGGAGAGGGCGACAAAGGTGAGGAGATAAGATGTGAACCGATCGAGGAGAGAACACATCCAAGGCCAGGAGGTGGGGTGTGTGTTTTTTCACGCCTAAAAAGAACAAAAGGTGAGGTACAGCGTGAACTTGCAGGAATGCGAGAGCTTCTGCTAATGAAGATCAGACAAGGTGAGCTCCGATCTAATGGGAAGTTTTTGTTTTTTAAACCTCATCTCTGCCCTTATCCTCTGGTGTTGAAAGCTGCTGATGAAAAGCCAGGACCTGTCTGGCAGAGAGTCAGTAACAGCAGCACAAGTGACTTTTTCTGCTCAGAGCTATTACCCAAAAATGATGCCATTTTCTACAAGAGCTCGGCAATGAAGTCTGAAAAGGTGGCAAGTGGAAAGTGATTTATTGATGCAGAGAAGGATGTCTCCCATCATTTTATGCAGGATGTCCTCTTGGCAAGAAAGGATGTGGAATAAAAAAAAAAAAAAAAAAAGATTTATCCGTCACTCTTGTCATAGCAGTTACAATTGAAGAGCAGCAGTAAATTGGTCCTTTTCAGCAGACATCTGCTGGCAGTTGGACTTATTTGGGGGAGTTAGTGTCCCTGGTTTTGCTTGTGTGATGTCTCCCAGTCTCCCTCATTCACTCCACTTCCTCCCACACTCACTGAAATAATCTTTAGAGCCACACTCCACTGCACAGACACATTTGGTTTCCTTCCAGGAACAAACTGAACGCCCTGCAGAGGTGGTGCTGCAGCAGTGAGTGTGTGTGTCAGGGAATCAGCAACAGAGAGAGACGAATGTGGGGGAACGTATGGCATGCAAATACCTGAAGGTTTCTTACTTTAAAAAGTGTTAGGGTGAGAAAGTTGCATCATGAATGAAAGATTTAGTCCGTCAGAACAGCTTCTTCTAAGGTGGCAATATTATTCTTTTAACACATTCACATTTAAAGTCAGGATGTATATTATCAGCACAATATTGGTACCAGCAGATATTAACATTTCTGCCTTTCATTCCAGCCAAAATATCTGCCGTATTTGTGAACTGAATGTACAAATAAGTTCTGCAAAGCAAGAGTCAGTAAACCAACCTCAGCTGAAGTCTTTCTTTTTCCCCCTAATTCCTTAAATTTTAAAATGTGCTCTAAGGACCGAAGTTTTGGTCTGAACTACTGCTACTGAAATATTTTACACTTGAGAACAATGTGTTTTTGTGTTATTTCAAGCACTTCCACAGAATTCTCTCAGGGAACCACCCTGCAAATTTAATTAAGATAATTAATTGTAAAGCAATAGCTGAATAAACAAGGATCACATCGTTGTTTAGTGCTCCACAGAGCTCACTGACTGTCAGCAGGTTTTTACAGCACTGTTTGTACTTTTCAATAAGGTAGGTGAAGCTTGATTCGACTCTTACTGTGGAAAATACATTTTCCATATAATGTGCATGTATGTTATTGAACGAATAAAGTTGCCTTGAATTGCTGATTATATAAATTTGAAAAAAAAGATCATTTATTGCAGATTCAAATGTTGTTGGACTTTATTTTGTCTGTTCTTTAAAAAAAACAATGTCAAAAAGAGAGTTAAGAAGTACTGGAGAGGCACAACCAGGACTCTTCCAAGAGCTGGCCACCTGTGCAAACTGAGCAATTCAGGGGAAAAGGGCCTAAGTAAGAGGTGACCTAGAGCCTGATGATTACACTACTGAGCTCCAGAGATCGTGTGGAGAGGGGACAAAGTTCCAGAAGGCCAAACATTACTGAGGCACTCCACTGAACTGGGCTTTACAGCAGAGTGTCTAGACCGAAGCGTCGCCTCGGTGTAAAACACATGACAGCCCACTTGGAGTTTGCAAAAAAGCTCCTGAAGGACTCTCAGACTGTTAAAAAATAAGATTCCCTATTCTGATGAAACCAGGACTGAACTGCTTGACCTTAATCTTGAATGTAATATCAGGAAGAAACAAGGCACTGCTTATGAGCTGCCCAATACCATCTCCAGTGAAGCATGGTGGTGGCAGCATCATACTGTGGGGGTGTTTTTTAGCAGCAGGGTTGAGGGAATGGAGTAAAGTACAGAGATATCCTCACTGTAAACCTTTTATTGCTGCTAAAGGTGCTTCAACTGATTACAGAGTAAAGGGTCTGAATAGTATTTTTGATATTTCATTTTTTATTTTTCATAAATTAAAAAAAAACCTAAAATTCTGGTTTCACTTTTTCACTGAGCGTGGATTAATGAGAGAAAAACACATTTCAATGAGTATAGATAGCATCAGGCTGCAAGGCAACAAAACCGAAGGTGGTTTGAGTACTTTCTGAGTGTACTGTATATTGGTAACGGCTACAATGAGTTTTTGAAATGTTTGCATTTTGAGTATCTGCAAATACCACACATCATGATTTGTTTGTTTGTTTTGAGTGAAATGATAGCCAGCTCTGCTCCTTTATGAAGAAACTAGTCAGATTACCTGCACTGAAGCTGGGTTATGTGTTGCTGCAAATGCAGTCATTTGAGCAATGTTATTTGGCTAATTTGAAAAAAGTTTACCGAAATTTCTGGTGAACTGGGACAGTAATAAAAAAAGACTGGAAAAGTTGAAAACAGCTAAACCCTGGTGGGTCATTTTACATCTAATAAGGTTTATTGGCAGCAGGTTAGTCTCATGACTCAGGGTGAAAGAGCATCCCAGAGAGAGGCTGAGCCCATCCAAGGTAAGGGTAGGTAGGGGTTCACCTCTCTATTGAATTTGGAAGTGTAGTATTCGTTAAAAAAATAACTCTGTCAAATTGTACATGTTTAAAAACTTGATATCTTAAAGTCAGTGAAATATAAGGACTTATATCTGAAAAGACTGAGGCTTTTGTTGCCCTCTTAATAATTTACTAGCTTTAGTCAAGTTCCTACTGTCCCTTTTTGAGCAGGGTATTTTTTTCTCTTTATGTATGTGACATAAGAAGCTTTGAAGGTTCAGGTTGACTCAGACAATTTCCCCTCCTGCTGTGAGCTGCCTCCAAACTCTTCATCCAGTTAACACCGAGCCCAGAGAACAGATTTCACACTCTGGAGATAAAAGGCTCCAACAACTCTTCAACTAATTCCAAAATCGGCTTCACTTCAGGCTGGATTATTTCACTTTCTGAGGAAAGATGATCTTTTTTTATTGAATAAAACGGTTCAGGGGTATTTCATTTAAATGCTCACAAAATAAGATTTACAACTTACCTTGACCAAGAAGAAGGAGACGCCGTAGGTCCTCAGAGAGCGAGCCAGTTTGACGTATTTCACTTTTGCTTCTATCTCGGTCATTTCCCCACAGTTTTTGTGTTCCTGCGGGTTTGATTAGACATGCTGTCAGTATCTGAATATTTGTGGCAAAACTGTGAAATAAATGTAGAGTGAAACAACAAATATGTATGTGCTGAGAAAAGACTGTGTTAACCACACCTGGAATATTTTCTTCTCAGATCCTCTCTGCTTTATGTATTCCTTTGGTAGAAACTCCTTTAAACTAAAAAGGAAAAGAAAAAAAATCATTCAATTCAATTCACTTTTCACTGTATGACTTTTGCACCTCTGTCATTTTGAAAAGACTCTATTTCCTATAAACACCTCATAAAATCCATATGATCAGTACAAATGACCAGTCCCCTGACTTTTTTAATCCCACTTGTATTTTACCAGGAAAATTCTCAGTAAGGTCAAAAATATCTTTTAAAAGAGAGTCATGGTCAAAGAACTATCACTGAAAGAATTTCATGTAGAAGAAGAGAAAAATCAGACTATTACAAGCAGAAATTACACTGAATATGCAATTTACTGAAGTCCGGCCAAAATCTCATAGCTAAATTTATCATGATTTATTTTTTTTTTCATAAATCAGTGCTGTTGGTCACCCTCTACATTCATCTATGGGTTTTTACAAATTTTAAAGCAACTCTAAGTGTCAAAAAGATACTGATTATGACCATTCAGTGTTCAACTATTTGAAAAATACAGCATTTTTTTCAGTCCCTGGAAAGTGGTGATTTTGGAGACAGAAGGTTTTGGCCCAATGTTCTTGTAAAGTCATCTTTAATCCTGTTTACAAATCCTTACTCTAAAAATCCAGGTTTGTGTTTGTGCTCGATGTGCGGACCAAACTGGATCTGAGCCTGAATGCCTCCGAACTCACAGGCTTTATCAAATGATACAGGGTGAGAGCCGTTTAGGATGTCATCCCGAGCCTGGAAGACAAACAAAGTACCTTATTAGAGCTCCTGTGAGGAGGTTTTAGCTGCTTATGACACAGACTGAAACAAATGCTGGTGCCTCTTCATCTCTATGTGATGGGAGGTTGGTTTTAAATGACCCAATTAACATCACACCGCAGAAATAGACTATTTAAAATTAATTTAATAGAAAAGATTCTGGATGAATGACTGTAAAAACACAAAAGAACGATTTACCTACAAGGAGATTTAAATAATCCAAGAGATAAGGGGATCTAGTTTGGCCACAGGGGGCACCAAAATCAACACAAACCTAAAGACCAGCTTAGGCTGGACACACATTACAGGGTTTTGAGCCATTTTGAGGCTAGGTTTGCCTCCTTCCACAATCATGGGGGTCTATCCAGAGTGGAGGTTCATCACAATAAACTATTTCTCTAAATAATCCTCAAGTGTGTGATGTGCTGATATTTTTAAATATCAAATGCATCTGATATTTACGTGTCTAGGTTGTAATGCCTCAGACAAAAAACTCAAAACAACCACTGAGAGCAGGCAGACTGGGTAATGTCACCAGCCAGATGTTACATTCATCCCAGCCAGGATTTCATCCTGATTCTTTTCCTTGATTCTTTTATTTTTGCTGCAACTGTATCACATGTCAGGACAGCCTGTGGTGAAGGAACAGCCAGCCATGGATATCAATAGTCATCTATGTTTATTTTTATTCTCAAGTTATTTTTGACCGTGCAAGATTCTTTGAAATCCCGTGTTGGGAATCTTCATTCTGAGGTTATAGGCAGGTCGGCAGGTGTGTGATCTCTAGTGGTCTGACAGTCTGGCTGAGTCGTCTAGTATGTGTGTTTAGAGGATCATAAGATGCCACATTTCTTGAAACTGTCCTCATGTCTATGGTCTTCCATGTTTTTAAAACTAAGATTTGAAATTCTTCTGGAGTGTGGCCAGCCTTAGGAGCATTCACTGATTTAAATAAGGGGAACTTTTGTGCACTAGTTGGCATTTCAGTGGCTACTTGTCACCTCTGGGTAATTGTGAAGAAATGTTTTCAGCTACATCCCCTGTGGCAGTAGACATGTTAATAATCAGACCTGGACATAAAGCAGGTTGAGTTGGACCGGGTCTCTGGAGTCCACGTTCTGGTCGGAGTAGAAAAACTTGCGTCTGAGAAGAAGTGTCTCATTCTCGTCCACCCCCTGCTCTCTGAATGTCCTGCTGTGATCCAACCAGTTTACTGACAGGATAAAACAAAGGTAGCAGGTTAGAGAAATCCTGTCCATGAACATGCACTGATCAAGATAGATGGATACTGGTTACAGGATATTTTTTTTACAACCATACATTTTTTTTGGTTACAGAGAAGAGGTGCCTTAAAAATAACAAAATAAAAACTTTTTTTGGAGTATAGATGTTGCTTATCAGTGTGGTAAAATGCACTACTTTAGACCCTTTTCACGACTAGTAATTCAAACTAAATGGCATGGTTGTAAAGATAGAGAGGGAAATAGTGTAAGTAGAAGTGAAAAGGTGTGCGTGCATTGTAACTCACAATCGTCATCTGTGTGTAATTTTGCTTTAAGTTTCTCCATCTTTCTCTCGTCTCGCAGCAGTGTCCTGTCTTTCTTCAGTGTTCCCATCCCATCGTCCTTCTTCTCCTCCACCACCTCCAGGATCAGAGAGTACTCCTCATAGTTTGTGATGCCTGGAATCATAGGAATTAATTAATGATAATTATCTTGTTAAATTCTGCTAATATATTACAGTTGGAGAGAGATCTCATGCTTGCTTTATGGACCACAGAGATTGGAAATCTGTTTAATTTAAAAGCTTTATTTTTAAAATATCTTACTAAAGGTCAGTAGCCAAGTAGCTATGTCTACAAGCTGTACAGAAGCTGTTGTCTTTGAAGTGAGCATCCTAGGTCCATATCCAGCTTGTGTCACCTTTCCTTCATGTCATGCCCCACTCTCTCTCTCCCTACTTTCCAACTCTATTGACTGTCCTTTCTCTTACAAAAGAGAGAAAAAGCCCAAAAATAAATCTTTAAAAAGTTAAGGGCAAGTCACAGTTAAAAACGACTACACGTTGCACAGCACTGACAAAAAAAACAAAGGTAAAATAAAGCTCTCTACCTATTCTGCTGCATATAGTCACAAGCAGCTCGCCCACTGTTTTGGAGTCATCCACCATGATGGTTTTAACAGCACCATCCAACATTTTGATCCTCTGAGGCCTCTGCTTCTTCTTGTATTCAAGGATGTCCTGCAAAAAGACAAAAGGAAGAGAGATCAGGAAACAAAAACACAAAAAGAGGGAAGAGGAATGCAGGAAAGAAACTGAATGTATGAGATAAATGGTGGAGGGACGGGGGGCTGAGAGTACCTGCTGTGAAAATGATCAAATGCATCCAGGTTTGTGTGAAGAGAGAAGAGAATATAAACCAGAAAACCTTATTTAACGGCTGCCTATCACAAGCCGCTGCACCCTTCCAATCACAACAATGAGCAGAGATTTGGTTCAGAATAATTGGTCACAGTCATGCCTTCTACCTGGGTCGCCTTTGGTGGATTTGAGGAGGAGAAACCATTTGGAGCTGCAGATCTACAGAGAAAGGGCACTACACAGAAAAGCATGTGGGTTCAGGGGATCAGAGACGGGTAAAGGATCTACAGCTGGGAGGAGGTTTCTTTTTAAAGTCATGTTTGAGAGTCTTATTCAATGTTTTTATATATTTTTAATTCTATTTCACAGGTTTTCAGCCCCTGTGTAAGCATTAATCTTATCAAATTTGCCTTTGAATTTAATCATTTCATTTTTAAAGCATTTTTCAGTGATCTATATAAAACCATAGCAAATTATATGCACATATACAATATGCAAATTTGGTCAGAATTTGGCCATTACAACATCTAAAGTCAAACAGTGGGTTTGGCCTGAGTATGTTATGTAATGTAAATTTGGTTTCCTTGCCTCAACACCCCAACACCAGCCCTCTGTTCTCTTTCCTATGGAGCTTACGCCACAGACATGGGGAAAACGATAGGGCTAGGAAGGTATCGACTTTACTGCATGTGTAAATACAAAGCAACAAAAGGTGACTCTACCAGTTTTCCTGACAAAGTGTTAAACCTGGAGCCCATAATTGAATCAAAAAAGTTCTCTTGTATTTTAAATGGTGATGTCCAGACCGCCTGGAAACAAAGCCCTGTGCAGGTGTGGATCCTGCCCAGACAGAGGGCTGAGAAGCATACCTTGGGGAGGGGGCATTGCTCAAGGATAAAGGTGCTAGTCTCCCAATGCTGGGGGTCTCTTTCTGTCTCTGACTCTGCTCTCTAGCACTTCTCCCTCTCCTTCTCCCTCTCCCTCTCCCTCCCCCTTTCTCCCTCTCTCTCTCTCTCTGTCTTTTGATGTTTACTGACTGCTGTACGTGTTGATTGACCTTGCAAGAATAAACCTTTATGTCGGCCGGCAGACTGTCTAATATTTCTTTTGTTCACCAGCAACAGAGAAAAATTGTAACAACAGTTAGTGTGTTTGGGTGTGTGTTAGGTGAAAAATGATGATACATATTTACCCCATTGCGGAGCATGTAGTAGTCCAGTGTCCTTCCAGACTCCAGCCAGATCCCTTTCCTGGGGTCTTCATCAGACAGGAAAAGTCCGTAGTCTGAGGCTGCAGCAGTGAGGAGAAACATCAGCAGTTATTCTTTATATGCAAGGATCATCAGAGTACGCAACAACCAGTCAGACAGATACAAACACACAGCAGACATTGTTTTTCAAGAAGACACATTTTTCATGTAATTTCAGTATTATTTTTTAAAAGAGAGATTATAAATAAAAGTAGACAGAAAAGTTAAACCAAAAGTGCATTTGAGAGCCAGGGCTCTCCTTCTCTCTGGCTGTGGCTTAGAATTCGACAGAGCAAAATCAAGGCCTGCCAGCATTTCCTTATCCCTGACGCCACTGAAAAGCTTAATTTGCTAGCCAACTTTGCTGTGCTCTAACTGGCATTTTTAAGTGCATCTTTACACTAACATTTTTACATTTTATGCACTAGATATTTATTCATCCTTTATTCCGCTCTTATTTATCTTACGTTGATCAACCTTTACTAGTTTTTAATTTTTGCCAGTGCACAACACTGTATCCCTCTTAAACCTGCCCTGTTTTTGAACTGATCCAGCCTCTGGCTCAATGTGGTTGGAGCGTCTTTGTTTGTGTATCACTGGAGCTATGAAGTTCTGTCTATGTTTTTATATTTTTGATGTTATGTGTATATTTGTTGAGTCTTCATGCCTGCTGCATGTCTAATTTCTTTCAGGATAATGATGAAGTTGAAATTAAGCTGGACAAAGCAGTCAAAAAAGCATTATACAAATACTGAACACAAAGGACATTTATCCAAGTTTACTGTTTGAAACAGGACAAGATTTGCTTTCTTAAGCTGTGGAAATCCCATGGTAAATGATTAATTCACAATAGTATGTGAGACCCTTACCCTATAAAAGTGTTTAAGGATTTGTTTGCCCTAAGATTCAGCTTTGACAATTTAAAGATTTAAGATAATATGTTATTGATCCCAAAAAGGGAAATTCTGGCTTTGCCGCAACACAACAAAAGAGAAAAAGGTGGTGAAAAACAAGAGAATTTGAAAAAGAATACAAAACTTTAATGAAACTGAATTAAAAGGTATATCCAATTAACATTCTATGCAGTCAATGGCAATTTAAGAGGCACATGTTTGCATAAAGTAACATGGTATACTCACTAGCAGTCAGTTATGTATGTAGAGTTGGCATGACATGAACATGAACATGGGATAGTGCAAAACCAGTCCATTAGGAATAAGATTTATATGTGCATTAAGACAGGCCGAAGATACAGTGCCTGTAAAATAATCACCCCTTCAATTTTTTGACCATTTTATTAATTACATAAATCAATCATAAATCAATCATGGTCATTATCATTTGGCTTTTTTGACCCAAAAAATACAAAATAACCTCTGTAATGTAGAAGTTAAAACAGATTTCTATAAAGTATGTCAATAAATAAAACAAGTTATGTAAAGTAGGGGGGTTGGGGTCAGGCTTGAACGGTCCTTTCAAGTCTAGCCACAAAGTCTCTGTTGGACTGAGGTCTGGGCTTTGACTCAGCCACTACAGAACATTCACCTTGCTGTCTTTAAACCATTTTTCTGTAGCTTTCGCTATATACTATGGGTTATGGTCTTGCTGGAAAATAAATCTTCTCCCAAGCTGTAGTTCTCTTGCAGACCAAATAAGACTGTCCTACAGAATTTTCCTATATGTTGCCACATTTATTTTACCCTTCGCCTTTACAAGCCTTCCAGGGCCAGCTGCTGAGAAGCATCCCCACTGCATGATGCTGCCACCACCGCGCTTTACAGTGGGGATGGTGTGTTTGGTGTCCGCTAAACATAGCGTCTTGTCTGATGGCAAAAAAAAGCACCATTCTGGTCTCATCAGACCAAATAACTTTCTTCCACTTGACCATGGAGTCTCCTACATGCCTTTTGGTGAATTCTAGTCCAGTTTGATATGAGTTTTCTTCAACTGTGGCTTTCTCTTTGCCACTCTCCCATAAAGCTTTGACTGGTGAAGAACCCGGCCAACAGTTGTTGTATGCAGAGTCTCTCCCATCTCAGCTGCTGAAGCTTGTAACTCCTTCAGAGTAGTCATAGGTGTCTTGGTGGCTCAGGTGATCCTATTTCACTTAGTGTGAGACTACTAGCACCAACTGGCTGGACCTCTGTTGAATTAGGTCAGTCTCTTTAAAGAGGGTGATTATTTATGTAGTCATTTATTTTACCTGACATATGTTTGTTAAATGGCACTACTTTGGAGAAATCTATTTTCACTTTTTTTTTTTGGTCAACGTTGATTTATAGAAATAGTGAAAGGATCATCCGATGAGTTAAATATTTTTATAGGCACTGTATGTAGATAAGTAGATATTAAGCATTTGATTACTTAAATGTTGAACCAATCATCAAATGCCCTGAAATGTTAAGTGTAGAATTTCTATTGCTTAAAAGAGATAAATAAGGTAAAACATATAGCACAGGGGTTGAATTTCTTAATCTATATTGTATGTGTTGTACTGAATTAATCAATACAATCACAGTGCACATGCTCTGATTCCTCCTGCTAGTTCCTTGTCACAGCTTACACCTTATCGACTGTCCTTCCTTCGGGATTCTCCCTCATCATTCTCACCCTGTCCGGTCTGAGCCTCAGGGACCCTCTCTCTGATTATCCTGCAGGCATCGTAGACAGCCGTGGAGGGCTCAAACTGCATCGTCTTCACAACATTGCACTGCCGAACGCAGATTTTCAGCGACAACACCACCATCTTTGCGGGCGGTGCAGGCGGGGGCTTCAGCTACACCTGCACACAACGAGGAGACAGAGGGAGGGGTAAGTTTATTGCATGGTACAAGTTGAGCAGGTTTAGAACATGAGCACAGTGATAAAACTCACTGACTGTGATAAATGAGCCAGATGTTAAAGGAGAACAATTGTTCTATTATATAAAAAAGCACACACTTACCACTCAGTCTGATACACATTACTCTTACAAATTGTGATTTTTCTCTTTTAACTGTACTCAGAGTTACATTAATCCTCAGTGGTGTCCCTGCAATGCTTGATGAAACAGGTAACATCTTTTTACATTTTTCCCACTAGAGAGAGTCCAACCTAAAACTATTCCTCTCACTTCATGCTTCTGTGCTTTCTCGTTATGCATGCTGCGCTTTCCCTTGCACTGTCATAAACAATGACATTTTATGAAAGTGAAGAAAGTGCTAATTTGTGCACAGCGAGGCCATTGTCATGCTTCATGAGACAAAGGAGCCAACAACAAATGTATCACTTTTTGAAAAACAGCCCATCTGGCCCTTGATAGAGACAAAAACAAGGCTGAGAGGAGATTTTTAAATATTCTTGTCACCTTTTCAGACATTAATATACAGGTACATCTCAAAAACTGAATATAAAGAAAAGTATATCCATAGTCTTATTCAAAACTTTCCTTTGTTCAAGATTTATTACACATGAAGATAAATGTTTGAGGTTTTTTGGGTTTTAATCTTGATGATTAAAGCTAACAGCTGATGAAAATCAAAAACCTGGTCTCTCAAAGTATATTAATGTCATAGAAGACCAAATAAAACAAATGGTTTATCATGCAGAACTGTTGACTTTATGAAAAGTATTTTCATTCATACATTTAATTAATTTCTACAATGAATATTCTGTGACATCACAGAGTTGTGGAACTCCTAACATGGTCATATCATATTGACAGATACACAGGACACGCCCTTATTCCCAGGGTTGTGTAGCCAATAAGAGGAAAGTAGGCCCACAGGGAAGGGTGCCTAAAGAGAGTACCTAAAATCAGCTGTGTCAGACAGTTGTGCCAGACAGGGGCTTAACAGAGAGCTTTCATGGACATCAGTGTAAGATAATAATGGAGTTATTTCCTTAAAAACTCTCCTGTCCATAATATCTTCGCACTTACAACCACAAGTTCCTGAATAACACTGAAAAAATAAACTTTAAAAGTTGAGCTGTGAGCCTGCTACATCTGTTCCTGGTTGCATAATGTTTAAAGTCTACAGTCCTCTCATTTTCAGCTCTTTGTTCAGCTGTCATGTCCCAGAATTTTACTGTCATCGTTCACTCTGAGCACTCTCAGAGGGTCATTTTCCAAGTTTCAGAGAAAAAAAAAATCTCTAATCACTCTAAACAACTTTATTAATCAGCAGAGAGGAAATTTCAGCAGTCTACATAAAGCAGTCACCTATTTCCCCTGATAAAGGGTAGACACCAACGAGGCAGTGTTGACATTAGCCCACAATGACGGTAAAATGTTGTGTCTAAGATTTAAGTCAGCTGCCTTCCACTAGCTGGGGCTGTAGTTCTGGTTGTTAGGGCTTCTCCCCTCACTTTACTGCCTGAATGTCAGAAACCAAAACCAAAGGATAGCATCATTAGGAGCAGTGTATTGGCATTATTCTGACAAAGAAAATGGAGATAGAGTTGTATGTAGACTGTGTAAGGTTAAACAAGCATAAAAGACATGTTGACGTCAACCTTCAAAGTCTGAAGGCTGGTGGTGTGGCCTGTGTTACTGATGGCACATTTGGTAAACCAATATGACATAATCTAACCACAACTGATCCTGTCTAGCCATGATAAACACAGTGTATCACATTTTAAAAAATGTGTTTCCCTAAAGTAGACGGCCAGTAGATATTGCATTTTAGCACAACTATTTCAGATGAAAACAAAGCTTTATTTGGCATTACTTCCACTGTTCTTCAGTACAATGGTTAGCTTAGCATCAACTTTGTTTTCAGTGATAAATTCCTAAAAAGAAAGACCCATTTGTCACTACCAAAAGACATTTTATGAGCCATCCAGTAGGAGTGTTACATTGATTTTAGTTGATACATCTCGTGCTCACTCTGAAATCTTAGGTACCCCCAAGACCAATGCTTTAGTGCAGTCCTCCCTCAGTATGCCTACTGTGTGCAGTCATTTGTAAGACTGATCTTCATTCATAAATGCAGGCCAAAGTTAACTCAACTCTTGTTCTTAGAAGTGAATAAGAATTAACACGTTTGAAAACCTCTGCTTTTGTGCCACTGCATACGGCATTTTTGTGCGTGCCGGGTCATTTCTTATACCCCGTGAAGAGGTAGAGCTAAAGCTTGTAGATGGAGGGGTTCACATGGAACAAACATCTTTAAATGCTGAAAGACTTCACTCAACAACATACATTATTAGAATATATTTGATAGCTGCTACATTTATGTTTAAAATGATGCATACTACATGTTTAACTTTTGACCAGTCAACTGTCCTGAGTTTGTGTTTAACCCCTCGAATCCTACTGGATTGCTGGTGATCCCCAGTGATAGTGCATGCATTGTTTACAGTATCTCAGGAACCATAAAACAGATCTCTATGGAGTAAATTGTGATCAGAAGCTTGAAATTTTGTTGATCTATGGATGGCTCCTGGCATTTATATCCCTTACAGAAGATTTTTAATCCAGGTGCAAAGCCTGGGGTTTATTCATAGCTTTGATACTTCAATTCCACGTTACTAAATATATGATAATGTGTACAATGTTTTTCATGATAAAAAACTTAGAAGTGTTGCTATCAGACCTTCATTTGACACTAGAAGTAAAACACAACTTCCTGTAATGCCTCCGCAGACCATGTGTTTTCAGCCATCTTATAACTGGCTGGCATGCCAAACTGTGGAATATGAATTTCATACAACATTAAGTTTGATGTGTGCAGACTGTACAATGACAACTCCCACTAAACATGAATTGCAAGCTACAATGTACACATTTATGCAAGAAATAAATGCCACCTCTGCACGCCACATCAGTAGGCATCATTCTTCTTCTATTGTTTTCTTGGCAGTAGCAACCAATCAGGAGCAGGTGATTAAAAAAAAATAGCCCTCTATGGCCCAAAAGGTTTAGGTTTCGCTCCTAAAATGAGATTCATGCATATTTTACACTCTTGAAAACCACATTTACGCAAAATGTGAACTGGTTTTACAGATGATTGACAGTGATAATTTCTGTTGTGTTTGTTAGCATGATGTTGCTTTCTCTCCTGACAGGCTAGGCCTTTATGAACTAAATGTAGATGTGAAAAGTGGTATTTGTATAAAGTTATAAAGTATTAAAATTGATTTTTTTTTATTTGGTCTTTCTCATTCAACTTTTGATACATTAATCCAAATTCCTTGCACATATTCTGATAGCCCAGGCTGTCCTGAAAAAAATGGATGTCTATAACTTCACTGTACTTTAAAGACTCTACAAGAATTTTTGCATAGAAAAACAGGCGGACCAAAAACAGTAAAAAATGTCCTGGAGTTCTAAGGGTTAATCAATAGAGAAATCAGTCACTAGGAACATCCCTTGATAAGACAACTTAAAGGGATGACAGAATCAAAATTATACTCACACTTTTTCCCAATGGCCAAAAAACAAGGAAAAAAAGAAATATAATGTGTACCTTCTATTCATCAGACTATAGACTGCTGCAATACTAAAGAGATGAAATGCAGAGAGAAGGAGAAGGAAGCCGTGACCTCTCTAACAGAACATCTTCTGTGGAGGACCAAAGGAAACACAGGGCTCCTCTATCGCTCGGGGCTTACAGGCGAGAGGTCAACACGGGCCATGGCCGAAGTACACGGACGGCTTCTCATCCCCTGGGGTCGCCTCTGACCCTGACTCAGACGCTCAGAATCTGGTTCCTATGTGAGATGTATTCACAAGCAGGAGTGAAGGTGTTTGTCTGGCTCCAGATGTTGTTCCTCCTCTGCTGGATGCTGACTTTAACTGTCTGCTACAAAATTAATGACTATAATAGAATAAAAACAAAGCCTTTATCTTCAAACTTGCTATAAATTACATTTGCTTGAATATAGTATGCGGTCTTTTAAAGAATCTACGACAATAACGTTTTTTTCCTCATAATAAAACAGCAATGCCTCATCTTTGGCCTTCATTAGAGCCTTAATTCTTAGTTCAACCTCTAAATTTGTCTCTTTCATTGCTCTGGGCTTTGTCTCGATCAGTTAAGCACTTCTAAAAACCTCCTGTTGATAGCAGTTGGACCAAAGCCAAACACTTTCTCAAAAATTGCTCACGCTATCAGAGCCCGGCTGAGCTTCGAGGACAAATACTATCCTTAAACAGATGTGAGCCGTTGTTCTGGTGAAACCATGCTGAACATGTCTGAATGAAAAGGCTACTCAATGGGATAGGAACACACAAACCTTTAGAGATGACCTTCAAAGACCAACCCAAGAGCCGATGCTAGAAGTAAGCAACAAAGGCGACTTTGTAGACGTGACTGGAGTTGATTTACAACAATACTACAAACCCTGTCACCATGGTTAACAGTGATGGATAAGTAAGTTCTCTTTCTTATTCCAATAAAGGCTGGATGCTTTAGTGGACCGGATTTTATCTTTTTTCTTGCCTGCATTGGCAAGCTGTTAAATTCACAGAATAATCTGACATTCCCTTTTTAGACGGCAATCGCTGCAGCATCAGCTGCAAACAGCCTGAAGAATGGTCTGACAAACAGCAGGAAGAAGTAAAGAGATAAGTGGATGTGACGAAGAACGAGCATGATAAGCTCATAATGTGATGAAATGGTTATCAGTGAAACAACTGGCAGGCTCAGCAAGACCACAGAGTGAACAGAGAGACAAAACAGAAGGAAATATAAGGAGAAGGCTTTGTTGCAAAAGTGGACATTAAAGTCATATTTAAATATGCACAAACATCCTTAAAACTGTGGGGATCTGTGTAGGAACATTTCAGGAAAAACAGGTTATGACAGTCACATCATGAACTGGTACCATCTCCATGCACACTACAGAATGGCTTCTTTCTGCTCATCATTATATTCCTACCAATTCTTTCTCTGATACTACAAATATATCAAATTACATACTGCATTTACATAAAAGCAAAAACTGCCCCACTTTGCCTCCAAAGACTCCTGCCCCACAGGGAACACTTACCCTGTGTGACATAAGGGACATTCACTATATGGACAAAATTATTCAACCACAACTGTTAATTATTGAATTCAGGTGTTTCAATCAGGCCCATTTCCCAGGCCCATGTTGGATGGAGTGATGGACTGTGGAGCAGTGCAAACGTGTTCTGTGGAGTGAGGAATCTCTCATCTCTGTTTTGCAGTCAGATAAGTGAGTCTGGGTTTGGTGGATGCCAGGGGAACGTTACCTGTCTGACTGCATTGTACCAAATGTGAAGTCTGATGGAGGAGGGATAATGGTATGAGGCTGTTTTCAGGGTTTATCTCCAGTGAAGGGCAACTGTAATGCTTCAGGACACCAAGACATTTTGGACAATGCTATGCTTCCAACTTTGTGGCAACAGTCTGGGGACTGCCCTTTTCTGTTCTGACGTGACTGTGCAAGGATGATAGAGCCATGGTGCGATAGTTGGTTTGCTGAGTTTGGAGTGGAAGAATGACTGGCCCACACAGAACCCTGAACTCAGCCCCATCGAGCACCTTTGGGTTGAATTGGAACAGAGATTGCAAGCCCATTCGTGTGGGGAGCCTTCCTAGTCAAGTGGATGCTGTAATAGCTGCAAAAAGGGAGGCGACACCCTATTAAATTACACGTATTTGAATAAAATGTCATTACAGTTCCTGTTTTGTCCATTCTGTGATGTGAACATGTAACTTCAGAAGATATCAGGGGTGACCTAACCTGAAATTTTATCCTATTTTCCAGGATGACAGGGACTACAAACTATGCACTTCCTTACATAAAGGACATTATCAACAGGCCGAACAGCTGTCCGTACAGCTCTGGATATTTAAAAGACCAAGATTTTAAAGTTCATTGTGCTCCATTTGGTTTTTCATCCATTCTGAATCTTTTGATATAAGTAATGATACACTGCACAGCTTTATGTCACAACCATTATCTGTGTCCTGAGAGACATTGCTTTATTTTCTTGCTTGAAATTTGAAAGCCTATTAAATCCCTGACAATAGAACACTAAATCATAACTTTGTATTAAAAATAACATGACATTTTTGGATGTCTAGGCTTTATATTTCAAACTATTTTAAGGCTTACAAAACTGTTCTAATAATGAAAAAGTCACTAAAATATTAAACTGTTTGCTCAGGTAACAAATAAAAACATGACCTCCACCTAAAGGCCCTATAGGCACTTGTGCTCATTTCTCTTGTCCTGACTAAATGACTTTGAATTGTTCAGCTGAATATTAAATTGACCGTCCACCTATTGTTTGGGCCAAAAACAGACAGCACAGGAGCACGATGTTTCCATTCTGGTATTACATTCTCAAAGTCATTTTCATTGCTGTGCAGGTTGAGAAAAAAGCTCAAATAATCCTTTTTTCTATTCAAGCCCTGAGTAAATCCTCTGAGTTTTCTCTGCACTGAGATAACATGTTTACATGAAAGACTGATTTGGTCCATAGACAAACATGCTAGAAACATGCATACTTTAACTAATTATCACCTCAAATTGGAACACGATACATGAGAAAAAGCTGAGGGGGAATCTCTCTTTCATCAAACATCAAGACAAACTGTCTCCCTCTAAGCTAGACTAAAACCAAAGCATCCTATTATAGGCTTTATTTACTCTTTTCTGGCATGAAAAAGGATTTACTGAGATCAAATGTGATTGTAAAGCCTGCAAAATACTTCAGCACAACCAACTCATTAGGCAGCTGCTGAAACCCAGTGTGGGAATGTGGATACACCTTAACCATGTGTGAACCACAGAACCAGCCTTATGTGTCAATGCATTTAACTGTTTTAAAGAGCATGAAAATCTTCAGAAACAAACATATGGATAAGTATTTGGCCACCTGACCATTACACCAACAGGGACTGTAATGACACTGCATTCAGATACATGTACTTTAGTAATATTACAGCCTCCACTTAACTAAGAAGGCTTCCCACAAGATTGTGGAGTGTTTCTGTGGGAATTTTTGGCCAGTTATTCTGTAGAGCATTTATGAGTTCAGGCACGCATGTTGGACAAGAAGGCCTGGCTTGCAATCTCCATTCCAGATTATCCCAAAGATGCTTGATGGGGTTGAGGTCAGGGCTCTGAGTGGGCCAGTCAAGTTCTTCCACACCAAACTCAACAAACCATGTCTCTATCGTCCTTGCTTCTTGCATCGGGCCACAGTCATGTTTGAATAGAAAAGGGCCGTCCCCAAACTGTTACCACAAAGTCGGAAGCAGAGCATCATCCAAAATGGATTGGTGTGTTGAAGCACAAAGATTGCCCTTCACTGAAGATAAGGGGCCTAGCCCAAACCCTGAAAACAGCCCCTTATTAGGGCTGGGCGATATATCGAGTATACTTGATATATTGTGGCTTTTGCCATGCACGATGTATAAAATGACTACATCGCAGACATCAAGTATAAATTATGTGGAAGTTTTGAGCCACCAGCTTGAATTTCTCGCTGGAGTTTTGCTTTTCCCATTGTCCCTGAACGCATCTCTCTCACTCCCGTGTTATGAACTTGTCAGAAACCGCTCCAGCGTTCACCAGCACAGATAATGGACTAATATAATCACAGCTGTGAGCCTGAATGGTAGAATAGACTGCAGGGTTGTAGCCTGAATGGTGGACTAGACTGCAGGGTTGTAGCCTGAATGGTAGACTAGACTGCAGGGTTGTAGCCTGAATGGTAGACTAGACTGAAGGGTTGTAGCCTGAATGGTAGACTAGACTGAAGGGTTGTAACCTGAATGGTAGACTAGACTGCAGGGTTGTAGCCTGAATGGTGGACTAGACTGCAGGTTGTAGCCTGAATGGTGGACTATACTGAAGGGTTGTAGCCTGAATGGTGGACTAGACTGCAGGGTTTTGGCCTTTGGCTGCATGCAGGATTGGTGAGTTTTGTGTAGGTTTGCATCATCCTTAATGAGGAAAATAATCATTTTATAATCAGCAATAGTAAAATAACACAGAAAACATTTCAGGACTTTCCATACACTGTAAAAGACAGAGTATTTCATGTTTATGTATTTTTGATTTATTAGTAAAAGATTGAATGAAGTCCTTTTCAAAATAAAACTGCTAAATTTGACTTTATATTGATTTTTACCCTTTCTACACACAAGTATATTAATAATCCAATTGAACAGTCCATTTCTATCACCAAACTAGTGTCATTTGGAGCTGAATTAAGCATTATACAGCTGCTGAGAGGACATTTCAAAATATCGCGATATATATTTTGTATCGAGATACAGCAAAAATATATTGGGATATCAATTTTAGGCCATATCGCCCAGCTCTACCCCATATTATCGCTCCTCCACCAAACTTCCCAGTTAGCACAGTGCAGTCAGACAGGTAATATTCTCCCAGCATCCACCAAACCCAGATTCGCTCATCTGACTGCCAAACAGAGAAGCGTGATTCCTCACTCTACAGCCCAGTGTTGGTGTGCTTTACCTCCAGTGATGGGAAAGCAACTTGTTAGTCCACTGAACTACTAGTCACTTTACAAAAATCAGCTTCACTACACTAACGCTACATCCTGCAGACATGTAGTCTGCTAAGTCACATGCATTGCTAAAAATTATATTTCAATAAAATGTTGAATAGAAAATGTCTGTAATGAAATAAGCCAATGGGTAAAAATTAACTCCATTGTCCATGCCTTTACACTTTGGAATTAAGTAGCCCTTTCATACCTATTAACTCCAACAAGCTGCTTCATCTACAGACTGTAATGCAGCAAAGACCAAACTAAGCAGAAACAGTATATGAGAGGCGGATGACACTGCATTTACTTCCTTGATGAAATTAAATAGAGCTATGTGCCATTTTCTTCTTAAATCCTTAAGTCACCTGGATGCAGGCCATCTGTTTGGCTGCATGTTTTCGACCATCTTCCTACTGCCTCAGACTCTACTGCTCATCCACCTGCTGCACCAGGTGGATGAAGCTTTATACGTCTACCTCCCCTTTCTGCATCTCTCCCTATACTGTCAAAGCAACTCCCACCAAACAAAACTCACATAAAGAACTTCATCAGTTATCAGAACAAAAGTGCACTTTTATATCCAAAGCATATCATTAGGGATAAAAGATCCAGTCTCCCTAGACACTGAGACCACTGAACCACCAATGCATGAAAAAAAAAAAATCACACACACAAACAGAGAAAACACAAATCCATAATCACTAATATACTGCACACTCCCACACAGTGATACACAAGCACAAAGCATCCCTCCCTTCCTCCCCCTCCTGACTTTAAACCCAACTGCACCAGTTACACCTACACTGCTTTGATCTACTGCAGGCTCACATAACAAAGAATATTCAATAGGACCACTCTGCTGTGAGAAACAGTTTTCATATGGTGTAACACAACAGTGGCAGAGGCTCATTCAGGGCCAATCAAACCATGGTGAACAGCGTTATATTTCATAGTTAATAGGGTTTTACAGCAATGCACCATCGTACGAGAGGAACAGCAGTCATACAATGTTTATACAGCAAATCAGCTATTCAACAGCTGTCTGGCCACTACTTTTGTTAGATGGGAAAGCCTGACTATAGGTTAAAAATACTTTTGCGTAGATATTCATATTCCTGAAAGGTGAAACCTAGCTGACTGAAGCTTTCCAATAAACTTTTTGTGTCATCATTAGTGCCCTTAGAGACCTTAAGAATATCGAACAGATAGTCTAAAATGAGCAGCAGTTATTGAAGCCCCTGTAAAGTGAAATCCATAATTTGTACTAAAACACACTAGATATGTTGGAATAAGACTGCTGTAAACATGTGAAAACACTGAGATCTATGCTTGACTGAATTTGAGATTTAAACCCTTGGAACGTTTCCACCTCTTCTGTGGCTTAGTTTAATTTGGGCAAAATCGTGGCCCACAATGCCATGTGGGCTATGGAAATGACCCCGCCCCCCTAAATCTACAACGATATAAAATCACAAGCAATTTATCTAAATAGTCTGTTCCTAGCTGATGTCACTGCCTTAATTGAAAGTTAACAGCCAGCTAATTGCTGGGTTTTTGTTCATTGCGAGGTAAATTTGCCAAATCCGTCAGCCACGGTGGCCTACACGTCATTAAAAGTATCATAAAAAGAGATTTGTAAGAAGAAAGCGGACTTTGTCTTTGCTCTGGACCGGAGCAAGACAGCCTGCTCTGGCCGTATTCCCTGTCAGGTGAGGAGGCCAATTGCCTGAGTACTTGTCTATTTTTCGCTTGAGCCAGGAATAAACATCTTACCAGCTGAAGGTGTGTTCAAATCCATATTTCACTTGTCTTTAGTTGTGGATGATTTAAAGAAGGAGCCAGTGGCTTTGACTCTCTCAAAGCAGCAAAAGTTCAATCCCTCCTGTCTGTAAGCATAGCAATCCTACCAAGTCTTTCACAATAAAAGCCTCTAGTCATCACTGATTACTTCAATTTTGAAGAGCAACACTAGGAAATGTTTTTCAGAAGTGTCTTCAGTAACAACTTAACAACAAAGACATCTCATGAACAGGAGGGAAACGTTAACTTTGCATAACAACCAAAAAAGATACAAGGAATACTTGAAGTGTAAATAGAAGATGACAAAATGAAACAGACATTTTAGTTTCAAAAAGTCTGCCTGTCATGACATACAAATGATTATTTCTCTGGTGGCTTAAAATAAAGTTGTAACATAGCAGCACAGCAGACAGACGATTCCTCTATTCATGTTTTTTTAACTTTTTGAGGATTGTATTTCTTGTGAGTAGGTTTGGCTTTGGCTCATTTGCCTCAATTTACATGATTTTAAAGCTTAATTTTATACTTAGAGATGGTTTTCATGACTGAAACTTGGCCTTGTGGTTCATAACATATACACCTGTCAAACAACACACCTAAAATACAGGTTTTTGTTCATCACTGGCACGGACTTTTAAGTGCCCTACAGCATGCCATTCTACTGTGAATTTTCCTCTAATACTTCTCGAAGTAAAAATGTTTATAGAATAAAATATCTTACCATCTAATTGATGAGTTGACAACAAATGTTGCATTGCTAGCATTAACACTGGCAATGCAATGACTCCGCAATCATGGGAAATATAGAGGATAACAGTTATTACAAATATACGCCCTTACGTTTTCTCCAACAGTTAACAAGAAATTGAGTGAAGCCCTGAAATATGACACAGATGAGTTTCTCCTTTGCCATTATTATTGACAGAGTGATATTAAAAGTCTTTCTTGATTGTAACTGGTGAGTGATGTTGATATGACTTTGACGAGCGTTGTGGTGCTCCAAAAGCAGAAGAATTTTTGATTTAGGATGCTGTCAGTGCAGGGACAAAAAGCAAAACCCCAAAGGGGCTTTCTGTGCCAAGTATGCTAAGCACTTGAAATACCAAGCTGAACTCTATAGAAATGGTGCACTACTAGGCCAGCAGATAAAGTATTCGTGGACACAGGCTGTAATATTTTACCTGCTAAAAATTAACACGCTAGCAGCTAGTTTGGATTTTTCTATACCAGTGCCAAAATGATATCTGTGTTTTAATTTGGTCTAGTAGGTATGAGATTTGTTGGTATCAGTACTGGACTTTAATACTTTAATACTTAGCCCTAATTAACGTTGAGTTTAAGCAAGAACAGCCTCACAGAGCTGACTGTAGACTTTTTAAACCATTTTGAAACCACTTTCAACTCAAAATGTACTGAAACATCTCTTTCATCTCTTTTGAAAGACGATAAAGTTTCAAAAACCACAGTCTAAGTTCAGTTTAGTGTGTCCAAAGCCTGCCCTGAGTTTCACCACAGTAAAGACCTAACATAGCTGGCTATCATGGAGACACTTAGCTGCACTGAAGGAGTCAAGCCCTTGAGGTGTCTTCAGTTATGTATCATGTTAAAGCCCCCCCAAAAAAACTGAAGATGATGAATTCTACCTGCTGTTGGAGACACTGTGGAGCTGTGTAAATGGGGAAAACTGATACTGTACTTGCACAACATGCTAGCCTGGAGCAAAAGTGAGGGCGCCCTGGATGTCTGACTTTGTATGAGGTCAGAGTCACAGGAGAAAAAAGTGCTCCTGATACAAACCAGTGAAACATGAATCCTGCAGTGAGCTCAGATCAGTCGATACTGTTCTGCTCTTTCTTCCTGCTAGAAAGGATTTGCAGGGATATACATTCATTCCCCACACAGAGGTTTACTGTATTACTGATGTAGGCCATGTTTACAGACATGACTTCATAAATAAATACGGAATGAGTTCCTAGACTAAATACCACATGTAAAGATTTACTGAAAAGTATGTAGACACTAACTGTTACATTTTACCTGTTAGTATTGATAGATTTTGGCAAATGTGTTTATTAATTATACAGTGACAGTGACTAAATGAGCAGGTCGTCTGAGCTCTCCGTAGGTGAAGTGCACTCTCTATCTATAATTACCTACGTACATGACCAGTCCCTTGTTGCATAATGTGGCGAAGGCTTAAGCCCCATTCCGCTAGGATTTGGACATGCACATCCAAGAGGACAAACACTGACCAATGTCAAATAGTGTGATAAGCACTAGTGTTTGGGTCAGAATCTCAGATAGACAGTAAATAAAGACAGCAGAGGAGGATACTGAGAGTGAGAGAAATCAGGAAACATTTTAGCACTGTAAACGCAGAGAATTGGATTTCATTTTGGAGAAAACTGGCAGCCTAAGAGCCAGACAAAGGCTCACCAGATAAAAGGAAAATGAGACTGAGCACTGGAACATGTAGCTATTGTTCAATAGATCAATGAAGCAGAGCAGTGCCTGCTGGGAATGCCCAGACCTTATTACAGTAACATGGCCTCTAATCCAATAATAGAACAGCCCACAAGTTAAACAGGCCAACCCCAGCGCAGTTCTGGACCAGGGAACGTATTAATATTTGGCCAGTGCATGTCTGCAGCCTAGTTTCAACAGCGTGGCCAAACTCGGCTAACATGGGCTTGGTAAATAGTTCATCTGTTTTATTTGAATTTCTACTGATGCATGTTTCTGTCAAATGAGAAAGATGTGTTAAGATTAAAAATCAAAGGGGAGAAAGTTATTAGAAAGTTATTCTCTCTAATAGATCTCATAATAGCTCCCCAAAGTTTAGCATTAATCAATTGGGCACATGCACAACAGTATAAACCTCAAACCTAACCAGTGTGGTCAACAGAACGAACAAGTGCCTGTTAACATCAGTTTGCAGACTGATTTAGCTGCAGCAAACAGAAGTTAAGCAGACCTGCAAACATCAGTTTGGTGTGAAGATGTGTCTTACTTTTTAATTTAACAAAACAAAAATCTGTCTGCACATGACATGCAAGCTTCAGTACACGTTTATTCACTTTATTTCTCATTCCCTGTGATATCTGACAAGAGCTGCCTGACAGCTGCTGCCAATCAAAAATAGAGCCTTACTCAATTCATACTTGTGTTTCCTTTTGTACCCCACTTTCACTGTTTCTTCACATCTTAGCTCCCTCCAGCAAGGAAATTAAAGAAAGAAGTGAGGGAGAGATGAAGACAGGTGAGGGTAGTTTCCCAAAATGAGAATCCTTCATAGTATAAATGACGTCAGGCAGACTTCTGACAATGATCTATAGCCCATTCATTTTAAAGCCCCAACACAAACATTCAAGGAACCCCTAATGGAGAAATTATTTCATATACCTTTTAGACTATTTCACAGGTAGATAGTTTGATATCAAATCAATAAAATGGCTTTTCAACAAACAAGTGATACTACATCAGTTGTTAAATTTAATCATTTAAACTTTATCTCAACATACACAGTGCCTTATAAGTATTCACCCCATTGGATGTTTTACCCTTTTATTGATTTTATTAATCAGTCATGGTCAGTATGTTTTTTCTTTTCTGACAAAAAAAGTAAAGAAAAAAAAACTGCCTGTAATCACAGCACTTTATCTGTGTGGATAGGTCTTAATCTCAACACTGCAATGTTACGCCATTCCTCATTGCAAAACTTCTCAAGCCGTCAGATTGAACAGGAATCAGACAGTCTTTTTCAAGTCCAGCTCCATACTCTCTATTGGACCAAGGTCTGAGGGGTAGAAGGGTAAAACATCCAAGGGGAAAACACTTTCTATTTTTGTGATCGGCACAGTAATCTACAAGGAAACTTCTTGAGTTTGTAATGATGTCATTGTTGAATTGTTTTTTTCGGAAGGTGGAAAGTCAAGACTTTTAAAGAACAACATGAAAGTGCCAGAAGAGGCAACAGTGTTCAATGCTCTGATAAAAAAAAAAACTGCTTTAATATCAATATAACTTGTAGTTTGACTGTATACTTACAGCTACAGTTACAGTTCATGGTCATATGCTGGTAGCAGCATATTAATGTCATGACCCCTGCAGCTTCATGTTTTTTCCAGAGTATTTATGTGGACATTTTAGTAGCAGATAGGCTAAATTAGGTGTAAAGTTGGAGTGAAAACCTTGCGTTCACACATGCAGTTTAACTAAAACATTTTCACATTTTCTGGAATTTTGTGCATGTGTGAAAACACCAATATTGTTTGTTAGTTTTGATTTAAAGCTCTGCTGTTTGAACCTGCAATGGAAAATGAACAGAACAATTTAACCTCATCACATGACCGTGAGTTTCCCTCTGACACCAGTCATAGCCTCCAGAAATGCAATGATGAGGGCAACTGGAAAATCAATCTCAGTCACCTGATTATAGAGAGACCCAATTCTAAAGCTTTAAAATATATTCAAAGTACTGTTACAGATGGAAGTAATCTGTGATCTCCAGCACTCCTAACGAGCCTCTCACTCAGCTCACCTGTCCTCATTGCACTCAGCTGATGCTCATCAGCCTGGGTAGTCTATAAAAGGAGGTTCTTTTCCTCAGTTTGGTGTGTGACACCAAAGAGCCAACACCTTCAGTTGGTTTCTCTTGGTTTGTGTGATGAGTGTTTTTGAGAGTGTGAGAGTGGTTATGTGTTGAGGGAAAGAGGGTAAATTCTAGAGTTTTTGTGAGGGTTGATCTCTAAGGAGATTTCTGCACTTAGTGTTTTCTCCCCAACAAGCGATTCTACCTCTGTTTGAGGCCTTTTTACTTTAGTTTGCCAACTTTTGGCAAAAATTAGTGGGTGGCTGTGGAGAAGCATAACTCCACTCCATCTTTTAGACCCCAAAGGCCTTATTTTTGTTTTGTATAAAGGTGCAGATTTTCTTTTTGTTACTTTCCCTGTCCATGACCCCTGTCCTTCACGTCATGTGACTTGCAGAAACGTGACAGTACTGATATCTGCAAATATAAAGGCTCAAAACAAAACGCATGTCTCAGGATCCTACTGTAGCACAAGGCTTTTTATTCCTGATTAACAACTAGCATGGGGAACTAATTTTCTCCAAGAGCATGCTGCATATTATCAGCCATCTATTTTATATGCACTGTCAGCTGCTGAATAATAATTAGACTAAGTAATGCAGCACTTTGTCTGGCTTCATCTTGAGTGGGTCTTGTTGAGTAATTATGAGGTAAAGCTGTGTGATAGAACCTGACTGGGCTAAACAACACATTTATACAAAACCATCTTAATTAATAGACTTTATTCATGAAAGAAAAAGTATTATTCATGCATTTACTCTGAGATAATTTTGAGTGATTTAAAAATCCTGAATCCCAAAGACAGAGCCTGACTTTCAGGGCTGGGCGGTCCAACAAGGCACTGACTTATGAAGGGGGGACTAGAAGTGTAAAAACACATCCTTACAAGAATGAAAAGCATTATTTATCTCAACTTTGACCTCTCAAATCTAACCAGATCATCCTTGAGCTATAGTGGGCATTTGTGCAAAGTTTAAAGAAGACACATACCAGAATTCTTAAGATATCCAGTTCACAAGAATAACCTTTAAGGATAGAAAAATAGACCTAACCTTAACTATGCACAGAGGCATGATAAGTTGTATCTTTTTGAGTGCACAGGATCGTGACTAAAAATCATAGCTGAAGTTTTTTCTAGTATACTTAAATGTTTAAGGATGCTTACAGGAGACACCCTCCATATTTACATAGAGTTTGAGTTCTTGAACCTGTTTTAAACTATTTTCTGGAATGAGTCAATCTTTTCTTTGAAATAGCCTCAGCTGCAACTGATCCACTTTTTTTCTATCACAGCTGTCGTCATCTCCATGCAAACACAGTGTAAACAAGATATCTGAGACTCTCGCTGCCTACTCATCAGGCAGAAATGGAAGTGATCTAAAGCACACAGTCTTAGTCACACACGAGCGAGTCGGCACGGTTCAGAGTGAGGTCATCATCAACCAGCAGGGCTGAATGGAGCAGAGGCAGTGATGGCCGGGGGGTTAAAAGAGTCCACTTGTGACTCTAGAGTCTGTGGGAAATGCAGGGTGAGGAGCAGGGTAAATATCACTCTGCTTTGGCTGAGTGCATCTGAGTCAAACAGTGACAGCCTGCTGCAGCCCAGTGCTCAAGGTGCAGCTGGATGATTACACAGGCTCAAGAAAAGTTCAGTTTATTCTTTCTCTAAATAGTTTGTCCTTGGAATAAATCAAGCCACTTGGATTGGATACTGGAAGTTTTAAAGGGTGGCAGCAATGTGTCTACAAATCAAGTCCTCACTTGTTTATTTTGAACAAAGCCAGCAGGAGAGGTAGGATAAAATATTAAAGTGCCTAACAGAGATTTAAACAGTTAAGAATACAAAGGAGTTTTATTACTCATCAGTTAAGCTTGTAGCTTTAAAAAACTTACACAAGAAGGAAAGGAATAATCTTCATACAAACACCTTTGTGTTTGACAATGAAGCCACATGTGGGATAAAAAGCCTCTGAGCATAATTATCCCCCTGGTTGGTGGCCAGATCAGGTGACAGACTGCACAAAAACAACACGTGTGTGGCCTGCATGTACATATTTGCATGCATGTGTATATGAGAGAGAGAGCTTCAAGCAGCGCTAGCTTGGGAGGTGTTTCAGGCAGGCAGGTGTTTGTAAGTAGCAGCATAGATACAGGTGTTGAGTTCTATGCTTGCAAATTCTGACCAAGAAATTTCCCAAATTGGGTGCCCAGGATTTCTCCAGATTCCATTACTGGACATTGCTGCATGATTAAAACAGGAATTTAAATCATTTATATTTTAGTGGTTTCATATCATATCAAAATATAAAATAACGGTGTCTTGACAACTGGGTTCATATTTTTGAACAATGGGACTTACCACAAAGTTTGGAAGCCCTTCTCACAGCTGATCTGAGCAGCTGAGGAGGACAACTGTCCTGCAGCAGCTGTGTCATAGGTGCATGCTACCTCCAGCAAAGTAGGAGATTTTTATTTTTGTTGCATTTTTTTTCTGCACCAACAGTCAATGATACCACATTTTTGTTCAAATTTAAGCCAATGCTGATGTGCTTTGAGCTTGCGTTCCACCTAGCAAAAACTGATGCATGTTTTAGTACCAGTGATATGATAAAAGGACATTATGTCACAGAACCCTCAAGACTAAACAGCAGTATCATGTTGTGTTCACACAGTAAAACTATTCCCACAAGTTAATTACATGTAAAGATGCAATTCATGTGTGAACATGCAATCTGACCTGCAAGTGGAGCGAGTTATTTGCGCAAATTGAAAAAAACAAAAATAAGTGAGTAAACTCCATAAAATTGCTAATAAGCAGTTGTTCACATCTGATGAACAAACGTAGAATGAGTTTGATTCTCTTCCTTCATGGTTAAAATGAACAAAAGCACCGTTTCAAGCTCAAGCAAATTCTTCTTCCCATTTCCTTTTTCACACAGTGTTTCTAAATTGGAAGTAAGCCACGATCAGAGAGATGGACACTAGATCAATACAGCACCTTGACCAGAGGAAGGAGGGAATCATTTTGAAATCTCAGGCCAAATCACTGCTCCCACTCACAGTGGATATATCGTCTTCTGATGGGTACAGTGTGTGTGTGATGCTACACATTTATGAGCCACCACAAATGTCTTTTCATCTTTCCTAACAGCCTTCACTCTCTCTCCAGCACATTAGTTTAAGCTTTACTTTCCATTTAGAAAACAGAATTTGCGTTTAACATGATATGTTTTAACATTCGATTTCTACTTGTGCATGTGTTGGAATACAGGTTGCCATAGTTACTGAGGCCCGACTAATATCTGATCTCTTCTAGAGGGCATGGAAACGAGAAAAAACTTCAGTCCAACTGATTTCATTTCATATAATTTTGGTTTTGAGCTCCTGTTAGCAGATATATAGCTTTTATTTACCATCTTTTCATTTCCCTTTTTTGCCAAAATTAGATTAAATGGAACATTAATCAAAGACTTAAGATTATTTTGTTTGGGTGTGAAAACGTTGACCACATATGACAAACTGATATTTACAAGGCAGTAAAAACATCTCAGACCGCCCATAAGGCACAAATAGTCAAGCAAAAGCTGAAAATTAAAGGGATATTTTGTGATTTTTTGAGCTTTTCCAAACAACTGTGATTAACAGGATTTCTTTAATCCATTTTCCTGGATAATGGATCATCATCCCCCTCGAAGCAAAGACACCACAATCACATCACATTAAGAAGCTCTGCTTCAACAGACAAATACTGTTTCACAGGTATCCTGAGAGACACATACTTTCCAAGTGCAAACCTGCAATCATCTCTATAAGGTTAATCCTCCAAATACAGACTTTTTTGTATTACAGAAGGTAGCCTATAAGGAGGGGAGGGCGGTCTTTCTTGGACAGAACAGCATGGAGGGGCCCATGTAGGTCATAGAAAACATAGTTTCACCCAAAGTTGACCAAACTTATTTTGCACCTACACAGCAAAAACTGGAGTGTTGAAATCTCTGTGTTAAACATTTCAGACTTGAATTTAACAATCAGAGAGTAATTTTAACTCCATTCTGTGTGAACTGGACTTAAGTGTTGACAATATTAATCCAACAGAGTCAGTCCAACTCTGTAGAGAGCCAATTGATCTAAGCTTCACTCACCACTATTTTAAAGCTTGGGCCAGGTTTTTCCATCATGGCCTTGGGCTAAGTGTTTAGATGTGCTTTAGATGTATGTTTCTAAGTTTTTGGAAGTTGCCTGTTGTACGGTGATCACTGCTGGGATTCCTTTGCTCACCTTTTTGGTGGATTAGTGTTATGTGTCTATGTTAGACACTTCTGCACCATGAGTGAAGCTATCCACCGAGTTACTGACTTCCCACCTGTGGGGAGTGGTGGTCTACTATAAAGGGTGGTGTGCTGATCTTTGTCAAAAGGCTTTAACCAACCCTGCAGTTGTCTCTTTGCTCCATCCTTTCCAGGAGACACAAGGCTTTGCCACACGCGTCCAAAACAAAAATGACATTTTTATTGGTTATGAAAGGTGCACTGCACTGGGCCAATAACTAGAATTGTAAAAACATATGATTTACACCTGTAGTGAAAGGTAATAATACCCTGTTGTGTAAAAAATCTTTATTTTACCAATATTTCACTTCTTTTAAGCTAAAGTTACACAGGTTAGTGTTAAGAAGAGTCAAAAAGAGTCAAATCACCACTTTGCATTGTGTCACCTTAAGCTGTAAAAGTGTTAGTATTAACTCTGACAGTGTTAATTTTATTTCCAACTTCTTCTGAAATTGTGCAAGCTTTTTAAAAGGCTATGTATGTGGGTGGTCCATTGAACTCTGTTGGCTAGTAGGGTCCTTACTTACTTACAGTCAGCCCCAAAAAGCTGGTCAGATTCAGAGCAAGGAGGAAAGGCTAATCAGGAGGCTAACCCTACTGATCCATGCTCATGTGTTGATACTATTTAATGAAGTCTGGGAAGCACTGATTTAATGGGCTTTTCACGGGCCCAGTCATTTCTGTGGGTGGTAGTAAAGAGCAGCAGGTTGAGTCATTTTTCTCGAAGCAAACTACATTTATTCATTTCTGAATCAAGTTTTACAATGTAAGTCAATTTTGTCCTCTCTGATGTTAATCTTGTGCTCTATCTGAAACACCAGACTGTTCTTCTAGAGCAGTGCTATGCAGTGGCATCACTTCTTCTACTCAAGTGCTGCTGATATGATACGTTAAAGCTATCAAACTAACAACTACTGCTGTAATAAATCAATGTCTGGTCAGTTTTACTCCAATACTTCAGAGCTGCAAATAGCTTACATGGATGAGTCTGTAGCAGAAATGTTTTTCAGATTAACAGTGAGAGTCTGTGTCCAAGGTTGGAGAAACACAGTGTCTAAAGGTGTCAGTGAGCTCGTTGTTTGTGTAAAGCATCTATCTTTAGATATTATTTCATTCAGAGCAAACATCCCTCTTCCTCTACTGTTCCTTAAATCATTTTAGCTTGAAGGCTGAGTAACATCCTTTAATGACAGAGAAATGGAAGAGCCACTAAACCAGACAGAGACCACCCTGACACTCATATCTTACACATGTTTGACTCAGTGCACTTCATGTTATTGCTTCCCAGAAAGAGGGGTCTGAAGAGACAGGAAGAGGTGAACTAATACATAAAGGTATGTGCATGGTTGTTTCCTTTAAAGAAAACTGTATTTAGAGAAATTCCATTGTAGAGGTTTACAGGTTTCTGTATGAAAAGGTTAGCCAGATGTATACTGTATGTTAAAGCACTGGCTGTTACTGTAAAGGAGATGGTCAACAACAGACATCCAAGGCACTGTGATGAAAGATTGAAATGACTGCCATTTTTAACCATGGATTTTTGTTAGGAAATAACCTGGACTGTCATTTATGTATTTCCTGTTTTGACCTCCTTCCTCTTTAAACTTATAGCAAAATGGATTTGTTTTAAAGCATGGGCTGCTTTAAAGACACACAAAGCACTTAGCTATTATCACACATTTTTCCATACAACACACAAAGCAGAATATCAAACAAAGAGTCAAATTCATGTCAACTAACTCAAACAATATAATAAAGAGGTTTTAAAGCTGATGTAAGAGGATTACAGGTACAATGGTTTAATAACTACCTAAAGTGTGACATTTCGTAAGTGTTTTTTTATCCTAACATCAAAACAAGGCAAATATTTGAGAAAAATATAATGCTCATACTAGAAAGAAAAATTAGACTCACTTAGCTACAAAAGCCCCACAAGGACATACATCATTACATTTCCTTTTAACTCAATTTCCATGACTAAAGACTATTTTTCTTCAAGGTCTACACTTAATTATGTTATTACCTCAGGAAAACAATGCTGCTTTTCCTGTGACAAGTGAATTTCTCAAGAGCAAAGCCCCCTATAAGGGGGCATAAAGGGGAAAGCATTCCAGCCAAACTGGAGTGAAGGTCAGCAACATCATGGTTCATTGTAAAGTTCAGCTGTGAAAACCATGATAACAATGATAACCACTCTCATCAAAGCAACAAAGTATTTAGCCTTCTTAAAATGTAAAACCCTTTTCAAAATGGCTTAAAATGTAAAAAAAAAATAGGTGGGAAAGGTGATGAAGAAGATGATGAAGAAGAAGATGAAATGGGTTGAAAAATGGCAAAAATGGGTTAACAGAGGCAAAAAGTAGGTGGAAGTGGCAGAAAAGGGTTAAAAGTGGCTAAAATGGGAATACAAAATAGAGAATACTAGGGGTTAAAAGGTACGTGTACTCGTACCGTACCAATTCGGTACAGGCATCTCGGTACGGTACAGACGTGTACCGAATGAATACATGATGAACAAAGCTCATACACAGACAGAAAACCAGAGCGCAACTCACTGTCACACTGTCCTGGCAACCACACAACAGCAACAGCCTGAATATTCCCAGATAACAGTGTCCAGTTTAGGAACACTTTGTTTCCCAATAAAATACAACAGTAGACAAAGACAACAACAGTAGCGCTGACATTATTCACCAGGTGTGTCGCTGACAGCACGTCGTCCAGCAGATCAATCAAAGCATCTCCACACAAACAAGAACGTCACTGTAACAAGAAGGAACAACAAAAAGTCTCACCAGCCTGTTGTGAATTTCCTATTCTTTAAGATCGATTTTATTATAACAATGGTGCTCTGGCTCTGTGAATCACATCACTTCTACCTTCAACTATCAGCCTCAGAGGAAGGGGAGAGGAGACTCCTTCATGTCTGCAGCTGCGCCATAGGTAAAGTTATCCTCAGATTTCACACAGCTCTAACTTCTTTATCTGCCTAGATGAGCTGTGAAAAGTTCTCCCAAACTTTGTAGTAGGTCCCATTGGTTAAAATAGTAATCCAGTGCTTAAGTCCATGTTGAAATCAGCAGGAAAGATGCTAATTTGCATACTTAACAAGCTAACTGTTTTGTATGACCATGCATTCAAATTGGCTGGGAAATTTTAGTGTTTAAATAATGTGTATAAATATGTCAATATATCAATTAAATTAAAAGTTCCGTTATGCTATGGTGAATAATATTAGCCAACTTTAGACTGACATTTGAAGTACTGAACAATAATTAAGTTGCCTTGCTTTCTTTCCCTTGAGCTCCAGCTTCATTTCTTTAAATTTAAGTTTAATGTTAAATAACAGTCAAGCTAATAGTGCCATAGCTGTAATTCTGATTAGCTTTGGTAACACCTGAAACAGATGTTATTCTCTCAGCATGTCCATACAGCTACTTCACTTCATTATAAATGGATGACTAACTGGTAGCGAAGTGATGCTACATCTTCTATTTAACAATATGCTAAGTCCTGGTATGTGCTAAAAGATGACTCAACAGGCCTGTGTCTGAATCTTTAATGGCAGATCAAAGAGTCTACAGCAGAAATTAAAGCTTTTTGAAACAGCGACAAAAATATCTGTCTTTGCCACCCTGTTTGTTATCTCTCAGGGACAAATGAGTTCACTATGTACCCATGTCACATAAAGACTACAGCCCAAGGCCTGAAGTGATTGGGGTTCAAAAGAGCTAAAGGTCTACATCATCTCTGTGGTTTGGTTATTGTAAACACTATTGACTAGACTAGGAATCTTATGGGACGTTTAATTGAGTTAAAAGACAACCTAAAGAATAGATTAGTCTGAACCTGACCTGACCTCTGTAAATGTTTTCTTCAGTATGAAGGGATGTTTGACTTTTAAATCTGTAAGCATTAATTAAACCTGGATTACATGGCTTTAGTGTGAGAGCATTTTTACCAGTGTGGTTTGTTAAGGCCACCTTTCCAGGCAAAGGGGATCAAGATGCACATTGCTGTTTTGTGCTGAGAAATATCAAACATTCAGCCACCATACTGTCAAAAAAATCAAACAATAGCAATTTCCACTAGTGTCCTGTGATTACCACGTGGACCTTGAATGTTCAGAAGGCCAGCAGATTCCTGAAAACTTAAACCTCATCCATTTGGCCCTAGTGCAGTCAGGATTACACAATCCTCTCAATGAAACGGCGACTCTGCTGGGAATAACAGGTGACTCACTGTGACATTGCCAGCCAGCTGCTGGCCTCTGTCAACCCACTGAGAGGCACGATCACCGCTTACCAGGAAAATGTCTGTCTGTGGAATGAATGCAGCAATAGGGAGGTGAAAACAGTAGGATGTGGTCAGGAACCAGTCATTTTCCAAGCTTACAGAGCAATTCTCATAAAATGAAGAAATGGCAGGTTGACAAGCTCACTGATTAGTCACATCGCTGCCCTGAGGCTCACTTTAGCTGGCACATTTAACTATGCAGTAAATAATTTGTTTGCCTGGTGAAGCAGATAAAATAATCTTCAAGATGACTCATGACAGCCTTGTATTCCTAAACTGATACTTTACCCAAACATTATCTCCTTAAGCCTTTAAGACAGAGTGCTGTACAACCTCATTTCTAGTTAACATTCACATCCATTTACTTTCTACAGGTTTAAAAGATGACTTAAGGTTTGCATCTCTCATGGGCACAAGTCTGTTTACATTCATAATGCTGCTACAGTGGTTAAAAAAAAAACTTTGCACCATTTCCCACCACTAAAATACATTATTTTCTTATGTGCAACATCACTTTCATGTTCATCACATACGGCACAGTTGGGTCTATTTAGTGAAGACCTAAGACAGACTAACCACATCCTGTGAGTCCAAAACAGTCAGCACATGTAGCTGAGCGACAATCCAGCTGTCACCAGTTTTGATCAATAACAGTGTTGTAAATGACACAGCTTTACTGACTCAGTCATTTTAACACATCTGGTCGTAGTCAGGTGAGACCATGACTATGAAGAAGGGACTGTGCGACATCCTGCCTTTACAGAAGAGGATGAGGGACACCTCCAAAGAACAGAATAATTTTATGGCAAGTCGAGATTAAAGTCAAAATGGCGAGAATAAGTTGAAATATAATTTTGAGATTAAAGACAAAAACACAGAACCGTGACTATCTCTACAAAATGCCTTTATATCGATGAACATGTGAAACTATACCTCATTATTGGATTTAACAACAAAGAGATTCTTTCTCTTTAGCACATAAACACACAGTGTCTAAGATCTGCTGTTTGAAATAGCAAGTTTTGACTTTCTTCTCGACAATTGAACTTTTTTCTCAAAATTTCAACTTTATTTTCGAAATTTTGACTTTATTCTTGTCATTTCAACTTTAATCTCAACTTGCCCACATTTTTTCGCCTTCGAAGGTGTCCCTAATCCTCTTCCATATGCCTTCAGTGAAGCCAAAATACTCAGTGCTCCCCCTAAAGACTGGCAGGTTATAAACCCTGTTTCTTCTGTATTAACAGATAGTATAAGGGTCAAACTATAAAACAAAAATGCACATGAAATGTTTTTTTTTTTCTTTAACCCAGATTCTGCCCGGTTAGGAGTCATACCCCAGTTTCTGAAGACGTAGACATGCACAAAGAGAGACTGGGATACTCAAAAAACTCTACAGAAACCAGGATACTCAAGTCCATGTAAACACAGTCACAGTCACATTAAATTTTAATAACCATCAATGTCTACATTCCTTTAAAGTCTTTTTTGAGGATGCTACTTATGGGTGGAAACTGTCAACAGGTATGCGGGAGAATTTCAAAGTAAAAGCACAGATTAAGGGTTATGGTGGTGATTTTCTATCAATCTGATTGGATAATTAATCAACGAAACGATGTATCGATATACATCGATGGAGCGCTACACTCCTAGTCAGTGCTTATGAAGGGAATATTTAGGCCTCGTCTTTGTACAATGGGGGGAGGTTGAGGCACATTTTCCATCTATTTCTACAGTCTATTAGTGATGATCCTCGGTGAAGATAAAATGTTAATTTGGTTTAGCAGGGCTAGCACCACTGGCCTTCAGTCCTCCTTGCAGGTTAATGCCCATATTCCTGTGCTGAATGTGCTTCAGTTATATCAAAGTATAGCCTGACAAAGCCTAGACAACGTTATTCCCATTATCTAGGTCAAAATAGTGATAACTTTACTGCTCCTACAAGATGCTATCGTTGCTAGCCATAAATCGTTGTTTACATGGGGTGAAGGAGCATTATGGCAGCAAGATAGTAGCCATTAACCACACTACAGTGGCTGCTTATGGTGGGCAGTTGCATCAAAGTTTAGTCTAAGTGTGGGAATGTGGGCCCAAACTGATTAAGGTTTAGTAAAACAGACTATTATACTGGTGCCAGTAGAGAGGGGTTGGATGTTAAAATCCTTTATTTGTCTAATCCTGTGCATCCCACAAACTATGAGTGTGAGTCTGCCTTTATTGTAAAATCAAGACTGTGCCAAAAGAAATTATCCCATTGTACAGTATAGAAACAGTCTGTTTTTGTGTGGAACAACTACATTTTAGAACTGTTAAACAACATCAATCGAGTTTTACATTGATTTACAAAATAATGATAATAAATGGGTGCCTTGGTCTGTAACACTGATGTTGCTCCTGCAGCCATCAGAGTTAAAGGCTGGGTGCAGTCCCAGTCTCACTGAATTACTGCAGAGTCAATCCTGAGTGTGTCATGCTGGCTGACGTTCAGAGAAACACACTCTGAGGAGTGACTAAACTCCAGACTGCTCAAGCTGTGAATTCACCTCTCTGAGCCATCGTCAGCACAGACATTTTCTCTTAAGAAAGGGGAGAAAAAACATCATTGCCAAGCTGTTAGGATGCTCTAAAAGGGTCTATATGACAAATGATCAGGCTGGCAAGAAAACAGCTGACTCAAAACCCCCATCCAAAAAAAAAAAAAAAAAACACCCACTGGTTAAGAGCTACTGCTCAAATCTGTGCCATGTGGAAATCTGGGATGTTTAGACCTTCATGCAAAGCACTAAAACCAGCCCTAACAACAGAAACAAACAAATGCTAAATCCAATTAAATGTTTTACTCTTCCTGGCTGAGAAAAGAAAGCTAAAAATGTGCCAGCAACAGCCATTAAGAGCAACTGGCTATCATTAAACAAAAAATTGAGTTTGCAGCTGCCCAATCAATAGGAAAGCTCCAGCTCATTTATAAATGTCAGCAACAAAATGAGGTGCTTTAACATGCGGAACGAAAATTTAACGTCTTACAAAATAGGTAAATTATACAAAGCCTATTTTCAGCAGCCTGCTTTGTTCACAGAAATAACCCATTTAAACAGAGCACAGTAAAATGCCAGATTCCTTGAAAGCCTTTGTAAACTTTCAATGATGAAAAAAAAACATTTAGAGAAAGTCCTGAAAAAAGTTTTCAACAGAATAAAAAGAAAAAAATGCGGCATGTAGCCTGGACAGACAACAGAAACTCATCCAATATCATCTCTAGAATCTGTCCAATCACCATTTTATAAGCTCAGCCTATCAGACCTGTCCAGAGAAATGGCTAGGCCCTTGAAAGTCCAGTTAATTGGGCCCGACATACTAACACCAATGTATGTAAATCTGTAGTGTTAGTGCTCAGCTCCTTGCTAGCAGTTTTGACAATACGGCCCGCTTCTGATCAGTTTTTGAAACCTGTAGTAAACTAAACAAGTGTTCTGGGGTTCAAATTCCTTAGCCAATAATTTTCTTGTTATGTGATATCTTTGCACTTTTTCTTTATGTAAATAACTAACAACTAAAACCACTGTAAGAGGAGGAGAAGTAGTTTTCTTTTTGAAACAGGCAACAATAAATAAAATGTGTTTTGTTGATTTGATAAGTATGTAGGTTTTGCAATAAAATTAAGTTAGAAATGTTATATTTAGGATGGGCCATAATCTACAAATCTCTAGGCTTCCCCTATTTCCCCTCTTTTGGACAGCCTTACAGCCTTTGCAGCTCAGCTCTGTTGAGAGACTGGACAGGAACCAACTGGCCAGGGCCGGAATGACATCATTTTAGAGGCCATGCCAAATATGGACCAGGACAGACTTTTATAGTGCAATAAAAAAATAAGCTAAGAGTGTAACAGGAAGGTAGAAAGACCTGAAAAACTCAAACACTGTTGCTGCTGCTGTCTAGGAAATCTCTTGAGTCCTTTGTTTTTTGGAAGAGCTTTAACAGTATTATTTTACCACATAACCCTTAGACACTGATAAGTGTTAGTGCTTCACTACTGGTGTGGACTGGTGTGGAAAAGAGAAGCTAAAAACATTGCAACATATTTGTTTTAAAAAAAAATACAATAATTGGGGTTTTTTACTTTGGCAGATCCATTCATTAAGTGTTGGGCATCATTCAGATGGGGACGCCTGCTGAAAACTCAGACTTGAATAATGCTGAAGTTGCTCGCAGATGCAACATCAGTCTTGAAGCTTATATCCCATCCTTTCATTTGGTATTTCTGGTGAATTATCATAACAGTAAATGTCCCTCACTCCCATCATGTGCAGCCCTCCATTATAGAAAGCACATTACCCTCAGCTGCAACAGACAGGGCCTCAAGGTAAGCATTACAGGTGGTTGCCATGGTTGCCTGAATGTAAGCCTGTACATGATATTACATGTAAGACACAGTGATGTGTCACTGATGAACAGGCCTGTGCAAAGACAGCTGGATCTTATACGTGAACACTGACATCTGAATCCCATTTGAGAGCCTTTAGTCATGTATTTATTTTGTTGTTTACTGACTGACAGAATAGGAATATTTTCTGTGCAATGTTCTGTCACCACATTCACGACTCATGCTTGATGATTTAACATTAATGTCATAGACCAGGTGTGGCATATGGCACAACAAGTGAGCAGGTTTCGTCCGGCCCACGAGGCATGTTGGGGAGACAGAAAATTACAAACAACAATTACATATTTTTGTTAACTAAAAAGTTAAGCACCACTGAAGTAAAATACCAATAGAAATATCAATTATATGTCAAAAAAATGCTACATTTGGCTGATCAAATGAAGCCAAAATGCTATTGAGCGAGGCCATTTGGGAGCTGAAAAAGCCAGCTCTTCTGAGCATCCAAAAGCAAGTTTACAGGTTTATTGCTGAACATGTAACTTTGAATTAACCTCCTTATTATGTTACCATTATTCTGTGTTTGAGCGGCTGGAGGGATCTGATCATTTACAATACATTATAAACATCTGTGTGTTAATTTCCACTATGGATGTACATGCATGTCCAAAAATGCCCCAACAGATTCTGGCAGCAGACCATTCATCTCTGACGGCCACTCTCACAGAACCTTCTGAGATGAAGACTTTCAAAATAATATCAAATTAAACTTCTGTTTAGAGTTATGATAAGGGTTAATGTAAAACCTGACCTAAAAACATGATAATAAAATGTCTAATAAAACCAAGTAAACAGTCTGCTTAAAGAAAAAAAGCTCATCCTCCATGAAAACATTGTGTCACAACAGGTGTAGCCAACGTAACTCTGTTAGCTGAGAAAGCTCTGTAGGTAATGTAGCTAAAGCTAAGCTTACAAAGCAGCTAACTTCACCACATATCTACAAAACCAAGCTACATTTCCTAAAGCTCCCATTGCTCAAGCTTACTTAGCTTTGATAATGGAGCTACATTATCACCCAAAAACAGTATGTTAGCTACATAGACACGTTATCGATGTGGCTACATTAGCTTTAGCTACGTGTGCTAAAGTGCACATTGCCAGAGCTAACCTAGCTACACTGGCTCATGTAGTAACGTAACTTGAGTGTCTAGCAAAGCTATTTTAGCATTAGTTAAAGCCAACAAAGCTAAAGCTCGCCACAGTTCATGCAGCTACTTTTAAAATGGTATCTATAATTCAATCCCAGATTAGACTCATTATCTTTCACTCAATATTACTAATGAAATGTTTCTTAGTCTGTTATGTTTGCAATGTGGATATTTCATGAATGTAACTGCCAGACTTTGTTGGCAGTATGGAAAAAAAATTTGAAAACTGTAAGTACGTTGTACCAGCAAATTACGGAACATTCTTTCTAAGATATACAGTGTCTCAGACGAACGGTCTGTGAGAGTGATAATCAGAAATGTATGGTCTGCTGCCAGACCCCTGTCAAAAATACTTGCAATACTTTTCTATTACCCTAGGGAAAAAAATAATTTCTGTCAATTCTTGCTATTTTCATTATTTCTTGAAATCATAGGAGACTTGACTTGGACTTGCAATAAGTGACTTGTGCCTATCTTCGGATCACTGCATTCCCTACCTCTGTTACTACCTACAACGTTGGACGGCCTTCTACCATAACACCTCTTTGTTTTGCATTGACAGTCCCATTTCAGCAGGAAATGTTAAAAAAGCTACAGTATGTTGTGGTTTCAAACATACAACAGTGATTTGTTTTACCCCCTGCTTTTTAAACCACCTGCAGCAATGCTTAAAGTTGTGCAGGTCAAAAGAAAGAGGAGCAATTCTCAGCAGGAAGAATACTGCACTTCCAAAAGTGCTTCAAAATGGCATTTCAACCTGTGGTTTCAAGTTTTAGCTCTTCACTTAATGAACAGCCATGAAGTCCAGATGTAGCTGATTATTTAAGCATGACATAAAAGGTCACTCACTGGTGGGAAACTAAAATGCTCATGACTGAACCTTTCTTTGCAAAGAACGACACCGTTACAGTGAGAGGCTGGGCACCAGACGCTGCCAGTTACTGTAACTGAGTCAATTACATTGAGGCTTGATAATGCACATTATCATAGGCTGTCTTGGGGAGACGCAGGCACAAACGCATTCAGCATATCAACAAATGGCCTTGTATAAATGATCTGCAAAAGATCATACGGTAATCAATTCAGTACACCTGCCACCAGGTATATCTGACCTACACACAGCCCCACACAAACACAGCCTTCGCTTTGCTGGGGTAAAAACAAAGAGAGGAATCTAGTGGTTTACTTTGCACAGTTCCTAAGACTGAGTGAATGCTGCAGGAGAAGTGAAGTGATGCAGGTCTGGCCAACGCTTTCACTGTGTTTGTGTGATTTCATAAGTGTAGGCAATGAATCATGAGGCTAAAAGAGGTAACAGACAGAACATTACATTAAAAGTGTGAAAAAATACAAAGAACTGTAGTTGCTGATGCTTCAGATCATTTCAGCAAAAAGAAAAGCAAAAGAGCTGCAGGATCATATAAGAAACGCTCAGATTTGAATGCTTTTAGTGTGCCATAAACTGTCTTGTGATCCTAGAAAGTCAAACACAGATATTGCTGCAATCTATTGCATCCTTAGAGTCGTCTTTTACAGTAAAAAGGGATGTTAATGTTATCAAGAGTCACATTTCCTGAGTGTCTGACGCAGAGTACCTTCTCGTAAGTGGACCAAAGCAACAAAGCAGTTTGGGATTGAGAATTTTTTGACTGTACAGCCTGGATATACCACTGATCCAAACCTATGCCATAGAAGGTGCCACAGTGGACCATGAGGTTGTGAGGACAATACTTGTGTGCTACTCATCAGTGTAAGTCAGTTCCTGGTCCCACTGCTGCAGTTCCTGATCATTCATATGCATGAACCAATGGCAACTGAAACCGAGCATATTATATTGGAGTTGAAGTTGATAAATATTTAGCAGCCATTGATTCATAATACAGTTACAGTAGGGAAGAAAAGAGAGGAGATGTCAGAGGAGATGGAAAGTAAGGCCATCAGATGCTATTTATCTGCACACCATGCAGCCTTGAGACATTCTTCAGTCAAATCCAGTCAGTTAAACTGATAATTAAAGGGCAATTCAGTCACTTTGTGTAGTTGTGTCTACAATATTGACTTCTTACCTTATTTTTGAAGAAAACGCAGCTTTTGACGTCTGCTGATCTTCACAGCTGAAATGACAAAGAATGGATATGTATGAGAATTATTGAAAAATACATGGATTTAGATGAAAAAAAATCATCCAAATACAACTGCAAGAAATACATTTTATTCTACTCTATTCTACTCTATAAAAAAAAAAAACCCCAAGACCAAATGCTCGCCTAAATATTTTAGAGGTTTATTAAAGTCTATAATGTGTGGAGGTAGAAATAAAGGTATGACAGATAATAAGAGTCTTGCTGTTAAGAATAAAGAGACAATTACAGCTGGTGAAGTGAATAGATACAAGGCATCGAACACAAAGTAATTACTCTCAATGCACCACTGGAAGTAAGATATCACTTTTATAGTTGAACATGACACATAGCATTACATCAACATTTCAGCAGATAAATATACATGTACACTGTCGGATCTGTTTTTAACTTAACCAGAGAGGTTTCTAAAAAGTAACAACAGCTGAATTAAATCTGGCGTTCTACTTTGTAGTGCTCAAGGCTAATATTTACTCAGAGATTTAGTGAGCACACATTTGTACAGCCTTGTTATCAGGGTCGCTCAGGG
Organism: Cheilinus undulatus; assembly: GCF_018320785.1. Classification (NCBI taxonomy): domain Eukaryota; kingdom Metazoa; phylum Chordata; class Actinopteri; order Labriformes; family Labridae; genus Cheilinus; species Cheilinus undulatus. The sequence goes on along the minus strand of NC_054865.1, from coordinate 26,192,998 downwards.
CTGTTTTTTTGAATATAACAAACTCAAACCTTAAGCTCATTTTGACCTTTTGAACTGCAGGTACAGCAGCTTTCAAAAACACACCACCGTGCACCGAAATAGCCTGAGTGAATGCCTTAACAATTTTTAGAGCAGCACAAGTGAAAAAAGCAACAGTTCTTCTACAGAAGGATATCTGTCAGCTTTACAAGAGACTAAAGGAGCAAAGCTTTGTGGGGTTATAGACCAGTCACTTTACAGATAATTTACAACACACCAAGAAAATTCTGCCTGTTGATTCTGTTAAGACAGAAAAATAAAAACTGCCTTTTAAAGCATACTTCTATCACATGACCACAGCAATGAGGAAATGTAGTACTTGAGACCCTAAAACAGTGGCATCGTCATCCCATTCATGAAATTTCAGAATAGTCCGATCATTTCAGCTCATCAAGTTGATTTGCTATCTAAAATTTGGACAAGTTTTGACAGTGTAAGAGTCAACATTATAATAGAGGATTATTTTTAAGTTATACAAGTGTCTAGTCAGTTTTAACAGCAAAACTCTGCCAGCTGTGGCCCATTTTGCTAATAAGCTAATAGCTAAACCACACATTGGCATGCTGCTACCTGCTGAAGATGATACCGACTGAATGAAAACAAGTGTTTTTTCTTATTCATTGTGAAAATCAGTCCTCAATGGTCAAAGAGTTAAGCATAAACTATCATTAAAAACATATTTTTTTTAGCAATTACTGGGAATAGAAAGGCCAATTCAATCCTCACATAAAATAAGTTTGACACAACCAGGACTCCTGAAATGAACTGGCTGCCCAGCGAAACTGAGCAATCGGGGTAGAAGGGCCTTAGTAAGAGAGGTGATCAAGAACTAGCTAGCCACTGGATGAGCTACAGAGATCCTGTGTGGAAATGGAAACAACCATCACTGCAGCCCTCCACTGATCTGACTTTATGGTAGAGTAGCCAGACGGAAGCCTCTCCTCAGTGCAAAACACATGGAAGCCTGCTTAAGTCGGCAAAAAAGCACCTGAAGGACTCTCAGACTAAAAGAAAGAAAATCATCTGGTCTGATGAAGCCAAGATTAACTGCTTGGTCTCAGCTTTAAACCTTATGTCTGGAGAAAATCAGGCACCGCTCATCACCTTCCCAATACCATCCCAACACTGAAGCATGATGGTGGCAGCATCATGCTGTGGGGGTGTTTTCCAGCAGCAGGGACTGGGAGACCGCTCAATTCAGCTTTCCCTCCACCCTGACTAGAGTACTGAGATATCCTCAGTGAAAACCTGTTCTGCAGTGCTCAGAGCCTCAGACTGAGCTGTAGGTTCACCTTCCAACATGACAGTGATCCTATAAGCACACAGCCAAGACAACAAAGAAATAAAGAAATAATTTAAACGACTGTAGCATTAGGTAGCAGCATAACTAAATTCTAAAAAGTGAAGGGAATAATTTCTGATTGTATGCAACACGCAATAACAACGACGGACCTTTTGAACTTTATTTCTCTTTATTCTAAATGGGACAAAAGTCAAGTAATTGAACTGTTAAAAAATAAATATTTGACCTGAGTTTGACAGTATAATAGTTGGTAGTATGAGAGACATTAGTCTCTTTTTCTCAGTGAGATCCTGACTCTTATTAGCTGACTGCCAGCTGTGGCTCGTTCCACTAATGAGCTGCTAGCTATTTGTTTGTAAACTAGAGTGAATGAGCTAGCTTGTTTATGTACAGACAGACCCACCACTCTGTTGATGCTTTGAAGTTTGAAAGACACAGCCCACTTTGTATCTTTTAAACATTCATTTTTCACTGCCCAGCATAAACCATTCTTGACTGAATTTAGAGAAAATTCAACAGACAACAGCTAAATGTTTTATTTTGTAGTTACATTACATCTAATCAAAGAATCAAGATTTATGAACTGCAACTTGATAATTTGAACATTATAGTACAGTGGTTCAACCTGAAGGTCATGAAGTATTCTGTCACCTCTAAAACATTGCTAATGTATGTTATAGCTATTTATAAAGAAATGGCTATTTTCCCTCGATTTCATTTTAGCACATCATCCTTCTCCTAGTCCGTCGAAGTAGAAAAAACTGAATGCAGCAAAAAGAAAGAAATTACAGCAATTGTTTTACACAACAGTCTGCAATTAGTCTTGTATTTGTGGTGTTTTGCATTCTTTCTGGTCCCCAAATGTTTCCCACTAACCACAGCAGGATCACTAGAATATTTCACACAAAGGAACGAGGCTTTCTCCACCTGTCCAGGCTTCACAGTTTGCCCACAAGCTGAGTTAATGACCTGAGCTGCAGGCGCTCTGCTGACAGGTGTGAGACTGATGGGGGACATGTGAGCGACACTCTCAAGGTGGATCATTTGAGGGAACAGCTACACACCACAGGCTCTCATTCATGTGCGGTCCTCTGCACACTGCAGTTGCGCGAACGAGACCACGCTGAAAGTGAAAGTGCATCAGCGATGCAAACCTGTTCATAGACAGTGCCTCCTTTAAACACAGGACAGGTGTGAAAAGATAACAGACAGGCTAATTAAAAAGCAGCTTTCTCATCATCAAAATCATCATCCAAGCATTTCATCACAGGGCAAAGCGCTCAAAACAGTAAGTATGCTCACCTATAGGGAGAATAAGTTTCATTACAGTGTTTGTCTGACCCAAATGTGCATTTAATTTGTATGCACCTTAATCTGATCCAGACTGGACTAGATGTTCTGCTCCACTGTCCCTTTGCTGGGCTTTGCCTTGGAAGTTGAACAGCATAACTTCTAAGTAGCAGGAGTCACATTGTCATCTGCTGTCAGTTCACTGTAAGCTAGAGGTATGGCATTCATCTCATTTCTGCCAACAGTCAAGTGCAGAATGTATGGGGCTGTAAAGTTTGTCCAAGTTTTCACCATACGACATATAGTCAGTTAGCTGCTTGCTAAATTATTAGCAAGTTCAAACTGAAAAAGAAACGAGCCCTCACACCAGGGTACATGTCAGGGTGTGTAATAAATACAGTAGTATAGCAATAGTTGGGTGTTGGCAGCCCATGCAGTGTGCAGCACAGCAGAGAGACCGTGTAGATCCTCCCAAAACTGTCATTTAATCAAAGTAATAAGCATGCTGTACTTTGTATATGAGGTAGTACTGGTCGTTAACAGTAGGTGGCAGTATGACAAAGCAAGATGTTTATATGTTTATATGTAAATGTCATCAGACCAGGATTGATGTTTATCATGTACATTCAAAAGAAGATTAGACATTTTATGTTTGAGGTGTTTCTGGCTTCTTACAGTTATCGCAGTAAAACCCTGAAATGATCATTTTAAAAAGGAGAGGAGCAGAGCCTGATCATATATGTTAAAGTTGGAGCCAGTCTGATGTTTCATGAGAGTTACACTGACTTCCTCTCAAATGGCGAGAAGTGGAAATTCTTACCATTGCCACTGAGGAGTCTTTCAATGAAACATGTCACTGTTGCAAAGAAATATCGAGACCTTTATTTTAAACTCTAAAGGAATACATAAATGGCCAGTTTGTGTCACTTCCAATAGGGGGCACTTTGATGAGGTGTGTGCATGTGGGTGTGTTCAGTGTGAAGAAAATTTTCAATAAGACAGTTGCAAAAGTTATTACAGATTAAAGTCATGTAACAACATAAAAGTAGCCTTATTTTGAAACTGAGGTAAAGCTGGTTGACTTCCTGTAGGGATTTTGATATGGGTCCAGGAGGCTTTTTTGGAGGTCCCATGATGATCCATATGCAGACTAAAAATCATAAGCCTAGAATGAATGGTGTGTGAGGGATTGATGATTTGAAGTGATGTAAGAGGGAAAAAATCAGAATATAAACATTGGGGCTAAATTGTGGCCTCAACATTTAATCAGTTTTATCACTGTGCATCTATATGGGACAAGAGCACCTGCCTGGCAACATATCCTCACCAAGTTATAACTGTAGCTGGGCTGCTTAACTGTGCATGTAAACATACCGAATGAATGTAAGGTTGTCGCTAAATTCCTACACTCATTCCTTACTCCTCATTCCTGATGCAGTGAGCTTACATTAGTGTCCTATATCTTGCTCTTATTGGCTCAATAAAAACTACTTCAGATGCTATTCCAGCCACAGACAGTAACATTATTGTTGTTACACAACTGGAAAGCACAGCTTCAATCACTGGGGATAAACAAATATTGGTAAGATTTCAACTAAAACTAGCACTGTACTGATTTTGGTTAAAAAAAAAAAAAAAAAAAAAAAAAAAGCATAATATATAGGGCATAAAAATGTCCACTCAGAATGCTGACAGCACAACAAATGGCATCATCCCTTTAAAGTGTACTATACAGGGCATAGGTGTGATTTAGCACACGGCATACAACAAACCAAAGCTCAGAGGGCTAAATCCAAACAGCTGCATTCTGATGAAAGAAAACTTTGGCTGGTGGCACTAATGGCCACTAATGGCATCTCTCTACTTCTGCTTACTCATCACGAGGCCTCAGAGCTCAGGTTTAGCTCAGGCAGCCGTTACAACCTGTCCCCTGAGTGTCATTGACTGGCTGACACTATCAGGGAGAGAGAGGTTTTAGGTTTCTTTTGTGGGGGAATGTACTGGAAGCTCATTTGAATTGAAACTACTTCACTGATGTTGGTCAATTAGATTCTTATTTTATTTGCTAAATTGTTTCTTAGCAGCTGCTGTAGATGTCACTTAGACACAAAAATGTATTACGGTTGGATTTCATTGTTACTTATACAATGAAATGTCTTCCTTCCAGCTGTGTAAATATTTATGAGGAGATTTGGCGGCTTTCAACCTCCAGTTACTTCTGAGAACATGGCACACTGTGTACTGGACCTCTTTAATACAGTTTAACTTGAGACCCCCAATACAGCAAGATAAATAGATTTTTGTCCACTCCAAGCATTTCCTCCTGATAAAATTCTGGCTCCTACATTACCCACAATACAAATTAAGAGCCAGCAGATAAACTCGATTGTGCTATACTGGTATTTCATATTGCCACACAGCTCTGCAGTTGTTACATCTTTGTACTCACACATTGAATCTGCAACAGAAAAACATGGCGTCTTGTGGTGTCAGAGCGATTTCACATTGTGTTACAATATCGTGAAAACACAAGGAGCACAATGTGTAATCAAACAGCAGGTGCTCCATGTGAGCCCACAAGACATGCATCTTAACGCTGTTCCTCTGTTAGTGCCTCTGATGACGGCTCAAGGATGTTGCTTTACCTTCACACAATAGTACAAGGCGTAGATGGACCCATTAAATACACATCTCCATTTCTGCAGCTAATGTCTGCAAAGCTAGTGACTAGGTGAAGGTGTAATCGAGACTGTATGAGGCAACGTTTTGCTTTTGCAAAGCTCCTGCAAAAGACCCAAAATGCTTGGATTTTTATCCACATGTGCAGTATTAACCTCCTCAGACCTGAGCTTTTGTTTGGTATGCAACTTTTGTTTTTCTCACTTCTTTGGGATCAATAGGATTTGATTAGTCAAAAACTCAAGCCTTGTCTTTAAACAGGAATTGGATTTTAGTCAAACTGATGTCCATAAACCTCCTGAAGGTCTTGTTTCTGCAGATGTTTTGCCTGGGTGTCGGTCAGTTGTCGGGGGTCTTCGGTCAGTTAGAAATGGTGTCAAAGAAAGAAGTATGGTGAAATTGCTTTTCCTTTTATTTTGATGTTGGACAACAAAGACTTGTCAAAAGCAAGCATGAATAAAATGTCCACTAAAAGTTCTGAATTTCTTGGAAATGTTCCTTTCCAAAATCCACACATATTCCCTAAGTCAGGGGTGCCAAACTCAAGGCCTGGGGGCCAAATCCGGCCCGTGCTACAGTGACACCCAACCTGCAAGACCAATAATATTTTTATTTTAATTGGCCCACAAGTATAAGGTCTGCAGATTTCTTCAGTATAAAAATGTAAACTTAACTTCAATGATTTAAAATATCTTCCAGATCCTAATTTTCAGTTTTATCTCATAATTTGACATTTGAAACTTGTTATTTTTACATTTTATCTCATATTTTGAAGTTTAAAATGTATAATTTTCAGTTTTATCTCATAATTTGACCCTTAACACTTATGATTTTGAAGTTTTTTCGTATTTTGACTGATTTAACTCATGATTTCTAGTTTTATCTCCTAATTTGACCTTTAAAACTCGTGATTTTGACTTTTTTAAAATCATATTTTGAAGTTTAAACATATTATTTTAATTCTGTCTCATATTTGGAATGTTAAAACTTGTGATTTTGAATTTAACTCGTGTAATTGCCTGTTAATTTTTTTTTTACTTTTAATTTCATGTTCTGACCTTTTGATCTAAGAAGTTTAACTTTTTATCTCTGATATTGAGCCTTTAAACTTATCATCAGTTTTTTTTTCCATAATTCATTGCTGATATGATGATGACAGTTCCTGGTTAAATGTTGACCCTCTTCAGCCCTCAGGTTAGACCTAAATTCAGAATCCCCTGCTGTGATTGAGTTTGGCACCCCTGCCATAAGTTGTGAAAGAAATTACCCAAAAGGTCTTTGAAAATTCTTAAACATATATCTAAAGTATCCAAAAAAAAAAAGGGCAACATTTTTCAATTCCCCACCCCCCCCCCCCCCCCCCACCCCAATATTTAAGTGAAACTTTTTCATAAAGCCTAAACATCCTAATAAAATTTCAAAAAATTCAATATAAATTCCTGAAAGATTTCAAACAAATTCCCCAAATTTCAAAGAAAATTCCCAAAAATGTGCAAATATGTTCCCAAAAATTCCATGCAAATTCTCCGAAACATCCAAACAAATTCCATTAGAAACCTGGAAATTTCAAAGGACACCTTCACCCTCCCATACGTCCCAATCAAATTACCAAAATTAACAAATACATTCCCCAAGATTCTGTGAAAATACCTTAACATTTCAAAACACATCCTCCAAGGAAACGTTTTGTACAAATTAACAGTGTTACAAGATGTTTGAACAAACATCTCTGACATTTAAAAGGCACTGCTAAACACCAAATGCTTTTCAAACTGCATGCCCTTTTTACTTTTTATAATAAGTGCTTCTAAAGGTGCCAAGTAATGGGACTCATATTTTGTGAAACCCACAACAAACACAAGAGAGAAACTTTCTCACACATCAAACGCCGACACCGTATGAAAGGGATCATTTAGAGGAGCTGAAAATGATGCGACAGTGGAGAAACACTAAGCCTTCTGCCTCCAGGAAAATAAATGTGAGCACCCAAATTTAACAAAACACACTTGAGAGGAGAGAAACCTTATCTCACACAACATAGGAGACATTAGCATGCCTGTAATTCTCCTCACTGAGCCTGAGGGTGGGGTTGCTTGGAGCAAAATTTCAACATGCTGAGTTTAGCAAACTTCACCTCAGGGTATGAGACATCTCAGACAGCAGTAGAGAGTCTTTGCTTTAAATTCTATATCAAAACTCTGTATACTTTATATCATGACAGGAAAAAAAAATACAGGAAATAAGTCTGGTGTATGATTGAGAGGTTCAGGAAACTCCTCAGGTCCCATGGGGTTTCCAGAGGTGGGGCGCAGGGGCACATCGCCACTGGCAGTCTTTAGAAGCACAATGTGCCACTGGAGACTTCATTGTTCAGCTGGAGCAGCAGTTTCATTAATCACACGCTGCAGAAGAGGACAGAGTGGGGACAGGTCAGACAATATGGTGCCTGGGAAACACCTCGCTCCTGCCCCAAATATTAGCTTTTTCATAAAGCTGCTCACTATGGCTTCTTAACTTATCACACCATCATAAACCCAGCTGGATATCACACAGGTCAAATCAGCTACTCATTAATTACAAAAGACATAAAGGGAGAGTTAATAAAGGAAGTCTGGAAGCTAAACATGTATGAGATTTCATCATATCACACTGGTTTTTGTCTCCACTAAGCAGATACATGAAAACTAATGAGGGCTGGGAGCTGTGGTGATCGCTGTAAGCCACCTCAAAAACAAAAGCAGCTGTTCACTGATGGGGAAACATTACACATTCCCATCCAAATATTCCCTATAAAGAGCCTTTGAGCAAACATTTTTCTATCAGACTTATTTGGCTCTAAATCTAGAGTTTGATGTTGGTGGTAACAGTTTAATCTATGTTGTTTCTAGAGCTATGCCTGGATCAATATCGCCATCTAATCTTCTGATAAAGTAAAGCTCAAGTCTTGAGACAGATTTCTCAGCATAAGGACCAGATTTTAATTTTATTGTTTAATGAAATTGTTTCATTTTTAGAAGCTGTGAATTCGCTGACTCTGTGACCACATCTCTGGTAATTATACTCTGGCATCAAAGGCCTTCTTGTCATATATGTAGACAATTTCAGCTCTCCTTAAGTACACAAGTCATTGTGAGCATCATTGTGAGAAGTGATTTTCTTCCTTTACAAAATAGTAGGTTTCATGGCCAGAGAGGAAAGAAGAACAGTGTACTGCTCGCAGAAAAAAAGTGACGTTAAACGTAAGAGTTAGCAGCAATCAGTCAGTACGTTTACATGCTGAGGTAAGTTCAGCTAAAGTTAGCTCAGTTAGGCCATTTTACTGAACAGCTGTATTTGTCTCAGCCAAAAAGCAGATGAAGTATTATTTGTTTCATTTGGTGGCAATATGCCCCATTTTTGCAAGTAACTCTAAGACCTTTTTCCTGTTGTCTTTGCTAATAAAGCACAAAAACCGTGCTGACTATCGGGCTGAATCCCTCCTTCTGACCGAAGTCAGCAAAGGCCTGATTATCGGATGCATCTATAGATTATCTTGCCAGGCCGCCCCTGGTGTCTGGACCAGTCTACTGGATCCTGGACACACAGTATGCGGTGAGCTGGATCAGGCCTGGGAAAGTACACCAGGTGCCCATAGAAGCACAGCTGCCGTGTCACATCAAGAAGCTGATCCTTCCAGTCCCCATACTCCTGAGCACGTTAGAGTTAGACACACGGTCTTGCCAACAAAAACCAAAGATGTACTGCATGGAAGTTGACACAAAGAAGTCCAGTTGGCACCTCTGGTCTGGTCACAAGAGTATAGTAAGACTGGAAGGACCAAAAACCGAAAGACTGACTTTCCCGCGCATGCTCAGAAACTGGGAACACCACACTGCCTTGCTCAGCGAACCCATCACTCTGTCCGCAAGTCCAAGTCTGCAGTTGATCTCAGCCTTACAGCCAATGGATCGATGAATCACACTAAGAACTGTACATTGAGCACAGCAATAGTCAGTCAAGAAGCAAACTGGCTGAGGGGGGAAGTAAAACAAAAACAGTATCATGGCAACCCTTGTAAATAGGAAGCATAAAGTTAGCTGGATGCCCAACTTGTTGATTTGTAGCAACAAAATGAGTGTTTAACAGTGTGAACCGTAAAACATACCACAGACAAACTGACAAGGGAGGAAGCTGAACCAAAATGGCAACCGCAATAGGCTTAGCAGGTAGTTAACAGCTAGCCTCACTAGCCATCTGACTCTAAAGTCAGATTGGGCGTTTTGAGAGATGAGACCAGGCTGAGACTCTGGTAGTCAGTGAACAGTCGCTGTGGTATGTGTTGATCCTCTCATTCTACACCACGCATGATATGAACAAAAAGTTGAAATCTGTTGTTTGTTGCCATGTGTGGGCTCTGACACACTGAAAAAAATCAGAAAAGATTTTCAAAAATCTTTGTGTGTGTGGCAGGCTTAAGTTAGCAATTAGTATGCCAAATGGTAAAAACATGGACAAACTCTACATCTGTACATTTCATACATGCTCCATGCTTTACCTTCAAAACTTAGAAAATACACTCTGTCCCACTAGCTTATGGGGATATCCAAAGGCAGATGACAACACAACTACTGCTGTGCTTAGAATTTATGCTATGACTTCTTGGGCAATGCCCGGCATGGAAACTGTCAGGCCAACATGTCATATCTCTACTTCTCCATGACTTAGTTTTTTCCTAAATCAGTGCAGTTGGTCACCCTTTACATCTGTCAGTGGGTTTTAAACATTTTAACCAATAAAAAGTGTCTACAAGATGCCGACTATCACCATTCAGTCTCAGTCTTCTGGGTACAAGCACAGAATGGAGTCAAAACTCACTCCTTCCATTGAGGGCATCTCTCCTCTGTTGGCTTTACAACACTGCAAGAATGAAACCTAAAACTGCACCTAAAAGCCCTGAAAATGCAAACACAAAATGACCCTTTTGTCCCATAAAACTCTCCTCTAAACCACTCAAAGAACTTTGAAATTCAGCAGAATCAGAAATGTAGACAGACGGGGTGATATCTGAGGATTAACATGGAGAGCAAAGCAAACTTAGGATAATGATGATGCTGTTTTTAGTTCTGGATTCCTAAATCACAGCAAACATCACAGCTAAGCCTTACAATGCAGACTGACTGAACCCACTACTTAATTGTCTGGTGTCTTCATCTATTTCGTGGATCAGAAGAAGACCCTGATATAATCAACTAATGGCTCCATGTGATCTGGGCTTACAAATGCAAGTCAGGGGAATTTCTTGGTGTGGTGGAGGAATTATTACTCAGCACCCTCTCACTGGGAACCACCTGTCCAGCATTTACTTAATCATTAAGAGTTCATTGGCCTCGAGAAAAACTAAATCCACACAGTGGAAGAGACAGAATAAAGCATTCGCGCTAAAACATGGATCTAATGTGCAGAATATGCCAGGAAAACAGTGAAATATAGTCTTAATATGTAAGCAAGAAACATATTTCCAACAAAGAAGGTTATGAGACTTTTCAGTGTAAAAAACAGCAGAAATGCTGCTAAAGCCACACTCACAATGTAAGACATTGAACAATTGAAAACTAATGACTGCAGTTTTCTGCACAACCCTCCAGTGCACTGCTCAACAGTGCCACCATATATACAAACAAAATCTAAGAGCAGTCACTGACCTGTAGAGGGTTGAATGACTCATTTGTGTAAAAATACCTAATACCTTAAGGGAAAGAAAAACATCATTCAATTCAACATCTTCATTCAGATGGACCTGGTTATGATTCATCTACGTTCTGAGATATATAGCTCCGAGAAACACTGAATAATTATAACGGAAATGTTGAAGGCTCAAACAATCTCCTGCCCTAGTTCAGATAGTCTAAGGATCTATCATGAATGTCCTGGGTTTGTAATAATTTTTGTTTCTTTCTAAAATGTAACCAAAATGGAAGTTTCTTTGGAAAAAATGCAGAAAAAGTTAAGGCATGCTTAACAGGCACAGCCAACTCACCCAAAGAGTGTATGGGAGGGGAAAAAATTACACATATTATACTTAACTGCTTCACTACAGGACTTCCAGTACAGCAAAGTAGGAGCAAAGTAAACAAAGAGAAATAATCTGCCGCACACTGAAAATGACTTTACTTAGACTTTATTATCAGTCAAAATCATTTTCAGTGTGTGGCAGATTAGTTCTCTTCATTTACCATTTTACTTTCTGATACCTGTTCTAATACCAGAACACTGAGAACCAGTTAGTACCAAGTACCAATCTGATACTGGTGTAAACTTTCTGGACTGACTGTGCTTGTGGAAACAGGCACATTATTTTAACCCTACAGTGTCAGAACATGGCTTAACAAATAGAATGGTAATGTAAAGCCGCTCTATGACAACTAAAGTTGTTTTTGTCAGCTAATTTTTATTTTTTTTTACAGCTAAATATTAAAACAACAGTGACAGAGAGGGCCACATCACAGGCTGCCTGTCTATTTGTTCTCCATTATGAGCCAGACAGGTCGTTAGCATAATGGTCTGTGTTAGAGCCCAACCGATATGGGATTTTTTGGGGCCGATGCTGATACCGATATTGGGGGCTAAAAAAAAAAAAAAAAAAAAAAGATACCTGATATATCGGCTGATACCCGATATATTGGCCAATAACCGATATATCGGCCGATATATGAAAGAAAAAATAAAAAAGAACATTGATATACACAGGATATATACTGTACATGAACACAGATTCTTATATTTATATTTTCTTTATTTATTTCACAAAGACGCAACTTAGACAACGTTAAAATGCTGGATAATAGTCTTACACGCAAATTAACAGTTGCATTTATCATTGTTTATTCTCTACTCCTGCGTCTCTACTCCTCTAAGCAGTAGAGACGCAACTGGTCGACTACAACTCCCACAATGCTTTGCATGTCAAACAAATATCGCTGCCCACTGAAGAAAGTCAAAGAACATGATCGAAAATGGATTGAAAATGGATTAAAAAGACGCTTATTATCGGATGTAACGCTGTGGATTTAATCTCCAAAAACCCCGAAAAGTCACCAAAGCTCCGGGCTCACTACAACGGCGTCCTTTAGAGCTATGGAGACATCGGCATAATGGTCAGCTTTCAGAGGAAAAAAAAGTGTACGTTTCTATGACTTACGGTTCAAGATTTATCACCGTTTTTATAAACTGTGTCACGTTTTGTTGTATAGGACAACACGGTCCTCAGAGACTCCGGAAAGTCAGCCAAGTTCTTGGCTTACTTGAAAATGTTAGTGCCCACGACTTACGGTTCAAGCGTTACTAAGTGATTTATAAACGGATGTGCCTGCAGCACGTATCCGTGCCACATGAGCTCTAAGGGTTAATATATCGGCTACATATTGGCCGATGTTGATTAATCTGTGATACGCTATAATCGGCCTGATTAATGGGTCCGCCAATCAATCTGTCGGGATCTAGTCTGTGTGTTTAAGTATGCATAGTTTAAAACAGCATGATGTGGTGATGGAACAGCCTGCCATTGGTTGACAGCCCCTCACAAAGCATTTGGGGAAAAAATATGGGTGTTAGCATTAAAGCTAGTGGCAATAAATGATCAAAAATGGGGTAAAAATGGATGGAAAGACTTTCAATATCAGATCCACAGGCATGGATTTAATCTTTAAAGTCACCTGGGTTCCAAGCTCTCTTGAAAAAGCTTAAGTAAGGGCTACGAAGGCATGGATATTTTCAATTTAACAGCGCAATGGCTAGGTACAAGAGGAAAAGTAAGAGGCTAAGACATATGGTTCAAGTTATTTAACTTTAAATAACTTGTGTCATTTCTTGTTAGATACGGCTGCATGGTATCAGATCATAACCACATTTTCAATAGTATCAGACATATTTCAGACACTGGTATTAAAATCAGAACAATGCTAGCTGAAATTGTCAGAATAGGAGTTGGCTAGCTGACTTGACAGCTCACTTGCAGTTACACTGTGATATGTTCGAGGTCAGCTCTGTAAAATGACTAAGGGGAATGTAAATTAAATGTCATCATGATGTGTTCAACTTTGGGCTGCAGTATTAATGCAACAATGGCAATGCAACTAAGGTCCATCATTAGTGCCGTGATTTCTTTTAATGGCATTAATTGCGAGCTTTATTCTGTTTCAGTACAAAAGTCCACCACTGCTCCTTAATGTCTCATCAAAGTCCTCTGAATTTTGTGTTATCAAACACTGACCTTTAATTTTCCTTGAATTCTTTTTCAGATGATAATTTTTTTCTCTCTAGTTCATGTCATTATCTTCAATCTCCAAAAGATCCTTATATGCTTTCAAAATCAAAACAATCTGTTTTTAAACAGAATGTCTATCCCCTCAGTAAAACACAGACAAAATATCCCACATGACACAAAACAGTTTTAAATGATATATAGTGTAATTTCAAATTTTAAAAAAGGTTGATTAATCAAAACTGAAACCTGTGTCAAGCAGTTACATCTTCAGTGTACAGTCATGGTAGACATTATAGTTGGAAACAAAATAAAATTAAACCACAAAAAAACTGCAGACTCTTGTAACCCAAACACGTGCTTTAAACTGTGCATGAAGCGTGGATGAAGGGAGATCTTATGTAAGACATAATAATTAACTGTAGTAAATTTTCTCTCAGCCTTTTTTATATCTCTTTGGTGTTTGAGGTCTCATTCATTAGTGTTTTTTTCCGCTTTCAAGGGGAGCTGAGGACATCTGGAGAACAGCTGTTGCTTTACATCATATCTGAGCACACACACACACACAGACACACACGGTTGCTATATGGCCTCACCATGAGAGGTCAATGGGTCAGGAGCCCTGTGTCCAGACGCACCATTTAATCTGGTCTAGGTATGGACAATCTCTGGAAATCAAACACCACACGGCCACGTTTACACACAAAAATAGACACGGATGCACACACACACGCACGAACAAAAGGACCACACGGCAGACAGAGCCCATCTCATCTCTCTTCTATACAAGGCAACTATTTGACCCTCCTCTGGGAGGGCAGAGATTCTCACTGATTTGTCCTGCCCCTCCAGAGAGAGAGAGAGGGAGGGGGGTGACACTGCTGCTAATTCTATTACACACAGACCCCCCATCGTCCCCGTCTGGGCCAACACCCAGGTCCATGAATGGAATCAAACCCATCAAGCCAAGCTGGGGGTTGGAATATTTGAGCAACAATGTGTTTACACTTGTGGTTTACATTTCGTTAAAACTTGTTTCTTTTACATAGTGAGTGGGCCCCTGAGTGACGTGGTTATCAGTGTTCTTCTGCTTTGTGAATGAACGCTGTAGGCTGTAGTGAACTGTAATGACTTGACAGTTTTATACTGTGGCCTGGAAAGTCGGAAACACTTTTACAACTTGAAATAAATTCACATTTATGAAAACATTTTAGCATTTCATAGAACAACTTTAGAATTAATGAAATGCTTAAAAAGGTTAAATTAATGTACATATAACAAGAAGCGTTGACAAAAAACAAAATCACATTTTACGAAACACACGCAAAAGACAAAACAAATTCTCAAATAAAAACACTCCCTAATTGCACTATGGATTGTGTTTTGTTAAATGTTGATTTGCATAGTCTTTTGTAAAGTGTTTTATTTGTAAATTTTTATTTTTTTCAAAAGTCTTAAATGTGTAACCTTGTTTTATCCCTTTTTAAAAATGTTTCATCAAATGTGAATTTGTTTGGTCTTTTGTTAATGTGTTTTTTTAAAACATCAATTTGTTGCATCTTTTGTAAAAGAGCTGTGTTGCAATTTGTTTTGTCTTTTGAAAAAAAAAAGTTTAAAAAAATGTATTTTGTAACAGTTTAGTTATAAGTATATTTGTTTTTTTCTTTTTTAAAATTGTTTCGTTGAACATAAATTTGTTATATCTTTTGTAAAGGTTTTATCGTTAAATGTAAATTTGTTTCTCTTTGGCAATAGTTTTTGGTTAAAAGTAAAAGTGTTTTGTATTATATTATTTATTATTTTATTATTTATTTATTGTTTCATCAAATGTGAATTTGTATTTCTTTTGCAAAAGTTTTTGATTAATTTAATTCAATCAATTTTCAAAATGTAAACATGTTTCATCATTTGGAAAAGTGTTTCATTAAATGTAAATTTGTTTCATCTTTGTTAAAGGTTTTTCTACATGTATTTTTTGTTATTGTTACAGTGTTTTGATTAATTTGTTTAATTTGTTTTATAAAATGCTAAAATTTTTCATTGATGTAAATTTATTTCAAGTTTAGTCATAGGGTTTCAGACTTTATCATTTTGTTTTGCACTTCAAGGCCTCCTTAGTGTCAGGTTCTCTGGTGAGCATCTGAAGGTGTAAAAGTAGATATTTTCACTTTCCAAAATTGCTGGAAACACTGCAGCATTAGAGCAGAACATCAGGGCTGGAGGTGCATTTTCCTCGACAACGTATTTACATGGCAGAAACCCTGAGTGCTAAAATCCATTTGTATAATGCAACACAGACTGGGGCTACATGAAACAATCTGTCTGCTTACAAAAGTGGAAAAGGGGGTTTAACTGAGCTGTTTCTTCTTGCCTTAAAACAAATTCCCATACCATTTCAAGTGATTGCTTTCTGAAGGCTACATTCTGCACTAATAGTCCAAGAAAAATGCATTTTCAATGTTCTTATGGAGCAGTAAAAACTATGGCAACTGTGCCCTACTTACTGCAACACAACACCATTCATGACACAACCAAAACGTGCAAAAAATGAGGCATGAAGTGTTATAATTATGGAGGAAAATGTTTTGTATTGATCATAAAAACAGTTTCAGGTTGCCAGTTTTATTCATCACCCTGACAAAAGTTTCCAGCTGAAATGTTTCACTTGTGCATTATCGCCCACTTCCTTGTTGTTACTAATTAACCAGCAGAAACTCTGCTCTGGAGAATTCTGTTTAAGTGTTTGACCCTGAAAGTCAGGTCATTATGATCCTTCCTGTTACACAGAAAACTGAGCTGTGGGAGAAGAGGCTGGGTCGTGTCTGTCGTCATGGGATGGATGGCAGCAGACCAGCCTTAATTAAATAACACTATCATCAAGAATGCAGCTGTACAGTCATATTAGGTTAAAATCAGCAGTGTGGAATTGTGCAATGATTGGTATCTATTGTCTTTTTCACACATGTACCTCAGAAAATTTCTAAAACCTTTCAGGACTGGCTGTCCCTTAAATCCTCCTTAATTGATGGCTAAAGCTCTAATCACATGTGTACTAGATTATTTCATGCAGGCTGCCCCTGAAAACCTCCTGATCTGCTTGTTCACACAAGCACATCACAGCAGGAGACTGTCCCAGTCTGACGGAGGGGGGCAGGGGTCTCAAGAGTCAAAACATGATGAGAAAAGAGCAACATGGAAGTGACAGAGGAAGCAACAGTCTGCTATAAGATGTTATAATCAGAATGTTTGCCTTTAAATGAAAGCTATAAGTAGCTGGACAGATTCACAATAACAGCAAAAGAGAATAACATGGTAGACATAAAGCAGCAGTTGCACTGAGATTGCACCATTGATGTTCACATTGTCTACTTGTGCATCAATCATAGGGAATACCCTTCACCAAACCCTCCCAGTGCTCCTGGTTGTATCCTGCTGTGTTCTTACATCAGCTCACTAGGACTTCGCATGGGAAATCTAGGGAGCTGGCCGGGAAAATTCCACACGAAAAGGATTTTTTGGTATTTTTGAAGTTGGGTTGCATGAGGTACATAGTGATAAAAATGGCATTAGCCTCTGGTGATTTCATTGAGCATGACCCCTTACAACAGGAGAAGCTGGGCTATACAGCACAGCGAACAGGTATAGTTTCTTCAAGTGCTTGTGAGAAATTCAGCTGCCTGCATTCACACCTGCAGCTCACTCTTAAAAACTTCGAAAGAAATTTGTGCAAGTGTGAAAGCAGCTGAAACATCATCATCCCAGCTCATTTGCTTGTGGTGAACTTTTCTGAATATCCCCAGCTATGTTTACACCTGGGCTCGCTCTGACTTCACACAGAAATTTTTTAAGGGAACTGGCGACAGAGCAGCAACACCTTGCAAATTTGGTGAAATTTCTGGGAGTTTTGTGCATAAGGAACAATAACACCATTTAATTCAGATTCTGGGGCTCAGTCTCATCACTGACTTTTACTCTAATTCTTGATTTTGTGAGTTCATCTTCCCCCTTGATATGATGTTACCAGGGTTAGTGGTGGAATCTTCCTCTAAGACTGTGGTTCCCAACCTTTTTCCCTAATCCCCCCCCCCCATCTAAGCAAACCTAAATTTGGACTTTTTTTGCTCAAAAACTAACAAATCCTCTTTCTAATCTTCTTGGATGGCTCTTACACATCATCATGTTTCTAATCATGATTTTGAAAAAATACATTCACATTCACCGTGCCCCCACTGAGATATTTGGTGCTTGGTTTGGTAAATATCTGTCCTTACAAGGTTTCCAGCAACCTCCCATTTTTAATTGTTCAGGCCAGTCATGAAGAAACCAGCTGCCAAGCAGTCTTAGCATAGTAGAACAGCTTGGATCGAACGCTTCTTTTGTACTCCAAATACCCTGCTCTGGGTACACAGCCAGTCTCACATGACCACCAATATCCCCACCACCTGGACTTTGAACATGAAAGTGAAAGCATTCTGCACAGTATATGTATGATTTAATTTGATGTTCCACCTAGAGCTACATGTAAAAAAAAACTAGAATGCTTAAGTCATTGATAGTAAACTGCTGCAATCTGGATGCACCCTAGTACTGTGGGCATAAGCTCAACAACGAACAAAAAACGCCACATGAGCGGAAACAGAATTTGAGCAAATAAAAAAAGGTGCTTTAGAGAAGGAATATTGGTATCTGACTTTATTCTTGGGCTCTTTTTCACATTTTAGGGCACACTTAAATAAAACTGAGGCCACTTATTCTCACTCTTGAACTTGTCCTAACAGATGCCACAACTACAGATCATTGACTAGAAACAGTGATTCATCAAAGGCCAGTTTAAAAGGCACTGCCCCACTCTATCTTCCCCACAGATTAGGAAGCTCCAGCCCTCTCAATGAGTCGCTGACCTAATCTCCTTCAGCATCTCAGACACCGAGATATGGGAGCCAACTAATCCGCTCAGCTGTGAGCAGGCCGTTAACTGTCTGCTACTGTAGCCCCGCCTACTCTGGCCCAAACAGCTATAAGGACTGACATACATTTTAATTAGGCTAAACACTGCTCTGCCATCCCTTATCTTTCCCTTTTGGCAGCTTTTTGTAGGCCAGGTTTTTCTAAATGGATGAGTGCCTTTATAGGTGTGACACTTTCCTTATTGCCCTTTTGAGAAGTCGAGTGCAATTCCAGGGGCCAGCTGATGTGATAACAATTCCAGGCAGGTAAGCTGAGCTGAGGCAGGAGAACCAATTAAAGAGCAGGCTGGTAGTCGGGCAAACGCTCAGGAACACTGAAGAAGAAGAAAAACATGACATGGGAGGTAAACCACCTCACAGTGGCTGCAGCTTCCCATTGAGGGGGAACAATCCGGTGACTCAAAGCCTCCTTTTTTTCTACATAGTCTGTAAAGTGAAAGCTTGGCCTCTTGCTTGTCAGTTCTATTGTTAGGGCCAGGCCGGGGCCGCTCCCAATTCACCTCATACACATTAAATACTCTGCATTGTTTGGAAAGTCAGATGGCAAGGGCAAGCACACATGCTGAAGAATGTGCACACACTCCTCTTGCTTTAAGGACCCTATCCAATAAAGAGCAGGAGCTTGGATGTAGTTGGGCATGTGTCATGGTTGAAGCTCACTTAAATGGTACATGACCTGACTTTGTATTATTAAGAAAACAGTGCAGGACAGAACACATCTAAGTCAGAGATGCCATGCATGCAGCAGGAGAATAAAAGCTGTCCGGATATCATAAATGATTCACATAAATATCCTCAAAAGATGCCAGTATAACATGGAAAAGTACATCAGTGTCGGGGTGTAAGAAAATATCGATACACTGATATATCGTAATATTTCACGGCGCAATACTGTATCGATATTTTAAAATGCAGTATCCAGATTTTTTAAGCAATAATTTACTTTGTTGGTGCGGTAGTTTGTGGTGTAATTTACCCCCTGACCGCTAGTTGGTGGCAGGCACCACAAGCTGGCAGCAAGCAGTTGACTCTTCCCTCTTCTCCTCTGCTTAGACAATGAGATCATGCCAGACTTCCGGTCTGAGCGAGCCAGTTGCTCATGCCTACCCAGCAGTGCAGCTTCTGCTGAATTCAAAGCAGATATGTGGACTTGTTTTGGCTTCCAAAACATTAAAGACAGTACAGACTAATACAAGAGTCAAGCCATTTGTAAGATGTGCCATGCCAGAGTGAAAAACTTGGACAACACGACAAACCTGAGTGCTAGGCATCATAGCAATAGCTTAGCGGCTAACAGCCTGCTGAAGCTACCACTGATTTTTAACTCATGCCACCATCATTACCCAGTCAATATTTTGATTTATTTTTGTAAGGATCTGTGCCGTCATAGTGTCGTTAAGAATTACGGCTTCCGTAATACGATAAAAAAAAACAAAAACAAAAAACAAAAAAACAAACAACACAGCACGTCATGTCCTCCTCACAAAGCGGTCCATCCGTTCTTAAACCTGGACATGAGGATCAGTCTTCCTCCACAAGCACCTTGACATTACGTAAAGACATACACGCTGATGTACCATGAAATATAAAATATTTTAGTACATTTACTCTATATTGATATATTTTTCCACTTTTCTTTCAGACATCCTGAAAGCATTTTAATTCATGACAACAAATGGGAAAAATCCTCATCTTCAAATTGCACAAAAAGAGTTAAAGCTCTGATGCAGGACCATATATTTTATAATACACTATATATTTTTTATTTGTATACTATACATATAATTTTATCATTCTGTTCTATTCTATATTCTGTTCTGTATATATATATATATATATATATATATATATATATATATATACACACACACACAGTATTTGTTAAATTACAAAAATATTGCAATATATCACCTTGCTCATAGTATCACAATATATCGCAAAATATCGATATCGGCATCCCTGTATCAGGATATGTATAGTAGTGCCAGACACTTGCCAATACTCACCCCTACACCAGTATGACTTCTTTATGTAAGAGCAAAATTAATTTACTGGCGTTGCATCAGGGATAAACAATCAAGCAGATGTGTCAGTCAGTGTAATTATTTCCTTGGTAGGAAAAAACGAGCAGATAAGAGACATTACTCCATGATCAGCTCGGTGCACATAAATCACCCACTTTATGTAACCGTTTTCTTGCCTGTTGTTTGAGGTGGCAGAGGATTGCATTGGGGTGGCAGGGTATTGAAATTAAGTATCCATATCCAGTGATGTGCAAATTCACAATTAAAATGAACTAGTTCAAAGTTCAATTCACGTAGCTTAACTGAACTAGTTCAAAACTCAGTTCATGACTTAAATTGAACAAGTTCAAGTTCATTTCCCATTTTCTTTTGTTTTTTTTGGCTGCAATATGATAGTCTTATACAGTAGTCTATATCTACTATCTACTCTATATCTACTCGATTAATCAACAGAAGAATTGATAGAGTACTCCATCACAAAAGAATTGTTTACTGCAGCCCTACATGTTAAACTTGAAAGCTAAAAACCCTAAAACACTTGCAACTCAATGTACAATCATAAAGCAGGCCAACTCAAAACTGATTTTTTTTAAAACAAAGTATTCATTGTAAATATTTATTATAAAATATTAACTATAAAATGTAAAATATGAAAAGACTGCATAGTTTAACAGCTTCAATGAAAATACACATATAATCCTAAATATCTCACTGTGTGCCTCTGCATTGCTGACTTTTATTGCCCAAAGGCAAAGAAGTATATTGAATACTTAGATAATAAAACAATCATGTTTATAGCAGACATAATGCCTTAGAAATATCAAACTTTCTTTTTATATTTTACAGCAAAAACACACAACACTTGAAACTAAGTGGTAGTCTTAGTATAACTAAAGATGCATGGCATTTTCAAATTACTCATGATAAACTTAAGCTGCCATCTCTCAAGATTTTGAGAACATTAGAATTTATTTTAAAGCAATCTAAAAAAAAAATATACTTCCCTTTGCATTTTGGAAACAAAAAGTGCAAAATTTTGAAGCTCTAGCTTAGCTCCCTTAAAATGCCAATTTTTAAGTATAACGCACATGAAATATTGCACATCATTAACATTTAGTGGTTCAGACTCGTTTCTTCATAGCCGACAGACATAATTTGCACAAAAATGTAATGTTTTTCCATTGGGATCTCTCGTGGTTTGTTCGTAAAAGTCTTTTAAACGTTCTTAGCTTCTGCCTTCTGTCGTACCGGATGATCTACTGCCAATATCATAAGCTACTCCATTAGCCACATTAGCCATACCTGGCGCATGGTGCGTGCCGTAAACCTGACTCGGCTGCTGTAAATAACTTCGGCTACCGGAAATCACACTTAAGCCTTCGTAAAACAAAGACCTCGGCAATTCTCTGTACCCTTCGGAATATGAGCGGTCACTTTGCTTCCCAAGTGAACTGCGCTCACATTTTTAGTTCTTGACTTGAAAACTGAACGGTACAGCTTACCGTTCAACAAGAAAATGAGCGCGTTCATTGAACGCAGTCATTTTAACGCGTTTGAACACAACAGTAGAGTTCATCGTTCACCAAAAATATGAGCGCAGTCATGGAACACACTCATTTGAACTCGTTCAGGCACAACACTGTCCATATCTGTGTTGTAATTCCAACCGGTAGGTATTGGATGTGTTAGTACCGGTACCATTACAGTACTGAATTCCAATATTTATACCTCCTTACAGTTGATACCGCAAACCAAGTCAAGACCAAATGTCTATGTAGGCATTCCTATCCTTTCCAACCAACTTTTTTACTGGGTGAAACCACAGACTGTAGAAAATATGGGACAAAGCCTGGGTGAAGTTGGCCATTTGTTTACTGAAGAGGGCATCTGAGTAATAGCAATGACGGTTGCCATATTGAAAATACTGTTTCAATCAAACCCAAGCTCAACCAAGTATTAGAAAAAGAGACAGAGCCAAGGCAGCCTCCTGACTAACAGCCTACTTACGTACAGTGATATCTACTTCTGACTGCTGGCCTACAGTGACATCCTGTAAGCCATGCCCCAAATTATGCATAGCCCATATCATTAATTACACTAAAATGGAAGAGTTATTTTAAAAAGAAATCCTCCCCTGTACTTTGTGTTCAGATCAAACTCATTTTGTGAGCCAGACTGTAAACATGTTTTTTTCTGATGTAAACATCAGCATTTTAACATGGAAGAGTATGTGATTCCCAATGCTTTGGCAGCCAGCCTCAAGTGGACACTCAAGGAACTGCAGTTTTTTTCACTTCCACATTGGTCCTGTTTTTTTTTTTTTTAAGTCATGGAGGTTGCATACTTCCTGTCACATAAGCGGGTATATTCCTCCACACCAATAACAGCTCAAGCTTGAGTGGAGAGTTTATGGTTGGTGAGAAAACTGAAATCAATACTAATCCTCTTTCAGGCCTAAAAACAAAGAGGACAAAACAATCAGGAGGATATTAAATTATTTCTAAAAAATTTTCTAATGCTTGTTACTGCTGCAATCAGTAAGGCGTCAGATGAGGAAATTTAATATTTGCTCAAAAGAGCTTTTTCAAACATTTTCTATGGCAAGATTCTCAATGAGTGATACACAATGCATCCATTAATCTGCATGCACCAGAAAAGATAAACAGAAGTAAGGTGAACCTTTCTGTTCACAGGAGGCACCAATATAGAAACAAAGTGAAATTCCTCACAGGAGCAATAATAAGCAATAAAACTGTGGTTATTTTAGCTTTTTAGTAGATCAAGGCATGGTTGTAGTTATTCAGATGTTGCTCTCGCAAGAGTAAAATGTGTTTTCCTTATTACATTGGTTAAAAAATATAATTATATCCCTGTGTAATTGGGATAAAAAAAATTGCAAAATAAACTGCAGCAATCCTTGCACCTACAGAGTAAAACAGCCAGAATTAAGCAGCTCTTTTACTTCTTTTGGCATCACACTGAACAGCACATAAACAATCTTAGGCCAATAATTTCTCCTGATGCTCAGTGACAGCGATACTTAACTTCAGCTAAATGAAGGTCGGGAGATCCCTTTCACGTCACCACAAATCATGCTCAAGGCGTCAATTTTTATGATAGCTAGAAGAACACAATGAAAGAAATGTCAAAGTGTCATACAGGCAGTGTGAATATTCTGTCAATCAATCAGTATTCATGTGTTTACCAGATGTGTGTCTGCTGATTTAAAGCCCTGCAAGGAAACCTGTGTCATTTCATCCATGCGACCGGGTTGCAGCTGAGGTGTTGACATGCTTGCTAGCCGCCGGGATGAGGAGGAGAGGAGAGGCGGGGTGCTGAAATATAGATAGGGAAAGACTCGGGTGGCAGAAAAGAAAAAAGTGGGTGAGATAAAGAGGGACTGAGCTGTGGTGGATTTAGCTGAGGTTTGGGGGGGAGGGAGGGATGGAGATGGCTGCTACTGTTTCCTGCTCGGTCAGCAGACTGGGGCTGATTCCAGGACGGCTTATCTTTCAGCAGGAATATCACAACGGCACCAAAGGCAGGGACGAAGGGAAGGAGGGGACAGGCAATATGAATTCAATGCACGCTGCAGAATGCTGGGATTACTACAGAGAAGATGAAAGCCTTTGACTAACATCTAAAGGGGATTTTAACAATTAGAAATGCCAGTAAATGCTGCCTAGAATGCAACAGTGACCAGTGGCCAAATTTAAAATGTTATGCTTCAAGTTTTTAAGTTAAGCATTAATTTACTCATCACCACAGCATCTTTATTTGGCATTTTGAGTTTTCCTTTTCTCCTCTTCAGTGTATACATTTAAGATGATGCATTACAAGCTATACTTTATGGTAGCATATCAGAAAATGACTTTCAGTAATCTTCTCCGGCCAGAACTGATGTGGTAGATGCTAGGGCTGGGTAAATGATTAATGGATTTGAGCTTGTATAGTGCCTTTCCAGTCGTTCAACTACTCAAAGTGCTTTTTACACCAGAAGTCACACTTATCTATTCACATCCATTCTCTCTACATTCATATACTGACAGCAAAGGCTACTATGTAAATGGTCATCAGTTTTAACTAATCCATTCATAAACACCCATACACAATAACACCAATGACGCAGTAGTGCAACCAAATTGGGAGTAAATGTCTTGCACGGCACGGTTACATCCACACAGTTTCCTCCTGCAGGGAAATTGCTTCACAGAGAAACAGAATAGAACACAGGATAGAAATACAAAACACATCAGAAAGACAATGGCATGATCACAAATATCACATTGAGTTGTTCAAGAGGCTAATAGTAGTTGGGACAAATTAGTTTTTTAGTCTGTCAGTCCTACATGTATGAAGGACGTATCTGTAGCCAGACAGAAACAGCAAGCTCCTTGAAAAGTGGATGGTTTGGATCATCCAGGATCAACTGTAGCCTGTTGCACCAGCTATGCATAAGTTATGCCTTACATTATGGTGTAAAGTCCACACTAAACCCTATGTTGATATTAGTTAAGTTCTAACTTAAATTGTGTCATTGTTCGGTTGCACCACAGAGACATAAGGTTGATCTTAACTAGCAGAGATTTACGTCCAAACTAACCAAAATATTGTCACAGATATGACGTATTCTCTTACTTTAACCAATCACTGATAAGCATTTTTAAACTTCATGTTTGCTACGGATGCTAAAGGCTAAAAATAATGTATGCTAACTGCCGTTAATCCTTAAACAGCAGCCTGTTTGGATGAAAAATATGACAAGGCATTTTGCATAAGTGAGCAATGTAAAGCCTATAGCCTAAACCTAGAGCCAGTAATGATGGAGTGGTGAAATCACTAATAACACAAGATAATTTAACAGTGGATGGCGGAAATTATCTCAGCTCATGGAAAGCAGCATTGCTGACAAAAAACTGCCAGTAAAATCCTCAAATCCTTGTCACTCTCCCGGTTATCTCGTCTTTCAGAGCTATCACTATGACAGCGGTATTCTACAGAAGACTTTACACCTAGCAGGGGGTAGGTGTAAGATTTAAGTTATAACTTAAGCCTACGTTAAAACTATCATAGTTGGTGCAACACCTTAAATTTTAGGAGAACATAAACTCAATCCTAAGTAGGAACTTACATTCAAACTAGGCTGCGTTTGAACTTACACACAGCTGGTGCAACCCATAGCTGGGCCTTTAAAAGAGCCCTGACCTTAAATAAATCAGCCAGGTCATTCAGAGTAGTTTTGCAGCATATTTTGACTAAGCCCAGCAGCCTGTTTTTTCAATGAAGTTTCCACGAAAGCAAATAAAAGAGAATGTAAGAACAAGCTTCAATAAAACAAGAACTAACCATTTTCATTAAAACACCGTCCACATAAAATTTAGAAGCTTACGATAAAAATACAATCTTTAGCTATTTTCCTTGGAGACAGCATCTACCTCGGCTCATAGCAGTGCTTGTTATCCACAACAGTGTGGTCTATCACTCTCTGCACAGACTGTCCATTGGTTAGCAAGGGAGCGATGGGAGTGGGATTCTTAAAGGTCACATTTTATGAAAAATACACTTTTTTAGGCTTTTCTAACAAAAATATGCGCCCCTGGCCTGTCCACAATCCCCCCAAGAATCAGACCCCCCCTTTCAGAAAATGGGTGCTAAAACATATTATTCTCAGATTTTCCTCCCATGATGTCATGTGGGGAGTTAGCATCACCCCCAAGTTCAGTTGGGAGACAGATCTGCTCTTCTCTCCTGATCTGCAGCTGAAAGGAAGCCCAGGAAAGCCGCATCCATTAAGCCACATTCATTTCCTAAGACAGGCGGAGTCAGGGGCGGGGTCAGACAGCTCAGTAACATTTAAAGCCACAGACACAGAAACAGCTTGTTCTGAGCAGGGCTGAAACAGAGGGGTTTTTTTTAAACATACAAAAATCCAGTACTGGAGTGTTTTTTCAGAAACAAACTTCACAGGCATGTTTTGGGGACGTCTGAGACCGATATAAACTTGTCTTAAGCGGGTAAAATATGTGACCTTTAAAATTACTTTTAAAATCCACCATCAACTCTTTAAGTTTTAGATCAATAACATATAATAAGGATGTCCTAAACCATTCAATAAAATATTTAACATTCATTTGGGAAACCTGCCATACAAAGTGTTTAGTAAGGACAAAACTTTTCAAAAAATTTCCTGAAGGTGATTGGATGAACGCTTTGTCTATTAAATTCATTATGGGCCTGTCAGATCAAAAATAATAAGTAAGGTAATAGGCATGTGCAGTTCAGCTCATGTGGAGCTTGTCGGTGGATCAAACTCATGCTGAGGCCAGACATGAGAACTGCCATAACATCGTTGCTAAGAAAGGCTTCCATTGTTACTGTTTAAATCAAAAAATGTGGCCTAGTCCGGAAAAAACTGCTGCTGAAGCTACATCCAAGCTAATGTTCGACCAGCAGCTATTGTGTACACCTACTTCCAGTACAACCAAACCACACCTGTTACCTTTCAAACCAAATTGCACTAGATCTAGCAAAGGATAGAACTGCCATCTCATCACCTTCATATCCTTTGTTGTCTTCTAAAACTCTGTGAAGTAATGAAATTGAAAGGACAAATACAAAACCACACATCATTGTAATACGGCATGGGTTATTTCGAATCCAGAAGACTCATAGCAACATAAGCATTGACTTGTAGCGATGTTGAGTATGTCTGGACATGGTCACAGATTTACAAGTAAACCAAACAGTACAGCTGAGCTTCAATACTCAAACAATGATCTCAAAATGCACCAAAAAGCACCAGAGCACTTTGAGTGACAGTTTTTTCTGGGAGGCTTATTACTGCGAGTCTCCTCCCATTTAGATTCAAGTGTAATATAATCACTACAGAAATATTGAATAAAGTTAATGCAGGAAGATACGAGGGTGTGATTATCCTCTAATCTGACTATAAGCAAATAAACATATTTTCAAAATATTTTCCTCCAACATCTTAGCACATTTTATCCTATAAACACTGCATACCAAGCATCTCTGAATCCACTCTCATAAAAAAGAAAAAAACAAGAGTGTGTCTGCTTCTTGTGAGCACAGCCTGCTTTGAAAACAGCTCTGCAGGGTCAGAGAAAGTTGTGGAATTTGAAGCAGTCCTAAGCACACAGGGAGGCCGGGTTTGTTCAGGAGTGTTCACCTGCTCTCACAGCTGCATGAAAGTAAAAGGCACAGCAGTATCTTTAATACAACTCAAATCAGAGAACAAGTTGTACTTGACACCAGGGGGAAACAAATCAAAACCAAAAAATCCTATTTCCCATCTGCCACTTGTAACTGGCATTTAAACCCACCATCATTGCAACTGATGTTGCCAATTCGAAATCAACTCCCCGTGAGCATTTCCTTAAGAGCAGCCAGCGATGAATTTCCCACCTGGTGTTCGCCTACCAGCCTTCCAACAACAGATAACTGTGTAGCTCTTTGAGAGGATGCCTGCTCTAAGTAACAAACAGGGTATTGGCTCCTCAAAGGGAGAGACATCACTCAATCATGTTTTCTGAGAGGTGAGGGGGTGGGTGGGTACGCCTCCCCGAGTTATTTCCCTGAGGGTGTTTTCTGCACCGGGGAGATAAGTAACCCATCTCAGGACAAGGCTGGCATTCTACCCCAAGTCCAAAACACAAAACGCCTGAGTCCATCTAAAGAGAGGAATCTGACAATGCAGCAGTTGTCTTGCTGCCAGCTGGAGAACAAGCTCCCCATAGACATGTTGATATGAAACACTGTGTGCACCAACTTTTAGTTCAAAAGAAAACTGGAAACAATCTTGTTCAAAATTGGCAAAGCAGAAAATTATGATATAGTAGATCATCTCATTTAGATTCAAACTGGGCACCGAGGTGATAATGCAATGTTTGCAGACAGCAGACTCAGGAAATCAATATTTACCAATTATGAGGCATCAAAGCCCATGCTTCATTTAATCCTGCATAAAAACACCAACAAGTTGAAGGTAAAGCCACAGCAGCACCCCATTCATGTAGAGAGCATTTAATAACATTTTTAATTGCAAACTGAGGTCCATCATTATTATACAAATCCAAAAAATGAATCTGAGAATTGCATCTTATGACTTTGCCCCACCTCCTGTGTTTTTTTAATTTAACCTTTTTATTTAACCAGGAGAAAACCTCATTGAGATTAAAAATATCTTTTTCAAGAGTGTCCTGGCCAAACCAGCAGCAGTGAACAGAGTTCCAGACAGACATAAAAACAGACATACATAAACAACATAATATAAGGTATGTAGTCCATTTGCAGCAAAAGTACACACACAAGAATTTAAGTAGGAGCTATTTACCAGAATCAGCCATAATCAAGAATTAATCAAAGCATCTGCATCCAGATGTGTCCACCTCCGAGTCTTCAACCTTCTCTTTAAAGTGTGAGATCAGTTCACTGAGTTTCAACTTTTTTTGTCGATCTTTCCAGGCAGAGGGAGCAGCAAATTTAAATGCCTTTTTTACCAGTTCAGTTCTGACTTTTGGGACGGACAGCAAATAAAGATCCTGGGAACGAAGGTTATAAGATCCTGTACTCTTCTGAATGATGTCGGTCTGAAAGTAGGAGGGTAGAAGGCCAGGAATAACCTTGTACACAAGAATGTGTTTTAGTCTACGTGTAGACAGTGAAGACCATCCCATACAGTCGTACAGCAAACAGTGATGAGTGAGGGATTTAAAGTTAGTTATGAACCTCCATGATACACTGTCTATAGCATGTAAGCTCTGAGACGAAGCATGCATGTGCAAAACATCACCATAGTCCAACACTGACATAAAAGTGGCATTAACAAGTTTCTTTTTAGATTCAGCAGACACGAAGTGAGGCAGAGGTGCAACCATCTGCTTGGACACATTGAGTTCTGTCTGTAAGGTAGTTGCTAAACAGTTTATTGTTTGATCAGACAGTCCTGACAAACAATCTGAATTTAGGAAACGAGTGGTCCACCGTATCAAATGCCTTGGAAAGGTCAATAAAAAGGGCTGCACAATGTTGCTTATTGTCAATAAAGTCAATAAAATCATTCAAAACTTTAAGAGCTGCTGTTGTCATGCTATGTTTCATTCTAAAACCAGAGAGTGGGACAGTATACAATTGGTATTTAAAAGCTCGTTCAGTTGGTTGCTAACCAGAGTCCCCAGAACCTTGGCCAGAACAGAAAGTTTGGAGATTGGTTCTGTAATGTAAGACTGCTACTACAGAATTTAGATGGATTATTAAGATCTACTGTGGTTTGTGAGAGGAAATGATTGGCTTTAGCATTCCTAATTTTCACTGTACATGCATTACGAAGCTGCCTAAAAGCCAACCAGTCAGAGTCCTGATCAAATTTGCCTCCTCCACCCACCACAACTGTTCTCATAATAAACCCATGCCTTTTTAACAACTTATACTTTGTTTTTCATAGACAGATGGTCTCACTTAAGTTTTTAATAGCGAAGAGACCTGGGCAAGTTTACCCCCATGGTAAAAGAAGGTATTTTTATTAAGAATTCATTGTCAGACACCTTCATATCAAACCAACTGTACACATTTTTTATCCAAGCATCTCCAAAGATGCTGGAACTAACCAAAGGAATAGATAAAGAGGCATTATATGAACACTGAATATGGATGCACAGCATCACAAACACCTTTGTGTATGAGTATCAGCCCTCCTCTGGTGTTTTAAAAACTGAACATCAATGTTTCAGCTGAGGTTTTTGTCACGATTGATAAAGATTATCAATATGTATCCCATAAGGCCCCTGAGCAACTGTCAGCACACTCATATTTTGATGAACACATAAATAACACACAACTAAGATTACAAATGCTAGAGCCACTGTTCAGCCAAATCTTGAAGACACATTAAAGTTACCAAAGTGGACGGAAAGGGTGAACTACTAGGTATTACTAGGTGCTAAGCAACTATCAAGTCAAATTGCTGGACTAGTCATGTAGCTCTAAAACTCATAACTAGTCTGCCCAAATATGGCCCATGGAAATGGCCAAAAATACCCTGATTTGCTAATCGATTCAAAATTGCAGATTACCTGATGGAGCAGGGAAATAGGCCCAAGAGGTTTTTTTAGATCTCTCAAACCCATAAATCTAAGACAAAGTGAAAGAAGGGGGCTTCAACTTTGAAAACTGTTAACACTACAACAGCCATTGGATAAAAATGACCTGAGGCTACTCTTTAATTGTGTCTAACTTTGTATTGATAAAATTTTTAATTCTGTTAGTTGTTGACTTCCTAAAAGTTTGTTTTGTAGCACCTGGTGTCAGAAAAAGTGTGTGCATGAATCCAAATCTTATAAATGGCATTTTACCTAAAACCACCATGCGGGTAAAATTTACCCCATAAGAAGCCACTGATTTTCCCTCTGTTTTATTTCACATCAACAGTTAAACAACACATGTTGCCAACATCCTCTCTATTGCTTCATGGCCAAATAAGAAGTCATAATCGACCTTCAACATGGATACCAAAATGTTGGTTTACCGTTTTGTAACTTCATCTTATGGACCTCCTTAAAAAAAGATAGCAGGCAACTGACATGGGCAGAGCACAACTCCCCCGTGGATTGCCACTTGTACATCAGGGATTATGTATTAAAACAATTTTTTTTTTTTAAAGTACAGATGTCTAAGTGTGCATGAAGTTATGAATGTCCAAGTGTACATGTCTCTATGGATGTCTGATGTCTTCAGCCAGGTGCCTCTCAATGTACTTGCAAAATTTCATACATTTTTAAACAGGTAAAGGCCCTCAAAATTCAAATGAATAATAACTTGTAATTATAAGAATATTCTTAGAATTAGGTCCTGATACTAAGAACAGTGGTCAGACCCTAATAAAATAGATAAAAGTGTTTTCTTTTTCTTTTATTAGCTCAAAATTTTACTCTCTTTCATTTCATTCTCTTTTAAGGTTGGATGAGAAGGGGAGATATACAATACATGGAACAGCTGTATGTTTGCATGATTGCATGATGGGGGGGGCTAGCATGAAGGAGGATGCCAGAAAGATGAAGTGCCCGTTGTTCTGCATAGCTGACTTGCGGGGGTCAACATTACGAACATATATGGGTCTGGGATTTCTTTACTAAGCACTTATCCTTTCAACAGAACACAAGTACCTTGTGTTTATTTCAAATATGTGACAAAGCAAGGTAGAGCAACCTTGAATCTAAAACATAAAATGTTTCTTTCACAGCCAACACACCTACTATTAAACTACTATTGCCATCCAGCAGCCTGCAGCAGGTGGATGGCATGTACCCAACAATTTTCACTCCTCATAACTCAACTGACAACATTTGCCACTTGAAGTCATTGGGAGGCAGCTAATGTGTCCTTGCAGCCTGCTGCATTAGTGCACGCTGCCCATTGCACGGCACACAAATAAAAGCCTATTTTCAGCCACTTGATTAACAGTGAGTTTTCCACATGTAACGTAAGCCAGCTGCCACACTCATAACACCGCCTTTAAAAAAGGAGCTCTGTTTACAGGGCTGCATAGCTGCATAGACCAATGTTTGATTGGTGTCTGGTCTTCTCCTCTCTGTCCCCATTTTCTTCTCTAAGAGGCCTGGCAGCACTCCCATGTACTCTCCCTTAACTAATAAACAAAGAATGGTTTCCCTTATATAGCTCCATTCAACAAGCTCCGCAAGCAACATCACAGGCCTGCAGGGAGGTGGAGAATGAAAGCAACCCCATTTCAGACAGAAAGGTTCTGGCCAAGGGCAAGGAGCACTGACAGTATGATTGTATAACAGTCGTACATTAACAGCCACTTAAAGGGCTATTTCTGGTGCCATCCATCAACAGAAATCTGCAGTGTCAGGTTGGATATGTTTGAGAGGGTGGCAGGGTGTGACACATCCAATACAAAACTATCAGGAAATAAGAGTCACGCTTTAAGAGAGGAAAATTAACGGAGCACATTTTATTGCAGGGTCAAATAAGTTCATGGATGGCAACTCCCAAATAACACAGTAAAAGTTGAGGCTCAACCCACTTAGTACAATACATGGGTTTTGTTAACATGCACACCTTCTTGTAGTCCAGGATCTGATGTGCCTTGCAACTTATTACGTCTAAATACTTACTTTAGAAGTTAATGTATAAACACAACATTGAAAGAACCATAGAACAATCCAAGTGCTTTCATTATGTTATCTTGGCCTTA
This sequence comes from Cheilinus undulatus, assembly GCF_018320785.1. Lineage (NCBI taxonomy): Eukaryota > Metazoa > Chordata > Actinopteri > Labriformes > Labridae > Cheilinus > Cheilinus undulatus. Next base: position 26,160,222 of record NC_054865.1, on the reverse strand, counting down.
GAGTCTATAATTGCCTAATAAAGAGCCCGTTTTACAGTATGAGGGCCTACAAGATTATAGACAAGAGTGACAGAGCCTGTCATGCCACTGTCATATTTGCTTGTCTATGACATGATGCTGCAACCTTGAACCAGTTTACTGCTCTCATGGCTTCACTAACAGGCTAACCTAATTACCCAGCAGGTAATAATGAGGTAGCGCTACACAGTCTCAACAGTGCTAGAGCTTTTTAATGCCCTTTTTGATATTCCCAAATAAATCCTCTAATTGAGATTAAGTAAAAGTAGCTGAATTGTTAAAGTAAGCAAAGTCTTTGGCTTGGACAGCTCACATCTCTCTGTTAACTCAATTGTTACTGAAATTCCTTTATTTTTTCTTTTTTGTGCAACAAATGTTGGCTACTGATTAAGAGTGGGGCAGGGTACTGATATAGCAATATTTTTGTCATAAGACGTGGTACATTTATCCAATTGCCGGTGCCAAATTATCAGTAATTTGGGGAAAACCTATACAGTACTCTTAACAAATTTCCCTGCCAATCTGACTGACCCAATCACCCCTTCATCTTCATTTATGGCATCAATGAAGAGAATGTGAATGGAGGTTATCTGGACAATGAAGCGTTAAAAAGATGGCAAGATAATGTCTGACAGTGATGAAAAGAAGTTAAAGATGCTGCACATTAGAGATTAAACTGACACCCAAATCCAATGTAGTGAGTAAACACGTCAATCTGTGCCTTTTATGGGGCATCTTTACCCTTTTAGACTGTATGAAAGGCCGCTCGATTAAACCGTGCTGGTTTTTAAATCTCCTGTTTATGGAGACAGCAGCGCACACTCGCTGTTGTGGATTGCCGTGACGTTCTTTCACACTCATTGCGGAAAAGTCTGTTACGGCTCTGATACCACCTCTCGATCTGGATCAGAGGTGGGGCCAGATCGACCCCCCATTGCGGAACAGTCACTTTCATACAGAACGGCGTTGCAGAACGAAGGCGTAACAGACATGGAAAAGAGAGGCAGTGTGAAAGTAGCTTAGTGTTGTATCCTTAGAAAACATAGCTAAAGGTAAGGCTGCTAAGCAAGTTATTTAGATAATGTAGCAATGTAGCTTATGTAGCTAACATTAGCTGTGTAGCTTTGTTTGTATATCCACGAGGTTCATGCACTTTAGCTGCATAGCTCAACAGAGCTCTGGAAGCTGCATTTGTCATGTTAAAATGTTTTAATGGAGGAAAAGCCTTTTTCTGTGAGCAGAGTTTAAAAGGCTTGGTGATTAGGATTTGCAGGTAAGGTTTAACTTTTGGCATCCTAACCCTTACCTTAACCTAACCAAAAGTTTAATCTGATTCCATTTTGAAAATTGTAGCATTGCGTTCTAACTAGTGCTTTCAGTCAATTTTTTTAATTAGTTATAAGCTTTGTAAGTATTAATCAATCACAATTAGTTGCAAATGTCGATAATCAGAGAAGGATTGCCCAGGTTAAGGTGCACCCCAGGTATGTGGATGGCCCAGGTTCAGGTCTGGTCTGTGGCTCCTTCCTGGTATGTCACTCCCCCACTCTCACATCCCTGTTTCAAACTCTATCCACTGTCCTCCTCTATAGGCACAAAATGCAAAAAAAAAAAACTTTCAGAAAAAAAGAAAGAGAAATTCATTAAAAATTTTGATAGCACTAATTCTAACAGATGCAGCGTCACACAATAATGTAAGCGGTGCCATCTGAGATCTACAGTCTGCAGCTAGACCCCTCTGGCTAATTTAGATATCAATGTATCAATCTGATTAGCTTGCAAAATATAAACTATTGCAGGATTATTATAATTATCATGCTTCATCATTATAGCAATGGATCACATGTTGAGCCATGTCTTGTTCATCGTACCCATGAGCTCCATACATCACATATTGTATCATTACTTTTAGCCATGTATTGTGGAGTATGGTATCATATGCCATGCTGCATGTATTGTATCCTCATCTGGAGTCATGTATCACATATTGTGTTGTCATCATGAGCCAGCCTTGTGCATCAATCTTTTAGCCAGGTAGAGCAGGTACAGCCATGCACCGCAGTATTGTTCCAAGGAAAATAACTTAGATTCTATTTAAATGCTAATTATAATTTGGTTTAATTGACTATAGCTGCGAAAACACTCACAAAACAGTCCAAATTCAGCAAGGTTTATTTAAGAAGGGATCGCAGTATCTGCAGATAAACAATGTGAAGTCTGTTTGCAGAATGTGGCAAACGTTAGCAGAGCTAGCAGTGGCAGTCTATGATCCTCATTGCAGTGTAAAGTCCACAGTCCTTTCCTATCATTATACTGCTTCTGTTATATGTGAGTATAGCTTGACACAGCCTGCATGCAACTTCAGTCAACTTCAGCGTCAACTTTATTACATTTCATATTATTATAAAAAAAAAAAACATGTTGAACATGTATTATTTTGAGCCATGTATTGCATATCATACCAGGAGATACTGTGCAATGCCAAACCCTTCTGTGAATATAGCACATCTAAATCTGCTAATACTGTAGCTTGCATCTACAAAAAGCAACAATTATTTAGAGCTCTGGCTATTTTTAATAGTTCTGACATTTCATTTTAAAAGTGTCTGCCTGAATCACAGATCCTCAGATTATATTCTCTATGAAAGCCAACCTCATCCAGTACACTATGTGCCAGATCTAGAGGCCTCTAAGATCCACATTTAATGATGCTGCAACAGGCCTCTGATTTCATCACACTAACATGTATAAAATACTTGGTCGGTTCTATTCGACAACACTTGGCTCATTTCAGGCCCTATGCCTTCTACAGCGGGGTTACTTCCCAAGCTAGTTGGGTACCGAATATTTGAAGCAAGAATTTATCCTCAAGAGAAACCAAGAATAGCTGCCCCAGGCTGCAGGAGGGCTGAGGAGCAGCAGAAGGGTGGGATAGATTTCCAGCACTCCCAGAATGTTCACTCAGCTCTGCTCAACAAAGCTCAATGCTCAGTCTCTCTCAGTCACTTCCAGGGGAATTCCAGCACAGGGTTACTTTCACAAACCACAACATCACAGGGACAAAAATAGTTTGATGAGTGATACAAATGTTGAGATTTATCAACAGAGTACAAACAAGTTGAGTAATGAGAGCGCCATTTGTTCATGACTTTGGGAATAGAGGCAACTGCTGAGGGATATTCAAAGCAAGAAACTCCTCTGTGATTAGTCTCGTCTTTATGACACAATGATGAAGCCAGAGTCTCTGCTGCCAGAGCTATCAAAGCTCTAACTTCTCATGGCCTTTTGTGTTACTGATTCATTTAAAACCTCGTTTTTCAACAAATGTTACAACTAAAAATTCTCCTCCTCCACTTTAGTGGTATAGTATAAAATTAGTATAGTATAAAATTCCTCCTAAAAAAATCCTGATGTTATAGGCAAATGTTTACAGATCTACTCATGGTGCTTTGCATGACAGTTACAAGCAAAGTCATGAACTATGTACCACTGCTATCTCCTAAATGTCGGCGTAGTCAGAGAGCCAACACAACTATAGAGGACATTAAGGTGATAGTATGTGGTTAGTTTCTTAGTTTGTGGCTGAGAATTTGTTCCAGAGAAAGTTTGCTCCAGAGAAATAACAGTCCAGGAGAGTTCAGGAAGTCACATGGCAGTATGAAGCTGGCAACTAGAGGGGTATGATTCCAGTGTAGACATCCCACTCATGACACTTCTAGTGATGATACGCTCAGACCGCTCAGTGGTCAGTCATGTCATGAGATCACACTTTAGTATCAGCTCAACTCACTTGGAACCTCATCAGAGGTGAAAGTATGAAGTGCCAGAGTCAAGAAGAGTCAAGCCAATACCACATAGTGAAAAAGCACCATAAGATCTGGTGGAAAAACCTGCAACCAAGCTGCATCTGGAATCATGTAGTCCACTGAGTGAATGTGAAATAAAGCACTGATCTGGAGCACTTGTTGTGGCAGAGAGGCTGTTTGATAGTTCACTTCCAAGCTGCAGACTCAGTCTGTTGAGGAAAAAACAGCAATATTTATTAAATAAACATGCTTCTGTAACCTTTGATCCATTTTGCATTTTCATCACTTTGGTGAGATCAGAGAGCCTCTAGTTCAGAAAGTCAGGGGTAGAAAGGAAATAAAATCTCCCTCTTCCAAGGCACTGAAGTACTAATGAAGAATCCAAGGGACATTTAAAAATAAAATGGCACCCTTTTAAGTAACACTGTTTACAAAGCAGCGCTGTCACACATAGTTCAGTACAAAACAGCCGATCCACCGTGTCCACAGTGCTGTGTGGTTGTGTATCGAGAGCAGCAGACACCTGATTAGGTTACATTTCTGCCCTGGTGACTAAGAGGCATGAGGCCTCGAGGTGGCAACCATGGCAGCGGGGATTTCGGCCAGAGATGCACTCCAGTAATAGCTGAAGAGCTCAGCTGCAACCCGAAACACATTTCAGAGCAGATCCTCTTTCAGGCAGGGCTCAACATGATGGTTGGTGTTGGCCTAAACTACTGAAATGTAGAGACAGAGAATAACAGAATGTACAGAATGTAACAGAGAATTTTAAGTCCACTTACCATATGTAATCTGTTTTTAAATGTTTGTGTAAGTCTTAAAAAAAAAGTCATGTTGATAAGTCTCCAACTCTGTTGTGCCACAGCAAAGCTTTATTTTACAGCCAGTTACTTACAATTCATAGGAAGTATGATGTCAAATCTAGTATGGCCAGTTATAAACCTTATGTCAAGGAGAACAGCCTCTGTACACAAGGCTTGCAGACACAACCGCCAAGCTACCAGCACCTTAATTGGCCATATTTCTCAAGTATGATACAGGAGCTCACTTGTCATACTCTACCACACTACAATGCATTGCATTGTCAGATGATCCACTGGCAGGGCTCACCAGCCTACTAACAAGCAACAAAAAAAAGCATCAGTAACCAAACTGTAGCACATTTTACATGAAGTCAAAAAATATTAAAATGATAAGCAATTAACTTACAGGCAAGAAAGCCCATAAGGGGGTATAAAGGGGAAGAGCTTTCTTGGTCCAGCCAAACTAGGGTCAGCAAAATCATGGTCATAGTTGGACACTGATAAACAATTAGGAAGGTAATGTCAGACTTCATAGCTAAGTCTAACCTGACACGCCAGATGGATTTGTTTCACATATCTATCTGGAAAACCACTCGCAGACAGTGTTTAGGAAAGGGCAAAGCCTTTGAAAAAAAAACTTGAAGGGTAATTGGATGAACGTTCTGTCTGTCTGTCACATCTTTACGGGCCAATCAGAGCAACAAAACACGTGACGTAGCCGCTACCAAGCTGCGCCCATACTGACAGGTAAACTCCATAGAGAACTGCATAACATGAACCGTGGCAACTGTTGACATGTCAGTACACGACTTTTGTCATTTTTGAAAAGAAAACAACTGAATGCTGTTCTTTGTTCTTCTTTTAACGAAAAAATGTCGACAAGTTCTGATAAAACTGGCGCTTTAGCAGCATCCACGCTAATCTCTTCCACCATAATTGCACCGGCTTCTTGTTGCTGCTTGCATACATCACGATTCTGCTGCACCTGAAGCTACTGCCCCTCGTCGCTGATTGGTCCTGTCACCTTCTAACTGGGCCCAAACGGTTTAGATGGGAGCTTTGCAAGATGGATTCACCAGCGACAAACAAGGAAACAGGCATATCCATCTGCTTTGCAAGGTTAAGCTAAGTCATGATGTGCAAAAATGTCAGGATGCCAACAAAAAAAGTAGCAGACACTGAGACAATGTTAATGAAAAAGAATTGAATAATTGTGAAAGAGATGAAAAATGGGTTGAACGTGGCAAAAACTGGTTAAAAGTAGGGATGCATGATATCGGATTCTGATATGCCGTTATCTACAGATTAATTTTATCTGATACCGAAATTAATACCTAATAACTAATGGGGATCCTTTTAAACAAATACACAAATACCGATATTTAAATGTGTTTTACATGACTAAAACTTAAGCCCTTTCAACACAATTTAAGGTTTGAGGATGAAAAAAGAAACACACTTTTAATCTTAAAACACACTTTAAAGTTTAAAGAATACGGATGAATAAAGAAAAAGATCTCAACTTACATAGGTCTGTTGGTCCAGCCAAAACTCTACTAATTTATAAGTATATATGGACAACATTTACAGTTGATATATGCTGATATTCACAGCCAAAATTTCAGCAAAAATTTTGATATCTGCAGATACCGCTATTTGCCTTTATAAGCCAATATCTACTGATACCAATATCAGGCCAATAAATATCGTGCATCCCTAGTTGTGGCAGAAAAAGTGGCAGAAATTGTCAAATTTGGGGAAAAAATGGTTAAAAGTGGCAAAACAGGGTCAAAAAGCAGCAAAAAGGGTCAAAAGTGGAAAGAAATGGCAAAATTGGACAAGTGGTGAAAACCGTGTCAAAAGTGGCACAGTTGTTTATAATTGGCAACAAAGTGACAAAAATAGCAAAAACAAGTTGCAAATACAGATTAAAGTGGCAAAAAGAAGTGGCAAATATGGGCGAAAGGGCAAAAAATGGGTAAAAAGTGGTGAAAAGAAGTAGCACAGATTGGCACAAAGCAGCAAAAATGGGTTCAAATGGCAAAAATGGGTCAAAAATTGGGAAAACAGGGTTTGAAAGTAGCACAAATATATTTCCTCTACTTCAGAATCTATTATTAGCTTTACACATAGTTCAGCTCCAAAATGTAGTAACATTAGCAAGGACATTAACACCATGCACCGACATCATCATTTAATTACAACTGTGAGGGCCCATTCACTGGGTTTGTCAGGGGCCCAGCCAACTCTGTGGGCAGGCCTGCTTACAAATCGTTTTCAGATTCTAAATACAGTGCAAGACTTGAGCTAGCTCAGTGCTAGCATTATGAAAATGTAGCTCAGATAACATTTTCATAATGCTACAGGGAGAGGGTGTATTAGTAAGTTACTCACAGCTTACTACTAGTATTATATTATACTTAGTTTTACACTGTTGCAGTATGAAATGGGCAGTAGAGTTGTCTCACTACCAGTATTATTAGCTTGCATATGACTCCATATAACATGAAACCATATCTACATGTACACATTTTTTATAACACAGAAACAAAAGAAAAGAAAGAAAGAAAAGAAATAGGATTTCCTTTGTGGTGGATGTTGGATTGGATACCCAACATCTTTGTTGTTCCCAAAAAGATATTGGAAGTTTGTGTTTCAGTAGTTGGAAATTACAACCAAAGTCTTGCACACTCTAAATTTGAGTGTTCTTGCCATTTTTGACAGCTCATTCCTCTCCATTGTATCTGCCTAATAAAATAGATGGTGTGGTTTCAGGAACAAGCCAATGTCAGCGCAGGAAGAAGAAGCAATAGCATATTGAATTATTTCCTAATCTAACATCCGCTCTAGAGAAATTTGGTGTCCTCACAAAACTGAAGCATGATGCATGATGTTAAAAATAGATATTGGGAAGTAAGCACAGATCAATAACATGGTCAGAAAAATGCTGACTATAACTGAAAGTCAGTTTTTTATGTCATAAGAGGCAAAATAAAACAATGTATGCTTGTGTTTACAATAAGGGCAAAAATGGGAGCAGATCCTGTTGCAAGCTTTTCTGGGAAGTTAATAAAGATGACAAACAGAAATAACAGGTATTCATTTCAAAGCTCCAAACTTAAACAAGAGGAGTTCCCCTCATTTCAACACATTGATGTCTCAGGTTTCAGGTCACCTTTAACCTTACACAATAAAATCCTTTATTAATCATAGGTATAAATATATAGAAGGGCTTACAATGGTGGTGAGGGCATTTCAAGGACATTGAAGCAAAAATAGATAATCCCTGCATCAATCTCAATCAGAATTTCTGGTTAATGATCTTGGTTGTTACTCTAGTCTTCTTCTAGTGTAAGAGTTGAAAGAAAAACTCTATTCAAACTGTCAAGTAAGTAGGAGGCAGCATGAGTTTTCATCACTATGACAACCAGACCGGCAAATGCTGCACCAGACTCCTCAACATGACCAGAAATTTGTATTTTTAAACCAGATTGGAGCTCTGCTGATGCACATCACTGCACACACTGAACCACATCCACACACTGCTGCAGTACATGTGTAACTCAGACAGGCTGCACCTCAAACATACTTCATGGTTAATTTTAGAGCAGTAAAAAAACACACAGAGAACATTTCCTATCCTTGAGTCATACTGGGAATTTAAAACCAATCAATTAGCAAAGGCCACTTGTGCAGAAATAGTTCTTCATGTTATTGGCAGGCAGGCAGTCACTGTGCTGGCTGATATTTGTGATGCAATGAGCAGTAGATGGTGGACTGAGTGGGAGGCAGGCAAACCAGAACCCAGAGGGAGGTGGGAAAAAAAGAGAGGAGATTGGATTTGCCGAGAAGGCTGCTTCTGCTGCATGGAACCAACACTGACCAGCATTCAGGACGGATGGACAAATCTCAGCAGAAATGGCTGCAATCTTTTTAAATCTACGCTTGAATATCTTACAATAATCAATCTTTGGATTTCTGAAACTGCAGCCCTAACTGTTTAATGAGATTGTCCTTTACAACTGACTTTTACCAAGAACGTTTTCACCTTTCTTCTAAACAGGGTTGTTGTCAGGACAAAGGAGAGATTAAAAAAAAGATTCACAGTGTTTCAGCTATTTCTGTACCAAAGTAGGTGAGCAACACAGGGGTCCCTTTTCTCACAGGAAGCCCTGCTTGGAATCTTGTGATTTGACTCTTACGTTTGAGGTTACACATGCTTCGGCTTGGTCACAACAAAGTGTGAAATTCTGTGATTTGTTAACTTGAACTAGGCCAGACATTCCTCTGCCTCCATTCAGACCGTTTTCCCCCTCACACCGCTGACCTCCAGACAGTAGCACCATTGCACAACACACTTTTTCCTCCTAGTGGCAACTGGTAACTCTTTTTACCAATTGCATTGGACATTTTCCCAACATTCCCCTTTTTAGCCAGATGTATGAACAGAGCCTGCAAAAGTCAAGAGAGAATTGCCAGCATGTAAGAAGAATTAAAAAGCCAGTTTAAGGGGATGGATACAAAAAATTCCAACGCACCGAGCATCGCCCAGAGTTCAGTTAAATCCATCATCAAGAATTGGAAGGAATATGGCACGTGTGTAAATCTGCCTAGATCAGGCCGTCGTCACAAACTGAGTGACCATGCAAGAAGGACACTAGTGAGAGAGGCCTCTAAGAGACCTATGACTACTCTGAAGGAATTACAAGCTTCAGCAGCTGAGATGGGATAGACTGCACACAACAACTGTTTCCTAGGTTCTTTACCAGTCAAAGCTTTATGGATGAGAGTGGAAAAGAGAAAGCCACTGTTGAAGAAAATGTGGCAGGCTCCATGGTCAAGTGGAAGAAAGTTCTTTTGCCTGATGGCCAAAATGTTGCTTTTTGGTAATCAGGCAAGATGCTATGTTTGATGGACATCAAATACTACACAACACCACAAACGCACCACTCCCACTGTGAAGCACAGTGGTGGCAGCATCATGCTGTGGGGATGGTTCTCTGCAATCCTGGAGCACAATCTTTTTCAGTCTGCAAGAGAACTATGGCTTGGGAGAAGGTTTATTATCAAGCAGGACACTGGCCCAAAGAATACAGTAAAAGCTACATAGAAATAGTTTACAGACAACAAGGTGAATGTTCTGGAGTGGCTGAGTCAAAGCCCAGGCTTCAACACAACAAAGAATTTGTGGCTGGACTTGGCTGTTCATGCCTGACCATGCAACCTGACAGGGCTTGAGCAGTTTTGCAATGAAGAATTAAGAAAGTGTCCAAGAGTGCAAGCCTGATTTGTCCACACAGACTAAGTGCTGAGATTGCAGCCAAAGGTGCATCTACTAAATACCGACTTGAAGGGGTTGAATGTTTATGGAGTCATTTATTTTACATTACAAATTTGTATTAATTGACATTACTTTGCTGAAATCTGTTTTCACTTTGACATTAGTTTTTTTTTTCTTTGTCAAAAAAGCCAAATTATATTAACCATGACTGATTTATAAAATAATTAAAAGGGTAAAACATCCAAGGGTGTGAATAGTTGTTAAAGGCACTGTAAATAACAAGTTTAGAAATTTTCTGGTGCAGGCAGTCCTGAAATGGTTGAAAAATTGTCAGAGGTGCATGTGTGAAAACAGCTTATAAAAGGTTATGGCTATGCTCTTAAATTCCATGAACAACAGCTGGTAACTTAACAGACAGAGAAACTTGAAAGAGGTGTTTAATGTTTCCGTGAAATAAAACTATAAGCGACCAAATAAAGAAAAATGGGGCATTTATGTCAGCCAATTTCACAAAAAACAAGACCAGATTCCCATTTATCAATCTGGAAATCCCTTTCAATCTTTTTGTTGCAGGCTCTAAGACCAACAAAAAACAAACCAAAACAGGAATTAGTTCCAGGTGAGCAACTAGGAGCTCAGTCACTTCAAAATGTTACTGCTGCATTAAGAGCAGACTAGAAATGCATTTGCTTCAAATAAGACTCAAAGTGAGCATTCCATCTTGCCGACTCCAGCTCTCACCGTCTCTCTAAGGTAACAGCTTCTGTTATGAATTGTTCTCAGTGAATATACCCCACAACTTTGAGCTCCTTTATCTTCTCTAAATCTATCTGGCTGAGAAATAAACAGTTGTCCACTATAGTATTATGGTGGCTGTTGTGATTAAAGTGTCATTATGGGTCTCTCATTACTTCCCCTCTGTGGTTCATGCTGACAGCAGAGGCCTGTTTTCATGCTGTACAAAGGGACAGATCAATAAATTAACCATGTGCTGCTGATGAGTAACCCTTACACTACCGGATGAGATTGGCCTTGAGGGTCTTTACAAGCTAAAAACACATGGCAAAGTTTCCTCCTTAAGGTTAAAGACCAAGTAATGGAAATTGATTTGTTACTTGTTAGCTGTTTTACCTTGATATTTTCATTTTCAATTCCAAGGGCAACAGAGCTTCTGTAGATTAAAGATCATTCAAAGATTGATTTTAATGCCTCTTGATGCAAAGCAAAAATCTCATCCTATTTGCTTAGACACTCGACTGTGGGGCAGCTTAGACACTCAACTGTGGGGCAGCAAGTCAGTTGTCTTGCAACCCCAAGGACATGGGTTTGATCCCCAGCCCCTCCAGTCACATGTCAATGTTTCTTTGGGCAAGTCATTTGACCCGTTTGCTCCCACTGCTATGAATGTGTATGGATAGGTATGAGTAGGATTAGTTAATACTAGTGGCCCTTGCCATTAGTAGTGTGGAGTGTATGGGTAGGCATTTTGAGTAGTCACAGAACTAGAAAAGCACTATACAAGCTTAGGTCCATTTACCATTTGATGCTGCAGTGCATTACTCATCCAGAATCTTTGCCATAGAATATGTAAACAAAAGCTGCTGTGCTGTCAATCACTTAATGTGATGCCATATTCAGCAGCAGTTTCAGACAGTAAAATATCAATATAGAAAAAATAAGTGTCTTTGCTGATGATGTCATTTGGTTTTGAGGCTCATAAGGAGACTTTAGTTGAAATCAAAGTCCAATTCATAACAAGCTAAAAGCTCCTCACAGGACTTTTAATCTAATTTCAGTTGTCATAAGTGTAGATCTGACATCAGCATCTCAAGTAGGATTGTCAAATTTGATTTTACATGTCGCTCTTTAAGTCATCTTACTGCTCAAAGCGCTTTAACACAGCAGGTCACACCCACTCATCCCCACCCATTCACTCCACATTCACACACTGATGGCAGAAAAAGACATATTTGCTATAATTGGCAGTCAGTAGTACCTAATCCCATTCAAACGCATCCATACCAATTTCCACACTACTGGCAATTTAATAATGGGAGCACATTGGTGTTAGGTGTCATGCACAAGGACATACAAACATGTGAGTAGGGACTGACCCATGACCTTCCCACTGTGAGAAAACCGACTCCTACCAAACCACAATCATCCCCTTACACAAGGTTGCTGCCTCACATTTAGGTGAAAAAGGAAGGTGTCTTACAGTGCCAACAGGGTAAAGACACAGATGCAGAACTGAGGACATCCTGAGTTAGAAGTCTGCACACCCCGTTTTATTATACACCTACCCCTACCACAGGTAAGATGTGACCAACTGAGTGGGTAACTTATTAATGGTAATATATAGCATTTACCCAATTATCAGCATTTTACCAACAATCAGTAAAATTAATCAACAAAAAAGTGTGCTACCTTGGTTCCACTGCAAGGTGTGTCTTCCCCTTCCCTTCCCCCTCTGGCTTTATTTTCACTCTCCACAGTGTCACCAAATGTCTTGCATACACCGTCATGTCCCATGAGTACTAGCCAATCACCACTGACACAGTGACTTCACTTCCTGTTTACCTGCTAGTCCTATGCTGCTCTTTGCCCATTCTCATGCTTTTAGAGCATTAACTGTTTATTTTCCCTTATTGTTTTGATAATGTGATTTGAATTTTGTTATAAATACATTTTGTACATCATAATTAATGTATATTGGTTCCAAATACATAATTATCTGTGTCATTAACTACTTAAACAGTATCAGCTCTGAAAAACAAATATCAACCCTAAAAAAATGTGTCCTGAGTTGAAAGTCTGCACTAACTCTTTATATTGCAGACCATGCCCTACCACAGGCAGGAAGTGACCAACTTAGTGGATAACTTCACTCATGGTGCAGAAGTGTTTAACATCTAAAACAACAATAATCCAGCAGAAATATAATCAAAGGAATCCCAGAAGTTATCACTGTATAACAGGCAACATCTAAAACACATCTAAACACTCTGCCCAAAGGCATGATGGGAAAACCCAGCCCCCCTAGATTTGAAGTAACAGTGGGTGAAGTTTACACCAATGACTTGCTACATACTTAGATTAACACTGAATGGATCAACACTATCAAATAACTCCAATACTGAGAGTCATTTAAATCAGAATGAAGTCAGAATTACACTTTGAGATACAAAATCCACTTTGAAGTGTTTAACACTGAGGATTCAGCACCCCAGTTTTTGCAGTTTACAATCTATTATTTCTCTGAGCATCAAAGCTTAAAAAAATAACATATTTAACCAAAAGCACCCTCAAGAGAATAAGAGAGCACTGTCTACACTGCTCAAACACATTGGTGACTAATTGCACAATGTAGACAGTATGCTGGAGTTTGCCCTCATCTTTGGCAGTCAAGAATTTATTCATTTATTAGTGGCAGAGGACTTTTATTTTTGTTGTCCTGGTATTGAAACACACATTGATACTATATGATTTTTACTAGCATCATGTCAAAGTTTAAATCGAGTCTATTATAACTCCCGTAACTCACATTGCTTTTCCCTCCATTCAGCTGATTCCAGCTCTAAACAACTCAACAGCTATGGACTGAAGAGTACATTTGTTGATCACTCTGCTTTAAAGAGATTAGTTCCTGGCTTCCAATAGTGTGAATTATGAATGCATAAACACATTCTTCTAAAGGTCATCGCAGTCTGTAATATAATGAAAAAGCCCTTGATTGCTGGTTTAATGTCAGGAGAGTCAGATAGAGTTTGGTCAGTTTAATAAATGATCTATGCTGTAGCTGGTGGTTGAGCTGCATACTTAGCAGCAGCTGACAGTACCGGTTAAATACGAGGCTTTGGAAAATGACATTTTCACAGAGATGAAACAGAAGCAGAACTGATCTGTGGGTTTGGCTCATTAGACGGGGGCTGCCATTTTGAAAGGACAGATTTTAACATAGGGCAACCTGAGGATATGGGATGACATTCGCATGCACACCTTTATTAAGAATAGCTATATATTTTTCCTAAAATATTCTTATAAACTGCAAAAAATGCAGTCCTAAATGCCAAATAGATCTCAGACTGATGTTGAGACATATCTTAAGGATGTGTAACAAACCAGGCAAAGGAGTGCGTTCGTTCCTGAGGCATTACACACACATTGGAGCCTGCAGCCTTTAAGGTCATGTGTCTTTTTCTGACAAGCCAGGGGGGACTAGGGAAGGGAGTGTGTGTCTGTGAGAAAGGGGGGCAGCTTCAGGCTACTTTTCCCCTTCAGAATGCCTGAGAAACTCACTTACGGATGAAACATTGCAGGCATCTGACCTGACACATCTGGCTCCACACTGGATTGATCCACTGACTGCAATACTAGCATGGGGTGTATTGATCCTCGAGCACAAACTTGGCACACAAATATTGCCATCGATTCCTGAGGGACACTTTTGAAAAGACCATGAGGCTCCCCTGCAGTAATAATAATAATAATAAGAGATATTTGAAGCATGTGATCGTTCCTTTGAGCTGTGCAGAGTAACAGCCTGTCTGTGAAGGGGTGTGGCAACAGAGTGGATACAGGCAGCCATCCTCACCATTCAAACAATATAACCTGCTGCAGAGAGGATATACATAAACCTTCATGTCGCACAACCTCGCATTTCTCCTCCATGCTGCTCTTGCCATCACCTTGGCTATGATGAGCACGCGCGCAGGGAATGGCAATCAACCCGTGGAAAACCTGGTGGGATTTAACACTCATGGCTACTCAACACAAGTCTCCCTTGCAAGCTATCTGATGTTTACCAGCATGATGTGTGCATGTTTTCCCAGTGCTTTAAACGCAGCAGCCACATGCTTGGCACAGGTGGACGCCCTTTATTTTTTGAGAATAAAAAAGTTGGGAACAATTGCCTGTGGCATTAAGTGGCAGCTTGACTGAGATAGTAACTTAACATGGCGGAGGCTGCTCTCTCCCTGGCCAGTGCAGTGTAACCTCCATGAACTCTCCATGCCTCCTCCTTGACTCTGCACACCCAACCACCACACCGAGCACCAAACCCCCGTTGTCCACATGCTGAATCCTTCCCCTTCACAAACAGTAGACAATCCTCACCAGGCGAGCCCCTCCGCTGCAGCCCTGTGGTCTGTGAAGTCGCCGACAAACCACGCCGATGCAACTGGATAAGTCGGCAATTTAAGGCTCCACAAGTTTCGTTGATTCAAATGAGCATCGCAGCTTCAGAGAGGCAACTTACACCAGCGATCCATTGAAAGCCAAATGCAATGCAGTCCCACAGAAAGGCTCCCATCCAAAAGCAAGCTGCAGGCTCACACTCACGCTGCGTGTATCTCTGTGTTTGTGTTTGCGGGTTTCTTCTGAAGCTTTTGGTCGAAGAGAAGGTCAGACAGATCTCCGTGTCTGTTGTAAAGGGAAGATGGGCAGCAGATTAAGACGATTACGGAGGTTGTAAACCTACCTTCAGATCCTCTGCACGGGCATTTCACACAAGATGCACGTTAGCCGACTGGTCCCGCTCCTCAGCAGTACAATATCCTCCGCGCTGAGGGAAATTTCCAAGTGGCCGGACAGTGTGTGAGCAGCGGCACTGTGTGTGTGTGTTTGTGTGTAAACGCGTGTGTGTAAAAGGGGAGGGGGAGATAATCCCACGGTGGGGCAGGGAGGAAATGCGTCATTATTAGCGGACTGTAAGCTCTGTAGTCCACCTCCGAGGTCCAGGACTACAAAGGAATTTCATTTCATGACATTATCTGTTATATTATATTGACTTTCAGTCAAAATTATCTCAGAACAGTTTCTTGGTCTTAGAACTATGTTGTCACTTTCCTATGTACATATTTGTATATTTCTCCATATTCTTGTATATTTTCTTTTGCATATTTTTTTTAAATTGATCATATATTTGTATTACTGCTAGGCTACTCTTTTCCTATTTCAATTCATTTTTTAATATTATGAAATTAATTTGTCTTTTATCTTTATTATACACTTTTAAATGATGGCAACTTTTTTGACACATTCATTGTTGTACACAAACAATGCTCTGACACGATACAACAGTGCAATATGGTCTAGTCTGATACGGGATGACAATAAAATACAGTAAGATATGGTGTAGTATGAAACAATACAGTAGGAGAGGATTCGATACTGCAACACATAACAATACAGGTACAATGATGTGGCACAGTACTACATTATAATACTGTACAGTGAGATGACACAGTAAGTCTATTCTTGTAAGATACAACAATACAATAAGGTATGATATGGTGTTGTAAGATACCATGGGCGTAGCAAAGGGGGGGTAAGGGTACTGGTTACCCAGGCCCACAGTAGGAAGGGGCCCTTGGGAAGCCTGCAATAAAATGTTTATGTTTGTTTGTTTTATGTTTATGTGTTTGTATTTATTTTTTCTTAGTAGTTAGTACCATCATTGAATCAAAAGTGACTAAATGAATCAGTCAACAGACTGAAATTTGTATCAAATAGAGTAAAATAGCGCTGCATGGCGGTGCAGGGGTTAGCACTGTTGCCTCACAGCAAGAAGGTCCTTTGATCGCTTCCAGGTCAGGGCCTTCCATGCGGAGTTTGCATGTTCTCCCCGTGCACGCGTGGGTTCTCTCCGGGTACTCTGCCTTCCTCCCACCACCAAAAACATGCTCATTAGGTTAATTGGTGACTCTAAAAATGGCCATAGGTGTGAGTGTGAGCGTGCCGGTTGTCTGTCTCTATATGTCTGCCCTGCCTGGACTGGCGACCAGTCCAGGGTGTACCCTGCCTCTTGCCCAGTGACAGCTGGGATAGGCTCCAGGCCCCACCCGCAACTCCGAACAGGATAAGCGGTATAGAAAATGGATGGATGCAAAATTCAATACTGGGGGCCCCTGCTCCATCTTAGTCCAGTGCCATGTAAGTAAATTTAATTTAACCATAGCAAAAATTCTCATAAATGGGGAAATTATGGTTAAAAAAATTAATTAAAATGCATAGATATTTGTAAAAATGTTGCAACATTTGTTGCCTGGCTAGCTGTTTATAGGGGGACCCTGCGTAATATTATTGCTGGGGGCCCAAAATCCCTAGCTGTAAGATACCATACAATACATTACGAGACATTACGATCCTACAACCTAAAATGATACGGATACGGTGATGTGATACAGTACGGTACGATAGGTTATTATACGATATGACACAATAATATGATACAGTATGATACAGTCTAGTCTGATCTGATAATATGATTCAATATGGTATGGTACGGAGTAGTACAATTCGATACGATTTGATATAGATACGATGATAAGGTAAGATAGGATACAATACAGTATGATACAATGATACGATACAATGATATGATACTGTATGATGTGGTTCAGTATGATAAGATACAATGGGATACGATACACAATATAATACAGTACAATAGATCCCTGCTGCAGATATCAAACATCCATAAATGCATGGACACTTGGACATTCATAACTACATTTGGTTGCCTACTATGTTTCTTTTTAAGTTGTCATGTCTTTCCATCAAAGCTTAACTCCATAAAGTGTATGTACTATACAGTGAACCAACATTTAATGATCGAGTATAAATTTCACATTGTGAAAGGGAAAAGATTTTTAAAAGTGCTGACATATTCCAGCCTTGCTCTGCATTGTGTTCCCAAAATGCTTTGCGTGTAGCTCCTGTCTGCTGGAAACACAAACAGGAATATGTGAGCACTTTTAATACAGGTTTTCTCATCAGTATGTGTGAAATTCATCCATGTAAATGAAATGTTGGTTTCTGTTAAGTACTTTCACCTTATGGAGTTCAGTTTTTGATGAAAAGACACCTCAGTTGGTGCCTCTCTTAAGGTATGATATGGTGTAGTACGATACGATGCAGTATGATATGATGTAACACAATATGGTTTATATAATGATGTGATTTGGTATGATAAGGTCTAGTTTGATACAATACAATAATATAATGTGATACTACATACATTTCATCACCCTTTTGGGAACATGTCTTGCTGCCATGTTCTGGATATATTAAGCTGCCTCCACAAAGAAATAAAAAAAATGCAAAAAAAAAAAAAAAAGAGATAAACAATAAAAGCAAACAACCCACATATAAATAGAGAAGCAAACATCAAAGAAAACAACGCAAAAAAAAATAGAAATAGCACATTTGTCAAACTGTACATCCATGAATACTAAGATGAGGATGAGGTGAGATTTAAATATATTCAAGAAACAATTTTGTGTCACAAGATCATTTAAATATCTGAGTGTTTTTGGAAAAACTAAGGTCTTTTACTATTGTTGTCACAGCACAAATATATAATTTAAAGTGTGAGACAGCGTAGACAGCATTCATGTTACAATATGGGATACAATGGGATATGATACCATACCACACATTTTATGGTAAACTTGGAAACATTTTTCTTGGACTCCAAGTGCTGCATCTATAAATTTAGCTCCAGCACTAAGAGGTATTAATAATAATGATAATAATAAACAAATCAATTGTTCACATGTAAACATAAAAAAAAACCACTAAATATAAACACAAACTTGCTGCACATCACTTAAATTGCACATATAAATATCTTAAAGCTTTCAAGACCAAAAATAAAGCAAAGAAAGTGGTAAATTCCCGTGAGGGAGAGAGATCCAAACACCACCACCTGCTCAAATATTTGAGAGGAAGCTCAAAGAAGCTCTCTGTTTGTTTAACTTGGGTTGGGTAGTGAGGATGATCTCAAGAGGTACTCCAGCAACAGAGCCTTACGTTCTGAACATCTTTGACATTAAAGGACCTTTAAGAGATAAATAAAGGACATTTTCCTTACATTTTTATGAGATCCTGAAACACCCTGGTTGGAATAAGTTGTGTTATTTACCATAAAAAAAGTTAAATTAAGCAGCTAAAGCTTATGTGAGGAGCTTTGGTCTTCTAAGGACATCAAGATCTTATTTGTGTAATTTCCCAAAGCTTCTACCGATGTGCAGACATCAACAACTGTTTATCACAGACTGAAGTGCACCTAGTAAATGGATCATGTGTGAAGTTGGGGTGTGGCATTTCTAAAACTATTTTAGACAAAAAAATACTTCATGTGGGGCCAGCAGCTTGCTGGAAGTGAGACATTTATCATTATATTTTGCAAGGGTCAGTTAAGTTGAGTCAGGACTTAAATAGAAATGAGGGGATTGGAGGAATTTGCTCCACATGCTATAAATGGACACTGGCTCCTTGTTGTCAGGGTACAGTTGGATGAAATGTGAACCCTAATGGGGGTGGTGAGGGTGGGGGGTAAAGCTTAAACATGTTGACCTGAGCCCCAGCAGGACAATCCCAGCAAGATTCCAGACATTCTGATGGAAGCCCCTTGTTACTGTCAGAGCCGTTAACACGTCTGTCTGTCTGCCTCACACTCAGGTCTGTCTGCTCCTGTAATCCCCAAACACTACAGATCACCATTAGTAACAAACCAGGCCTCTTCAAAACAAGAGCATGCAGTTTCCAGGAAGAACTATTTACTGAGAGGTTTGTTGTCATCCATCCCTTAATATCTTTAAAAAAAGAAAGAAAGAAAAACACACACAAAACAGTTTCTATTACACCAGGGTTACAAGTGAAGTTGATACGTTTGAAACATGACTCTCAACATGGGGTTCACGCAGGTAGACCTCTATGTTGACATTCTTGCTGTTTTCTTTCAATAAAAATGACATGGAAGAGGAAAAAAGAACATCTTTCCAAAAACAGTAGACTCACGGCAGCAACAGAAATGACATCATGTTTTGGCCTGTATAAACCTTACTAATGATTAACGATAAATGCTAATCTTTCCCTACTGCATTAAAAAACAGTAAGCCTCCCAGAAATATATAGCAGGAACTAACAAGTAGGCTTATGAATGTTGCTTATTTGGTACTGAATATTTTCAAAGTTACTAAAATAGAAAAAAGCAAATTTTGGATATGAAATAAGCTCTAAACTTTTGCAGATACTGGGAATAAGATAAAAACAAACCAATGGCCCCACCCAGTGGATAAACATGTACAAGCTTTAGCACACAATTTTTTGCTAAGATCTGATTCGTTTGTTTGTCTGATTATATTACAATTTAAAATATGGCCTGTTTCAGACTCCCCCATTCACTCATTGATAGAAGTGGCCTAGATGGGATTTGAAAGAACAGGTTCTAGTGTGACTTGTGCTGTTGGAATTGTCATGAAAGAATCCAATCCGAAAAAAAGTCCTCAACAAATATTGACGGCTAACGAGCTGATTTTTACAGCCGATTTAAGGGTTGCACTTATCAGCAGAAATGTACATGTATGTCGATACCAATAGTTATACCAAAATAAAAATGTATTTAACCCAGTATTCCCTGTTCTATACTTTGGTTAAACAGTAATAGTCAATACTGTAACTAGTGATTGAAAAAGTATATTAAAATGAGTTTTTGGGTGTAATACTGCACCACAGACTCAGCAAAAAAAAAAAAAAAAACTCACATAAAATGTTTGTGTTCTAAAAAGGCAAGATGCACAGGGATTCTGAGTCAAAAAAGCTACATCCTTAGCTCTAAAACACTGTACACTCTTTACTGTGCACTGTTCTTACCATACATGAATTACTGTGTGGAAATCTGGGGAAACACTTATAAGAGTACCCTACAACAGATCTGCATACTGTAAAAAGAACAATAAGGACAATAAATGATGCTTAATATTGTAAATATTAAATATTGTTTACATTTCTAAAATCCTGAAAGAACTGAAGGACAGAAAGAACTGAAACAAAAAAAGAAACACAGTAAAAAAAAAAAAAAATATATATATATATATATATATATATATATGGTGATTACATTTTCTCATCATTACTTTAACTTGCCAAATAGGTTTTTTAATGGTGTTAGTATCACTTAATGTTTAAGTAAATTATTTTTTGCATAATAAAGAAATCAAAGGAGAGCACACACATTTTAAAATGGACTCATCCTACTGCAAATAAGGCTTTTGAGCCATGTAACGTAAACTACATTTACGTTTACATTTACTACAAACTACGTACACTGCACATTTTTAATGCTTAAAGAACCTGTGAGGGAATTTTGGCTGGTAATGAAACAGACTAAAAATAGATAGCAATGCTTCTTTATGAACCACTAGGCCAACAGAATATAAATTAATGATTTCAAGATAGTTATTTTTAACACCTGAAACTGCCATCATGAGGTAGGTGTCAAATGTAGAATTTAAATGCATGCAACCTTTTTTTTCAACAGTTATCAGGTCATATTAATCACGAGTGACATTTTGAACTGAAAGGAGAACACGGCAGGATATTACAGGACAAGATCGGCAAAGATCACACAAAATTCTAAATAGGAACTTTAATAGAGTGTTTTTGTTAAATCAGACAAAAAGTGAAGTGATATGCATGTATATTTTACTATTACATTAAAGCATCCTAACAAGCAATTCTGTAACTGTTAACAGGACAGACTGATTTACACAAAAAAACAAGAATTATCACTTGTTACTTATTTCTCTTTCAACTGATTACCTTTGGGAATGTCTGAACAATTACAAGGTGAAGACAATTACATGATTTTTTGAAAAAGGGTTTGTTCATATGCATTTTGTCTTTCTAACACTCCTCATACAGTAATTTATTCCACCAGAGGCTTTTCCATATGCAAACATACAAAACTCATCTACTCCTCTGCATCTGCTTTATTGGGTTTTGGCTCATGAATATCAGATTCCATCCCCGGTAAACTAGTTCTCCTACGTGCAGCCGTCTCAATCTTCTGCACCAGCTCCACATCCCAAGGATGAGAAACAAAGCTGAGCACCTCCCCATCCTCCACCCCTCCTGCTCTCCCCACCCTCCCTGCTCTGTGGATGTAGTCTGTGTGGGATTCTGGAAAGTCGAAATTGACAACAAGGTGCACCTTAGATGTGTCCAGACCTCGTGAAGCAATGTCTGTGCAAATCAGCACGTCAACCAAGCCCTTCTGAAAGGAGCGGAAGATTCCTGCACGCACAGCAGCAGGCATCTCCCCTTGCAGACGTACATGCTGAACACCCATCTCCTCCAGCGAGTACCCCAGCCAGTTGACAGTGGCAGACTTGTTGCAGAAAACCACGACAGGGGCCCCTCCTTTGTCCCGTTGGAGCAGCTTCAGGGCTTGGTTGAGCTCCAGGATCTTGTCAGCACCCTTGACCTTCAGGAAAGTCTGCTTCACATGAGGCATGAGGAAGTGCAGCATCTTGCTCTTAATAACCACCATGCTGCCCAAGTCTGTCACCTGACTGAGCACTTCCCCGACCCCACCAGGAAAGGTGGCCCCCACCACCAGGAGTTGCGCCTTATGGCCAGGGCCTTTCGTTTCCTTTGGATCACTTGCAATGTTCGTGTGATGTAAGATGTCTTGCAGCATATCACAAAAGCTGGGGTCGAACATGGTGTCAGCCTCGTCCACCACAAAGAAGCTCAGCTCACTCAGGTCTAGATAATGTCTCCGCAGGGCCTTGACCAGAGCACCTGGTGTAGCCACTAAAATGTTCGGCTGATCCTTCTTAAAGATCATCTTGATGTGTCCAACACCTCGCCCACCACCCACAGCTCTTGTCAGAAAGCCAAAGGGAGCACAAAGAGTCCTGGACACAGCTGTGACTTGATCGGCAAGCTCTCTGGAAGGAACAAGGATCACAGTATGAATCTTGTGCAAATTCTCAGCATCCATCACCGACTCTTTTTCAGCCTGCAGTCTGTGAACAATAGGCAGGAGGTAACACAGTGTTTTACCACTGCCTGTTTCTGCAGCACAGAGAATATTGTGCCCTTTCATGACTTTTGGGATGGTTTGTAGCTGGACAGTGGTAGGATGAGTAATGTTGATTCTGTCCAAGACTTCCACCAGTTCCTTACAGATGCGGAGTTTATTAAATGCCCCCGTTGTCTTCTGATCAACATCCTCCTTCTGACTTTGACCAACAAATGGCGCAACAGTCCTGATATTGTTGATAGTGAAATAGTCACCATCAGATTTATTATGTTTCCATCCTTTTGAGCAGAGAACAGGCTGCTCAAACTTACCAAGAATGTAACCTGCCGACTGGTTCCGGGTCGGGTTCTTGCTCTGGATGAGGAGTTTGCCAGCTTTGCTGATGTTGATCTTGTTCTTGCCTCGAGTTTGTTTCACGTTTTCGACCTGCTTTTGCATGTAACGGGGAATACGAATGATGGGGGTCTCTTCAGACTTAGCAGCTGTGTGACAGAAATGAGCCCGATAGACTGAAGTATGAAGACGAAAGAAAGCCGAAAACTTCGTAAACTCAGGAGTGGAAAGTCTACCTGAGCACGAAGCCAGTGCCAGATAGCCGACCTTCATGGACTGCATTGTCGGTTTTAGCTAGCTTGCTAGCTGCTCAAAGTCCGCTGGCAGGAATAAAAAAGTGACTAGACGACTTAAAGATAAAGACGAGCTAACATAAGTAGATGTATCTTAAAAATGACCTGAAATTTTCAAAAATCCCAGGTCTGTTAGCAACCTGCTTTTCTTGACAGCTGAGTTACCATGCTTCTTTGGCGAATGTTGATGACGTTGAAGTGGGCGTGAACTAATGACGTATTGTATACGCTGTATTTACATATGTGGTGTATTTTTCTTCTATCAGGCAAAATTGTCAGTAAATAGGCGAGCTGAAAGATGGAAACCAAATTCTGTCTATGAAAACAGAAACACCACGTTTCATTTATTATTTGTGATTATTAAAGTTAGACATACACTTACAGGAAGTGATAGCCCATGAAAATTTAAAGTCGCTGCAAAACAGACATGGGTTCCGTTTTTTAAAGCAGCTTATGACTCTGTTCACAAAAAGCAAGTAAAACCATTTTAATAAAATTCTCCTTTACAAAACAGTGTTTTTCTTGTGGTTGTTTAAAAAACAACGCTCACACTGATGTAAAACAAATTTCCCCATTTCTCCTGCACCGGCCTGTCTTGGAATTCAAGGGGTTAATACTCATTTGAAGCTAAAATTATCACGTAAATTTGATCATGTTAAAGTAGCATAAAAACAGCTGTTGGTAATAAAATATAACTAAAATGTCAACAATTTTTTAAATTATGAAGTCATTACCCACTTGTTCAGGATAGCTTAGGCTATTTATTGTAATTACTTTGTTCCATTTTATACGGTGTTAGCTTTTATCCGATGTTTTATTGTACTTGTTTTTATCTGTAAAGTGACCTTGAGTGTTGAGAAAGGCACTTATAAAAAATGTATTATCAATATTATCATTTTTTAAATCTTATGAAGAACACTAAAACCAAGTTTTCTGTGACTGTTATTTTTCCAAATATTTCATAATTCTGAAATTATCAGACATATTGGCACATAACATATGAGGGTGTTTCAATGGATCTATCTCATAGGCAAATCCAAGGAAGAAAATGGAGCATACGAATCACTTCATGCAGTTTAATCAGGTGCAGAGGACTAGTGTTTGACGTGCACTGCGTCTTCATCATAGTCAAAACATATAAGCAAAAAAATGAATTTTTCAAGAGGCTTTGGTTGGTAGGACATGACCAGAAAAGAGAAAAAAATGGGGAAAAGAGTTTCCATCTTTGAGTAACTGTCCTTTTTTTATTGAGGTAAACAAAAAGTTTAGTATTCTCTGATGATTTGGTTATCATATGTCTATATCACGTGTAGGTTCTTTAAATGGAAATTTTGAAATCTGCCTGAGCATTTCTATTCAAAACAAACATTGCTAAAGTGTAATTTATGGTTACTTACACATTAACTTACAAGTAGGTCTTTCTCTGATAAATAAGAATACAAAAGAGGGGAGAGAAATGGATGTGAAGGGCCCCTTGCCAATGCTGGCCTTGTGTGGCAAAATTGTTGAATCCGCACCTGTATGCACTTTATTTTATAAGTCTTTTATACTGTATGTCTGCTCTAACACTAAATCAATCAGATGATCACTAACCCCAGTGAATCAGCACGTCCTGCGGTACAGTAATGCCAGAGATTGTAATGGATTAGAGAGGGGTGAGAAAGAGCTCAGTCATCGACACAACGGTGACTGTCAATATCTGTCCACATGACTCTGGGATCTGGTCAATCCTTTTTCAGCAAAACCAAGCCTGGAGCCATTAGAAATAGAGTAGTTTTCATGTGAAAAAATGGTGGCACAGGCAAGTTATGAAAATGTATGATCATGAATACTTGCATGCCAGCCTACTATATAGTCTGTACTTATTAGTTGCTACTTAAAGGCCAAAGACAGGAATTCTCTTTATTTTTCCTGTCTTTGGGGACTTAGGAGGGATAATCCAGTGTTTCTGCTTTGCTACTAGCGGTGAAAGCTAATGAAAGGGAGTCTAATCTAACCAGGCATGCATCCAGGGAGGGTCCAAAAGGGGGACAAGTCTGCTATGTTGAAGTCTCCACAGAAAAGCCTGCAATAATCCCATCATATTATTCTTTGCAAATTACTATACAGTGATAGCCAGCACAGACAAACAAAATCAGCTGTCTGCATCAGCACTATCATTGATCTATCCTCTCCATGTGCTGAATGAACTGGATCATTGATTTACTGTGGCTTTAATACATTACACACACTTTCAGCAGCCTGACAGACTCTGTCTGTCACATGTTGGACAAAGAAAAGCTGCCTCTGCTGGTGTGCATATTAACTTGGGACTGATATCTGTGTCCTGGCATAACAGAGAGAAATACACTGTTTTCTTTCCAGGTAGACCTAATAATCTGTTAATGTGATACATAAGAACACCTTAGAGTACACTATTTTTTTTATTTTACACTTCCAAAAATCTTTTAACAATACTCTTAGGAGGGGTATTTCCAACTATTTCACTGTGAAGTCAATATTTGGTTCCACAGTCTGACCAATAGAGGGCACCATTAATCAACAAGGAGATTTAAGTGACCTGAAATCTTAATCAGAGCTGTAATACAAAAAAGTTTGTCTTAAAAGTCTGCAGTGTTTCCTGCAAGTTCTTTAAAAGAAGACTATTTAGAATGTAGTTTGCTTGCATTCATTTGTGTAGAAAAAATGTTCACATTTTCACTCATTCATTCTGCTATGTTACAATATAATCATAGACCTAATGCTCTCCACTTAAAATACATTAAGTCATTGAATTAAAAACATGGCTTTTCAAAATAATGTTTTAAATGCTGGAGAATGAAGAGAATGAAAAAATCATACTCCTCAACACTGTAATAGTTGCACAAGTGCACCTTTAATTCCTTATCAGCTGACATTCTGATACGGCTCTGTGTGCAATTTGATCTTTGTTGACATTTAGCGAACATTGCATGTGTTGCCAAGGTGCTGTGTTGCATTTCTGCAGCGTGTGCAAACCCCGATCCTTGAAAGAGTGACACCTCTCTTGAACAGGACCAGTGTGGGGGCAGATGCTGTGTTTTTTTCTTCAGAACTTTCTTAACAAGAACATAATCTCTCAAACCACATCTACAGCCTCCCACACAATTTGTTCTCTATCTTCTCCCTTCAAAGGTCATCTGTGGAGATAAGACGCACAGGTAACCTGAATTAGGCATGGGTGGGTCTGCACAGGAGAAAGTTCAGTCAAGTCACGTGACTGCCACCTAGCAGTTTGCCCAACACTTTGTAATATGGTATGATACAAATATTTTTTTAAACCTGGAGTGACTGTGCTGTTAGCAAATTTACTTTTTATTTGGATCAATTCCAAGAACTTGCTCTTCTGAATATGTTTAATTTTCCAAGCACATGTGGATGATACAAGATTAAATGGCCATTTGGGTATTATATTGAGCATGACTAATATTTTCAGAACATAACATTATTCTCTTAAGCTCTTTTCACACATGCACATCCCTGACATTTAGTTCATGCTAACCTATCCTGAAAAATTTCTGACTTGCTGGTTCTTCAAAGCAGAACGTTTTTTTTTTTTTTGGTTTTTTTTTTTGTTTTTTTTTCTGCAGTTTGCCTGCCAGGCAAGGAAGGGGTGGAGATAAGGAAAATTTCAGTGGGCTGGATGAGAAAATTCAGAGTAAAGTCTGGGTGAAAATGCAGCTTCTTGTGTTCACAAATGCAGGTACATTTTCAGGGGTTATGTACAGCTAAGAACAGGGATTTAGGCACATAGCACAATTAACTTAATTTGATTTTCTACATTTAAGCAAATATAATCCCAAAACATGAAGAAAGACCTATTTATATGAGCTGTTCCTTCATGAGAACCGCTAAATACTGACTGGAATTTATGTATGCTCAGATAAAGAATTACTTCATGCAGTTTTCTTGTGTGGGAAACTGTGCTCGGAAGTTCTTCAAAATGCAGTTGATGTCCTTTTAAGTAATGGTTATGAGAATGACTTTGACGCTGATTTAACTTTTCTTAGCAAGTATTCAAAAAAGTTTTTTGTTCAGTGTTGTCAAAGATAAAACATTTTATTTAAATATTATCAGTTTTCCTTATTTCTAATTTTAATCAAGCAACCAAAAGCGTAAAGTTAAACAAAATTTTTTCTGTCTTCATGAAGAGCCTGGATTTCAAATGCACTACATCAGCCCTTACTGTATTGAGATGCATATTTAAAGAGAATTGCTGAAAGATGGCATACAAGTAAAAAAGGGTTAAACTTTGATCTTTTGCTTGGAAATAAAGACCACAGGAAGTGTGATATTGATGCCTTCAGATGCATTTGTGAGCTGAGCGCCTGTCTGTATACGCCCACATACTTCTAGTAAAGGTATATGTATTGTGGCTGTGTCAGAAACATAAGAGGCTGCTGTCTTCCATGCATGCAGTTTGTGCTGGGATGGAGTGATTTATGTCAAAATGTGCTTGTGCAGAATTTATTTTAAGCAGTAAACTTTGCACTTTTTGAGGGCCTTTAGGATATGCATGTATGTTTTAATGAAAAATAAAGTAACTGCCTTTCACACGGAAGATAAACTCTGTCTACTATATGAAAGTCAAAGAATAGATTTAATTTTTCTTAAGCCACAGCATTAACAGTAGATAGAATAGCAGCTGAACTGTTCAGTATAAAACAGATATTTTATTGCTCTAATTATCAGAACTTTGGTCAAAGATTTAAAACTGGCTTGAGAAAGGCAGATATTTTGATCAGCCACAAATACATTAGTTTGTATATGTGTGTGTTACATATATCACAAGTTAGAGACAACATAAGAAGTGTTTGAATCCCCCATGCTGACAGTCTTGTAGATAAATGCAGATTGTCTTAGAAAAAAATATAGATATTTCAACAAAGCCTATTGTTACTTCAAATATCATCTCCAACAGGATGAAATCTGAAAAAAAGACTAATACAAATTTAGACCAAAAGATCATCAAAGCAACGCCACATTAAAGTTTTTAGAGGGCATCAACATCTGCTTTGCTTACCTGATAAAGATTAACCTGAGGAGACTGATAGGTTGGACAGTGGCATAGGGGTCAAAGGGATGGGAAAAGCCCACATAGCCAGATTTACGATTGCTTTATTCTACTGCAAGAATAAATAACCTGTCTCCACTGTCATATTTACTGAGAATTAATGTGTGATTTACATAAACAATTCACAAAAGCCTAAAGAAAGAATTTAACAATGAATACAGAAAATGCACAAAGACAAAAATATTTATTAGATTGCAGTATCAGATTGCAATAAAAGTCTCTCTTATTTGTGCAGTTCTAAGGAGTATATATGTCTACTTTGGACATTTGCGTTTTCAGATGGCTGGGCCATAAAAAATGGCCCCAAATTTTTTTTTGCAGTGTTCAATTATAAAAACCTATCAATATCCACTTCAAATTTAAATTTTAAGAGAGCAAGATATTTGGGAGACACTTTTTTGAAACCAAAATGACTACATCTATGAGGATGTCTGTTCTCCCCTAATACAGGCTGAATACATTGATTTAAATCGATGGGTCTCTGTGCTGAAAGGCTCAAGGGATATAAAGGTAGAAAGTGCATCATGTCATTATACGCACCAATCCTGGCTTAGATTGGAAACACACAAAGAGGTAGGTTAAGAGCCAGGCTCAATTGGATGTAATCTAATGGTGGGTGGTTGGGATAGAATGGAGGGCAAATTAAATAGAGTCAAGTGGCTTTAAGACATTGTTGCTTTAAGTTCAAAAGGTTTGGGGTATTATGTTTCCAATGTTTTTAATTTTGGTGAGCAACTCAAAATTGATATAGTTGTAAGACATAATCAGAAATGTGAAATATTTAGAATTTAGCTTTAAATATTTTTCGTATATATTTTTTTATTTACATGAAATATAGATAAATGTTATAGAGTCACAGCTTAAAAGAACAACAAGCAAAGGCACCTTACGGTTATCTGAAAGTAATGTAGGCCTAGTCTTCATAGACATGGATATCTGTGCGTGTGTGTATGCGTGCCCTGTGTTGTGTCTGCTGACGTCACTGCTGGAACTGCCTTGTCACGCGGGGTTAGTAAAAGTTGGGATAGGAGCTCCAGAGAGAGAGAGAGAGAGCGAGAGGGAGAGTAAAACAGACCGGTGGTGACATAGACAGATACAAGGAACGGAACATTTACAACGAAATTTTAACTGTGGAGGAGAAAGCACGTCTTTGTTGCTGAGTCTGTCTGGAGACGAGAGAGAAACAGTGAGAGATGGAGAGCTAGAGGGGGGGCAGGCGACTTTCTCTGAAGTTGACGCCACTATTTCGCCAGTTGCCTGCCGCAGGAAGAGCCTTTTATTTTGGATTTCACCAACGAGCGGAAAATATCAGTCCGCGTGCTCATGAGGTAAAACTGAACTAAAGTTGAACCCCGGCGTCGTGTCAGTCGGTAAATGTTGTGACATTTTTTAGAGAGCTTAAAGTGCTCCAGCGGTCGACGGTCGGTCGAGTGGCGGGGTAAACCCCGTGCTGTCAAACCCGATGACTACTGCAAATTGCCCCGGGAATGAGGAGCTGGACTTCAGACTGATATTCGGGGAGGACGGGCAGCAGCAGCCATTAGGCCCCGCAGGTTAGTTTGTTTCCCTTTGCTTATGTCTCATACAAACATGTCAAGGAACAATATGCAATATGGATAACACAACTTGCTCAGCTTAGTTAGCTACTGTTGACTTAATTTTAGCGTCAAACCCCAAATAGCAAAACTCTGTTTTCTCTCTGAAAGAGGAACCGGGCCATACAAGAGTTTTTTTTTAAATTGTAGAAGTGGAATTACTAAAATACCCCGCCACCCACCTATCGTCGTCTCCCAGCTAATGTCCACAACACCAGCTGTCATTAGCCGGACATGCTAGCAGAGTAGCACCAGTGCTGTTATTGCCATATGCTAATATAATTGTGTTTCCATGAAGTTTAAACTTGAAAATGCCTCCTAAATTTAAGCAGCGGTTGACTTGGCAACTGTAAAGTGAAAGTTTTGTAACTTTGGCGGGACGGGAAGCTGTTACTTTGTAATGGTGTATTTAAAGTGTGATTTAGAAAGGGACCAGTTACAATGTCACTGAAGCATATTTCTGCAAAGTAGCACATGCTAATCATGTCAAAACTTTAATTCACTCCCTGTTGAAAAAAAGAAGTTTAAAATTCCTTTATAATGTTTTAATAGCAGTACCACCATCACTTTGAAAATAATTATTACCCTAAAAATTGTGCATTATGTCAGTTCGTTGATGTAATGAAATAACAGTTAACGATTATTATGCTCGTAACTGTCTCACAGTTATGCACACTAAACAACAAAACTATCTGTGTGCACATATGATTGATGCTGGTCAGTTTTAACTATCAGCCTTGCATTTTTTTGCTCTTTATTAAGTTGAATTAAAAAGCCACGTAGGAGATATTGTTATGATAAAAGCACAGAAAAAGTAGATGCTCTGTTTTTGTGTTCAGTTCTGTTATTATGGGACGGCATCATAGTGCAGTTTATGATCAAAGATGAAGAAAGCTATACAGGTACATGGTGGCCTGGACAGTGTTATCCGAACAAGTTTTATTATGAGTTTTATTTCAATTCCAAGATGCTCATAAAGGGGAAAAGATAGAGAATAATCTCTACTTAAAAAACAATACGTTTGTCACCAGTCCAATGGATTTCAAGACAAGGACTCGAATTAAATATTAAAAACTTCCATGACCCTCAGGAGTAGTCTCAGTTCGATTGGTGATTGGATTGATTGGGTCTTTATGGCACTACACAATCGCAATGCTGTTGTTATTGCATTATTGTATGTTTATTTATTTACATTTATTTAACCAGGAGAAGCTCAGTGAGATCAAGAACGGCATTTACAAGAGTGTCCTGACCAAGACAGGCAGCAGCACATTTAACAGTTACAGACATAAATGGTAATAGTTACAAACACAGATCAAGCAATCCTGAGTCACAGAGCTCAGAGTCATCAGTCCAAACATCTACAGCTCAAAGCATCATCCTCCAATGCCTTCAATTTACTTTTAAAAAGATTTAAAGAGGCCATGCACTTCAACATATTCAATCCCTTAAGGCTCAATCAAATTATGTGCGACCCTCAGATTGACTGATGCTAGTTTATCCAAAAACAACCCATTTAGGATGTATTTTGCTTTCCCTTAGGATATTTTGCAAATACAGGTATTTTGTTAAACAAACAATAGTGATTAAAATTCTGTGTATTGTATATCTTTTAACAAATGTTGATTTTTGTTTAAGACACTTTCTATTGTTAATGCAGTCTTTATCAATCAGGGATGCACAGTATTATTGGCATGATATCAGTATTGGCAGATATTTGCAAAAAAAGTAAATTAGCATCGACAGATACGAAACATTTTGCCAATATTTACAACTGCTTTATAAAGCTGTAAATACTAATCATATATAAGCATATGTTTGTGATATATTTAGTCAGGACCAACATCAGGTGAAGTCTTATGTTTATCTTTTGACTTTGAAGTATGTATTAAAAACTGAAGTTTTAGGTCTGAATACATTTATGTACATTCGTATTGACATCAGCACCAAAATAATTTTGTAAATATTGACATATTGTATATTGGCAAAAATCCTGTATTGTGCGTCCTTATGAGTAAAAATATCCTACATATCATCATTTTCTCCTAACTTACAGGCCTAGTCACTTACTATCACAGCTTGGTCAAACATTTCTTTCAGGTGCTAGATTTTCCAGTTTAAGGACGTAAACAAATATGGATATTTATATTCATCAGGTTATTATTATGATGCCTTCAGTATGAAGGCCCCTGCACTTTAAGTTAATAAAAAATAAATATTTGAACTAGTCTTTATCTTGTTATATCAGTGATGTCAGTTGCATTGCATGCTTAATGGGTTCAAATCTAGACAAGGATCTTTATTGCACCCAACCCCAGGCTAAAGTTTCTCCAGAGGGAAAAAGGGCTAAAGTCAGAAAACAGTATGCTTCTTGAAACTCCATGTTGTGAGATTAAAAAAAAAAAAGCAAAGTAAATAGATTATGCGCTGCCTGGGTTTATTAATAAATGAGTAATGAATTATAGATTATCATAATTTTATAACTATAGCAATGGCAACAAATTCAGCCAGCACTTGAAAGAACTTGATGTCCTGTGTTGCTTTAACTGTGTTGTGTATTCAGTTTTGGAAACACTTTAACCAATTCTAAATTGGAAAACTTTGGGAATTAAAGCATGACTAAAACCCAAAATAATCAAGACGGCATGGCAAAGTATTTTCTAGTTGATGTAATGTAGCACCAGTATTTTCTTTCTTGTTTTTTTTTTTTTGTTTTTTTTTTGTTTTTTTTTGCATTACTGGTGTATTACAGATTCAGTTATGTGATGGAAAGAGACATATTAGTTAAGTCATTTTTATCAGCATTGGGCTTACCAATGACAGTATCTTATAAAAAGAGTTTTAAGTAAGTGAAAGTATAAAGCCTATATCAGAGCTAAAATCAACAAGAACCCTGAGTGACATTACATTTTATAAAGGGATAAATTAACTTGGAGATGCTGGGTTTTCATGCAGTGGCGTTACAGTGTGTAAAACATAAAGGTGGTTAACGTTTTCTGCAAGTCTTCTGTCTGATGCAGCTAAATATGAAAGTTACTCCTGTGCATTATTGAGGCTGCTGCCTTTTTGGGTATGAGTTATCTCGTTAAGTGACTAATAGGCTATGTGAGAGAAGATGTCTTTTAGATCATATATAATACACATACCCAGGGTGATTTAAGACATAAACTCTGTATTTAAACCCACTGATTTAAAAATGATGGGATTTTCATTGATTGTTTACATCCATGCAAAGTTCACTCTCTTCTGTCTGTGTTTTGGCCTCAAGCTGGTGAATTCTCCATCGTTGTCCTTTTCATGAAACTCTGGGAAAGTGCTTACTCCTCGAGGTTTGACTAGTGCAATTAAGAATTTTTCCTCTTCATTTAAAAAAGGAAGTTTGATTTGAAGATGGAATGAGGGAAAAAATAAAGCTGGAGTAAGCGAAGGAATAAAAGCAGCACTGTGCAAGTGGTTTTAATCTGGTCTGTGTGACCTGGACTAACATGGGGGAGCTTGTCTCAATTAATAACCTGAGTGTAATACAGGATCACACTGCCTGAGTTACAGGGAGCTGCACACTTCTGAGCTAAGTCTCCTTTTCTGCAGGCAAAGACTAAGTCAGGGCTTGTTTTTGTAACAACCAGGAAAACCTCTACAGTCAATATCTGGCAGCTGTTCACTTCTAAGAATTTAATGTTTTTGAGCTTTGCTTGAAATTTGCTGTGATTGTTATATTAATAACTTTGCAGCTTATAATTTTTTTACTGACGTGTGAAAAATTAAAGCCTTGCATTGTGAATATGATTAAAAATTGAATTCTTTTCCTTTTGTCTGCTGGATGGATGTCTACCTCTTCTTCTCTCTGTTTTCTTGTTGCTCAGGAAACAGTCAGCTCTTCAACATGAAATACTCCACTGTACTATTGAGAGGCATTAGGCAAGCTTGCTGTAAGGGTTTTCCCCTGATTATGTCTGGTAGGGGCTAAATAGGAGACCAAGACCCTTTCAGAACCCGCTTGGAAAGTGAGATTGGGTCATTCCAAATTCACTGAAATAAGAACGGCTTTTGATCAAGGCTCGGCATTTGCAATAGCTTGAACATCTTAATCTTTAAATCTTTTCAACAGCTTTGAAAACCTCTCATAGAAAGTATCTAAAGAGTATTCATTTGGGTTTTCTTTTTGATTACATCTAAAAATAGAAATTTATATTATTGCTAGTAAACAAGCAGCAGCAAGAGGCTGCTAAAGCACGGATGCTGCTAAAGCGCCAGTTTTATCAGAACTTGATGACATTTCTTCATTGAAAGAAGAACAAAAAACAGCATTGAGTTGTTTTCTTTCCAAAAACAACAAAAGTCATGTACCGACATGTTTACAGTCGCCATGGTTCGCGTTATGAAGTCCTTATGGAGTTTACTCCTCTGTAGCAGCTACATTGCATGTTTTGTTAATCTGATTGGCCCGTAAAGATGTGACAGACAGAACGTTCATCCAATCACCCTTTCGTTTTTTTTTTTTAAAGGCTCTGCCCTTTCCCAAACGCTGTGTATGAGTGGTTTTCCGGATGGATGTGCGAAACAAATCCATCTGGCATGTCAGGTTAAAGATTTAGAGCTGACTACATAAATACCTTTGAATTAACACAAATACTCGATTCAAGCTGTTATGTTTGGATTTATCAGATGATTGTTGACTTTGAGTTATAAAAACTAAATACATAATTGACGCTACCTTTTATTTGATTTTCAATCATTAAATCTCCACTAAATCAGTATACGTTTCACCCAATGTTTTCATAGTCAAACTTAAGAGCTCTTAAAGGCATTTTGAATGTTGTATGTTTATGGTTTAAAAAAAGAAATCCATTATATTTACGCCTCTAAAATATCAGACTAATTGGCTCAGGTCTTTGTTGTTTTGATGTTTATTTAACAAGATGCTTGATGTTAAATTTTCCCTCTCAAAATGCAAGCACTACTTTCTTATTTTAGCAGTGCTGAACAACATAAATTTAATATTTTCATCTGCTTTTGCACAAATGCTGTAAGGAACTTCTTTTACTTTTTTAATCACCCATCTTACTCTAAAGGATTTTTTTTGTTTGTCTGAGTCTCTTCTTAGATGTTTTTGTGTTGCATATGGGGATGGAGTTTGTTGGTTTTTATTACCCTTTTATTACCCTTATCGATACTTCTTATCAGCCTGAATCCTCACTGACACTACTCTTGATCCTTTTCCATTGTTTGATGGAAAGAAAAAAAAGACACATCTTAAACGAAAGCTGAGCAGAGCTTCAGTTAGAACATTAAAACGTCATAATTCCATCCATCATACCTATTCTAAATAGCTGAACAAAGAAATCACATTCGTCATCCTTACAACTGTAATTATTTTAGTTTCTTATCAAAAAGATATTTCTTTTCCGAAGTGCCATTTGAACATATTCTACTTACAGTCACCTTGTAGTCATTATTGGGGATGCTGAGCATCCACACTGTTGATTTTTACTGAGCTGACCTTGAAGTTAGGGATGCTTTTCAGTGCTGATTTGAGCCGATGAGGAACAAAAATTGTCACGTAGCAGCTGAAGCCAGTGTTGTGATTGCATGCTCCTCCCAGCGAACCCAGAGTAGCTGTCTTTTGACAGTACAAGCTGCAGTGTTTTGGGTTAGTTTGATGCACAATGCTGATGTGCTTTGAGCTTATGTTCCCCCTTATGTTTAGAACTGATGTTTTAAACCACTGATAAGATAAAGTAAAGTTACATCACAGAACCAACGACATTCGATATCTGTCCATAACTTTTTGAGTTATGTTGCTAACTAACTAACAAACCCTGCCGATCACATAACCTCCTTGGCAGAGGTAATAATAATGATGCATTCAACTAAAGTAATGGCCTGAGAAAGACATTGGCTAAACATGAGTTATGTTTTAATGTGATTAATTCTGTAACTTTTTACTCATCCGTGTTGAACTAATTTAGTGACAGCAAGTGCACTAATCTTCCAGGTATTTTTCAGCATATATATTTAAGAGTTGGCCGCCTCTGGTTAATTTCTTGCTGCCCCCAGCTCCCAAAGCTCTGACGTCATGAAGACTGCTATTTTATGACAAGCATTGTACTAGGTGACTGTCATTTTTGAATGCTGTGCCCTATGTGTGTGAGCTAAAGACACACACAAACAAGAGGAGCCTTTTAGCATTTAAGAAAGAACAAAGAGCTGCGCTTGTTTCTCTCAACTTAATGCTGCAGGATCGGCATTTAGTATACTCATGCGCTTCTGCTGTGTGTGTCATGAGCGTGTGGGCAGGGTAGCCTGCTACGTTTATGTAATTAATATTTTAGTAAAAATCCTTTTTTTTATTATAAAACCTCAGTGTGTGATTACAAAGAGTGAACACCAACCAGGTGTATCCCTGAACAGGAAATATAGATCAGTATTGATAATAAGCAGATATAAAACATGATCAAAACTCCCTTAAACCTGTTTATTAGGCAAAGAGAGGAAAGGAGGCGGTAAGGTTAAACAATGTGAAGCAAAGCTGAATAAAAAAGTCACTAATGTTAGATATTTGTTAGATAGTTCATATTTCCTCCACTCAGAAGATGCAGTTGCAGTAAACTTCACAGTTTCGTTGATTATATGTAAGAGTTGTATAAAACAGAGAGGGATAAACAGAGTGTTGATCCTTGTAAAATGTGAACTTAACCCAGAAACAGAATTATATTTAATTTAAATAGATAGTTTGATACAAAGTATAATTAACAGATAATTTGAGAACAAAAGTAAAAAAAAAAATCCAGCAAAAATGAAGAAATAGATAAAATGAATTAAAACGTGAGACTCAATTTTCTGGTGAAAAATAGTTTTTGGTAAAATCAGAGATGATCACGTAGGTCACATGACATACACGACCAGTTTATGAGATTTTTTTTTACTGAAAAGTTGACAGTGTTTAAATATGGATATAAAATTGAGCATCTGTTGAAAAAAGGGGAAAGAAAAGCTTTTACATGTTAATACATTTTTTTAAGGACAAAATATGTATCATGCAACATCTTTATAAGGAGGTCAAACCAGGAAACAGTTGTAAACTAGAATTGGCTAATAGAAGTGCATCTCTGGGTTAAGGACTACAAGAGCACAAAATTGTTTAAAGAGAAAAAACATTTTTCATAGATTTAGCCTTTAGTTATTAACTTTAAAATGCAAGATTTTTTCTCCTGAGGGAGCATGCCCCCAGACCCCCCTAGAGAATTCAGTGCGCATTATCAGAAAGGTGCCACCTCTGCCTGCCACCAAAAACCCCCTGTTATATATTCATCATAACGATTGGTTCGTGTTTAAATCACACTGAGTTTAACACAAAGTTATGGAAGGATGGTCCAAAGGAAAAGTTGAGCCATGAAAATCTGCTCTTTTGTCATCAGTTGTTAATGTAAGCTGTCTGTTTCAGGCTTTGAAGCTTCTTTTTACCAGGAATAACTTTTGTGTTATTGCCCTGTTGCCTATTTTATGTGTCCTGTATTTATGATAACTCTTACCTCTATCGTTTTGTGTATTGGGATTGTTGTCAGTCATGCCATCTTTTCTGTGAGCGAAATAAAGCAGAATGGTGGAATTAATTAGTTTTGATTTTTGTTGCCAAAAGCTTTTATGGTTAATGGACTGCAGGGGAAAAAGTGCTTTTGTAGTCTTTTGACTACTCAAAGCACTTTTACACTACATGTCACATTCATCCATTCATGCAGTGATGACAGAGGATGCAAACTAACTAACCCTACCCATACATATTCACTTACTGGTTATTCCAACAGGACCAATTTAGAGTTCAGCGTCTTACTCAAGGACAGTTTTACAATGTTGTCTTTGGTGATGATCTGCGTTTTGTTATTAGTATGAGTGTTGTTTATTTTCAGTGTTGTTCCACAATGTTCACCAGACAACATGTTCTCTCTCTTTCTTAAGGCCTTCAATATTGATTAGGGCAGAATGATTAAGGAAAATGATCTATTTGCAATTTTTTCCCCCCAATATTGCGATTGCGATTTGATTTGTGATTATTTGTTAAGTTCCTCATTTTGTAAATTTTCCAACAACAAAAAAGAAATCATTTTATATTATATTTATATATATATTTATATATTTGGTTTTATATTAAAACCAAAACAACATTAGATTAAAGAAGGGCTGAACAATTTTGAAAAAATAACTTATTGTGATGATTTTGACTCATATTGCAAATCGGATATGAATTCTTTTATTCTCATATTCAATAAGAAAAACTTACAAAAATGAAGATTTTTTTTTTTTCCCAGACTATTCTAAAAAATTGGACTTAAAAGATTGCATGATATGTAATGTATGTAATGCAAACTTCTCTGCTGCAAAAAGTTTTAAGACTAGTATTTTCAGGTTAAAGAAATATTGCACCTTCTGCGATTTGAAAATTGCAGCGGGCCATATTGTGATTTAATTAGGGGTGCATCGATTGCAATTTTTTGGCCGCTCACCGATCATAAAAGCCTGACCCGCCGATTCCGATTTTGGCTGATACCGATTTTTTTTTTTATAACCGACAGGATACACCTTCAATGTTCCAATCATATTTTATTGAAAAACATTGAACAATACCTGTGAAACGATACAGACTTGTTGTTTTAACTGCACATGAGGTAGTTCTCTCAAATATAAATAAAAAGTTTAGAGCATTGCTGTCCAAACTTCTAAATTATATCAGTTCCTTTAGTCTTTCATTTTTCACATTTTAGTAGGTAGAGGTAGATAAGATCAGTGGATAAGATAGGTTTCATATGTAAGTATCGGCCAATCGCTGATCCCCCAAATCAGTGCACCCCTAGATTTAATCTAACCTTAGCACAAAAAGTAAGGAAATTTGTGTTTGGTAGATTATTTCTTTGTTGTAACAATACTTCTTGGCAATGCATCTTATACCGTTGGAAAGCCTGTTTATTATCCTTTTAAATGGTGCCACATTTGTAAGGAACATGCATTTGTGAAGTTGCCCTATCCAGATCAGTCAAACATGGCATGCCGATTCTTGGAGCAGACACCTACTGACCACTGTAGCAGGGCAGCACCTGGGGGTACCAGAAGCTCAAAACAAGAGTCAATAGCAACTGCAAAATAAGCTGTTTGGCACTGGCAGAGAAGATTTGGCAAATATTTCATGGGTGCAACCCACCTACTCAGCTCTGCTGCTCATCCCACAAATGCATGTTCCTTACAAATGTGGCACCATTTAAAATAGAAATAAACAGGCTTTCTAATGGTATAAGATTTATTGCCAAGAAGCACTGTTACAACATTTCCTTACTTTTTGTGCCAAGTTTAATTTGCAATTAATTGCCCAGCCCTAATATTGATCTATATCTATTTAATGTTTATTCATATGGGGACACCTATGAAGCAAGTAAACCATTGCCACACACTACAGCATTTATACCCAGAGCTAATTTGCAATGCCAGTCCCCATCAGGGCCTTTAAAATATTTCAAACTAAAAATCAAATACA
The DNA here is from genome assembly GCF_018320785.1 of Cheilinus undulatus. Taxonomy (NCBI): domain Eukaryota; kingdom Metazoa; phylum Chordata; class Actinopteri; order Labriformes; family Labridae; genus Cheilinus; species Cheilinus undulatus. The sequence goes on along the minus strand of NC_054865.1, from coordinate 26,120,643 downwards.
CACAAAGATAAACTCAACATTAAAAGTACAGAAACACAGACTCCATATAATACATATTATCACACTACAACACACAGTGAAAAAGGGAAATGCAGGATCATACATGATTACATGATTTTGTTTTTTTCTTTAAAAACTGCTTCAGTCTGAGTTTAACATGAGCCAAGACTGGATCCACTGTGATATCTGCAAGCAAAGCATTCCACATTCAATCCCCTTTGCAGAAAATGATGTTTGTCTTGATCAAGATTTTTAAAATTTAACACATAAGGTTGTTTTGATAGACTCATCTGGAAATGCTTATCTTTCTAGAGTCAGTGCCCCAATAAGTCCTGAAAATAAACAGACTTTATCGAAAGTTTTCGAAGGGACTTTTCCTTAAGTGGAGACTGAGTAATTTCAGTGCAGATGTTTTAAAAGAGGTATGCTAAAAATTAATTTCAACTGGGGTGGGATTTTGGCCTATAGATAATGTAACATTATCTTATCTTACAGCAGATGATGACTTAGTTATAATATCAAATTGTTTATTTAAAGAAACATGTTAGACAGCAGAGGATACTCATTTTAGATCAAGTAATGCATGCTTCACCAAGAGTAAAGCGGTTCAATAGCATGTATTTCATATTTTAGTAATTTTATGCATAACCGCAATGAGTCTAGACATTTTGTAGCTCAAAGCAAACTGACATTTTGAAACAAATGACCCTGAGGGGGGCTCCATCAGACCCTGTTGTGTGTGGTTACCTTATATTCCCCACAGTATCAGCATTGACTTATTGGCTGTATAGACTAGGTGAAGAACACAGTATACGTCTCAACAATTTGTAATTTTTGTTTGCAAAATAATACAGTATTTAGTATATACAATGTACATTTTTGCCAATCTCTTGAAGTACCACTGACTCTTTTTGTAAGTATCCAGTGTGAAGTGGTTGTGTTATTGGTAGAGGTTCATTTCGGGATGATTCATTTGGGTTATGGGAATCATGAGCAATAGTCTCATTTGTGTTGGAGGTAGTATGATGAAGGGTGGCATGAGGGGTGTCCTTTACGGGTGGCAGAGCAATAGATCTATAGTGGAGGTGTCTGGATCTCTGCCCAGACATGCCATGTGGGGTTCAGATGGCAGTGTGAAATTAAGGAAGAGGGGGGACACACTGCTCTCTAGCTGCTAGCAAGGGGAACAGAATTTTGTTTCAGCTTTCCTTATCTCTAGACCCCTTGTCTCCCCTTTTTCTCAAAATTTCAAATACTTTGACTTTTTTCTTTTTCTTTTGACTCAAACTGAAACAAGTCTTTGTGGTTTGTTGGTTGCTGCCATATCAGCACAGAGCGTTTTAGACCAGCTGTCAGGACAACTGAGGCGTCTTTCCTTTCTCACTGCTGTCTCAGGATATGAAAGAGACCTTGACATCAGAGAGACTGATGTAGGCTAATGAAATCTCCAGATGCGAGCAGTCACCACAACCACTTTGTAACTAGTCAGGTTTGACTTTGATCCTGTAAATGTGCTCTGATAATTTCTGTACCTGCCATGCGGTGATGATATGTCAGAGCACTTTTTAGTGTGATTTAAAAAATCAACAAAGAGCAAGCAAGTCACGAAAGCTGGTCTACCCTTGTCTTTGTTGTTGTCATTGCTCTCCTCTCAACCAAGAGCACGATCCTCTCAGTCCTCGTCGTGGGAAAGACTGAAAGACTGAAATTACATCGCTCTCATGGTGGACTATTTTGAGCTCCCAAAGAGAGTGGCAGAGGGCAGGCGGCAGGTTCTAGTGACTCGTTTGTACTTAGTGCAGGAGAACCCCTCTCGTCCCAGCACGTCTGCAGCCTTCAACTTTTACTGCTCAAGCGCTTTGCGATCGTAACGGGGAGAGGAGAGGAAGAATGCTCTGCACTACATCGCCAGGTGAGTGTGTCAGCACTCCCAACTCTAGCCAGGTGTGTCTTGTGTTGTCTAGACTTTTCTGATGAGGGGTGGGTATTGACTCTAAGGCAGGCTGCTGTCATTAGAGTACAAGCTGTCCTCGAGTCTGTCAGAGATGAGATTCATCATTCTCTAGAATGATGACAGAAGAGTGAAAAAGTTTAATCAGCAAAACTCTAAAAGGTCTTAGGTGTTCTATTTAAGTAGATCTAACACGTTTATTTCTGGTACTTTCCATGATGTATTTAATAAACTTGACTAAAATGCAGCGAGCTTAGGGTTTTTTGGTTCTTTTGGATACATTTATTGCTGTTATAGTGAACCTTTTTTGAAATTATATGTGAGACATAAAGGCATTTGCTGTTTTCATGAGCTCCATAGTTATACAACCATCATATTCACAGGTTATATGTGCAAAACTTGTAAAGAAAGTAAAAGAAGATAAATAAAGCTTGGTATTTTTAGGGGGGAGCAGATATAGTGGAGTGTTGGACAGACTGATTAGTAATTGTCTTTAATTTTTAAATCTAATTGAAGGTTTAGTGTGGCCAGAGGAGAGAGATTTGAGACTTAAAGGATCTAACATTTATATGAAAATGTATAAGACAGAGAGGTCAAAAGTCAGACAGTCATGCATGAGGTCCACATGTGGGGCTAGATCACCATGAGGTTGCCCCCTAACCCTGCTGAACCGAAGGGGTCCCAGCACCCAGTGTGATGAATGAGACGTTTGTTTCCTGGGGCGAGGCATGAGTAACTATGTGTGGCATCTGTCTAGTTTAAATTTAGTGTAACTGAAGCTACTGCTGGCTGCGCTGTATCAACATGTCGGAGGCTGCATTACACCAGAGAGAAAGCTGTTGAACTCCTCTATTATTTTTTTTCTTTCTTCCTTTGGTCCCCTTTTACTACAAGGCAGAGCTTGCTTCATAGGGATTAGGGTGGTTTGAATCCCATTTTATTTTAGGCAGCCCCTCAAAGCCTCATTTCAGCCGGGCTAATGCTAGGTATTGGCACCTCTACACCATGTAGTTTTGCTTGACCCAGTTTTATATCCAGCGATTAGGCGTGACATACTCTTAGATGAGATCTCAAGGATGTTGATTATTGTGGGATCTTTTATTGACTATAAAAACTATTGGATTTTTTGTTTGTAATTAAGAAAATAGTTTACTTAGAGAACTAACAGGAATGTAAGACTTTAGTGGTCACTTGTTGAACAGTTTTTTTATGCGTATCTTAATCACAATTGTAAACATAAATTGGATGTCTGCAGTGGAGATATTCCAGTCATCTTGAACATGTATGGACTTGCAGAGCCTTGAAAAAAAATGTAAATGAAAGATTTTTCTGGACCTATTCCAAATATGCTTTTGACGAGAAACTTTATGTCTTCCTGTTCTTTTCCTTGATTATTTCCTGTTTTTCCTGTTTGTCTGAATTTGTGTCATTACCAGCATGATAGAGAGTTAAATGAGTGTTGTGAGAAGCAGAACAGATTGACCCTTGACTTGATGACACTGCATTTCTCCCCTCCACCTCACAATATTTTCATTAGTTTTCCTCAGCTGAGCCAGCAAACAGAGAATGACAAGTTGTTTTGCTCATATTGCTGTTTAATTAATCTGCATGAAAAAAGCCAGTGCCAGAAAAACTGATTAGCCTTTATTGATGTGAAAATATGTATTTGATTTTACCCTTATATTACTACTCTGGATACCCTGATTGATTGGCAACCAATTATTATCAGCTGATTTTCATTCAAAATATGTGATTAGTTGATCAGAATTAATACTTCTAGTTGCCAGCCACCAAATCTGATCTCTTGCAGGCAATACTCTGGAGTCTGTAGCTGATAGAAGTACTGTGTGTGTGGTGTTGTATAATAATACACTATAGGCTTATTAAATTACCAGCCGACAACATATCAGGCACATCAGCTTTGTGAATCAGATTAATCTAAAATGCAACACCTTTGATTGTCTGCTTAAAAAAGAAATATTCTCAACTTGTCTGCTGCTGCTGCTGCAAGTCACTCATTCTTCTGCTCCCAAAGCAGCTTTGGTAAGATCCCTCACACTTCGTTGTCCAGTTAGTCAACAGTAATCCAGTGCTGAACTAGGTGTTGAATACTGCAGGATGAAAGCTAGCTTGCTCGCTAACTGAGGCAATAAAACACAACATTACATTATAATGTATAATGTAAGTCCCTGTAAAAGTGATAAAAAAAAAAAATCTTTTTTTTTGTTGTATGACAGGCCACTGGGTTGTGAAACACTAGGCCAACTTCATTGATGGTACACATCTCTAATTTTATAAAATTAAACTTCAGAATCATTAAAAATGAGGCAGTAATAGTTGCTCTAGGATAGTGTGGGCGGGTTGTTTAAATGAGCTGAAGCAACGCCCACTTACAAGAAATACGATCCTCTCAAATTTATAAAATACTTCTGATCAGCGTGCAGTTGCCTGACTGTGCCAGAGCAGAGGGACAGAAGTAGAGGATTAAATTTACTGTTTTCTGGCACACATTTCTCTGTGGTACTTTTAATGACCTGTAGGCCACCGTGGCTCATGGACTTTACCTCACAGTGAACAAGAACACAGCATGTAGCTGGCTGTTCACTTTCAATGAAGGCAGTGACATCAGCTAACAACAGACTGTACTGAGGTGAACTGCTCTGTGATTTTATATGATTGTAGCATTAGGGGGGCGGGGTAATTCCCTGTCAAGACTGGTGATGTCATGGGCTCATGCATTTGCCTTGCTAAAAAAAACAGTCAGGAAAGAGGTGAATGACTCTCTAATGGTCTAAATCAAAAACTCAGTCAGGCATAGATCTCAATGTTTTCATATGTTTACAGCAACCTTATTCCAACATAAATAGAGTGTCAAGAAACAAAGTTTGGATTTCACTTTACAAGGACATTAAGGTTGGCTCAGTAATATGACTTTTAGGCTAAAGTAAATTAAATGTCATCATGACGTGGGTTGTTTTTCTTCTGCTCAGTTAAACAAAATCAGTAGAAGCATGTTGTTGACTGAACAAGGATGACTCCTGTGGTCCTTATCAGGTAACGCTGACACCTGTAGGAGGTCCCAGTACACTACAAAGCTCAGTAGACTGACCAACAACTAAACCAACTGCTATATTAAAACAGAATAAGATCTGTATCTACAGCAAATCTCACTCAGTTATGACTGACGTCATGTCATGGGAGATCCCTCATCACTATATTTGATAAAGCCTGATATATATATAAGAGCTTTTAATAGATCATCATTTTTAATCGGGATTAATCTCACAAATTTCATAGTTAACTCGAGATTAATCACAAATTAATCTCACTTTTTTATCTGTTCTAAATGTACCATACTGGACTATTTCTCAAGATTTAAACAACCTTATCAACACAAGTGGGCAAAAACGCTTTCTTTTTGCAAATGTTTGTTCATTTCAACAACCCAAAACAATGACAGATAATGTCCAAAATGTTCTCTAGACTCAGCTCAGAGATACTGAATGCTCCAAAAATATGCTGAGAGCATAACAAGGTAAACTCAAGCCCATGATGATGGAGATACTGACTTTAATGTAACATTACTGAATAATACCACAATGTAGAGTCCAACTTTAGACTTCTAGAAGTTAACTCCTCTGTTCTCAGCAGCTTAACTCAGAACAACAGATCTCATCATCACACATGGACATAAAGAGCATGGTCCGTCAAGTTTAAATCACTTAGAGATCAATCCTGGATCCCTCACATGTGGGAAATAAAGGCTCACAGAAACATCCCTTTACACCAAGAGGACTGACAACAGGATGATACAAAAAAGAGATAATAAATGTGGTTAGAGAATTACACTACAGATCACTGGGAGAAGTCAAGTCTCTGCTGAGAGCTCAGCAGTAAGGCACAGACACATCTAATGGTGTTTCACTGTTCTGATGTGGTCAGAGATGAGTAAGATGGACTCATCTTCCCTACTCACAAGAAAAAGTAAGTAATTACTTTGAAAATGTCTGCTATTATTATCATCTTTTAATTTTCAAATGAAAAAATGTCCAAATGTAAAATAAATGCTGACAGTAATAACTTAATGTCATCAGTTCAGTAGAACTGGAATAATATCAATAAATACAAATCTAAAGCTGCTTTTCAAAACTCATGAACACAAAAAAGTAAAAGAAGTCTCAGTGGAGAACTTTTAAGATGTAGTAGAGGACTTAACCATCTCTTAATTCTTCAGATCATAGAAGAGCTACAGATTTAATCTCAACCATTTTTACTTCATAAATAAAGGGGACCCACAGTCTAATAATGCTTTTGGCTTATGTTATGATCTTGTAGAGAGCTTTATCACTACTTCACTCTCAGGCTCACCTGTAACACCCCTGCTCCCCTGTCACACACCAGCCTCTGCTGCTCTGTCTACTTCTCCTCCTTATGATAGCTGTATATTCACCAGTGTCAGACCATCTCCTATAGGGACTGCAGCGTCTTTGACACTTTTGCAGCATCTTGATTTTTTTTTTTTTTTTTTGACATTTATTTACAGTTTCAATCGATCTTTTTAGTAAGTTTTGTTTTCTCCAAATACTTTCACTTTCAAGCAGGAGCAGAGTTGGGATGGGAGAGGGGGTAAATGGACCTTTAGGAGACGAGATTGGACCAGTCAACTGTAAAGGTCAGCACCGCCATGAAGCTGGTACATAACGGAAAGAAATAAATGAATAAATTATACTGGCCCAAAAGTGTGTCGACCCACTGGGAAATGCCCGGTATGCCAGATAGCGAGTCCATCCCTGCTTACAGAGTTGTCTGTGCGTCTCCGTTGTAAACAATCCAGCATGGTTAAGAGGCGGCTCTCTGCATTAGCGGTGTGTTCGGCCAGTGAGTGGTGCGGGCTATTTAAGACTCTACGAACTCCTGAGAACTCCGTTCATGTCGACAGGAAGAGCAAATAACTTCAGTCTTACCTGGCGTTATCTGAAAATCCTGCCATTCAAAAGTCTCTGTCCTGTATCTATTTCTGCTCGCTTGCACTGCATCATGACGGCACTGCTTCCTGATCTGGCAAACTATGGATGGACTAGGGTTGGGTCGAGGGTCACACAGAACACGCAAGCATAATGTGACATAAAAATTAGTGGCATTATAAGTAATTTGAGTTAACGCGATATTAACGCATTAACTTTGACAGCCCTAATATATCCCTAATATATATATATATATTATGATTATTATGGGCTGCACGGAGGTGCAGGGTTTAGCACTGTTGCCTCACAGCAAGAAGGTCTCTGGTTCACTTGCCAGTCAGGTCCTTTCTGTGCAGAGTTTGCATGTTCTCCCCGTGCATGCATGGATTCTCTCTGGGTACTCCGGCTTTCTCCCATCACCAAAAACATGCTTGTTAGGTTAATTGGTGACTCTAAATTGCCCATAGTTGTGAGTGTAAGTGTGCCTGGTTGTCTGTCTCTATATGTCAGCCCTGCAATTGACTGGTAACCAGTCCAGGGTGTACCCTGCCTCTTGGCACAGCTGGGATAGGCTCCAGCTCCCACGTGACCCCCAACGGGATAAGTGGTATAGAAAGTGGATGGATTATAATTATTAATATTATTATATTATTGTCATAAAATATTCAAAATAAAAATGTTGAACACAGTTTAACAGTCTTTCTCTTTGAACCTCATGGAATGACCTGGACAACACACGCATCCATCACTTTATTTAGTGTATGCTGTTGTAGCATTGTTCTCTGAAGCCCATTGTGTGTGAAGGTCAAGGCTTTTCTCACATCTCTCTGCGCTTTGTATTCTCTCCCACACACTGGCTTTTACTTTTACACATTTAGGCTGACAATCGCTTCTTTCCCTGCCTGCTGCTCTACCTTGCTCTGATTCTCTCTCCCCATCTCCAGTTGACTTTTTTCAGGCGCATGCACAGTCAGACCTGACAGATTGTTTAAATGTCACCGCTGCTAGCAGTAGCCTCTGATGTTATCTGCTCTGGGTTATTATAGGCCATTGTGCTGCTTGTATTCACCTGGAGGCCAAACTTTTAGCTCTCCTGGGTCATTGAAAAACAAATGAATTGTCTGACGCTTTTTGTTGCGGCAAGCACAAAATACACCAGGTTAAGGGAAACAGCTGGGTTAAAGAGGGGGTATTATGCCTTTTTTCAAGGCTTTTCACCATCTCTCTGATACCCACGTAATAGCTTCACATGGTTTACAGCTCAAAAAACTCATCATGGTTCTCACACTGGTGTCCTGAAAAACCCTTACTTTAACCTCCGTCTGAAATGCTTTGTTTTCGCTGCAAAGCTTATCTTTCTTTTCTAACTAAAGACTTTAAAGTCTTAAAAGAAGTGTTTTGCTCTGAGAGTTCCTTAAACACTGCTGACAAACTTTACGCAGATATTTATAACTGTGAATCGTTCTTAATGAAGTAAAAGTTATACCAAAATCAGAGCATGTAAAAGAGATGTACAGTCAAACATGTCTCTTTTCTCAGCAGTGTGTGTGCCATTTTCAGCAGAATAAGCACATAAAAGTTTGAGAGATGAGGTGTTGTGAAAGTAATAAAGACTAGCCATTAGTGTCTTCCCTTTGAATGGGTAAGAGAAATACACTTAAAATGGGTTACTGTTTGAATATTTGAAAACACACCTTGTGTAGACATTTACATGGACTGAAGCTGCTGTTGCTGCTCTGCTTTTATGTGGCTTACAGCACACAGGCTTTGCAGGCATGTTTCAAAGTTTACCTAAGCTCTTGTATCCGTCAGCCTCTCTAATTAAAGTGATAAGAGTATTATCATTTCTTTGATCTTCTGTTCAGCTCCAAATCACTACATCCTGAGGGCAGTTGGTGTTCATTTGTACGTGAAAGGGATATTTGTGTGTTGGTGGGTATTTAGTTCAGGTGGTAATTTGGCACACTATGTTTATCCCATAATGTTGTCTCTGCATGGGATTGTTAATTAAGAGCTTAATTTAGCTGCCGGCATATGTTAACATTGGCGTAGGCTGCCATTGTTAAGCCTCTGCTGGCTGGTGAATCTTCAGTGATGCCACAGGAAGGCTTTTTGATGTAACACTAATGTAACGTCACATAGACAGACAATAAATTAGCTCGGCAAGTATCCGAATAAACCTGTACTCCATGGTTTAACTGTTTCTGATTAGACTCTGGAGACATTTAGACTGCTGTATTTTCCCCTACACTTGGATTTCTGACATGATTGCTCCCAATGAACTCTTGATGTACTCAGACCCATTCACCTACACCCACAGGGTTCACCGGTAGGTTTGGCACAAATCCATTCAGGAAGGTTCAAATCCACAGGTGTAGGCCAACCCTAACAATACGTGTGTACATGTGCGTCACAGAGTCTGTGTTTAGTGTAGGCAACCAGCCAGCCGCAGAGTTCCTGGAAAACCCAGGAGGAAGGAATTAGATTTGCTTAAGTCAGGGCTCCTGGGAATCCCTGCAACTACCAATACTAACCCAAATGTTAAAAATAGTACATGAAACATTTCAATTCTTTAAAATTTCAAAGATCTCTTTGAAGCATTTTTTTGATCAAAAGGAGTTATTGTGGAAGTACTGATAATTAACATATGATTTATGGTCAAGTCTCCAGTGTCAGTCACAGCTAACCACTGGCCCAGTTTTTAGTGCTACCGAAATCCCTGCTACCCTGCTTTGTTTCCTTACATAACATGTTGATAAACTCCATACAGCCTTGTATAGATTTTGTATAAAGAGTAAATGTGTGGTTATTAAAATGTCAGATACTTTGATATTTTTCAGTACCACATGATTTCAATGACACAGTTTTTTTTTTTTTTGGTTTTGACAAGTAGTATCAAAAAAGTACCAAAATTAAGTTTACCTAGACCTCAGGTTCAGGGCTTTCATCAAAAAGGTTGTTTTGTATCCTTACATTTATTGCTCATAAAAATATATTAATCAGATGACTAATGATACACCCACAACAATCGAGGGGTGGCCTTAACTAATCTTTGGTCTTATACTAATGGAGTATCTTACATACAGATTCAAGAGCAAAGATGAGGACTTTTATGAACCTGGGCACCCTTCCGTAGATCTACTGGTAAAAGACTTGCTAACTGCAGTTAAAGGAGAGGCAGATAATAACTCTGAAACTGCCAAAGAGATATATTTGGGTCTTAGGGCAGAATGATTAATAAAACCTAAATGTTTTCATTTAAATTTCATGTCCTTTATTTCTATGCTTACATTTATATATTGCTTCAACTCTTTTTATGAACTTTAAGTGCTGCAACAGTTTCAGATAGATTTGTTATGCCCTAGGTACTTTATGTGCAAGAATGGGTATCATGCCAATATTAATATAGTAAGTTATAGCTGTATGTCATTTTTCTGAGATTTAGATGGGGACTTAAGTTTGGGTGGCTAAGTCAGTTTCCTCTTGTGTTGTCATGTTTGAAACTTCTGAATGTGTTTGAAGTGAAAAAGTATAACAAAGATATGTGAAAAAGCACCAAAACTCTAGAAAAATGTATGATCTATAATGATGTTTTTAACCAGAACCGGATGCAAGTCAAACAGAGATCATTGTCTAAATTTAACAAATATGTTTGCAGTGTATAGAAGCTTTACCGATGTATTTGTGTAGTTAAGTCCATGCAGAATTGTTCCAATATTTTATGAACTTTTACTGTGATTATGTTGCTCTGGTATTGAAATAGTTTGATTTTACTGGAAATTTACTAGAGCTTGTGACCTGGTATTGTGAGAATAGCTACTTATTAGGCATGTTAAGATTTTCAAAGAAAAATGATGCTCGCTGAGCATTTCATAGCTTAAAACAATTACAATCAATCAATTTTTGTTTGTATAGCACCAATTCATAACCAAAGTTATTCCAAGACAAGACACTTTACAAAGAGGGCAGGTCTAGACCATTCTCACTTTTGTGGTCTATTAAAGTAAACCAGTGTTAATCATTAATATTAGAATAAAGACTATACCTAATTGTTATAAAGGCCGGCATTAATCACCATGAGTACACCACTGATATTGATGATGGCAGCGATATGTGAAAAATTAGTAGCAACAGCTATGATTATAGAAAACAGAAAACAAACCAATGCAAGTATTAGTGATAGCAGCTAGGAAGGTAATGAAATAGAAAGAACTAGTATTGATAAACATAGCAGTATAGTAGTATTGCTCTTAGATTCAATTCAACTGTTCTAGTGATGATTATACATAAGAATTATATTAATAGATGAAGAAATGTTCACTGTAATACCGGCATTAGCAAAAATAATGGCAGTGAAGAGAAAGATGTATAAAATATATAAATGTGATAATAGCAATGCAAGTTGAACTGTTCTTAAATTCACTCTGCAACATCTGTATGAATTGATTTAGGAGAATAATTTTTTATGTTATCATAGGCAGAAATTTATATTTACTCTTTCTGATACATGTGTATTCATTGGCCATCTCAGTTCTATGCCGTATATCCCATGAGGCTTATTGTACACCATGTGTTGGCACACTTTTGTTGTGGTTTGCTGGTCAGCAGCTCTTTAGGAGAGCTGAAAGAGGACACTGGGCAGAACACAAAGCCTTCTGTACAGGGGATGTAAGCAGAGCCCGCTCTAATCAATCTGCTTGACCACCACAAAGGGAACCCTGGCTAAGGTTACATCCTAGCTTCAGCACAGTGTGGTGTTGGTGCTCGTGGGTAACCTAAGACAATATAATGTGATAGCATGTACAGACACATAGACACAACCACTCATAACATACCCACATAGCAGCACAAAAAAGGCACAGGAAGGCACAGAGGCACAACCACAGGCACAGGAACACACATTCACACACCACCCACACTTTTTAACCTTATACATGCACATTAACACACGAATAGAGGAAGACAGAAAGATTGTGGGCACACCAGCAGGAACCTGCCTCAAAAATAAGCTTGTCTACTTGTCTTGGAGAGACAGATCCTGCTCTTCCTCAGTGGTGAAGTTCACTTTCTCAGAATATGTGCCTGTGTGTCAGTGTGGGTCAGATGACCCTGACACAATTAGTGTGCTGTGAGAGTAGGAGGAGGGAAGAACAAAGTCTGTGTGGATTATCCCCAAAGCGAGAATCCCTAGGCAGTGTGACCGTCCCCCCAGAAGCCTGTTAAGCTTTGTGTCAAGGTGGATGCCACCATCACCAGTGGGTCAGGTTGTTCCATGTGGTTACTGTGAGAACACAAAGGTTTTTGTGGTGCGTGTGTGACAAACATCCAACAAGCTCCACTTGACATAAACATCTCCTACGGAGGAGTAGATATTATTAGCTTAGGTACAGCAAAGCCTCTTAGAGATCTTTATTTAACCAGATTGGCTGTCTGATGTATGGACACTTGATGAGTGTGTGCAACCAAGGCCATTCATAAAACAAACAGCAGCACTGCTGCTTCTCTTCTCTTCTCTTCTCTTCTCTTCTCTTCTCTTCTCTTCTCTTCTCTTCTCTTCTCTTCTCTTCTCTTCTCCTCTTCTCTGCTCTTCTCTTCTCATCCTCTCTTCTCTTCTTCTCTTCTCTTCTCTTCTCTTCTCTTCTCTTCTCTTCTCTTCTCTTCTCTTCTCTTCTCCTCTCTTCTCTTCTTCTCTTCTCTTCTCTTCTCTTCTCTTCTCTTCTCTTCTCTTTTCTTCTCTTCTTCTACCTTGCTCCATCCTGACCTCCTGTCCTAAGGTGACTGGTGTTGGCTCAGACCAGGGGGTTTCCCACCACCCACCCCTTCCCTTACTCTGGCTGGTTTAAGGTAGCAGGCTAATCTTATCTCAGGGCAAGTAGAGGGCTGTGGGCCAGGTAATATGGTCGTCCCCTGTCTGACCCTCATCTGTGATATCTCTCTTCACCATGCTTTATTATGGTTAGAAATATACTTAAGTATTGAATCAGATGTCTTTTTGTGTCAGTTAACATCTACTGTTTACCATTTATACTCTCACCAAAAACCATGACGTCATACAAAGACACAGAGTTGGAAATAAACTTGTAAATACCACAGGATTTTAAAGATATTTAGATTTGAACTGAAATCTCAAATGTAGGGCAACCCAACGGAAGGATTTCTAATTTGTTATCTGAGCAGACTCAGGAACAGACGGTCTGGAGACAAGTTAGTCTTATTTCTATAACCAGGCCACAGACATTTAATATAAAGTCCCTACTCTTTCATAGCATAATGAGTTTAAAAGATACCTGTCATAGACCTGACCTGATACTCTCCATTTGATGACATGCCTCTGGTAAAAAAAAACCTGACCACATGTGGGAATATTCAACAGAGAGGTTCTGAAATTTACTGTCAATAAGTGGTCAACTTTCCTTAATTCAAACCCTGAATTGTTAAGTTTTGATAAACAAACTCACTTTCCAACTGACTTTTTCAACACATAAATGCTTTGCACAAATAAAGCCAAAAAATGTGGTATGTTGTATAAAACCAAAGAGCCTGATTTACATACACAGAAGCCCAAATTTCACTTTACTTTCATTTAGTGGGGTGCTCATTTTAATTTGATTAGCACCTAATTTTTAGATAGCTGCAGCCCATGCCCTGCTTTTTCCTGGATGATCAGTATTTACTTTTTGTTTTTTACCATATGCCCATTTGGGGGTGTTCACAATAAAAGCCCTTGATAACAACTTGATGAAGTTGATGAAAGTAGCGTGTTTATCATTAATTTAACTTTGCTTTGACAGTGGTAGCGGAGACTTTACCCATTTAAAGCCTGAAAACACAAATTATAACCAGAAAATTCTCATTTTTTGTAGATGTTTATTTCACTTTCTACTGAAACTCAAAAAAATCAAAATTTCCATAAAATTTAACATATTTTTTTGTATCTTATTCGATACATTAGGTGTTCTTTGGTAACTGATAATCCACCTGAGGGCATTTTTATCATTTATCAGATTGTATTCAGAAGTTTTTTTTAGTAATTTATTGATCATGTTAATTAGATGGAGGTGTCATAAAAGTATGTATCAAATATGATCCAACAGGCTTTAAGGGTTTTAGCAGCTGCAGTGTTTAAAGCTGCATCTTTGACTTAATTATTTCTCTGACTATAGCATTGGAAGATTCAGGAATTTGTTTGTTTCATTGTTGTAGAAGATATGCTTCCTTCTGCCCTCTGCCAATATGTCTAATTGTCAGCTTCGCCCTCCACCTTAACCTTTGTCCCTGCACCTGATGAATTAATCGATCGGGAAATATGTTTTATTAAGTCTCTCTTGTGTCTTACAAAGATAAAAACACTAATACACAGTATGTGTCCGTTAGTGACAGAGTGATAGACAGACATACAGAGACACCCATAAACTGTCCTAAATAAGGAAATCTAAGAAACCTCCAGAGAGCAGAATCACTAGCCTGACATGCCTCACAGACTGTTTCGTATGTCCACTGCATGGGCTATGATTAACATTTATTTGGGCACCAATCTTGAGGGGTGGACTGAACAAAAATTCTGTTTGACATGTTCATTATGGGCCAGTCAGAGCAACAAAAAATCAAGTAGTGGTCATGTGCAGCCCTTGGGTGCAAACTATTTAACGTCAGCTTGACAGGCAGCCACTACTGCTTTTTCACTCTCAGTGGAGCCACTTGGTGAATCAAACTCTTGTAGTTCTCTGCTCCTTTTTAAATAAAGATATGATGTCCAATTCACCATGGAAGCAACAAAGTAATATCTTAAGTCATAAGTTAAGCATGCAGTCATGTTGATTTGAGCACAGTCTAAAAGCCTTGTTGACCAGTCAAAGTGCTTTATCTTCTTGTTAGCCATAATCTGATTTTTAATCATGTGGAGATGATATTGTACACCATGAGAAAATTTGGGGAATTTGGGTATAAGACACTAAAACTGCCCAGCACTAAAAGAAAAAAAGACAGGAGCCAATTTGACGCTGTATTTGCCCTGACATCATCTTGATGGTTAAGGAACATTTTGCAACCCAATTAAAGCTGAAGTGGCAGTAGAGAAGTACTGGTGTATTTTTGGTTTCCTTTGGGTGGTGTATAATGTACAGTGTTGAGGATTTGATGAAATAAAGGTTATGCAATGCTGTCATGTGCCTCCCTCTTAGATTGTTGTGTGTATGTGTTGATGTTTATCATTATTTATTCCTCTTTTTATTTCCTTTTCTTTCCCTGTTCACGTCATGCTATCTGTGAGTTCAGGCCATCATTGGTAAAGAGGACAGTTTTTCCTCTTTCTCTTCCTCTCTGCTGTCTTTCTCTTGCTCCCTGTCAGTCAGAAGCTGTCGTCAGAGAATCCACTGCTCGGTCTTGTGACAGGCAGGCAGGGCCAGTGGAAGCTGAGCAGCTATAAATAAAGAGATTGCTGCTTCTGCTTCTAATGCTGCTGTTAGGTTAAGAGGGTAGGACAGGAACTAAAATGCTTTAACTTTTAAAAATGTTTCAAACTATCCTTGTGCCTGCTCATACTAAGCTGTCTTGTATTACTTGTTTAAAGTCATCTTGCAATCTTTTAAAGGATTTGTGTTTCACTTAAAACAGTAAAGCAGAAGTCAGGAGTAAAAAATAGGACATTACAACAAGGAAATAGCTGAATGATGCTTGCTTTGCTTCAACTGTTCAAATTGATTTGATTGTATATTTTGTTCTTCTACTTCTTCTTTGTGACACATATAGCTGAGCTGTCAATTAAAATCTAGAAAATGTCTCTGGAGTCAAAATTTGAATCTCACATGTAAAACATGGAGGGGTACTCCCAATGAAAGCAACAGAGCATATCCAATGAAAGTTTATCAATAAGCTCTAATAGAGGAGTGCCAATGCGAACAATGGGCTCTTGTCTATTTGTTTATGTGTGGGTGTGTTTGTGTGTGTACTTACTGCCTGTGCCGGATGACCTTTGGTATAAATAGCCTGCCGGCGCTAGCTGTGATGACAGCCAGCAGCACGCATCGTTGTGTGAATTTGTTTCCTGAGTAGTGCTGTTCATCGGTTATCCCTCTTGGAACAATGCCTGTATGACTCCCTGCTACCCAGCAACACTCTGGCTTCTCGTTTTCCGGACACTGGACTTAATTGAAAACATAAACTTGAGGTGGAATTCCACATAGATCTGTGACCAAAAAATGTTTAATGCTTTACCTGATTACAGAACAGTACAGAGTTGTATGAAAACAAGGGTGCAACTGAGTGAATATGATTTTAATATAGGAATGCAGTAAGTGATGCTTATGATTTAACTACAGGGCAGGTGCCAATGCCTGATGTGTCTGCAGGTGTTTCTGTCTGATCTGCATAAACACAGCCTCAGATGTGCTACTACACTGGCGAGTCTGCTAAGTTATCCCAAGAATGTGGCTTGAAGAGCCGTGACTCAGCACTCTTTATACATGTGCTATTTAACCTACAGCTTTTTAACAACATGTGCTCGGTAGCATTTTGATGATATTTGCAAATAGATATTTTTGAAGTTCAACAAAGAACACATGATAATACTTATACAGGATGTGTAAAATGGGGCTAAATGATTTGGAAAAAATAATCTATCCGTGATTGAATAGGCTATTCTTAAGTTTATAATCTTGTGTGTTTTTCAACAAACAAGTGATAAATCATTCTACATTAGTGTTTCCCTTTAGGTTTACAGCTTTGCCGGGGGGGGGGGGGGGCTGACAAACACTTAAAAGAATCATGGTGTTCTTGTGATTCTTTGATATCTAGAATTATTTATTTGTGCATGTATGAAGGACAGGTTTGGAAATGAATTTTATTGCCTTCCTGCCACATCAGGACTAACTTTAGGACTGTATCATACCAATATTAAGGGTAAGTTTATCTATGCTGTCAAAAAGGAGCCCTTACATGCAAATGAGTCTGACATCTGATAGATTTAACAAATAAATAACCTAAAATTATTTAGGAAACCATTTATTGTAACATATAACATATTTATAAAAGGTAGGATTATGTATCTTGGTAACTGTTCTTTATGATGATTGTCCTCCACTGACTTAATCTACTCATTTTCTCTCTCTTCACTATTATTATCCACACACACTACATGTCCCAGTCTCATCCTGTTGTCTCTATGCCTGTGTGATCTTTTGTCAACATTCCTACATTTATAAAGGTTGAAAAGGTTCTGTCGTAATCTGCATGTGGGTGAGGGTTTATTTACGAGCGTAAATAAAAAAAGCGTCAGGCCCTATTAGAAACATGCATGCGAGGAATAAAAAGACAAAAGAGATCGTCCTCCAGTTTATTGATCCCTGATGACTTAATGTTAAAATAATCGTCAGGTGACCGCTCAGTCTGTATAGGAACTGATCCCCTCCGATATTCGCAGCTCACCTGCCCCCACACAACTGTGAGGGGACCATGTGTATTTCTGCCTGCTGTGGTGAGAAGATCAAGAGAGGGAACAAGCAGAAAACCAGGACTCAGAAATTAAATACATTCATGTAAACAGATAAATAACATAAGGCTATTTAGTTTGTTTAATAAAGGAACCAGGTAGACACTTACTCTACAGGGAAGATGTCCTTAAATGACTTCTGTTGTGAGCTGGCGCTTTATAGAAAATACAATTAAATAAAATTGACTTGACGTTCAAGGGGGGCAGGGGGGTGCCGTTGAGGGGGGCGGGGTGCCCCCCTGATGATAGGGGAAACACTGTACATTATAACCAACACAGTATTGGATGGGTTAAACTAGAGCTGAACTCACTCATTCACTATAAATTGTTGTATTGAAGGGAATGATCATTTTTATGTCATTCTCATTTTGAGAAAAACATTTACAGCATTAAGGAAGGAGTTTTTTTAAACTATTCTAGAAAGTGTTCTTTCAATCTTTGCATGATGTGTAGAGCATAACATCTCTACTGCAAAAAATGTGTTAAACTGGTATTTTGACACACATTTCACCTTAAAGAAATATTGAACCTCCTGAATTTGAAAATTTAACCTTTAATTGAAATTTGGAGTAATAACCCAGCCTTTGTGTTTATCATAATATTCTCTTTCTTTTCTTCTTTCAGATCTGGAGCCTGATGACAACACATCGTTTTACATCCTAAATGTGGGCCAGCCCCAGTCTATGGTGACTAACCACCAGTCCATCGGCGTGCCCCGTCATGGCATGCAGTCCCATTCCCAGGTCATCAGCACTTCTCCACGCTTTCAGCCCCTCAAACCAGGATCTGAGCCTCCCAGCTATGAGGCACACGACTCCAAGTATGGCACCTCCCCCCTACTACCCTCTGCTCCTGTGGAGGCACCCAAGGCCTTTGAGTGCCCTAGTATCCAGATCACCTCGATCTCCCCCAGCTGCCAGCAGGAGATGGATGGCAATGAGGAAGATCTGAGAACCAACGGACCTGATGGGGACTACCATGGTGATAGACCCCTGTCCAGAGACCACCTGTATTTACCTCTGGATCACTCATACCGGGACTCCTCGCTCAGCCCGAGCCCCTGTAGCAGCCTCTCGTCTCGGAGCTGGTTCTCTGACGCCTCCTCCTGTGAGTCGTTCTCACACGTGTATGACGATGTTGACTCAGAGCTAAATGAAGCAGCTGCCCGCTTCACACTGGGCTCCCCTCAAACCAGTGGTGTTTTGGAGGAGCAGCCTCACTGGCAGCACCATCACCCTACCTTTGTGCACCACTCGCACTCCATCAGCCTCTCACCCCGACAGTCCCCTTGCCACTCGCCACGTACCAGCGTCACTGATGAAAACTGGCTGAGCCCCAGACCACCTTCTAGACCTTCCTCACGGCCCACCTCACCGTGTGGGAAGAGGCGCCACTCCAGCGCTGATATCTGCTACTCAAGCTCATTATCTCCCCACCACTCACCTACACCTACACCAGGACCCTCACCCAGAGGCAGTGTGACAGAGGACACCTGGACTGGCAGTCCTTCTGTAAGCATGTCACCTTTCCAGTGCTGCCCATCTGAGGTTGACATCCCATCCAAGACAAGGAAGACCTCACAGGACAGAACAGCTATGCAGACTGGGAAAGGGGAAATGGGGCTGGATGATCAAGGAAACATGTCTCCTAATCTTGACTCACCGTCAGACGAGGCCTTACACAGCCTGAAGAAGGACGGGCCAGGGGAGCAGTTCCTCTCTGTTCCTTCTCACTTCTCATGGAATAAACCCAAGCCTGGTCACACACCTATATTCAGGTAAATTTGCTGATGTTAAGGAGAATAATCAAAAAAAGGGTGGATTAAACTCAGTGTAATCTTTTCTAAATTGAGCACCATCACATAAATGCAGAAATCTAAAATAATTCCATTAAAGGAAATTATTCATACAGATGTAAAAGACCCAGTGGAAGAGGAAGTTTGTGGAAAAGTCTGAATTTTTTAACTTTTTAATGTCAGCAAGGGCTTTCTCAACTTGTTGAAACTATTTTGTGTTGCAATCTATTTTTTTCTTCTTCCTGTTATATTTGACAAAGACCTGGTGACAGCTGTTTCAGTTACAGTATTAGAACTTGCAAGATCGTTGATGGATTTCAGAATCAGTATTAATTTACTGCTTTATGTCCTTAAAAATTCAACCTTTTTACATAAAGTCACAAAGAGAGTGTGATTGAATGATAACTGTCACTGTTTTAGTGTATTTATGAATTATTACAGCCTTTAGGAAATAATAGCTTGGCAAAGTAGCTCTGGCTGTCAATCTTAAAATGAATTTCTAAGGCAGTGTTTAACAATAGAGCTCAGTGGTAGAGGTATTTATGGAGCACTATGTGCAGTCATAAAGATTGAAAACTCTTTTTGATCCTGATAAGAAGTGTTTATATTGCTGTGCAATATATAAGTACTTGATGAAGTAATAGTTTGCATGATGATTAAACCTCAGATCAATGCTCAGTAATCAGGGGAACTTTGAACTTAGTATTCGCAGTACATTGTGGCTTTGTTACACCATTGAGTGTAACAGAGTTTTATTGGTGTGTGGATGGAAAAAGGACACACACAGCACCAGCTTTTCCTAACGTACACACATGAAAGAGTGATGGATGCAATCAGAAACTCACGATGAAGTGTTTTAGGAGGGAAGTCTGACAGGCTGTCTGTTCTCGAATGTGTGCAACAGATGAAGACATGCCTTTGTTTGTATTCACTGGCCCCTAGCACCGTAAATCAGCATAGGGCACATATGGTAAGCGGACCACCACACAGACACGTGCACACAGAAACATAGATAGACATTATAATAATGGACACTATTGCTAACTCACATAGAACTAAGTTTCCTAATGTTCAGGCAATAACAGGGTTACATTGTCAGCCCTGTGAAATCTCCCAAGACAGAAAACTGCCAACATTGCTGTAGAGTTGGGTGCTGTATGACAACCAGCGCAGCAGCTACTACTTTGTTTTGAAAGAAGTGTTTAGCTTTACCTTGACCTACAAGTATTTCCTTACACTTGCTCCTACTGAAGTTACTCAACCAGTGAACAACCTGTCTCTTTAAGTTGCCTGCTGTAGCAATGTTAAACGCTTATTAAGGGATTGGGAACAAATTTTGGATATTTAGCCATGTAGCTCCTTAAAAGGAGAGTTATGTGGTAAAATTTCTGCTCTGTAATGAAATATAGGGTCACTGAGTTGCTTGTGCACATGCACACGTGTTAGTGGTGTTTAATGGATGGTGCATATGGTGTTGGGTTAGAGTGGGTGGGTTTAAAAAAGTCAGTGGTGTCAGACACTTTCTTCAGTCTTCTCACATCTTATTCCTTGGACTGTATAAAATGACATATTTTACAAGAGTCATATGTAGGGGATGCACAATATTACTGGTATAAGATCTGTATAGACTTATTTTAGATTAATAAGGTAACTAAGTATTGGAAGGTATGAAAATTTCCTCCTATATTTACAACCGATCATCCTGGATGTCAGCCTGTATCAGCTGTTGATGTCAGCTGTATGTATAAATAAGTTTGTGGAGGTTTAGGCAGGACCACGAGACCTTTATTAGCGCAAGTCTTTGTCTTTGTTCATCTTTACTCATTAAACTTTAAAGTGTATTTTAAAGACTTAAGTTTTAGGTCTGAAAAATATTTAAATATCAGCTAAAATGAATTTGCTCATATGGGCATACCGGATATCATCAAAAATCCACTATTGTGCATCTCTAGTTTAAGTTAAATTATCAATAGGTGATCAATAGTTTAAGTTAACCTTAGTCAGACTGGAATTTGTTAACATTAAAAAGGCTAGGATGTGGCCAATAAATCACTGGAATAATTGAGAGCCAGTGTTTTGCTGATTTGATTATATGAATGAATGGAACAAGTTCTGCAATGAGGAGTTTTCAATTTTATTTGTTTTTACAGCAGGAGTAAATATGAATTGTGGTTTAAGTTTTTTTTTTTTTACACTTACGTGGACCCTAAAGAAACAAGTAAAGTTAAAAACTTGGTTTCATGGTTTCTGTTAACTAAAGATGCTATTCCAACAATCATGC
Organism: Cheilinus undulatus; assembly: GCF_018320785.1. Lineage (NCBI taxonomy): Eukaryota > Metazoa > Chordata > Actinopteri > Labriformes > Labridae > Cheilinus > Cheilinus undulatus. The sequence goes on along the minus strand of NC_054865.1, from coordinate 26,099,166 downwards.
AACAGGTGCATGACACATAAATCAATATGAGGAGTAGAAGCTTTTTTAGACTATAGAATGAACAATGTAGGTGGTGGGGATTTGGTTGTTTGGGACACTCTGACACCCTCCATTGACATTTGAGAAGGTTATGCTGTGTCAAGACATGGACCGCTGTTCTTGCTGCTATGTCACAAAGCTCACATTTCCTCTGTTCCCCTCTGCTCCTGTTACCGTGGCAGACCCGCAAACCCACACTTCCTGGGCCGTTATGTCATGGCTGCCATGAAGAAACATATGGGTTAGGATGCCTCTATTGCACTGTGTTAGTGTTAGATCTGAGATAGAGCTGCTGATAGGTTAGACCTTTTTTCTAAATCAAATTCAGAAGTATTAAGAGAAGGTCTTTGTTTACAGTTCAAACAATTCTCGTGGTCTTTAAAGAAAACAGAAAACAAATTCAGGTCCCTGTGTAAACACATCATGCATGAACTGAAGTGCTTTTCATATGAACTTTCCACATTGCTCATGGTAGGTGAATATATGAAATAGAACCCAGTCAGATTTGTAACCACAAGTCTGCATTAAGCTGATCAAAACACAAATATCAGCCACATACATTTTTATTCTAAATGTCTTTCCTTTAGATTTGGTGCCAGTCTCTGGAGCAGTATGTCAAGTGAAATAGTTCCTCTGAAAGCTAAACTCACATGTTTTTAATTCAATATGATCACATTTGTGTGCACTTAGCCAGCATTTGACAGGCATTTGGAAAGGGAAGAATTGAAAGAGTCAGTCTTTCTGGCTAAAAGTTTACAAACTTTCCCTTAAAAATTATATGTGCTGTCAAATATCTGTCATGCAGTGTGCTTGCATGCTAGGAGTCTCTTCATTCTCTGATGGAGCCAAATAAAAGCTAAGGCCACCATGTAAATGGCAGATAAAAAGCCTGGAGTGGTCAGCACTGATGAAGGGACTGGAGGGGAGCATGGGGTCGGCCCATTTGACAGCACGTGCTTGCAACTGTCTGTGGTACAGACAAAACCACTGACTCAGGTCAAACAAACACAGCCACAGGCATACAGACACACATGCATGGACATGATGAAAGAAGAGGCATGCTGCCTGATAAAACACCTGGGTTAGACACATGCAGATTGTGTTGCCCAAAATAAGTCTCTTTGATAATGAATAATTTATTATGTACTCTCCCAAGATGTGACAAGGGATTACATTGTGTCTTGTTCTACAATACAAGTAACTTGTCAAGTTGAATTCATGTGCTGTTGTAGTCCTTGAAAAGATTTAAAAAAAAAATAGTGAACCAATACAATAACCCCGGAAGATCATTTACCTAAAGAAAACCCAGTAACTTAAAGTGTGAAATAACAATTTTTGAGAAAAATGTTTCATATTGTGGGGCAGTGAGATGTAAGGATAAAACAAAAACAAGTTCAAGATTTTGATAATGTTTGCTTTATGCTTTCCTTTATTTTCTAATTATGACCAAAATTGAAAGCATTTAGGTGAAGATTATTTCCCAGGGAGGAAGTTGGGCATGTGACATAGCACTCTGAAATCTATGTTTTAGGAAAATATATGGATTTCACTTCACTTAAATAACATATGTTCAACAGCATTTGGAAAAGGCTGGGACTAATGCTAATGATTGATGACACTGTTTACAAAATATTTTTTAGAAAAAATTGAACTTTAGAAATCCAGTTTCTCAACAGAGAGGGCCACAGTTTTGTATTTTCGAGTGCAGCTGTTCAAATATGATTGTGGCCTACACTGACAAAAAAAGAGGCAGTGAGGAAAAACACACAATGCCAGCTACTGCTATGTACTGCACATATAATACACACTTGTACAGTGTTCATACAGGCTCACACCCACTCAGCAATTTACTCACTGTCTGACACACTCTCTCATCCCACCCGCTGTTCACTGACCCACACTGAAGACTCACAAAAGAAAAGCCCCTTTAGAAAGTGATTCACCGTAAAAGGCCTAACATGGTCTACTTAAAAGTGTTATGTTTAAGAACAGGAGTAATGCATGTGGGCATTCCAGTGATTCACTGTCTGCTGGGGCCAAGTACACTGCATGTAATACCCTCCTTTTACACTTAATCAACTGTCACCCCCTAAAAGGGGAATACCCGGGTTTGAACCTCTTTAGACAAGTCCTCTTCTTCAACCATAAGCTAGAGCAGCAGAGTTGCCTTGAGTGACCTTACTCTCTTATGTTTTATTCTGTAACATCAGCACAGAATAACTTCAAATATGAAAAATGTGATGCAAAAGCTTTTATACACTTTTAATACACTCTTTCAACGTACTTGTGTTTTTCCCCTCCAGGACTTCCTCGCTGCCTCCCTTAGATTGGCCACTGCCAAACCAGTTTGGACAGTATGAGTTGAAAATAGAGGTGCAACCAAAAGCACACCACAGGGCACACTATGAGACTGAGGGCAGCCGAGGGGCTGTCAAGGCATCATCCGGAGGCCATCCAATCGTCAAGGTAACAAAGTTGAATATTTTCACATGTTTGGGGACCATTAGCAGCCAGACCATTAGCAGTGTGATAAATCAGTAACTGTAAAGACAGTTACTCAGAACATAAACTTTCCTCTTTTGCCCTGTAAAACAAAATTAAACCAGTGATGCCTTTGCCATACTGAGGATACTATTTTTTCTCTGTGGTTATGGCTGCAAATGTTTGTCTGTGATAACTGAACATGGTGCTTGCCACAGTTTGATTAAGTTAGTACCCTTATGCCAAGTAGTTGTCTCACTCTCTTAAGTCAGCTCTTGAAATCAATCATTCAAGGAGAAAAATGCATTTAACCAAACTTGTTCACCTGAGTTAAATGACTGCTTGAAAGATTCAGATCTTGGGATTACTTTTTCCATACAACAGACAAATTTTACCCCCATAGTTTGAACAGGGAGGGCATTTTCATACTCATATTTCATGGAGCAAAATTTAAAAGATAACAAGAATTAGGCTATTAATTTGTTTGTATCCAGCCATATAGCTCAAACATCAGCTGAATATTGTGAATAAGAACATTACATTGACGTGTTTGCACGTGTGGATTGCCACATGGATTCTTTCCCACAGCTAGACTGCAGTCGGCCTGTTGTGGCAGGAAGACACCCAGGCAGCCAAGGCAAGGGTGCTGTCACTACAGCTCAGTCTGCTGGCCTGTTATTTGATAGCACCTGTGAGAGACTAGGTGAGCCTGCACAAAGATAGGGCTGCTGAGCGAGAGCTGGGAATATCAGTCCCATTAATTTTTCAAAACCACAGTGATAAGCTTCCTTTGTGTGTATGATTAAGAGCTGGACCATGACAACAATGGTTGAGTTCAGTTCAGACTAATTCAGACAGCTGTCCATCCAGCCAAATAGCACTGCCACACATAATTCACTATCCTTATTCTACTTGCATCCCTTTTCCAGTATGTTAAGTCTTTTTCATTGCTGCATTTTTGATTATAGAACAAAGTAAGCCTATTGTTTCATAAAACAACATGCAAAAGTATTTGGTCATGGTCTTAAAAGCTAAGCTAATAGTTTATTTTTGTATTATTTCGTTGTAAATATTTGATACAACATGTTCATTTTGCAAAACAAAAATAGTCTAACAGATAAAAAAATATATATTTAACAGCTGTGGACCAAGTCTTTGTTGTAATACCACAAAAACGTCGAGTTCACTGCCATTTCTTGCTTTAGAAACAGCCCCATGTCCTCATACATTCAGTCATGCAGGCTCCCTCCAGGCCAATCATTAACCATTTCAACCTCAGTTAGACCATGATTCTATCCTGCCATATGTGACGATGCATAATTTATCTGCCAAATTTTTTCAACCAAGCGTTTGCCATGCTTGCCCTCATTCCCCATCCCCAGAGGGAAATGTTGGTTATAGCAGTTTCCTTGCTGAAGCTAGTGAGCAGAGTTAATATCTTGGGTCAGACAAGGCAATTTCAAAGATCTTTAATCTGGAGTCTGCTCCAAAGGATCTACATGCTCAGCTCAGCTATTCAGTTTCAGATATTTAGTTAAGTAAACTTAAGAATGAAAGACACATTTGTGTGTTTTTGATAAGCAAATTTTGTAATGCAGCTTTTTCTAGATTATTGTGCATTTCTGATTTTTGTATAAATATTCTTAGTCAAGATTATAACCTGAACCACTGTCTGTAACAGATACATACATCAATTTGTTCTCCTTTTCTTAACTTTGGCATGTGCAAGTTGTTTTGAATTCACAACCGCCCCCTGTTATTTATTTATTATTTGTTTATTTTTATCCTTTATCTTTGCAGCGAAAACACATTGAGATCAAGGTCTGCTGCAATACAGTTAAAGACAGAATAAGAAAAACATAACATGGTCAAAATGATTACAAATACATTTGTAAACAAATATCCATACCTAAAAACCCATGCCCTTGTTTTGACCCTTGATAAGAGAGTTTATGCACCACAGTGATTACCAGATAAACATAGACATCCTGTCTTTGAGTCAGTTTTAAATGTAGATGCTAAAAACATTTACAGTGATGTAAAAACAACATTGCCTTGTTCTATGTATGATAGATGGTATCAGCAGTCGTCCAGCAGGTCTAACTGACATACTGTGTTTACTAAACACCCACTCCAACTTTCAAAGAACAGAATTTAAAGGTAATTTCTATGCTTTGTGAAGTTAATAATATTAATTAAGAAAGCCTTTTATAGTTTAGTATAAGATCAGATCTGTGGGGAAAATGAGGGAAAGGGCATAAAGCTAAAACGTGAAACTGAAGTAGATTTCAAAGACAGTTAGCCAATCATTTGGCTGTGTTAACAAGCTCGCACATATGTTTCCCAGGTGCACTGCAGGTGTGAAGCAAACTTTTCCCTTGCGGCAGAATGACACTGGTGCCAACATGTGTGATTGCAGCTTTTCCAAATTCAATGTAAATAAGGCTACTTTGGCTTTTAAGTTATTAAGGATCAGCAGTATTGTTGGCTAAAATCAATCAGCAGCTGTTTAATGTTACGTGATGTTGTTAAGTGTATCAATGTGAATTTAGAGGTATAAGATTAACGAAACTAATTACTAAATGGCCACTGTAATGAGCATTTGATAATTTCTTCTTTGTTTCAATTTCACAGTCATGCAAGCTTCATTTCAAGCTTGTGTATTTTACACTAAGACACTATGGTCCTCTAGCAATTGCCCTGTCGACATATTGCATTTCTCTCTCCTGCACCCTGCGGGACTTCTCTGTCTCCTTAGGTCTTGACTCTGGTGGCGTGATGTCACCAGATGACGGCATAGCTGCCATCTGGACATGTTGATGACTTCCTTTTGTGGCCGCGCTGTTGCCCAGATCAATGCACCACTGAGCTGCTGTGTCAACAGAAAAACAAAACAATGTCTGGGGAAGGAGCTGCAGGCCCACGGGTCTAGTTTACATGTGTTAAGGATCAAAAATGATGTAGTCAGTGTGTGTATGAAGAAGATTGGCGAGCTATGATGTCTTCATTCTCTGATTTGTTTTAACTCGAAGCTTCTTTGCCCTGGCTTTTTCATCATCCTAGTCTGACAAACAGTTTTTTCAGGGTCATGTCTAATGTCTTTGGATGATTTCTTTTGACTGGGAATGTTTTTGACTCTTGTAAGTATTTTGGAATAGCAAATAGTTTTACTCTTTAACAACGCCTTGCAGTTTTCCACCACCACTACCTCAAGTCATGATCAAAAAAGCCTGACTTACAGCCGTTAAAAAAATAAAGCTGGAAAGTCAACTTGCATGCAATGAAGTTCACCAGATGTCTCTAGATTCATTGATATATGAATATTCTTTTACCCCTAAACTCTGTTTTTAAAGTTAATTTCATTACATGCTGCTTGTGTGTGCTTCTTGGACCTGCACACTCTTTGTGTCTTCCATAAAGATGTTCCCAGCCTCAGTATAATTTTAATTCAATTGTTCTTATTCAGCTATCCAGTCCAATCCAATTCTCTTTATTTATGAAGCACATTTTAAAAAACATGAAAGTTTACCAAAATGCTGCACAGTAAAAACACAGTAATAGAACACAAACAGCAGAAATAAAAATAATGGCAGGAAGATATAAAAGCAAATAAGAGCACCATAAAATCAATAAGAGGAATGGAAAACACATGATAAAAACAAATAAAAGCCATAAAAACACAGGGACAAAGAAAATAAAAGACAGGGATCCCCAAACTCTCATGCTGAATTAAAAGCCAAAGGATAAAAATACATTTTTGTGATGTGGTAGGGTGGCGGACTTTTGGATTTCAAAAGGTAATTTATTCCACAATTTAGACACCGCTGCAGGAAAGGCTCAATCACCTCTGTTTTAATCTGGTTTTTGGGATGATGAGGTCAAGCTGATCAGCAGACCTCAGGGATACCGGGGGTTGTACGTCAGAAATGTACTGGGGTGCTGATCCGTTGCAAGATTTTAAAACAAATGATGACATTTTAGAATGAATTCTAAATCGAATGGGGACCAGTGGAGGGAGGCCAGGATCAGTGTGATGTGTTTATGTTTCAGTACCTGTTAAAAGTCAAGCAGCAGCTCATTGGACCAATCATAAACGTGCAAGAGAAGCCTGATTAACCCTAACACAAAGTGCTTAACAGTAGTCAAAACATGTAGAAATGAAAGCATGAACCACTCGTTTAAAGAGTTTTTTCATGATCCAATTTAGAATCATTGTTGACCTTTCCACAAAGATTTGTAACTGTGAGTTTAAAATAAGGTAACAAGGGGTCCAGGTCACTAAGAGGTGCATCCAACAGTCTAGTAGAAATTTCATAGAGCTGCCATAATCTCAGCTAACTTTAAATTGCAATTTTGAGAGGTGATCTGTGCTGCACTTCTGTCCCTGTAACGTGAAATCCAAACTGTGTCTTAACACACTAGATATGTTGGAATAAGGTTGCTGTAAACATGTGAAAACACTGAGCTCTATGTGTGTCTTAATTTTGATTTAGATTGAAAGTTGTTCATCTTTTTCCTGGCTTGGTTTTATTTGAGCAGGACAAATATAGGAGCCCATGAAAGCCCTGGGCTTGACGGGGAATTACCCCGCCTCCCTAACGCTACAAAAAAAATCACAGAGCAGTTCATCTCAGTACAGTCTGTTGTTAGTTGATGTCACTGCCTTCAGTGAAAGTTAACAGCCAGCTGAAAGCTGTGTTTTTGTTAATTGTGAGGTGAATTTTTAAAAATCTATGAGCTGCGGTGGCCTATGGGTCATTGAAAATATCATTACAGAGAGGTTTGTGCCAGAAAACAGTAAATTTAACCATCTTTCCCTCTGCTCTGGTACAGAGTCAGGCAGCTAAGCCCTGGTCAGAGGCTTTTTTTTTTGAGAGAGAGAGAGAGTTGCATTTGTCGTGAGTGGGCGTGGCTTCAGTTTATGAAGCCGACTCGCCACACCATCCAAAAGCAGATATTACTGCCTCAATTTTCATGATTTTGAAGCTTCATTTTATAACATGAGAGTTGTTTTTCATGAAATTTGACCTGGTGTCTCATAACACAGTGAAGATCTTTGATCACTTAACATGGACTTAAATGATTAAGATACTTTTTTAATAAGGTAGATAGGTACTGGCTTTAGTCTCTGAGAAAACTCATCTTAGCCCAGCTCTTTAAGAAGAGACAAATATTTGTTTTCGAATGCAAGTGTCTTGTTTACACCATAAAAGCAACAACGCTTGGTTTTTCCTCCATGCTGTCGAGATTTAGTTGTCAGTCCCAATATGAACTATGATGATGGAACGATGGTTAAACAAACCCCAATGTAAACTTAATGTGGCTCTACCACCTATATAATTTTGTGCTTTTGAATTGAAAGCCATGGTAACTTGTGCTCAATAATAAAAAATAAAAAAAATCTAACTATTTCAATGAGCAAAACATGAAACTACAGTGTAATGTGATAGAGAATACTTAGATATGCTAGACAGACGTGGAGGTGTTAACCAGCTGTTGATCAGTCTAGCCAGAGCAGACAGATTCTACAGTAGCTAAAATAACAAAGACCAAAAGCGTGGAAGTTTACTTTGCAATGTTTTGACAGACATGATTCATTGCACTGGGTTCTGTGAGGAATGCTGTGTATTTCAGAGCAAAAACTGATCCTCAGGGCTAATTCTGTGTTCGCTTTTGCAACATCAAATGTAACTTTATAGAAGTCCGTCCATCAGCGATGTTAGTAAGGCCTGTATTCAGAGAAAACAGCACAATGGTAAGCATGCAACAGAAAAACTTGAACTGAATTATTTACAACATAGACAAATTTTAGAAAGCTGTTTATTCCTGTGGTATTGATAATAATGTTCAACTGCTGTCCAAATGTTTCTTAATATTGTTGTCCACCTGACTTTTTAAAAATAATTGTACACTGCGTGGCCTTGTCTTTGCCTGTCTGACGGGCTGTTTTAGCCATTCCTCTGGGCCTCACTGCAGACCATAATCGGTACACCTGTTGCTAGGAGACATTTAAGTCCAAAGCCTCTCTGGCTGGCTGAGGTATCCTTGTGCGTATTTAACCAGCTTAATTGAGTGCTGCAGCACCCACACAAATATAAGGAGCCCCACTGGTATTACCTGCTAACACGAGTAGAGGCAGGCAGACACAACAAAGAAAAGCTGCCAGATAGAAACGGTAACAGTCACACGTACAGCATTAGAAACCACAGCACTTAGCACACAAACACAGCTAAAGACTGGATTTTATTATTTGAAAGTCAAGAAAGAAAAACAGACATTTGGAAAGATATGATGCCCATTTTTAAGCATGTTGTGACTGTTAATAAATCTAAATGAAGCCACGGTGTCTGGTAACAAGGATTTGTAATTGAATAGGTCAGAAGCTGTCCAAGACAGCCATATATTCCTACTGGCTTGGATGCATTAAGTGATTTTGATTCCAGTGATTGAATGCAGGGCCGTGACCCCATTACTGTCTGTTTCTGTCATTCACTCTCACATTTTGAATGCTTTTAACCCCCTTTTTTTCATTCAACCCCCATCTGATAAACTGTCTTCCTGTAGTGTAACCTTTGCCATACCGTACAGACATCTCTCCCACTCATCATGTGTCTTTCAAGAACCGGCTCTTGTAATGGTGGGACACATACAATGCAGAGCTATGTGGTTTGCACTGTGTGAACTGGCTATGTGTTATGTAGCTTTGCCTCGGGGCTGTATTTGATGTAAACATGTTGGAGGCTTGACTCTCATTTGTTGTAATCAGGCTTAGTGCTCAGTGAGAAACTGTCAGTGAGAGGGGGAGAGAGAGAGGTGTGTAGGTAGGTGTGTAAGAGAGACAGGGAGAGAGTGGGGAATAACAGGAATTGAGTGTGGCCCAGTCTGGCAAGGCCATATACAGCCCTCATGCAGTATACAGTAAACGCTACTGTGTGTGAGTTTGTGTGCCTGCATGTATTGACCTTGTTTAAACAAACAGTCAACTGGCCCCCTGGCTCTCTCTGCCCTCCCCAGTGTGTTGGGCAAACAGCAAGCTTGTGCAAGCTGCACTGTTTATGTGGTTGTGCTTGTCCATAGATCCTAGGTTGTGGTGCCACAGTGGGGGAAACCACTGCCAGATAAAATGAACCCACTCGTGACCTTGACCATCATGCTCTGGTTTTTACATCTGTTTTACACACATGCTAGCCAGACTGTCACACATAAATAACACACATTCTTTTTAATTCTCTGTCTCACACAAATACATCACTAACCGGTCCAGAGCTTACCCCGGTTAGTCTACTCATTCTAGCACACATACAGCCTCTGTCACAAGCTGCAGGGCTGTAGTTTACAGGTTGAGTCTACGTAGCTGCTCGCTCTAACACAAGCGCTCCTGCACACCTACACACACACATACACACACGCAGTCTCACACAAAGTCTCACCATGGCAACCGTGGAGCAACACAGGGAAACAGCTTGGCAGAGTCAGGCGCTCACTGTGAGAAAGTGTCGAGTTACGGCAGAGGGCTGGAGAGCTGAGGAAGGTGAGAGGCGAGGACAGGGACGGAGAGGAGAGGGTGACAAAGGGAAAATAAGTGGGACAAGGATGAAATCAAAAATCAAGGAGAGGATGACAACAGGAAAGAATTACTGCAGGCAGTTGCTGCTGAGGCTCAGTGTGTGAAGAGAGCCAGGGAGAAGGTGATGGTCTCCCTCTTTGCTCTCAGTATGTAAACATCCCATTTTTAAAAGTCATACAGCCCAAATTAGGTCTTAAAACCACTGACATCTTCATATTTTGAACTAAAGGTTAAAACCTCTGGTTTTTATGTATGTCTGGGAGTCATTTATGTGCTGTGATTGGAGATGTTTTCCCCTCTGCTTGCCTTATTGCTGGATCAGTGGAACAGATGAAGGCCAAAAATAAATGGGGACTTTATTTAGCGGGAGCTGAGTATGTAACCGTATCCAGCTGTTTTATTTTAGGGGAGAGGGTTCATCCTAAACTTGATCCACAGTCAGAAGCGACAGCAGCAGCGGCAGCCATAAGTTAGTTACAGGCTCTGATGAGCACAGGCCCAGGGACATGTGACTGGATTTAATGTCAGTGTGGTTTAATATAAGAACTGATCTCTATCAGGCCTCAGTTACTTTGCTGACTGACCAGCTGGGCTCATGCATTATGGACAGGCAAAAAGGTGAGGAGTTAAAAGTGCAGAGACCACCCTCCTGTGGTATTTCACACTCAAGCATAGATGTAGGGGGCGGTGGAGGGTTGTTGCAGGAATGTGAAACAAGTCAAGGATGTGTGGTGTATGTGTTTCATGGTGGAGAGGTGTCCTACTAACAGACAATGGTATCCCGCATGTGTGCTTGTTTACATGCCTCACTATTGCAATTGGTGCTTTCCTCATTTTTTTAACTGAAGGTGTAAACAGGCACTCGGAGTAAGCTTGAACTGCTGGCAAGAAGCTGTGGCATTATGGTACTCGACTTTTGCCACAGAGTTTGAATGCTATCTAAGTGATGCCAAACATATTGTACATGTTAGAAAGACGACAGCACATGTCGAACACTTACTAGTGCTGGGCAATTAATCGAGTTTCCATTCAGTTACTGTTTTAACAACCCATGGTCATTAAGTTAATTGTGATCTAGCAATTACTGTGCCACATGCTATATTACACTCATAAATGTAATAGTGTTTGTGGTTATACTTTGGCTAACTAAGTAATTATTTTCTTTATTTGTGCTATATCATTATTTTCATCAATTTTGTTTTTTTCACCCGTTTATTTTCATTTATTGCTTGTTTTTTCAAGGTTTTATGAATGTTTAAATACGCTTTAAATCATGATCTCAAAACCAATCAAAGTAATCCAGATTAGGATTTTTGTCATAATCAAGCAGCCCTCATGTACACTCTCTATGGATGTAGTGTCAGTGATGTCAGCCACAGGTTTCTAAAGGGAAGCGTTTGAGGCCCAACAAAGGCAGCCGCCATATTGGAAATGCTTTCTCAAACTAACTTTTACTTATTTTTTCCATTGGCAAGAAGCTGGAGCTGAATGGGGCCTTCACCTTCCTGGAAAATGGCTGCCTGTCATTCAGATCTACAAACTGATCTTGAATAATGCAAGTTCCCAACTCTAAGTCTTAATTATATAAAAAGGATGAGTCATGAATTACTTCCTCTACAATGTGAGCTAACATGAGCTATTAACGACAGTTATGTTCCCAATTGTCTTACCAAGTTATCCCAGCATTTAAATTGTGCCTAACTGACTATTCCAAAGTGAAGAAAAGGCTCAGAAAACAGTCAAATTCTTCAAAGGATCATTGTGTCAGTGGGTATATGGTGTATGCTGCTGAGTATAGTGTGGCTAAAGTTAGCAGTTAGCTCTGCCAGCCTTCATTCCTCTTTGCAGATTAAGAGCGTGTTTAATGTGGTTATCACTACTCCAGTTGACTGGCTATATGTGAGTACAACCCTCCACAGCCCAAATAAACTTAATAATGTTTTCTAGTTCAAAATACTGCTAAGCTTCTCATGTTTACGTCTGGTGGAGAGCAGGTGGAAATCTCTGGCCAGGAGGAAGTGGCCAATGACTGAAGCTATAGCAGCTTCTATTGGCAGGAAGCTTCATAACAATTTCGAGAGAACCTATGACCAGGATTTCAGGCAGTGTTAATTTCGTCGACTGAAACTATGACTAAAACTATTTGTCGACAGCCTTTTTTTCCATGACAAAAACTAGACTAAGACTATCAAAAATAGATCTGTGATGACTAAAACTGACAAAAACTAAGCTTAGTTTTTGCCAAGATGACTAAAACTAGACTAAAATGGAATTTAGTTTTCGTCAGACATTCAAAATCCCTGATATTTCTCTATTGGTGGTAAATCTGTCAAAAAACAATACAGCTGTATCTCTTCTGTGTCTCAGCTGTAGAAAGCAGGGACTACAGGTTTGGCAGAGTGCAGAGAACACACCACAATGACTTGGTACCAGATTAAGGCAAGAAAATAAAAGAAATTGGACTAAAAGTAAAGAATAAAACGTGAGGACTTTTTTTTGGAATAAAACTAGACTAAAATGTCTTGAGTTTTCGTTGACTAAAACTAAAATGGGTAGAAATGACTTAAATGGGACTAAAACTAAAAGACATTTCATCTAAAGACTGAGACTAAAGTTAAAAATAGCTGCCAAAATTAACACTGATTTCAGGCCTGTATTAATGAAAAATTATAGATAATTAGTAGAGATGTGAATCTCTCCTTATTCTCACAGACATCGTTATCTCCTCTCGCTCTGTGTCAGACCGTTCTTGTTTGTTTTCTTCTTGAATTGATTTCCAGCTCTGTGAAATGCTTTTTGTTTAATATCACATCAGTGGGCTCAAATGTATTCATGATGTCACCACATAAATCATTCCGAACAACAGGTTACAGGTTAGCATGCCAATATTAGATTTTTGCTGATATCCAATATGCAGGTGTTAACAAATTAATTTTAGCCAATATCAGTACTAATGTGAAGTAGGTCTGTTGGTCCAGTGTAAAACTCCATTAGCTTATTTGTTTGTAAAGCCATTATTTACACCTGGTTTAGGTGGATTTTTTATCCAAAGAATTGGTTGTAAATATCGGCAGAAATGATGATAATATAGTGCTTCCCTACGATACACTAGTTTTAGTATTTTGACTTAACTTGAGCTCTGCCATCTCAACAAGAGAGACTTACATGCCGCCGTTGTACTTAATCGCTTTTCTCCAAAGAAATGTAACAGATGGTTAGACAGTTTGGAGATTATCCTTCCATCAAATTACGTCCACATGACTTGATTTATAAGGGAGAGTAATGTAACCATAAGCAGTGGTGTAGTGCAGGGTATATGCAGGTATGCTGGTACTTCTAAATATAAAGTGTGCCCAATAAAGTTTTGAGAGTATACCTAATCTGCACGCACCACTACACCACTGACTGTAAGACTCTTTAGCGATACTCTTTTAAACTCACCTAGCTACTTAGCAAGCACTGCTAACGATATTCTCTTTTAAAGGTGTGCAAGATATGTGAGAGATTGAAGACACCTGAATACTTTGTGTCACATTTTTACTGATTCAGGGCCCCTGGGACCGATTCTCACGGATCTTTGACGTCAAGATTGGTTTAATCAATTCAGATCAATTTTTGGTAATTGCGTAACCAGCTTGTAAATCTTGCTCTGGCTGTTTTGATATCTGAATTTAGCCATTTAGCTAGCTAACTGAGGCATCCCTAATTCAGAACAGATCTTTTTTAATCAAGCTTTAAATACACTTACTTCTGCCATCACTATAAGCATTTTAATATGGGTTTTTTAAGAGAAAACAGTTCAGTCCACTTCCCGCATGTTCTTATATATTTCTTTTCATCCCTGCATAGCCTATATGAGGAGTGGAACTGCCCTGCACTTAAAGAAATGTTTGTTGAAGCTGCTTTATTTTTTTATCTCAGTTTTCAAAATGAGCAAAATTGAAGTCAACTGAGTAAAACACCAAATTTGTTGCAGCTCTAGCAGAGTGACTGAATTAGCTCAGCTGCATGAATGTTTCTGCTTGGCCTGAGGCTTCGATTCACTGGGACTGCTGAAGTGAGCCCTTCTTTCTGGCCCTCTAATCAGGTTTTCCTGGTCGATTATTTGATTTGGACAGAACTCCTGTCTCATGGCCTGCTAAGTGTATGTTTGTCAACATTGCAGCTGAACACCAAATCCCTGATGTGCAGACATGAAGAAATGGAGAAAATACAATCAACAGAGGTAAACATGAAGTGAGGTTTGATGCAAGGAAAGGAAAAAAACACATTGGGGACTTTTTTTTTTTTTTTTTTGGTGACAGTTTGTGGTGATGGTAGAGCTGGCAAAGCAGAAAAATGAATCTCAGGTAACTTCTAGTAAATTTTACATACCATAACGTTAAACTACTACAGTTTCTGAAGCTTGAAAAAATAAGTGTTTTTTATGTTGCTGTTAGCTCCGTCTGTGAAGTGATTTTCTGTTTTTTATCTGTCTATCTTTTCTCACAGATGAATTCCTCCAGACACTTTTAACTCATTTTATGCTGTCTGGAACACACATGGTGCTGCAAATAAACATGACCTGATTTATGGACATACACCCATACAAGCGTACTACAGGCATGTGAACACACACATGCTCACAAACACACATGTGCAAGCACAGCCCGTCTGTCCTCACTTCCACAGTGTGCAGACATGACCATAAAACAAGCAACACAAACCACAAGACGGTTGATCCCTGTGACTCCGCGTTTCTTTGAATCAGGAATAATGGTGTCATTTATGGCCATGGATACATTCAAACCGGAATGCATAATTACCTGTTAGCTTGTTACTAGCCAGATTTATACTTTGATGTGGCTCTTGAGATCTTATGTGGTTTCCAAAGATGAACCCATTACTGGTTATTAAAGGGGCCTCATGCTGCTCCTTGGTGCAACTTCCTTCCCAATGCATTTCACATGCCACATACAGAAGTTTAAACCATTGAGCTGCTTCAGTTTGATGTTGCTGATTGGAAATATCTCAGTATATGCTGTAAACTATGAGTAAAAGTTCACAGCAGCATCCTTTACATTTCAGGTACCAACTACATCAATAAAGCTTATGTATGTAGGAAGTACATACGATTTCCAAACAACAAGACTTACTCATCTGCTTACTCCTTCCAGTTCAAACTTGCCTCTAACACTGGGCATTTAAAACACATGGAGGATGTGATGGAGGAGTGACAGCATACCTGGGGCGGGGAGTTTTCTGCTGCGAAACAGAGCTGCAGGGTTGGAAATTTTATAAGCTGAAAATAAACCAGCAGTTGTTAAGTGATCAGTGATTTATTAATGTATATAAATAACCCTTTTTCCTAATTGCATCATTTTACATGGCTTTAAGAGACATCTTTAAACCATGACAGTTCTTTCAAAAAGGTTTTTTGTAGAGTACAATTTACAGAGATATTCTAGTTGTGGCATTTGCTAGAGTAAGACAAAGTCTGAAGGTGAGTACAAAACCACAGTCATTCCGTATATACCCCACACACACACACACACACACACACACACACACACACACACACCCACACACACATTGGGAGTTCTCTCTGATTTTATTTTCAGGTGCAACTCACTGTCTCACACCTGGTAATATTATTGTTGTTGCACAATTGTATGTGCTGCGACACCATCAGGGGTCATTAAGAAATAATGGCATGATTTTCATATGAGCTTATATTCACAAAACAATTGCATAAAACACATTTAAATAAAGAACTGAGTCTTGATAAGATAACCCAACCTAATTTTGTGCACAGCTCATTTAATCGTGCGCACTGATTATTGTCAAATGGCCGTCAGTATCAGGAAAAACTAATGATTCTCCTCCACAAATCTTCTATGAAAAAAAGCTTCCACCTTTTGGTAAAAATGGCTCCAGACTGTTTTGCTCTCATACTGGTTACACTCGTCTGTCTGCAGTGGCAGCCATAAGTCACAGTCTGCTTGTTAAGGCTTTGCAATGCAAGGCATGATGGTATAGATTGCTTGGTTAGGGACCATTGACTGTACACTGCTCTTTGAAATGCACATTCTTAGATATTATATGATACTAGTTATGGTTAATTATTTTTATGTATCCTTGAGACAATTGGGGGAAAGAGAGCATATGATCTATTATGTAGAGAGATATATAGGGAGAAGAAAAACTGTTCACTGGTCACTGTTAGGTTATATTAATCTAACCAGCCTCTGAGCACATGTTTCTTAATGCCCTTTTGCCCTGTTGCCTTTTTTAAAATATATTTTTTAAAGATTTATTTGTGGGCTTTTTATGCCTGAGAGACTGACAGTGGATAGAGTCAGAAACAAGGATGAGTGAGTTGTGAGGGACATGCAGGAAAGGAGCCGCTGAACACCCACTTAGGCTACATGTGGTGTGATCCAACCACTAGGCTCTGCTTCTTTTAAAACTATGCATATGAAGGCAGTTGGGGTTAAAGAATGATGGTAAAGTAACTTAATTTCTGTGTTACGTAGTGCCCGAAAGTTTTTTGTCTTACCAGAGGAGATTAAAAAATCTCCTGTTTTAGGAAGCATTGTTTCTTTATGAGCTTGGTAGCAAAACCCCACAATTTTTTTTCTCCGCTAAGAACACTAAAGCATTCACAATATTTTAACTGTGCCATACTGCCTGCCTGCCATTATCTCCCTCTAGAGGCTCGTCCTCTCACATAACTTGCTGTAAACACACCACATTTCATTTTTTTTTTCACAGCTCACTTCAACTTCACCCACACCTTGACTTCTTTCACCACAAGAGGCTTTCTTGAAAATAGCCAGGGAGAGAGAAAGGGGAAAGGAGAAGAGGCTACCTGTTGATCCAATGACAAGATTTCCCATGAACACACTGGGTCCAGGTCACTTTTTAACAACGCTTAATGGATGTTATGACTGAAAACCCAACTGAAAACTAGTTAATTGTCTTCTGAAAAACTGATTCAGTATTTTGAAGCCAAGCATGCCTTCCCACAGCTTTTGTCAGGAGCATACTAAACATTTCCACAGCCTCATTGTGCCCAATGTAATTCTTCTTAATTTAGCTGGTTTTGGAACAGTTCGTGGCAAAATTTGAGCTGCACCCACTTTCTCTCCATTCATGGACCCTGCCTCACGTTTGAACCAAACATTGATTTAGCGGAGTGTGACGCAAACCTCAGGCAGGAGAGGGTCAAAAACCAGCTGTAGCAGACTTGAGGTTTGGCAGTTCCTGGGGTGAAATAGTTATGAATGGTCTTGTTCTTCTCTCTCCCCCTCAATGGGCTGCCCCTCATCTGAGCTGGAGGTGTGGACTCAGAGGGCAGTACAGTTGGAGCGTGTATGTGAGAGGGGGATGCCATCCTGCCGTCACACAGTCTGCCAAGTACAACATTACAACAGTAGTGGGATTGTATGGTCTGTGTGTTTGTTCTGTCCCTCGGAGGAGGCAAGGTGCTGCTCTCCTTTCTGTCTCCTTCTTATGTCTTCTTCAACACAACACTTTTAGTTTATAGAGCCTTTCACCAGGATGCCAGCAGCACTCTGGGACTGATGGAGCAGACAGCTGCTCCAGGTGCGCCATGCCAACCAGGCTGGCATGCATGTAGTGCCTGCATGCTGTGGTACCTGCCAACCAGGTACCACTGGATTAAAAATATTGTTGACATTTTTACAAATTTTTCTCCCCTTTTACCCACATTGTAAACCAAGCTTGAGACCACACAGAATCAGTGTTATGTTGTGTAAATGGCTCTTTTTTATGACTGCATGTTAAAATTAGTGTTTAGTTCACACTTTTAAGTATTGAGTTTGTGTTTTTTACAAACTGATTTCTTTACTTTTTACTCTTCTTATAACCTGTTAAAAGCTTTTGAGTGTTGTTGTTGTTTCATTTTTGAATGATCAACTGTAGATGCTGACAACTATCATCTGATCTTGTAAGTATTGACCAGGTCAGGTTTTGGGTTCTGGTTAGAGATTTGGAGGTTTATAAGGCTAAGTCTGTAAAGGAGCAGATGTGTAAGGGAACAAATTGTGAGACTAAGTCTAATGCTGAAAACATCAATTCAAACTACTCTGAAGCCAAAGCTGCAGATGAATCTCCAGTGGCTCAGCCAGAGAAACCATAACACCCTTGACCTGACATTTAGATTCTCTCCAAGAAACAAGGCTGGCCCTCTTTAGGCTGTGGCATTGAAAAGACTATTTCTTTGTTCACACCTCTCATCTGGACCCAAAAGCACTCACATCTGTTTTTATTCTCTGTTTCTTTCTGTCGTGTTTCAGCTCACTGGCTACAGCGAAAAGCCCGTCAACCTACAGATGTTCATTGGAACAGCAGACGACCGTTACCTGAGGCCGCACGCCTTCTACCAGGTGCACCGGATCACCGGGAAAACCGTAGCCACAGCCAGCCAAGAAATCATAGTTTCCAGCACCAAAGTTCTTGAAATTCCTCTCCTGCCTGAGAACAACATGTCAGCCAGGTAGGTGTCAGAAGCACTTCAGGGTTATATTAATCACTTTATGGGACCACATTTATGTTCATACACAGTTTTTACGTCTTCCAAAGCAGATTTGTGAGTAAAATTAAGAGGAGAGTTGGACAGAGAAGTGGAGTTTTGAGGGTTTCCCATTAAGCCCTGAAATAGATTTTACTGGAATATATATGATTCTGCATTACCCATATGATTATGTTTTTACAGGGTCTGGTTTCATTTACATTGGAATTACTAGGACAGGATTTGTTGGGGTTTTCTCATTTAAAGTTGCAATAAATCATATTCACAGGCATTTTTATTTTATGATTCAACACTTAATTCTCCTCTCATTGCCAGTCTCCTGCTGGGCATGCGGTTGGTTTTATCACTCCCAGACCTTCACTACTTAAATGTACCATACATGATTTCCATCCCCCTGGTGCCTTATGGGGCCAAATATTTTCCCTCTACCTTGCAGTATCGACTGTGCTGGCATCCTCAAGCTGAGGAACTCTGATATTGAGCTACGGAAGGGGGAAACGGATATCGGAAGAAAGAACACACGGGTCCGCGTGGTGTTTAGGGTGCATATCCCTCAACCTAACGGGAAGGTGCTGTCGCTACAGGCCGCCTCTGTTCCTGTGGAGTGCTGTGAGTGTCAACTTCCCAGATACACATGCACTCACAGCCAAACATACTCATTCAGAAAAATCTACACAAGAAAAAGAACCAGAAAGACAAGCACATGAACAAAAACCTTTTATATTCCTCTATGTTGATTCAAAATGTTACTTGGACGCATGTACTATTCTCACAAATCCACAGATATTTATCTGAGGCTGTCGATACAAATCTGTGGTAATATTTGGTTTCATTTGTTTACTTTTGGTCTTTAACCAGATTATAATGAAATGTTTAAAAGTTTATTTTTCTGCTTATTCTGTTGCACATTCCTTGGTCAACACAAAAACAAAAAAACTGGAACAAATCTCAGTAAATAATCATACTCTTTTCTTCTGAACCCCCTGCTGCATCTCTCCCAGCCCAGCGTTCGGCTCAGGAGCTGCCCCAGGTGGAGAAATCCAGCCTGACCAGCTGTCTGGTCAGTGGGGGAGAAGAGATGATCATCACGGGCTCTAACTTCTTCCCAGAGTCCAAAGTCATCTTCCTGGAGAAAGGCCCAGGTATGTTTAATGTCTGCACAGCAGCTCAGCCTTGAAACAACACTGCAGAAACAGCTTGTCATTTATGTGGTGTTGTACAATCAAAATACTGTGCACTTTGAGTTACTTTGAATTTACCTCTATACATGTATACATCAGACAGATTTTTTGACTATTTGCAAATAATTTAGAACTCTTACAAAGTGTTTTTACAAGACTAATGGCTGATACATATGTGAAAAAATGTTTTTTATCCTATTAACGTCTACTTTAAGTAAATGAAATACATTTTGAGTGATGTTGAAACTGCTAAGTAGTTGGAATCCACAGCAAATTAGATTTGTCTAAGGGTGTGTTTCTACCAGGTGGTCCAGTTTGACCATGGTTTGGTATGGATACCAAAACCTCAAGTAGTTTGCGTTTCCACACCACCTGCACTCTCACTTGGTGGGTGGACTGTAGAGGGTGGTTGTGTGATGTCATAGGCAGGGCAAGTCTCTGCAGTTCCAGCTGCTGAGTTGAAGAGAGGGGGAGTTAGAGAAATAAGGGAATGAGCAGTAAAAAGCTTTATTTCATCTGAAAACTGCTGTCTTTTGATTACTAAATTTTGACTTTGTTCACAGCATACGTTAATAAAGACACACGATGAAGCTGTCACTGTAGGTACAACAAGCATGTAGTAAGTGAGTATAATCTGAATGCCACACTATTCTCCTTCCTCTTATCTTAAAGGAAAATTAAGACCTTTAAATTCAAACATACACTAAAACAATATCTACAACAGATTATGTTTTATAGATATACAAATAGTCCTGCAATGTGTGCTTAACATGGTATTATAGGGACAGACTAAAAAACTGTCAAGTCCATCAGTATTTATCACAGATTAAATAAAGTAGCCTATGTAAATTAACCTGATTTCTATTTGGTTAAATACTGAAGTAATTTCCGTGAATGCGTCATGAAGTGATCTTATCAAAACTTTAAAAGTTTAAACAACATAATATAAAAGTTTAGACCTGTACTTTGAAAATTTTTCACATTACAAAAATCGTCCTGCTTAGTTTACTTAGTTTAACATACCTAACATTATCATTTAGAAAATAACTATATATATTAGTAAGTGGGTTATAACTACTACATGATACAAATTTTTTTCAGAAAAACAAGAAAAAGTCAGACCATTTCAATAAAATATTTTAATCTTTTACTTACAGTATTTGAATGATAAAACACAAAATGCTTTGTATCACAACATTTTCTACTCTGATTCCAATTTTTGCCTGCATCATAATTTAACAGTATTTGCAGTAGTCATCAGTGTCACTGCAGCATCGCCTTAATTGCTGTTCCTGTACACAAAATGGAAATCTGAACAGAATTAGAGTTAGTCTCTGTTAAACAGTGGCTTTATGTTACCAGTAAACTCTCTGCAGAGTTTATTTAGGGGAACTCCCTGTACTATTCCTTTTTCCCTTTTAGGTCACTTCTTTTACTCTGGCTTATCCTGTTCTCTTCTTCCACCACTTCATGGTGGAAATGAATGCAATAGCTGGGATCCCTAGGATGGAAATTTTAAATAGGTAGCATTTGTTGAGCTAGTCTCTGCTTGCCCAAGAAACTTTTGTCATGTAGAGCAACAGAATCGAGTTCACACATGGCAGAGAGGTGAGTGGTGTTTATTTTTGTATGTAAGAGCCATTCTTTCTCCAAGACTTTCTCTGGGTGAAAAAAAGCAGCCTGGAGGAATGTCTCTAGCTCTTTGAGGTGTACCAGGTGAAGCATGGCATGGAGGAGTAGCATGGCTGAAACAAGTCACTGATGGTCAAGCAAGTGGAAACCTCAGAGAGGTGCATCGTTGATAGGGAGGAAAGCTGGGCCCCATGGTGCAGGAAGGCAGCGGACTGTGGAAAGAGACAGAAAGATTAAGAAAGGGGGGAGAGATGATGTTGATTAGGTTTTTGTAAATTATCCCCCTCATCATGACTAATCCGCCCGCTTTAGTACAGAAAGGCACTGATTGGATTAAGTTGAGGAATGGAAGAAAAGAAAGAAATGGAGGCAGTGACAGACATTTTTCCACCATTTCTCATAATTGAAAGACAACAGTGGGCTCATAAAGAACTGCAGAGACCGGCCTATTGTTGCCAGTACACGGAGAGTATTGGGCTGTACTATAAATGACTTTACTGTATACAGAGACAATATCTGTTCATGTTAGATTTTTCTATTTTGAAAGACGTCAGCATCAAACTGTAGCAAAACTGTTACTGTTTGTTTTGTGTAATCAGAGCATTGGTTTAAATGTTTTTTACTTTTTAGAGTTACCTTTCTCATGGCATGTGGACAATGTACTGAAAACACCCAGAAATGTTTAAAATATCTGATAGACGTCTGTTTACCTCAGAGAAAGTCACAGGGAGAAAACAGCTGCTGGCCTTTTTTGACAGAGATTGCAACATAAACAGTAATCACCTTCATTATTTCTGTTCGATCTTCCGGCACAATGGGTGCACGTTTTCTTCCCCTCTGAATGGGTGTCTGGAGGATGGGAGTCATTGTCTTAGTGTGGTATGAGGTTCCTGTTGGTGCTTGTTGTCTGACAGAACATGTGGGGCCCTTGCTTCTGCCTGTTGAATGTCAACAAGCTGCACTGCAATAATGCACCGCTGTCAGCTGCAAAGACATTCAAGGTCATTCGCCCATTGGTGAAAAACTCTGTTATCTACAAGTTAAGCTCTGCCTTCACTTGGAAGTAGTGTTAGCACTTGTTTATGTGCCAGTGGATTACTACACTTAAGGCTAATGTTAGGGAGTGATCTGAACAGATAAGTCACTGACTTAAAGCTACAGAAGAATTTGGATTCTGGTAGAAAACTGAATAAGCTTAAAGGTACCAGGTTTACAGTTGAGTGTTTACTTTGAATATAAGGCTTTTCCTCTCTGCAAATGTGCCGCAGATGCCTGAAAGCAGTCTGTGGGGAAATCCTTTTGGGTTTAAAGACGAGGTCATGCAGGTGCAGCGCATAATGGCATCATGTAAACACTTTGAAGAAGAAACTGCAAGTGAATTTTGCATTACAGAGGCCATACAAGTTTATTTGTGTCATTGCACTGATGACTATCATTCCTTCTATCCACACTGACAGTCTTTCTGTTGGTCTAATAAGTCTACCAGTTCAAGGTGCAATATTTACACCCCTAAATGTCAAGTATACTCCATGTATCGCAGTGTTTGCCACTAGGGATGAAACTGTTACGGGTAAAATTATAACTATGATAAAATTTGTAGTATTCCTTCACTGGCTTTAGTCTATGGAAAGCACTCCCAAACTCCCAAATTTTGAATGAGCTCCCATTAGGTAAAAATATTTATCCAATATTGAAATATGCATTATAATCAGCAGAATAGAAGCTAATTAGCTCACTTCACGAGTTGATTTCTGGACATATGGTAAACGGTAGAGAAATAGGATTATGCGATGTAGAAGAATCCGAAGAATATTATGATGTTTTCACATGTAATATGAAAGAAAACAAAATGTTTTTGGGGAGAAAGTTGAATTAATCCAGCTGTGAAGACAAGAAATGTGTTTTCTTTCCCTGCAATATAAGATTGATACAGATGGAATCACTTCTTTGAAACTTTTTAACTCAAAATCTACTTATTGTACTTCTTGTAATACTTGTATTATTGATAGTATGACTTGTTAAACTGTTTTTCTTTGTGGCTTTGTATTTTTCTGTCCTATCAAATGTAGATAATATGTCGTTGAAAGCATGCAGTACCAAAAAGTATCAAAATAAAAATTCTGACAACCACACATGACAAGAACTTTTCCCAATGTACATTTGATGAACTTTTCATGTTTACGTTTAATGTTTGTGCAAACCTAAAATAAAATGATCAGAAAAACTTGATCAAATGTGCATCAACAAAGGGGTTTGTTTGTAAATAAGGCAAAAACTGTACTTACAGCCATGTAACAAAGATGCTGAATTGAAAAGTTGAGCGTTATCTCCCCAGATGGCACCATAGTGCACAAGCTCATGGAAATAAGCTTAATATGTGAATGTCTCTGTCAGAATAGATGAGGCCAGCGTTTGGATTTTTCCAGGAGTGAAAGAACTACAAAATACTCCTGTTTGGTTTTTGTAGTACATTACACCTTGTACAGCTAGTTTTCTCAATGAGTAGAAAAATGCATCTAACTTGGTGTGCAAGGTTTGAGTGCCCGACGTTCCTCTTATTTATCAGGTAATGGATAAAATATCAGACTCAGTGTGCAAAAACCTTAAGTGTGTGTACATGTGAAGCTCCCTCTGGGTATTTACATGCTCTCTTCAGCAATGCCGTAGCACACTGAAATGACAAGGATATTATGTCTTTGAAGAATCAATTTGTATGTAGAAAAGGCTTCATGACAGCAGAGTCTGTTATTGTGCTGTTGCAGAAATGCACTGTGAAAGGAGCTAGTGTTTTCACTCTGACTGCTTCCCTCTAAGCATCTGCCCCTAAGATGTCTGGCCAAATAATTACATCCCTCAAAGGAAAACTGGAAAGGATGTTTTCTAGCCAGAAATATGTCAGTGTCTAAAAGCATTTTTCAATGAATACAATTATTCCACTGCTTTCTCCATAATTTTAACCAGACGAGACAAACATCAGGATATTTGGACATTTGATTACTATTTAATAGCCGTTAAGATTTTCTCTATGGGGCGTCTGGACCTTTAAAAGTGAACTCATTTTGATGTCTCCTGGTTCTGCAGAACAAATTCAAATCCTGTGCTTTTTTGAAGCCTGATGTGGTTTTTAAGCCCTGTCTGTTTGAGAAAGCACTGCACACTGACATCATTATCATTATAGAGCAGGAAAAAAGGGACAGAAGTATACCAGATGAGGGAGACTTACATTGAAAACATCACAAACCGTACTTCACAGGGGACCAATTTATCAATAAAGTGGTCATCTGCAGCCAAGGGTTGTCTTTATAGCTTATATGTTTTAAATTACATTCATAACTGTCTATTTTGTGTGCCCATGCCTAAGTTAATGGTGTTGATTTCACTTGATTTAAAGTGGAATGATAGCATTTTATTATTTTAGTGTTCAGTAGTAGTAGTTAAGTAGTAGTTAAGTGTTTTTAGTTTGTCGCTGAAATTTACTTTTGGTCTGTTTTTATATAAATTACATGTATTACTCTGTTTTTATTGTAGCAGTTTTGTACAGTTTGGGGTCAAACAGAAATCATATCTTTTTGATTTCTAATCCCCTCTAGATGGACGACCGCAGTGGGAAGTTGAAGCAAAAATAATTCGTGAGAAATCTCATGGAGTAAGTTCTTATTCGTTAACCATACTGTTATTCCACTCCATCCTGCCTGTAAATTTTGTGCCCAAATAAATGCTACTGCTGTAGTGTTTGAACTGATGTCTGTAATGGCATTGCATTTAATTTGTATTAGGTGTATGTAAATTATGTCAAATGCTCTTTTCTCACAGTCATGCATCATGGTGGAGGTCCCTCCCTACCACAGTAAAACTGTGGGCTCAGCTGTGCAGGTGCAGTTTTATGTCTGCAATGGCAAAAGGAAAAGGAGCCAATCACAACGCTTCACTTACCTTTCAGGTAAGATGACAGGTTTTTAGGACTTTATGGAAAATTTTAGACACAGCTGATTTTTTTTCCTTTAACATTGAACTGCTGGATTAGTGCAGATTTTTAAGATGCTTTTGTATTGTAGACTTTGCGCATTAAAATGAAAGGACTCCATCAAGCTGTACTTGATTTGGGCAGTGATCATCAACTGGTGGCCTGGGGGCCTCAAAGCTCCCCCCACCCCCCCAAAAGGAAAATCAATGTGTGGATATACAGATGTCGTGGGTTTAGGGGTATCTTTTGTGTTTATATCCCTACAGCTATCAAATCAACCCACGAACAGTCAAAAATGCAACCGTTTTATTAGGAATGCCTTAACATTTGATCCAGTTTTCACAGAAATCCACCTGCCAGCTGTTATTATTAAATATGATACATAATAAATACAGAATTTGTCCATAATAAATCCAATCCTGATTATACCCTCTTTTTTTCTGTCATCTTTCCACTTCAGGCTCTCAGAGAGTTACAGTTTTCCTGCCTAAGAATCAAAACAAAACACCTGTTTTCTTCATGATTTTATCACCCATTAGTGCACACCATACTATCGTCAAACCTACTGATCAACAACCTGCCAGACTCAGAAATATGTAGTTAAAATACTTCAATCACCTCCACATAGATGGCTGCTGTATAGGCATTGAGGACTGACCTTACCATTAATGCCTAAAAATTACTTATATTTAAAAAAAAAAACCTGTCAAGGCAAATCTGGCCCTTGTCCCATGAAGTCATACAGACAACAGAGACAGTTGTAGCATTCTCTTTTTTCCACAGTGGCCTCACTAACCCTGTTCCCTATTTCTTTCCTAAACAAGGCATCTCTGTGGTTTAGAGGGGGTCTTCCACTGACATTAACCTTAACACCTGCAAACTATTTGCAAGCCTACCAAGACCTCTTTTTTTTCAGTACTAGTCTGTATTTGTATGGGATTTTATGATGCTCATCTGCTGCTGTCCAGGAAACTTTAATATGCATATGATAGAAGACCTTTATTTGTGGAATCCTAATTATCTCGGCATAAAGGACACTCACTGTTTATAATATTTGATCTGGAAGTTTCCTTAATGTCATCATGAAAGTCAAATTCCTTCCTTGCTATTTGATATTGTTATTGTTTATTTCCCTCTTGAAGTCAGTCAAACTGAAAATACTGTTGGCTGAATATAATGACATGTGAGCATTTTGTGCAACATCTCCAAACCCCGCGTTTTACCACAACAGTGTATTATTTGTGTGTGAGTATGCATGAAAGCAGCCTTGCCCATCCACCCACCCAGCCTTTCTGTTTGCAAGCACGCCCACTCTGTACAGACAGTTCCTGTTTTCACCGTTGACAGATCAGAGCAGCCACTCAGAGCAGAGCAGAGTAACCCTGCTCTGTCAGGCAAGCTGGGTTTCTGACATCCCCAGTGTCACCACGGACAACGCCTGCTTTTATTGTGGCTAAAGTAAAGATGGTTTATTGTGGGCTGAGTTGCAAAAACCTTGGCCCAATTTAGGAAGGAGATTTTTGCAGGAGATTTCTGCAGAAAATGCCTGTGGCTCCTTTTGAAGCTGCATGAAGTCTGAATAAAATATGAAAACAACCTTACCCTGGTTCTACTCCATGTTTAGATATACTGTATGTTAACCTTCTCTTAACCTTGGTATGCCTCCACTCCATTTTTAGCCAGAGTAAACCCCAGTTAGCCTTTTTGTGCCCCTTGCCTCTCAATCCCAGAGGCAGAGAGGGGTGAGTAGAGGGCACGATCAGTGAACTCGTTTGTTCTGTTGTCTGCTGTCTGATCTGGGCTGCGGGGCATTCAGCTCCTCTTCCCACACAGCATTTCACATGATGGCACCCGGACTGACAACATATGCTCTCCCTCTGATTCAGAGCTGGATAAAAATAAAACCCACTGTCACAAGGCACCAGATTGGGAAATAGGTTACTGATTGGCAAAGCAGCGCTGTGAGCTGTCGCAGTAAAAGCGAATGGCCCCATTTACTATCAAAATGTCTATCAGTCTGTGGCTTATTTCATCTGGAACGAGAACCACTTCACAATCCATACATGACAGGGAAATTACAGACACTGTTGACTGCTCTTAGACTCTTCTGACCTAGTTTTTCAGGTTTAGCAACTTAAAAACAGTTTGAGGGGGTTAATCCTTGGTGGTTTGAAAATAACTAAAATACTTGATTTGTTAAGGTGGATTGATGTCACTTCACTACTGTTCCTGAAGCAAAAATAGCAGTAACAATGGTGAATTTGCAGTGCTGTGACTTGACAAGTTTAAAGAAAACATGTATTTTCTTACTCTAAGCAAACATTTGGTTGATACAGCTAACTGACAATGTGGTTTTGTCTTTCCTCTGTCTGTCTTTCTTCTTTCGTCACATCTCTCTTCCTCCCTCTCTCTTTGTTCCTCTCTCTGTGTAGTCATGGTGAAACAGGAGAACAGAGATGAGATGGATCTTCCTGCAGTACCCCCAATGTCCATGCCCCTGGCTCATGCTGCCAGTTTGGTGCGCACCCAGCTGCCTTCTCCTGAGCAGGGCCACCCATCGGACAACCTTCTGTCCAGCTCCCCTCGCGGTCTGGCCACAGGCTCTGGGCCTGGCCTGCTACCCCTGCAGGCCCCCTGCCCCTCCCTGGGCTCCCCATCTTTCCAGCACCTGCCTCACCTCCAGGGGCGCAGTTTGCATCACCCCCCTGCAGACTGCCACATGACGTTCCACCCAAGCTCTGCTCCTGCTCCTCTTCCTGCTCCTCCCCGGCCCTCTTACCAGCCTCTGCAGCACGGTCACAGTCACAGCCTGCCATTCAATGGCCAGTCCGGCCTGTCTCCTCAGGGCTACGAGCGTATGCCCTTTCAGCATAGCGCCGGTGCAGCACCACACCAAATGGGGATGGGGATGATGTACCCTTCTTCTCCTGGCTCTTCGCCATCAGCACCCTCCTCCTCCAGCGCCAATCCCATTGTTGGGTCTCCCCAGAGCCAGCAACCCCTGCTCACCCCTTCATCCCCTCACCTCCATACACTCGGAGGCTTTCACCCAAACCCCAGCCAGGTGCCCTCTCCAGCAGGCCACCCACTGGTGGGGCAACACTCCACCCAGCTGCAGAGGGCTATGGGCTACCACCCTGTAGGTCAAAGATCAGCCTCCTGTCCAACCACGTCCACTGCTCCCCCACCACCACGAATGATTCCCTCTCCGCATTCTGGGCCGTCCTCCCCTCAGCTCCACTCGCTGCCCTACCAGTCTCCCACTTCATCCTCCCCCACCTCTGGAGGCAGTCCTCTGGGTCCTCCCCAACAGCAGCATTCTGGACAGCCTTCACCCCAGGCTACGAGCCCAGTCATGGCCAGCCTGTCCCCAGCTGCAGCAGGGTCAATGGTTCACCCCCTGAGCCCACAGGGGCCATTCCCATCAGAAGGAGAGAGGCTGAACATCAAACAAGAGCCTGATGACAGGGAGCCCACGTTCCGCTCCATCGGTCTGCAGGACATCACGTTGGATGATGGTAAGAGATTTTTATTAACTTTATTTACCTTGTAACAACAAATAATTGAATTTTTCTATTCCGAGGGCTGGTTTCATGATCAGTTAAAAAGAAGGGCAGAGGATGTCAATGAAAATTCTTTTCCCTTGAAATGCACAATAGATGGTCATTCATAACAGGCAGGAGCATCAGAAAATTACAGGTTACAAGCACCCTAAAACTTTTTCCCAATTCCCAGCCGATCAACGCAAAATATAATTAAGTTTAGACTAAAGTCAAATGAATACATTCTGTTAACTGTCTTCAGACTGCAATGGTAAAACAACACCACACCATAACAATGTGAAGTTGGTTTTCAGAACATAGCTAACGTTAGCAGTGTTAGCCCTGCTGGTCTTCAATCCTCTTTGCAGGTTAACGTCTTCATTTTTGAGCTGAACATTGTGTGAGTATAACCTTGCTCAGCCTCTGGTCAACTTTATCCCCATTTTCTAGATAAAAATAATGCTAAACCACATTTTTCCTGTGAGATGCTATCAATGCTAGAGCAGTCAACAGTTTATATTGGAATAAAGAGAAGAACTAGAGTGACTAGTGTCAGGCAGCTGCTTTACAGTTTAGACAAAGTGTTTGACCAGGATTATGGGCCTCAAATTATTAGAAAATGTTAGTAATTGGTTTAATTGACTTGTAATTCTGGTGCAGATGACAAACGGATCGCACACTTGCCTATAGTTTTAAAAAATATGATCACCCAAGACAGCCAAGAGACATCCGCCTTCACCCTTTTTACTTCTCTTTGTCTTTAACCGTGTGTCTCTTTTGTTTTTGCCCTGACTCTCATCTTCCAGTTTTCTGTCACTCCAGCCTTCTCTCATTATCACTTTTTCCTTCTTCAGCCTTTTTTTCACACGAGATATTTGTATAGCACACCCGTCTGTGATTAATCTCATTTTCAGTCTACCAAAAGGGACTGTTGAGGGATTATATCACCCTGCAGTATGTCACACACGTGATGAATTTGTATCTGATGATATAAAACAGCCAAAGCAGCAGTTGTATTTTCAAGGTGCTGCCTGAAACCGTGATGCCTGATAACGGTGATAGTGTTTCATCTGTCAGAGCTGTGGTGTACACAGGTTGATTACAGAGGGGTCCCGTGACTTGGTATTGTGTTACATAGACCCAGTAGGACTGATAACTGTAGTATCATATTAAAAAGCCTAATTGTAAACACAAAGCTTCTGTCTATCTGATTTGTAGATTAATTACACTGTATTTTTTAGTCTCTTGAAACCAGGGAGAGAATTGCATCATTTTGTGACACTTGCTAGGGCTGAAGTAGGAAAACAAAAAGTGCACTTGTGTGCTGCTTCAGTAATTACATCCTGTGTGTGTTTTTGCGTATGTGAGCTGGTGTGTAGGTGTGTTAACAACCATAATTAGCATGCTCAGGAGAACTTGTTGACTTAACAATTGACTAGTTAGCAGCTTTTTTCTCTCTTAATTATAAATTCTAGTTCCTTACCTTAAATGTCCAAACTATTTTAAATTGTCATGGACTAATGTAGATTTCATGACATGTTTTGTCATTTTTAACTCCAGGATGAAATTCAAATGAGGCTTCCAAAGGTTTAGGGTTAATAAGAAACCTGGTGAGACTGTGTGAGGAAGGTGTGATATTGTGTAAGTAAGGGTTAGCCTAATTAACACATGGCCATTGTCAGGAAGTAATGTGTGAAAGATAAACGTTGTTTGCATCTGTGCAGACATAAAATCCGCATTTTCAGATGATTAGATGGTAGTAAATGCAGCGACACACAGACTCAATGACTGGCTGGTCACACTTATACTCTTCTGAAAAAAAAAAAAGTGCGAGAAAAGTTTGTGAGTGACACAGTTCAGCCGGGAATGTAAGCTCTCCCTTTGAGCCTGTGGCTAAAAATAGCTTTCTGTGCCAGCCCAGCTCTGTAGGCCATGTTTTGGAGTAGCAACGTGAGACTTTAAACTACAGCTCTGAGTTTTAGAAGGTCGCAGCACACTCTTAAGTAGTCCATTTTCGACCAAGTTTGACAGGCAGGCAGAGATGGATCGGCACAAACACAAACCGATGAATATCAGAAAATACACACAAGTAATTATAAAGAAATTAAATAAAGTTATCTACCTAAGTATGTAAATATTTGCTTTTTTAAGTTAGCAAATCTATATATATCTCCAGTATAGTCCAGAAGGATTCTAAAAGCGCTATTTTGCATTAATAACATTGTTTATTACTTTATGAGACCACTGTGGGAGGACAAACTGCCACCAATCCTGAATGAGGTGAAATCATTTTTATTTGCTTTTGCTCATGATTTCACCTCTCCTTCATGTTTTTTCCTTTAACTCTTAATTTTCCAGATTAAAAACTAGAAAATATCTAAAATATTTTTTGTAATTTCTCTATATACATTTATATTCTCTTGAAAAGGCGTAGATTTAATCATATTTTGAATATGATTACCTTGAATAACCTACTGCAGTAGTATCAAAGATTTATGTCAGTGGCATGAGAGCGAGTATGAATGTGTATAGAAAACTGCACTGGTTAGCAAGCAGATGGCCCGCGTGACGCACACCAGAGCATGCTTGAGATGTGTGTGTGTTTGTGTGTGAGATGAGGTATTGTGTTTGTGTGTATCTGTTTGATGTGGAGGTGTGAGTGCACTGTAGGTGTGTGTGTGTAAAAACAGGAGACACAGGAGGTGAGAAGACAGACTGACAGACAGATGGACAGACAAGGTCAGGATCCAAGCCCACCGCAGGGTCACTCAGCCAAGAGATTCAATGTGAAATGTACTTGGCATCTATGATTAAAGTAAAGGAATACAAAGTAATGTCACACTTTAGGCTCCAGATTTCAACCTGTCCATTGCATCCAAATTAAGCATAGTTGGGAGAGTGAACCTGGACTTAATCCGAGGGTTGAAATAAAAGAGTTGTGTTGAATAGGAAGAGCTTCTTTGAAACAGCAAAAAAAAAAAAAAAAATGCAGCTTTACTTTCTTCAGGTTCTATTTTCTTAAGATTCTCATGTTAAAGTGCTTTAAAACAGTCAATGACCTGGAGAAACTAATACACAGGTTTTTTTTTTTTTTTTTTTTTTACAAGATAGCAGAGATCACCGTTAAATCTTGAAATAATGTTTAGGAGGAGCTGGACAAAAATCCAGCACACTGGGACTTATGTGATATAGTTTTTTAATTGGTTGTGGAGCTGATGACACAAAGAAGTTGACAGTGAGATGAAAGAAGAAAACAGCTGGATAATGTCAAACTGTGGTAAAAAGAAATTAAAAAGATATGGCGTGAGAAGAAATTGATGCTTAATTGCAGTAAATGAATACATCTTTCAGCTGCTGCACCTTTTAAGTGACATTTTATATTCTTTAGTTGATCAGATATTGTTAAATTGATGCAACAAATCATATAATTTCCTTACAATGTATTAATAATAACAGAACTGCTCTACTAAGATAATACCGTTTTCTCGGGCCACATGTTTAGTATTGTATTGTTTCAAATAATGGAAGTGTTAATGGATTTTGACGATATTGGATATGTGAATAGTTACAAATTGACTCTGGGGTGCACAGACAGCCTAGCGGTGTAAGGCGCTACCCATGTACGCGGGTGGCCCGGGTTCGAATCTGGCCCGTGGCCCTTTATCACATGTCTCTCCCCACTCTCTCCTGTTTCTGATTCAATCCACTGTCCTCCTCTATGAAATAAAAGCACAAAAAGTCTTTAAGAAAAATAATGATAATAATAATTCTAATCTAATGTTCCGATACCATTTTTTCTTCCCGATACGATATCGATACCAAGGTGGGCACGGCCGATACCGAGTACTGATCTGATACCAGTATGAACTTTCCAGACTGACTGTGCAGACTAGCAAATTATTTTAGACTTTTATTTGACCCAGAACATGGATGAACAAATAGAATCATAATATACAGCATCCCTGTGAGCCTAAAGTTGTTTTTCTGCTGATTGTTGAGTTTTACTCCTAAATATTAAAATAATAATACAGGGGCCTGCATCACAGGCGCTTTCTCTCTTATGCTCTACTCAGGCACCACGACGTGATTATGGAACAGCCTGCAACTGGCTGACAGACCCAAACAAATACTGCAGTTAGCATTCGAGTTAGCATTCGGGCAAGCGGTAATAAATGATTGTAATTCGATTAAAGTGGATAAAAAGACGTTCATTGTCAAGTTTACTGATGTAGATTTAATCATTAAATTACCCAAAAGCCACACAAGTTCCAGGCTTGCTGAAAATGCTGCCGCAATGAAGCAAAATATAAAGCTAAACCAAATGGTATTGGATTTGTGCATAAACTTGTGTACTCACTGATATCAATACCTGCATTTTAAACAGTATCAGATGTATTTCTGATACTGTATCGGAATCGGAACAACCCTAACACCAATATTGATACCCATATTTAAATGTAGTTTTGACCTAAAACTTCTTTCCTTAGAATACTCAATTTATAGCTTGAGGATGATTCAGTCCTGATGAAACACTTAAAAATTTAAGGAATGATGTAGGATAAAGACATGAGTTAAAGTTGGTCTTTTAGTCTTTCCTAAAACTTAAAGAACTCTTTTTTGTTGGGCCAGTATTTACAGCTGATATGGGCACATTTCTATTGCCAGAATATCAGTTTGAATATCAGCAGAAATGTTCATATCTGCATCCCTACATCCGGCATAATATCAGTATCATGCATTCTATACAATTCATGTATTTTTGTATTGTATCATATCATATTGGTATTGTTTTGCATCATATTGTATTGTAACATATCAAATCATATTGCATTGTATCATATCTGCCATTCCAACCCCTAATGCTAGGGAGACCAAAGAACAGCATACAATACCTGCCAGTATCATGAAACATCATCTCAGGCAGGTCTTTAATGGTTGCTGTCTTTCACATTTGGCCTAGAGATGACGGTGGGTTGCTACCTCAACAAAACACAAATACAGGTTTTATTCTGTCGCTTTAATTTTAGGACTTAAGCATAAGTAGGTACAGATGACTGATGGACTTAGAATATTAGTTTTTATTAATCCCTAGTATGACTGTCAGCCAGGTTTGCCAAAGCTCTGTAAACCTGTGTTTCATTCTTTACTCAAAAGTGCAGCCGTTGATGACAGAGTGGGCCCTCCTGTGATGATGATTACAGCCGCCATAGAGACTGAATCTTAGGCTTCTGTGCAGCGGAACTGTGCATTTAACTAATTAATCATCACATGATGATCTCTCTGTTGACAGAGCACACATGAGAGAAGATAACACTTCTGTGTTTTTGTGTGTGTTGGTTAACAGTATCTGTGGTGTCCATAGTGTGTGTGAAGTTAGTGGTCACAACAAAAGCTGGTCTTTTGTTGGCCCTGCCCACATGCACAGCTGCCTCAAATTGTGCACGCGGCTTTGAGGGTTAATAATATGCTGAGCCCTGCTGCCTGCTCTTCTTAAGGGAGACAGTAATGGCATATATGCACAACTACAAATGGGCATAGTTAGCTATTTGTTATCCTGCAGATGTAATCAAATAAAGAGGCAGTAACTATGCTGTGAAAACATCTTTAAAAAATTTATTGTTCTGTTTTTCTTACTTTAAAAGGCACAAACTGCAAAAAAAAAAAAACAGTGGCATTAAAGAGTTGTCGCCACTAAAGTTGTACATCCTCATATTGTGGAGAAAAGTAGGTTATCTGTTGAACATTGCTATCGGCAGTGCTTTCCTTCTAGAAATATATCTGCAAAAAAATTTGCACAAATCTAAGTAGCTGGCGGAAGAGTGTCTGCAGGGTCTTCAAAAGTATTAAAAGTTGATATGTTCATTTAGAAAAAAAATAAGAAAAGTATAAAAAGTATTTATTAGTCTTAAACTCAGTACCATCATGTCCTAAATTTTGTGGCTGTTCTCAGTTTTGTATATTATTAAAAGAGGTTGAGGGCTTGTTTTTCTGCTTTTGTTTTTACTTTCAGTTATTAAGTACAAAGGGAGATTCTGATGGATCTGATGTCTTATGTTTTGGCCCACTGAGCTATCAGTGCATCCTTAAAGCTGTTCTGTGTACGTAGCTAACAAGTTAACAATGTAATTTAGTGATGTGTGCATGTAAAAGATTGGTAGATGAAAGTTGTTGAGAAATGGTTGGAGAAGACACAGAATTATCTAAATACAAATAAGCAATTGCCTAGTGAAATACCAACACAGAGTCTGCTCATGTTAGCACTTCTAGCATCTCAAAGAAAGCTTTATTTGAAAACTTTGTAACAAATACTATCTGCATTCTCTTGACTATGTTGTCACATTTTTATCTTACAATTTGCACATAACTGTCACCAAAATTGGTTTGAAATTGAAGATGCAATGGGGTCTTGAAGTATTTAAAGAGGGTCTTGATAAAGGTCTTTAAAGTATTACATTTAATGGATGATTTTCCGTATACAACCTGTGATGTGTATCTGTTGTGTCACATCAGTTTAATGCTTGCAAAGAAGATTTGTATTGGGCAGTGGAAGTCCCCTCTTGGACAAACAGATTTTTTTTTCATGGTTATCCATGAATGAAATTGTCAGCAGTGCAGGAGTTTCTGAGAAAGCAACCTGCAGTTTGTGATGATTCAATGATATTAAGAGAGGAGAGACTGCTGGGTATGTTTAAGCTATCTAAAAATACTTAATTAGAAAAACAAACATACAAACAAGCAAGGGAAAAATGGCTATATTGTCATTTTGAACAATGTCAGCCTTGATTTTCATTTTTGGGGTATCTCTAAAATGTGTCTATCTATTCCAATCTAACAGACTTGCACACATGCATTTTCTAACTAAAATTAGATACTGGCGATATTTTATTACAATGCAGCAGCCAATTAGCTTCACTTTATAGTTTAAAGACTTAAAATGGGAAAAATGACAGCCTTGATCGGTCAAAGGGAAAGAAAACCTTTAAATCAGCACATCTAGTTATCAGTAATAACACAAAACTAATTATTTTATAAAGTTATGCGCAGGACTACTTCTTTAGGTGGTAAGCTGTACATGGTCTAATAAAAAATAACTTGATTTAGCTAGTTAGCTTAGAACATATAATAAACAAGTCAGATGTCACTTAAATTAGTGAGCTTAAGACGTGTGGGGCGGCTGATAGTTACCATTTGTGACTGCTAGGCCAGCTTTTTCCTCCTGGTTCCAATCTTTATGTCAAGCTAAGTTATCCAGCTACTGACTGCAGCTTTATTTCCAATGCCAGATATCAGAGTGGTATTGCTCTTGTCATGTGACTGTTGGCAAAAGAAGTAGTCAGAATTTTATTTTAACAGTGCTTCTTTGTAACATAACCAATGTCAGTGCTGCAAATGCCCCCGAGAACTAACAGCAAGATCCAAGTCCTCTCAGTTTAGAGTGCCCCTTTAGCTCATGGACAGTTGTCTTTAGCCCACAGCTCTACAACATAGAGCCATCATGAATGAATTAAGTAAGCAAGCAATGGGGAGGTCACCAACTAGGAATCCAAAATAGATCATTTTCCTCAGGATGACCAATCCAAACGGAAACACCTGAAAATATTGGACTTATATCAGACTGGTGGTGAGATGTGTTTCTTCAGTTACATGCTGAATGAAAGTAGACTTGGGTTTGACCTTTGTTTGTCAGACTACAGATTGGTATTATGTTGAGTCACATTTTTATTTGGAAAGGGTTCTAGAAAGTTTATATGAAACTATTAATGTAGCCCACCTGCATCATTTATTCTCATTCTATTCACTTCCATCATCACATATGGATGAAAAGTAACTCATTACATTTACTCAAAATACTGTCATTGAGTGGCTTTTTTGTGTGCCTGTACTTTTTTGGTATATTTCTAAATCAGTAGATTTACCTCTACTTAAATAAGATTTAATCAGAGTAAATGTACTTTTACCTGAGTACTGTTGTCTTGTACTTTTCTGCACCTGTGTTCACGGCACAGTGGCACATGGAGAGAATGAATTATCATCACATCCCAAAACAGCTTATGACTGCTGGGGTTCTTTGGATTATGTTTCTGGTGGATTGTTGTTGTTTTTGATGTGAGACACATTTACACTGTGAGTGAAGTTATCCACTGAGTTATTTCTCACCTGTGACTTTAGGGGCTCCAGAAGGATGCATAGTTCACATTCTTCATCATTATGCATCGCCTTTCTATGAAGTTGACTCTGTACTTTATTCTTGCCAGAGGAGACCCTCCTCCCCACAGCTTTCAAGAGTTGCTGCAACTCTTTCATACTGTAAAATATAGAAACTTTAAAAATGTTAGATTTAACTCTGTACAAGTTGAATAAGCACTGATAACAGCTGTGTGTTTTACTTTATTATAAAGATCTGACTTTACCTGAACAACCTGGTTGGGAGGTATTCTCTTGTTGTTTATGCCAATAAGGAAAGATCATATTTTACTGTACAACTCCTCTGTAACTTCCAAGTACTTAAAGAAAACGTTAAATGAAGTACTTCGTACTTTTACTCGAGTAGATTTATGAACCAGTACTTTCACTTCTACATAAGTAAATTTCAACCAGAGCAACAGTTCTTTTACCTGAGTACAATAGTAGAGTGCTTTATCCACCTCTGCATACACCATCAACCACCATTAAAGAAAAATATTCATTCAGTTAAAGCTTTTAGTTCTTTTGTGATACAGTAGGATTTATCAGATTGAGTCAGACAAACCACCTCTCTGTGTATGTGTCCTTTCATGTCCATATAAACAGACAAAAGAAAGAAAAAAAACATTGCTGCAGTTTATAAAATTCTATGACCCGACATGAAAATAAAATAATCCATCTTTCTCTGTTTGGTTGCCCGTGCTTGTGTGAGTATGGGACCGTTAAAGCCAGAGGCCTCACCATGCCATTAACTCTCAGTAACAGAGTTAACACAGGGAACTCTTGATTTCATGGCATGAAAAAGAAGCAATGGAAGGAAAATTTGTTACCATCCAATTCTGCAGCAGCTCATTAAAAACAATGGCAAACATTTGTTGGTCTTTTCTCCCTGAAACAAGTGGAAATGGACTTTCTGTGTCATCTTTCCGTACAATTAAGGTCTTAAGAGTTTAAGGCAGAGGTCTTGGCAGCTTGTTGTGGAGACGGAGTCAGTGCTGCCTTTTCCTTTTGACAGAAGGAGGAGAAGCCTGGAAATCTTTCAGTAGTGATCAGTGCAACTCACTGACTTATAGTTTCTGTTTCTGAGTTATATTTAAAACAAAAATATTATCATTAACAGATTTTTCTTTAAAGGGGGTTGTTACAAAATTTTTTTATTATTTTATCAGTAGTTGCTGTTTTTAAGTGTCAAGATGATAAATACTTTATTGACCTCAAAGGAATTCAAGAAGCTAAATTGCTTTTGTCAGTCGAGCATTAAGGGCCAGTTTTTGCTAGATTTCCCCTGGAAAAGAAATAATACTACTCAATACATTTCTCATGGCATACATGTCTAGACTTGTCAGGGTGTGCGAAAGTAGATTTCACTTTCCCTAGTACATAATTGAGTACCTGTAGAGGGATGCACGTTTGTGTAAAGTAAGCCTTATAGTGTATGTATTACGTTTTTCCCTTTTCTTCTGGTGATTACCGTGTCCTATTTGATACTGATAAGATTTGGGAAATTTGAAGACACTAGCACCTTTATATAAATGAAGTTATTAGCTTTCACACAATTACCCTTAGATATGGTACATTTTCTTTTTCTTTGTCTAATAAAGTTTCTTTTTTTGTTAGATGGACCAGATAAGATAAAGGCTTTCCTTTTGAGTTAAGGATATTTGAACCTTTAAACATTTTAAAGAAGAAAATTGTTACGAATTGCTGCTCTACAGCTGTTTTTGTACTGTATTGTAACAGGATTGTTTGAATTAAACTCTCTGCTCAAGTTTAAAAAAGGAAGAGAAAATCTATTATTTTAGATGGGTCTGCAGCTCTGGATCTATAACACATTAAACAGCAGGAAGAAGACCACACCAGAGACTCATCATGCTCTCTGCTGATAAGTCCTACAGTTAATACTATTAACCATTGTAGCTGGCTCTGCTGATCTCCCCAGGCAGCCATTTTGGCCCGAGTGGTTTCCTTCCTGAAGCCCGGTCTTTTTTGTCACCCGCTGAGTGGAGCCATGAGTCTGATCTGCTCAGTGAAGACAGAAGAGCCTTGTGAATCACTTACCATCAGATCAAATGGGAAATCCACCAGCAGTTCAAGCATATGCATGACTTTGAGAAAGTGACTTTTAAATGAGCTTCTCAGGAGTACTTTGTGCTCTGGTCCTCTCACTGACTACAAAAGAGCAGCAGGAGAGTTAAAACAGTGAACCAGAAAACGATCTGGAGTGTTTCAATACAAATTCCATCAACTGATCATCTATTTCCAATGTGTGTGTGATCACTTGGTGAATTTTTACTTCTGCCTTGTACCTGAGGCCCTGGGAAGACATGTGCGTGCCGTTACAAGGTTGTGCAAGTGGAAACTGTGTGTTTGATATTCCCTCTCACAGTCTCGCCTGTCTCTGCTCCCTCTGCACAAATGTTTTCCACCGTGGCATGTTGTCTTCATTTGCTGGACTCAAGAATCAGTCAGTCAATCTTCCAGTTATTTGCTTAAGCTGCTCTGCCAGAGTAATGCTTTTAAAGCCTGGGTCAGGAAACTTTTTTCTGTGCTTTGTGACAATCCCCCATTTTCCATTTCGACAGTAGAAATGTTTATTGTAGTGACTGTCTGTCTACCTCTTCCACTTCTGTTTTGCATTATGGAAATCTGTTTTAATATTCCTCTTTTGATGTGAACCTTGGAAACAGCGACGTGAGTTTACCCAATCTCAGTAGTCTCCTGTGAGATTTCAGGGATGTTTCACGGACATTTTCTAATTCTGCAGATGTAGATTTGATGATACATTTCTTATTAGTATATCTTTAAAGGGGCTAAAACTTTTGGCTATACATGAACCATTTTACTTTAAATTCCTTGCTTACTTCTCAGAATACTTCTCATACTCCATGATGCTTTGTTTAAAAAATGATTGTAAATTGACAAACTTTACAGAGGCTCAATTTGTTCCTACATAGTGTCTGAAACTCGGAGAAGCTTGATCCTCAAAATGAGTGCGAATAGTTATGATAAAAAATGAAATTGATTACTCTAAGGTGAGTCTATCAAGTAGCATTGTTAGTTTTTAGAATTTTAGGAAAGAGCTGTATGGAGAGTGACATAAGCAAAGCAGCAGAAATCATACAGAAGAGATTAAAAAACAACTTAAATCCATATAAACATTAAAGCAAATAAGAACACTTACAAACGTAAAAGCTTTTTCAAACATATAATAAGGTAAAACACATAAAACAGGGGTGGGTCACTTGTTCTGGCCTCTTTTACTCACTTTTGAATTCCCATCCAAACCACAGGGGAAGACTCCATCAGATATCAGACTACCTGACAGCAGCAGCAGTAGTAGCAGTCGGCTGAGTGCAGATGTATATTTTGACTGGGGACCTCCCCTCCCAGTCATCTGCAAAGGATCTCCTTCCATCTGAGCCATTCAGACCCACACTTACTATGGCAGGCAGCGCTGAATCACCGGCTTTTCTGTTGCACTGTCATCAAGGATACGAGTCAGCCTGAGAAAACACTATCAGCATACGAAACTCATCAGTCAAAGCTGCCTTTCACTTCTGGTTTATTGATGTGTGGTGCACAGCTTTAAATGAATGACTGTATTCTTAGCAGAGATTATTGCTCACCGGTATAGGAAATTAACCCTCTGTTTTACGTAAAAGGATTCCTCTATGGTTTTAACCTTTTCCTTTGAGACTAATTTTGATTGCTGAAGCTTTTTTGGTGTTTTTTTCCCATATTTACATTCAATCAGATGGAAAACAACAACAAAAACATGCTCTCTCTACCTCTCCTCTCAGTTGCCTGTTTTGGAACTAAGAACAAAATAAGGTCAGCCCTGTTCCAAACAGCAAGAAAATTAAGACAAAAATGTGTTAGCTTTCAGACTAAGATCTTGTAATGGGACTAAAACTGTGGTAAAGAAGTTCTTACTGACGGGCTTTTGCATATAAATGATAAAGATGGGAATCTTTAGGCACCTCATGATTCGATTCGATTACGATTCAATACTTAATCGGTTGTAATGCACTTGTTTGTTTTTTACATTTCTGTTGTTCTCACAGTGTCAAAATAATAAAAACATTACATTTGTGTTTAGAAAAAAATAGATACATTACATTTCCACTATCCTCTAATGGGAGATGTGTGTTAACTGGAACTTTACAGTTGCACTGAACCAAAGGCAGCAGCATCCTTTCCTTGTAACATATCTGAAGTTACAGAAAATGTCCTTTTTCACAGATGAACAACTGGTAATCTAAATCTTGCTGTGATGTTCATGTCAGAGTTCCACCTTTTTGTTCCTGATATTCCACAGTATTAGATATTTAAATTCTTTTCGATTATCAATTATTGGACATTTTTCACATCAATTCAGAACCTTCCATTTCCACATCACGATGCATCTAAGAAACAATTTTTCTCCCATCTGTTATGAATTATAACATTATTTGTATTGCACCTTTAAAAACAGAGGTTTACAAAGTGACAATGAGACAAATAAAACAAAACCTTATAACACAAGCATAAGAACACAACAAGAAAGTCAAAGCCTCGACAACAGAAGAACCCACAAAAGATTAAGCCAGCATTGTTGCACCGACATCATAATAACCCAGGGGACACATCATAAAAACCAGAAAGAAATTACAAAAACCCAGAAACATTAAAAAAAAAAAAAAAAAAAAAAGATAGCGTTAAAAAAAAAAAACAAATATAACCAGGTAATGCAGGAATCCAACTACATCAAGAGAGACCTGAATACCAGAGATGTAAAAACATAAAAGAGACTAAAGACAGGATGAAATGCAATAGAAGTCAAAACAATATGGGTAGATAAAAAACAAATTAAAATGAGTAGTGATTATTAGATCAGAGTACACCAGTTAAAAGGGAGAAACTGTAAGGTGATCATAATGGTAATAAAATTATGATAATGATCGAGTAAAAAACAAATATAAAAGCAATATCGCTAAAAATTAATTAAAGTCGAGGGAGGGGTTAAAAGCTCAAAAGCAATTAAGAGAGTCTGTAAAAATGAGTTTTAAGTTAAGTTTTAAGTGATTTAAAGGAGGTGATTGAATCTGAATACCTCATCTCCTGTGGCAGGTCATTTCAAAGTCGAGGGGCCCTGATGAAGAAAGCCCTGTTATTTAGATTTGAATCTCGGCTTTGGATTGACCAGGAGGCCCCCACCTGAGGATCTAAGGCTGGTTCATTAACGGTTTAAATTTCTGTTTAGTAGCTTGAAGCCAGACCCTTAAATGCTTAAGAAGTGATGATTAAAATCTTAAAGTCAGGGAGCCAATGCAGGGAAGCTGAACTGGAGGTGATTTGATGTTGTCTGTTAAGACCAGTAAGAAGCCTAAACGAGACTCATAATTCAAGTTTAGTTACGCAAGAAAGGCATGAGTGTAAAATTTGGCAGTTGTTTTGTTTAGATTCAAATATTCTTTAATGTTAGTGACATTTGAGTCATTTTTAACCTTTATAGCCTTAATCTAGTTTTATTCAACAAAATTCTTAAAACATGTTAGTCTAGATTTAGTCAATAAAAAGCCCTTATATTTTAGTCTTTACTTCTTTTAGTCTTCATGTTCATTGTCTTTAAAGAAATTTATTCAGCTATATTGTAAAATTGATATAAATATAAAACACTCACATTATTGCACTATCAATACTTTACTTTACTTACCCTATGTTCACAGGGAAGAAATGTGGATTTTTAACATACTTCAGTTCAGCACTAATACTTTAAACCCATATTGGTCTCTATGAGGAAAAGTTAACTTACTTTTCGTCAGAGTTTTCATCACTAAAGATATATTTTTAGCTAGTATACTAGTCTTGTCTTTCCTATGGAAGAAAGGTAGTAAAAGGCGCCCAAGAAAAGATCAACATGGCCAAAAAAAAAATCCTCTGAGGAGTTTTTGACTGGTTATAAAAAACAAGCTGGATTAAATACAGATCCCTCCATATACCTACAGAGGCAAATGAGAGCATCAGCGACAAGACTGATCATTTCTGTGATGTAATTTTAATGGTAGTGCCTTGTCAAGCATAGGGTAGGTGTCAGACAATGGTAATAACAATAATCCATTCACCTAGCATCT
Source organism: Cheilinus undulatus (assembly GCF_018320785.1). NCBI lineage: Eukaryota > Metazoa > Chordata > Actinopteri > Labriformes > Labridae > Cheilinus > Cheilinus undulatus. The sequence continues at coordinate 26,055,927 of NC_054865.1, read as the reverse complement.
CCCATTTGGGGCTGCAGGAGGCTGGAGCTAATCCCACTTGTCATTTGGCAACAGGAAGGGTACAGTCTTGACTGGTCACTGGTCAGTCACAAGGCTAACCCTTAGAAACACAGAAGCACCTGCATTCACACTTGCGGGAAATTTAGTATTACTAATCAGCCAAGCAAGCATATATTTAGTCTGGAGCACCTGGAGGGAACCAACACATGCAGACTTCACATTGAAAGGCCCCATCTGACCAGGATTTAAACCAGGAACCTTCTTACTGTGTAAACAGTGCCAATCACTAAGCCACTCTGCTGCCCATGTGCTATAAAGGCCGCTGTAGCATTGACAGTAAATGTTAGTGACAGGTTTGTAGGTAAACCTTGTCCTCTTGCTTTTAATGTTACCTCCAATTTCCACATACAGCGAAAGCGCTGCGAATCATACTGCCGAGCAAATCACTCCCTCTCTAGTCTATCAGAGCATTTCCACAGCAGGCGCTCCAGACTGGCAGCAGTGCGTGCCTGGACTGACACTTCGCTCCGCTTCATTCGAGATACGCTGCAGGTCTATTTTCAGCGCCGGCCACTGCCAAACCGTGTCAATAACTGTCGATCAGAAAGCTCCAGAAGAGGAAGTTACAAGCATAGAATATCCGATTCTTTCAAAATACAACACAATGCACAGACTCCTGATTGTAAATTATCACTATGCGAGAGCAGAGGGTCACTGAGAGGTCAATGGGTCACAGAGCTACAACGGTGCCACTGACGAGGGAAAGTTAACTTTTAAGGACATTTAGCCAAAGAATTTTACAAAACCACAGATCCTTTAAGCAAACATTAACCTTATAACTTCCTAACGTACTCACCAATGGTGGAAGCAATAGTATCATGGACTTATACCGGAACGGATGATAAATTAACCCCAAAAGGTAAAATAGTCCGCTGTTGACATACTATTCTTGCGTGAACTTGCAATTCTCCCGTGATCTCTTCCTGCTGATCAGGGCTGCGCGTCGTGTGCAGGTTTGGTTGGACCAAACCTGCAGCACTTCAGTGCACAGCGCAGTCGTCCTATGTGGAAATTGGGGGTTAGAAAATAGTGGATCAAATTGTGATCAATTCTTTCAAAGTTGTACTTATGCTTAAACTAGATGGCCTGCATGCCTCCAGATTTATTTCTGCATCCACAGCTTAATGTTTGCATTTGCAACAATCAAATCAGTACAGCGGAAAGCAATATTTCTGCAAACGCCTACTTCATGTCGATGTGTCTCACTTAGCACTGGGTTTCTCATATTCCTGTGGTGTCAGAGCAGATTTTCTCCTATCAATCAGCAGATTTTAACACGACAGTTTCAGCTCTGCGGGAGTACAGGGCTATAAACATCACTCTCTGATTGAGGCTTTAATTGAAATTATTAAGGTTTTTGATTTAGACCTTTATTCACATCTTGGTGTTTGCTTTAAGATAATGAAGCCTCATTAAAGGTGTTACCTACCTTGTTTCTTGAATAAGGTTTAAATTGTGACACGGCTTAGACATGTTAGAGCTAAATTTCATTCTATGTGGGACATTCGAACAAAAGAAACCCATTTACTTGTATGTCTTCGTTGTTAAACAGTCTCTGTTGTCCTTTAAGGCTGTTAGACGCTCTTTATTCTGAGCTCAGTTTTACCGCCTCTCCTTCTAAAGGTCACGGCCTTTAAAAGAATCGTGTAGACCTCAATCATAGTTTGTTTGTTTTTTTACATAAGCTGTGGGACACAATCCATAAAGTGGCAGAATTGTTTTATACATCCCCTTGCAGAAAAGTCTAACACATATAAAGTTAAATGTTTGCTCTGGTAGTCACAACGTAACCTCGTGAGTTCGTGGTGGTGCTGTGAGTGTTATGTGTGTGTGTGTGAACATAGATGACATGGGAAAGGAAGAGCCTCCCACGCTAACAGGATGATGTGAGTGATGGTGGCCAGACACAAAAGCAAGCAGCAGAAAACAAATAAAACAAGAGAAGGTGCAACAAGGCAATGAATTCAGTGATGGTCCTGTGACAGACTGGGAAAGGAATTAGTTTTGAGGATTATGTATGAAAAATGAAGCAGACACAGATGATACAAGAGTCAAACAACTGAAAAGGTTGATCAACATTTATAAAAAAAAAAAAAGTCTGTTTTTTCAGAGTTCAGAAGGAGCTTTTGTTTCTTGATGTTCTATTTAAAAGCCTTTATTTCAGTTGGTGTGTCATCTTATTTAAATACAGTTTCTTTTTCTTGTGAAACACATACTCGGCTGCTCATCATTCACTGAGTCACCCCCTACCCACTTTTCATGGTGTAAGTTACAGTAATGCATTTGTTTATTACGGCAAAGGCAGAATGTGTGATTATGCAGCTCTGGGGAACAAAAAGGAGCATTATTTAGGACTGTCATGTGCGGACAGGTCTGCTTGTAAACCTACCAGTCTCAAACTGGGCCAGAGGTTTCTGCTGCACCCTCCCAAACCAGTTCATCCAGCCCGAAGTGTGTCTGACCTCCAACATCAGCGTTGGGGGGAATTCACACATATAGTCAAAATGGAAAAATCACACATTCCATGAATTACAAACAACAAAACAAAGATGTGTCTGTCTGTCCGTCTGTCCTGAACACGTCAAAGTCCTCACAGTTGATTTACTTCACGGCTGCACTTTTACTGGCTCCCTGCCGTGTCTTATGTTGTCCCTGTGTGAATACTGAATGGAGGCAGCAGATGCAAAACAATCACCCACACTGGCTGAAAAACAGCAGCAGAGAAAGTCTTATCTGTTATTTATTTAAAACGCTGTTCTAACTGAGTCAGAGGAGTAATTAACCTTGCTTCGCCTGGGTGCCGCTCTCAGCTCAACAGCACGTTTTTAACCATGATTTGGTGTCACACAGCATTTTCAGCCATGTTCACAAAACTGCATACAGCCCTAGGAAATGCACTAAAGCATCATTAAAGTTGTAATGAAGTAACGGACGGCCTATCCCATACAGCACCACTGTGTTTGTAGCAGGCGGTGTGCTGTGGTAACAGTCGTTGGACTAAAAGGTCAGAACTGTGAATGGAAGACTTTCTCTCATTTGTTTTGTCAGGAGTGATTATTTCTGGCGTCAGAGCCGTGCCTCGGTGAACTTTGGGGTTTGCCAGTTTGTTTGAGTTTTTCCATTTTGAGCATTTAGATGGCCGAGTTTGTGCTGAAAGTGCTGTGAGGAACTCAAAGTGGGGAAGCACTGCCTCCTGCTGGTCAGATACATGGACTTCAATTGCACTTCATTTCCTGGCTTTAAAGGCTTAAAATAAACCCTGACATTATGATCTGATGATTTCTTTCTCTACCTTCTCTAGGGAAAGAAAACACACTTCAAAAATATATTTTTCTTCTGTATACAGGCTATGTTTGGGTTAAATGATCCTTATTGTCATTGTCATATTGTACAAAAGAATTCACCCCCTTGGATGTGTTTCCCTTTTATTAACTTTATAAATCAATCATGTTCAATATATATTTTTTATTACAAAAAACCTCTTAAATGTCAAAGTGAAAACAGATTTCTGCAAAATAATGCCAATTAGATAAAAATATTTAATACAAAATAAGCAACCGCATAAATATTCTCCCCCTTCAAGTCAGTATTAAGTGAATGCATCTTTCTTTTACTTCGACATTTCATAGGGTTTTTTGTAACTTTTTTGTCACAAAAATCAATGTTATATTAACCATGGTTGATTCATAAAATCAATTAAAGAGTTAAACATCTAAGGGGCTGAATACTTTTTTAGACACTATACATTTCTATCCTTTTTTGTCCTTTTGTTTGAAGAAAATGCTAACAGAAAACTAATGTTTCAGTTAAGGAAGAGATAATCAATATTTGATGGAATAACCTTTTTCCCCATAGCTTGCTTGTGTCTCAGCTCTTTACTTTAAGATTGCTGCTGTATTCTGCAACTCTCAACCCTAAAATTAAGCTGCTGAACTTAATTGATTGCTTTTCACCAGTGAATTTCCTCTCACTTATGAGGCATTGCTGTGTTGAAATCAAACAGATGCTGTAATAGCGTGGCTTGCATGCATGCAGAGATGCTAATTTGAGGATAATTTGGAGTGGCTTCGTAAATTTTGTGGAGCTGTATATTAATATCGGTATCTGCCCATAGTGGCCATCAGCAAAATAATGCGGTATAAGCAGCAGTCAGTAGCTAGTGTTTATCTGTCGTGTCATATCTGTTTAATGCTGTCATCTAGCTTGCATAGCTGCTGAATCAAATTAAAGATCTTTGACTGGGAGGAAGAAGTCACCTATTGGTCAAACTTCAATCATATATCAAACTTCAGTATCAGCCCTACTTTTTAACAAATGTTAGATTTCTAGTATATGCATGATGTCATTTAAAATTTTGAAATCAAGTTATTGTAGATTTATTTTTGGTAACATCTTTTTTTTTTGGCCTTAAATGAAGTGGAAATGCTCCCTTTTCTCAACAGTTTTCCTCCTGTAAATGCTCTGCTTTTTCTTCCTCATTATTGCAAATGTTTTGATTTGTATTTTTTTTCTGTATCAAACTGAATTATACAGTAGTGACCTTCAACGCTTCAGATACAGTCAGTCAAGTGGTATTCTTCATTTGACACAACAGATAAAACTGATATTTACATAATGGGAAAAATGGTGGAGTTTTAAAATTGTTCTCCCATTCATAATGTGTTTTAAATTTATTTCATTTCTCTGTCTTAAATACTTTCTTCCAGAATCAACCCAATCATTAATTTGAAGACATTTTAATACAAAATGAACTGCTGTAAGGCTAAGATGATCATTGTTGAGTGAATAAGTTCTAAAAAGTGTTTTGCTGTTTGTTTTGTTGTTTCCACAGTCAATGAAATCATCGGCAGAGACATGTCCCAGACCCCCAGCACTCATGGTCCTCCATCAGCACACAGCCAGTCGTAGCTCAGCCTGCTCAGGCCCTGGTGAAGCCTTCTGAGTACCCATACCACCTCCCCTCCTGCAGCTCCAGCCATGACCCCAGGTCCAGGTTGTGGTCCTGTGTGCAGAGCAACATGATAGGGTGGAGGTGAAAAAGAGATGGAGGTCAGAGACAGAATATACTCCATGTGCAAGACCACCAGCCTGACAGTCTCATCGTTCATTTCTTCTGATTCCTTGAAAAACTGCAGTGTTTCTCTTTTCAGAAACAAAGAAAGAAAAGTCACAACTTCAGATAGATGCAGCCGTGTTCAGGCTGACATGTTTGACTGACTTTTGAAGCACCACTGTCTTCCTGAACGATCAGCTCTCTGTGCATCTGGAGCTCTAGCTTTTTGACTGACTTACTGTTATGGAGACAATACAGCAGTCTGTGTGCCGTCTCCTCTCTCACCAGCAATGACATTTATTGAATGAGGACATTTTAAAATGTAGAAAACAAAGAGAGACTTAGAAGTGCCCAGTGCTTTTGCAGGATCTAAATCTGGGATTTTAATGTTTGGTAGTGTTTTCTCAGGCGACTCTTTTTGTAAAACATCAGGATAGAAGGATGCTTGAAAACATTCTTGTTTTTTCCTTAGTGAGCATCAGCAAAAGTGGCATGATGTGAGATGATGGGAGTGAAGAAAAGTTGGCTGTAGAATGATCTAACTAACTCAAATCAGTTTTTCAAGTTATGGATCAGTCTGCTTGTGGCATTAGTGATGACGACTCTGTGCACTCCGTGTTCTTCTCCCTATTTAATGATAAAAGCATTCAGGTGTGGGGTGCAGGGCCCCTGCAGGGAGGAGAAGCTCCTCTGGCGCTGCAGCCTGCGACATTCCACAACTTTAAGCAACCCTGCAGCCGTGTAGATATCTGTATATGAACAACCCTCTACTGTTTCCTTCTTCAAGCTAAACAAATGCCTTATCGACACTTAGAAAGCTTTGTGTATTTTTTTGTTGTTTTGCACAGCTGGGTTTGGATTTGAACGTTTTTTTTTTTTGTTGTTGTTTTTTTTTAACAGATGTGCGACTGATCTACATTGATCAGATTTTTTAAGTGACTTCAGATAGAGCAGGTAAGAAGGTTGTAGGGCTGAATTAGCCCTCTTTAATATTTTCATTTAAGGAGTTATGATGATTCTTTTCATGTCACAGAGTGAAGTTGTCACAAAAACAGAATTTTGAACTTTGATATGCTACTATGATATCAATACCTGTTTTGATACCACAGCAACAAAAAAAAACACAACCCTAAGGCCCTAAAATGCAGGCTAACTCCTCAATACTGTCTAAATTGCACAAAAACATTGTTGCTGTTTTGAGACCGAACATTACCAGTGTTTGTGTGCAGGAGTTTAACTGCATTGTTACATTGGAATCATTCCTCTTCTATGCACCAGATTTTTTCCTCTTTAATCATAAGGTATTAAAGAGGTATCTAAGTATTGTAAATTCTGACAACAGAGAAGTGTTTCAGGACTCCACAGAGATACTTCTTCTCTTATGCATAACTCCCCACATTTTCCAGGGGCCCTTGTGTGCCTTTTTATTCCCAGCAGAGATTCAAATCTGGCAAAAATGTTCAGGCTTTCCCTTTACTGTAATGAAACAAGTCAATCAGTGTTTGCTGTTAACAATCAGAGACTTTCCCTTATTGTTTCCAGAATGTCATGACAGACATGCAGTGCCTGTAAGGCAGCAATACCACAGTTAGGACGACGAATGAGTCTTTTTAGCAGGCTTCTGGTCAGGTCAGATTATGTGTATGAGAAAAGACTGATGGTGTGAAGATTTGCATCTGCTTCTTTTCCTTTCCTTTTTTTGCCTTAAGCTTGACAATGATGCTCCTGCACTGCTTGAGGAGTGTTGCAAATGACAGTTTAAAGTCAGTTTCCAGGTGAAATGATTCTGCTATGCATTAAAATTCTGCCTAATGCCTTTAAAAATGAGAAAAAAAAAAAGAAAAAAGACCTTGATGCCTCTAGAAGTAGACTGTAGAGCTGATTGATTCTGTTAACATCCTGGAGTTGTTCATCAGCCATTCTGCCTTGTTAAGGACGCGGTGCAAACATCTGTATGGGTTGAAATGTGTGAGTACGGATGGTGTTTGTACCAAATATGCTGGAAAGATGACAGGATTTGAAATTTGTATTTTCAACAGAAGCACACATTTGTATTTAGGCTATGCAAGCTGAAAAGCAGTAAATGTGAGACATTAAAAAGAGATTATTACGTTTGTTCTAATGTTTATAAACTTCACAGAGCAGAAAGAAAAAAAAAAACTTCAGATAGTGAGAGAATCATGTCACTTTGTAAACTATTAGGATGCCTTAACTCTTGTTTGAAAACCAGTTTGTCGGTGTGTCTGTATGCTTTTCTGGGTTGTTTTTTTTTTCTTTCCATGACAAAGGCGTACGTCAGAACTATTAATACTTTTCGTTTGTTTGTTTTTTGGGGGGGAGGCGCAGGGTGGGAGAAGGGAGATGACTTTTTAATAAAAAAAAGCCGCTTCTGCAGCTTGAAAGACTTGAGCGATTAAGAAAAACAACAAAACCAGCATCAAGAAGAAACTCTGGCTGCCGTCCTCTTCTGTCAACCAAAGACCGAACAATCTGTTCCCCCTTTACGTTAAGGTGAAACTCCAGAGACTGTTCTGCTCTATTTTTGATACTTTAAAATGGATGTCATTCCTTAAAGGTTGGGGACATGAGTGTTGAATATGTATTGATATTTTTATATCTATATATATTCATACACACATATATGTATACACACATCTATATATATGTTTTGTAAAATAAAAGGGAAATACAGGTTTAGCTGATGTTTACCGAGCCTTGTATTGTCATTTCCTGTATATTTTGTATGTTAAAATTTTTGTAATTTTTAAGACTGCAGTGCTTTTTGAAATTATTCAAAGGGAATACCTTGCTTATATAACGTAGGCTCTAAAGTAGTGTATATCAATAAAAAACAAAAATCACTGTTGGCTCTGTGTCACTTCAGTTTATCTAATTTCTTAAAAAAACAGCCCTCCTTTGACTCCACTAAGCCCTCAGAACAACTAACTGATGAAACCAGATGGATTAAATGATGGTCACAGTGTAAACACAGATGCAGATCTTGGTCGGGGCTCCTTTTGCATGAATTACTGCAGAAATGTGACTTGGCATGGAGGCAATCAGTCTGTGGATCTGCTGAGGCGTTATGGAAGACAAGGTTGCTCTGATAGTGGCCTTCAGCTCTTCTGTATTTCCCATCTTCCTCTTCATAATACCCCATGGACTCTCTATGGGGTTTAGGCTTGGTCAATTCAAGCACGGCACATGGTTCTTAGACCAGGTATTGGTACTTTTGGCAGTGTGGACAGGTGCCAAGTCCTGCTGGAAAACGAAATCCACATCCCCATAAAGCTAGTCAGCAGAGGGAAGCATAAAGTGGTAGATGGCTGCGCTGACCTTGGACCTGATAAGCCTCCAATATTGAACTTTTTCACTATGTTAAAATTTTCTGAGATGCTGAATTTTGGGTTCTTACTAACTGCAAGTCATAACCATCAAAATGAAAGAAAATAAACACTTGAAAGTCTGTGCTGATGAGCTTATATGCATCTTTAAGTTGAATTACTGAAATAAATCAACTTTTTGATGATATTCTAATTTATTGAGTTGCACCTGTATACAGACACTGCCCCTTTATGGACTCTGCCATCTTTCTACAGTTCCACTGGCTGTCTTCAGGTTACCACCAGAAGTGCAATCCAGATCTGACTTTCAGTACCTTAGTTTTCTGTACCTTAAAATCAGTTTGACAGAAAAATAACTGAGCGACTTTTTATTTAAACCAGCAGGGGGCACTTTATGCTTTGGCTTCTTGTGTTTGAAGTCAGGAGCTGAAGAAGTGAGTGAAGGTAAGCTAGTTGATTGGCTCATCCATTACATTCCTATCAACATACATAATAGATCAAACATCCATAAAAAACTACAGGGACGAACATGGGTCATTGTCAACATCTTTATTGTTTACAGTTTTATACACAGATCAAAATTCATACAAGTCTCAAACTTGCAACAAAAGGAACAAGTATCTCCTCTGCCACCAGAGGTTGACACAGCCTCATTTTATGTTTTTGGCCAGTATTGCACTCTGGGTAATGTAGGCACAGTAAAGAGTGAAAAAACTACAACAGCTGTCAGCAGGCCTGTCAAAGAGGGGAAAAAACTCATGCAGTTATTACACATTTATAGTTTTTACTTGGTCTTCAGCAGGAATTAAAGCATGCTACAGACTAATTGTTATAAATAGATGGAGACAAAAAGGAAAGGTCAATAATTATAGGATACACCTGAGTCTTTATACATCACATAACTGAATCATCTCTAAAGGTTTTCTATTTAACTCTGTCTACTCTAATGGAGAAAATTAACCTAGTGCTTGAAAAAGGTACATCTACTCACACAAATGTTTCTGTTCAGCTCAAATATATAAAGTTACAAATTAGTTGTTTCAGTAGCATAGTCAAATTAATCCATGACAGTCGAGGCAAGTGCAGTGTGACATTTTCTCTGCTGAGTCAGTTTTGATATCTCTCCCCTCCCTTTTCTAAATGGCACCACCACACTGCTGAAGGGTTATAACTTAAACAATGTGCATGCACGTTCACACACATCTGTCTTTGCATAGAGGTAACACAAAGGATCATAAATTCTGAAAAAGTCTAAATCTTGTAGTAGTCAAGAGTGAAAATTCAGAAATATACAGAAAGATGGAAATGCAGAAGTGGTCTGTATAGCCTCAAGCATTTCAGGAAGAACATCTGTTCACATTCATACAAAGAGGATATAAATATACATGCAGATTTGGCTGTGCAGAGCCGCTGATATAGGTTGTCCAAGCTTCACATCATCTCATCTGCACAAAAAATGCTCGAGTTTGACATCCAGAGTGGCATGAAGCTTTTAGGACTTCACCAGTAGATCTCGTAACTCTGAAAGCGGCTTCAGGAGTGTCAGGGCCAGCAGGGTCAAATGTTTTGACAAATGGTCAATGATGGAAAAGGGGATTGGCTGTTTAAATGTAACTGTATGGTAAAACTGCTGCTGCAAGGACATGTGTTCTCCAACAGGAAGTTAAAGGAGGATGGGCTTGAGGTCAGTTACAGACCACCAGGTGGACCTGCTGGCCGTAGAAGGGGTGGTTGGAGCGCTCTGCTACGGCCTGCCTGGCGATCTCCTCACTAGGGAAGGTGATCAAGGCCTCACCGCTGCACTGCCCACTGAAGTTGTACAAGATGAGAACGGCGTCTGGCTGGAGCTGCAGAAGGAAAAAAAGGAATTAAAGCAAAAACAAATTAGAAAACAAGTGTTGACTTTTTGGCACCTTAAACACCAAAGGGAGCAGACGAAGCATAGGATGAGCAAATCCCAGGAAAAGAAGTCGTATCAAACCGGTTCAATTAGGTGGAAAAAGGAGAGAGGTTAATGGGGGAAGCTAGAGAGCAAAAGCAGAACACACGCGGTTCTCAGACGACCTGGAATCCACGAGGAGAGTTGTTAGGACCCATACTGATTAGTTACAAGTCTGCATGCATCTGCATCTTACTTAAAGGTCAGGTTTGATGCATAAAAATCAGCTTTGTAAAGATATGTGAACACCACAGATCCCATTTCATACAAAGCGGTACAAACAGTCAGCATGTTAGACGGTATCATGTCAGAGCAGAGGAGAATGAGGATGCAATCAGGGAAGAGTTTATTTAGAATAAAACAGGCAGTGAAGTAAATCCTTCATGACAGAACTGTTATTAGGAGTGCTGAATACTTACACTACATCTTTATAGAGATTATAAAATATTAGGGGAAGCAAGAAGTAAGTCATTTTTGTTTGAATTAGATTGCCGTGTAATGCTTAGTATCTCGACTATTATCTTACTAAAATGAAACATTTAAAGTCCCTATTCTCACTAGATATATTCTTAAAGAGGGGGTATTATATTTTTTCTGATTTTTAAAACATAAAGTCACAATGTTGGGTGTCCATATTCCTCGTATGCAAATTTTCAAACCGCAAGATAAATGTATGTGGCAGTAATCTTGGAATTAGGGTTAGGGTAGACTGTAAATTGATGAAAACGGTTCGCTGGGAATCTCTCCGAGATCTTCTCCGAGATTTCGACTGTAAGCATATTAAAGAGCCATTAAATGTTACCATGTCAGTTTCACTGATGTTAGTCTGCAGATTTACAGATTAATGGCATGCATTTTGATCTTTGGTAACACAGAAGTAGGCAAATGTGTTTATTACCTCCACCAAGGAGGTTATGTGATCGGCAGGGTTTGTTAGTTAGATTGTTAGCAACATAACTTAAAAAGTTATGGACAGATTTTGATGAAATTTTCAGGAAATGTCAGAATTGGCATAAGGAAGAACTGATTAGATTTTGGGACTGATCCGGATCACCGTCTGGATCCAGAAATTTTTTAAAGGATTCTTTACTATTGGGAGATAGGGCTAATGGCGGAGGTCTGCGCTCTCCGAGTGCTTTTCTAGTTTTAGTTAAGATTTTTTTTTGGACATTTTCCCTTTCTTTGACAGGACAGCCAAAAACACAAGAAACATGGGGGGAGAGAGAGAGAGGTAGGGGAAGACCTGCACCAAGCCCAACATGACTCCTTATCTTGCATATCATTCCCCACTCTCTCTCCCTGATTTCGGATGCGATCCTTTGTCCTGCACTTTCTAAAAAAGGCAAAAAGCGCAAAAATAAATTTGATAAAGTATCCTGACAATAACAATTAACATTGATGTTTATGCAATTGTGTGTGTGCACTAGCCTCACCATTCAGATTTTAACATTAAGTCAGCAATTTAAAGGCATAAAACTATTCAACAGTCCATTAACACGGATGATTTTACTCTATTATGTCACTCTCTTTTTTTCTACCTCTTTTCTAGCCATTTTGTGTGTCATCTGTTTGTCTGGATGTGAGGAAAGTTAGTTTTGTTTTAGAGAAGAATGGCTGGTTTTCTCATTCAACATGCAGAGACAATAAAAGGGGCCCTGTGTAATTTATTGAGGTAAGTTAAAGGACATGCCCTCTGCACCCCCCTGGTCCTTTGGGTCTGCAGCCTCCTCTTACCTGTGTGGGAGTCCCTACAGACAGAGCCATTCTTTGGGCTGAATCAGACTCCTGGCCTGTTCGTTCATCTGAACCATGCCGCTGTACTCGTCAGGAGCATACTACAGACAGCATAATAATGAACGCATAGTCAGGGTGGGAGGCCTCCGCATTGAGTCATACATTAGTCACAGATACAGAAATGATGCAGAGATGATGACAGTCTAAAAAATACAAACCAAAGAAAAAAAAACACAGACACACACTGCAGACAGATCACATCATGTTAAAGAATGGGATTGTGCTGTAATGAATATCAGTAGTGGTGTGGGAACACTTTCTCACCCAGGGATGGTGTGAGAGGCATCACTGCAGCCAGGAAACACACAAACACTCACACACAACCAAACAATTAAGGATACAATTACTGTAGTTCAGCCAACAGTCAGAACAGGAGTCAGCTTTACTCGCCCCCAAACACACATACTTCAAAACCACATAGGTTATTCAGAAACGGTAGAATGAATGACTTTACCACCAGAAGTAGACCCAAGAAAAAATTCTTCACTTCAAATACCACCCACTCCTTCTTCTTCCCTCCCCAACTTGCCAAACCGTTGTGAACCACACCTGTCAGGATTCATACCTGCCTCAGAAGACTCTGCCTGATTGAGACTGGCAGTGAAAATATTGGAAGCACAAAGAATTGGGGGGAGAGCACAAGTACACACACGTCCTCTAATTAGGCACTACTGTGGTGTTATTTTGCAATAACAGTGGTGGTAAATCTTGAGTAGCTGCAGGGCTGAGAGCACAGAGGTCCGACAGCTCCTGAACTCCTCACAAAGTTTGTAACCACACATGGTAATATCTAACACCACTGTCTACCATGACAAACACCAACACTGTTCAATGTGAGAGCCTGTTTACACATGGTACCAACATGGGTCCTGGGTGATCCATTCTTAGTTTAACCTGGTTTGTATATAATTATTCTAACAAACTATATACCATATACATATCTTTCATTAGTCTTTAAAAAAATGAATGAATAGATTAGCTTTAAAAATGTCTGTTCCTATTGGAGCTTAAAGAGTACAAACATTTATACATGTGATTTACTCTGTTTCCCATCAAAGCACTTTAACCTATTGTTTTCTTGTCATCTCAGGATAAGCAGAGCTATTTTTCTCAGAGTTGTTTTGTCTTATCACCTTGAAATGTAAAACTTGTTTTCAAGTTATAACAGGAAAATATCTGGCAATTAAAAAACACACAAAATGTTTCGCTAATTTCGGCCTTTTGCAAATCCAGGGACATGAGAAATAAACTGAGATTTGGAGAACACAAATGGAAGCTGTGTATAAATACAGGTAAACAGGATAAAACTAAGCATGCACTGTGTGATTTTCAGCCAATTCTGACACTAATTTTGAGCTGCACGACTCACTCTAAAGTCTAGCCCAGTTTCCCCTAGATCCTGCATTGTTTGTCATGCAGCGGGACACAAGGGCTGACAACAGCCCAACCAGCAGCTAACAACTGGTCAGCTGGATTCCTGGCATGTTTGATATGAAACTCCAGAATCCCCAACTTTAGGGCATTTTTTTCTTAGTCAACTGTTGGGCAGCATCTTCACTATGAAAACTGCAGGAATGGCTTTTGATGCGCCTTAATGTAAGACAGGAAATAAACAAGCAGGAAATAGGTTTGCCTGCAGACCTCAAACTGACTTGGAGTATTTATTATTATTTAGCTGCTAGGTGTGTTTGCTGGTGATGCTGTTTATATACATGAGCAAGAAAGATGGTGAGACTGGTATTGTTGCTTGGAGCTATTTTAAGTGTGAAAACAAGACAATATGAATTCAGCCTTTCTGCAATTTGACATTTCTTACACTCCATCTTAAGGATTCAGTCCCAGTGTGAGCTGACAATTGATTAGACCATTAGAGTCGACCTGAAATCACACAGTGAATGCCTGCCTTAAGTAAAATGGATCAATGCATGTCTGCTCTTAAAGCTCTATGATGAACTGCCTGTTACTGATATCTGTTTCTTGGATTAAGACCCCATCTTGCCTGCTTCAGTCCTACCAGGATGCAATCATCCCTTGGAGAAACATAAAGTACAAAATCTCTTACTTCACTGATGCTGTGATTGTTTTTGTGTTTCTATCCTTTCCACTTCACTGGGTACACTACTTTGCACATGCTTGAATAACAAATGCTACAATATATAAGAATGTGATGAGGTGTTATTCAACTAGGGGTCCTTCCGTGTGCCACAATGGTTTTCATAATGTTAAACCTATGTGGACAAATGTGTCCCAGAACTCTCTCAAATCTCTTGTGGGATGTTTACGGATTTTAGATGCATTTAAACTTGTACTTATGGCTGTGATTGATCACTGAGGATACATGTTTATGCCAGGTGTAAACAGGGCCTATGTCTTACTTTCAGTGCTAACCTGGTATCCCTGGAAGAAGCTCAGTATATCCTTGACTCCAGTGTTGTAGGGCAGACCCTGCATCCTGACCAGAGCGCCCGGCTGAGGCAGTACTGAAGAAGCAGCAGCTGCAGCGTGGTGAGGTTGGGCTGCAACTGCTGCCACTGCTCCTGGAGGAGCTGTGAAGTAGCTAACTGTGGAGGGAGAGACTGGAGGGCTGGAGAAAAAAAATTACAAAAACATCAAGAAGTTAGAGTTTTGATACCATTTTGCGACTTTAGAGCTAGCTGCAGGTGGATATGAACCTACCTGGGGTAGTACGCTGTGTAGTTCATGTTCATGTTCATGTACAGGTGTGGTTGATGGGGGTAGTAGGCCAGTGTGTGAGCTGGGTTGTGTGCTGTGGTCTGAGCCGGTCTGGGAGCTGTCAGCAGGGGGGTCTGGTAGAGAGCAGCCTCAGAGAGGATGGCAGGAGGGGTGGGGAAGGCAGCGTAGGCTGTAGGGGGAGACAGACCTACAAAAGGAGAAAAAGACAGAAATATAAACACAGTGTCAGTCCAATGTGGTTAAGATGCCGAACAATCCTGAAATCCATCTGAGAGTTTTGAGTGTACACATTTTTCAATGTATTTGTAGATGTTCACAGACTTTACAACCCACCAGTTAAACAGTAAACCGATTTGCAATAGTCTAAAAACATTATCTACAGTCCTAGCTTTGATTTAAGCTTAAAAAACCTCATTTGTGTCTCTTGTCCTAGTGTCAGTGACAAGTGTCACTACAATCAGATACATGTGAACAAAAACCCCCATTTCAAAGCTAGAAGAACTTAAAACATTATAAAACTCTGTTCTGATCATAAGGATATTATTATTATTTCATGCATTTTAATTTATCTTTAATTTTAGACCGTATCTTTATAAGTGTAAATGGCGGAATGCATATGTTAGTATTAATTTACTGCATGTTTGCCAGTTACTTTGCAAATGTTTTTGATTATCCTGATTTTCTTTTGGCACATTTTTTTTTTAGCATTCATGCAGGTATATCTTAGCTCTTAGCACTAATATCAGCATGTTTGCCAGTTAGTCAGGGAGGGTGAAATTCATCTTTCTTTTAACTTTCAAATAGGAGGTTTTGATGATTTGGTTTGACTGTGGGCCTGTTGTCAGTTTCTGTATATGTAACAGCAAAGAAGCTTAATAGAAGGACAAACACGCTTCCTGTTCACCAAGCTTTTTGCTCTGCCCTTGAGGCTGTCATACTTACAATGTAAACACATAAACACAAACGACAGTATGGTTGTATTTACACACAAACAGCCAGTATTAGTGCCCGGCCGTGGGCAGCTGTGGTCTCCCTTAGCACCAGCACACTGACACACAACACTGCTGACCTTGTCAAAGTGTTTCCAGGTTAGTCGGGGGGAGGGGACTGTGGGTAAAGAGATATTATCTGGACTCTGCTGAAAATTAATTGAGGATGTGGAAGAAAGAAAAAACACCTTTCTCAATAAAGTATATAAAACATGTTAATCTAAAAATAAGGTTTGTAATTTCATAATCTTTTGGTGGAAACATAGAAAACTTGAAATTTAAAGACCTCTTTCTCTCTGGTGCAGCCAATCCTAATCTAATCTCTCTAGCACCAAAGAAAGATATGAGCTACAAGAGAGCAAAGTACACAGTTGCATTTAGTCCTTCCCTAAAAACGTAGGTGTAAAGCATGTTTGTCACACAAAGAATACGAGAGTATGTAGAATATTTTAATGTTTAAAAATTAATATTTCAATGTCTAGGATAAATAAACTAGAAGTCTGTTTGCTTGAATTTAAACAATCTTAACAGTGACACAACGTGGGCATCAAAGCAGCCACTTTTTGTTTTGGTTGTTAAGTTAATCAGCATCTCAATATATGGAAAAGAGAAATATACAATAAAAAATAGGCTGAACAAAGGGGAACAGGTTTAAATTGTACTTAGCAGAGTTTACTCACAGGGAAGCTTGCAGGGTGGAGGCGAGAGGCCACTGCGGTTCAGAGTTCCTCCCATCAGCACAATGCTCATCTCTTCTGTGGAGCACTGAAACACCTCCACGTAACGGTCCTTCATCGTCTTTTTATGGCACTTTTGGGCCACCATAAATGCCTTCTCTGGGGACTTCATTTGGATGAAAGCGTCGCCTGAGGGTCTGCCCTGCAGATTTAAGAGAGGAAGTTACAAACATAAATAACACAAATAAGCACACAACTTACAATGTTCACAATTTTACCTGAAAAAAAAAATAACTGATTAAACTGATATTTGATTGACTGTAGGGCTGGGTGATCAGGTTGATTAAAATACTGTTTAGATATCAGAAAATAGATTTGCTCAAGTACTTCCATTATTTTAAATTTGATGAAACATTCGGTGGTTTTATATAAAAAGATCAAACACAGCTTTGACAGGGATCATTCTGAACCCTCAGCAGTCTGACCTGTTGGTTGAGGACCATGTGGACTCCATGAGGTTTGATGTCAACTGTGTGCTCGCCCATAAACTCCAGAATGTCTTCGATTCCAGCAGTGTATGGTAGGCCGCGGAGACGGACGCAGTCACGTGTGCTGCTGGCTGCTGGGAGGAAGGGAGGCGTGGCAAGGACCGGTACTGGAACGATGGGTGAGGGGGGCAGTGTGGAGATCAGAGGTGTGGACATGTAGCGGTTCAGCACCTGGCAAACACAAATCAAAGCATGATGACAGTTCAAAAGAACTTGAGACAGATTTGACATTTTTTGCTATTCTAAGTGATGGACACAAGGCCCCTCCATGAGCTGTTTCATGACATAAGTAGGTAAGACTCTAGTTGTGTGGGGAATCATGTACGCCAAACAACACCAGGACTGGTAGTCTAGCCTGCAACTTCTGAGATGAGGACTGAACTCTCTATTCATGGGCTGTCTACTCTAAACAATCTAAACTACGCCCAACATGGACCACTTTCTCTTTGGCATGACTTATTCAAAGGCTTTTGTCAGGATGTTATTCATCCATGTTGTGCAATATTGTAGATGTAATGTTCAGTTGTGTAATCCTTACAACTGTTTTCTTGCTTCTCCATGTTGCCATGACATCAGGTCATTGAAAACACGACTTGGGGAAGCAGCTTAATAAGTCATTGATGTCAAAAGTCTTTTTCAAGAGCCACAATAACAGGAGAATAAAATAAGTGGATTTTTTATTTTTACATCAGAAAAATTTTATTTTCTATGACAAAGTACCCTGAATGAAAACCTGAGCATATCTGTATCGAAGGAAGAAAACAAAAGCCACAATTTCCCCTCTTCATATTTTCAGTTTGATATTAACTGGAGACATGTCTTGCATTGCACAACACAGTTTATGCTAAAACTACATTTTACAAAAGAATACAAACAAATTAGTCTAAAAATGATCAAAAGATTACAGCTACCTATTTATTTCTTAATCATTTACATTAAATCTTTTTATGTAGAATCTTGCCCCCATTCCCCAGCCCTATTCTTTTTTATGTTTTATATAATGAATTTCATCATTAAAAATTTCTCCAGCTCATTTTCCTAAAAGAATTTACCTGTTGGACCTCAGCAGCAGTGCTCCGAAACAGTTCGATGTACCGTTTCCCAAGGATCTGCTTGTGCTTCTTCAGGGCGTTTTGTGCGTACTCTTCACAGGAGAAAAGCACAAAGGCATCACCGGTGGGCCGCCCGTCAGGATACTTGACAAACAGCAGACCCTCAGTGCCGTCTGTAACTGGGCTCTCTGGACCAAGAAAGGCTAGCACTTCCTGGGGTGTGGCGGTGAATGGCAACCCCCGCATTCGGATAATCACCTGGTTCTCTTTGGACAGGAACTGGGCCACCTCATTAGATGTACCTGGTGTCAGAAGACAGAAAAGACTAAATATCTAGAATCTTAACACTGCCTCCCAGGTTACTAGAGATTTGTTTGGTCTCTAAAGCAGGGTTCCAGCATGCTTTTAAAAATCAAATTAAACACTTTTTAAGGTCTGAAAGGTACGGGCAAACTGTCAAATATGAGAGGCATAAACTTTCTCGGTACACTGGACCAGGACTGAATTTTCTGGTTTAATAAACTGTTTATAAAATGTCACATGGTATAGGGCAAAAGATACTTTGGGGCTCATAGACACCAAAATTTGGTGATTTCTGTCACATTTTATGCCTCTATTCTACCAATATACAGTATACTGGTATTAATCATGATATTTTGTGACAACTACTAAACAGCAGAATAATACTTTCTGTCAGTGAAGACCTGTTAAAATACGAGAATAAAACAAATATAAAATACAAACACAATTTCAATTCTGACATCCTTAGAAAACATCAGTGTTTTAAATATTGAACAAAGCAGTCTATTGATGTAAGGCAGCAAAAAGTAAAAGCCAGGCGATCATTCAGACTTAAATTACCTAGAAAAAGACCGAAGAATGTCAGGCTATCTTTGCAAACTGGCCTCTGCATAGGCAGAGATAAACTATGTCACATTTTTACACAGTTGATTCATCACCCTTGCCAAACAAACACCTGCTATTGGTTTCCAGTAGATTTCCTTTTATAATTTCCTCTTTACTTTGCCATGGCTCTAAAGACTCAGTTTTGAGGGAACTCACTCACTTAAATGCCCACTAATGCTCACTAAATTTAGCTCTATACTCAGGGAGCGTCTAATATTTGGCCAAGAACTGCAGACAGAAACCTTTCGGCATACTCTGGCAAAGACAAAGAAATGTTGATCAATATGCACTGTCACTGTAAAATGAAAATAAAAATTAAAAAATAGGGTTTTGAGCTTTTAAATCTTTGGCCCTTCAGTTTCAGAGAAACAAGATTACGAAACTATAAAGGGAGTTATGTGAGCCATTAACAGAGCTTTTAGATGTCCCATTACAAGATTTATTAACTTAATCACTCACTATCAAAAGGTAACAAACACAGGATTCAAAATTATGTTAAGATTAAATTAAAATCCAATTAAAATATGTTTTCCGATCCAGCCAGAATTACTGTTTTTTGTTTATTGTTTTTTTTAAGAAATTGTTGTCTTCGTATCCGTGATGATTAAGGGTTAGACAAATCCTCAAATCAGACAGCTATAAACTTTTTCATAATGTACTAAAGTTGTAATGTTTTGACTGTATATGCTTCCAGAGGTTTTCTTTAAACTTTTCTTAACTTTGTTTGATGAATGAAGTTTGTGTCTTGCCTGCTTGTTTGCATACAGTCCAATGTGCCATCAGCCTGCACTGATCTTAACGCATGAGTAAAGTCCACAGTCAGACCTGCAGCCTCTGTAAGTTATCTGCTGTGAGTGACTGTGTCTCTAAGTCTGCTATCTCTGTCCTCTGTTACTACGGGCTGCTGCTCTGTGGTCTGGAGGCCTCAGGCCCTGCGTTTGTCTCTTCACACCCCCTTTGTAGCAGCTCTGAGCCAGTCCTTTCAGAGGCCGTCAGCCTCCCCTCCTCAGGGGAGGGCAGCTTCAGACTGAACAGAACAGGTGAGCTGCTGTTAGCAGAGAGTGAAATTTCTCTCCACATGGCCTGCGAAGGTTTACGCTGGGGATGTGGGGGTGAGGAAAGGGATGGGGGAGAAGTCCCTCACAAAGCGTCTTTTATTTGTTGAAGATAAGCTGCTGGAGAGTCGTGTGATGAGGCAGAGACACAGGTAACAGGAGAGAGACCAGGAGAACAAATGAGATCTTTTCTTTTACAGTCACTAAAGAGCTGCTATTTTACAGATGTGGAGGAGTCTTGTTTTTCCTCAAAGATGCGGGAAATCCATGAAATAGAAGTCTACCTAGACTAACAAAGTCTTTCACTGTGGGATTCACACAAACATGGTGAGAAGAGAAAAAAAATCTGAAATCTGACCTCCAGCGATCTTGAGGAATTCCTCTCCTGTTGCTTTGTACACCTGAAGACAAAAAACTAAAATTAGCCATAAAAACAAATCATTTCAGACATTTTTATCAGAATTTCTCTAGACTGAAGAGTGATAGATTTACTCCAATTAAAATTAAGACAGCGGTGAAAACATGAGCAATGTTTTCATTATTACTGAACACTCATTCAGTCCTTGCTTTCATATATATTTCTTGTTTCAGGTTTTATGCTATTCTTCATTCTAAATATGTTGTATGAAGTCGATTCCATAGTTTCTAGATATACCACCTTGTTTGAATGAATAATCTTGCAGAAAATGTTGCCTCTGTATGCAAAAGTGGAAGAAAAGGTTTTCTTTTATTTTCTTATCCTCAAGATAATATGTTTTAGTGAATTCCTTGAAATGCATCTTCATGTCTTCTTTGTCTATTTTCCATTACAGTCATGGATGAAAGTATTGGTACCCCTGGAATTTTTCCAGAAAATGCACCATTTCTCCCAGAAATTGTTGCAATTACAAATGTTTTTGGTTTACACATGTTTATTTCATTTATGTGCATTGGAACAACACAAAAAAGGCAGAAGAAAAAAAAACAAAATTGACATAAATTTACACAAAACTCAATAATGGGTTGGACAAAATTATTGGCACCCTTTTCAAACTATGGGTAAATCATTTTATTTTAAACATGTGATGCTCATTTAAACTCACCTATGGCAGTAACAGGTGCTTGCAATCTAGAAATCACACCTGAAGCTGGTTAGAATGTATAAAAGTTGACTCAACCTTTGTGTTGTGTGTCTGTGTGTGTCACAACAAGCATGGAAAAGAGAAAGAAGACCTGAGAATTGTCTGAGGACTTAAGAAGCAAAATTGTGGACAAACATGAAAAATCTCAAGGTTACAAGACCATCTCTAGAGATCTTGAAAGTCCTTTGTCCACCATGCGTAATATAACCAAGAAGTTTATAACCCATGGAACTGTGGCTAATCTCCCTGGACGTGGACGGAAGAGAAAGCTTGTTGATGGTTCTAGGAAGCGATTGGTTTCAGTTATTTTTTCCCAAGGGTGTGCAATCAAATATTAAGTTGAGGGTGCCAGCAATTTTGTCTGGCCCATTTTTTGAGTTTGTGTAAAATTATGTCAGTTTTGGCTTTTTTTCTTCATTTTTTTTGTGTTGTTCCAATGCACAAAAAAGAAATCAACATGTGAATACCAAAACATTTGTAATTGCCACAATTTCTAGGAGAAATGGTGTATTTTCTGGAAAAATTCCAGGGGTGCCCACACTTTCGTCCATGACTGTATATTCAAATGGGCTACTTTAATTTCAAGCACAAAAAACACAGATGAAAGAACTGAACAATATAAGTTAATTCTAACCTCAATGTAGCGGCTGCCCATGTGGTGCTTGTGACGCTCCAGGGCCAGATCTCTGTGTTCAGAGTTGATGAAACGAACTAAAGCCTCGCCATTCCTCCTGCCCTGAGCGTTAAGACACAATGCCACACCACCTCTGAAACACAGAAATACACAAATGAATAAGAAGCCATAGTCAAGCATACAAGGTCAGCAATGGGAACTTCACAGTATGGTTACATGACAAAAACAACGGTTAAATTACATTCTCAAAAAGGAAACAGACATTGTGGGATATGTGTTTCTTTTACATGCCTCTTTCACTCACGGCACTTCTGAGATTAGGACCAAACCAAGGTCAAAATATCACTCAAATAATTAAGGGAGCTTAAATCCCAGTATTTATGCTCTTATTTTGAATTACCTTCATTTTTTCTGTATCTAGGACCTATCCCAGGGAGCCTTTGTGTATGTCTTACTATCTTACAATACAAAAAATATATGATTGGAAAATAAAAATGACTAAAGTACAGAGCTCCAATAGGTAAATAGGCAGAACATTTTTAAAATAAGTTCCTGTTGTGAACCAGAAGTTACACTATCTGCATAAAAAATTTTCACAAAAATGCACATACCCAGCATTTTTTCATGAGCATCTCACGTGCACGGGAAACTCTGTTGTGCTTAAGCAATAGTTTCTGGGCCCCCTCTGAAACTTAGTCCAATTTTTCTTCTACCCATGTCCCCTTAGGGGTTTCGTACATTTACGATGAAAACCCCAGTGGCTGTTTCAAAGATCCTGTTTGGTCCCAGCTCACAAGGCAGGAGTGCCTAAACTTTTCGCACTGAGGGCCACATACAGAATTGTGTAGAGGTTATTAAAGCTGGTAAAGTCAAATCAATGTA
Source organism: Cheilinus undulatus (assembly GCF_018320785.1). Taxonomy (NCBI): domain Eukaryota; kingdom Metazoa; phylum Chordata; class Actinopteri; order Labriformes; family Labridae; genus Cheilinus; species Cheilinus undulatus. The sequence continues at coordinate 26,033,179 of NC_054865.1, read as the reverse complement.
GGTTAAGATAAGACAAGTGGTGGATATGCTAAAATAACTTGTTAGTGCCTTACAAGGCAGATAGCCAGTAATTTTAAGGATTTTCAGTTGGCTTCACCCCTGTCAGCGTTAGAATGTGCAGTAGAAAAGGGAGACACTGATGGCTCGTCTTCACATTCAGACACAAATCAAGAGCAGACTGCACAAAGCTGACTAACTTTACTAGTTATCAATGCTTTAGGGTTTGAAAAGAGACCTTGAGACGTGGCAGACAGCAAAAAATCAGTGCTATTTGTTGTCATAATCCATCAAGGGGTTATAAACCTAAAATTATTTTTTTTGGTTGCCAATATATTTACCATTTTCAGTGTTGCCTTAATATAGTCATAAAAAAGCACATCAAAAAATTCTACTTGTCAAAATGTCTGTTTACAGAATGAGCACAGTAGCACAGATTAGTGCTGACACTATGAAGTACAATACAGTTATGTACAAGCTTCCTACTCAATTGTGTGACAGATTTCATTTTATTTTTGGAATTTGACGTGGGTTACTCAAAAATGATCTGTGGGCACATTTGGCCACCAGGCAATTGTTTGGACACTCCTGTCATATGGGAAAAGAGAAGTAACATAAAACCAGACATTTTTGTTAAATCATAGAAGCAAAAATTGTGTGATGAAAACAAAGACGATGGAAGGTCGCTGATCAAATAAATAACTACATATGATAAAAGAGGGACTCTAACACAGTGTTTATAATGTTAACCTCATAAAACTAAAAATTTTGCAATGGCAATTTCCAAAACCAAAGTGTGTTTATTTATAATACAGCAAAACAAGCTTTTGAAGAATTTACCAGTGTAATATTGTTTAGAACAATGCTGCAATAAACTTACTTTGCTATACTGAGGCCTTTAAAAAAGCGAGCAATATCTTGGTCTGATGACTGCCATGGGAGCCCTCGAGCTCTGATCACGGTCTCACTGTCCACTGGTTCCGTCTTACTACTAAACAAGCATAAAAATAAAAATACATACATGAATGACTTATTTACAAAGAAAAACACTTACAACAGAGTACTAAACTAATCTCTGCAGGTGGCTACAGCTTTAAACACCACTACCACTTCTCATGTTACATTTGAACAAATTGTCCACAGCCTGCAGACACAGGGGCCACTCACAGTAAGTGCTTAACACAGTAACACACTCCCATGATTAAATGTCAGGGGGTTGTCAGGGTGACAGGCTTTTGACTGCAGGATTTGGTGCTCTGCTACAAGATAACCCAGGTAAGCACTTGATGGCAAAGTTGGACAGCTTAAATAACATGCCTTCCTTGTTGCTGTAATCAATGCTAAAGGTCTGAGGTCTGAATGCGTCTGGAGGGGGGTTTCCGGCATACATGTACATTTCCTAAAAAGTTCATACATACCACGTGCCAGAATCAAACTTGTACTTCACAGTTTCTACACAGGAGAACTTGTGATCTGAAGAGGAAAAAGAAAACATACATTAAAGGTTTAAGACAGTGTTCTCTGTAGTAAACAGGTTCATCCCGCCAGGCAGCACATGTTTTAAGCACTCTGCATTCCTGTTTTCCGTCACATGCAAATACATACTTGTCTGTTTCTAAGAAGGTAAAGCCAACGGCAAGTGCTGCAGATATGATCAAAGATATCTGATCACAGTTTGATTTATGAACGCTGTCACATATCTGGATTAATCTTTCATGCAACCAGGGGAATTAATCAAATAATGGTGATTAGACTGTTTGCTCCTTTCAACACACATTTCAGGATCTGTTTACAATGAAACATGCCAGAAGCTATTCTGGCTCAGCTATCAAATGTTATATAATAAAATAATTCTTCAGAGGTCTAAAAGCTACCACACCTTTAACTTAAAGTTACTGGTTGTTGTTTTCAACTTTGCAGTCACCGTGCTGATTATAGAAACCCAAACCGTCATGTAGTCAGACAGACAGTAATCACTGCTTGTGAACAACACATGGCACTAGACTGGACCTCATATGGACATAGTATTTATGTTTTCTCTGCACAGGTAGTTCACATTAGGGTCAGCGTTCTATCATTTATTGTAATTCTATATGTTTTATTATGCAACACAAGATAAACTGCCTGCATGTGTTCAACTACTTGGTAATGGAGTCTTATATTACTGTGATCCAATAATGTGTTTACTTACTGTGGGGCTCAGCCAGGATGCAGAGTGTCAGCTGCACCATGCTCCTCACCTCCCTCACTCCAAACATCTGCTCTGATACAGCAGGGAGACCCACATCTGTACACAAGTTAAGGACACTGAACAGTTTAAGCTGCCTCTTACTGTGACGTTTTTAGACTTGGTGATGTTGCATACAGCTTAGGTTTTGTGTCTTTGTCCTTCTACATTAACTAAAATATACTAAATCAGCAAAGAAAAGTTAATCAAATCAAATCAAATCAAATCAAATTTTAAACAGAAATGACGGTTACCTTTTTAAAAAACATTTTGGGACTTTTTAACGAGATGTCTGCTCAATGATAGAACTGAAAAATACCTAAGAAATTTCAGGCCTTCAGTCATATTTAAAAATGAAGCTGCCACAAAGAGAGAGAGACAGCATTGTCTCTAAATATGTGCAATATAAACAGTGTGCAGCACCATGAACATAATATTCGGTGACCAGGACTTTTATTTAATTGCCTTGGTACCAAAACAAGCACATACATTGTAAGATTTTACTACAGTACTGTACATAATGTTTAGGCATGTTTGAGCCAAAATTGAGGCTGCATTAAGGCGTACATCTGGCAAGTAAGCTGCCTGAGAGCAGTATCGGGCATGAAGGAGGACTGAAACAACCCAGGTTGTGCTCTTGCCTTGCATATTACCATGGGCATGGGAAAATAATCTGTTGAAAAATGAAGTTCAAACCTTTATGGTGGTGTACAGGGTGGATGTAGTGAGTAAGCATGGACGAGGGTACTGTTCGGGCAAGTAGCAGTATTGACAGGACCTGGTTGTGCTGTGGATGTTTGAGGACACTGAAAAACGGCAGTGGTCTGTGGGTGTACCACCAGAGATGAAAAGACCACACAAAAGAAATGCTGTTGAACCTGACCTTGGCTGCTGAGCAACAGATGTGTGTCGACATGTGTCAAGCTTGACTCTTGATGCCCTTGACCCCTCTCTCCAGCACTGAGTTGTGGCACACAGGGCCCCATGATGAATCCTTAGAGCCCTAAATGCCCAAAACTTATGCACATTAATTTATATGAATAAAATATGGGAACATGGGCACAGTTCAGCTCAGTTGGTAGAGGCACCCATGCACTAAGGGCTACAGTCCTCGACACACTGGTCCCAGGATGGATTTCCAGTCTTAACACTGTTTTGTGCATGTCTTCCCCCTCTCTCGCTAAATTTCCTGCCACTCTTCAGCTTTCCTGTCAAATGAAGGCAAAAAACCCCTCCCAGAAACATACGCAAAACAATCTGGTCCAACAAAAACCCTAATCTGATCAAAAAGTCTGTTTAATACACAAGCTAGTTAAAGATACATTCCAACATGGAGGCAAGTGTGAGCTTCGCCACTGGTCCAGCGCTGGGGCAGCATTTGTGAAACTCTTTCTTCACGTCCACAAATGAAAAGAAACATTCAGGAAGGACAAGATTCTGCACGGACAAAGAGAGAAAACAGAGGATTTATTTTAAAAGTGTGGAAAACAGGCAGCAAACAGGCAAAAACATGACACGGAGATAAAACTGGAGAAAGGAGAGATAGAGGTTAACATAATCTCAGAGTTATAACCAGGAAGGCATAAAGGAGGAAAGCATTCATCACAAGTCATGACTTGTTGTGGGTTAATACCAGCATCACAGCTTATATTTGACACGATCTCCTGGATACTATAATGTCTCTTGAGTCACTAAAAACAGTTTTTGAAGAAGAATTACTGAAATTGTATATTAGGAAAACCTGCATTACTTTAAATTAAAGTATTTGATTTTATTTTTTAACAATACCAGTTATGGATAATGTTTTACTTTCAAAAAGCAGCTCAAAATTTTCTCTTTAGGTAGTGACAACAACCAACACCTTTTTGGAGGCTTCTGGGTGGAGGGCTTGTCGGATGACCAAAGGGCTGTGGACGCAAAGTGTGTAAGAGCTTCTGCCGAGACTTTTCAGTTCTGATGACACCGACTGCTGAAACTGCAGAATAAACAGAGAGGAAGGACACAAGTCAATTCAATATTTATCCTATTCAAAGAATGTCACAATTTCTGCAAATCAAATTTTCACTAGATCTAATCTAACATAGTATCTTTACAGAAAAACAGTAATTATCTTTTAAATACTCTACAAATAACCAGTAGATTACTGTTTAAGTATCTGCTGTGCAAACATTGTGCATGGAGTGAAAGTGAGAATAACAGCAGACTCTAATCAGAAGCAACAAAAGTAAGGGTGGTGTTTGACATTTGAATGTTTGTGTTTGTTTCTCGTGAAGAACGAGGCTTGTCAAACAGGTTTCTGGGTTTGCTCAGCGATGAAGGAGGCAGACAAAAGGAGAGGAATGATCACACCCCTAATCACCAGGATCACACTTTTCTCACAGTGTGACCAGCAGTCACAGCCGGACGAGAGGAAAAACAAACCGTACGAGTCCAACCTGCCTGTCTCACCTTTATGTAAACGCCTATGGTTACACCACCCAATCCAAAATACCAGCAACTCCCACATATGTGAGTGTTTATTTATAACCACCACAGTAAATGAGGCCATTACTGGTGCTGTGTCAACCTGTTATTGAAGCATTTCACTGTCAACAGAAGCCATCCCTTTAGTATCAACACAGAGGAAAATGACATATGAGGCCAGAAAGCCCCTGTATTTCTCTTATTTGAGATGATATTACTTTAAAGACCTTCATGTTTAAGTCATTAATGGTAGGTTAAGCAATTCCAGATCACTACTCAAAAAAAAAAACGGCATTTTTGAAATGTTCAAGAACTAACATCTCAGTGCCACACGGACACCACTAGGGTTGTCATAACTTCAGATATTTCAACAAAATTGAATTTGTAGTGTATTTTTGGTACTAAAAATAAGAAATTCCCTGACTGTGGATACTAAAGCCTTGGTTTTTTGTTGCCTGGGCATTACAACATGAATGAATATGGTACTTAAAGAGGTAAGGATACTGTTAGATTCCTATGAGAATCATATCAAAGTTATGAAACTATTATCATGACATCTGAGCTGAAAAACTCTGGTGTAGTCAAGTCAAATAGTCCAGAATTTTTTCAACAAAGTGGTCAGAAAATTAGTGCAAGGGGAACATATTTTAAAATCAAGTCAGCAATTCAGGCAAATTAAAATAAGTGACCATTGTTCAATCTTAAATAAATCTGTATCCCTTTGAAGCACAACTATTATGCAGGTTGGGACACTTCATCCTAAGAATCCACTTTAAACCAAATATGTGAAAGGAAATACACTTAAAAACCTGTACTGTAACTCACTATCAAACCTTTAGCACAACCTTAAAACTAAAATCAACCCTCTGTTGTCTTCTCCATCCTTCTGGCTGACATGGATGACAAGTTCCATTGTCCGTTTAAGCTCTACCAGTTTCTAGCAGGGCCTTTGGAGAGGATGCAGAGACCATTAAATGTTTGTGGATATTCTTAGTCAAACATAGATCATCATATGACATCTTAACACCTCACTGTTCCTTTTTTGTGTTCCCATGTGAAATTAAGACTACCTTCTGCTCATGTCTTTAGCCACCTCAGATAATTGTTATGGTAGTTTTTGTTTCTTCTGCCCTCAACTCTTTAAGTCATTACCAATTGAGTGTGAGACCACCTTAGATCCAGTGACTGAGTAGTTTTGCATGGCCACTGGCAATATATGACAGATCTCCAGACAGTCAGAGAGTATTAGAGGTGCGTGTTGAGGCAGGTTTGTTAACAGTCACAGAGAAAAACAACATCGACCAGCTGCTGACGATGGAAGAAATGCTTCAGGGTTAGATTAAGATGGTTTTAGCCTGGACAGAAACCTAGAAGAGTCATTGATCTGAGGAAACAGCAAGGATCCAGGATCTCCTGCAGGTCCAAATGAACTCACAGGTCAGAGAAATGCATCTAAAAACAGATGTAATTTCCTGATCAATAAGCTTTCTGTAAAAAGCAAGATGGATAACACTACAAGTGTTTCCACTAAGCCAATTATCTTTTTACAAACTTTCTGCAATCGTCTAAAGATTTAACAGGTCACGGTCGAAGAAAACATTGGATGGTAAAAAGAAAGGCAGCATCATGTCTGCACCAAGAGCCAATAAACAGTTCTATGATGGTTCCACATTGAGATAGTGACTATATAATGTGAGATGCAGATGTTTAGTACAAGTCAGTGTATGTAGATAGATTTTGTTGTCTTAAAATTCTACAAAATAGTTTTTGCCACATATTTTTTTCTAATACAAAAGACCAAAATAAACAAGTAAATAATATTAATGTTGCTAAAATAGGTGAATGGATGGTGGAAAGTGTGTTGACTTACTGAGGAAGGTGTCCATAGAACAGGGATGTGATTAAATGTAGAGAAAAATGTAGAGTTGTAAGAAAAATCATACTAAATTTTAAATGTCTAAAATTACATATTAAGATCAATTTGTTTTCCTTTATCTACAAACCTGTTGGTCAATGCTATTGAATTCTTAAATGCTCTTTCATAGTTGGTACCATTACTGCCGGAATAGTTTTAGCAACAAACCTTTCCTTATTTGCATACAGATAAAAAAAAAAGTTTGTATTTTCTGAACTATTTTTATCGGGAACATTTTCATATAAAGTTATGTATACAGTCATCTGAATACTTATTTTCTAAGCAAGTTAAATGTTCACAAAAGCCCACAACACAAATAAAAAATACAAATCTTCTGTAATCCTCCTTAAATCCTGGAGCTTTCAGTGTTTCAACAGTAAAAATCCATAAGTGGTTTTCAAATGTTTGTCAGTTTAATCAGCAGACCATTTTAAGCATAGCCACACAGCACTGTCTCTTGTTTACAGTCAAAACAGAGCTGATGTTTGCTCATAGCTTTACATCCAGAACCGCCTTGGGCCAATTATTAAAGCTGGATCACAGAGAGAAAAGCAAATGTTTCTGAAGAAGAAGCGGCGCGCCCTCACTTTTCTCCTCTGGCCAGAAAGTTTAAACTGAGCAAACAAACTAAAGAGAGGACAACTCTCAAACTGACAGTGTGAAGGTAAAGGCAACAGGACAGTGAAGAATTTTTAATGTGCACAGTGAACCATTATTCGTGTCACACCCAGCCATTTCTGCAAACTGCTCTCAAATAAACTGAAAATAACATCCAGCTGCACTTCTAAATGAGAACAAAAAGTTGTTATGCATCACAGTCACACAAATTAACTAAATATAGCACACTCAACTCTGAAGTCCAAAATCAGCTGTTCATTAAGAGGTATAATTGGATAACCCCTGTCCCCATGTCTACATGTCTACATGACTATACTATTTTACCACTGGATGTAAGAGGCTCTTTAAGCTCAGTACCTGATCTTCCTAAATTCTTCCTTAACTATTTTAGGCCTCACACACACTTTGGATACCTTTTTCTGTTAAACCAGCTTTTGTCTTGCTCTACCCTCTGGAAGGCATTTCCACAGATGAGGGGGAGGAAGTGGCCTTTGAACACGGTCCTATCACAGTTTGCTCTCCAGTGTAGTCGGACTGTTTGTGTGCAGAGGTGAGGGCAGGGTGGTGGTGGTGGTGGCTAAACCAAGCTCCGATAAGAGCAGCAGGGACTGCCAGGAGCAGCACAGCGCCTGGGCTAACTGTCTGAAGGAAGCTGAGTTAAAAACCTACTGCTGAAACAGTGCTGGAGGTATCTCAAGGTGTGACAGAGTTCTAGGGCTGCTTCATTCACAATTATTTCAAAATGAGTCAAAAGCAACAAAAATAAACATGGGGTACATGGGAAGGTAAATATCTCATTGAAAAGAATTACAGCAGTGTGCGATTAAAACTTGGATGCGTTTGCACCTACAGAGCAATAAAACAACTGCTGGTTTGTCTTATAGTTTCAATGAAAAATTAGCTTTTTAAACTGTTATGGGACTTTGAAAAATGTTGGTTATTGAATTAAATTTCTATTTGAGAAAGCTTTACCTTTACCCATTCCATCCTTTCACACGATGCATGCAAATCACAATACCAAGCAAGCACATGTTGAAAGTCCAGTGGAAGTAGAGAAAAGACCTCAAAAAGTAATAAATCCCAACTGATAACACAAAGTCAAAGGCTTAATCCCATCTTTAAGTTTTACCCCTACCCCTCAGTTTTAAGTGCCATCCTGCCCCTTGCAACAGAGTCACAAAAGGGAGTGGTGAAATCTTCCCCTACAAAATGGGACAACCCTTCACACTCCTGATAAGTCATCAGTAGTCATTGTCAACATTACATAAACAACAATATCAGATATTGGTACGACTGATTATTCTTAATATGCAGATTTGAAATCAAAGGGGCCTAAATGTATTGAAACGCCATTAAATCATGATATTAGACTCATGTCATAGTTTTCTAATCTTGCCAGTGATTCTCAAAGCTCTGGGGGAGTTCCCTTAACACCATTTGGAGCATAATTCAAGGAAGACTCCATTTGAAGAGCCATGTAGCCCTAGCACTACCTCTCTATTCCAACAAGAATTAGGACACCCTACCCCTAAATATGAACACACAATGTAGGGGAACGGCTAAGTTGCTAGGGGCACGTGTGATTCAAGTGCTTAAAACAGACTGTGTGTGTTTATAAATCATGCTGCTTTCTTTAAACTTTTCCACTTACGACACAAGTGCAAAAATGTAGTTGCTATATTAAAGCACTTTCACTTTCTCATATTACACCACTTCTTTCGTATAAGGAAAAAACAAACATCTTCAACGAGTCATCTTCTGTAAAGATCTTTCTTTGTAATAGACCACAAACTCACTTTGAGTCTTTGACATTGTTCCACACCCATTGGGATTAATCAGTCCCATAAAATAATGAGCTACAACAACTTAAATATCACAGGTTCAGGTTCAAACAGAACACATTTTTGTGTGTCATCCTGATATAGCTCTTTGTCATACAGTTTAAATCCAGGTGTTGTGACTAACTCCTCAATGTGATTAAGAATTTCAACCATCTCACATTATGGCTGATGTTAAAAGTAAGCACCAAATATCAATAGGTTAACTCAAGACCTCTGGCTATGGTCTAAAACAGTTAAAAACAATTATTGCAGGAGAAGAAATGTGTCAGTTTCACGACAGCAACAAGGTGTGTGAGGTTTCACAGTGTAGCTCTCTACAGGCTAAGACATGCAGTCAGTGTTACAGGCTACAGCCCAAACTGTGCAGTCAGCAACAGTTGGACGACAATGAAACTGTCAGCCACCTCCCCACTGTGAAACAAGTGAGACATGAATGCTCAATATTACAGTCACATTACTGAGCATGTGTGAATAAGCAGCAAAAGTCCTGGGCTTCAAAGTACCATAGGATCATTTCTTGTTTTTCATTACCAAAAACTGCAGGTGAACTCCTGGGTACAGCTTGTATTTCACAAATACACACTGTATGCAGTTTAGACAGGGTCTCTCTCTGTTTTGAGAAAAGACTGACAAAACAGCTTAAGTTTCTTAAATCTTTGGACACTGATAGGCTAACGATTATAACATAAAGATTACATATTTGCTATCATTGTTGGCAGTATCAAATAATACTGAAGTATAGGAATATGTAACCTTACAAACAATTAAATTCATCATATATAACCCCTGAGAATTCTGGCTAAAATTAGTCAAAAACACCTACCCAGGAGTACCAAAATTAAATTGAATACTGTCTTTGAACCATTTGGAGAACAACCACAAGGACAGTGTCTTTAGAAAGGCAGCAGACCCACTGTAGCTGCTACTGTTATTGTGAAATACAACAAAAAAACATTTTTTCCCAAATAAATTTGTATCGTGAACCAGAGGCCTGTAATTGTGTGACAATAGCGGGAAAATTCAACTGGACTAAAGCATGAAGAGTTAGCTAGTTTAGGTTGAAAGCTGATAACAATAGAACAGAAATTGTGAATTTTACACCTGTTTCTGAGGAAAAGAAAAGGTGTTTTCAAACTGGAAAATCCAAAAAGGATAGAGGTTGGCCAACATTTTTCTATATGGCATTTCTTAACATTGTCTGGAAAAAAAGACATTATCACTGCTTATACATGGGATTATTGAGAACAACAGCAAGTTTGAAATTACATAAAAATAATCAATGGATCTTGATTTGAAATTTTGTTTTGACTTGATTTAGATTGTGTGGACTCTTCCTGACGCAGCAGAACTGTGTTAATGGAATATTATGATCAGGAGTGTACAGGAGAGCTTCTAATAGTGAGTTGCATCACTTTTATTATTGTTTGTTAACTTGTAGCTTGACAAATGCATTAACTATGGCTGCTGTGATGGTTTTACCTGGGATGGTTAACATCAGAATCCTGATAACCACAGCTTTCTGGTGATGTGTAATGTGGAATACTTATCAGCAGTCATCTTGTAGATAACTGAAGAGTAAAGAAAGCCAGCCAGCAGGTGGGCCCTATCACAGTTTCATTTCTACAACTTCTGATATCTGTCAGAGCTGCCACAGAGCCCTACACTGCAGTATTTTTACAACACAGCAAGCAAAACATGTGTTTGAATGAAGAACTGAGTAGGGCTGGACAATTAATTGAATTTTGATCATGATTTCAATTTTGGCTTCTCATGATCATGAACATTATAATCAAAGAAAAACCATTAATGTGTGCTTCAAAGAGTATTTTGGGTTGTGTTTTTGGCTGTTATTAGTGTTTTTTGCATGTTGCAAATTTTGCAAGTTTTACAGGAGTGCATGTAGATTGGATATTTATTTTTATTTATTGTTTTTTATTGCTATTATTTAATATATTGTTATTATTTTACTTGTTACTAATTTATTTTTTATTGTTCTTTTAAGTTGTGGTTCAATAAATATTCAAATTTTGAAATGTTTGATTTTTGATTATTTTTGCCATAATTGTCCAGCCCTAGAACTGAGCATAGGCTCACTTCTATTTTATAAATCTGGCTCATTTACAGATAGTCCTAAATATATAATGTATGACTGTGAATAACTGTGTTTGACGAAAATGGGTATGCAAAGTATGTTACTCGAGCAACCTGCGAGATGAAGTGTCAGTGGTTCACAATGAGGCATTTACAAAGCATGCATCTGCAGCTAATGAAATAAAAAAATCATCCATGCTTTGGTATAGCTGGCTAATACAGGAGGCCCTGTGTCACTCAGCTTTCAGTGCTTCCTTACCTTAATCTTTCACCAAAGAAAACCAATATATGTACTTAGGGGCTCTGACCACACAGGTCAATGCAACTAGCCCTCCAGGAAGAGTCAGCTGCTAGTTTCCCTGTCACTGAACAAAATATGAAACAACTCATTGAAGCAGCTGCTTCAAATCTGAATTTTAAAACAAACCTTCAAATCTTAACAGATGTGCATTCCCTTACTTTCATTTTCAGGGACGAATCTATAGCAAGAATGACTAAATGTGAAACAAAGTAACCAGCGAGGCAAAGGTATGAAACGAACAAACTGATTGCTTGGGTTAATATTTAAAGGTTCAGCACACAAACTAACCTACACTGGAGCTCAGGGCTTACCAGGTCTGTATGAGTCTCAAATGACACAAGCTTTTAACCCAGACACAGAAAATTTTGACTTGACTTTAGATGTCGTACTGCTTTGCCATTATTGATTCAAAAGAAAATGAGCCATTTAACTCCTTTTTGGTGGATTACCTAAATCCTGTTAATTATACAATTTTTTATTTCAGAAAATCTGCACACATCTTTTATTTAGATAACTTTCATAATGCCATACAGCACTTGCAACCCATTTCAAAAATCTATTTTAAATTCTAGATATCAAAATGAAAAGCTACAAAAATCAAAGACCTCTTTTTTGAATCTGTGCAATAACTGGAGTTTAGAAACATCACACAAGGTACATCCCTCATGTTTCTTTTGTCTAATCTAACTTTTTACTGATGCATGTTTTTACATTTGTAGCATTTTGTCATTTTTACTAATGTATCTAAATAAGTTTTGCTAAATTTCATCCATTGCTGTCATTTCCCCCATATGTCGTGCCTGTTAAATCTTATTTAAGCACTTTGGGCTGCATGTCTGTAGAAAAGGTGCCACATTAAAGAAGCTGATTCAAGTAAATTGATCACCCAAACCAACCAGTGTAAGCATGCATCGGTCGAAACCCAAGCACATTGTTTCATCAAAATAATGAGAGGTTATAAAACTGTGAGACACTGCACGGATAAGAAAGGCACACCAAGTTCAACCAACAACTCTTGTTGAGAAGGTGGTTGAAAAACTTGTTTGGCAGCAGAACAACTTTTAGCACAAACAAACCTCCTGACAGGGAAGAACCAGCAAGCAAACTCACATCCCGTTGTAAAGACATGCTGTAACCTAACTGCAGGATGATGAGGATCTGAATACCCCACCCCCCACCACCCCCTACCTGTCCTGCAGCCTAAAACAGAGGTGCGGTCCCAGGTAAACATTCCGCCTTCCAGATGTCTGCAGCACGCATCAGGATGGGGCAAGACTAGACCTGTGACTCCTCCTTATCTGCACATGCCTTGGGCTCTGCCTATCCTCACTCCTGAGCTTCTACAAAACTGTCAACAGAGTTCAACTGCCAGGAACAAGCCAATGACATCTCCCATCCAGGTGGAAGATACATTTTTTAAAAGGTCATCATGAAAATGTGACACTTCTCATGTTAATTTACAGAGTAATACCGAGTCAGGCTTGTTGGGTCTCATCTCGCTGTGGGCAAAAACTGTCAGAGAAAAGTTGGCTCGATTTTAATTAGCTTCTGAATTTCGCACAAGCAATGACAAAGAGTCTGAGAGCTCCAAGTCCCGTAGAGAAGAGAGCCAAAGAGCTGGTTTTCTTAGTGTTTAGGTTGGTTCTGCCAGTGCCAGGCTGGATTATGAAGCACTATGTTTCCATATTACAATAAAAACTTCCCTAATAAACAGCCTAAATTACAACAAACTAGGAAAACAATTTCAAGTAGTCATGCTATGTATTCACAATTGCAATAAAAACCAAACTGAGCCCTGCATTCAAACATTACCAACATTTAGACAAGCATGTGAAGCTCCAGATAGCTTCCAAATACCCTCTAATAATTTGGATAACAGTGGTAAAGAAATTACATTTTCACTGACTAAAGTCTATGATGGGTAAAGTTGAATGTAAATGTATAATTTGTTTAATTAACATTATGCAGTCAATACAGACCAAGGGTTTCACACAAGAGCTTTAATATGCCTTGAATATCAAATTATTAGGCCACCATATTGCCTAAACTCCCCTCCTAAAGTATTGGAACAATGAGGCCAATTCCCTTGTTTTTGCAGTAGACTAAAACATTTGGGTTTCAGTTGGTTGTTTTGGGAGTTACTCGCCTCAGTTTCCTCTTTAGCAGGTAAACTGCATGCTCTATAGGGTTCAAGTCTGGAGATTGACTTGGCCAGTCTAAAACCTTCCACTTCTTGCCCCTGATGAACTCCTTTGTTGTTTTGGCGGTGTATTTTGGGTCATTATCTTGCTGCATGATGAAGGATCTCCCAGACAGTTTTGTTGCATCTATCTTTTAACCGGCAGACAAAAGCCATGACATTACCTCCACTATTTCACTGATAAGCTTGGGATCATGAGCAGATCCTTTCTATCTCTAAACTTTAGCCTTTCCATCACTTTTGGTAAAGGTTCATCTTTGTCTCATCAGTCCATAAAACTTTGACTCAGAATTTTTGAGGCTTGTCTCTGTCCTTTTTGGCAAATTCCAGCCTGGCCTTCCTGTTCTTCCTAATGAGTGGTTTGCATCTTCTGGTGTAGCCTCTGTACTTTTGTTCACGAAGTCATTCACCCATAGACATCTCTCTGGTTTTCATGTTGGTTACACCTCTAACTATAAATGCAGTCTCCAAAGGCAAAAGCCAAATCTGAAACTGAGTGTAGACATTCAACGCTATTGTTATTTGAATAATCAATGTAATAGGACACACCTGGGCAACAAAACACACCTGTTAGGCACATGTTCAAATACTTTTGCTCACATAAAAAATGAGTGGGTTCAAACAAAAGATGCTATCTTCTAAGTGTATCAGATCCATATGTAAATACCTGGAAATAAAAGCTGAAACATTGATTTCTTGTCTCATATCTATTGATGTCAAACCCAAATGTCTTCAGTCTGTGGCAAAAATTAAGAAACTGGCCTCACTGTTCCAGTACTTTAGGAGGGAGGTCCTATATAACATTAGGCTACAGATCATAGCACTCAGGGCTAGCCCAATGAGTCTTCAAAATTGAAGCTTAAAGGCATTTCTAAATAAATTTAGCCTAGAGGCTGTAATATTGTTAACTTAGTTAGACTCACCTGTTGCAGAACTTTATCCAGGGGCTCAGCCTTGATAATGTCGTCCACAGTCAGTCCTGTCTCTTCTTTACATTGGTCTGTCAGCTCCAAAGTGTCTGGTTTGACAAGACACCTCTGAAGCTTCCCCACCTGTGGAAGGATTTAACGTTTCATGGCGAGAAATAAATGGCTAATTTATTGCTAATTACATAGTAGGCTTGAGCCGCCACAGTGAAGAAATTAACTCTTATTCAAAGTAAAAAAAAAAAAAAAAAAAAATTGACAATGTGGTTGCAAAAAGCACGTAATTGTCAATAAAGCGTTGTTTTTATGAACAAGCTGACATGCCAAACCAAAAAGGTGTGTTAACTCCCTCAGTTACACTCCTCACCTGCTTGTTAAATTTTGGTCGCGCACCTGTTAAAGGTGAGGTGGACAGAGAGTTGATGTAGCGTTAGCTAGCACAGGAGAAAAGCAGGCTACAGACGGTTTCAGAGAGCACACCATGATTTAAATGTCAAACACATTGGTCTACTACAGATAGACACTAAGCCACAAACAATGTCGCTACATAAGAAACCGTACAACGAACGAACAGGTCAGAAAGGTTCGTACCTTTTTCTCATGTAGATCCACAATTTGCCACACCAAGAGAATTATTTCCCTCTCATCCGAACCCAGTTTACCCCCATTTGCACCAGCTGTTGCCCCAAAGAACACCACCAGAGTATCACTGTGCGAAGCCATCAGGGACCACAAGGGTAAAAACTACAATTAAAGCAAAGATTAAAATAAAAATAACACGAGGGTTCACCTTTTTCCAAGTGATAAGAAGAGCGAACAAAAGGGCTGGAAACTCAATTGAGGTAAACGGTAGAGAGAAAACGGAGGGGGAGATTATTTTCAGAAGAGCCACGGAAGAGTTTGCGGTCAGAGACTCTACCTGTTGAAGTACTTGAGTGTGCTCTATCCAGAGATACTGGTTTAACTGGTAAAGAAGGGTGGAAATCCGCGTTTCGTTCACACGAACTCCATAACAAGCCCTGGAGTTTTTTTTTTTTTCCTCTCCTCGCCTTACTGCTTTTTTTCCTGTTACCTGTGTGGCTCGGCCTCTATGCGAGGAGAAGCGTCGTCTATTGGCTGGTTTGGAAAGGTGAGGGCGGGAGGCTGGGGTTGGTGCTAAAATGTCATTGGTCTAAACTGTTGAATCAGGAAGTAATCGCTCAAGTAATCGATGAAAAAGTGCATTATCTCTACAAGGCACTGACCTACTAAAAAGGGCTTTGTGTGGTAAATTAATGATAACTTTTATTTGTAAAGTACTTTAAAAACATATTAGGCCTACTGTTTAATACAGAGGGAGATCACAACAGGTCCTTAACAGCAGACATAGAGTCATCTTTCAATTTAAATTAAATTATTTTGTACTTTTTTCCAGTGAAGGCAGAATTTTCATCAGTAGTCTCCAAAAATGTGAAACACTGCAATCTGAAACTCGGATAAAGCTACTATTTATAGGAGTTTAGACAGCAGTGAACTAGCTAGCTGAGTTTGTGCTGAATATTTAATATTATAGGCCTGTGTCTTGTCATAGGCTTTTGTTGGTATTTACATATTGTAAATGTGGAAAGCTTTTATTGTACTGTTTTCTATTGATAATGAGTCATTTTAGGATATTTATTTATGTCACCTTGTAATGGTTTTCCTGTGATAAACAGTTGATTCAGGGGCTCCCAACCTTATTTCCTCAGTGCCCCTCCAAACTCATATCTAAAAGCTTAGCCACCACTGGGACCGATGTGAAAATCTAAATTCCGCAACCTTAGAGGGCGCCAACAGAGCATCACATCCCCCAGTAGATCTTTGTTTCAGCCCCTGGGGGCCAGTGAATTAATTTCTCTAGAGCCTGGGTAAATGGCTGAAATTAACCAATTAAAACAGGAGTTTTTAAGTGCAAAAGCTGTGTGGTAGTGGGAAGTTTTAGATTAAATGTGTATGTTTTCTTTGATGGTGAGTGACCTAGTTGTGTCACAGGTTAATGCTATTTTGGTCAAACGGTTGATGGGAAAAGAGGAATGAGAGAAGCACAGACACATTTATAAACAGAACTGCAATTCAAAGAGAAAAAAAGAAAAAAAATACAATTGAGAGTTTTCAATAACTTCACAGGTCCTTACTGGCCTGCTGAAGTTTTCACCAGTCCTTGGCCTGGTTCCCAGAATGCCTTGTTTTGTTGCTGCTGACACTCCCAGCTTTGCTCGCTATGGGCCAGCAGACTGAAGTGAATGTAAGGCTTTCGTCTCTTCACTTCCTTTCATTGCTTTAAATCCCCCAATGTCATGAGTCATACTCACTGTCTCTTTACTTATCTGGACTCATTCTCTCCATCTGAACCAGTCTGATTAGTTTGGGGACACAGTGGGGAACACTTGAGCTGAAATCCAAGACACATCATGATGTTTAAAAACTCAGTAAAGAACATTTGTCTCCATGACATCTCATAGAAGGCATGCTTGTACATGTAGTCTAACTGTGGCACAAAATAACTAGATGATTATCTCAACAGGTGCAATTGATTCAAAAGAAAAAGTGCAATTTGACTTCAACCTGTTAGAGCCAGCACAAATGACTGTGCCAACTACAGTGAGAGTGTTTGTGCGGGTCATTTACCGGGCCAAGGGAAAAAAGTGTGTCATAATACTTCTAGTGGACTTCAGGGATAAATATGACCTTTAGCTATAAGTGTTTTCAGGATTTGCTTTTTTCATCAGCAAGTTCAAAAAGAATTTCAAACCCAAACCTTGACCCCTGGTTGTTGCAGAGGCTAAACATTCTAGTATATGTGCCCTCTAAAGTGCTTGTTCAATGGACTTTTCCTTTTGGAAGAACATTCAACATCATAACAGGAAACACTTTTACTGTGCATTGCCTCATCAAACTCTCATGCTCCTGTCATTAATTCTTTAGTAAAATGATGACAGCAACACTTGTGCAACCCAGTTGCAAAACTCTTTGTTCATTTCTGTCACCAAATGTTACTGTATATTGAAATGGGGAAGAGAAGTTCCAGGTGCTCCATGTGCTGGTTGTTATTCTGCTGCATGAGAATTTGGATCCTGGGGAGCTAGTCTCTTTGGATCTTTTTAAAAATGTATTTAAGGTGTTGGAGGAAAGTATATCAGGTTTGAAAGCTGTTAATGACTTTGTGCTATGACCCAAAATTTGTTTGAGCTGTGCTTTGTTTGTGTTGTGTTTATGTCTGTAACTGTTAAACTGTGTTGTTGCCTATATTTGCCAGGACATTCCTTTAAGAGAGATTCTTACTGTCAGTGAGGCTTTCCTGAATAGATAAATGGATAATGGATAAAATAAACATATAAAAATGAATAAAAATAAAAATTCTATAGTTCCAAGGATGGCAGAATCCCATATTTTTGTAAAGATTAGACTTAAAGCTCTTGTGTCTTATGACACATTTAATTTACCCTCTACCTTTACAAGCATTCTAGGGCCAGCTGCTGAGAAACATCCCCACAGCATGATGCTGCCATCACTGTGCTTCACCATGGGGATTATGTTTTTTTTTTTTCGTGGTGTACAGTGTTTGGTGTATGACAAACAGAGCATCTTGTCTGATGGGCAAAAAGCACCATTTCAGTCTCATCGAACCAAAGAGTTTTCCTCCATTTGACCATAGAGTCTCCATTGTGCCTTTTGGTGAGCTCCAGTTGAGGTTTAATGAGTTTTCTTCAACAGTGGCTTTCTCTTTGCCACTCTCCCATAAAGCTTTGACCGGTGAAGAAACCAGGAGTTGTTGTATGTGGAGTCTCTCCCATCTCAGATGCTGAAGCTCATTCAGAGTAGTCATAGGTGTCTTGGTGGCCTCTCTTTCTGGTCTCCTTCTTGCACGGTCCCTCCGTTTGTGAGGACGGCGTCATCTAGACAGATTTATACATGTGTCATATTTCTTCCATTTCTTGATGATGGATTTCACTGAACTCTGGGGCACGTTCAGTGTCTTGGAAATATGTTTGTATTCATCCCCTGACTTATACTTTTTGATAACCTTTTCTCTGAGTTTCTTGAGGTGTTCTTTTGTCTTCATGGTGCAGAGGTAGCCAGGAATACTGATGAAACAGTGACTGGACCTTCCAGACACAGTTGTCTTTATACTACAATCACTTGAGATGCATTCACTGCATTCAGGTGATCCCCATTTCACTAATTGTGAGACTACTAGCACCAATTGGTGGGAACCTTGTTGCATTAGATCAGTCACTTTAAAGTGGGTGAATATTAATACAATCACTTATGTTACTTTGCATATTTTTGTTAAATTGACATTACAATGTATAAATCTTTTTTCACCTCGACATTAAATATTTAATGTAATTAACTAATTTATAACATCGGCAAAAAGGTAAGAAATCTAAGGGGTAATTATTTTTACGGGTACTGTATGAGGGTCCAGTATTGGCACACTGTATGTTTATGCATGAGGTTAGATATGCGTGTACTTCACAGCTGACATTGTTTCACACATACGCACTGCTTCCTCATACTTTGAGAAAAAGTATAGCATGTCTCAGGGTCAGCTGTGTTTTCTTGTGCTGCCTTGTCTGACACATTTTTGTGGCACCCTTTGCTCTCTATAATTTTCCACTGTCACAGTTAAAATAATCCTGACTAACCACTGTTCAGAGGCTCCAGAGAGGTGACGAGTGCTGTCACAGTAGGTTTAATCATACTATAGTGCATGTCTCAGTGAGACATCTTACCATAGTCAACTCAGCATACAAATGACTATGAAATAATCTGAAGTATTGATGTACTAATTTACTCCAGTTCTTTTAACTGAGTCTTGTTTTTTTAACCACTCCAACAAATATGCTGTTGATGCTTTTTAACCTCAGTGTCCACAGACATGATCATTCCCTGGTTAGACGTGTAAAAAATATACACCAGTTAAACTTTTTTTTTTTTTTTTTTTTTTTTTTGCATATTTTCTTTTCTTTTAGCCTTTTGGTTTGTCTTAGCTCCATTTGCATCTGCTGTGCTGTGCAGAGAGGTAATATCTGAAGTAAAATTTCACTAATAAGGCTCAACAACTACGGTTAAATAAAAGGTAGAAAATCACATATTCAATCATAACATTCATTCAGATAAAACCCTTCAATTAATGACCCAAATCCCAAACAAATAGTATGAAAATATACATTTATTATGAAATAGCCACACTGAGGTGACGCCCCTTTGAGAAACACATGCTGTCAACTGTAATGGCATCTGGCAAGGCCACCCATAAGGGGGATAAAAGGGAGAGCTTTCTGGGGCTCAGCCAAACTGGGGACGGATGTGGAGTCTGCAAATCCCAGTCCACTGTAAAGTTAAACTGTGATGACAATAATTGATTTTTAACCTGAATAGTAACCACTCATATCAAAGCAACAAAACATGAATTTTATTTATTAATGCTGTAGTACAAATAAGGCCTTTTTCAACCCCCTTTTCTTAAAACAGTATTACTTTTTTATTGGTAAAGTTAACAGTCTGGATGGGTGCACAGAACTAAACCATTTGGAAAGTAATGTTAGACTCCAAAGATAGGCCATGATGTGCACAAATGTCAGGGTAACAGAAAATAAAACAGAAAAACTGAGACAGCTTTAATGGTAATTAATTGCATAATTTTGAAAAGGGGCAAAAATAATTTGAAAAGTAGCACAAATGGGCAAAAAGCAGAAAAATGGGCATGAAGTAGCAAAAATGGGTGGGAAAGTGAAGAAAAGCAGTCAAACGTAGCACAAATAATTGATTTCAACATCAGAACCCAGTAATAGTTCAATACTTTTCAGGTCCAAAATGAGGTGACTGTTAGCCAGGACGCTAGCACCAATTCAACACATGCATTGATATCATCAGTAGATCACAACTGGGGGGGGGGTCATTCACTCGGTTTTTTATGGGCCTGGCCAATATTGTGGGCAGCCATGGCAGCTGGTGCAACACAATTTGCATTATCATGAAAACACACAAACTTAATTTGCTATTGAAAGAATATATTTCAAATTTCTGGTTGGTGATTTAATTTTGTAATATCCCTAGAGAAGCTGACGTTGAATTATCTCACTTTAAAGTGCTGGCTTAAGTTTTATGAGACTGTGACAAACACAGACACGATTCCTCTTTTTGTTGGGAAACATGCAGTTTTTCATTTTGCAATCTTTTCTGGAAGAGGAAGTACTGACTGTTGTCTGAAGTGGGACACCAGGACAATTTTAAGCTCATTTGCCATGAGGATGATTCATTCAAAATGATTGTTAATTCCTTATTATATCAGAGACAAAGACAAAAAAATCAGGTGAATTGAACACAAGTTTTGTCATTAGTTTACTTCACATCTTGAGACTGTATCTTAAATGTTTCTGTTTTCTAAAGAAAAAAATACAGTACAAGATTAGGGCAATGTTCTCTCTTTCAAAAGAGTAAAATTCAAGAAGTGGTATGTAACCACAGAATAACCCAATGTAAACCTGGAGAGCCCATATTTATCATGTTCCCACACTAAGGAAGATTTTCTTTAACAAAATAGCATTGTCAGCAAACATGGTGAAAATATCTGACAAAGCTGAAACAAGTCTTATGTGTAAATAATACATTGTACAGTTTATGATACTGTAGTTAAGAAATGTATATACATTATATACATTTTAAATATGTCTTCACAAACTATGTAATCTTGAGGAAAAATATAAACCAGCTCATTTACAGAATAGCACAATTGGATCACACTGGATCTTCATCTCTTTCATTCCAGACAAAGTTTACTTCTAAAGATAATTTACATACTTATATTTTCCAGAGACGAACAATGTGACAGGTTTCACCATCAGGATGGATGATTTTCACACATATTTACCAAAATGTCCATTTGATCTTTTGATGCAGACACACACTGGGAGCTGTTGGTCTGGTTGCTGTGCCTCTTGGACACAAAGGACAACTCTCTGTTGCCCTCACCTGGGGAGGTACTGGAGATGTGGCGGAAGAGCTTCTGGATGCCTGTGTCTCTCAGGGAACTCCTAAAGGAGCGTGCTGCGAACATGTACAGGATGGGGTTGATGGTGCTGCTGATGAAGGCCATGGCCCCAGCAATGAAGGTCATGGTTGTCCTGGCATCCTCCAGGTTAGTGGCTGCATCGGGGAAGTTGCCTCCCATGGCTAGGATGATGAGTGATAGGATATTTCCTATGTGATGAGGTGTCCAACAGATGGCAAACACCACCACCACGCTAGCAATCAGGACAGTGGACTTGCGCTTGGACTTGAAGGTCATCTGAGTGATTCGGCTGCAAAGGCAGCCATAGCAGACCACCAGGATTGTGAGGGGTATTACGTAGCCCACCAGCGTCTCCAGCAGCACACACACCAGCTCCTGGGTCACAGAAGTGTAAAGCCGGTACAGACAGTGCTCCTCATCTGAATCCTTATCTACCACTTGAGTCGGGATGATAGGAATGCTGAACAAGAAAGCTGCAGTCCACAGAGCCAGCAGAACCTTGTTCAGAGCCTTTTTCTGCTTCCAGCCAGCTGAGGCAAAGGGATAACGCACAGCCAGAAAGCGCTCTACACTCATGAGGGTGATGAGGAAAACACTACTGTACATACAGGCGTTGATCACGAACACAATGGCTTTACACCAGGCTTCTCCAAACACCCAGTAGTTTGCCAGGGAGTAGATCCACAGAGGGAGGGTGATGAGGACCAGCAGATCAGCAACAGCCAGGTGCAGGATGAGCACCACGGTGTGAGATCGCTTCTTGACATGTCTCAGGATAGTCCAAATCACCAGCAGGTTCCCTGGAGCTCCTACGAGGAAGGACAGGCCCAGGATCACACAAGCCACAGCTGTCCCACCTTTAAACTCCTCTGGAGCCATTTCCTCTGTGGAGGACAGCTCAAGGGAGAGGTTCATGGTGCAAGTGTGTATGTGCTGATGGTGGTGTCTGAAAAAGAGAAACAAACTGCTGCTCAAGCAACTCTTCACTTCCCTATAAGAATAGACAGGACAGGAAAGGGGTTTCCTCACAGGGCTATTAGAGAAACAGCGCAGTGACTCATGCATGCGTCATGAGGTCACGAATCAGGGTATTAAAAGAAATTGTGGTCAAAGTGATTTCGAAAAACAATTAAAATTAGTTGGAAGAAATAATTTCAGAAAAGAAATGATCTCAGTCTCTCCACCTCAGAGATATTTTCCTGTAAGAGGTATAAAGTCCAGCTGGTCAACTAAAAGCTACAATAATTGAGCAAATCAATATTTTTATTCAGATCAGGAACAATGATATATATAAATATATATGAATGATAGATTTCAAACTTAATGACTCGGCATATTAAATTAGCAACCATTTTTCTCCAGTTCATTCTTGAATAGGAAGCTAATTATTCATACTGCTGTGTTTCATGTTGCAAGTGGGTCAAAAGTATGGAAGCCAGAAAAATAGCAAACTGCCTCCAAATCAATTAGTGACTGAATGGACAAACGATGGAGTAATCTCGAGAAATTTCCACCAAGGGACAGCATATTTGTTAGCATTGGCTACTGTTGAAAGCATTTGTCTAGCTACTACTTACCACTAAAAAGGAAAGCTCCAATGTTTTCTTCAAGGCTAAAATAAATGAGCCAAAGGTGTTTACTGACAGTAACACTTTACTTAAGAATAAAGTTTTGCTTTGTATCAGGTAAGACAGTCAAACAGCAGGCTAATGCTAGCTTGTTGTTGTTCTAGCAGGTAGCTTGGTCAACTGCTAACTGCTGTCATCCACTCTGAGACAAGAAAGGTAGGGCACTTTTCTTCTGTCAGACTTATAAATGTACCAAAGAAGCTTATATGCATGTAGACTTAAGTTACCATTTCTCTGTCTTAAAATGGTATCACATGAACAGTAACAGCCTAGTAGCTGAACACTAACAAAAGGGGTCAAAAGTTAATATAAAGATAACCAAAGGGTCAGGGTACCAGTATAATTCATGAAGCTGGCCATTTTCTTGATCTTACAGTCAAATGCCCTTTCAAAATAAATTATACTTTGGTACCCTGACCCTGAAACCCTTTTGCAAAGCTTGAAACACACTAACATTACCAAAACATTGTTAAATTTCAAAAAACAAATTTACATTAGCAGAACACTTTTACAAATGACAGAAAAGTAATGTTTACAAAAAAACGTACGAAGTCCAATCTAAAGTCACAAAGTCTGAAACACTTTAACATAATATGAAACAAAATTTAAAAAGTCCAATACAAAAAAGAGTCTGAAACACTTTTACAAAACTTGCAACAAATTTACAAAGTCTGACACAAAATTTCAAAGTCATAAATACTTTACAAAACTTAAAACAAATTTATGAGTCCTATACAAAATTGCAAAGTCTGAAACACTTTTACAAAACTTGAAACTTTGGTGACTTACCGCACTTGGTACATTCACTTTCTGTAAGATATAGTTGTTTGTAAATTTGTTTCAGAAATTGTAAAAATCTTCTGAAACTTGTAAATTTGTCTCAGTTTCTTTTTTGTGTAAATTTGTTTTGTAGAATGTAAATTAGTATTTTATCTAATGTTATTTATCTTTTGATGTTTTTATGAAATGTAAAAATATTTTCTGTAAATGTGTTGCAATTTTTGGTAATTTTGTGTTGGAGTTTTTGTACATTTGCTTTGTTAAATGTTAATTTGTGTTGTCATTTGTAAAAGTGTTTTGCTAATGTCAATCTGTTTTATGTAATTAAAAAAAGTTTTGGTAAATGTATATTTGTTTCAAGCGTTGTAAAAGTGTTTTCTAGAATTTGTAATTTTGTATTGCACTTCCAGGAAACTGTGAGGTTGATATGAATGACAATTACTATGCCAGGCTACTTTTTTTTTTTTTGGCCTTCTTTGTTCATCACATGGTCCCTCTGGATTAAGTTCAGTCCTTTAAGAAACTGCTATAGACAATTGTCATATCCTCCCATCGTCATGGTTTCAGTGATACTTCACACAGAGTTAGACATCAGCTCTATCTGGGTATCTACTGCCCTCTGGCTACTCTGATGTTGTACTACCAACTCCCTGAGTCTAGTGGTGTGAGTGACCATTTCCTGGAACAGGCGGACCAGTCGGGACTCCTCAAGACCTCCTTGTAAGTTCTTTGCGAAGAAGGCGTATAACACAGGATTTACTGAGCTGCTGATGAAAACGAGGGCTCCTGAGCTAAAAACCAGTCCCTCTGGCACACAGCCAGGCTCTGTGTCTGACCTAAAGATGCAGGACAGATCAATGATATTGATGACATGGTAAGGCAACCAGCACAGAATAAAAGCTATCACCACAGAGTGCACAAGGCGCATGGATTTCTGTCTGGAGTTGAAGCTCATTTTCCTGAGCTGGGCAGCTACTAGACAGTAACTGATGCTCAGAATGATAAAAGGCACTACAAAGCCTACGATGGTCTGCAGACAAAACAAGACGATTACTTGAGTGTCAGAGCTGAATTCTTTGAGGAAACACGGCTCCGCTCCATCATTTCCAGGGCTGGTCAGTAAAGAGGTCCCTCCTAGAAACATAGCGAGAATCCACAAAAGTAAAATACATCCATTTGTCACACTCTTGATCTTCCAGCGCATCATAGCAAATGGATGACAGATGGCTAAATAGCGCTCCACACTCATCAGGGTGATAAAGAAGATGCTGCTGAACATGCATACATGAACAACATAAACAATTGCCTTGCAGAGAACCTCTCCAAACACCCAAGATTGTACCAGGGAGTAGATCCACAGAGGGAGGGTGATGAGAACCAGCAGGTCAGCAACAGCCAGGTGCAGGATAAGCACCACGGTGTGGGAACGCTGCTTGATGTATCTCAGGATAGTCCAGATCACCAGCAGGTTCCCTGGAGCTCCTACCAGGAAAGACAGGCCCAGGATCACACAAGCCACAGCTGTCCCACTTTCAAATCCATCAGAGAACATTATGTCCAATGAAGACTGCTCTGTTGAGCTGATCATTGTGAGTGTGTGCTGACCGTGGAGTCTGTTTAAGAAGTATAACAGCACTGCACAAGCCGGTTTTCACTTCCCTCATAGGTTTCTAACAAGACAATTAGAGTCGTGACTTTGGACGACTCTAGACGTGATCATAGGTCAAGTAAGACACAAGGTAAATGCACTATAGACAACCGGTCCACTTCTTAGTCATCATACTTTTGGTTTCTGTTCTGGTTTTACACGCCACTTTGTAACATTTGAAGAATCTATATGTTGCATGTTTGCATGACAAAGAAATGTCAACAATCTTCATGCTTCCTTTTTACAGAAGAAATGTCTGACCTCAAATGTCCTATTTCCTAAGAAGTCTGGCCCTACTTTTGTAGTTTTGTGAATGTTGACATCCAGAATTTTGTTAATTATAACCGTAGCTCAAGACTGTCAGTGACAAACTGTTTTACTGTTTTTTTCTTTATGATAAATAAACACATTAAAATGTATCAAGAGACTGTACCTGCTGAGTAAAAGTCATGATGAAACTGTAGTCTTGTCTTTCTTTCTCAAAACATATGCCTTTTTCTTGCCACAGGCTGCCATATTCACTGAAAATACCAAAAACCACCAGTAATGAAGAAATGTATCATTAATTAAAAAGGAAAAAAAGTGATGGACTGTCTAATGCAACAGTACACATGAGCTGAAAGGAGTATAAGCATTAGTCCCATACATGTTTCAGATAAATGATTGAATTTTTACTAATGTACTAAATAAAAGTAAAGATAGTATCATAATACTCCCACACTCCAGAAAAACATGCTCCCACACACCTTAACTTTGGACGCTGTCAGTTCTATCTACTGCATGGATAGGAACCATTTATGGAGTTAATTATTACCTTACCCTGTCCTGTATTGATATGGGCAGAACTGATACAGACAGAGCAGTGTTTAGTATGTCTCCTATAAAATGACTCCTATAATCTAACTTCTGAAACAGTCAGATCCAACTCTGACTGGTCAAGAGGTACTCATGAGTGCTGATACAGAGTACAACATCTGGGCAGAGGTGGAATAGTACATGACTACTGTAATTAAAATGAAAAAGTACAGTTACTCTGGTTAAAATGTACTAAATGTACTAAGTAAAAGTACTGGTTTATAAAACTACTCAAGTAAAAGTAAAAAGCATGATTAAAGTTTACTTTGAATACTGGGTAGATACTGGTCTTTCTTTATCGGCAAGAACAAGAGAACAGATCACCAACTAGGTTGTTCATGGTCACACCTCTATCATAAAGGTAAATACACAGCAAAACTGAGAGTGGTAAACTCATATAGAGATCAATTCAATACTATAAAAGTGTCTAAATTTATCTGTTTAGTGTTAGATATTTTACAATATGACGGAGCTAAAGTTACTCTTGAAAATCTTTGGCAAGGTGGTACTCCTCTGGCAAGAACTAAGCAGAAAGACAACTCTAACGCTAACTCAGTCAATAACTTCACTCAGAGTTCACTCCAGTTTTTACTGAGTCCAACAGCTGTTTTGGGATGTGATGTGGAATCATTTCCTCGCTTTGTGCTACTGTTTGGTAAAAAAAAAAAAAATAGAAAAAATGCAAGGTGACTGCACTCAAGTAAAAGTACCATTACTCTGGGTAAAACTTACTTAAAGAGGGGGTATTATGCCTTTTTTCAAGGCTTTTCACCATCTCCCTGATACCCACGTAGTAGCTTTACATGGTTTACAGCTCAAAAAACTCCTCATGGTTCTCACACTGGTGTCCTGAAAACCCTTATTTTAACCTCCGTCTGAAACGCTTTGTTTTCGCTGCTGTCCCCCCCACCCCCGAACCTGCTTTCCTCCGATTGGCCGATTTTCCGGAGGCTGGCCGGTGGCAGCATGGATATCAAGAGTATCCATATCTATGGGAAGCAGGACTCAGTGTTTTGTGCCCGCCCCTCCAATGTGGCTATGTTTGTGGCTACTTGTAAACTTTGAATGGCCTGGTCCGACTGAGTAAAAGATGGCGAATTTTGATTACGTCCGTATGTGTTAGACCCGGAGTCTGATCCTGATAGTTTGGAGAAAGAGAGAGGGAAGAAAACCAGTAGCAGCGAAGGATAGAGCAGGATGTAAATGTTTGGTAAGTGTTTAATTACTGTGTTACTAAATGGCTAAAAGGCCTTGTGAAGGCGGTCTGTTCCGCTTTGCCAGCAGCACGAATGAACCAGTCAGGAGACCCTATTGCGATGACCTCATCAGTTCGCTTCATCGAAATCTCGTCTCGGGAAGATCTCGGAGAGATTCCCAACGAACCGTTTTCATCAGTTCACAGTCTACACTAACCCTAATTCCAAGATTACTGCCACATACATTTATCTTGCGGTTTGAAAATTTGCATACATGGAGTATGGACACCCAACATTGTGACTTTATGTTTTAAAAATCGGAAAAGTATAATACCCCCTCTTAAAGCAGAAGTAAAATTACTGATTTCTACTACTACTTCAGCTAAAAAGTACAGGATAATACTTCCCATTTACGGTAAATTGAGTAATTAGTGGCTCTACTCTTAAAAACACTAACAGCACGTTTCACTGGCGAAATAAAAGCACGCAGCTCAAAGGGCTTCATAAGATAATGATGGATGGGAAATAAAAGTAGAAAGTGGCAGCTCGAGGTAAAGTAAAAGACCACGGCAAAAGACTGTAAACTAAACATCAGAGTGTAGAAGTTTGATAGCTCCAGAAGATGGCGGTAATGAAGAAAAAAATAAGACCTCAAAGAAGGCGTAGAAGAAGACGAAGCAGCTTCTCCCTCGACTAGCTGCCTGCTCGACGAAGTAAACATGACGCTGTTGACAACTACGACGTTGTTAGCGCAGCTAAGTTAAAAGTATCACACCGGATGCAACAAAGGACGTTGTAAATACTTTTCCACAAGTCTTGTGTGAAACTGTAAGTAGTGATTTGATGTGAATCGATGCCCTGGGCTTGCTAACTGTAGCTAGCTACGTAGCTTTCAATACAGAACAAGTAGGCTCGTATTTGGTTACCTAACGTTAGCCAGGTAAACTGCTAACGTTAGGGGCGTGAACTGCTAATAGCATTAGCACTACTATACGTGTAGTATTTGTTTTTCTTTCCCCACTTCCTCACGATAATCGTGTGGTTTTATTGTTTAGTCAGAGCTTTTAGTCTTTAATAATGCCAGTCTAAATTAAAAACCGTATGTTCCCATTGTGAGGTAAGGTGAAGTTAGCCTTGCTTCAGTACTGATAGTAGTTTAGCTAACCTACTTGGTTAGGTCGTTAGCTTTCGTTTGTTTTTTTTTCTCTTTACTATGGAGGCAATCTGTAACTTTTATTGAATGTGTGATTTATTTACTTTTGAAGTCATGGTCGCATCTTTACACTTTCTTCCTATGTTATACACAGAAGCTAATGTTTAGTTTCAGCGTCAGTTTGGGATAGATTTTCAACGCCTGCTAACCTACTTCTACTCTCACAGGTTGTTTGAGTTCTTGGATCGGAACAAACACATTTTTAACAAGCTGAGAAGTGGACAATATAAACTGCAATGCCTCTGCTGTTTTTGGAGAGGTTTCCTTGGCCCAGCCTGCAGACCTACACGGCACTGAGTGTGGCTTTGCTTGCTGGCAGCATCTTCAGTGCCTACACCACTGTGACAGACCCGGGGTTTGGGGCCTTGGAAACCGAGGAAACACCAGCTCCTACTGATGTAGACCTTGAACACATAAATAATGAAATCAGTAACACAGAACTGGCAACCACAGTCTTGTGGTACCTTGTCACAGACAGTCTTTTTGTATGGGTAAGTGTCAACCAGTTAAGGACTTTGCAGTACCTCACAAGATGGCATCCTGTCAAAGATTAAGTGTCCCTTTACTCTGTTTTTTTTTTTTTTTTTTTTTTTTTAACCAGGTCTTAGTCAACACTTTCTGCTGCTCTTTGATGCTCGTAGCTAAAATGATTCAATATGTGGTCTTTGGCCCACTGAGAGTCAGCGAGAAGCAGGTGAGTCTGTGTTTACTTGTGTTGAAATGAAGAAAATGTTGGGCCTCAAGTTATTTACCCCTAATTTTGAATTTAATTACCTTTGTTTTTGGTCCCCAGCATTTAAAGGATAAATTCTGGAACTTCATCTTCTACAAGTTTATTTTCATCTTTGGCGTGTTGAATGTGCAGACTGTGGAGGAGGTGGTCATGTGGTGTTTGTGGTTCTCTGCCCTGGTTTTTCTCCATCTCATGGTGCAACTCTGCAAAGACAGATTTGAATATGTAAGTTTTAACTTTAGATACACTTCTTTTCTTCTTCTAAACTACAATAAAGCAAGATTAAAGATGAGACTATGTGAAGCAGTCCAGTAATCACAATATTTGTTTTTACATGAATCTGCTTTTGTTCTTCAAGTTCATCAAAATTTTCTCAAAGATGTTCCTCTTAAAACTGCGAAAAAAGAATGAAATTGTTGATGTTCACCTAGCCATTTTGTGATCACACAAGCTGGTAGTTTACAAACTTTCACAGGTCATATTTTTCAGGTCGTATTTGATACCAGCATATTTGGAGCATTTTAGGCTTCTGATGCATTTTGTAAAAGCTACTGAATTTATAAAAAATAAACAGGAAGACCATTTCATGGTGAATTTAACGCATTTTTTAAGTGTTAAAACTACAACTCATATCTGGATACATACACTGGAAAAAAACAGTACGGTATTATAGGGATCTGTAGAGTTGACCCAGATGTAGCTAGAATTAATTTCCTGTTTCATTGCCGTGAGAAATTGTATGTTTATACTTGATGGGACAGAATATCCCTCATTAAACCAGGGCCTTACCCTGCGTTATTTGTTGCTGTCTTGTTTCTTCATATGGAAGAGCATCAAAACAAGTTCTCAAAAAGCTCTAATTCTAAAGACATTTAAATTATGTGCTTTTAAAGTTTACAATGGAAAGATGAGTCTTCCCAGAAGTCTAAAAGCAACTGTGCTCCTTTTGGTTCTGGCCCTATTTATAGTTCCTCATACTGGCTTGTTAGTTCTACTGATACAGTTTCAGTCACAACATTGACATGTCCCTATATCAGATAGTCCTCTGCCTGTTGGGGTAAACAAAATATCAGATTTAAGCTGCTCCATGCAAGCAATGAAATTTAAAACGGGCATTAAGTTGGTATGTAGTTGGTGTTGTAATGCAGGCTGGCTTAGCATAGGAGAGGGTCATTAGTTCTTACAGTGCTCTGTGTGAATGTCCTGTGTTTTGAGGGTCTCTGTGTTCGTATTACTGTATGCCTTTGTTTCTGACTCTCATCACTGACTGTAGCTCCTGTTTTAAACTTATATTTTAAGTTGAAGTCTGTCAGTTGGTTTAAGCCCACCTGTCTTCCTTGCTGTCTCCCTTTGTAGTGGGTTCTAGCTTTGGGTTTATGAACAAACATGTAGGTCAAAACTGCTGAAGATGTATGTAAAAAGATGGTTGTCAGTGTGCTGTGAAAAACTTGGGGTGCTTGGTGCTATAAATATTGAAAATCAGTTTTATATTATAAACCATTTAATTCTGTATTGGTATCACGTCTTAATGTCTACATTGCACACTAGCAAATGAAAACTTTCAGTACATAGTATGGTTTCACCTGAACAAATACTTAGGTGGTTGTGTGCAGACTTTTGTTGTTCTGAATTTTAAAGGACAAGATTCAAGTACATTTTACTCCTGGTAACTGTTTTAGTAGCATACTAATGCAGATAGTGTTTTAAACTTTTTTTGTTATTATTGTATTTTATATGTGTGTAGTGTGTGTGTGCAAAACTTAAGCTATTCTTTGTTGTCGCCCATGTATTCAATGATGGTATTTCCTTATGAATGCTGTTTTTTTCTTTGAAGCTGTTTGATATCAACAGTTGAATGTTTAAGGGATATTCAAGTTTTTTGTCATATTTTTCAGGTGCCAGACTAAAATGTTCTGCATGATGACAGGCATTTATCGGTACTAGCTCTTGAAGGAGAAAAGAAAAAGCTCTGATATGAGAAGGGCACAATCCACTAATGATGCACATTTTATTTCCCACAGCTTTCTTTTTCTCCATCCACCCCCATGAACAGCCATGTACGAGTGCTCTGCCTGCTTGTCTCGCTGCTGTTGGACTGCTGCGGCCTGGCTGTGGTCTGTGGTCTGCTGGGAGCTTCCCATGGCATGCACACTCTCTCATTTATGGCAGCAGAGGTGAGAACCTGTAGCCACCGCTATATGGAAATGGAAGCCCACTGTGTGAAGAGGCATTTTGATTTGATTTGCACGAGTAATTTATGCTGATGCTCATGTATTTCTAGAGATTTATAGTCTTATTGGCTTACTTGCATCTTAAGAAGGGTTTGGTTAATCAGTAATGAGTTTTAGGTTTTTCTTTTTTTGCTACCAGGATACTTTTTCAAACCTTTTATAGCAGACAGTGTTACATAAAAAGCAGAGTTCAGGTCGGTACCATTAGAAGGGTTGCCATTCATTTATGTTTACAACACTGTGCTGTGACCTCAGTGTTATGCCTGCTGGCTCTCGATCATTGATTACTCAAGCCTTGGAAACATCTCTGAGGTTTTTGATTACAGCTATCCCTTTTTGATAAGAAATCAAGTCATCAGGTCCACTGTTAAAAATGGAATATCTATACTACTTATAAAGGATTATATTCATAAAAAAGAGAGGTTCAGCCTTTAAGTCATGCAAATACAGTCATATCTACACAATTTAAAGCGCAGGACATGTAAACAAACCTTTCCCATTTTTTTCAGACATCAGTTTATTTAGAACACATGTATATTTATATTTGGAATATTTCTATAATGGGAAGTAGCAAACAATAATAACATTTTTTCCTTTTTTACTTCTGTCTTCAGTGTCTGCTGGTGACAGTACGCACCGGGCATGTCATCATGCGGTAAGTCCCTGTAAAGCCTCCCTTCACATGCACAATCTGCAGCAGTCTTGATGACATTGCTGGTTCAGATTTAGATCCAGGGACTAAAGTTACATTTGCACCAGTGTGAAAGGCGTCTTTGTCCCAAGGAGGGTGGATATTATTACACAAGCAGTAGGAACAACTCTTAGCAGATACAGAAGCTTTAGTCATATATTTAAACTTGGTAGCTGCAGTCAAGACTATTTCTGTGGCTTGGCAGCAAAAGGTTGTTTTCAAAGTCTTGTGTTGTCTCTTGGGCTTAAACTTGTTCTGTGGAACCTGCAACCCAATTTCCGCTGTTTAATACTTCAGTATGAATCAAATTATTTGGCTCAGTTTTTTTGTAAATAGGGACATTTAATAGTTTTAAATTAAACAAGTCTTTAGATCCACCAATAACACCTATAAATTGTTATCTGGATTTCTATGTCTTGAATGAGCTGTCATGTATGGTCCCTTGCAGATACTCCATTCATCTTTGGGATCTGAACCATCCAGGCACCTGGGAGAGTAAGGGAACGTATGTCTACTACACAGACTTCATCATGGAGCTGGCGATGCTCTTCCTAGACCTTGTACACCATATCCATATGCTGGTAAAGCCCATGGAGAATGGCAGTATAATTTTTCTGTGTATTTGTTTGCTCCCCTTGTCCCTAACTGGTTTACTTCTCATCAGCTTTTTGGCAACATCTGGCTGTCCATGGCAAGCTTGGTTATTTTCATGCAGCTACGGTATCTCTTCCATGAGGTTCAGCGCCGTGTACGCAGACACAAGAATTACCTTCGTGTCATCAACAACATGGAGGCCAGGTGTGAAAATGTTTTGATTAAATTTTTTTCCTTTTCAAAATTATAGTTTTGAAGATCTTTTATTTCAAAGCTTGTATTTGTATTTATATTATTTATTTATAGTTTCAATAACATTTGGTACCTTCTGTAAAATTTTATCTATGCAGATTTGCTGTTGCTACCGCAGAGGAGCTGGCAGCTAATGATGATGACTGTGCCATCTGCTGGGATTCTATGCTGACAGCACGTAAACTACCCTGTGGCCATCTTTTCCACAAGTAAATATGGCCTCTCAATCAGCAGATGTTGCGTTTATACAGTATTTTGTCCATGAATTAACTGTTTGACTGTTACCAAACACCTGGGGCTTCACAGTATTGAAAAGGGATATACCAGTCTCTATTGTTCTGTTCTTCGCTGTACTGTCCTCTTTAGTCTTGAATAAGGTATTTCTGCTGTAAACGTGTCAATAGAGTAGTTCATTTGATGAAGATTTTCTTTACAGGGGAATATTTTGCTGTCTTTAAAAGACACCTGTATCAGTAAAAGTGACCTAAAGCTAAGCTGCTGTAGTCTTACTTTGAGCTTTGACTGTGAAGCTTTATACCAAGAAAAGCAGCAGAAATGTGTAAATGTTGTATCTCCTTGATTCCAGCTCTTGTTTGCGCTCATGGCTGGAGCAGGACACATCATGTCCAACATGTAGGAAATCACTGAACATTAATGGAGACGGGGGCCAGGCGAGAGGCCAGCAGCAGGGTGTGGAAGACAATGTTGGCCCAGTTGGAGCTGCAGCAGATGCTAGACCACATATCAACCAACACAATCACTTCTTCCACTTTGATGGTGAGTCTATAGGAGAAGGCTGCTTATTGTGGTGTAAAGCTACATCATATAGTGTATGTGTAAGAGTAATCATAAAACAATCTTTAACAGGGTCCCGCATTGCAAGCTGGTTGCCCAGTTTCTCAGTGGAAGTGATGCACACCACCAACATCTTGGGTATGGCACAAGCCAACAACTCCCAGCTAATGGCCATGGTGAGTCCCTGTTAACCTTTTGTTGATTTTATAGAGGATGAAACTAGGGATCCATGATATTTTCAGTATGATATCGGTATGGGCAGATATGAATATTTCTGCTGATATTTACAACCCATATTTTGACTATAAATCTGTCTATATAGGCTGTAAATATTGGCAGTATGAACAAATAAGTAAATGGAGATTTAGGCTGCATCAACAAATCTTTGTCAGTTGACGTCTTTTTCTTAATTCATCACATTTCCTAACACTTTGAAGTCTGTTTTAAGGACTTAACTTTGTTAATTCTTAAACTTTATGTTTTAAGGACTGAAGTTTTAAGTCTGAACTACATTTGAAAATTGGTATTGATGTCTGTTTCAGCCAAAATTAATTTGTAAATATCAGCATATAAAATCTTATAATATTTAAAGTACTATTGTCATTCAGATGTTTTTGCCAGATTCCTGGCAATAAAATGTTTAAATAATTTGACTACTAAGTAAAAAAAAGTCACGTGACCTGGCAGAATGTCTGTTTTGCCAGAAAAGATGTAAAGCATACACTATTGGGTCGTGCCTCTTAGGACTGCTCAGTTATGGAAAAAATTAAAATCTTTATTATTTTAATTGATAATAAGATCACACTGCCTGTACCACTTTGTGACTGAATTTCAAATGATGAAATAAATCTGTTGTGTTGCCTTAAGGTTAAGCGGAAACTGCAATAAACCCTGCAAGTTATTTTACATTCTTCCATGTCTGACTCTTTAAAACCAAAGTGGTTTCAAATGACGGAGGTTATTTTACCATTTTTAGCCTTTATCATCATCTTAATCTTTCTCTTGCTTTTCAAACTAACCTGAATATATGAAGGAGCTCCCTCATCTCTGCTCTTCACTTAACTTAAAGTGAAAAGATGTGTTAGGCGAAGGGGGAGAGCACATGCTGGTTTGTAGAGGTAGGGAGGATGTGATTTTTTTACCACACATGACAGAACCTTTCGACCAAACAAAAATACAGCATACGCCACATCAAATCTGTAAGCTCACTGATCTTGTTATCAACTTTTCATGATCCTGTAAGGCCAAAATCATAACTGAAATTGAAACTCAGTCGCCACGTACTTGTGTCTCTTTCTCTGTTTATCCAACAATTTTCAATCCATTTCTCTTTCTCTCTGTGCTCTTGGTGTACCTTGTTGTCATCAGGCCCATCAGGTTCAGGAGATGTTCCCTCAGGTGCCATCCTACCTGGTAATGCAGGACCTGCAGCTGACCCGCTCAGTGGAGGTCACCACTGATAACATCCTGGAGGGACGCATCCAGGTGCCCTTCCCCACACAGGTATTCAAGTCAATTTGGAAGTTGATATTATTGCTATTTTACTCTTCTGAAAGAACTACCTGCTTTGACTGAACTGTCAGCCTTTCCCTATCCCAGTGCCTCTTTTTTACACCAGTTACTTGCCTGTGGCTGGTCTTGAAGGTTAATACAACAATCTCTTCACATTCCCTCTTTAGGCAATTGAACGGGCCCCTATTCAGGTGAACCCTTCAGCGGATGAGCAGGCAGGGCCCAGTGGAGCAGACCAGCAGGGCCTGGGCGAGCCAGACAACATGGAGGTCAGAGGAGGTCGCTTCTCTAAATCAGCTGAGGAGAGGCAGAAAATGTTAAAGCAGAGAAAAGAGGAGATGATTCAGCAAGCACGCAGGTTAGCACACTTGATTGTAGCTCTTTTTTAAAAGCAGTTTTTTGACCTGGAGTGTTACCACACTAAATGGATTTTGCTCATCTTTGTTTGCATAAAATAGACCTGTCCACACAAAGACCAGTCTTTGAGCCAGGGCTGAACAAATAAGTGTTTAAAGGTCTTTTTTGCTTGGCTGTCAGAAAAGCTCAAAGGCTGAGTTGTAACTAGTAAGTAGTCTGTGCCACATGACAGCTTTTTTTTTTTTTTTTTTTTTTTTTTTTTTTTTAAGAAAATTATGATACCACTGTTGGTCGAGTTTCCTGGTGGTTTTTCTTATCCCCATTCTCTTGTATGTTCATGATTTACATATTGTTTATTTCTCCTTGTAGGAAATATCTGAATAAGAGTCCAGAGGACCAGGATGAGGATTTGCCTCGACTGGAGGGGGACATTGCTCCTGAATTGGACATGACTGTGCTGAGGCGTAGAACCATGGCGGCAGCTGCAGAGAGACGCATGCAAAATCAACAAGATCCAGCACCCTGAGACACAGCTGGGCTTCAGCAGGAGAATCATTATCTCAAGAGGCGCTAACAGAGCTATTTGCCCAACGCCCCTTCTTCCATTTGGTGTACAGTCAGTGGTCATCAGCACTAAAAAGAAAATATAAAAAAGCATAGCAAACATGGCCTTTGGACTGTTTTGGGCTGCCTAAATTAAGTGGGACTACTGTGAATGGCATTGGTAGTGGAGTATTTGGAGCATTATGTAAATTGTTGGGGAAAAGTCAAGAAATGCACGGTTGCGTTACCCTTTATTCATGTGCCACACATTGCAACCACCAGCTTCAGTGGGGAGTTGATATCTGCCATTATTGGAATTGGCTTATAGAAATGCATGCTTTGCATTCAGAAGAATTTTTTAAGAGAGGGCTTTGAAGGTCTCAGTACTAGGTAAAGTTTTGGGGGTCTTTTTTTCCTTTTATCATGATGTTGGGAAAGCTACATATTTTGGATGAAGAAACTCATAGGGTCTGTATCTGTGTTATTTTACAAGTTTCAACTGTGAATTACATGTAGACAAATTAACAGGTTTTTATGTCTTACTTTGGAGTAAGAGAATGTCACTTTAGTATTGTCCAGCCCTTCTGTCAAATATGAATGTTTATATCAAAGTAATGCTGCAAAACAAAGTGTTTTGGACCCTTATGGGTTTTTCTGTATTCAGTGTGTTATATCACCCATTACAGTTTGCATTTTGTTTTTTTATAAGTGGGGACATGTCATACCATGTTTTCTTATTCTGCCCCCCTCTGATGGATAGGCAAAAGAGGATGTATTACATTTTGTACATGTACAGCAAGTGTCATCCTCTCAGTCTGTCTTTAACAACCCTCTTTTACTTGTCGTTTTTGCTTGAAGAAGTATTATTTTCCACTTTGTTAAACAGTATTTTAAGGAGCTCCTCGGCCTGTCTGATATTGACCCATAATGTTTGAGTTTTTGGGTTATGTTGAAATGTTAAGAGTACAGCAGCTAGATTTGTGATAAGGAATTTGAAGATGTGTTACTGTGAATGTAAAACATTTTCAAGGTACAAGAACAAACTTAGTTGCCTTCAGCTTAACAATTCTAAATATCCAAGGCCTGAAAAACTGAAAGCCTTCCTTATTAAGGATTGAAGGTGCTTGATTTGTCTGGCCTTTGTTTATTAACATTGAGGATTGCTAATTCATAATCATACCAGTGATGAGTGTAATCATCCTATCCCCAAAGATATTCAAATAATTCATGCAGTATTCTCACAGACCCCAGACCCTTCAAACAAATGTGGTGCTGTCAAAGTTCACTGCATACGTAGCTGTTTGAGACAGATCTCTGTATACAAAATATGGAGACTGGAATTTTTCTGTTCTAGGACAGTTAGGTTGAAATGCGCATGAATCCTGTAGACAAAAGTGCTTTTGTTTCCTCCCACTGCCTCCCAAAGAGCAGCCCACAAACTTTCACTAAAAGCTGAAGTGTTGTGATCTTTATGTTTATTTTATTGCTCAAACTGTTTGGGGCTGTTGTAAGAAAAAAGGATTTAGATTTCAGATTTCACTTTTTCAAAATGCATAAAAGAAAATGGATATTTTGTTTTCCTTTTCTTTTTTCAGCTGTTATTTAACATGTTATTATCCATGATATAATTTTCACTCATGGGATCTCTTTCATAACTATTACTTATTTAATCAAAACTGAAATACGTTTTTTCAAGTGAGCTTTCCTGTATTTTGTGCCTAAATCAAGAATGGTTCAGTTATGGATAATTTCTGTAAATCTAGATTTTGTAAAATATGTTAATACAAAGACTTAATAAACAGAGCTTCTACAGCTTTTTAACAAAAACATTCATTTAATTGTTCTTGCTGACAATTGTTTTGGCATAAATTATTCATTTACAGGAAAGTCCTTTTATTGCAAAGCAGACTTGGTTAGATCTAGGTGTAGTCCCTGGAAAGGGGCCAGTGCATTACTGCATGAACTTGTAGTTCTGTGGTATTGTGATCTCTCCAGCTGCTCAGGGCCGCACTCGGCTTATCCTTTGATAATGCATCCAGAGGGTGAGGGTGCGCACTGTGCACCAACAGTTGGAGCACAATGCTGAAGACAGAGTATGTGGAATATAGGGGGGTTGAGCTCTCCTAAAGCTCTGATGCTAGAATGTCCCTGCAAGCATACAAGTGCTTGACATCAGGGCTGACTTATTTGTGAGCCCTCTGATTATAGCCATCTCCAATAAGTCAATTCTTTGCAAGCACTGGTAATATTGGCCAACAATTATTTAAAATGAGGGTCCCTTGAAAACAAGGTTATTCATCTCAAGAGGCTGTCTCGTCAATCAGTTTGAAATTTTATTCCCTGGAAGTTCGTGATGTGGCAGAAACGTGTAGGGAAAATGGAGTAAAATGTTAGAAAATGAATTACTTATGACAGTGATTGAAAATATAACATTTTGATTTGTGTTTTTTTTTTTTCATTTCATTTAAAAAACATCCACACCGATCTAGCCAATTAGAACTGAGCAGCTGCTTTTAATGGCCCTGCTTTGATAAAAAAAAAAAAAAAAAATCAATTATTTTCTAGAATTGCCCACATAATGTTTAAAGAAATTAAGGAGTTTCTACCAGAGGCTGATGCTGAGGAGGTACCTTGTCATGGAAATATTTTGGAACCCCTGAATACGATAGTTTTTCATTATCTTTACACATATTTATGCTCTTTCAACAATCAACATTAATGCAAAAATTCTCTAAGTTGAGGGATTATAACAAAGGCAACTCTTTCACACACACCTGTTCTCTCACCTATGTGTATAATCCTCTCAGCAAGCAGGATCAACCATGTAGAAGAACTGCAGGTGATGAATCATTCCTGTTATCTTCCTTTAGTAAAGGTTCTAGGAGAAGAGAATTCTGTTAAATATACAGTATATTAGAGGAAGGAATACTATTTGGGTATGTTTATTTCATTCAATCAAACAAAACAATTCATATCCAATGTAAAATCTTTGAATGACTAGGAACAGAAAGAGGCACACGTGGGCTACCGGTTTAAGGTGCACTCCATGTACACTGTCGGCCCATGTTCGAATTTGCATGTCACTCCCCAGCTCTCTCATCCCTGTTTCTGATTCTAACCACTTTCCTCCTCTATCAATAAAGGCATAAAAAGCCCAAAAATAACTCTTAAAAGAAAAGGAACAGATATAAGAATAAACTTAAATCTGTCCTGTTTTCA
Organism: Cheilinus undulatus; assembly: GCF_018320785.1. Lineage (NCBI taxonomy): Eukaryota > Metazoa > Chordata > Actinopteri > Labriformes > Labridae > Cheilinus > Cheilinus undulatus. Next base: position 25,993,317 of record NC_054865.1, on the reverse strand, counting down.
CAAAACATTTACAAACAAATCATATACAGTACATACACATAACAAATTAACTTTAATTTTTCAATGGCAGAAACAGTGTAAACTGTGACTGCTTCAGATTAATTTTATCACTTCATTATTTGTATGGAGTTTAAACCTTTTCTCATTGACTGATAAGGCTTTTTATTTTAATCCTGTTGCTTAAAGTTTCATGCCATTTTAACACTAATGCAAAAAGTACTTGCACAAAATTAAAATAGAAGTAAAGCAATATTTGGAAGCCATAACTCCATTAAACTTAATAGTGTAAAAAGAAACAGTTTTTTATTGATTTGTTTTTACAGTAATAAACACAAAAGTTCTTTATTTTTTTATTTGGTGTAGTTGAATTAATTTATCACAAGGAAAACAACATGACACCATTGAATATTTAGCTTTAAGGAGCAAAAAAGGCAAAGCAGGGATTTTTTTTAAGGTGTGAGGATAATCTGGTATAAGAGGGCTACTAAGTTAATCGGTATTCACCCAGATATGCATAAATTTTAAATATTTTTTAAGTGTTATACCATAATTTCTTTTAATATGTACAAATCTAATTTGAACAACCTCTGTCTTTTTATTTTTACAAGTTACACCTAGACTTGAGACATGTTTGGCCTAAGTGTGGTAAGTCTGAGTAATGATGCCACTCTAAAATTATCTGGTTAGGATGTGGGTATTTAAGATTTTAACTTCTGTTGTTCTCTGGCTATTACTTGAAAAGAAATGCAAAAAAATATTTTGTTGTTGTTCGTACACTAATGGCGTTCTGGCAGGTTGTATACTGTACAGTGTAATGCTGCCCTCCACAGTCTAGAAGTGGGCACTTAGCTACTTTCCTGGAGTTCCTAGAGGGTTTTTACTCACAAGTTTCAAATATCTGGCTAAACCACTATGCCCCATTCTTAGTCTTGTTAATACCATGTCTTCCTTTTTAGATGTTATCTGCAGCCTCCTCCTTTTCACTGATGGCTACAGGGAAACAATGCCTGCCCTTTTGTTCATCATTCCACTCTTTTTCGCAGAAAAAAAAGCTACTCTATTTTTACTTTGCAAATGCTGTATCATTCAGCTTTTCCCAATGGGACTTTCATATCAATGGCCTGTCTTGAAGGACTCCTTTGCCAGTTTGTCACAAGACTCATTTCTTTCAATTCCTGAAAGTCCTATACCCAAATAAATTCTACATGGCCCCCCCATATTCACAAAACAAATGATATAGATCCTCCAGAAGAAGATCCAGTGTACTGATGACTTCTGCTGCTCTATCAAAAATGCTCCCGCAACGCGAAATCATTTTAAAGTTTAGCCCCAACCCTCACCTTATTTACTCTTTCGCACTAATGCTTAGTAGCACGTTTCAATAGGTAACAGAAATGGATCAAACGCCATACAGGAGCCCATAAAACCACCAAAAGTTCAGAAAAGAACACTTATAAAATATTAGAAATTTGGACACTGACAAATCAGAAGGTTAGAAATATCTGAATATATTTTTTCATTTTTTACATTCCAGTCAGATGTATTAGGATTTGCCCAGTCTTTGTTTTATTTCAAAGATATTTAATAGAAGGCTGATAACTTTTTTGTTTGTACTTATTTTTATTTTTAAGGCAGATTAATTTTTCTCTTTCAAGGCTTATCACCATAGTAACACACAGAGTCCTCTCGATTGACGTCATTTGCCTGCGCCCCACCTCCAGCGTCCCTGCCACGTCATACAGGAGGACACATGCCAGGCGGAAGCACCCACGCCGTTCAGCTTAATGATGAAGCCCAACCTGATTCAGGAGTAGTAGAACTTCCCAGTTGTCCTTCAACGATACCTCAGTCTGGAAATTGATCTCGACCATCTCTTATCGGGCGTCTTTCTACTGGTAAGTTACTTAACCAGCTAGCTAGCCGGCTAGCTGCTCAGCATGTTAGAAAACCCCTGAGGAGATCCAGCTAATAGTTATTATGAACTGTGAGATTCAAATCTGACATTTACTAGGCAGAATTTGTTTTATTTAGGGGAGATAGCCCCAGGTAGCTACTTTACAGGACGCTCGAACAAAGACTATGCCTTATATTTCATTATTGTTTGTGATCTTTCACAATAAACACATATTTGCAGTATGGTTTAATGTCAAAGCTAAATATTTGCTCGACTTAACACTGTGGGTGGTATAACATTTCTTTGAATTGTTTATCAGAAAGAGTCTGGGAAAATGAAACATCGTCCTCTACAAGGAAACAATCTCCCGTCTTAATAAACTCATAAAAGCTGCCATATAAATGTTTTTTTTTTGCGGTCGGGAAATGATGACATCAGTAGTTTGTTATGCTGCCATGGAAACCAGATTTAAGACACTCTGAACTATGAACATTTGTGCGTAACTTTTGCCGATATACAAAAGGAAACAATGTTATTAAAGCTATTATTAACTTCATCAACAACTGTTTTAGTCAGGTTCTTGACCAAGGCTTATGAATGGACTCTTCTCATATTACACATCCTGGACTAAATCCTGGAGAGGAAATCATGAGTAAATACACGACTTAAAGGATACATATGTCTATGAGTCTGTTGTATAGGGGTTATAATCAGTTGTTTTCAATTAAAGTGTGTTTGATGGTAGTTTAGTATTGGCCAATTTTGTTCAAGTAAATTTGCATTTGTCTGGTCAAAGTTCTGTACTAGAGCAAACATTTCCAGTCCAGGTAAACACTGTGACCATATTAACCATTTTCTGACTGTATGGGGTAAAACATAGAAATTAAAACTGTTAAAATTTCAATATTTATTTAATATTTAGTTTTTGGCATATACACACTTGAAGGTGTGGATAGGTTAGTGGACGCCCATTTTTCTGTGTGTGGACTCACCTGTTTGTGTGTTCTCACGCAGAGACTGAGGAATGCTGCTGGACGAGACTCCTCTTTTCGAGCCCTCCCTGCTCAAGGAACTAGACTGGAGTAGTAACACTGTCGCCTTCTCTCCCCCACTGTCTCCATCAAGCCCGGGGGAAGGCCTGGTGCTCAGGCCACTATGTACAGCAGACTACAACAGGGGTGAGTCAGAGATGGAAAGAATTAGCCTAAACCATCTAGTTCTGGTGCTTTTAAGATGCATTAATCTATTTAACACTTTCTGACTAATAAAAATAAAAGCATAGTGAAAAGTGTAAAACTTAAAAACAGAGGTGGAACAAGTACAAGACCATTGTACTCAAGTGAAAGTACAATTACTTTAATTAAAATTTAATTAAGTAGAACTAAATTTATTGGCCTGTAAATCCATTAGAGATGGGCTGATCCTCTTTTTTAATCCCGATCCGATACATCACTACTGATACTTGATATGAAATCTGATTTTTCTTTTTTTCTTTTTTTTAGATGAATAATTAATAATGAATACTCTGATTGTTTATAGTGGTATTTTGTGTAAGGTTACACACATCTCTAGTAAACTTGAAACGGGATTTCTTATTGAAGATCAGAAAATATTTTTAAATGAATGAACTCAATATTATTCCCAGTAAATTCATTTTAACTTGTGCTGGCTTCACATAGAAACAGTTAGCGGCAACAACTGTCATGTTTTCATATTAAATATTTTTACCTGCAGTGTACTGTAAAAACAGTGGCAACAATTGTAGACAACCAACAGCAGCTCAAGGCTACAGCAGTAAACTGAATATCTAAAATAAATGTCTGACACTGTATAAAAAGTAAATATGTTAATATAAATATCTACAAAAAACTCTTAAAGTAAGTAAAAAACAGATTCAACTAAACAGGATTTACCTTGGGACTACTGCAGCAAGAAACAACAAATGTGAAGTTTTCAAACTAAAAATTGACATGAAAAAGCAAGTTACTACTGATAGTAAAATAATGTAAATGTTTGACCCGATACTGATATTGGATTGGATCAGGCCCATCTCCATAATCTACTTAAATTAAAGTAAAAAATAATTCACTTAACGTTTACTTTTGGTCTTCAGTAGCTACTTTTGATACCTGAGGGGGTTGTACTGGAAAATAAAACTTTCTTTCATGAATAATAGCAAGAAGAGAATATTAATCTTTAACCAGGTTGTTCAGGTAAAGGCTCACCTTTATGATAAGATAAAATGCAACAGCTGTTTTTGGATATAATGTTAAATCATTCTCTCACTATGTGCTACTGATTGTCATGTGTTATTGAAGCCAAACAGCTGACCAGTTTTCATCTCGCTTATAGAAAGCTTGGGCATCCTTGTTTTGACTTACTTTCATAACCAGAAGTTGATGCTTTTCAAGACGTAGTAAAGTATTGGCTCTCAACTGGTCCAGCTTCAGAACCCACCAGTTTCTTTAAAGTTTCCCCCAAAAACTAAACCGTGCGAAATACAGTGTACAATTTGTGACTAGTGTGTTCTGTTCTAAAATAACATTAAATTACTGATTTGAAAAACTACTCAAATAAGCAGAAAAACACCAAAAACGGTGTAATTACAGTAGTGCCAGTAAATATAATTTACCCCCCACCACTGCTGTAAAGGTGATAAAGTAACTATTATGAACAGAGATGGATTAAATCTCTAACATATTTTGTTTCTGTGTTTCAGGATTCTTCAAAGTTCTATCCCAACTAACTCAGACAGGTGATGTTACACCTGAGCAATTCTTCAGTAAGTTTTGCTTTGTGTAGCCGCTATATTAAACAAAACTGAGGTTTTCATTCTGATCCCCAGTATTAGTTTGAATTTTAAATCTGAAAGTCATCATTTAAGTAATGATAGACCCTCCTTCTGAAAATCACTTAAAATACAAACCTTTGTAAAAAAATAAATATTTATATACTGTGTTCTACTTCTAGAAAAGTTTGAGCATATGAAGGCAACAGGAGACTACTATGTTGTGGTGGTGGAAGACACGAATCTGGGACAGATTGTTGCGACAGCTACGTTGATAACAGAACACAAATTCATCCACTCCTGTGCTAAGGTAAACCATATTGAAAAAAGTGCATTTGTCACAGTGGAAACCCCTACATTCCTCCTAAAGACTCCTGCCATGAATACATTACTTATTATTAAGGTGATTATTAGGATGGTGTTAACAGTTCACTACCATAAACCAAAGGTCACATTTAAGATTGGATAATAACAGATATGCTATTATTGATAATGATAATGAAAAAAGAAACCATGACTGAAATGAAGACCATCTGTGCTGTATTTTGTTTGTAGAGGGGCCGGGTGGAGGAGGTCGTAGTTAGTGACATGTGCAGAGGGAAGCAGCTGGGCAAACTGTGAGTAAACCTGCTGGAGCCTGATATAAAAGCATTCTGTTCTGTCCTTTTTTTTTTTTTTACATTTAAGAATTGGCCTCAGATAAAATGATTAATGTTAAGTAACTTAGATGGACATCTTTACCATTTTTAAACATGCTCTTTTTCTGTCTTTATAGGTTAGTTTCAACCCTGACTCTCCTCAGCAAAAAACTGAATTGTTATAAAATCACACTGGAATGTTCACCCAAAAATGTAGCCTTCTACGAGAAGTTCAGCTACACGGCTTCAGACGAGACCTACATGCAGTGTAGATTTTTCGATTGAGGACAACAGCATCTTTTACCGTCCACATCAGAGGCACGGACCACATGTTTACACACCCTTAGCTGCATTTAAAAACTTATCTTAAGACTTGGGAGAGCTGCTGAGGATGAGTTCTGAGGTTATGACACATCTGAAGCTCATCTTGATTTCATCATGTTGGACATACTAAACATAAACATATGTTGAAGCCCTCTGCCTAAATCTACGTCATCTTCCACCCCTTTGGTAATCATGGCTACCTCAGCAGGGTGGAGTTCTGTCGTCTTCTTCCCACGCCATCTGAAGAAAGGAAGTTACTGCTAATGTTATGTTTTAGTGTGTTACATTGTTATGAAGTTATTGGTTGCAAACTAAATGATATCTGTGAAAACCATGCAGCTGACTGTAAGTAAATGTGTTTGCTAAGGAAATGAATGGGAAAAAATTAAACTTTTTCATTTCCGAAGCAAAACAGTTATTTAAATATTAACTACAGGAAAGGCCATAGCTTCTAAAAATCACCATTTCCACTACAAAGTTTATCACCAAGATAAAGAATTTCACACCAGGTTTGAATCTTAGTTTTAGTTGTCTCTGTTGTATAAATTACCAGAAAAACTCACCAAAGAAAAGCAGTCTTTTCTTTATACCTGGTTATTTTCCAAAGGGGTTTTGGGGGGTTTATATGTTTTTTTTTTCTTTTTTGGAAAAAGTGTTTTTTTTCTTTCATTGTTGTAAAAAAAAGGAGAAAGTATGACTTCAAGTCATGAAGCATTATCATTACGAAGGCTGCAAATGTGTAATATTGAAAGAGAACAGAAAGCTCTATTTTTTTGAGGCAGCAGTAAGGACAGAACATAAACATAAGGGTTGAAATATGTTGGCCAATGGATTGAAATTTTTGTATATGTACACTTATTTAAGTTTTGATTATTGTTTATGGAGAATGGGGAAATATTTAATGTAATTTATTTAGTACACAATTGTGACAGTAAATACTCTCCAATCTACTGCTTGTCCTTTCTTTTATTCCTACATACATCTCAATAAATTAGAGCATTGCAGAAAAGTTAATTGATTTCTATAGTTAGTCATTATATAGATTCATTAAACACACTGAACAATGTAAAGTCTTTATTTTTTTTCAATTGTAATTATGTCTCATAGTTAATCAAAAAACAAAATTCAGGATGTTAAAAAAATAGAATATGACATAAGACCAATAGCAAATAATTTTTAATACAGAAATATAAGCTTTCTGAAAGGTACTTTCAGTAAAATGCACTCAGTATTTGGTTGGGGCTCCTTTTGCATAAATTACTGCATCATTGCAGTCTGGCATGGAAGCGATAAGCCCATAGTACTGCTGAGGTGCTATCGAAGCCCAGGTTGCTTTGATTTGGCTCGTAACCGAGATTCTCTATGGGGTTCAGGTCTAGTGAGTTTGGACAATCAAGCACAGGAATATAAGGCTCATTTAACCAGCTTTTGGTACTTTTGGAAGTGTGGGCAGGTTCCAAGTCCAGGTGGAAAAGTGCTCTAAAATCTCCCGGTAAAAGGCACACAGTGGGCCAACAGCAGCAGATGACATGGCTCCCCAAACCATCACTGACTGTGGAGACTGGGAACACTGGACTCCAAGAATCTTGGATTCTGTGCCTTTCTGATCTTCCTCCAGATTTGGACCTTGATTTCCAAATAAAACACAAAATTTACTTTCATTTGAAAAGAGAACATAGGACCACTGAGCAATGGTCCAGTTCCTTTTCTCCTTAGCCCAGGTAAGACGCTGATTTAAGAATGAATTGACAAAAGGAATGCAAGAGTTGTGGCCAAATTCCCTGGTACGTCTGCGCATGGTGACTCTTGATGAACTGACTCCAGCCCCAGTCTTCTCTTCGTCAAGTTCCCCCAAATTCTTGGACCAGGTTTTACTCGAAAATCCTCTCAAGGCTGTGCTTATTCCTGTTGCTTGTGCTCCTTAATCTACCATTCTTTTTCCTCCAGTTCAACTTTCTATTAATATGCTTGTATACAGCGTTCTGTTAACAGCAAGCTCTTTAGCAATGACCTTTTGTGCCTTACCCTCCTTGTGATTGTCTTATGGACATCTGTCAAGTCAGCAGTCTTCCCCATGATTGTATAGCTCATTGGTCCTCTGCTGGACAAGCTTCAGAACCTACCACAGCTACTTAAAGAGAAATCATGACCCAAATTTCCAAAAACCACCCAGCTAAACATAACCAATGAAAAAGTAGTTTCAGATCAGACAAAAGTGACAAAAAAAGAGGTGAGACGAGTTATAATAAAAAAGATTATATTATTGCAGACTCCCTGGGAGGACTTGCATGCATATAGTTTGTTTTACTCTATTGTCCTGGGATAAGTTTATACTTTGGTAAATTTTCCAGAGATCTTGAGGTATGACTTTGTTCAGAAACAAACAAAAAAGAAACAAAAAACCCACTTTTAAATCCTAAAAATTGAAGATTAAGTGTTGAAGTGTTTTCAAGTTAATTGGCTGATTAGAGTGTCACACCATTAGTTTATTAAATTGATTTTTTCCATAATATTCTAATTTTATGAGATACTAAATTTTGAATTTCTATTAGCTATAAGCCATCATTACAATTAAAAGAAACACAACATAGTTCACCCTAATGAATCTATATAATGAGTTTCAGTTTTTGAACTGAATTACTGAAATAAAGTAACTTTTCCATGATATTTTAATTTCAGATGCACCTGTAGCTGGAAAATATATTAAATGAACATGTGGAAGCTTTGTAGTGTAGAAAGTAGAAACTCCTAAACTGTTATGAAGATTCATGTATTTGCATCCTTTTTTTCTGTTCACATCTGTCATGGATTATCAGGCATGCAGACACTGCTCATTATGTTTAAAGGTTAATTTAGAATTTTAAGTATTTGCTTTATCTATTGCTCTAAATCAGTGTTTTCCCAGATCCTTAAAACACCCGAATTATTTGAAACTTAAGGTCACAAAAGGTGTTTTAAAAGGTTTCGGTCTGTGAGAGGTCTCAAATTTAGGTAGTTCTTTGGCAAACAATTCTTAATTAGATCCACAGTCAACCTAGTGTATGTTTTTTTTTAAGTAGTGTACTTGCTTGTTCACTTTGCATTCAAGCCATTTTAAACAGTCAAACTTTAAGATGTTTAAAAGCGTTTCAACTTTGGACACTGGGAATCAAAGCAATTAAATCACATGTGAAATAAAAAAATGCATGAATGGTGTGCAGTGCATCAGCTGTGAATCTTTTCGTTGAATCCTAAGACTTGAATTTGCTTTTAAATCATGTAGCAACCCTCAAAATGAAAAAAATTAGATTTTAGCCTTGAGTACATATGGTCCCAGAGATCACAATACTAACTGCTGGCATACTTGTCTTTTAAAGGTTTGTTACATAAAAATGTAGATAAAAATTAAGGATAATCTAATTTTGTAATATGTTACTGCTGTATTTTTTTCTTTATAAAGAAATATTTGGAATTACGACTACAAAGCTGTGAAGCAAGCATTACATTATGATATAAAAACACAGCACAAGACTGAGTCAGACTTCTTTTTATTAAGCAGTGAGTTATTTTCCATTCCACACTATCCCACATTTAGTCTGATATTAGTCTTTATCCTATTACTCTGATGTTAAAGGCATTAGCTAGTCCTCTCTCATGTCCTCCGCTGGGCAACGTCCTGGCTACTTTCCCTTATGCCGACTGCCCCATTCTGGTCGTCTCTACACAAATTCAAGTATTGAAAGTGCATTATTGCAATACTGTCCCGCTGCAAATGCAAAAATGCTTTAAATACTATAAAACTGCAAAAAATCTCCCATCAGTGCATACAGCTTGAGAAAAAAAGGTTATCAAATACTCCCAAATCCCCGTCACGACTCCATGTCTCAGACACGAGTGCCCCCCCATCCCTCCCACAACCCTTCCCCTTAGAAAAGATCAAATATTTACATTTTTAATCCCATTAAAAATGTAAAAAAAAAAAAAAAAAAAAAAAAAAAAAAAATGAGTGCACTGCGCTGCCACATGGCAAAATATCAGCAAAGCTCATCCGTTCTGTGCTGCTGTAACCTGCATTGCTCCAAAGTCATCATCTTCTTCCAGGCTGCGTTTACGGCTCCCTGTTAGATATATGAATAAAATGGTAACTAGTTATACAGCAGAAAGACAACAAGAAAACACAAAGCAATGCCATAACTAGAGCTCAGTGATATGACCTAAAATTTATATCACTGATTGATTTCCATTCGTTTTTCTTCTTTGCAGATGCAGTGTTATATCCAGTATTAAAAAATAAAAAGGGGTAATGCATTTAAAATGTATGTTCAGGCTCTACAACCCTGTGATAGCATATTTGACTCATGCTTGTGGATAAGGGCACTAAAGGATGCTTTTCTGAGTGTCAGTGAGTTCAGTTGTCAGTGTGTGTTGTGTGTAACTGCAATAGTGGTTTCTAGTTTCGTTTCTTTCCTGCTAAACTGATACAGAAAATAGAAAATTTAATTTTTAGATATGGCCTGTCATAATTCAAACATTCAAACAACAACAGTAGGGACGTCAATGGTAAAGGGCTTATCGAAAATAATGTGTTTATCATTAAATCATCTTTGCTTCAGCAGAGACAGTGGTGAGTGTACTGAACTAAAGTGTTTAAAGCAGTTAATTAGACCACTGTCCACTTTTTTTTAATTGTCTTTGACTTAAAATAACCAAGTCATCAGGTAAAGCTTATCTAACACTTTCTACCATTTCCTGAGCTGTTGTGGAGTTGCTGGGCTGGGTTCAAGTTAACTAAAGCCCTATTCGCAAGGGATTAGTATTACCTAGGGACCTTTGGTCATTTGTAATTAGTAATTTGTAATTATTGTGCAGGGCATGTTTTTAATCCCATGCGAATCAACCATGTCTGTAATTTGAGAAGTATAAAAATCCAGGGCAATTTACCTACAATATTTCAGCTCACACAAAGGTCCACAGGTAACACCCATCCTGTGCAAATTGGCATCTCTATGATTTAGGGAGGTAATTGGGTTTTTTAAAGGTTCGTACACCTTTCTGCTCTTTTGGTGTGCTTGATCAGCTGATGATATCCACAGGTGACAAATTTAGGAACATTACAGACTTCACTTGTCCTGTGCAAATGCACAGCACCAAACACTGATGTCAGGGGGTAATTTACATCAGAGGTCCACGGGAATACTAATCCCCTGTGAGCAGTACTTCAGTCAATCTATTCCAGCACATAGCATTTGTTAAAGCTCCAGACAGACAGAGAGAGAGATCTTCTGTAAAGCAAGCACATTCACTTCATGTAGCTGTTATTATGGACATTAACATGTTTACCTTATGGATGTGCTGCATGTTAATTACAGTGACTTCCTTACACTGGAAGTGACCTAATCCTTAGGCTTTGCTCTTGTAATGTCAGAGTGAAGCATGCTGATGATGATCTTTATATGAGCTGTTGTTTTTCACAGATCACCCTGTTACAATACTTCAATTTAATTTCACTGAATCTGGATGGTTGAGCTATCGGTGTTATTGGTGTTGCCTCCAGTGAGCACTACAATTCAACAAGTGACAGTACTGATACTAGTTTACCACCCATCATTTTATATGACCAAAACTCCCTAGACCGTTAACATTTCATGTTCTGTTCTTGATGATCTCAGCTGCATGAGGCCATAATGGAAATAGCTTACAGGAAAGTGATGAGCTCAGGACTCAGACCTTGACAGCACATTTCTATTTGTCTTTGAAATGGAAACATCAGCAACTTTAAGAACAGATATTATTAAACACTCACTTGCCTTAAAAGCTTTAACATACCTCACTCTTATGCTGGCCCACTAATCAGAATTAAAAAATGAGGAAACTAGAATCCCTCAACATGACAGAGTACTAAGTACAAACCTGGCATCCCCGCTTGTATGGAGAAGGACCTTCCCAACTGCATGGGTGACATCATTTTAATGGTCAATTTGGCTAGGTAGATCGCTTCATATTCCTAGGGAAACACACAGGTTTAAAATTTAGACAATTGTGGCATCCTGATTATTTGCATGATTTTTGAATAGGAACAAGTACAGCACACAGAGCTATTTATAGCCTAACCTAATTTGCAATGCCTGTCCCCAGACAGGCCTTTAAAGTAAATGAACAAATACAAACGATAACATGACTTATAGGCTAATTAAATATTAAATACCTGACAAGAATGCACCACAAATAAACCCCAGCTTGATAACTGGCATGACTAATGCTCAAGAAACCCATAATATGATTTGTGATTTCTGAGTGGGATACAGCAGTACAACCCATCCGCTTTAAAATTGAGTATTAATACAACTACAAATTTTAACAATTTGCCTTTATATGTGTATTTGCACTGTCTTAGTTTATGGGACCCTGAAGGAATCCACATATTAGTAACTGCTTGAAAACAAGGTTGCCCAGTTAATTAAAATTTCAGCGAAAACATTTTTGCAGTAAACGTGGGTTAAAAGTCTAAATTTATCCTAAAAAACAGGATGTATTATTTAATCTATGCCTTCTTGCTCAGCAAGGGTACATTTTATGCATTTGTTGCTGGCCTTGTGTAATGAACATGCTTTTACACCATTCTGACACAATCAGAAGAAACTCAAGATCAGTGTTAGCTACTTCTGGGTTTACTGTAACTAATCTCATTCAGGAACACTCTTGTCATATATTTAACCCTTTTATTGCAAAATGGATATACAGGTTTTACTTGGTGGAGAAGGCTCTGCTTACAAGATGCTCTCTGGATTAGTCAAACAGCATGCTTCAACTTTCCAGGGAGCGCATAGCTAGAAATGCCCGTATGGACACATATACAGTGCTTAACAAATTTATTAGACCACCTGTCATATTTGTCTCAGAGACCATCCAGCATCATGAAGTGCTTTAATGCGGACTCTTTCATTTTCAGTGAGCTCTCCACGTTTTACCATTTTGAACAGGAATGAGGAATTTCAAACTGAATTCACCTCTTTATACCCAAATTTAAGCCAGCTCACTGGGCTTCTCTGAAAAGTCAGAAATGAATCAAGCATAACATTCAGCCACTAAAACTCATTTTTCTGTTCAGGAATGCAAGTAAATAACTACAATTTGACATATTATTCAATAAATATTAATGTGCTTTACTATTTTTTCAGTTTTTTTGTAAATCAGTAAATTTGAAAATTTGTGGATAACAATAATAATTATATTTTAGTATTAAAAACATAATTTTGGTTAAAGAGCTTCTACATATTGGTGGATTAACCATTGCAAAAGCATAAAAATGATCTCAGTAATTACCAATGCAGTTAATTTAGGGCAGCTGTTACATAAACCTCACTTTGATTAGTTCAAAAACAATTAATCCATAGTAGTATGAATGAATATGATGGTGCAACAAGCTTTATGCTATAAACGAGGAGGCTGGGGTTGTGGAGGTGAAGCTTTGCCAGCAGCAGTAGCGTGGTGCATCGGCATTAATGCAGGGATTAGTGAGAAGTACGTCATATTTAAATGTACTGCTGTGTAATGACAAAGAGCTGTGATTTGCTATGGGAGCTGTGAGGCGATAATTGGGATCAGCTTGCTGTCAGCTAATCACGGCTAGGTGTATGACTACTGTATCCTGCATGAACCAACGCTAAGTTTTATTCACAATGTTACTAAAAATGTTTTGGATTGATTCTTGATTCAGGACAAATATCTTGCAAATGCAGGCACTGTACACAAAATCAAGCAGCAGATATACATTTTAACTGTGTTTTATAGCTGTTTTGCAGTCTTTCGTATTTCTTCATTTATCACACTTCTCATTGTTATCACAATTTTGATCAGTGTTATCACACATCATATATTGTTCTCATATCATGTAGGCCTACTTGAAAGCTAGAAAACAGAAAAACACAGCTGTTGTAACATTACAATGGCTGACAAAGAGAAGACTGAAGAAGAGACCAGAGATAGTAAAGAAACCTCTGTAGTAGATAATAGGTCAATAGAAAAAGCCTGATGAGAACAAATAAGAGCTGCTTAAATTATTTTCATATTCAATATCTCATATTGCTTAAATTGTCAAAAGAGGCACAGCTTTAACTAGCCATACATACAAACTTTTGAATCTTTAATGTAAATGTTAATTTTCCTAATACTTTAGCCGTGCACTGATTCAGTAGTGCATGCGTAGAAGTCAGAAGTTACCTGTAGCTGATGCACGAAGCCCACATTTGGGTTAATGCAGAACCTCCTCTCTTGAACGTGGCTGAATGCATCCCTGTAAAATTAACAGAACTTAAAACCAGAGCCTCTGAAACATGAAGATGTAAAACTGCAAACAGCAGGCTGTACTTGTACTCAGCACTTACAGAAATGCCTTTATTTATTGCCACAGTGACCCAATTTTTATCATTTTTGCTTCTTCTGACCATTGCAATAGATTTATAATAGATAATAGAATTACAAATTAAAACAATTTATTTAGAGTACCTCTATTATCAGAGGCTAAGAAGTATTTGGACAATTGACTGACAAGCAGTCTCAAAAGCAGTTTCCCTGTAACTTTAAGACCAACAAAGCAGATAAAGGTCTGGATTTCAAGTGCTGAACTGACACTGGGTAGCAGTTTGACTGGAACTATCAAAATAGTCTAGAGAAGTATCAATGCAAGTGAAGGAGGCCATAATTAGCCTGAGAAAATCTATCAATGAGATAGCAAAAAAGTGACAATGGGGCATAGGTGGCCTTGTGGTTTAAGATGCCCCTTGTCACTTTCCTGCATGTTTCTCCCCAGCTCTCTCATCCCCGTTTCCAATTCTATCAATTGTCCTCTGCTGTCACTAAAGGCATAAAAAGCCCAAAAATAAATCTTAAAGGAAAAGGAAAAAGGTGGCAAATCAATAATTTGGTACATTAAAAGAAAGGCTCTGCAACATCAAAAAGCCTTGAAGACCATGGAAGACAACTTCACCACATCTATTCAAGTCAAGCATACTCTGGAGGCGGTCGGTATCTCCCTGTCAAAGTCAACAACCAAGAGATGCCTCCATGAGTGTAAACACATAAGCTTTACAACAAACTAAAAACCACAGGTAAACTTAAAGAACAGTGAGGCCAGATTAGACTTCACCAGAAGACTTTAAAAAGCCTCTCAAGGTCTGGAATCAGCTTCTTTAAACAGGTGAAACCAAAACAAACTTGTCCCAGAATGAGAGGAGGAGAAACGCTTGGGGAAGGAAAGGAATGGATGATGACCCAGAACATACCGCTAAGGTATGTTCTGGGTCATCATCCAGAACATTACGCTAAGGTAACCCCAGAGATTTCACCTAATCTTGACCCAACAGAGAATCTTTTCAGTTACTGAAAACAAAACAGAAGGCAGAAAGACTCACAAACAGCAACTGAAGGCAGTAAAAGCCTGGCAAAGCATCTCCAGAGAAGAAAATGAAATGATTTTCCTCCTAGTAACAAAAACTGCAGTTATATTTGTGAACTGGCAGGCGAAATACTTTTGAGCTCCTGTTAATAGAGGTACTTAATAAAATGTCTCCAATCCCTAAATAGTAAATACTGTATTTTTGTAAACCCCCAACAGTTTAAGCCAAAAGTCTACTATTTAGTTGCAGCTGGATTGTTCTCTTTATATACTGCTATTAAATGCACAATCTACATTTACTTTATATTTCTTTAAAGAAAGTGTTATAAACTGAGAATAAACAAACCTGTACTTCATTCCAAATGTTTCCATAAGGTACGCAATCACTAAGGCAGCACTGGAAGACAAAAATAAGAGTGAGTTTTACTTTTACAACAGTAATTCAGATTTTTGCTTGCTTTAGTCTTAGAGGTCAGTCAAAAACTATACAGCCACACTATTCAAGGATACCTCAAAATTGTCTATGGTTGAAAAAAAAAGGGCATGTAAATTAAAGGGCATGAGATACAATGCAAGAATATAAAATGCTGTGATTAAAAAAACCCACCTTCTTGATATCCCTGCATTACCATGAACCAGTACCTTTCCTAAAAAATACAAGAAAAGTTTATTGTGTCTTTTCTCTCTTTGACGCTGTGATTTTAAATAAAAACTACATACATCCTTACCTCCTGTTTCTAAGCAGCTATCAATAAACTCTTTAGTCTGTTGAAAGGGTAAAGAAAAAGTACATTAGGGCATAATGTCAATCCAGTAGCTTTCATTTGGTGAAAAGCTCCCCAACAAGGAAGTCACTTACTGTAGGGAAAAATCTTATAATATTTTCCACTGGATTGTCAGCAATATCTAACACAAGGTATCTGCAATGAGCAAACACAATTAATACATGGTGTAATGGGTAAAATTCAACATTTCAGACAATAAAGTTATTGCTTACCTAAATGAATGAGGGAAATTAGGTTTGATAAAATTGGCTTCAATATCTTGGCGGACACACACAATATGTGTTATGCCCTGTCTCTCAAGAATTGGCAGCTGCAAAAGAGGGTGAAAATATAATATGAGCTACTGAACAAAGCATATGGTGCATCTAATTTTTTTTTGTTTTTAATATAGCAATAAAAAATCAGTAAAAATGACCTTGCTTTTCATTGCAGCAGAGTAGGGACCTAAATAGAGTCCAGGTAATATCTCCTAAAAAAAATAAATAAAGCATGTTATCATTAAAAACATAGACAAATCAATATAAAAATGCACATCTTGTTAATTAACTTAAGAAATAAGCATTTTTTCAAATTTTACAAACCATCTTTAAAGGTTATGTGTGCATTATAGGGGTGTAACCGTATGGGAAAAGAAATTGGTTTGGTACGTTTCTGTAATTAAATAATGAAATACAGATTTGTTTTTCTTAATTTGGAGGGTTTTTTCTACATTAAAAATATATTTTAAAATAAATAGGCTGAAAACTAGGAATAATGCTAAAACCTCCTTACAAAAGGTCTTCAATGAACAAAAAAACATTTTTAAAAAACTAGGTTGATACTAACCTGACACGCCAGATGGATGTGTTTCACACATCCATCTGGAAAACCTTCAATACTAAGTGTTTGGGAAAGGGCAGAGGCTTTGATAAAAACTCAGAGTGTGATAGGATGAATGTTCTGTCTGTCACACCTTTACGGGCCAATCAGAGCAACAAAACGCGTGACGTAGCCATGACTGAGGTGTGCATGCGCAGCTACCGAGGAATAACGCGAACCACGGCGACTACAGACGTGTCAGTACATGACTTTTGTCGTTTTTGAAAAGAAAACAACTCACTGCTGTTCTTTGTTCTTCTTTTAACAAAGAAATGTCAACAATTTCTGATAAAACTGGCGCTTTAGCAGCATCCACGCTAAGCTCTTCCACCATAATTGCACTGGCTTCTTGTCGCTGCTTGTGTACGTCACGACTATGGCGAGGCTTAAAGTACTGCCCCTCTTCGCTGATTGGTTCCGTCACTTTCTAACCGGGCCAGATGGGAGCTTTGCAAAATGGATTTGCCAGTGAGAAACATGGAAATGGGCAAATCCATCTGCTTTGCAAGGTTAGGTTGATACATCTACATATCAAAATTCCCAGCCGACCTTTAACACATCATCATGCAACCATTAGTTGGCTAATTAGGTGCGCTTATTATCATCTATCCTGCCTACTTCAACACTGACTTCAACCCTGGATTACTTTATTAACCGATGGGACCTACTACAAAGTCTGGGAGCATTTTTACAGCCCATCTCAGCAGATAAAGAGGATGGAGCCTGTCTGGAATCTGAGGATAGCTGTTGCCAATGCTCTAACCCAGCTGTAGACATGACAGAGTCCCCCTCTCCCCCTCTGAGGCTGACAGTTGAAGGTACCGCATTTAGGTTTTATTCGATTCACAAAACCAGAAGACCATTATTTTAATGAAGAAACTTTAATCATGGTAGTCCATAAAGGGCTGCTGGGATATTTGTTGAAAGGCAGAGGATTAGAATTTTCTACTTTGGCTCTGTTACCTTTGACAGGTGTTTAAACCCTGTTTTCTCAACAGCTTGTCTGGTTGTAGATCGGCTGCTTTAACAATAATCTTTATAGCTTTGGTCCTCTCAGGAAAGAGGCAGTTAAACTTCCAAACCGAGTGGCATTCATGTTTGTTTGGTGTCACTTCAAATGCTTTAATTGATCTGCAGGATGTGCCAACAACACACCTGCTGAATAATGTCTGTCTCTGTTGTATTTCACTGGAAAATTCAGTGTTGCCGAACAGGAGACTTTTATCTAGCGCTATTGTTTGCTGTGGCTGTGTGGTTGCCAGGATGGTGTGGGTTGTGCTCTCATTTACCTGTCCATGTTATGAGCTTTTCTCCACATGTATTCATTTGGTACACATCTGTACTTTACTTAGAGGCCTGTACTGAACTGGTACAGTACTAATACACATACGTTTACACCCCTCGTGCATCACATATTGCAGAATGATACTTGGTGACCAATCACATGATAACAGTATCAACAACCAAGTCAAACCTCAAACCGCATCATTTTTCTACTGCTACCACTGCTGTATTAAATTACCTTTAACACAACAGGTGTAATCTAAGATAGTCAAAACCTTAAAATTGTGGTATCTTTCAATACTGCATGCTTTTAAATGATAAAAATCTTTATTAGTAAAGCAGAATAAATAAAGCACCAAAATGTACTAAAAAATTAATCTCTTCAGTGAGAGAAGCATTGGAGAGGTGTTAATTTTAAAAAAACTCCAAGTAAACTCGTGAATACTGTCTCAACTGACAAATTCGTTGACAATGTTTCTCCACCAAGCGTTGCCCACTGTGTAATTAGACTGTGTTCACGAGTTTGCCTGAGATATTTTAACAATTAAAAACAAAAAATGACACAATATGGATGCCTACTACACCTGTTATGCTTTTTAAAGTTCTTAAAATTATTTGAGTTTTTTTTTACTCAAATCACATCTAAGTTTTAAATATAGTGACAATTATCTGTAGGGGTTTGGCTCTGTTAATGTAATACTTTTTTAAGAATTAAAGTCGGACTAGATGGTTGAAATCAGCTAGAATTTAATGTGATGTGTCTTAGGTTTATTGACAGTGTTGCTGAGACTGAATCCCTTAATCAGGAGATATCCGAATACAGATAAAGGATTTTGCTGTCATGCTTACTCCTCCCTTTACATACCTGCATTTCCCGTCTCATAGGATAAGCCCAGTCCTGTAAAATACAGATTTACATGTGAGATTAGCTGAGTACAATTCTTGGAGATTGTGTTGTTGATGATACAGCTAGTACTGGTGCTTTCCCACCGCCACACAGGGTAAGAAACTAGTAACGTTGCCATTACAGTTCTGTACATACGTGGCTAATGTTTGGAGACTTTTTATTTAGCAAAGTGGATTTATCGTTAGTAAATTGAACATTTTCGACAAGTAAACGGAATATAGTTCATGGATAAGTACAATTATGAAACGTCCTTGGCATACACAACAGCTGAGCGCATATTTTAGCAGCCAGACAATAAGGCTGGATGGAGCCGGGGTTAGCTCAGGTTAGCCTCACAGACAGCCAGGCTAGCACAGGCGGCTCGCTCTCACCAGAAGCTCCTCCTTGGTCGCGGGCAGAGACGGGAACTGAAGTTTGTTCTCCTCGTCCATCCTACTGTCTGCGCGGGCACCGCCAGCCCCGTTCAGCTCGAGGTGTCGATGGTTTTACACGGCGGGGTTAGCTGGACAATCGGTGCGATTTGTTTTGAGGCTCCACATGCATGTCCGCCATGCTGTCCCCTGACAGTTGTGTCACGTGACCGCAAGCCAGATGGCAAACAGGCTCGTGGGGAAGTCGGGAAGGAGCAACGGCGACGTCTCGCGGACGATTTACGTAGCGCAGGAGCAGTTGGTTGGGCAGGCACTAACGGGATGTGTGGGATGCGATGAAACCTACTCTAAGTGGAAGTTTATATATATATATAAATCCGCATAAACATGAATCTAACAACACACACACACACACAATAGAAATGTTTTTATGTTGTCAAAACAAGATCCCCATCGACAGTATTTTCTTTAAAATGAAATACTTAATTGTACGCTACTCATATTTGTAACATTAATGGGCTTTACCTTTCTACTGTTACATAATCAACTGTTCATAGATGTTAATTACTTCAGCTTTTTCTAAAAATACTTTCTTATGTGAGCAAAAACCAATAATAATAATAATAATGATAATAATAATGATAATGATAATAATGATGATGATAATCCTTAATTCCGAGGTAATCCTTAATTTTTAACATATTTAATGAATTTAAATGTAACAGCTTTACACAAATAGACCTACAGTCTGTACATGGATAATGGTTGGATAGGTTCATAAAAAACAAAAAAACAAATAAACAAACATATCACCAAAAATGTATCCCATGTTAGAGCCAATAAGACAATGAGAAAGCACCAGCTTGTCAGTGTGAACACTTAGCTGAGAACAACAAACCTTGAAGATTACTTTTGGTTCAGTGTACACTTTTCAGTTATCACTGAGAAGTCACTTGTAATTGGTCTATGCTGAGTGGTATAAAAGTTCAAGATTAAAGTAGGAAGGAAAAATTGCAGAGGATGAAGAACATGTAATCCAACGAAAATCTGTCAACATGTTTTTTTTTAAACTGAATTTTTAAGTGTAGGAGAGCTTCCATGGTGTACTTTACCTTTAAAAAGTTAAGTTAGCCCGACGTGGTTTCACAAGTAAAATTCAGTTGATATAACTTAAGGTGGCTAAGTACCTGCTACTAAACAAAAACTTTTTTGTGAGGATTAGCCTAATTACAATTTTTAAGTAAGTTGAGTCATACCTAAGAAATGTGTGTATATATACAAATATATAAATTATATATCTCACTACTTAAAAATATCAATGTTATCAGTTTCAACAAAAAATGTTGAGTATTTTGCAACCCAAACTCACAGTGTGAGTTTGAGTTGACCAATGTGCCAGTGAGGTCAAAGTTGACCTCACTGGCACATTCTGTTTCAGAATTTGTCCAGGTATCAGCTCAGATGCCATGAGCTGTCATCCTTTAAGATATATTCTACTATATTATTCCGTTTGGACAGGTGGATGGGAATATTTGACTAGAGAAAAAGACTGGTATGATGGTCCGTCAGTGTTCATCTCTGCTTATACGACTGCTCTGAAGCTTCTCTACAAACAACAGTGCTGCAACCAGAGATAGCCAGTTTACATCAAGGATGACCACAGTCTGCTATCACCTAAATGCAGATTTCATTCACTATAAGCCCATGCCCTTTCCTCCTCCCCTTCATCATCTCTGCCTCCTTCCTCAAATCTCTGTCCAGTCTTTCATTGTTTCTGCCCTCGTCCCTCTCTGCTATCCATGCCTGCTTTATAATCACTTCAACAAGGACTGATCATGACAAAAAAAAAATCCCTGATCTTAAACAGACGGCATGAATAATTTGTAAATTCTTGTTTGGTCTCTTAGAAGTGTCATCAGTTTGTTGTTGTGTGACAGTGCTAAATTTGTGATTTGTGTTTACTGTCTGGCCTGTGGGATGGGATGCCACTTTTTTTTCCCAGATCAGAGAGAGATGTAATCTCACAGCACAACGGCTCCAGTCTGCAGAGGCTTCTTTTTATGTAGTGCATATGCGATTGTGTCTAAGTAACATCACAGAACTATGCAGAAGTACTGGTCAGCGCGTAAGGTGTCACTAAAGGATATTTCTTATCACTAACAGAGGCAGATACATCTCCTACTGCTGCTCTTCAACAATCACACACCTTCAAAAAATAAGGCTTTGAAGTTTGATGATAACATGCACTTACTTTTATCTCGTCACAATGTTATGTCCACCTTCACAAATCTGTATCAGTGAGTGTAAGAAAATATCAAAACATTGTTTTCTTCCTGTGAGATGCTTTTCCTGTAGTGTTGACATCCTGGCGACAACAACTCTTTGATATTCTGTTGTTCCAGGCCGAATCAGAAATTAGCAGCCATGCCAGACTCTTTTGGCAGCAATGTTGTGGCAAAAGATGAGGGGGAAAACAAAAATGGCTGAGGACAAAGATAAGTAAAAAGATGGAAGAACAGCAGGGGGACTTAGATGCAAACAAGTTATGATGTTTGATTTTAAATGTTGGATGAAGAGAAAGATTATAACAAGATTGAAGAAAGACCTTAATTAAAGGCATTTACTATGTGTGATTATGTTTATCTACTGTTAGAAATGGAAGTATTATTAAAACAGCATGTGTTTTATATCATTCTCCACTTATAAAGCATACTTGTATGAACTTGTTTATAAGAACTAGTTCTGTAATTTCTTTTTTCTTTGTATGAAATGTTAAAAACTTTTTTTTAAAAACAATAAATCTCATCCTGCTCTCTTAACCAGTGTTAATTTTGAGGGATTTTTTAAATTCTAGTCTCAGTTTTAGACTTTAGATAAAAGGCTTTTAGTTTTAGTCACATTTTGGTCATTTCTACCCTTTATAGTTTTAGTTATCAGAGTGACTCTGTGACTGTTGAGTGGTCATCAGAGCTGAATTGTCTAATATGAGAAGTATTTAGGGAGCTGAATTGGCTTGGGAACAAAGGTTGCTCCTCTTCCCGTTAGTCCTCCAGCCAGGACAGTGGTGGCAAGGGGAGCCACTCAAAAGGTGGGTGGAGAGCATGTGAGGGGCTCTAATTGATCTGGCTTGCTAGCCTTAGTGTTACCTTCTTGTAGATATTTCCTAGATATCATTACGTTTTTATCTATTTTGATTAAAGTTAAATGTTTCATACTCAAATCCAATTCAAGCTTTTGTTATTTTCTTGTTCTGAGTTATGTTAGATGATTTATCCTTTGAAAATTGCTGGTGTAGAGTAATGATGGTTTGCTGTATATGATGACAATATGGAAAATATCAATACAACCTTGGTAAACTTTGCATTTTTGTGTTATTTCATTCTTAAAAATCATTTCCTAAAACAAAAAATATTTAATTCTGTTTGTATATATCCATCCATCCATCCAACGTAACAGTCTGTTTCACTGCCATCTGCCGAACTCATAACAGGAGCTTCAGTTAAACCACTGCCATTTGTTATAATAGAGAAACATGTCTCAGTGTAGCTTTGTTGATCAATTATTTCATGTAGATAGTCTGGACAACTCTAGACCGTTGTGACAAAGATGACTGAGCTCTATCAGGCCTGACTGTACTAACAGAACTTGTTAGACAATATATTATTGGATTTGGTGTTTTTATGAGCTCAATTCATAAAAATATATCCAGTCTTATCCTTTAAGTCCTTATGGTCTTTGCCTCTATAGATTACACAAAATGTATTACCTTTAATTAAATTCATCTGGTTAAAAAACAAAACTGCCTTTAATTTTCAAAGTAAGTAATTTAAGCTAATCAGTCAGGGGTCATTTAGTGGTCTTTTGGATACATTTAATGGCTCTTTTCACATTAATAATCCATTAGTAGCACAACAAAACACATACAGAGGACAGTCCAGATCCTTTAATAGTGAAATAAATCAGCCCATGATGCTCATGGCCCATCCTTTATTGTGGGGAGAAAAGTTTTATTAGAGTTTGTAAGGTCTAAATAAAGTTAAAAGCTTTGGCAGTTGAGACTGTGCAAATCCACTAAGGAGGGAAACAGCAAAAGGTGTGCTGACACTTTATAGGAATGTCTTTACCTCAGAGAGTATTCTTACAAAACAGAGCTTTAATTTATGTACAGATTTATTCCAAATGTACCAGTGTATTCATTGCTTATGCTGCATTGGATACACATATTTTAAACTTACTGGAAACAGAAAGACATGTAATGTACAACACTAAGTTGTTATTTCTTTCCACCTATTGATTTTGATGGTTACTTTAAATTATTCATATTCCTTATTTGTTTAACTAAATTAAACGCAAACACAGTTTTATCGGCTGCTTAGTCCAAAAGAACACCATAAAACTGCTAAACACTGTTCTGGGATATTTTAACATCCACTACAAACACAAAATAGTATTGAATTAACCTTTAATTGTCCACTAAAGGAAAAGTGTATTGCTTCAGAATGAGGATAATGTTTCTCTAATGAGGCTATAAGGTTGGACTTTTACAACACGTCGTTTTGTGGAATTAGCTCTCCCTTTATTTGATTGTTGTTTGGAGATATTAGTTAACATCAGTCAGTGATGTTCTTTGAGGCTGGGAAAATTAATTTTATTTAACAGATCAAAACACAAGACATAATTTTACTTAGATCATGAAAAAATTATCTGCACTGTAGAAGAAGTTTCCTCTAACATAAAATTAGTGCACCTTAAACCGCTGTAACACAGTAAAGAACAGATTTAATGATCATGGTCTGTACAATACTCCACCTTGGCTGCACACACACAGTGTAAACAACGTTGTTATAATATAATATAATATAATACCTTTCCCAATCTGATGCTTTAGTCGAAAAAAAAAAAAAAAACAAAAAAAACTTTTTTTTTCTCTGTAATCTACACGCAGTACCCCATCATGACAAGTGAAAAAAGAATTCAACAGATTTTCTTTCTGCAGACAGTTCCTTTGACCTCATGGCTTGGTTTTTGCTCTGATATACATTGTCTGCTGTGAGACCATCTATAGAGAGAAATGTGCCTTTCCAAACACTATGTGTCATTTTTGACAGTTAATTCAAATTTGACCATCGGATTAGTTCAGTGGTTAAGACCAGCTTCTTTCAGCTGAGACTGCTGGGGAGTGTGAGGCCCTACCTTCCTCCAGATGACTTTGAGAGGATAATCCACATGTTCATCACCTCTCGTTTAGACTATTATTACTCTTTGTATGTTGGTCTGGACCAGTCGTCTCTACGTCGCTTGCAGTTAGTCCAAAATGCAACTGCGCAGATTCTGCCTGGCAAAAGATGCAGAGATCACATCACACCAGTGCTGGCTTCTCTTCACTGGCTTCCTGTCAGTTTCAGGATAGACTTTAACATTTTGTTACTTGTCTTTAAAGCATTGCATGGATCGGCACCTTCTTATCTGTCTGAGTTGTTGCACCATCGTGCTCCAGTCAGAGCACTGAGGTCAACACACCAGATGCTTCTTGATGTTCCTAGATGCAGTCTGAAAACCAAAGGTGACAGAGCATTTGCTGTGGCGGCTCCTAGACTGTAGAACAGTTTACCTCTTAACATTAGACCTGCTCAGTCTATAGATTATTTTAAATCCTTGCTGAAGACTCACCTAGTTGCACTGCTTTTTAATATAAGTTGACCTTGACATTTTGATATTATTTTTAATATTACATTATATATCAGCCAGTGGGTTTAACATATTTTAAAGCAAAGTTATGGATGTTTTAAAAGAGTTGGTGCAAGACCCAGCAGGGTCCAAACTAAAGACTCTAATGGGCACCTTGTGTGCATAAACTGCTGTATTTTTCCCTGTGCATTAGAATCAACATCATTTATGTCTCAGTACCTTTCTGCAGTGTTATCTAGTGCTTGATTTTTGTGTGATTTCTCACTTGTACGCACAACACCATGTTGTGTACAATACAACATGTACAGTTTGTTAACAAGTCTATCAAAACTTTAATAGCCTTTTAAGACTCTTATACAATCAACTGATAAAAGTATCTGGTAAATTTGACCAATTTTGTTATTTTTCAAACCTTAGTCAAACTTCCATATCAGGAAAGAAAGTCTTTGATCTGTGAAATACCTCCAAATAAACTATTTTCTGCACAAACAACACAAACAGCAGAGTTTTTTATTACATATATTACAGATGACCAGCATTTTCACCTCAAATAGATTGGCGGTCTTCACAACACATCCAACTTCAACAGACTCCTTCACTTCAAAGAGATGAATCATATAAAATTTCTCAAAACACACTTGGAATGGCAGCCTTTAAATGAGTAACCTCAGAAGAATAACAATGAGTAGCACAGTCCTCCTTTAACTAATCTCTTTTACTCCTATTTTGTATTTCTCAACCTATTAACCACTGTTTATTTATTTATTTAAAAGCATCGATGTCTTTATTTATACTGATCTGCTGAATTAAAACCACCATAAGCAACTCGGACATTGAAGGCACTTAAGTAAAACACCTGTGATTTTACCTCCAATACAGTATTATACATGGCAGTATTATATAGCTTAAAGCTTGTAATTAGCAGGATTCAGTTATTTGGTAGGAACAACCCTGATGGTTTATTCATGACTTTATATGAATAATTTCAACTGCTTATGCAATTTTTGTCTGGGATCTTCACTGATCCACCTATTTTTTATTCTGGTCAGATCACTCATCACTGTACCTACTGAGTCATGAACTGTTTGGTTGCATGCTCTTGGGACCTGCCTGCTGCAGCACTGATGATTATGATGTTAATATAAAGCTGCTAAAATATGTGTTACAAAATTATGGCAAAACCCCTTGCAGACATGCTGACTTGTTGTCATACCTATCTAACCTGCTGGCCAATGGGGTTTCCTGGAAAGGAGATGCTATTGATGCTCTCTAGCAAATACATCTAAAAAAAAAGTAAGGAAAATATGTTCGAAGGATTGTTTGTGTAACAATGCTTCTTGGCAATAAATCTTATGCTGTTGGAAAGCCTGTTTATTTCCTTTTTAAATGGTACCACATTAGTAAAGGACATGCGTTTGTGGGATGAGCAGCAGAGCTGAGTATGTGGGTTCCTCATGAAAAATGTTTTAATCTTCTCTGCCAGTGCCAAACAGCTTATT
Source organism: Cheilinus undulatus (assembly GCF_018320785.1). Lineage (NCBI taxonomy): Eukaryota > Metazoa > Chordata > Actinopteri > Labriformes > Labridae > Cheilinus > Cheilinus undulatus. The sequence continues at coordinate 25,966,908 of NC_054865.1, read as the reverse complement.
CTGCCATTGACGCTTGTTTGGTTAATTTGCTGATCGAAGTCTGAAGAAACAAGACATACTGGCAGAGTACCAGCACATATCAGAGATTGTGGCAACTATTGAACATTTAAAAAGAAACCTAAACATTGGTTTAAAACAAACCAGTCATGTACTCATTCATGTCTGTCTCCTTTTTCGATGCTTACTGCTGCTTTTAAATAGCTTTCTGTACGTGTGTCTGTTATTTGCTGTATTCAAATTGTGTCCATTTTGTTCTGTTTTCTGCTTTTTTTGTAATTACCTGCCTAGGGACAGTGGGGGAAATTTAGCTACTGTGCTAATTCTGGAATATTTACATTGTCATGTATTGCAGTATTGCAGATATTTTAATGTGCACTGCCCTAATCAGATAAATAAATAAATGAATAAATGTAACATAAAGGTTGTGCTACAACCCAGGTTTTACGGGTGAAGAATGAGAGTTCTTACTCATGCTACCAAGCTGTCATCGGCAGCTCTACTGACAAAATTTTATTTATAGAACCTTAACACCACCCAAGTTACGTCTTGGCCTGAATGGCAGGTGATTGACTCAACACCACGGCCCCACGTGCCAGCGTTATTCAAAGCTTTTCAGCCCGCGTCTGTTCATGGGACAGCAAGGCTGGAATAGTAAGAACTCTTGTTCTTTACTCATAAAACCTGGGTTGTACCACAACCCTCACGTTTTACTTCATTTCGAACTTGAGTTCTTAATCATGCTACAACGTATACCACCGTCCTTGCTGGCCATGAGAAGACTCTGGCTGCAGACACTAAGTGCGCAAATTACACGTTTGACACCAGACTATAATGACTCATAAAAGTGGGTGGAGTTGACCATGAAGCAGCTGCACACATCTATGACCACCCTGAGAGACACTGGCCCCATCTGGACACCGGCTGTCAGCCAGCGCTGGCTGGCCCAGACTGTCAGTGTTTGATGACACCACTGTGTAATCACCAGCCTGCGGTGATGGTCTTTCACTGGATTTACGCGCCGACTGATGAACAAACAATAAAGAGGCCGCATGCGCAGCAAGCCGAGTGGCATAACTGATGGTGCTGCAGCCATCAGTCCCAACATCACCATACACTGATGCGTTGAGACTGTGTAACTCTAGCACAGAGTCCATGCTGCTCTTTGAATATGCAACTGTCTGTCCCAAGACAGGTGCGCTCGCATTGACCAGGAATTTATCTCCAGACCCAAAAAGGTTGTCACCTGTTTGGGTACCGGACAACTTTTCTTCCAATTCATTAAGAAACCCAGTTGTAGAAGGTGATCTGTCACTGCTTTGGTGTGCGTAATGGCCATGCTCAACTCTGCCGCTCTGAGTGCATCATCGAGGTAATAAATTCTTATTCCCCTGATGCGCAGTGGTGCCAGCGCTGCGTTCAAGCACACAGTGAACAACGGAGGGCTCAGAGAGAGGCCAAAAGGGAGGACACAAAACTTATAAGCATTTCCTTGAAAAGCAAATCTCAGATATTTCCTGTGTCTTTCCACCATGAGGATATGAAAAAACACGTCTTTCAGATTCACTGATGTGAAATAGTCTGACTGCCTAATCCCTTTGAATAAATGGCATTGTGTCAACATACGAAATCTAAAATGGGGCGTTTTGATCTGTCCTTCTTTGGGATCAGGAAATATCTCTGGTAGCAACCCGTTTTACACTCAGCCTCCCTCACTGGGCGTATGGCCCCTTTTTCCAGGAGGGTGGATATCTCCTGTAATAAAACTGGGGCAAGATGGGCCTGCATCGTTGACTGAATAACACCATTGAAGTGAGGCAGCCCTCAAGCAAACTGCAATGCGTAGCCTTTCTGTAGTGTGTTGAGAATCCAGGGAGAAGGGTGACAAAGCCATTTCCATGTAAAGAGCCTATTGGATAATGCTGGCCTTTCGCCAAAAGAGGGCAGCATTTCCCTTTCTTTGAGGTCTACCTGCTAAGGGCGAAACAGCGGGTCTGCTGTCTGCGGGTGAGAGGGAGTCGGGAGCATACAAGGCAGAAAAAGGGGTTGCTTAAAGATAGCTCTGCATATTTATGTCCCAGACAAAAGACACATTTCTCGTGTCCGTCCTTTCCAGCCATGTGCCTCCCGCACTGAGAGCAGCGCTTCTTTGTAGCATCCGACATGCTAACCTTAGGAACTCATAGCCCTACGTTATGCTAGGCTAACTGGTGGAGTGGCTATCAAATAGCGAACACTGACCCGCCATAGCATAGCTGAAGAAGACCACTTCTACAGGGATCCAAGATAAATTTTCGTTGCTCAAACGAAGGCTAGGCCCTCTGTGCTGGAGCAGTTCAGATGAAAATCACAAGCTAGCAAGTATCCGAGGGTAAGTGGTGTAACCAATGTAAGCAGCAGGCTGAATAAGTTAGAATGATGTAGAAAAAGGGGGTGGGTGAGTGCTACATGGGGTCAAAGTATCCAATGCTGTGTCGTAAGAATCAGGTGCTCTTCAGGAAATGGACGGGAATATCGTTTGCAAAAAAGGGGAGCAATGACTTGCCTGTTTACTTGTCAATAAAAGTCCATAATATAGATGGCAGTCAGAACTGAAGATCCGAGGCACTCTGATGTAATAAAAATCCTTTATTAAACAGGGATGTCTACACGTTTCAACTCCAACGAGTCTTCATCAGGACATAATGAGCAGATAAAAAACACGTTTAAGTACAACAGGAGCATCATGTGACACAATCACGTGACCGAGGTCAACACAATATAAAAACATAAGTCAATGGCAAAAGTCGTCATGAAACCTGGAACGTGCATTTCTGTAGTACTATATATAGCTCATAATAAATACAGCAAAAAGGGCTATATGCATAAGTAAGCAAGGTCACCACAAAACTTCAAGACATTTTAAATATGGACTGAAGAAAACATGACAACAAGGTCACTAAAGTTTAGCACACTATAATAGTATTTGTAAAAAGTCAGGAACAAATCTGAAGAGGAGCTATGTTGATGATATGCCTAAGACTGAATAGAACTGGAATATATGTCAATAACAGTTCAAAATACTGTAAGGTTTACTATCAGAACATTGCATCATCAAAAAACAACCGAAAAAGCAACAAAGAGGGTCTAACATGACTGACCGACCATAGATACAGCATCATATCAGTATACCCCATCACTTCACATAAGAGACATATGAAAAAACAGTGAAGGTAAGAGACTAAATGCAACACTAAACCTTAAACATTACCAGATACACAAAGTCTTTAAAAAGGTTACAGAAAGGGGGAGACGTCAATCTCCTCATTGAGGCCCGGGAAGGAGGTGGCCCCTAGTGTGTAAATCCAAAAGGTCTCTCGCTGCAAGAGGCGTTTGAGTTTGCCCCCCCCCAAGTTTTTGGAGATGACCTCAATGACCATGACTTTGAGGGTATCTGGATTGGTGTGGCCTGCTGTTTTTTAGTGTTGTGCCACAGGGTAATTTGGACTTTGCACGTTATGTTCAGATAGTCTATCCTGCAGACTGCGTTTTGTGCGGCCAACATGGAAACAGCCACACTTGCATTCCAGTCTGTATACAACATGAGTTATGCTGCAATTAGCAAAGGTCCTGTTGTTAAAAACATCCACAAACACACTGTCTCTTTTGATAATAGCACAATGGTTACAAGCTCCACACTTTGACCCTACGATCCAACTGCCATAGGCAGAATCTGGACTTATCACTGAACATAACGGGACTGGAGATTGGCTGCGTGCAGTCTGTTGTGGATTGTGTGAGAGCCGTCAGCCATATCGTTCCTGCAAACCGCGACTGCAAATATGTAGAAGACATCCTACGGTTCCTAAGTGTTGCCAGGGTGAAGAAACGGTCTACTTGTGGTGTCAAAATGAGACGTCAGCAGCAGCAAAATAAGCTGTTCAGTACTGGCAGGGAAGATTTGGCAATGTTTTTACCTACATAGCTCTGCTGCTCATCCCACAAATGCATACTCCTTACAAATGTGGCACCATTTAAAAGGGTAGTAAACAGGCTTTCCAACGGTATAAGATTTATTGTCAAGGAGCACTGATACAACAAAGAAATAATCTACCAAACACAAATTTCCTTACTTTTTGTGGTAAGTTTATTCTCTCCCTCCCAGAAATGTGACATTTATTATAAATGTTTCTTTGGGAGTCGATGCCATCTCATTATTTTATATCTTTTAAATAATTTGATGGGGTTCTTTTAGAATGTGGAAATTTTGGAAGGAGCAGCAAGTCCATTTACACAACTTTCAGTGACATTGGCAGAGATTTTTTCTCTACCCTATTATTATTTCTATTTTACTTCAGTACTTCACTATTTCTCTCTGAATGAACAATAATCCACTTTTTCAGTCCAGGTGGTCGAGGCAGATGGCCACCCAACCATGAGTTTTGCCAAGTAGAGAGGTGGATTGCGCTAGGTCTCTGTTAGATTTAAAGATTATGGTCTTGGCCTGATCATGGTCAGTGCTATAAAGATGAAATCATTGACTGAACTTACGTTTAAAAAAAATCTTTTTGATTAAAAATTGATGACAGTGTTGTTTTTTTTGCCCATATCTTCAAAGGCAGATCTGGATCATGGAAGAATGTGAATTTACAGACTTGGGCTTCTAACTGCAGTGAAGCAGTAGTTTACTGTACATGATGAATGAAACCCACAGAGGCAGAGGAAGCAATATAGCAATTCAGTGAGAGTAAGGCAGAGGACAAGCTAAATATCTGTCTCTAACTTTTCCTGCTGTGCCCAGAGGGGCCTCTACAGGGTGGCATCATTTTTCATCAGTCATATTCATCGCCCATCGAATCTCTCTGGGAGAAAAATGAGAATCCTTAGAGAATAATAAAAGCCTTCCTCCTCCCTACAAAAACATCTACATCCTCGGCTATTAAATGCCTTCAGCGTTGGTAAAGATAAACTTTTCCTACTTGGGAAAGTAAGTCCCAGAGCTGAACATGCATTTATTAGTGAAATTGCTTTAAGTGCAACAGCAGTGTGGGAGGATAGCATGGTCTTTAGACCCCCTCTACTCAGGAAATATATATGGAATAAAAAAAGAGGAGATACTGATCTAGGTCTTTCAAATTACTCCGGGTAATCAAATTTGAGCGAGCATGACTGTCTAATTTTGATGCTTCTTCTAAAATTAGCCCAGCTCATATTGTTGTAAGTCTCACTGGCTGTATAGGAGAACAAACAGACATTTTTTGTCTGGAGTTACAAGTTTGAAATCCACCAGTATAAAGTGGTGTAATGGTAACTGTAGTAGTGGGAATACCAGGGGCATCCAAACTATGGCCTGGGGCCCAAATGGGGCCCACAGCCAATTTTTAATTGGGCCCCAAAAGTTCTTTAAATCAAATATAATATGGCCCTCAATAGATCAATAAGCGTGTGCTACACTGTGTTATTCTCTAGTTTCAGCACAAGGCAGTGCTACCATGCTAATACTGTAAACAAACATTTTGACAAGAAGGATTTATTGCTGTCTTTTTAGGACAAAATTAAGACAACACAAGAAATAATAAAAATACTGCCAACCAAAATAATTAAGATATCTTGATTTATAACGCCCTAATGGATAACATTAGCAAATAGCAGCACCAGTGATGTTCCAGGGGTGTAGACAGTGGTAGCCAGAGCTGACTAGGGCTCCCTGAAATCCATCACCAATCACTGAACATATCTTAACAAACATTAGATTGGTTTTACCTACTTATATATGAAGGTGGGGTGTATGAAAGTGGCCCTACCATCCTTATGTTTCTGTATGTGGCCCCCAAAGGAAAAAGTCTGGACACCCCTGGGGTATACTCTTAATTTATATCCCACATTTTTTGGTTACTCCCATTCAGCAAAGGATGAATGCCCTATGTTATACTGCTCTTGAATATTTAGTTCCCCTAAAAATAGGACTTTTGTATTTGTACAGTGACACTCAACTTGTGCTGCTTGACTTCATGTAGTAAGGGTCATTATGAAATTATGATGATAAGACCAAGCTGATAGAAAGTAGTGCCGTCAGCTCCCATGCATCCCCAGAAATCCCAGTGAACTGCAAAGTATGACTCACCCTGCTCTGCCTCTGATTGGCTTACCCTGATATTCTTAGCTAAGATAACAACAAAGCTAATAATAAGGAGCCAATTAGAGGCAAAGCCATACCTTTGCCATCTAAGAGGGAATAAAATACAGCATACAGCTGAGTAATGTGGGTATGCCCCAGGGAGACTAGAAAAAATGGATTGACTCTGTAAACCTGTGAATACCCTGCATTACATCACTATTTAAAATACAATAAGTCTGTGCAAATCAGCTAATAATGGCTCACATCATGCTTGTTAATGGTAATGAATAGGGAAAGTGCATATTGTCGCTGGCATGATTGTCAACTGCTGTTGCTACTGCTATGTATATTTCAGGGCTGTACATCTATCAAAAAAATTAATCTACAACCCAATTCCAAAAAAGTTGGGTTGCTGTGTAAAATGTAAATAAAACAGAATGCTGATCTGGAAATCTCATAAACTCATATTTTATGAACAATAGAAAACATAATACATACATAATATCTTCAAAAGATTGAGAGAATCTGGAGAAATCTCTGTAAGCAAGAGACAAGGCCGAAGGGCGGTCTTGGATGCTCATAATCTTTGGGGCTTCAGGTGCACTGCATTAAAAACAGACATGATTCTGTACCTGAAATCCCTGTATGGGCTCAGGAATGCTTGTCAACACAGTTCCCCGTGCCATCCAAAAATGCAAGTTAAAGCTGTATCATACAAAGAAGAAGCTACATGTGAACCTGACACTGGAACGCATCGTCTTCTCTGAGCCAAGGCTCATTTAAAAATATCAATAGCGTGGATACTCAGCATCCCCACTAATGAACTGAGGCAAAATGGAAAACTGTTCTGTGGTCAGATGAAAGCAGAGAGGGACCAGCTTACAGCTCAAAAGCCTGCATGTGATGGTATGGGCAGAGGTGTGGTCTAGGGTATAAGCGGGTATATGGAGCATACCCGCTTATTTTTCAGTCTCCATAGAGTATGACCACATCTAAATAGAAGGTAACATAGATAATATCTGTGTTTCATCCACACATGGAAAATACTTTTGTGGATACTCTTAAACTCATATCTGTGAGGACGGCCCCTAAGAGTATACCTACTTCTGCATGCACAACTAAACCACCACTGCCTGCCTGCCTGCCCGCCGGCCCATATCTTGAGGCTTTGGCACACTTGTTGCTAGTTTTAAAGATCTGTGTTTCTTGCAACAAGAGAAGTGATTATATCTCCAAACACTGAGGCCTTTATAACTTAATTTCCTCGTGATTATCTGTTAAAGGTCCAAAAACAAAACAGGACCATGTCATGCCAAATAAACATTCTTGTTGTTCTTGTGTAGAAGCCTTGTAGTCTACCGACCTTAGCTTCTTACAAATCTGACTTCCAAAAGTGTCACACTAGATGGCAGTCAAACACAACATTGAGCAGATATGTGAAGCACTGACAGCAGTCTGTGCTATGCCCACATCCATCTATGGAAACTTCAGGTAGTGGAGGAAGCTTGTTTGGAGAGAATATGCACGTCTCTTTGTTTAAGACACGGTGCTAAAAACAGATCATAAATGCATGCTCACTCGCTCCGGCGCACCTTTCATTCTGACACCGCTGCAGCCCAAGGGCTCTGGAGTTCGGCTTGATGAGAAAGGAAAAAAAAAGCCTGAAGCTTGAAACATTATCAATAATAAAGTAAATGTCAGAGCTGATAAGCACGCTGGCTCTGTTTGCTTTTGTTGGCCTATATTACAGAGCATTAGTTGAATGTATTGTTTACTTGTGGCTGCTTGGAATTAAAAGAGAGGTTTTAAAAAGTTATTAGATCTAAAATTACAGACTTCTTGTACAGTTTTTTTTTCTACAGGTCTGTTTTCTGGTCTGTAAAAAGTCGGATTTATCAAGCTAAATTCTTCCTCCTCAACTTTGTCAGCCCAGGCAGTAGTAACACAACACCCACTTTTCAGCCTCTTACTGGTTACTGGCCTGTCTCAAGCCAGTCTGCAGCTGAGACTCAGCACATCATTACTAAATTACTGATTACAGGCGTAAAGCAATAGAAATGTGGAGGTTGCCCCTGATGCTTAATTGGTAGGATGTAATAACGGAACAGTGATATGTGGGCCCTTAATTGTGTGTTTACTGCACTATTTATTGAAGAGCACCCCTCCCCTGGCTGGTCGCTGATGAGGTGAGCCGTGTTTCCGCTGGCGTGCCATCAATCCTGCTTCATTAAGGACACACAGGATAGGAAGTGAGAAGAACGCAGAGTTTGCCTTCCAGCTTGGTGACGTGGGCTGAGGAGTCAGTCCTGTTAATGAATTTCAAATCCCTACCAACGGCACAAGCATGCAGGACGGAAATCTTGTAAAAAGAAATCATAGCTTCTTCCCTGATTTATTTTAAGTGACGTTAGTGTGGATATAAGGATGGAAAGTTTGAATTTTAGACCGTTTTTATCTGCTAAGTTAATGATTTTCACAGGTATTAATTTGTGTCTGCACATGCTTTCAAATACTTGGGGCTGCAGATTAGACGTTGGCGAGAAAAATCGTGAAAATCCATCTTCTCACTTAAAGATCCTGTGAATTAAAAAAAAATGAACCAGATTAAATTCAATAAAGAAACCTCCTGATGTCTCAAAAAGGACTCAAACCATCAGCAGGACTCATTCCTTCTATAAAGCTATTTCTTATCCTTGAGACTGGTGCAGGCGGGTCTGTGTCAGTGAACATGATTAAAATCGTGCTCCACAAAAGGCTTTTTTACATTTTCTATGGCACGTTCACACTCATTGGTACATTTTACAGGTAGAATCAAAGTGGGAGTTTTGCAAAAAAAAAAAAAAAAAAACCAAACAAAAAAACCAAACCAAAACAACAACAACAAAAAAACCTCACATGAGCAGGATCAGTAAAGTGATGAGAAGTACCACTTTGTCCACAGGGGGCACCAAAATCAAGAAGAAATAGACAGTATTCAGCATTATGCACATTTAACATTAAACCCCAAAAATGAATAAATGCTGTCAGGGAAATTTAAGATAGTTAAATAATACAAACTCCTTCAAATTACACTCAGCAAAAGCAAAGAGAAATCATAGCCTTGTGCCTGTCTTGTCTTAATTTCTATAACCACAGTTTACAGTTGGGAAATCTAAATGTCTTACCAGAAGGCAGCAGCTCCTACCCTGTATGTAGAACATGGGATGAATCCCTGATAATCTCAAAGAAGCCTGTTTATAAACCAAATATTTCCCCTAGGAGCTGAAAATGAGAGATGATGGGTGTTGTTTTATTGTAATTTGACTTGGTACTTTTTCATCTACAAGGTAATGGTGAGGCAACTGTCCTCTCACTTTTCTGCTCTCTGTGAGGGCTGAAACAGGACTATTTGTTACATTTTTTACCTCAAACAAATTTTGCAAGATAGCAAAAATGTGAAGTCCCCAACAGTGGTGTAGCCAGACTTTTTGGAGCCTGAAGCGTGCACATTCATAAATAGTTTAGTTTAGAAAACACATTTATAAAAGCAAAGTCAGGCAGAGAAAAGTGAACAAAAGCAAATCACATGTGCCTAATTAAAATTAAATATGCAATAGAAAATCAAAGGAAAAACAACAATAACTGTGCCTGATAATAATGGTAAGAGTAATGTTAAGAATAACCTTAAGTAGGCATAACAAAGTCCAAACTGTACTGATTATTCACTATGAAACCTTGCTGACTTTAAAGCATTTTTAAGCCTCATTCTGTATCGAGACCAAAAAAAAAAAAAAAACATCTAACAATAAGCACAAATTTGTGTAACACAAATGGACTCCACAGTATCTGAGAGAGATGTATGATGCATCAGTATGTACAGGTTAATTTCCATTCCAATAAATGTTAACTTGGGAGTTATAAATAAACAATGTTTTAAACGTTTCAGGTAAGTCTGTGCTCATGTACTTCCTGTGACCTGGGCTGACTGCGTACATGAGGCACTTCTTAAACCATTTGGCCATCTGCACCCCAGGTATGGATATTCAAGACCGTAGTAAAATGTTAATACACAAGAGGACTATAAAAAATATTTTATATATATTCTTGCTGCAGACAAAACTGATGTGATCATTCCAAGAAAAGTTCCAAGAAGTTTTTCATCAGTCAATAAATAAATGATTTACATGTATTTGTCCTGTCTGATTTCACTGAACATATCCAGTTAAACATGATGGATGTTACAGAGAGACATGTGGTAAGGGGCCTTAGGCTGGATTCAAACCTGGGCCTCCTGCATCCATGGAAAGCGCCTTAAACCACTAGGCCACCTGCTCCCCGCCCTGAGTTATTTTTAACCATTTTGCCTAACCTGGACATCTCGTCTTAAAAAGCTTGTAAAACATTGACTCTGGATTACAATCAAGCTCTAAACTTTTCTTCAGGACAACCTGTGTGCTGCAGTAACATCACTGAATTTTTTAAAAAGTTATGGGATTATGAGGACGAAATCAAAAAATTAAACGGAAATTAAAACTTAAATCTTTCAGGGGTGACACACAGTAAACAAAAATTACTTTTTTGCACAAACTTGTACTTCCATCTCTTTGGGACCAAAAAGAGAAAAACACATCACAGGCTCTCCGTCTCTCTTTTTACTCAGAGCTACTCTCCTAAATAGCTCAAAGAGTAAAAACAAGCAGTTTGGCAAAGCATGATGCAATGACGGAACAGCCTGACATTGGTTGTCACAGCCTGTGTGACAACCATTATGGAGGATAGCATTAGCTGCTAGTGGCAGAAAAAATTGAATAATGGATTAAAACATTGGATAAAAAGATTTTCAACATCTGGAGTTACTGGTGTGGATTTAATCATTAAATGACCCGGAAAGTCACCCAAGTTCCAGGCTAGAAAAGCCTCTGTAAGGGCTATGGAGGTATGGACAGCAAAATAGAGCTTCCATATGTGGCTACAGTGTATGGTTCAAAAGTCATTTAACTTTTTGTAACATGTGTCCCTTCATATTCTAAATGACAGCATCATTCTCAGAGGGTTTAATTATTAAAGTTTTACCTGCTGTATGGAAATGTTTAAGTTAAATTGACCTCCTCTGGTAAGTGGAAAATAAATTAATGAATTAATAATTTGATTAAAAAATGTATCTGATACATTTTCACCGGAAAAAAAGTTTCTTATGACAAAAAAAAGTCCATAATGTAGTCTTTACTTGTGCCACTCATAGTGTAATTCTGGTATTATTTTTTACACTTTGAGCATAACACTTGGTTAAATGTGACTATTGTAATTACACTCTCTTACACAGAGAAGCAAAATAATTCTTTTCTTTTTTTTTTAACTAAAATGAGCATTTAACAGATTTCATGGTCTGTAGATGAAGGCTGCTTTTTTTACTTTGTTTTTCTTGAAAAGTATATTTAATCTGTGAAAGGTATGGGGGCACTGGCGTGGATCTCCATAATGACTATACACATGTATGCAAAGTCTGGTATTTGATCATGAATGCTGGTAGAAAAATCCCCAAACATGGAAATGTGATAAACTTGAGAGAAAAAGCACACAGTTTTTACATCTATGAACAGCTGATAGTGATCAGATGATTTGTGGTTGCCATCTAGAAAGACTCACTGTGATGCCTGAGAGAAACAGCAGGGTGCTGCTGAGGCTGCAGATGAGGATCACACTGAACTCCACACCTCCGCACAGAATATGCTGTGAGGATTCAAGTCAATTAGTAATTCACTTTCATTCCTACCAGCTTTACAGTTTGAATTTCCTTATTTTTAACACATTTTATGTGTGTTTATGAATGTCTTATTGTCTACTTGTTTATCATTTTAAAGCTAGTGTTAAAACAATTGATCTGAAGAAAAGCCTTTATTGAAACATATTATTGTGGTAGGTAAGAAAATTCCTTTGTGACAGTAAGCATTTGTGTACGAGACATCACGCAAGGATTATTTTCATTCCATAATGCTTTTTTCAGACATGTCTGTACAAAAATAATATTAATAATAAAAAAACAAAACAAAGATATCTGCATCAAATCCTTAAAAAGACAAACTGGCTGCGATCTAAACCACACGTCTGCTCTGATAATACTTTTGCTCTTATATCTGGGCTCTCCTCGAAGGCATCACACATTTCTGAATTTACCAGTCTTAGCGAGAAGGCAAAGTTCCCCGCTTGGGAAATCTGCCCCGAGCTTGCATAAAGCAAGGCCAATCAAAATAAATTGGGAAGGCTCCTGTCACATCAAGTGCAGCTGCTCCACCGTCATGTTTTCATTTCTGACCTCCCTGTAGAGAGATGAAAAAGCATTTTATGCAGGACTTCCCCTTCCTAAAGTGCCCCTGCATCTTTTTAAAATGTAAGTGTGTGTGGATGATGTTGGATGTGAAAATACAGACGAAAATATGATATTTCTCACAAGTAATGCGTATTTATACAAGAACTGTTTGGATTTGATGGTCTTGAACCATAAGATTGTTTATTTGTATAGTTTTCTACATCTGAGGTAATTAGTTGACACCATTAATTTCTGAGCTTTACTGTAGTTTCTTGTACTTCATCAGAGGGAATTATATGCAAAACTAATAATAACCTTTCAAATGACAGTGCTGGTCTATTCATTTGCTATAAAGTTATTCCAGCAAACATTAGATGAAGAAGCTTGTGCTAAGTCAGTTTAAAGTAAAGTTGCATCCTTCATGTAAAAAATAACATAAAATCTACAGTTTAAATGTCTTTTTGTGCATGAGAAATAATGACTATTTAACAACTATTTAACTATTAAACACATTTGCTAATACTAACTCACTTCAGTAGCACTTTTTATTAACTTCTCACTACACAGCATTAGTTATGGATTAGTTGACACTTAATTCAATGTGTATAAACCATTGTTTTAACACTAATGTTTACTTGTGTGCAATATATGAGTATGATATGTAAACACAGTTTACATGATTCATAAGTTTAAAGTTAATGGAAAACCATTTAATCATCTTTAAATCCCATTTTAAAAATAGTTCATCTGTGCAGCGTTCCCTTCACCCCATGCACCACAGAGAAAATTCCCTTTCACGTTAATCTTTGGGTTCCCAAAGCCTGTGTGCCAAAAGTGCCACTTCCCTACATTTTATTCAAGATATGCATGTCTATTTTCAGTGGAGCCTCCCTCCAGACCCAAACAGGAAGACATACACAGGAACGTACAGAGCAGCCAGTCAATATCAAAATACAGATATAGACTGAGGATTGTTTAATTTATGATCAAACAAACAGCATATAAAAACAGATAGCAAATGAACAACAAATCAGCCTTGGCAGGCAAAGTTTCAGGCTGATTGTTTTTCTCTTAATTCCTGTGTAATTGCGTGATCAGTTTCAGGGCTCAGTTTCAGAAATGGACTGAGTGGGCAAAGGCAAGTTAAGTCAAAGCAAAGCCGTCCCAGACTGAACACGGTGCAAACAGTCTAATCTGAGGGTTAGATCTATGAAAAATCATTTTGTAGAAGTCAGTATGAAATGATTTATAGAGTGTAAGAAAATGATCAACAATAGTGTAAAATATTTCTAAGGCTAAACACAAATGCACTGTAAGAGATATTGTTATGCCTAAGATGTGAAGGTTTAGGTCAGCTTGTACAATTGAGAGAGGCATTTAACACAGAAGGGTTGCATGCTTACAAGACAATACATTGTATTTTCCATAGTTAACATTTTCCTATAAGGTTAGTGTTATAAGTGAGTGGCTCTTTTTGTATTCAGTGAGAACAGCTAAGGTTAATGTTAGTGAGACCCCTCTTTGTTACACACTGAGGAGGCCACACTGGACTGGGAAATGTCGTAATTCACAGGACTCCTCCTCACCAGGAAGTGTAGGAGGATCCTCCACTGAGCATTAAAAGAGACACTCCTCTGTGCTTGGGAGCTTTCTTCTCTGGGGGTTCACTTTTTCCTATCTCTGCGCAGAGTGAGGGTGAAGACACACAGATGGATGATATTTGTGACTTGTAACTTTATATGTAATCTTTAATAAACTTTGGGTTGATGACCATTTAAGCTGAACTAATCCTCTCTTTGTCCTTCTGCCAATAAAAGAACAGCGCAAATAACTGACAACATGATCAGATTTACCTTTACACATAAATATTCAAACATTGCACAATAATGTTGAGTCAATTAAAGAACAAATTAAGAAGGAATATAAAGCTGTGGTAAAAGGAATAGAGATTGATAAAAATATTTAAAAACAAAAAGCTTCAAAGATTAAAATGGTAATTTTTGAAATCACCAAAAGGTAAATATACACTGATCTCAAGGAGTTACTCTAACTTGTTCCAGGAATCAGACACAGGATAAGAAAAAAGTCATTTTTCCTGGTTCTGATCTGCTGAAGATGTAAAAGCAGCATGATTGGTGAGCGTGTCTGATAATGTTTGGCTGAGATGTTCTGTAAGTTAACAAGATCATTTATAGACAAATAGATGCTAACGACAATCTTGTCTCACCTGGAAAGAAGACCACCCAGAGGTACTAGCTAAAATACAGTGATGTGTGTTGTAGGGATCACCAGTAAAAAATCAGAGAGTCAGAAAGCACTCATGCTAGTCAAAATGCCTTTAAAGACTATTCATCCCCTTTGATGTTTAACCCTTCTGTTGATTGTAGAAATCAATCACGGTCAATATAATTTGGATTTCTTGACCAAAAAGAACAGCAAAAAAAAAAAACCCTCTTCACTATCAAAGTGAAAACAGATTTCTACAAAGTTATGTCAATTAAATAAAAATGTGTATGGCAAAATAAGTGACTGCATAAATATTCATTCCCTTCACCTCTAGCTGCAATCACAACACTGAGTCTGTGTGGATAGGTCTGAATCAGGCTTGCACATCTGGATACTGCAATATTACTCCATTCTTCTTTGCAAAACTGATCAAGCTCTGTCAGGCTGCATGGGAAACAGGCATGATTCTCTATTGAATTTAGGTCTAGGCTTTGACTCAGCCACTCCAGAACATTCACCTTGTTGTCTTTAAATCATTTCTGTGTAGCTTTCTCTATATGCTTCCAATCATTGTCTTGTTGGAAAGGAAATATTTGCCCAAGCCATAGTTCTCATGCAGACACAATGAGACTGGTCTCATCAGACCAAAGAACCATGTTCCACTTGCCCATGGAGTCTCCCACATGCCATTTTGTGAAATCCAGTCCATATTTAATATGAGTTTTCTTCAACAGTGTTTTTCTCTTTGTCACTCTCCCATAAAGCTTTGACTGGTGAAGAACCTGGACAACAACTGTTGTCTGCAGAGTCTCTCCCATCTCAGACGCTGAAGCTTGTAACTCTTTCAGAGTAGTCATAGGTGTCTTGGTGGCCTCTCTCACTAGTCTCCTACTTGCATGGCCACTCAATTTGATAGGACGGCCTGATCTGCAGATTTACACATGTGCCATATTCCTTTCATGGCTTGTTGACAGATTTTACTGAACTCTGGGGGATGTTCAGTGCCTTTGAAATGTTTTTGTGTCCATCCCCTGAATTATATTTTTCAATAACCTTTTATCTGAGTTGCTTGGAGTGTTCTTTTGTCTTCACGGTGTAATGGCAGCCAGGAGTACTAACTAACCAGTGACTGGACTTTCCAGACACAGGTGTCTTCAAACTACAATCATTTAGGAACATGCACATCTCTACCCATCTCACTGACTATGGGACTACTAGCACCTATAGACCAGAGCAACCCATCTGGGGACTTTGCCCAAACAATGCCAGCCCCACCCTTTCTGGGGGGGAAAAAATCCTTTAAAACAAACGACAGTCAACGGGAAAGTTTGGGTCATTAGGGATTTAAAAGCTTAAATTATGAAAAACGCATGGTTATTGGGAGCAAAAATCTAATGGCCAGTGAGATAAACATATATTGTAGGCAATTTATGAAAAAATAGTTGCATCACAACAATATGAATTAAAAAAAAATATATAGATGTACATGAGTGTGTGCTCAGGCTCCCTCCATCAAACTGGACAAACATTCCCTATTCTACCTTATATATTTTTATTTAATTGACATTACTTTGCAGAAATCTGTTATCAGTTTGACATTGAACAGGTTTTTTTTTTTCGTCAAAAAAGCCAAATTATATTGACTATAATTGATTGATAAAATCATTAAACATGTTTTAAAAATACTGTTTTTAAATAAGAAACCCACAAGTAGAAATGCTTTATACATTATGAATTAAACATTTAGAATTGCTTATCTAATGCTTAAGTAATGCTTCATAGCATGCATTGTATATAAACTGTACACCTGACAATTATTACACAACCTTTACAAATTCACCTTAAACATGCAAAGATCTGTTCTGATTTTAATGTTAGTTTTCAAAGTAGTACACTTGTGCAAGTGAGATGTTAGTCAAATTTTTCACTACTTGAGCCTAAGAAAGCCATGACAGCCATGCAAAGAATTACAAAGAGCAGAAAAAAATGGAAACAGATGAAGCACACTTATTAAACTGGACAAAGACTGTGCTGCTATTAAAATATGAGAAGCTGATAGAAGGAGTACAGCACATTAATGGAAGAACGAGCAGTAAGAGGCACTTCCTTTTAAAATATATCACTTTTTGGTAATTTTTTTTAAAGCATGGGATGTTCTCTTTGTACCTGGCTCCAATTCATTGTACGTCCTTCTGCCCATTCTTTCCTCCTCTCCTCTCCTCTCCTCTCCTCTCCTCTCCTCTCAGGCAGACATTTCTTTGATCCTCTGCTCCCACGCCTTTCACCCCTCCTCTCTCCTATCCTCTCGGGGTCTTATTAACAGACACGTAGTTCTCATGTTTTATTGCCTATGATAAAACCTCGCCTCTGATCTCTCATTACAGGCTGGCTCTTTGGAAATGGGTCCTGCACCCATTGGCTTAATATTGCCCATAATGGGGCAAGAAGCTAAATGCACAATCAGAATGTGTCGGGTACACAGCAGATCCCCATGCATTAATAAGCTATCAGCTCATCCTGGGTCTGCCCAGATTCTGGTCTCTCAGCAGATTTAACATGGGAATATGGCAGGTTCGCCATATGTGTGCGGTGGTTTTAAGTAGCTATCATATTCATACACTTAATACCCATGTAAACATGCTTACTATTCTAATTTTCACATTTCTAAGTACACACATGCAAAACTGGAAGTATGCAGTCAGATTTAAAATGTACACAGTGGCTGAATTTTCACATCAGTGTGTCATGCATGTTTGCACAAATGATGTGTTTCATGCCGTGTCTGTCATTCACCTCTCTAGGGGAAACAGCTCCACTCTTTCAGTCTCTGTCATACATCCTTTCACTCCCCCCAGGCGGCGTAATGACAAGAGACCACTGGTTTAGGAAACTACACTCAGCTCTCTTCTTGGCTCATTTTTTTGTCCCCTTGGATTTTGATTCCATACAATTGTAGGTCATACGAGCACGAAACAGACACAATTATGGTTCACTTGAAAGAAGGGTCATCCATCAGGTGTCATGATCACATTATTTTTTCATTCTATGTCCTTTAAACACTCTGCTCATACTCCTAAATTGATGGTTATTATATTGTAGCTGTTAAAGAAGGCAAATCTTTTTACATTTTATCATCTCTGTTCAAGTTCAAGGGCAAGACCTTTTCTTATCTTTAACTGAACATCATTGTACTGGATTGCATTACATAAAAGGGAAGTAATCAGACCTGGCAGTTTAGTAAGAAAATACCTATTGTCACTAAAAGGTTTTATTTTTTTAAGTTAATACACACATTTCTCTTTTTTGAAGTTCGGTGTTTTTTTGTGTTATACTTTGCTCCACCAGCTACTTTTCATTCTAAAAATTCAACTTTTCCTTTTTCTTTTGACTTATAGCACCTGTTTTTTCTGCTCACCATCTTTTATGTCAGCTTTTGAAGACTAAAAGTCTATCATGTACATCCCTGACGGTAACTCTCACAGAGTGTTCATCAGAGATACCCTACCGTTGTAATTTCACAGTTTAAAACGTTATTTACGTTATTTATAATAAGAGTCTGCCAGTTACATTCATGTGCAACCACATTGCAAACACTACAGAATAAGCAACATCTCATGAATAATATTAGCTAAGTTACCTTTAGCAACATAAGCTTTAGAAACATAACTAAAGCTAACGTATAGATAACATAACTATATACAGTTCTTAACAAATTTATTAGACCACCACCCAAAGTAAGATTTATGCCACAGCTCCCCTAAATTAACAGCATTGGTAATTACCAAGATCATTTTTTATGTTTCTGCAGTGGTTAATACACCAATATGTAGAAGCTCTTTAACCCAAATGATATTTTTAATGCTAAAATATAATTGTTATTGTTATCCATTAATGTTCAAATTTACTGACTTACAAAAAAACTGAAAAAATAGTAAAGCACACTATTATTTCTTGAATAATATGTCAAATTATAGTTATTTACTTGCATTCCTGAACAGAAAAATGAGTTTTAGTTGTTGAATGTTATGCTTGATTAATTTCTGACTTCTCAGAGAAGCCCAGTGAGCCGGCTCAAATTTGGGTATAAAAAGGTGAATTCAGTTTGAAATTCCTCATTCCTTTTCAAAATGGTAAAACGTGGAGAGCTCAGTGAAAATGAAAGAGTCCACATTAAAACACTTCATGATGCTGGATGGTCTCTGAGACAAATATGACAGGTGGTCTAATAAATTTGTTAAGCACTGTATCTTATGTTGCTATTTTAAGCTGTGCTTAAGCTATGTTGGCAATGTAGCTATGAAAACAACATAGCTGCATAGTTTACTTAGCTGCTTTGTGAGCTTAGCTTTAGCTATGTTAGCTACATAGGCTATGTAGCAACATGGATAACATAGCTGTGTAGCTTACATAGCTGCTTTGTGAGCTTTAGCTATGTAAACTATGCAGCATCATAGATAAGGTAGCAACATAGATAACATAGCTACATATCTTTGATAGCAGCTTTGTGAGCTCAGCCTTATTTGTATAAGCTCTGTAGCTTCATAGATAATGTAACTGAGTACATAACATAGCTACATTGTTTACAATGCTGCTTTGTGAGCTTCAGCTATGTATACTACGTTGCAACATAGATAATGTAGATACATAACTTATGTTGACTTTGGGAGCTTGGCTTCAGTAATTTTGCTGTCCTTTATGTCTGTGGGTTGAGAATTGAAGGACCCCCTCATGTTTAAAAATGTAAGCACTGTTGGTAGGAAACACCTGTAATATAATAATAATAATAATAATAAAAATAATAATAATAATAATAATAATAATAATACTCATAATCATAACCACAATCATAATAATCATAATAGAATAAATAACACTGCTTTGTCAAAATATTTTCCAAATAAATTAAACTCTAAACAAAGCAAGGGGGCAATGGATAAACCATAAAACTGAAAGAATGACTAAATTTTGCAAAATCTTTTGTATGAAAGCTATATTACACAACCTGGCACCAGGTAATTATTTATAAGGAATTTATTGTTACTGTTTATATAGCCACTTTTTCTCCCCTCTCTTTCGGGGTGGCTCTCTGCTCTAGCTTTAAAAAGAAATGTGGCCCAGTTCAGAGTAAAAAGCAGCTTTCCTGCAGTGACATCCAAGCTTACAGCTAACGCTACAGCAGCCCCTGCATGTACCAGACAAGCCGACCGTAATTATCTGACACCCATACCAAAACAGACCTGGATAATAATATTTATACATCCTACACTCTTTTCTTTGTATGCAATGGAACAAGTATCTCTTTTCTTACATCCTCACTGGGCCAGCGATGTTGACAAAGTCAACCCTTACCCTTGTCATCATGAATACGTTGAAATGATATTAATCAGTGTCCTGCTGTGTAAATTTCTCTTCCTGCTTAAATAGGATGGATGAAATGTCAGCCACCAGCATAATTTTTTAAAAGCAAATGTTGTCAGTTCCATCACTGTTTGTAATCCTCTTGTTATGAGCTAATTTGATCAACAGATGCCCCTCATTTGTTCATTAGCTTTTGAGGCCAGTTTGACACATGCTCCAGCCAGATTTTCAAATTGCCTGCTTTCAGTAGTGCTAGGAGCTGTTGAAGTGGATTTTTTGTATTAACTGCTGAAAACAAATACGTTTCTTTCAGTCTCCCCTAAAAGTGTGTTCCAAACCTGCTTCTGACACGTAACATTTTCTCTCTCTGAAAGTCTTAACCTCTTTTTATGTAAAGTATACAAGAGGCATGGGTTTAGATCCCACCTCTGACATGTTCTGTTTCTTACATTTACTGCCTTTGACATTTGGAAACATAAATCTTCAGTTATAAATGTGTAAGGGGATGACAGTATGAGGAAACTGAGTTCATATGGTACACTGATGAAGTCAGTATCCAGTCTCCCCTGGAGATTGGGGAACCATCTCTTGTATTTGAAAAGAAATGTCAGAGTGGATCTGAATCATTGTTAGGGCACAAGTGAATGCATGCAAGTATTGCATGCTAAAATGGTAGGCCCTATCTTCATTCAGCAACTTGAGTTTAAATTTAAGCCAACCTTTATATTGTAATTAAGGTGTGAAATAGCCCTTTTTTGACATACAAGCCTTTAATTGTTTACTCATCTGCACAGAAAATATATATCCTCTAGAATTATTTAAATGTTCCCATTTATCCCCTTTTTTAGTATAAGTTTGATGAAAGAATGGGTCAACTATATTACATGGAGTTCTACAATAACTATTTGGACATGACTGCACACTAAACTGAATCAAAACAGAGCAAAGAGAGAATCTGTGCCTGCTGTGGTGCCTGTGATATCAGCATATTAAAACCTGTTAAACTCAAAGGGAAACATTCAGTTTAGTATTGATGAAATTCAGCTTAAATCAATACTTTGAGCAGTTTAAACTGTTTAGTCATACACTAATAGGACATATCAGATATATGAAAAGGCAAACCAGACCTTAATCTTGAAGACAGACTTTATCTATAAAGTATTTTTGATGCCTTTTGCTGCTTCCTATGATGTAGGGAAAATAAAATAAAGCAGGAGGAGTTTAGTTTGAGAATACTTCATATGAAGGGGTCAGACAAGCGATTATAACAACAATTCTGTCCCGGGGGCACAAATATATATTAGAAATATAAATAAAAGTTAACATAGAACATAAACCTGCTAAAGTCTTTGTTAAGCTATAACAGAATATCGTGCGTATAATGTAGTTCAGGCAGGCCACAGAGTCAAGTGCTGTCATATAATTGAGATCAGCTGATCTCAAGCAAGCTTTCATCGGCTACAGCAAGCTGATTCACTCTAAGCATGGCTGATTGCACTCATGCTGCCGTATTTAAACTGCTATAGCCTGGATATGCTTTTCTGGTCCTTTTGCAAGCTGCTTGTTGCAACCATCCTCCACCCCAGCCCCTCCTTCATGCTATATCTGACTTAATCAATGCCATTCTGTTGTCACTGATGCCTGCTCTGCTCTGGGATTTTGCTGCTTCTCTCCCTGCCTCAGGCTCTTCTTGTAGGCAGAAGGAGAGCAGGAACGTGTGCTGTCCCTACCTGACACTTAATAACTGCTAATAAAGAGAAACAGACCATTTGATTGACTGCCAGACTAAATTTCAATTAAAAAAAAAAAAAGTATTCAACTAAGTTTAAAAATGATGACAAACTGAGCAGTAATCCATCTCAGTTACTGAGGGCTAGAGGTTAAATTCTCTGCCTGAGCCTGAGACCAGCTTAACGTGGCAAACAGCCTGGAGCCTGGTTGGGCAAGGATCATCCCCCCCCTTGGGTCCAGGCCAGGTCAGCTCAAAGGGAGTCAAAGATGTCATGTCAGACATAGCAGCATAAGTAGATTTTAGTTTAGATTTTTGAGTCTATTTTTCTTGAAATAACTTAAGAATAACTCCCCTTAATGCAGACCCACTGCACAAATTAAAGGTTTATTGAATTACAAAAAAGTCTGAAAAAAAATCTTAATGTGGCATATTTACTAAACATTTATCACCTTTTACTTTAATTGTATGTTTTTGACATAATGGGGGAGAGAAGCCTGAAAAAAATTACGCTGCCAGCCTCCACATCACATAGTGAAATAATGCAGTAGGGCACACGCAATGGAGAGGGAGCACAGCATGTAATTATGCACAGGTGGTGAGACAAAACAGCAAATACTCCAACTGATCATCTGTTCTAATGCAACCCAGTTTACTAATGCAGTGTGTGAAGAGCAGTGCAGCCTGCAGCCGTCTGTTAACAGACTGATACTCTCAAAAAGCTCCACATGTTCAGTACACATTGATGTCTACATGTCTGCTTTCCTCACTGCTTTGTTTATAATAAACCATTTCTATAACACATGCTTCTGTGTTATGCTCATTACAATCTCATCTGAACAGACTTCTGTCATTAAAACTCAGAAATTTAGTTTCAAAACTTAATTATAAAAGCCAACTTATGTTAAAAAACGGGGAGTTCTACTCATGCTCAGGCCCTAATACAGTTGATGGGACGGCCCAGACTGGGCTTGGAGAGACTGTGCACAGGCTCTGGGTCAGACAGGACAGTTTTGGGTCTGATAGAAGCTTTACTATGAGCGCAACGACCGAATGTAATAAAATCATGCCCATCTGCAGAAAAGACATGCCTCTCACAACTGTCAAAAAGGATACTTCAGATTTCTCAAACTCTGGTGTTCTGATGATACACATCTGGAATGACATCATCACTAGTTAGTAAAAGTGCAGACGCTTGAAACGAGGTGGCTGTGTGTGGGGTTAGGTTGTACCATGAGCCGTTAGCAATGTCTGCCTCCTGTGTAGCGTCTAGCACAGATGGAGATACAGGTTAGAAGCAGAAGCGATTAGCTTGGATGTAGCTGTAAAATAGCGTCAGTTTAATCAAACCTTGACCATATTTCTTTATTAAAACAAGAGCAAAAAGAAACATCCAAAGCTTCTCCTAGCAGAGAAGTTGTTGTTGCACATCTCCTGATGCAAACTTTGGCCATAAACTTCAGCCACTGATTAGCTTCACCAATAAAATGCAAAGGTAGCACTAGCCTGTATAGCTTAGATTAGCTTTGGAGCTACACATGTCCATTACCTCATGTTGTCTTGCTGCTCTTATTGGCCTGTAAAGAATGAGACAGACAGAATGATTATCCAATAAGGTTAGCAGGATTACGTTAAGGAATGTTATGCATTACCAAAACCTCCATTCGGCCCCCCAAAAATGAAGTCTAAATGTGTAAAACTCCCCAGTGATCCAGAACCATACACCAGTCAAACATTCTCATTTGTTTTACACAGGCTTTAACAACCGAGTACAAATATACCATTTTCACATTACTGTAAAATCACTGTCACTATATTTCCATTATTTTTTTATGGTCTACTGTCAGTCTACCAGAATTAAATGAAAAGTTGAGATGTTGGGAATGTTTGCACTGACAGCCTGCTTCCTCCAAGCCTTTCCTCCTGACCTTTTGCTGGCAGGGGCAGTATGAGGGTCATGCTTCTCGTATTTTTCAATGTCCTGTGTTGGAGCAGTGTGATTGCAGGAATACTATCCTTCACAGTATAAAACAATGGAGAATGTAGTGCCTATAAAAAGTATTCACCCCCTTGGATGTTTAACCCTAGTATTGATTTTATAATTCAACCATGGTAAATATAATTTACCTTTCTTGATAAAACAACATGAAGCAAAAAATTATTGTCAAAGTGGAAACAGATTTCTACAAAGTTATGTCTATTAAGGATATAATATGTAGAATTTCTGCACTTAAATATCTATATTAATTCAAAAAGTGTACTGGTATTGTTGAATTGTTTTCTGTACCTTTTTCTGCTGAAAGGAATAAAAATAATTGAGAAGTCAATGAGAGGTTGCAAACCTCCACAACATAAGCTGCTTCAACAAGTAATAAGCACCTCTAAGTAAGTGCTGTGTAACGTTTTATCTTCTGAAAAGATCCAATAAGTTATCATTACCACAGTTACTAATACACCACCCAAAGCATTAAAGGCTGTGAGCTAAGAACAAATAAGGAAGCAGCACTGCATTTCCACACTCAGGATGTTTTTTTTCTGCATCTTTGGTCTGATTAATAAAGGTAATTAAATCAGGGAATAAAACACATACGTAAAGGAGGCCTTGGCTTTAATTATTACTGCTGGCAGTGCACAGTCCAAGCTGCACAATAAAGTCAGGGACCTGAAGACTTAATTAGAGGGGGGTGTTGTATTTACAGGCGCCTACCCGTCCAACGCCACCTGAGATTTTCTTGATTACAGAAAGATTGGAGATGAAAATGAGAAATGGAGGGGGCCTTTACGCTCACAATTACACCCCAGCTTTCATTAGGGCCAGTGTTGTGATGTGAGGCCATATCTTGGTAGTATTCGAATCACCCAGGGGGTCCTTGAGATTAAAGTCACACACAACAAGGAAAAGGTGGAGTAATTCCCAACCACAGACAGAAAATAAGAGTATGTATAAAGTACTCCTGGAAGGGATGACATTTGGAGTTTCTGTAGTAATCAGGAGTCTTTTGTAATATTCAGATATTTGTACACACACACACACACACACACCCCCCCACACCCACCCCCACCTACACACACACAGGCAGAGTTAAACGAGAGCATGAGATTGACAGGTGGATAGGTGCAGCATCAGCAATACTGTGGGCTACTACTGTACAGATGAGCCGAAAGGAAAAGCTTTCGATTTACCAGTCTATCTATCTCCCAACCCTCACCTATGATCATGAACTCTGTGTAATGACTGAAAGAATGAGAACGCAGATGAGTCGAAATGAGTTTTCTCTGGCGGGTGGATGGGCTTAGCCTTAGAGATCGGGTGAGGGGTTCATACATCTGGAGTAAACTAGAGCCACAGCTCCTATGAAATGACGGGGGCTAGTTAAGGTGGTTCGGGCATTTGATCAGGATGCCATGGGTGCCTCCCTTTTGAGGTCTTCCAGACAAGTCCAGCTGGAAGGAGACCTCAGGGAAGACCCAGAATGAGATGGAGGGGTTATATATACTGTTTGGTCTGGGAACACCTTTGGATCCCACAGAGAGTGTTGCTGGGGAGAAGGATGTCTGGTTTGACTTGCTTGGCCTGCTACCACTGTGACCCGGCCCCAGATAAGCAGAAGAAGATGGATGGATGGAAAATGACTAAATCATGATGCATATTTGTATGAGGAGTGGTGTCTTTGTCATGTCTCCCTACTACAAGACATAAGTTTTAAAAAGCATGCTTTTTGGATGGAGTTTTTGTTTTTATAAGATTCATTTTTTGACAGAAAAGATGTGGATAGAGTTAGTAATACAGATGAGAGAGTGGGGAATTACATGGTGGAAAGGAGTCACAGGCCGGACTTGAACCAGATCTGCCAGCAAACATGGGATATGGCCATATTTCTAGGCCATCTACACCCCTGCTCAAGCCTTTCTGAAGCACTGATTAGCTTTATACACAGTGTCATGCCAAGTATCAGTGGTTTATCTATAATAAATTGTTAGCTATACTTTGATGCAGATATCTCTTTAAAGAGACAAATTAATTGTAAGAATACTGTTGATCTGAATTTAGTCATTATCAGTGTAGAGAAAGTTTGTCTGTTGTCAACATAGAAACTAATGCCTTATACACCAAAGCCTGATGATACATGATTGCTTGGACCATAAATTTGCTACAAACAGAAACCAGAAGGTTAAATATAATGAAAATCCAACCAATGTGCAAAATTTCTAGCTTGCCTAAAATACCTAAAATTGTACATAGCCCCCTGTACAGTGTAAATTGCTTAAAATTTGCCAATGTTTTGGTACTGAGTTCAATGTAGTCACACATTGCAGGGGTTGGCCTTCAAATCATTGATGAACTCACTTTGCTCTTTTCTCGTGATGTAGACATTATCTTTAAAAAATTTAGTGCTTTAATAGTAAATGTCATTATATAAAGGGACTGCATGACTTCAAAATGCATAGGATTGCAGAATACCTAAGCGGAAAGATTTTAACAACCTTAATTTCAATCTTTTATTGGGCCATTTGTGCAGTGGAGGAGTGGTTATAGCATGGTAGGCTGAGGAGTGTGATATCTTTTACTGGTCCCAGAAATACTGGGGACATCACACGCTCCTTGTCTTGAATAATTATTGGGTGTGGTTGTCTCCATTATATTATTGTTAATCAGTGGAACAAAAGCTGCTAGCCAGTGCTCCAGTGAGATAATTTTACCCTCCCCTCTAGACCAGCAATAACTGTCCGTGTTTTATGCATGCATTCATTTACAGAGCACACGAAGCAAGCATGCATATGTATAATTGGGTTTTCTTTGTGAACAAATGTCGCCTCTGTTGCGTATTTGCATTTATGAATGCTACAGAGATTCTCTGTAGTGTCTACCATCAGCATGCTCTCGGAGGGTGCAATCAGTGGTCTAATTGCACTGCAAGACTGGTGTCTAGCACCGGGCATGGAGATTTATTGCTGAGCTTCTGTTTCAGTTTCATTTTCACCTTCTAAAGGAGGAGACATGTAGACTGCCCACTCATGCTCTAATCATGTATTTAAATGCAGCTATAGAGCATGTTCACAAACACAGGGTGCACACGCACTAATACACAAACGTTCCTCTCTCTGTACTGTAGCACCTGCCCACATTTTTGTGCATTTCTAACAGTGAGTCACACTGACTTCTCCCCCCTACAGATAACATCTGAACCCACACTGTGAAGTCGTTTTGTAATAGATTTATATAAATGGATGGTGCAGGTTCTAGCCGAAGATATTTGGCTGTGAAAATAAGAAAAACTCCCTTGCTGCTGTTAAAGGCTGCCAAACTAAACAACAGGAAGTCTCCGCATATAGAGTCAATGAGTCAAAAGTGTAAAGACTCCAGTCCTTTAATAACAATGTGCTCTTTTTATCCCTTTGCTATACTGTCTTATTCTACAGAATCAGTTGCTCCACTGTTTTCCTAACATGTTTCAAACAGCTATGGACCAGGCTGACATTGTCTTGGAAAATCACAGCTGGATCACAGCCATGCTGACATTAAGTACAACAGTACTCGTGCCTTTGTGATATTACTTATCAGTTCAGGTCAGGTATGGGAGCACATTCTGGTTTGGCACTTAGCTGCATCAACCTTGGTCCTGTACTGCTCTGGCCTCATGATGGCCATTCTGCTGGCCTCTGCCAAGCCCATGCCCCATCTCTTCAGGTGTCTTCCCAGCTGCCTCCTCTGTGATGCATGAGGCCTCTGCTTAGAATTTTGAGGAAGTACACTTTTCCCCGAAGTTGCTTTTTTTCCTTTTTTTTTTTTTTTTTTTTTTGCCATTTTGGTCCTGATTCTTCACCTATTTGCTGTTTGCTTAAAAAATTCAATAATTATCAGATTAACATTTGCATGTGGTAGTGGATGGTGAGTTATTCTCCATTGAAGACAATATCTCACAGATGGACCAGTTTCATTAGCTTGATTCTAACACAAAATAGAAATTGCATTGTCAGGCTAACAGATTTTGCATCCAGATCACAGTAAATTTGAGTTTTAGAAAAAAAAAGTACTACCTTTGTAAAATTAAAATACAGTTTGCTTATTTTAGATATGCTAGGTTAGTTTCTTGGTATCTCTACAGTCTATAAAGCTATCAAGTCAGGTATGGGCGCATATACCAGTTTGGCACTTTGCTGCATCAGCCTTTGTCCTGTACTGCTCTGGTCTACGGTGTCAAGCAGCTGACCATTCACATCCCAGCTCTTCACTGATGCAAACATACATTTAAGATACTATAAACTGTGTTACAGAGGCTACGGATATGGTGCGCCTTGAGATTTTGGCTTGGTCTTCAGTGTGCCTTGAGCAACAAAAGTATGAAAACCACAGGTATTAAGTATATTAACAGCAGCAAGTTTCCCTAAAAGTTATATTCCATTCCTGGTGACTGCAATCCCCTCAGAGTTTAAGAAGTGGCTGCTTGAACGTGGTGGAAAAATCCTGGAATGACACAGAGTCACTATGGGGAATACAGCCTCTATACCTCTGTGACTTTTTCCCTCTCTCCACACCTATCAATCTTCTGTGCTCAAAGTTTTGACTTTCAGTATGCCTGATGTGAGCAATCAATCAAGCTAACGATGCCTTGAGTCGTTGTTCAGGAGGTGAGGAGCACACCAACAGACAGGAAGTGTTAAAGTTTCCACTGCAATTTTGACATTTGATTGTTTTCATGTCAGACACTTCATTTCCTATGTGTGTGGTGCACAGATGAGTCAAATTTGGGAAGAATGGATGTATGAATAAACTGAGAGAGTAATGGCACAGATTTATATGGTATTAAATACAGTATTAAATTATTAAAACGATTCAGGAAAATAGGATTACTTGTAATAGCAAGACAGTGGGCGGCAGTAGCTCAGTCTGGAAGGACTTGGGCTGGGAATCGGAGGGTCGCCCGGTCAAGTCACGGTCAGACCATATCTGGACTTTGGCCTGATAGCTGGAGGGGTGCCAGGTCAGTTCTGCCAAAGTGCCCTAGAGCAAGGCACTGAACCCCCAATACAAAGCTCTCCAACGAGGGCAGCAAGGCCATCACTCTGACATCTCTCCATTAGTGCATGTCCATGGGGATCCTGTTTGTGCATGTGTATTTGCATGTAATTCCGCAGATTTTTGTGTAGCATAATATAACAATAGAGTGTAAACTGTGAATTTCACTTCAGGGATAAATAAAGTATGACTTAAACTTAAAACTAATTATCAGTCAGGTGTAGCTGTCATCGTGAAAACAGCCATTCGTCAATTGCTATCAACAGCAGGGGTTCTCTGCTCACCCCCCCACCCCCCCAAAAAAGGTGCCATATAATAAAAAGCACAAGTAATAAGGACAATTTTGGAGCTCCACCAGATCCCACATGAGCTCTCCAGCTCATGTCTGCCCTATATTCTGGTACAGAGAGTGCTGTGAAGTGTGGTGGCTCCACTTTTAACTTCTTCCCAGTTGATTCTGGGGTGAGGCAGGGGTGTCTCTTAGCCCCTACACTCTTCAGTACCTGTATGGACTGGATAATGGGGCAGGTAACCGGGACGGCAAACTGTAGACTGTCATTTGGCGAGGACTCTGCTGAGGATGCTGTGATCCTTACTGAGACTGTAGATGTCCTTGTGGGGGCTCAAATATTGGGAATGCATGTCTCAAGGGTAAACAAAGATCCAGGCATTTGGGGATGACTTTCATGCTGCCGTCAAATCTGTGTCTGTGAACAGTGAGAGTATGGAAATTGTAGAACAGATCACCTACTTTGGTAGTGTAATCCATTAATCCTCTAACTGTGAGGCTATGATCAACTCCAGACTGGGACTGAAGTCTGGGGAGATGGGTTTGCCGAGCAAGACAATGTGGCGTTCTCGATATCTGTGCATGCGGATGAAAGTCAGAGTCTCTCAGTCCTTGGTCCTCCTGGTTTTACTATACTCTTGTGAGGCCGGGACACTGACTGATGGCCAAAGGCGCCGGCTGGACTCTCATGTAACAACTGCTGGAAGGGTCAGCTGCTTGATACAGTGACGGAAGCTGCACTTTTACGGGCACCTGGCACACTATCCTGTGCCTGATTCAGCTCACTGGGTGTCCAGGACCCAGTGGGCTGGTCCAGACGCTGGTCTTCCTTCTGAAAAAAATATGACATGCCATATATTAATAAGGAGCTGTTTTTCACTTGACAGTGTGTCTTGTTCAGTTGTGTTGAGTGAGCCTTTCACCTCTAGATGTCAGCAGATTTTTTTTCATTTTTCAACTGCTTGTTTTAACTCTTTCTGTTTGTGAAAGGCAAAAAGTATAATGTAAAAATCCTACTACTAAGCTGCAGCAGTTTAACTTCAATAGCCATCCATTTAATAAACTGTATGAGTTATTCCTTAGGTCTACATTTGTCCAATTAATATTAATGAACATGAACAACTTTCAGCTAAAGCTGGAGGCTAAAGAGCTGAGACTCATCAAGATGTAAAAGTTGCTTCAGCATTTACTGTATCTTCTACTGGAAAACTCAACATTTAAGGTACGCTCTGGTGCTCCCTTGGGGAGTTTGTACAGGGCAAATTACTTTCTGAACTTTTAGGCCTGAAACAAGAAGGCTGGAATCAGTGAGTTTCCAAAAACAACTTTTACATACTGCCTAAGAGGAAAGTAAGCACAAGCAGACCCCTACAAACACGCCTGAATGTGGGTGTGCTTGTGTGATGCCAGCTGAAGAAGAGGCACTACCCCTGAAATAAACTTTGCTGCTGTTTGATGAGTTTCATCTGTGAATATAATATGAATGCTATACTCACACTTCTATGAAGTGTTCAGAAATGACAGAGGAAGACAACAGAGAATCTAGGTTATAGCTTAGACAGAGCTTTTTGGCTCATTGGTGTGTTTGTAGATTTTTAGTTGGTAATGTACAGTCAGATATATTATAGATTATTGTCTTTATGTTGACTGAAGAAAACTGGCATGTTAAACTGGTGAAACTCAACAAGTTTATTAGGTTATCTTTGAGTAAACAAGGGACAAGTATGTGTCTGAGACTATATGGAAAAAAAAACAAATTTTTGACTGTTTTTACAACAGTCTACAGTGAGTTGTAACAGCTTAGGTTTTCTTGACAATAACCCGTTGAAGCAGCTTTTCTACCTTAAAATATTACTGTGAAAGTCTCTCAAATAGTACAAGGACATTTCAACAGGCAATAACCCTCTGTAACATTATGCACTCAAAATGCAGGTAGTACTGGGGAATGTAGATCCTTCAGATATCAAGCCGAGGTAGGACTGACCCAGGCTAAGGGTGCACTCACACTAGGAAATCTGTACCATGCTCAAGCACGCTTGACCCCAAAGTCCAGTTTCTTTGATGGGTTGGGACCCAAAAATAGGTTGCATAGCCATTTTCAGTGGGTCGCTGATGTGTGCCTGGGAAAAAATATGTGCAGGCTAAGTCTTTGATGTGCTTTTATTTTGAAGGTCTACATATGTGCTTTTATTTTGAAGGTCTACATATCTTTGTTTTGTCACATCTTTTGTTCCAGCTCAAGTCAAAGTGTATTTTCCATCTTGCTTCCTTATAAGATTGCTCTTCTTGTATACTGTGTAATATTATGAGGTGATGGCGAATCTGTGCTGAGGCCAGGTTGAGCTTGGAGCAATGTGAGGGCAGGCCAGCAGGGGACTGGGAGGGGGCCAAGCAGGCTTCAGCGTGATACTGGGCAACTGGCCCTGGTGCAAGTATGCCCTAAGGCTGCCAGCGGCCCTGGCACACTGAGCGTCTCTCTCTCTCTCTCTCTCTGTATGCATTCATGTCATATTAGGCTACTGCATGTCACTAATTATGATTCTTCATGTGCCATTTATATTATTCATCATACATGATGTCCTGGCTCCCTTGTCTCATAGATTTCTCTGAATTGTGGGTGTGGATGGCCTGCTGCTGTGGATCAGCCTAGCTCTAACTACAACTGCTATGACCAGCTTCGCATTTACAATTATTACTATAAATGTTAAAGTGAATGTAAGATCGACTAAACTTGAATTGCCATCAGTTTGTGGCCATGCAGCCAGATATTTTTCTTATTCATGGCTGTTTGTTTTTCTCTCTCCCTCTGTCTGCTTTTTCCTCTATTCCCTCACACCCTCAACACACTGGCAGCATGAGTCTGGTTCTGCTCAAGGTTTCTGCCTGGTAAAATAGGTTTATTTCCTTGCCACTGTAACTTTGCTAAATATTGCCTGGGGCCAGAGCTGGGCATTGGACCCCAAACTTTGAGGCTGAGAGACAACCAACTCCATCACTGCTCCACAGCTGCACTGCAGTTTCATAAAATAGGAGAAAATTTGATTGCTCTTCTCGTCTCTATCAGTCTTTCAGTCAAACTTAACACGATCACTCTTCCCTCCTTCTTCTAACAGAGAACTCCCTGCATGCTAAAACCTGACTTCCTCTACAATTAGCATGATGATAGGATCTGCCATAATGAGACAACTTATTGCCAACAACACATGCTAATGATAATTGTAATAGCAGCAATCATTTCTGTGATCTTCCCCCGTCTAATTTGCATTCTCTGCTTGTGTCTTTTTGCTCCACTGTCTCCCTCTTCCCCTTTTTCTTTGTTATTTTGTCTATGTACTTTTTTAAACAGTTTTTGTTCCCCACCTCCTTTTGTTCGTCTCTCTTTCTTTCCACTAACCTTCTCATTCCTTCGGTTTTCATCCATTATTACTTTCCTTGACACAAACTGCCAGCCAGGCAACAAATCAACATCTCTTTAACTTTAGCACCACTTAACTCACATTGTGCTTATTCTGCAGCTTGTTTTGTAGTGGGAGATGGATACAGGGGTGTAATAAAGTGGTACAGTGCTGCAGCGTGTGTGTTGGCTGCTTCGGACAGGGACTTAAATCAGTGTTATTGTGCTTTGCGTGGTACGGTCGTTATGAAATGCAGCTGTCAAGTTGCTGTAACTCAGCTGAATTTCCACCGAGAGCCGACATTACACTCAGTCATGGAGGAAATCGTGATTTGTTAACTGCTTGTTAGTCATAAATAAAACCCTAACACGTGTAATGTGATGTTAATTGCTCAACTTATGAGAGGCTGAGGGAAGCTGAGGGATGTTGTGTGTACATCATTTAGTGTTACAGCGATGTTTGACATCACAGGAGGGGATACTTTTCTTTTCATTACAAACAGGCTCAAGTGGAATGTGGCTGCCTGAAATACAATGTACACTATGTTCAATGTGAACAGACAATAAAAAACATCTGGCACATTTCAGTATATATAATTTAATCAGGATTAAATCACACATTTAATCAAAACATCCATTTAATAATGTGTCTACGTAGATAACGTATCTAGCTTTATCATTATAATTGTTATCATTCATTACTTTTTTTTTTTGGGGGGGGGCTTGTTTGTTATTTTCCCTGTTGTCTTAAGTTTTCTATTTTACACTCTGTTTTGTTGTGTCTATCAATGTAATGTCTCTTCACTTGTACTGTTCTGTCCTGTATCACACACAAAAAAGATAATATATGTAGCTAACAAAGCTGCTTTGTGAGCTTAGCTTTAGCCATATTATCTATGTAGCTATGTTAGCTACATAGCTCTATTATCTATAGCTAAGTTAGCTTAAGCAGTGTAAGCTTTAGCAAATGTAGCTAAAGCTAATTTAGCTACACAAATAATGTAGATATGTAGCTTACATAGCTCTAAGCTTTAGATCCATTGTCAACATTAGCTACATAAGCTATGTAGCTACATAGCTTCATTACCTACGCAGTTCACTCAGCTAGATGCGCTACATAAGCTACGACTGCTGCATTAGGATGCTTTAATGGAGGACAAGCTTTATTCCCTGAAGCACTGTTTACTCTGCATCATTAAATGTTCTGTAATCAGGTTTTATTGGTCAGTTTTTGAACTTTTGGCATCCTAACCATTACTTTAACACTCCCCCTTACCCTAAATGGAAGTTTTATTTTGAAAGTTTTAGCGTGTATTTCCGTCCTGAGATATACAGCCTCTCAGATGACAGTCTATGAGAGTGGCTGTCAGAGATAAGTGGTCTGCAGCCAGACTTATTTACGAGACATACTGAAGTAAAATGCATGCAAAGGACTTCCCTCCCAAAAATGTAGACTTAATTTTTTCCATGTATTTAGAGCACCAACTGGTTTAAACATTCAAACATTGTGCCTCATGTGGATGTCAGGGAGATACCTTTTTCTGCATCTTTTGTCCCTATAAAACTAGGACACTATATGGAGGAAGAAAATCTATAGCATGCACACTTGGGGGAAATATGATGTGATGTTGGGTTACCTAATGTAAGGCTGCTGCTAGCAAACAGCAAACAGTGTTTACAGTAGAATCACATAGACAGCCATTTATTACGATGGGGCACATGTAAAGTGAAAGTGAGTGTACAAAACTGCTTTGACCCTACTACGGCCACTCAAACATGATATAATCATATAAATGAATCTATAGTCAAACATAAGTGGAGGAGAAATACTCATCTATTTTGATTAAAAACCTTGATCCTGCTTCACTGACACATCTGACTCCTAATTTGGAAGATGATCTTAAACTTTAAATGTGTACTTTATGGCTTTCAGGGGAGATTTTCACAACAGAACAGATCATTTCTTTTGGGCATGCCTTGTAACCACATTTCCTTTCCCCCCTTCCCTACACCTAACATTAATGTGTTTGCATAATTAATCCAAACACATATAGATAAAGCTCTCCCTACATCTGTAGATTTTCATCCTGTCCTTGGTGTAAGGGGAGGGATTCTCCTTTACTGTAGATACACTGGACTTCTCTGACTTTAGCTATTTAAATATTTCCCCGGGTGCTGTACAAGGGTCAAACATGTCAAAACTTTTAAGTTTTAATTAATGTTTCTGTTTTTCTGCTGTTACCCTGGGATGTAAGCATGTTGTTTTAAAGAGATGGAGAATTAACATGCCTTGTGCCGCAGCTCTACATAGTGGTCAACGGTAGCTGCCACTGTCATAAGATGTTTTTGCCTTCTAGGCCTTTGTGAAAGACAAAACAAACGATAAAAAAGACGAGCTCCATCTGCAAATACTTAAACACCTCAGTTTATATTAGCAGAGGAGAGTAAGAAGAAACTGTAGGCTGTCAGGTTTACCAGAAACTGTCTATGATACATAATTTGTTTACATGATATGAAATAACTTTTAACATGTCTTCTTCACTATATGTCATTTTAACTACATTGCCTCCATATTGATTATCTCACTATTATCTACTTTTGGCACATAAGGTTAGTACAAAACTTTATATATGACTTCTATTTTTGCTTCAAAGAGAGGTCAGCAGGGCCTCTTTGGCCTCACATCAGTGACATAGATGGATATACTGTAATGTCAACAGTGACATTTGAAGATCTGAACAGCCTCTCTGCCATGTCTCTGCATGTTGTTCATGTCTGTTGACACATCACTCTCTTTTCTGAAATCTAATTTATTTCTCGCAGATCTCAAATTTTCCAGGCTGTGAGCTTTTGACTCCACTTCTCCTCTGTTCCTCGAGGACAGAGAAGACAACCTCTAGTAATGGAATCTTTTTTCCTCCCTCCAAAGTCCACCCCCCCCGCTGCTTCTCTCTCTCTCTCTCTCAGTCATTGGAGATGTCTCTCTTTTCCCCCTCTCCTTTTTCCTCAAGTCATCAACCACCGACTGCACTAAGTTGTCCTCCTCTCCACTCTCTCCTCTCCCCACTCATATCTTCTCCCCTCCTCCCTTGAACCTCTCCATCACTGTCACCCTCCGCTCTACTTGGCTGGACAACAGCCATCAACACCACACACACAAACACTCACAGACACACACGCGCTCATGTCTGTCTTATTCACACGCACGCCTAAAAATCATTCTTCTCTTTCTCCTGCAGTCACTTTCCCTCTCTCTTCCACACAAAATGCTCGTCTCTGTCCCTCTCTGCCAGCGTTGTGGAACGCCTCGACTCGCTTTGGGACGCCCTGACTCATCCATCACTGTGTGGTGAGACTTGGATGTGTTGTGTCGTTTCCTGTCTTCTCTACCGCTGCTTGTGTGCATTTGTGCAAGTTCCTGTTCACATTTGTATGTCTATGTCAGAGGTTATGTTGCGCTTTCACACTTTTGTTAGTTGACAGGGCTGACAATGTCAAACTGTGCATTAATTGATTTCCAGTTTTCTAATGAGAATGGAAGTTTTTGGGAATTGATGAATGAAATCATCTTACTTGTTCAGGCCTGTCTGTTAGAATCAAACCCAACACTCCTTAAAGGGATATTTTAGTATTTATGGAGTTGGGTTGTATGAGGTAGTTGGTGATAGCAGTGCAATTAGCCTCCAGTGATTTTGATGTGCGTTGCCCTTTCAAACATAACTCCCTTTAGGAAGCTATGGCACCACAGATGGGTTTAGCTGCTCTGCAAAATTTAGTGAGTTTAAGGTAGAAAACTGGCCAAAAAACAATGTTGGCTAAACTGTGTGCTATATCAAATGGACCAGGGTTTGTTTAAAAGTGAACTTAGACCCCCCCTGTTTTTAAGTGGACCAGAATTCACTTGATTGGTCTGCACCAGAGTTCAAATGAGCTTTCACACCACAACAAATGAGCCAAAATATCCAGGGAAACGGGCCAGGGTTCATTAAAGGTGAACTAAACAGCTCTGGCATGGACGAGACTTTAATTTGCCTTTTTTAAAACTGTCAATTTCTCTGTGAGAAACAGAGAGCTCAAGGCCACGACAAAACTATTCTCTTACTTTCTCTCCAGACGTGCTTGTTTTTAATTCCCTACTTTGGATTAATATGAGTTGATTGATTCCCAGAGTGTGCAATCAGTGCTTTACTGTTCTTTACATTATTGAGCACAGCCATGTAGAAATACATCATCATATTCAGTTAGTAGTGATCCCCAGTATTTGGCCATTGTATCATTTTCTGATCAGCTCTACTGCCTTAAGTTGCTCCTCAAACTTTATCCTTTAAACTCCAACATGTCATAAACTATCATTTTCCCTTTCATTTTTCTTGAATAAGTTTGTTATACCTTCAGAATAACAGTTAATGTGACAATGAGTCCAGATGAGAGCTGCACGTCACTCAGTACCACTGGAGTAACACAGTTATGAGTATATTCCTTAATTCAGCTTCAATAACTATACTTTTCTTCTTTTTCAATCTGCTGTAACAGCAGAGTGAGTAAAAAAAATACATGAAAAGTGAAGCAGACAGAGAGTGTATTCCTCTTCATGTACTGCAGTCTCAGTGACCAATAACTGCCTTACAGTAAGTGATCCAGACAGCAAGTCATTTAAAAAGCTATTAGAAATGTTTCAAATCTCCTTGGAGAAAATGCAATAGAAAAGGGAAAATGCATAATGGAACAAGATGTATCTAATCACGGCAACAGTCAAAGCAGGAGCACCTAGATTGCTTCTCCTGTACAGAGCGTGACTGCCTACCTCCCTCTCATCCACTCCAATCCCTGCCTTTTTAATCTCACTGAGTGATTTTGAAATGCTGATTTGGATGTCGGGCAGCAGATTGAGGTGAGGCCTTCACTTTTCTCTGACCTCACCATCCCTCCATAGGTCTCTTGTGGGTGTAATACATCTTAATAGATCAGCTCAGCTGGTACTGAATCATAGCCAAATACTGCCTGGCTGGAAATTTTTAATAGGTGCTGTAGTCTAATGGACTTACTTGGTCTCCATGGGAAGTTATTAGTCTACTGAACCAGCCGGCAGCTCCGCCAGACGATTCCTCCCATCAATAAACAATACTGTCTCTTTCCTAAAGCCGTTGTCCTTTCTTAAAAAACCTTCAGGGTGATACAGTGTAAATGTTTCTCAGCTGTCAAAACAGTATTTCTCAAAGATTATATCTATAGAAAAGGTTGCATGAAGGTTAAACTCAAACCTCAAATAACCGTGAGAACGGCTTTTCACTGTGTTGTTATCTTCAAATAGCACTCCATACTGCTGATGGATGTGGGCAAGGGCTGATTGGAGGGGCAGCCAGGGAAGGTAAGTTTCTTCAAGTCTGCAGAATGTAAAAGAAGAAACATACTTTTAAATATCATCAAACTAGTGTCAGAGTATAGGTGCAGTTATATGTGCTAACGATTTAAGCTGCAATAATCAGTTTTGTGACTGTTAGTGGTTGTTTAGACAATGCATTATAGTGTTTTTGCAGATGACACCACTTCACAGCAAAGAGCTCCAGGTGGGGGACAGGAAGTGATTTCTGCATACAAAAGCACTATCACAATACCAGAGTTTTGTGCTTTTTTTTTTTTTTTTTTACAACAGTGCCAACAGTTCAAATTGCAACAAATAAATGAATATAATTATCTTGAACTACCTTTGAGGACAGGACTTGTTCATGGTCCGTTTCCTCCAGATGGTCCAGTTTAGTTCAGCACAGTTATTCATGGTTTGTCTCAGTCAACTCTGTTTTTGTTAGTGTTCCCAAAGTCGCTGTTTGTGTAATTTGCTCATTGCGATGGAAATTCAGTCTCGTTTTGCATTTGCCAAGTAATAGCTGGTCTTTTGCTTCCAAATGGCTCAAACAGGAACCAACTGACATTCATATAAAAGAACTGGCTTGTAGAACTGGCTCAATTATCCCATTACTATCTGGTCACTAACCTCAAAAGGTTTATCTGCTTAAAGGCCAGCTTGGACTTCACAAATTCAGTCAGATTTTGGCCTGACTGCAGCTCATTGTCAAACCTTGGGCCTGATTATGCCGGGGGGAAACGACAAACAGTCTTGAAGTATTTTGTAACTACCAACATAGCTATGATATACTCTCTTTGACCTGATGACTTGTAAATTTGCACACAGTTGCAAAAACAGTCGTGACGTCAGCATATGATGAGCAGTCAGGATCACTCTTGTCCCGCTAAGATGGGACAAGATTTTCAATACATAGTCTGACATGGTTGGTTTTAAATGACCAAAAAAATCGAGTTGCCTCAGCTGGCCTTAATAGTATCACCATTTCCACTGAAAGCATGTTTATGACAAAATGATGGAGAAAAGCTGTTAAAGTGGCACAGCTAGCCTCTTAGCTAGGCTTCTTAAGACTATGGTCTCTCCTTATCTGGTTAGCTGTGTAGTAGGTCTGCAGGACTAAATTATTTGTGACATGGATCAAATCTGGTACAGGCAAATTGGCTAACCTGTGGGGAAAATTCCTTTTTGAAAAGGAGTGTGTAACTGCAGTGTGCAGATCCACTTCTAGTTCTAATGCAGGGGTTCTCAACCTTTTCAGCCTGCGTCCCCCAAAATAAAGTTGCCAGAGACCGGGGATCTCCACTGTACCTGAAAGCGGTTGAACCGCCTTAAACATTCAAGAATAGTTGTGTGTAGACAAGGCTGTCCATAAGGAGGGATAAAGGAGAAGAACTGGGGGTTTTAAATGAAAATAACTTCTGTTAAAAACATATTCAAAAATTGCTTAAAAATGGCTTAAATTGATTAATGATGGCAAAAATGGTGGAAAATATGGGGAAATTGGATTTTTAAAGAACATGAATAGGTTAAAAGTGGCAAAAATTACATAAAAATGTAAAAAAAATGGTTAAAGTGGCAAAAACAGGCACAAAAAACAATAAAAAGGATTAAAAAGTGGCTGAAATGGCTTTAAAGTGCAAAAAAATGTTGGAAATTTGGTGGAATGGGATGAAAAATAGATATAAACTGTCAAAAATGGGTTAACAGCAGACAGGGGTGTAAAAAGTGGTTGATAGAGGCAATAATGGGTCAACAGAGGCAACAATAGGCAGAAAGTGGCAACAGTTGGTTTAGAAGAGGCTAAAACAGGCAGAAAAAAGTGATAGAAAGGGTTTAAAAGACAAAAATGGGTTTTAAATGGCAAAAATGGGCACAATTTGGCAAAATTAGTGTTAAATAGTGATAAAAAGGGGTTGACATTTGGTAAAATTGGTGTAATTTAAAAAATATTCTTCAGTTTTTTTAAGGCTTCTGGTGACCCCCTCTCAGTGTCTCGCGACCCCCAAGGGAGTCCTGACCCCAAGGTTGAGAACCATTGTTCTAACGGACTAACTTTCCTCCATTCCCATTCATTCCTGACTTGTGTTCCTCACTTTTTGCCCCCTATCTGACAAATAACCTTTTGCGGTTAACCTTAATAAGTTAATCCATATTTTGCCTTAGCAAGATGTCTTCAGTGATGTCCTGATAGTGGAAGTCATTTGTCCACCACTTATGAAAACAGCAGCCCATAAGTTATTTCCATGGCTCTCTTACTATGGCTATCTCTGCTACTGTGTACAGTGAAGCCACCAGCAATGAAAATGAAGAGGCATTTGGGAATGAAAAGATCAGCTCTTATTACTCAGCTTAGCCAAAATACTCCAGATCTCTGAACAGACACAGTTCCCATCACTCCAAGTGAGGCTGTATGGACATACATTTTTGTTTCATAGTAAAATACCACAGATCACAGATTAGGGAAGTGTTAAATGCATGCCAGTATACTTTGTATCTACACTACCAGCCCAATCCAAATGAAGGTGTCCCAGACGACCTCCATGTCTATCTGAGCGATAGTCTGAACTATCTCAAACACAAACCCTCCTCAGAGTACATTGAGGTGAATCCACATGATGCATTAAGGATTACTTCTTGGTATCCAAACGCCCAAATCAGATATAAATCTCTGTAAATGTGTTGTATAAACAGAGGGCTCGATAGGACACAAATGCAGTCAGAAGACACAAGACACATAAATACAGAACAACTGAGGTCACAATGTGAGGAACAATGTAGAAAAAAGCACACGAGGGAAATAACTTCACGTAAGGTTACATTTTTAGAGACAGAATATTTAACCCATGTGCACTACTCATACCAGCTTTCAGCTCCACCAGATGAGGTTGTTTTAAGAGGGCACTATGCATTTTTTATCACACTATACTCATCCCAGAGTAAGACTGCCGTGGGCGCTATTTGACCTCAGCAACCAAGTATGGCAGAAAGCTGAAGCCAAATAAGTGAAGTGCTGCTGTATTTCAAGTAGTGCACTGCAGTCGCATGTGTGGATGTTAATTTACATCAGCCGTGTGGCATTATGAGCAACAGTGGCTGTTGCTTTACAGGTTTGTGGGTAATGATGTGCTGCTGCCTGCTACTTTCCTTCTTATTCATTTGTAATTGCTGTGCATCCATTTACATTGGATCTACTAACATAGACGTTTATGGTAACCTTGCAAAGCAGATGGATACGCCCATTTCCTTGTTTCTCACTGGCTAATTGATCTCGCAAAGCTCCTGTCTGAACCGTTTGGGCTCGGTTAGAAAGCGACAGGACCAATCAATGATGAGGGGCAGTACTCTCAGACGCGGCGGAGTCGTGACGTATGCAAGCAACAACAAGAGGCTGGTGCAATTCTGGCGGAAGAGCTTAGCGTGTATGCTGCTGAAGCGGCAGTTTTATCAGAACTTGACAACATTTCTTTGTGAAAAGAAGAACAAAGAGCAGTGAGTTGTTTACTTTTTGAAAACCACTAAAGTTGTGTACTGACATGTCTATAGTTGCCATTGTTTGCGTTATGCCTCTGTAGCTGCGCATGCGCATGCGCATGCGCACCTCGATTGCAGCTATGTCACGTGTTTTGTTTCTCTGATTGGCCCATAAAGATGTGACAGATAGAACGTTCATCCATTAACACTCCAAGTTTTTTCAAATCCTCTGCCCTTTCCCAAACGCTTAGTATTAAGATTAAGATCTAAGATGTGATCTTTATTTCTTCATTTAAAAAAATTCAAGGAGATCTACTTTCTGCACCTAGTTGCGGTAAATTTCCTAAATAGAATGTCATCCTTTTTATGCAACAATTAACAACTCCCCCCCCGAAATTACCAAAGCATTTCTGAATCTAATTCTAATTATTAAATGGCCAGACCATGATCACAATTATGTCATTTCAGCATTGCTTCATGTTTGTCCAAAGTTCTGAAATAATTAGTTAATGCCGATGACGAGGGATACTATTTAAAGTAAGTTCTCAATGTAGAGGTTTCTATGATTCAACATAGGCTTGTTCATTCTGCTATCTTTTATTCTGACTGGCAGCATTGTTCCAAGTTTGCTGTTATTATCAGTAAGGATTTGTATGTGAAATTAGTGTAATCACTGAGATTATACAGTCCTCTCCAAAAGTATTGGAACGGTGGGCCCAATTCCTTTATTTTTGCTGTAGACTAAAAACATTTTGGGTTGACATCAAACAATGAATATGAGACAAGAGATCAACATGTCAGCTTTTATTTTCAGGTATTTATGTCTGGATCTGATGAACCACTTTGAAGATAGCACTCTTTGTTTGAACCCACCTATTTTTCATGTGAGCAAAAGTATTGTACCATGTGACTGACAGGTGTGTTTTGTTGACATTGATTATTCAAACAATAAATAGCACTGAATGTCCACACTCAGTTTCAGATTTGGGGTTTTCCTTTGGAGACTGCATTTATAGTTAGAGGTGTAACCAACATGAAAACCAGAGAGTGAAAAACAAGCAACTGTGAAGCTGAGAGAAGATGGGAAAGCAATCAGAGCCATTTCACAAACATTGGCCATAGCCAGTACAACCATCTGGAACGTCCTTTTTTATTAAGTAACAGATGTTGAATGGGTAGACCAAGGACAACAGCAGAAGTTGACAACAGAAACATTGTGAGAGCTGTAAAGAAAGACCATAAAACAACTGTTAGTGATATCAGCAAACACCTCCAGAGGACAGGAGTGAAGGTATCACCATCTACTGTTCACAGAAGACTTCATGAACAGAAGTACAGCCTCAAACCTTCTGAACAAAGTTTTATGGACTAATGAGACAGAGATAAACCTTTACCAAGGTGATGGAAAGGCTAAAGTTTGGAGAAAGAGAGGATCTGCTCATGATCCTAAACACACAAGCTCATCTGTTAAACACAATGGATGTAATGTCATGGCTTGGGCTTGCATGGCTTCTTCTGGGATGGGCTCATTAATCTTCATTAACAATGTAACACATGATGGCAGCAGCAAAACGAACTCAGAACTCTACAGACACATTTTGTCTGCCAGTTTGAGGAGAGATGCAACCAAACTGGTTGGGAGATCCTTCATCATGCAGCAAGACAATGACCCAAAACACACTGCTGAAACAATGAAGGAGTTCATCAGGGGCAAGAAATGGAAGGTTTAGACTGGCCAAGACAATCTCCAGACTTAAACCCTATAGAGCATTTGACCTGCTAAAGAGGAGACTGAAGGGAGTAACCCTCCAAAACAAACAACAACTGAAAGTGGCTGCGGTGAAAGCCTAGAAAAGCATCACAAAAGAAGAATGCTAAAGTTTGGCGATGTCAGTGGATCACAGATCTCATGCAGTTACTGCAAGAAAAGGATTTCCAACTAAATATTCAGTCTTGTTCACTTTAATCTGCTTAAAGTCTATTCGTTCCAATACTTTTGCTCCCCTAAAAATTTGGTATTCCGTTACAAATAAGGCTATCTCCTAAGTTGTTTATCAGATCCAGATGTGAATACCTGGAAATAAAAACTAAAATGTTGATCTATTGTCTCATATTCATCTTTTTGCGTCAAACCCAAATGTTTTCAATCTACAGCAAAAATAAAGAAATTGGGCCCACCGTTCCAGTACTTCTGGAGGGGACTCTATCATTTGTATTGCAATACATCACTCATCGCAAATTTGCAACATTTTTATCTTGTCATCATTGGTGACATATTTCATAGAATATAGTATTTTTTCATCTTATCATGCCATATCATATGTTGTCATATTTTTTATACTATCATATTGTATCATACACTATCGTATTGTAATGAATCACATTAAATCCCATCACATCATACATCATATTGTATGTTATATAGTATGTTATATTGTATGATGTTATATTGTATTGCATTGCATCAAAACATTAAAAAAGAGTTCATAATCATGTGATTCAAAGCAGTAAGCAATGGCTTACTCCTTAACCTAACACAAGTCTCCCTGTGATTCTCATTGTCCTGTGTGGCCTGGTTTACAGCCTGTCCTCTTTTACCCTGGCTCTCTAGTCTCCCTCCTCCCTCTACCTGCAGCACACCTGAGGCCTTGTTTACATGACAACGTTTTGCTTAGTTTTCGGTTTTCGTTTTCAAATAGTTCCAGTTTCTGGTCTACATGAAAATGCAGGAAACACAAAAACGCTGTAGTAAAGTGATTTACTGTACAATAAAACTGTCTCTACATCAAGGACAGTACTGCACGTTCATGTGTTTTCATGTTTTTTTGATAACGTGCAACAATTTTATCATACACGGGTGCACGTGAGTAATTCATCCCTAAATCCCCCTCATCACCATCGTAGCACAGCAGCAAATTGCTTTGGCGCAACTGGTATACTGTATGTGAGAACTGGAGGTTCGTTTGATTTGA
The DNA here is from genome assembly GCF_018320785.1 of Cheilinus undulatus. Taxonomy (NCBI): domain Eukaryota; kingdom Metazoa; phylum Chordata; class Actinopteri; order Labriformes; family Labridae; genus Cheilinus; species Cheilinus undulatus. The sequence goes on along the minus strand of NC_054865.1, from coordinate 25,922,709 downwards.
GAGGCTTTAACACAGTGCCTCATCCCAAATGGAGTAATGCTATGTAATGCAATGTATAAAACAAATTAAAACTACAAGTACATCTCAAAAAATCAGAATATGATGAAAAAGTTCAATATTTTTTGTCACTCATTTCAGAAAGGTTTTTTTTTATTTCAAGCCTTTATTTCTTAAAATGATGATTATGGCTTACAGATGATGAAAACCCAAAATTCAGTGTCTTAGAAAATTAGAATATTACATAAGATCAATAAAAAAAGGATATTTAAATAGAAATGTCAGGCTTCTGAAAAGTATGTTCATTTCTATGCCTTCAATACTTGGTTGGGCCTCCTTTTGCATGATTTACTGCATCAGTGCGGCGTGGCATGGAGGCAATCAGCCTGTGGCACTGCTCAGGTGTAATGGAAGCCCAGGTTGCTTTGATAGCAGCTTTCAGGTCATCTGCATTGTTGGGTCTGGTGTCTCTCATCTTCCTCTTGACAATATCCCATAGATTCTCTATGGGGTTCAGGTCAGGCCAGTTTGCTGGCCAATCAAGCACAGTAACACCATGGTCATTGAACCAGCTTTTGGTACCTTTGGCAGTATGGGCAGGTGCCAAGTCCTGCTGGAAAATGAAATCAGCATCTCCATGGTGCTTGTCAGCAGAAGGAAGCATAAAGTGCTCAAAAATGTCCTGGTAGATGGCTGCGTTGACTGTGGACTTCAGAGAACACAGTGGACCAACACCAGCAGATGCCATGGCAGCCCAAATCATCACTGACTGTGGAAACTTCACACTGGACTTCAAGCAGCATGGATTTTGTGCCTCTCCACTCTTCCTCCAGACTCTGGGACCTTGATTTCCAAATGACATGCAAAACTTACTTTCATCTGAAAAGAGGACTTTGGACCACTGAGCATCAGTCCAGTTCTTTTTCTCCACAGCCCAGCTAAGACGCTTCTGACGTTGCCTCTGATTCAGGAGTGGCTTGACACGAGGAATGCCACATTTGTAGCCCATGTCTATGATTCATCTGTGCGTAGTGGCTCTTGATACACTGACTCCAGCCTCAGTCCGCTCCTTGTGAAGCTCTCCCAAATTCTTGAATGGATTTTGCTTGCCATTCCTCTCAAGGCTGCGGTTCTCCCTTACGCTGGTGCACCTTTTCCTACCACACTTTTTCCATCCACTCAACTTTCTATGAATATGCTTGGATACAGCACTCTGTGAACAAGCAGCTTCTTTAGCATGACTTTTTGTGGCTTACCCTCCTTGTGGAGGGTGTCAATGACTGTCTTCTGGACATCTGTCAAGTCTGCAGTCTTCCCCCTGTTTGTGTAGCCTACTGACCCAGACTGAGAGACCATTTAAAGGCTGAGGAAACCTTTGCAGGTGTTTGGAGTTCATTTGCTGATTAGGGTGTGACACCATGACTTTCCAATATTGACCTTTTTCACAATATTCTACTTTTCTGAGACACTGAATTTTGGGTTTTCATTATCTGTAAGCCATAATCATCAACATTTCAAGAAAAAAAGGCTTGAAATATTTCACTCTATGTGTAATGAGTCTATATAATATATGGGTTTCACTTTCTGAAATGAGTGACAAAAAAATATTGAACTTTTTCATGATATTCTAATTTTTTGAGATGTACCTGTATGATGTTGTTTTCATTGTCCAGAACCTGGCATTTCAAATGTGAGTTGTTTAACTTGAATGTTAGCATTAAAATTCTTGAATATAGATGCTTCTATAACCTTAATGTCTTGACCACAGTTTTATTGCTTTGGCATGAGAGTATGTAACACATAAAGGTTGGTTACATTGCATGCTCAGAATCATATCATGTGTTGCAGGATAGGGATTCACACATAAACAGCTGGGTTTATGCTCTGTTGATGGCTGTGTTGTGGATGCAGCTGTTTAAGATCAGTGGAAATAACAGTAATCTGGTGGCTCTGACTGCTAGTCAAGTGTGAGCTGCGATAACGTCTCTCTTTTCCCTCTCGCTGCTCTTTTCTCCCCTAATCTCCTCTTTGCTGACTGGCTGGCGGTTAAGTGGCGGTTTCTCTTTTCGTTGGAGGTCCCTACAGGGCTCGGCAATGGTGGCAATGGACCCTGCTGAAAAATGGTGTGGAAATTGCTTTCTGCTTTTCTCTAGCCATTGCAAGCTGAGCAATTTACACCTGGGTGTCCCCTACCTTCCACTTGACACAAGGTGAGAATACTGAATTTACAAAAAGGGAAAGTGGGAGAGACATAGAGGGAAAGAGACAAGAGAGAAGAAAATATCATATCTAAAAGGAAGAGGTAGGAGGCAGAGAGTTCATCTGACAGGTGAGGGAAGAGGAGATAAAGGAAATTAAGATTCTGGCAACCAGAATGAGTAAAGAAAGGAAAAGGGTGACACAATGAGAAACATGCTTTTGTTAGGCTTGTTTATAAAGGGAAACTATCTTCATCCATCTTTGCAGCTGTCTATTCACCATTTTTTCTCATTTACAAGATTTCCTCCTTTCTCCTCATTTCCCCAGACACACACTGGGTGTTTTTCCTTGAGTGTGAAACGACCTCAATAATGTTTCTCAAACAGTCTGTTGCCAGCACCAGATCCCTGGACAGCATGCAGAAACACCTGTCACTAATCATAAGTCATTTGTTTTGTGGGTTGTCTTATTTCATGGTGTGATTTCTCTGCTAACATTATCGCTGCCAAGGGACCCACAAAATCCGCCTCCCGTTAACTGTTTGTGGAACAGATCCAGCGTTTGTTTTCTTGAGGAAGTTGTGTCACCTTACACCTACAGCAGCTGTGACTATTTTCTGTAATTCTGCTTTTTATTTGCCAAGCTGTTTATTTTAATTAGTGTGATGTGCTCATGGTAAATCAGCCCTTTTCCAACTGAATTTAACAGTGCAGCCCACAACATTTTCTCCCATCAAGTCACACGCCATTAGATGACTGGTTGGTTGTTACTCTTCCCCGTGTCGTTGCTGGCTTTAAAGGTCAGAGCTGTTCTTCTGATCTGCCTCAAGAGCTGCGTCAAAGGTTTGCCATCAGCAAGACATGGTGAAAGTTGCATTATTGTTTCCCAAAGCACTCAACTCCTATGCTATCTTATGCTATTAATTGATAAAAAGGTTGATAATGTACCATAAAATGCACCTTTTGAACTCATTCAGTGATCCAGTGAGCAACAAAGTCATGGTTTTAGTTTTACTTGACATTGCTTTCTGCTATGGTGCTAAACTGATTGAAAACCTTTAAAGACGTCAGGGATTATTTTGTGTCCTTTGATGATATGAAGCTAAGAGATATGTGGTGGTCCCCAAGGATCAGTTTGTGTTCCCATTCTTTTTAATATCTGAATGCTGCTAAAATATGAGGTGATTCTTGCCCGAATGCTAGAATATCATGATATCTCTTATCATGCCTATGCAGATGACACACAACTATACATCTCAGTGGCACCTCATGACTGCAGTCCTTGACACTGTCTGAGTTTGAGGTGGCCAAGGAGATTTCAGTGGGTCCCTGGTTGGCCATGGCTACCCCAGCTCTGACCCAGGTCAGAATGTGAATGACGCTCCATGCAGCAAAGAGGAAAGTTGGTGATGGCTCATCTCCTCATTTAGACAAAAAACATGAACAGACTGCAGAAGCTGCCAAATTTCATAAGTGTTGTTTGAAGATGATTAGAGTGATAGAGACAGAGCAGACAGAAGAGCAAATGAGCACCAGTGGGACTGCTGTAATTCATCAGTCTTTAATAAATCCAGGTGTCGTTATGATTTTGGCTCTCAGTATGTTTCCCATTTACAGTGCCATCTCAATTTAGCCACAAAAAACATCACAAAATTTTCTCCTGTGGAAATGTTTGTTTACAGAATTAACATGGTTGCACCACCTTGTGCATAATTTGGGCCTCTTTGGGGTTGATTAGACATTCATTTTGACATGACTCCATGATTTCATTGCTTTTGCCATGGGTAAGTACATTAAGTTAAAATTCAGTTAAAATTCACATCCTCTATCATTCCACAGACCATCAGTTAACTATACAGTTTTACTCCACCTGTGTAGTGTTGCCGCCGTGCCAGATTTCCCCTAGGTCTGGCGGGTAACACTTCTCTCACTTCTAACACAACTATCCACTCTATGTGGATTGATGCCGTTTGGCGGTGGCCAGTACTGGAAATAGACCTGGTGCATATCTCCAGTTGGGCTGAGCGGTGTGGTGCCATCCAGCCACATCCTGGATGGACCAGAGAGTCCACAGTGGAACTGTTCTGATTGACTACAGAGGGAGTGATTTGCAGTACGATTTGATGGTAGATCATGGTGCAGCTGTTTTATGTGGAAATTGTAGGTTACTCTGACACAGATGGAGTAAACTGTGAACCTAAATCATCAAGAGGACAATCTGGAGTGGATTATTAAAGAGAAACAATTCCAATGAGGCAATACCTGAATGTGAATTTGTGTCTTCTGAGATGGTAAGACTTTGTAGTCAGGGGCTTCAAAACCATATAACACTGTAAAGCACACAGCGCAGATACCAAATTTGAGGATGATACAGTATTTTGCTTTTTAAATGGTTGTTTTATTTCTTTGTTTTGTTTTTATCTTGTTTTTTAATATTATGCATTTTTGATGTCTCTTTGCTGTCTTTAATAATCTTAATGGTCTGCAAAGCTCTTTGAACTGCTTTATTTATGAATGTTGCTTTGTAATTAAACTTGCCTTTCCTACTATTATTTTTTTCAGCATTAAAAGATATTTTATAATAGTAAAAAAGAAAAATAAAGCACTTAAGAACAGATGGACTACAAAAAACCTTATGGTAGTGTGTTTCCCCCTCAAAGCCTGAATAAAATCTCAGTTCACTTGTGGAATTTCACCAAACAAAACAGAGGCATCCATCTTTCATTTTGGACTTCTTATTTATTCAATCCTTTAACTAAAAGATGGTACAAGTAATGAGCGTGGAGAAGCAGAATCAACTAAGATGCTTTTGTAGAGAAATCACAATAAAGTTGTAAAAAGAAGGAAAATAGGAACTTGTCTCATCTAAACATCAGTGAACTTGATAAGAGTGAACTGAACTTGTGCTGGCTGGTCTGGGGAACTCTGACAGGCAGTAGGAAATGTGCTGATAGTGCTAATTTGGATCCGTCTGTTTGACTTTGTGTTTTTTTTTGTATTTGAATCATAAAGTTGTGTTCAGAGACCAAGAGCTCACAGTGTCTGCCACCCTCATATATTGATATTTAGCATTTGAAATAAGCAGCTGCAGGGTGACTGCTGCAGATCGCCACTCTGATATTATGACAGAGCAAGCTGTGATAAGTATTATCAAAGGGGCTGTTTGTGGTCCTGAAACAGATTTTCAATTTATGAAAACAATTTTCCTAAAGTCTATTTCCTCATCGATCTCAACCGACTCTGAATGAACAATGGAGATACACAAAGGATCTGTGAGTTTCTAAATATGTACAAGGCTGTGCCTACAATTGGGGATTTGTGAAGTCATACCCAGCTTGGGCTCATTTTTTTCCAGAGTAATGCAACTCACTGTCAGTAATATTTTCAACATGCAAACAATAGTAAGTAGATGTTCAAAATCCAAAAAAAAAAAAAAAAAAAAAAAAACACATTCATGACACACTTAATTCAAATCTACTTCATGGATGTTTACTGATATTATAACACTTTAGGTCTTGACTGATCAATTCTGAGTCATCTGTGATGCAAGACTGACTTAAAAATGTGAAACAAACCAGGTATTTTCCACAAATGGTCTCAAGACCAGTCTCTGATCAGATCTTAAGCACTACAACACTAACTTCATACAGGGCCCATGATAATAAGCTTTTGGGTCATCTGCCAATAACTGTGAGCCAAAAGAAATGAAAAGGTCTAAACTGTTTTTCACTTTCCTCTCAGACTGTAGCTCTATACAGGCTGTGCTGTAATAAAGCTCTAAAATCATGTATGTGCATGTACACATTTCATCTGTAGTGGCCCCTGGGGCACTGAACTCACAATAAACCCTGTGATTTGCCCCTGTATTATATGGATACAAGACTGCCCACAAGAGGGGATAAAGGGGAGCCAAATGGGGGCCTATGGAGGTCAGCAAAAAATGACTAAAATGTGGCAAAAATGGGTTAAAATAGTCAATAGTGGCATAAATGGGATAAAAATGCCAAAAAAAGGGGGACATAGTGGTAAAAATGGGGTAAGGTGGCAATAAAAAGAAAAAAGACAAAAAAGGGACTAAAACAGATGAAAAGTGTCAAAATGGGGTAAGGCAGCAGAAAGAACAAGCAAAAATTGGCAAAAAGTGGCAAAAAACCCCAATGCAATACGGGCAAAAGAGCATAAATGGGCATAAAGTGTCAAAAAATGGGAGGAAATTCGTAAAAAATGGACAAAAAGCAGCAACAATGGGTCATGTTGGGAAAAAAGGGGCAAATATGTGTAAAAACAGCAAAAGGTGGCTAAAATGGGCACAAAGTAGCATAAATGGGCATAAAGTGGAAAAAAATGGTTGAACAGCAGATAAAAAGTGGCAAAAGGGTGCTTAAATAGTTGAAAAGTTGCAAACATACATATAGTTTGTCCATGTCTGTGAGTTCCTGTAAAGCGTCCTTGGGTTTCTTGAAAGGCACTATATAAATTCAAGATATAATTATTATTATTATTATTAATAAAAAAAAATTGCATAAAGGGCCAAAAAATTGCAAATATGGGCAAAAAGTGGCATAAAGGGATTAAAAAGACTTTTGGGATCAGTGGCAAAAAAGTTTTAAAAAAGTGTCAGAAATGGGCAGAAAGCATAAAAAATGGTTTAAAAATGGAAAGAAGATGTATCAATAATGCCTGGAAATATGTGGTGATATATACAATATCAACATCAGAACCTCATAATAGCTTGACACACTTTTCAGCTCCAACAATGAGCACAGCTCCAGCTACCAATGCTACTGATCCAACAGGCATGCACTGACATCATTAGTAAATCCCAACTGGGGAGGGCCCTTTCTCTGGGTTTTTAGGGGCCAAGCCAGTTCTGTGGGTGGGCCTGTGTGGATATGAACCATGGAACATTATCGATAGTGTGCCAAAGTTTGTGCTTGCAGCCACATAACAGAGTGAATTGAAAACTGTGGCCTAAAAGCTGGTGCCATATGAAGATCTCTGTCAAGATGGAAGCTGAGGAGACAAAATGTTTGCGATCTGGGAAGAATTTTCAGTAAAGCTGGATAACAGTAGAGGGAAGAACAAGTTAAATGCTGAACTGCTGATTTTTGGATTATGGACCCAAATATAACAGACTTAGTCTGCACAGGCCGTAACAATTGCTCTTTATTGTAACCTGAACATTTTTGGTTGTATTGCTATAAATAGTGAAAATATAAACTTGTGTTTCACAGATTATCAGATGAACTCTGTCTGCTTAAGAAAGGAGTGACCTGATGGTAGATCAATTAAGGTTGAGAACTGTGATACAACAATTGATGGTCAACCCCCAGTCAAATGCATGTAAAATGTACACATCCACAAATTACAATCAACCTTCCATCATTAAAGTCCATAACATGTTTGTGTTCATGTGTGGCCCAGACATGATGTAAATGCGGGATCTGGTTGTATATGATGTGTGCCACTGTCTGTGAATTTGTCATTAAACTGTGATGTAAATGGCTACTCTGTGATTGGCTGTGTTGTTTACCTATAATCAGAGTGATCATAGCCAAATGTAAAACACAGCAGGCCATCGGCTGAAAAATCTCTGTTGAATAGTAATGACCAGAGTAAATCAGGGAGGAATAAGAATGCTAGACTCAGAGGGAATTGTGTGTATGTGTGTGTGGGTGTGTGTTGGTGGGTGTGTGTGTGTGTGTGTGTGAGAGAGAGAGAGAGAGAGAGAGAGTGTTAAAGATGTTCGCTTTGCTGATGAGCATGGACGGGCAGGAAGAGAGGGAAAGAGATCAACACATGCATATTCTATGCTGGTACTCACTTGTATACACATGCTCTCTCTCAATTGAATTAATACATATGATTGCACATAAATATGCATGTGAGACTGGAAACTCTTGCTGAATTATGGAGTGGTTGTATCGTGAGTGGATGTGGATGGCTGCACACATGAGACAACACTTTACACAGAAAGTCGTGAATGAAACAAAACTGTTGATTCCAGGGATCGAGACCAGAATGTGTAAAATACTAAACAAATACTACGTTTTTGGCACATTGGGGAATCCTGCAGCAACCTCCCTTGAAGGCCCCTTAAAGCCCCCCTCAATCTGCAGCTGGTTTCAGAGCACAAAACACAACAAGGCAGCCCTGCAAACAGAATCCCCAAGAAACAATTTGAATGTTTTCAGTCGTCTCAGAAGGAAGACATTAAAAGGAAAAGAACAGAGATGTAGAGAGAAAAGAGACACAAACATTAAGAGAGAATTTCTTCACCAAAGTCAACATCATCAGTAGACAGAGGGAGGAAGAGGAAGTTGGATAAATAAAATCTCTGATAGGCAGAAAATGAAAAGCCTCACAGCAAAGACCTCCTGGAAGCAAAGGAAGACAGAGGGGAGTAGAACATCTTTGTGAGGATAAAAGAAGAAGTGTAATCGCCCAGTTGTTTCTTTCTCTCCCAGAGGCCCCTTAGAAAACAACTGGTGCTTTAAGCTTGGACAGATAGCAGACAGAGGGATGACGGTTAGAGGGGAGGAGAATCCCGCAGAGGGTTAGGATGCTCATACACAAATGCCTCCAAATGCAAAAGAAACACAAGCAAGCAGACATACAGATAGACAATAATTCATTCATTCACACAGAAAAGAAACACACAGCCACATTTTATCTGTAGAGTTCTTTGGCACAGAAGCAGCAACAATAACCACATTCGCATGCAGGCACAAACAGTGTATATCTCCCTCTCCTCGTCCTCCCACCAGTCCCTGTGGAGCTGCGATGATGGAGATGGAGAGCAGTGTGTATTGACTGTGACTGTGACACAAAGCTGCATCCAGCGTGAGAACCTCAGAGGAAAAGGCTCTGCTTCAAAAACAAGACCGGTCTCCAGTCTGCTGCTCCAACACTGTCAGATGAGTTTTTTTTTGAAGTGAATACAAACTATGACGGCCGATTTCCAGGCTGTGGACATAGATAAGATGCAGATTAAATACGTCAATCAGATTGCAAGAGCGCAACAACAACAAAAGTGGGACATCGTTATCTAATGTTTTATGTAAATATTTGCCGTACAGATTAAATGTAATGTTGAGGGAATAAGAAAAAGTTTCATGACTGCTCCTGCATTTAAAAAGTTGTGTCTGAAAGAAAACATAAAATGTCCAGCACTAGAAAGTGCGGTATTTTATGCACGTATGAAAAAGTGTCACATATTGAACTGGCAGAACACCACGCTCATATCACAAGACTGACTTGTTCTGTCTTTATTTCCACGTCAGTCTCTGTCACATCTCCCTGTCTTTCTGTAATGTGGTCAGCTGAGTCTCAGATGAGCTGGAACATGGGTGTATATGTGTTTTTGCAGTTATTTTTCCACGGTTATTAAGTGCTGAGAGATGAAAACTCCGGCTGACAAATCTTTAAGAATAGAGCACACTCACACTGCAAGAAAGAGGGGGGCGTACAGGTACACTGTAGTGTATTTGTAAAACTTTAAAGCTGAAGTCAGACTATAGAATCATTTTTTTTATCATCACAGTCAGATTAGGAGATCACAGAGCCAGATACTAATACTGTGACTTGACCAAACAGACATATCAGATACACAGTGGTTACCAAACAATCATCACAACCAATGTGATGACTTTTAAAGAACCTGGAGCTGGACTCAACAAGAACCAGGAAGAGTGAGAGGGGTCTGGCTGCAGACCATATATCTCAGGTGCCTTTAATGCCACTACTGTGGGACACAGCATCTTTCAGGATGTAAGCACTGCAATATAAGCGTGAATTTCCAATTTTGGACAGTTTTGTTTTAAATTCGACTTTATTAATGGAATATGGCTGTTACATTCATGAAATGACCACATTGCAAACATTACAGACTAAGAAAAATTTAATAAATAGAACAGATTAAAGATCAGAGGTGTAAACTGAGGTTAAATAATACTGTTTTAGAAGTAGCCTATTCACACTAACAGTTGCTCAGTTAAGCTTTAGTAAGCTTTAGCTAAAGCAAGCATAGCTAAAGCAAGCATAGCTACGCTAGCGATGTAGTTAACATTACTACATCAGTCAATGTAGCAATTTTAGCTTTAGCAATGTAGGCTCAAACCATAGACATTATATATGTAGACGCCTTATTGGCCAGTGGGCTGTACGTCAACGCCGCCGCCATCTTGCAAGAGGTATTCTATGTTACATAAAAATGACTCATAACGACCACTTAAATGTAAACTTGTTTGTTTTTGATCACAAAACCCTTCATCCCTCATTGACTTACATTGTTTATGGAACGGTCTTTCCTCTGGTAATATGGCGGACATGTTGACGTATAGCGGCAGCGGGCAAACACAGTCTATGAGGTGTCGACGTATATAATGTCTATGGGCTCAAACAAACTAATGCTAACGTAGCTAAGTCAGCTATGACGGTGACATAACTATGTAGCTAACATAGATAATGTAGCCAATGTAGCTTAGTTAGCTTCAGCAAATGAATCATCAGCTAATGTAGCTAACAGCTTTGTTAGCTGTGTTATGAGACCTGCAAAACTGTAAAATGTGTACGGTCTTCAGCTACATTACCTACATAACTTACATAGTTAACATAGCTTTATTAGCGTAAGCCTTAGTGACATTAGCTGTGTTTGAGTGTTGTCATGGACAAGCTTTTTTTTCTGTTTGCAGACTGTTTAGTCGGCTTTCTAAAATAGTTTTGCAGGTCAGGTTTTTCATGTTTAACTTTTGGTTTCTTAACCTTTACCCAAATGCTAAAAAGTTTAATCAAATTTTTTTGAAAGATCTTGAAGCAGATCTTTCAAGTAGCCGGACTCTCATGGAAGGAATACTGTCAATCGACATGTATACTGCTTTATTGTTGTTGTGATGCAGCCCTTCATAGTTCATTTGTGACACATCATAAAGTCAGGGATGGTGTTGCAAGAGTGGACATTTTTTTTTTTTTTTTTTTAAATTTAAGAGAGTATTGTTTTGGCTGTGAGTGGATGTTGTTTCAGCACATTCAACCGACACACCCACAGCATCCTAGAGCAGACATTACTGCCCCATTTTTCATGGTTATAAATTTAATTCAATTTACTTAAAGATGGTTTAATGACTGAAGTTTGGCCTGGTGGTTAATGACACAGCTACTATCAATCCATTCATCCATCCATCCACCCATCCATCTTCTGAAGTGTTTCCAGGTCAGGTGAGATACCCTCAACTAAAATAAATGATAAGACTTTGATCACTGTCTTTATTGATCAAAACTCAATGTTTAGCTAATTTCTGTGACTCCAGCCATTTAATCCAGCATTTTCTATTGTTTTTTTTTTTTTTTTCACAACACTTTTTGTGCTCCACCAACTCCCACTACTTGGTCTGAGTGTCTGCACAGTTGGTGGTTGAGCTGTAGTCAGGGTTTGATCTTTCCATGACCTCCTCCTGGAGGTTTTCATGGTACAGTGAAGGAATATGGATGTCTGCTTCTTACAGTCAGAGTCACCAAATGCTTGCTGACTTGCTCTCAGTGCCAACTAGATGGACATCGGAAAGGTCCAAAGGTTTGTTTTGCTGCCAGTTTATGAAAATGTTATATGGAAATGTATTTTATTGGAACAGCTCTGAGCCAGTAGCTATTTACTATTAAATTTTCATTGGGTATATGTAAATACACACTGGCATACTGGTGAGGATGAGGAACTGAAATACCTGTCAAACCTTTCATAAAAACAGTGACAAATATACCTCTGAAACGATAGATTTTAGATCATTGAAGGCTGACGTTTGAGATAAAACTTTACATAAAGCAGGTTTTTGAATCATCCATTAAAGCTGTAAGCTATGGAGAGGACAGGAAAATGTACCTGCAACTGGTGAGAAGTACCAGCCCATTTAAGGCAATGAGACCAACTAACTAAAAATACTATGGTAAATTATAATCACGTATAAAATTTGAAATCTGAATTGTTTGTTGACCTATAGGTAACATATCAAAAAACAAAAGTTCTCTACATTTCTGCAAAATTTGTAACTCAACCTGTTGACTCTCTACTAAATGCAGGTGTCAGAGCCATGGGCACATCATTAGGCCTTCTTTGGGGGGACTGAAGTCCTCCTAAATGTTCCTCAGCCACCCCCACAATAATTACAGTAGAAATACCAATTTTTTTTTTTTCCACCCTCTGAGGCAAGGGTGTCAAACTCAAAGCCCAGGGGCCAAATCCGGCCCTTGGTAATGTAAATTCAACCTCAATGATTTAAATATCCTTGTTAAGTTATAAAAAATTGAAAATGTAAAGAGTAAAAATTATCGTGTAAAAAGTCAGTAATGTGGGGAAAAAGATATTTGTGTTTTCATTTCATATTTTAAATTTTGCATTTCAGAATTACCACTTAAACCTATGATTTTGACTTTTTATTTTATATCTTAACCTTTCAATTAATAATTTTGACTTTTATCACATATTTCAACCTTTTTGGATTCCAAATTTTAAATAATATATTGACCTTTTTAACTAAATATTTCAAATGTTATCTCATGTTTTGACTTTCCTACTCCTAAATTGACTTTTAATCTCATATTTTTCTCTTTTAGACTCAAAATGTATAATTTGAACTGATATTTTGACCTTTTAAACTCATGATTTTTACTTTCTATCTTGTAAATTTGCTTTTTAAAAACCCTGTTTTGACTTTTAATAATGTATTTTGAACTTTTGAACACATACATTTTTTTAATCTCAGAGTTTGAGCTCTTACACTTATCATTTTGACTTTTTTCATCTCAAAAGGCTTTTTTTGCCCATAATTCATCACTGGTAAACACTTTACGGTTGAATGTTCACCCTGTTTTGCCCTCAAGTTGGACTTGAATTCAGAATCCGGCCCCTGGGGTCAATAAACAATGCATCTTCAGTGGGTTTTTCTCGAAATGTTTTGACCAATTTCTTTATGAAATATGGTTTGAATGTCCTCTGAATCTGCAGAATCCAAGCTTTCCCCTTCCCTCTCTCATCTGTACGGTATCCATTGCTGGACATCCTCAGGCCCCAGACTCAGGTGCCAGATGTCAGAAAAACGCATCAGGTCTCAAGAAAAATTAGGAAAACATGAGTCAGATTTATATATATATACACACAAAGATGCTGTTTTTTTTAAATTTACTAAATGCATTAATGGAAATGTTTTCCAACATCTTTTCCATGAACTCACCTCAACTTATAAACTTTTAAATACCAACTCGTAAACTTGCTTGGACTGTTATTAAAAACAAGGAAGAATAGGCAGAGGATCTTCCAAAGAAAGCAGGGAAAAAGAGTGAGCCATATAATAGGTCCTGATAAATGCTCTACAACTAATAATAAACCAATTTAAGAAGCCTTTTGAGGTGTGATAAATATTTTTATTGAACTTTATATGTGCGCATTACCTGCAATCCTTTTGGTTAAGCCCCCCATCTTTCAATCCCAGTGATGCCCTTGGTCAGAGCCACTAATGATGTGATGCTGATGGAGGTGGAAGGGGGTATCTGTTTGGAGGTCTTGAAAACAAAAATTGTAAAAATGTAGGTTGTATGATTGCCCTTTTCTCTTTTAAATCTATGTTAATAAAGTTTGACACTTTTCTTTAGAGAGAAGTTAAAAACAAAGACATAACCTTCTACTAAATCATTTTTTTTTACAACTGTTCTTGGTTAGACGCCACACAAACTTTGTCAATGAAGATTTTCCAAGCCTGACAGAGTTACAATGCACTGTCACAGATGTACGGCCATGATTAGAAAATCCCTGGGTTTTACATGCCGACACACTGTACGCTCCATAAATGTTAAAAGCAGTGAAGATTTATGATTCTAGTTTTATAAACAAATCATTCAGCTGGTGTTAGACAACATTTTATAGCTCTGGCAGCATCTCAAACCCCGACTATTACACCAGCACAGTTTAACCAACAGATGTTCCCCATAATTGCTGTATTTAGTGCTCCTGTTCTGAGATGCAACACTGGTAATTATGACACAGTCACTGACAGAAGGAAACCTCGCATCTCAGCTGTGGATGTGTTTTCAGATTTTTATTTTAGTTCCAGTGCCTGGTCCTGCTGTGAAACATTTCCTCCTGTACAGCGGTAGATATTTAAGACTGCCAGTCACAATAAACACAGAGATAAGAGCACAAACATGGATGATCTCTGATCTGATGTGACTGGCAGAAAAACTCTAAGATTGTCTTTATTTTGCTTGTTTTTACTGTCACCTACATTTCTCCCATTCCTTTGTACATTTATGATTCTCAACGTAAAATAATTCCTCCTTTTATCAACGTTTATTGATTCAAAAACATGTTCTTAAACAAATTCCCTGCTGCATTTCCTTACTCAACACTTAACTTGACTATACTATAGGGATGTAATTGTCCCATGCTGTTTAGTGCTAACATGTAACATGAGATGCATTTTCAGTATGCTTGGCCCCAGTGGGTACCAAGTCCCCCCTGCAGCCTGGCTGTGTTTATGCCACTACTGTGTTTCCCATGAGCTACAGAGGACCACAGGACCCTGTTTTAAAGCCACTACAAAAAAATGGAATCGCCTTAAGGTGCACTGGGAGGCACGTTGAGGGAATTAAGCAAATGTGAAAGATATTCCTTTCATTCCCCTGGGTGACAGATGAGCGATGAGTGTTGGGATAACAAGGGATCAGAGGCAAGAGGAGGAATAATGAGCGTATGCCCTGACTATCCACCTCACTCCTACACATTGACACAGCCACAACAACTGCTAATGTTGCTACAACTTCTTTTTGCAACAACCATACGAATAAAATGCCTCACTTTCTCAGTGATCCCCTTAGGAAATTCTTGTTTTCTACTCGACCCTTGCCAGGAGGCCACAGTGCAATCTGCAGCAGAGCAGCACCATGTTGCTAAAGGGGGAAGCAGTGTCTTGTTGCTAACCCACCACCAGAATGCCAATGCTTAGTGGACATGTGCTCAGCTCCTCAAGCTAAGATGTTACCTTACTTCTCACTTGCCTGGCATGGTGTATGTTTTTATGATTGCAAACAACCTGAAAAAGGATTGCATAGAAAACAAATCCTGATCGTCACCTTTCCATCCACAAGCTTCTTCACTCTGAGAAATCAGTCTTCCATAACTCTGTACAACTTCTTTTTTCAACAAACATAGCGACTAATCAAAGCCCTACCCTCTAGGGTTGAAAAGGTGCATGATCTAAATAAAACTGCTGACTTCAAATTGCTGTCAATTTCTGTGCTGTCGTACTTTTTTTTTTTACTCACAAACTTGTTTTTCTACATAATTACCTAAGAGGAAGAAGGCTGAGAGGAAGGGTATTTTCTCACAAGCCTTTGCACCCACACGTTTATCAATTACGAGAGACTGTTTCACATTCATCAGTCACTGTAGCTAACCTCTGAGGCCCAATTCCCTTTCAATTTGTCCAAAGCAATAAAGTAACCCAGTGTTGCACTATAAAGAAGAGCACATTATATCATGGCAGATCACCTCTATCTGCAGTAGACATCGCAGAAGATTATGACATCATGACTAAGACAAATAATAGAAAATTCAGGAAACCACAGTCAAGTGAGCTATTCTTAACGGTGCAAACATAATGATGTTTCAACACCAATTTCCTCTCTGACAACACCTGCAGCATTAAAATGTCTTCATGTTTGCACCATATATCAACTCTGCAGATGACCCACCAGTAAACAACCAGTTTAAGGATGTTTCATTATATTTTCAAATTTCTTACTTCTGCTTGAGTTCTTATTTCATTATTTCTTTTATAACTTCTGTTTTGATATATTCTGTAATTTGTTGTCAATGTCTTTAATGCCCCTTTTAACTTAACATACTTTGATTAGCTTAATGTATGTATGGTGCTCTATGGTGCTTTAATAAACCTACATTTACTTTTCCCGAACTTTGCGAGACTTCTGTTGTGTGCATTGAGCCTTGGACTAATCTTAACTACAGCTGTTAGCTACAGCTGGTTGCTTGCCAGTGGAGGTTGTATGTTGCTGTTGCCAGGTAACATAAAATTAATCTACAGTTCAATGATTAGTTTGTGGTGAATCAACATGTGCTGTCAGGGTGGCTGTAATTTAGACTGTGATAGCTGTATGTTTTTTGTTTTTTATTGCTAGAACTACATGGAAAAACTGTGATTGTATTTTTTGATTGGTAACCAATTATAAATTATATATCTGGATTACAGAATTGTGTTTCTAAGCCTACATACAATACAATACAATTCAATAATAACTTTATTTATCCCTGCAGGGAAATTCAGTAAAACATACAGTAGCTATGATGATTGAGGCCAGATGCATTATGTTAAAAGGTTGCTGTATTTTTCCATCTGAGACATTCTTGGGGACACTATTTATTTATTCATTATAGGGAACAGCTTACATTGAAAATGGACATGTAAATGTGCCAGATTGTAGCCATAGGCTAATTTCCATCTGTAGTTCCTTGCAGGTTGATGGTATACATATGAAAGGGTTTATTCCATAATGAATAATAAAAATATGTATAAAATCAGAGAGTATGCAAAGACCGAACAACATAAATGGTAAAATATTAATAAAAGACCCACATATAACGATACAGCATGCTTTAGTAGCACCGGTTAATAAATTAAAGACTGACTCTGTTATGGGCAAAGTGTTTCGAACAACTCCAGCATTTACATGGCAACACAGTGTGGCGCACTTGAAGGTGGGGCCAGCTTGCTTTTTGAGCGCAGCTTGGCGCGGCCAAACTCGTGATGGAAAAGCACAACGTGGTTTGGCTCGGTGCCAAAAGCCATAGTGGAAAAACCCCATTGTTCATCCATTGCCTATCAGGCCATTCTTGGAACATGTTTTTCATCAAACTTAGCACAACTGTCCACTATGACTCAAGGCCAAAACTCTTTTGATTTTTGAGATCATAGTTCAAAGGTCAAAGTCAGTGGGCCTCATGTTCATCCCATGAATACTTTGAGGGATATTGAGACTTGCCTCAACTTGTTTGATTCAGAGGTCATAGGTCAAACTACAAGGTCATCTGGCCTCAGTTTCATCCCTTCCCATTCAACCACAAAAACACCACAAACTCCAGCTCATGGTGGTAGCTGATGTGTGAATGTGTGTATCTCTCTGACATATGTGTGCTATGAATGTATGAAGTGTTTTTGATATCAGTATCAAACATGCCCCACCCTTTGATTTTTTTTCTTGACTCTTTTTTGTCTTTGAGGGTGACAAAATTGGAGGTGATTGTTCCTGTCTTTTTATCGCATTGCTTTGTTTTTCTTTAGTTTTGATTCTTTGATGTTGGTATAGCATTAAAACAACTATCAGTTACACAGTTACTCAGAAGTTCTGCTCATTTTTGCCCGTTTATTCTTGTGTCTTTAGCTAGCCCCATAAGCCTATATGCTGCTATTTCAGGCCTTAGGACAAATTCTGCTGGCCATCTATTAAATTAATTGACACATACATGATATTATCCATAACTAGATATTTAACTCTGAGTTTTGTTAACAATACAAATCTGGTATCACAGATGTCACAGCGACCTCTCTGTGGTGTCACTCAAATCCTACAAGAATAACGTCTCAACTGGCTGTGGCAGAAACCTCTGGCAGACGTTATATATATTCCTCACCTCTCAGCTATCACTGTTTTCACATTCAGCACGTCAAGATGTCTTTCTCTCCCTCACTTCTACAAGTCTCAAACAGAATTATTCAGTCATCGCCTGTGGCTACGAAGACAAAGCATGAGGCGGAAGGAGAGAGAGAGAATGGCAGAGACATGCACACATAGACAGCTGTTTATATTCCTGATCAAACCCGTTCTTTTAATCAAGAGAGCCGCTGTGTGCAGAGGTTAGCTGGACTCTGAGAGAAAGGGCTTTAGCTGGATCAAATAGCTGGACAGGAGAGTTTAGAGAACAAAGGCTACTCTCTCTCTCCCTCCCTCTCTTTGGTCAGTTTTTTTCTTTCACATGTTTGCATCTTTCTCCTCCATCTCCCTGAGACACTGTTTCTGCCACTCTCATCATATTGCCTCACTTTTCTCTATAGATCTGAGCTCTTATAAATGGATTGTGGAATAAGAACTACAGGGAGCATCTTATTTTCTTAAATGGGTTAAATTTAAACCTTTAAATCTGTTTTCTTAGGCACTTTTAACTATTGGGTCCACAAAACCGGAGTTAAAGTTTCCTTATGGGCCACCAGGGGGCAGGAGAGACCCTCACCAGACAACCAGAAGTACCAGTCTTGGTTCAGAAGAGTTTAGGATATCACAACGCCTCACACTTCATTTCAGTCTTCTTTAACTTTATTTAGTTATTTTTTAAAATTTTTGTCATCTTGATCAAACGTACGCTTTCAGCGGCTGGAAGATTCAGATGAGACAATGACCATCTTGATCTGCGGTCTGTCACCATTTAAAACAGTAGATCTTGGATGATTTATGCCATGTAAGACAGGGGAAATTTATATTTCTAAATTCTTGTGTTCTTTTTCTCAGGTATATTTTGTTTTGATCATTTAAAGTGCTTTTACAAGCTTGTGTGCACGCTTGATCCAAAATTATGTCTCTAACCCTATTTATCCACGTTTATTTATCTTATCTTATCTTATCTTATCTCTTAAAAACTCAAACCTAATTAAGTGTGTTTGTCTAATTTCCCGTCATAAATGCTAGATTACACTCAATAAAAGCAATGTTCAACTGAATAATCCAGATAAACATCTTATTTGAAGTTATTAGAAGCAAAAAATAAGGCCTTAATTGCTTTGGATAAGCAAAAATATCTGCCAATTTTACTTAAGTATCTCAAAATGATATGAGCTAAGTAATTTAGGAATAAACATATCATTTCAAAGAGCATCATTCACTTGCAGCACTTGCAGATATTTTTACATGTTGCAAGTAAATTAGGCCTTATTTTTTCCTTTTGCATCATGGAATAAGATGTGGATGATGATGTCAGTGTAGCTTATTTAAAGTGAAATGAGATTTTTGACTAGAGGTTAGACAAGCTTGCTAAGATTTCAGTTTTTGCAGTGTGCACTTTGATCACACTTCCTCTTGAATCAAAAACCTGCACTATATTTTGAAGCAAATTGTGCAAATTTGCTTGTATAATCACAGCATACAAATGTCTCTAAAACCCAGTCACCATAATAAAGTAAAGGAAACCATTACAGTGTACAAACAACAGCATCATGGCCGTGTTCCCTTTCCTCTTCAACCTTCTCGTCTGTCCGGGATTAGCCAGCTGGAGATGAGGTGAAGAGATTAAGAGATTAGATTGTTTGCTGAAGTGATGGTCGCACAGCATCTCACAATTTCAAGATGGGATTCGGCGACTGAGAGGGAGATGGAGAGAGCTTGTGCAAACATGGACAGATTTCCATGGCCTGCAAGGGTCATCTGGCTTATGAGGGTCACTACGATAACAAACAAATGTATTGAAGATACATACAGAACTTTAACCCTAAAATGCTCTTGTTTATGCAAGTATCAAAAAAAACCTCTGGGACTGATTCACAGATGTGGCTGTTGTGCTCACTAAACCTATGTAAATGAGTGAGAAAAACAATGTCTAATTCATAAGATACATAAAGGTTGAAAGCATCACTAGAGTTGGGCGGTATCCATTTTTTAATACCCTTTTACCTCCCCCAAATTTTCCTGAATCATACAGAGTTAATGTTCATTACAGGGTTGCTAGAAGGGATTTACAGTTTTAAACAAGCTCCTATGGTAAACAGAGCGACATTAGGGCATAGGATCAAATGAAGTTTTGCCTCTTTTTTCCTCTCCCTCTGTGCACAATGGCACTAAGGCACACTCTTTTACTCTCTCTTAAGCCTGGTAGACAGTGTGTGATTTTGGGTTGTCTCAGAGGAAAGATGACCAACCGTGGAGATTCCTTTGGTTAAGGGTTTAAAACGGTTGTCCTACGTCGCACTGTCAGACAGGTTGACAGACAGCCATTGTCATGGTCTTGCAACCAACCAAAGATAGTCTGGGGTAAAGTTCTGACAGTGTCAGGCAATGGTGCTGCTGCTAGAAACAGACACATGCTCTGAAGTCTTTTCTTATGATAATTATTTATTTTGATTGTATGATTAAAAATACTGGTTGCACTTGTGATAACTGAGCTAGTTGATACAACACATTATATTCACTTTCTTAAGCCCCTGGGGGCTCAGTTAAACAGGTGCCACAACTAGTTGAGCTGATCTAAATACTGTATATTTTTGAACATTTTATGTCAAATGGCACAATGAAACATCAAGTTAGGCACTTCAGCACAAAAAAGCCGTGAAACTTGTTAAATAACTATTTTACATTGAGAATCTTCTTACAGGGCAGATTTTTTTATGATGGTAATTGAGGCAATACTGTGGCTAGTTTGACCCTGGATATCATATTACTGTATTACCGCCCAATCCTATATACCACTAGTCATGCTACAGAGCAGACAGCACTCCTGTGCTGTTCTGTTGTATTAAATGAGCCTTTTTGCACTTATTTGTGAAAATACGGCCCCTCCTATGCAAACTGACCTCATCGCAAAAAGCATTTAATTTTCAAACATCAAGTGCAGTTAGACTAGTTTTGGTGGTGACTGTGCTTCAGTATAGAGATGTCCCACTCAAACTTTCCTATGATCCAAACAGCAGTTGCACCTCTAGATATCACCATCACATTATTGATAAAAGCATTGGTTAAATCAATTCAGGACTCTCAGCAGCCTCACACTTCATCCACATTTAAGGAGAGGGCATGACACAGACTGGTTGTTTTTCTTCTTCGATTTTTCCTTTCCCGCTCCACTCAGGAAGACAGTTTTTTTTTAAACGGTGAAGCTCATCTCACATTTTTGAGGCTGGCCTCTTAATAAACTTGAAAAAGTTTTTCCCTCCCTTCCTAACTCATCATTTTAAGATGGACCAAACTTACCCTGGTCAGCGTGAGAGCATAGCTCTGCTGTGGGTGCTGATAGCTTCTCTCCACATTTAACCACAAAACAAGAGCACTACAGAGCACAACATTGTGTGTGTGTTTGCCTGTTATGGCCCTTAGCCATATGCATTATGAATTTGACCTGGAGCAGATATAGTGGGAGGAAATTATGCCCAATATCTGGAGCTACAGTATTATCATCTTGGTGAATCAGGCCATCATGTAAATATCTATTGGTTGTAAGGTTTGTCTGATAAAGGATACAGGAGTCTTTGATTTGGTATGTGGTTTGCATTAAAGCCTATTGTAGCTTAAAGGATCTCCCCTCTTTTCCCTCCCTGTCTTACCACCACCTTGTCAGGGAGCTAAGAGTTTGTGTCTTTCAGGTCAACAGGCAGGACAGGAAATGACTTCCTGCTTTGGTCTTGTAACTTTTTAGAGTGTCATCTGTTTTGACAGCTTACTGAATACACTTAGTTCATTAAGAGTTCTGCTTTTAGCTTTAGTAAAAGTATGTTCTTCTAAGTAAGTTCACAAATTGGATAACACTGGCCGTGATCAAAAGAATACACTGTCAGAGTATACTTCTTTCTTTAAACTTGGATTAATTGGACGGTGCAGTGGCTTGTCTGAGTGACAGTAAGGATGGGAGTTAGACAGAGGGTGGATGACAACACACAGTGACTGTCAAACCAGAGGGATCGAGCTCCTAAATCAACTGGGATACCTCCTTCTAAAAAGGGGCTGCCAGTCAGAAATGAGCAGAACCCTCTGATATATAATCAGCGGTCACTCCTCCCAGCCACTACTCTGCTCTTGAAGATCATCTTGGAGTTTCATTTTTGTAACATAAATACTAAACCTAGTCTGATACTGGCTGAATTAGTGAATCATTGATTTGTAATGCACTACAGCAAAAAGGGCACAATTTAAAAGGAAAAGGTGTCAGGTTTCAGGTACAGTTTTTCCAACAACATTGTGTCACAATGTTATCACTAAAGGAACGTGTGCATACCACATAAGCCACATTTAGTTTACTATAAGTCACGTATGACTGTGCAAGATTTGGATTTTAATGGAGAGGAGTAGAGATTGTTGGTTGTTGAATGAATCTGCCATTGGTGTGCTGTGTTGGTATCTCACACTAAAAAAATTAAGGTTGTGAAAATCTTTTAGTGTGAGCCGGGCTTTAGCTCAATGTAAGTAGTAACTTTGTGGACATTTTTTATTGTATTTATATTGTTTTAATAATCTTAGGGCTTACTCACAATAGGCTCAGTTGTCCAATAGCAAAGCATAATTGTACCCTCTCCCTTCTGACCTGCACCCATATTGCTCATGCCCCAACTAGGCCAGAGCACATGAAATATGTCATAATATGACACTCTTGTGGTTTTGTACACAAGAAGTGCTGTCTCTGATTCAACATACTGGAGAACAGCACAGAGGGAATGACTGCAATGTTACTCACTTTTTGGCTTATTTTGAGTTGTTTTGGTCAGATGCAGCCCTACATCTCATAATCAGAGATGGAAACCAGCACTCACTTCCTGTCAAAGGCCGGTGTTGAGTTAACCAGCCAGACCATGGCCTGACCCTGCTCAGAGGAGGGCTTTAGCTGACTCAAAGCAGAGCAGCTGTAAATAAAATAGGCTTAACACTTCACTGTGTGAATGATAAGCACTGCTATGACTGAGCTAAAGTTAAAATATGAACACATTCTGTCTCCAACAAACTCTTCACATCCAAATGCCCCAGTTTTTAAATATACTTAAGGGCCTTTAATAGGAATTAAGCTAGCATGATACAAGCATTTTTTGCTGCAGGAACTTAACACTAACCTTGCAGAGCAGACTGGTTTCCCAGACTTCATGTCAGTCATCAGTCAAGTCCAACTTGGAAAGGTCCAATCTAAAACGTTGGTGGCAAGTGTGACAACAGACCTGACCAATCGGTGTCATTTAAGGAGCATGAGGTGGTAGTTTGGGGCAGGGTTTGGTTGTACTGGATGCTGATGGCAATGGCTGCCACTGGCAACAGTTAGCTTGGATGTAGCTATAGAATAGCAGCAGTTTTGTCAAAAGTTGACCACATTACTTTATCAATGCAAGATGAAAAAATAAAATTGAAAGCATTTTACTCTTCTGCTGGCCTGTTTTGGCATGCGTTTCTGATAGTCACAAGGGTGGGTTAGTTGTTGATAGTCTGATATGATGGCTACTGGTGGAGCGATTAGCTCAGATCTTGCCACAGTGGCAGGTGTATTAGAACTGGAAAACATTTCTTTATTAAAACATGAGCAAATACTAAATGCATTGCATGATGATTTTGCTATTCTTCGGACCTGCTTTGGCGTGACTTTTTGGATCGCTACAGGAGGGGTTTTGTTGTACTGTAAGAGTCAGTGTATACAATGATTAGCTCGGATGTAACCAGAGTATAGTGGCAGTTTTATCAGAACTGGGCCACATTTCTTTATCAAAACAAGAGCAGAGAACCATAATACAATGCTAATAATAAAAATCTATTCTTCCTGCCTTCTTTGGCATGAGTTTGATCTGCATTAAGGCTCAACTACAGTACTTAACAAATTTATAAGACCACCACCCAAAGTAAGGTTTATGCCACAGCTGCCCTAAATTAACAGCCATGGTAATAACCAAAATCATTTTTTATGTTTCTGCAACGGTTAATACACCAATATGTAGAAGCTCTTTAACCAAAATGATATTTTTAATGCTAAAATATAATTATTATTGTTATCCATGAATTTTCAAATTTACTGATTTACAAAAAACTGAAAAAAAAATAGTAAAGCACATTATTATTTCTTGATTAATATGTCAAATGATAGTTATTTACTTGCATTCCTGAACAGAAAAATGAGTTTTAGTGATTGAATGTTATGCTTGATTAATTTCTGACTTCTCAGAGAAGCCCAGTGAGCCGGCTTAAATTTGGGTATAAAAAGGTGAATTCAGTTTAAAATTCCTCATTCCTGTTCAAGGTGGTACAACGTGGAGAGCTGACTGAAAATGAAAGAGTCCGCATTAAAGCACTTCATGATGCTGGATGGTCTCTGAGACAAATATGCCAGCTGGTCTAATAAATTTGTTAAGCACTGTATATTGGAAAACTATGACCGTAGTTTTTTGCCAAGCTCAAGCTACTAGTGGAGTTGAGCATGTATACAACCTCATTTTGTCTTGCTGCTCTGATTGGCCTGTCATGAATGTGACAGACAGACTGTTTGTCCAATCATCTGATAATTTTTTGCAAAGTCCTGCCATTCCTAAATGCTTTCTCTGGGAGCTTGCCCAGAAGAATGGGAAATACATCCCTGCAATGGATATATGAAACAGTCTATTTAGTCAAGTTAACAAAAAAAACAAAACAACAAAAAACAAAAAAACAAAAAAACAAAACAAAACAAAACAAAACAAAACAAAACAAAACAAACAAACAAACAAACAAAAAAAAAGACGAGAAACAGGAGAGAAATGACATTTCATTACATATTTATTTAGAAGTTACTGAAAAAATGACATGCAGGATATACTGTGTGCTAGCACCTGGTCAATTGCACTTATTAAAGGCCACCTATTATGCAAAATACACTTTATCCGGCTTTTCTAGAAAAAATATGTGCCCCTAGGCTGTCCACAATCCCTCCATAAATCAGAAAAATCCTTCCCCCCACCCTCTCTCCCCTTTCTCCACCTTTCAGATAATGTGTGCTGAAACAAGCTGTTCTCAGATTTTCCCCTCATGATGTCATGTGGGGAGTTAGCCCCGCCCCCCGGGTTCAGTTGGCCCTCCCCGCTTGGAAGAAAGTTCTGCCCTCCTCTCCCCTGATCCTTCTCTCAGCTGGAAGCTGAGGATTATGCACACAATGTTATGGAGTTTACGGATCAGAATGTATGAGACTAATATGCGGTCTCTTCAGGACACACACCATCATTTTCACTCACTACTTGTAATTATTTGCTTGAGCCGCTAATATAAGATAAACCTTAAAATGTGATGCCTAAACACATTGTTAGATATCACTAAAATAGCCGAGATCACCATGACGCCTGCTCTTTTCTCCACTTGTTCATGTCACCCTTAACCTGACCCGTTCCTGCTCTCTTTGTTGCCCAGCAGGTTTATACTTAAAACCTGAAAGAATAAGTATTTTCTTCCCCCTTATTGATAAGCCCAGTATTTAGACCCATGTTTGTTGATGTTAAACAGTCAAAATCACCGGGCTCAGTTTTGTCACATCTGAATTTCTGCTGTGGAAGTGAAAGCAAATGTACAAAAAGGGCTTCAGAAGTCACTATGATATATAAATCTACATTTCATTGAAAATGTTCCTTCTACCTGTTGGAGATTCTATTCACTCACTGTGCGTTTTTGTTATTGAATTGTTTCGGCATAGTGGTAGCCATAAAGCCCCGCCTAGTGGCAAGCATCTGCTTTGATGCAACATGTGACAGGCATTGTGGGCCTGAATAGAAAAAAAAGGCTAAATAATTTGTTTAACCTACTAGTAATTTTGGTTTTGATGTTATTTGGTAAGCTGTGGCACACATCCCCGATGCAAACATGTACATTCAACAAGGCTGACTCCATAGAAGAGATTTGCTGTATCTGCAGAAAATAAATATAATACTTGTTTTAACATTTTATTGTAGTTTTTACCAGCAGACTCCTAACTTTCCTTGTTAGACCTTGTATTGTGCATGCACAGCACAAATACTTGACAGCGGACTCATACACACACAGGGATCCAGTCACTCGTACCTCCCTCTGTCAGATACAATCACTGGTCCAGCCACCCTGGCCTGTCCCCAGCTGCTGGCTGTCCTCAGGTACTGGTGGTATTTGTAAAGAGCCTAATTGCCCGAATGTCTAGAAAGACCGTAGAGAGTGCGGCTGGCTAATGAGCTCCCTGAGAGCGGGTCAGTAGTTAGCTGATGCAACACTGGGCTCTGCTCCCTGATAAAGGTCACATACCTCAGGGGAAAAATGCCACAGTGTGATGTGATGACCAAGGGAAGGAGGATCAGCCAGTATTTCAGTGCTATTGAACAAAACTATAGAGAAAGTGACATATTTTTGGAAGAGGAGGCAGATCTTCAAGGCTGGGCAGTCTTCTAAGAATACTAAGAGCCAAACAGAAGAAAGAAAGTGCTGCGTGGTTGATAAACCTGAGAGTTTTTTGAAATGTTGATTTGCATGGGGGGGGGGGGCTGGAGCCTATCCCAGCTGTCATTGGGTGAGAGGTGGGGTACACCCTGGCCAGTCAATCACAGGGCTGACATATAGAGACAGACAACCCAGGAAAGCTCACACTCACACCTACGGTCGATTTAGAATCATCAATAACCCTAATGAGCATGGGAGGAAGCCGGAGTAGCTGAAGAGAACATGCAAACTCCTCATAGAAAGGCTCTGACCAGGTAGCGAACCAGGGACCTTCTTGCTGTGAGGCTACAGTGCTAACCCCTGTGCCATCGTGCAGCCCAGAAACTATTTATAAGGCTGTCGAATGATTAAGTTCAGTCATTTATCACGATTAATCTCCTCTTTTTCCTCACATTTTCCCACTATTTTGCATTTAAAAATATTGTTTCATTTTGCATATTTGTACTGTCTTAAACAAAGGGCAAATGACTTCCTGTTTGGATACAGGCATGCTTTTATTTTGATAGAAAATAATGAACTTCAGGTAGATCAAATATGCCATGGACTTAACCACAGAAGAAGAACCTTTGCAATCAATTGAAAGGAAATAACAGGAAAAATCTGGGGAGTAATTTTTCTAGAGTAAAAAGTGTTTTACTCAAAAATAGTAGAATTTACTCTTTATTGAGTATATTTATCGCCAGCCACCAGGAGAGTTGGAGTAAAAACACAGAGTAAATTCTGCTGGAGTAAATCTTAACCACACCCACTTAAGTATCAACTCAGCTGCCATCACTGATGTACGATCACAGCTGCAGCTCGTTAGGTGTCCCAGCTGTAGATAATCCTTGGCAATCAAGATCTTCTCACCTGGTGATGAACCTTCAGACACCTGTGTACTACAGCTTCTAGTTAGGTGACTCCTCTTCAACCTTTGATAATCCAGTGATTTTTCAGTGATTTTTTTTCCCTAGTGTAACTCCATCCTTTTACTTCTTTATGGGGAGGGGCTATTTCAAAATTTTCAAAAAACCATGTATGAGACTGTCAGCGCATCTGTTGGCACCGGCAGGCAATGCTTCTATTATGAGCCAATGCTTTGCCTCACCACGTTTCCACCCCACCAAGAGAGAATAAGACGGAAATTAATTTACAGTGAGGTGTGGTATTTTGCTGTAATTTGTGATAAAAATCTGCAAATAAACCTTTTGAGAAAAAGTGTAAATAAACAATGAAATACTGCTAATCTTAATTTCTAAGAGTTCACTGAGAAAAAAACAGCTCTATAATGAATAAACTATGGTCGGGATTACTCTGTAGTGTGTACAATTGCAATAGAGTTTTATTTTTATTTTGTTTTATTTTGTTCATTGTGGAGTACAAAATCATCATTTAGAGTTAAATAAAGACACCTAAAGACCAAATGTTATATCTTTCAGAGTAAAATTTTACTCAATTTGAGTAAAATTTACTCAGGTAAATTTACTGTGAAGGTAATGGTTAAAAAAAAAAAAAAAAGTAAATGTGTAGTAACTCTAGGTGCAGAAGACTTCTGACTTGTCCAATGAGCTGTCTGAGTTTTTTTTCTATTATTAAATGAGACATTAAAGTGGTGGACTTATTGTTAATCCCTGTGGCTGCAGGGGAAGGTTGATGTCATTTCTGCATCCCTGCCCAGGTCTCTGATCACTGATTCCTTCATCTGCTCAGCTGATCTACATCAACTCATCAGGCTTCACAGTATATCAAGCCTGGTGATGACAGACTGGCAAATCCATCTGCTTTGGAAGGTTATTAAAAAAAATCCCAATAACTCTTTCAGAAACATACACGGTGTGAAAATGGTGTTGAACTGATTTCTTGAGAAAAAAAACCCTAGAAGAAACTAATAAAAGAGCTTTTCTCATCCTCTACATGTTTGTTCCAGCCAAGGAGACGGACCATAGTGTCTGCCAGGTAAAGGAGAGACACAGTTGGTCATAGTCAATAAACCCATTAGGTCCATTAGTATAGAACACTGGTTATACCTTGCTTGCTCCCTTTTTTCTGTCTTTTTCTTATTTGGATATCTGGCTCACCTTCTCTCCTCATTAGGTTCTCACATGTTCTTCTAGACTGATGAAAAAAAAAATAGTCCTGTAGCTTTATTGTGTGTAAGCTGAAAACAAAAAATGGTATAAGTAAAAGCAACAGAATCAGCTCGGTACTAATGGAACAAGTGAAAAACACTAATGAATATGTAACCTCCTTTTCTCCTCTTCTCCTGCTGCCCTACTCTCATTTTACAAACCCATTTTTTGTCTGTGTCTCTCCAGCTTTATGATTTGCTCTTAGTCATAGGTTTTATTCCTCAGGTACAGAGACCCCATTGAAAGCTGTAGCCTGAGCACTTCAGCCATGAATAAACCAACATTAGCAAAAAGAAATCACAGCTGCTCTCTGCACATGTGTATTAGGGATGTTGGAGTTGGACATAAAAAAAAATACACAGACAGTTCGCTAGAGCCTCCATTTTCTTGTTTTAATTCAGGTGCTCTGGAAATTTGGCTTAAACTTGCTAATGGCTGGCATTTGCTTCTGCATAACAGTGAAGCAAATAAAGACTGTGCCACTCAGATTGTATGTTTTATGGAGGGAGCAGAAGCACTGCTATCTGGTTAAATGTAACAATGAGCTGTACAGTGCTTTATTAATTAGCAGTAAGCCTGTGTGAGTGACACTGTCTGGGATGCCAATAATGCTGAAACGATAAATGTGATGCTTAATGAGTAGAGGGATGTGGGGATTTTTATTGTTTTTTGGGGGGGTGGGGGGGGTGGATTTGGTTATGAACTGGCTCCAGTGATAGTGAACAACTTCAGCAGCTGTTACATGTATGTTTTGTTGCTGTGATTGGCCTGTAGTGAATATGACAGACAGAACGTTCTTTTGAAAGATTCTGCCTTCCCAAACACCATCTTGTTTGTGGTCATAGGCCTACAACATCATTACAGCTGTGCTCCTGTGTGGAGTTTTAACAATATAGCACATTGTTTGGCTGCACTGAGACAGACCCATGATCAAACATGTTTATGCAGCTCTGCCAACTACAATCGATGCAGAACAGCAAATAAACTCTGATTTCTAACACCAACGTGTGGCACATCTCCTTTATTATCTTGTTCAGTAAGAGAATGGAGAAGGGCTTTTAAGAGAGAGAGATGTATAGTCACTAGGGGTGACCTGGAATAGTCGGCGATTCGACGATTCCATTCGGAGGAGTCTGATTCGACTATGAACCTCATAGTTGAATCAGACTCCACACACTGTCCTGCGGTGCTGGGGTTGTTTATCACCTCAGATGGCAAGCACATGGCTAATTATGTATGCACGATGATGTCAAAGCCAGTCTATCTCTCAGTGCAAGCTCAGTATTGCTGGGGACTATGCAGGGAAAGTGGGAAAGTTTGACCAGAGCTTTCTTGTAAAGCAGAATTTTAATCAGAGGTTTTCCTGGTTAACCAAAGGCTTAATATCATCAGCGGTATGGAGGGATTTTGTGCCATCGTTGGGAGTAATGAAGAGGCTGAAAAGAAGGGACCTATGGCTGAGCGCCGTAAACACCGAAGCAGCAGCAAAGAGAGAGAGAGGTCTACGCCGGCTAATTAGCAGACGTAGTCTTGGATAAGCTGATAATGAGAGGAGGACTGGACTGGACTATCTGCTGTGGAGCTTTTGGCATTTCGGGACTAGTCCAAAAAAACCAGGATGGTTGGATTTCCAACTTTAGCAGAGGTTTCAGTTGTCATCATGAGGACTGATATTAGCAACTGACAGTAAGACTCATTTTTCATTTGAAATTTAGAGTTCTAATGCGGTGTCCAGTTAAGAGAGCACTTTTGTTATGTGTTTGGATGCTTCGTGCTGTCGGTGGAGGATGGTATTTGGCTGTTGTAAGCTGCTAAGTTATAGTAGTGGCCAATGTACTAACAGGCTAACGGTGCTAAGTTGAAGCTAACTGTTGTTGTTTATCAGTTTAACGTGGGCATATATTGTGTAACTGACTGCGCTTTGACGCTTTAAACCACAAAAAAATAAGAGAGAGATGCGTTTTGCTGCCGTTACTGCAGCAAAATAATGTTAAAGAAAATGTCCGGTAGTTGTTCTAAATGGCCAGAATTCTTGAGGACTGCCGGTCCGGGGACAAAAAAGTCTAGCGGAAACACTGTTCAACTATTAGTTGACTAAAGGCAAAATCTGATGAATCAGATTCGACTATGAAAAACCTTAGTCGTTGACACCCCTAATAGTCAAATCCTACATTTTCTTGTGGGTGTGCTTCAACAAAGTCTACTTGTTTTACAGCTCTGTCACTTTCTCTTTCAGCTATAAAGAAAAACCAGAGTCATGAGCCTGGTGTAGTTTCTGCCTCTTAGCAGGTGTGTTAGGTGTGAGCGAAGTCCTTCTCC
The DNA here is from genome assembly GCF_018320785.1 of Cheilinus undulatus. Classification (NCBI taxonomy): domain Eukaryota; kingdom Metazoa; phylum Chordata; class Actinopteri; order Labriformes; family Labridae; genus Cheilinus; species Cheilinus undulatus. The sequence goes on along the minus strand of NC_054865.1, from coordinate 25,891,880 downwards.
TCTTCGGCATTGTAGCATTGCAGTGTTACATAGGGAGAGTGACATAATGGGGGAAGATGACGAGGCAGGATGCAAACTGAAGCAAAAGGGGCAACAATTTTGGATTTTATAGAAAATCTGTATGTATTTATGATTTTTTTTATGGCGCTAGTTTCTAACCAGCAAACCCAAGAAGTTTTCTGAGAGATATCGAGGGCAATTGGAGCAATGGTGTGGCATGCAAATTGAGACAGACAGACAGATCTCCCCAATTATAGTAGTAAGATGGCTGTCTGAAATGTCTCAATGAAACAATAACAAAATATGATGAGTATGTCAGCTCCACCACACCCACTAATGTTTCTTTCTTCATGATTTGTAATGAGGTCTATGTATAGTAAGAAATACTCCATCAGGTATACGTATTTCTTAAACAATAATACACTGTTTTAGTTTCATGGATGAATTAGGGAGAAAAGCTGTATGGTCTTCCTAGATAATGCTCCTTGATACTTGTGCAATAGTCTTGGGATTCTTGCATCAGTCACCAGACAGGCCACTTTTAACGGCTACTCTTGGGTTATTTCCGATCCAGAAAGCCTGTTGGGTAAGTATAAAGAGGGGTCATTTTAAGTTTGATGTATTTTTGACCTATCCATTCACCCTGACCTTTTCCCTTCACAGGTTTTGTGCTCTCTAAAAACCTCACTTTACTTTCTATTCAGTTGCTGAAGGACTCAGAAAACATTGGTCCTTTTGAAGCGCCCACTTTAACATCTTTTGCTGTAGTTCTTTGGAGGACGGCCTCAAATTCACAGACATGTACAGGTGCCTGCCTTTCATTTGCAAAAATGCCCTGATTTATTATAGGGGCTTATTTGAATAAACCCTCTTTAGAAGTCTTGAAAACACCTGGTTTTATTACACCATAGCTAACTAAGCTATGGTGCCTCAAGCTGTGTCTGTAGCTTTAAGTCATTAAACTGACATACAAAATATGGATGCATGCAACAAATTTGTAATACAGACCAAGTAAACTCAAAAATGGTCAGAATGTGCAGTACCAAAGCTAGATGTTAACATATTCTGTAAGGTGAAGGATGTAAATGTTTTGCTTTTATTGTAGGTAACCCAAACCCTCACAACCACTCCTTGCATCCTGCTGACACATAGAATAGAACAATTGTTTTCATAGTTGTTTCTGCATGTTTATTGCATGTTTCTACATTTACTCAGTCAGCCTCCGAGGCAAGGACTTGATGGAAGATGAAATTCCGATATCCTTATAAACAAGAAACTTCAGGATTGACAGACAAGCAGTGTGAGAGCAGAAAAATGAGACAAAAGGAGAAAGGGGTTGCTGCAGAGGGCTGCTTGATGTGATTGTGAAATTGATGTATGACAGAACAGATTGGTGTTGCCTCTCAGATACATCTGAATTGAATGTTGTCAGGAGGAGGCAGATTACAAGAAGAGCCTGGGCTGCATCCAGCCTGCTGAACTAAATGAAGACCTGTTTACTTTCAGATGAGGGAATGAGAGCAAAGATGCGTGTGTGTGCATGTAAGTGTGTGCCCATGCTTGTATTTATTAAACTTGTGCAACGAACCCCATGTACCAAAAGTCTGAGGAGACACAGAGCATAATATTTCATTTTGTCTAGCATTATACAGTCAGCAGCCCCACAGTATTTTGTTCTGTATATTCCTGATAGCAAAATAATACAGATGTCAAACATAAGTTCTTCTAAAATAAACTTTTTTTTCTTAAATTCCCAAAGGATATCTGCAAAACAGTCACAACATACAGTATAAGAATATAAATCTTGAAGAAAAAAATACAACTTTATGAGGAGTGGGTGCTAGAGTTTTCAATATATTAAAATGACATTAATCCAAAAGCTTACATATGTTTGACTTATCGGTCTGAAAGGTCTCTTAGCAACAAAAAAAAGAAAAAAAAAAGTTTTTCCACTTTTGTGGAGTGCAATGAATCAGGCATAAACTTTCACATATGGCACAATCTCCACACTTGTTCTGATAACAACAGAACCATACTGGGTCTCAGCATACTCCAGAAACGTACAGGACAGTTAAGTGCAGACTGGCCAAATGTGTGCTGTAACTTGAATGAAAATTGTTGCCTGTTTCCTAACAAAAGTAGCATAATACACTATATTGCCAAAAGTATTCGCTCACCTGCCTGGACTCACATATGAACTTAAGTGACATCCCATTCTTAATCCATAGGGTTTAATATGACGTCGCTCCACCCTTTGCAGCTATAACAGCTTCGACTCTTCTGGACAGGCTTTCAACAAGGTTTAGGAGTGTGTTTATGGGAATTTTTGACCATCCTTCCAGAAGCGCTTTTGTGAGGTCACACACTGATGTTGGACGAGAAGGCCTGGCTCTCAGTCTCTGCTCTAATTCAGCCCGAAGATATCCTGCTGGATTGAGGTCAGGACTCTGTGCAGGCCAGTTAAGTTCATCCACACCAAACTCTTTCATCCATGTCTTTCTGCACCTTGCTTGTTGCGCTGGTTGGAACAGGAAGGGGCCATCCCCAAACTGTTCCCACAAAGCTGGGAGCATGGAATTGTCCAAAATCTCTTGGTATGCTGAAGCATTCAGAGTTCCTTTCACTGGAACTAAGGGGCCAAGCCCAGCTCCTGAAAAACAACCCCACACCATAATCCCACCTCCACCAGACTTTACACTTGGCACAATGCAGTCAGACAAATACCGTTACCCTGGTAACTGCCAAACCTGGACTCGTCCATCAGATTGCCAGATGGAGAAGCGCGATTTGTCACTCCAGAGAACGCGTCTCCACTGCTCTTGAGTCCAGTGGCGGCGTGCTTTACACCACTGCATCCGATGCTTTGCATTGCACTTGGTGATGTATGGCTTCAGTGCTGCTGCTCGGCCATGGAAACCCATTCCATGAAACTCTCCACGCACTGTTCTTGAGCTAATCTGAAGGCCACATGAAGTTTGGAGGTCTGTAGAGATTGACTCTGCAGAAAGTTGGTGACCTCTGCGCACTATGCGTCTCAGCATCTGCTGACCCCGCTTCGTCATTTTATGTGGCCTACCACTTCGTGAGTTGCTGTTGTTCCTAATCGCTTCCACTTTGTTATAATACCACTGACAGCTGACTGTGGAATATTTAGGAGCCAGGAAATTTCACGACTGGACTTGTTGCACAGGTGGCATCCTATCACAGTATTACACTGGAATTCACTGAGCTCCTGAGAGTGACCCATTCTTTCACAAATATTTGTAGAAATAGTCTGCATGCCTAGGTGCTTGATTTTATACACATGTGGTCATGGAAGTGATTGGAACACCTGATTTCAATTATTTGGATGGGTGAGTGAATGTTTTTGGCAATATAGCCACTCTTGCGGTAATCAGATAAAAAAAAACCCCAAAACAGCTTAGTTAACCCCAGAGGAACTTGACCAGGGATGTACTGGCAATACCAGGCATTTTCCCGGTGGGCTGACGTACTTTGGCAGCTGCCCATTGGTTGTTTTGATCATAATGACAGTTCACTCATCCAATCACGTCTCCTCTAGACCTGTTTATACCCCTCCCTTCCCCATAATGCTCCAGCTGATAAAGTGAAACGAAAGTGTGAAAATGATCGCTGGGATTGTAAATACATGCCAAATAAAAATCAAAAATCAAACAAGATGGTGCAGAAATTTATAAGACTGCGCAGTCTGCAGTCCCTACAGCAGACATGGTCTGATGCTGCATCCAGTTAACCTTGCAAAGCAGATGGATGTGCCAGTTTCCATGTTACTCACTGGTGAATCCATCTTGCAAAGCTCCCGTCTTAACTGTTTGGGCCTGGTTAGAAAGTGACAGGACAAATCAGTGTCAAGGGGCAATACTTTCGGGTGTGGCGGAGTCATGACGTAAGTAAGCAGCAACAAGAGGCTGATGCATTTATGGCAAAAGGGCTTATCGTGGATGCTACTAAAGCACCGGTTTTATCAGAACTTGACGACATTTCTTCATTAAAAGAAAAACAAAGAACAGCAGTGAGTTGTTTTCTTTTCAAAAATGACAAAAGTCGTGTACTGACATGTCTAAAGTCACCATGATTCACGTTATGCAGTTCTATATGGAGTTTATTTCTTCAGTAGGGGCTTGGTAGTGGCTACGCAACGTGTTTTGTTGCTTTGATTGGCCCGTAAAGATGTGACGGACAGAACGTTCATCCAATCACCCATCAAGTTTTTTTTAAAAAAGCTCTGCCCTTTCCCAAACGCTGTGTTTGAGAGGATTCCCGGATGGATGTGTGAAATACATCCATCTGGCGTGCCAGGTTAGCATCAAGTTTGTGATGGAAGAAAAGAGGCGAAGCAGAGAGCAGGAGGTGTAGAACGGGAAGCTGTGGTACATTGTGAGCATGAGGAAAGTGAAGAAGTAGAAGAGAGAGGTCTGTAGTGTGATTATGGGCTTATAAATATAATTAGAATCCTGGAAATACTCAATCGAGATAAAAGTCCTACATTCAGACTCTGTGCCTGTATTTTCATAAATATTAAGTTTGATCACACTTACTGTTAATAGTTTTGTAAAATGTTACCTGCGAATAGTTTTGTACTATAATATCACATCTACATTGTTTTTTTTTAAAGCACTTTGTCAGGAGTATCTCAGGGAGCCATCCTGCAAGCTGGCTGAGTAATAAGGAGAATCAATTTAAATTTATAAGCTATTTCTTTTTTACATTGCGGAGCTCAGTGTCAGCAGGTTATTTTGCTGCTTTTTATTGTCTTCAAAGACGCAGATGACTTTGGCTGTACTGTTAAAAATACTTTACAACTTTATTCATATTAAGTTGATTTGATTCTTTTACACTCTCAGCCTCAGTGAAAGAATGATGACAAGACACAGCTGGGTGTATGAGGATATCTTTAAAGACCTGGCAAATTTCTTGACTGAAACATTACTAGTGTCTGATGCTTGTGATATGAGCTAATGTTAGCTGCAGTTTTGGGGTAGTCACTGAAAAAAGGTAATCCAGTGTATATGACTAATTACTTCCTAAAAAAGCAATGAGTTGCATTGCTTAGTTACTCACAGCTAAACGTAACTAGTCACACTACCTCTTAAATAACTTTTGTACTCTTTACTCTTTCTTACCTGAGAGCTTGTGTAACCTAATTGCAGATAAAAAACACAATACTAAACCTTACATATTCCCACATTTATGTGATATAATGTAATGGCATTATTTCATGCAGTAAAAGAAGTAAGGCTACATCAGTGATGTCAACAGTGAGGTTATAGGATGGGAAAAAGATAGCCCAACAACTGTTGTTATGAGAGGGTGCTCTCTGATTGGAGGGTCAGCAGACCAATCAGAGAGCAAATAAAGGGTTAGTTTGTTTTTTTTTTTTACTTGAAAGTTTAATAGGAGGATGAAATCTTTTTCGAATGTGGATTTATGACTCATGACTTTTTTTCTGACTTTGCCCTTTTACTCTCCTTGTTATCTGATGGCTCCAATACATGTGATGGAAAAATGGTGACATTTAAACTAAAATGTAGATTCCTCTTTTCGTTTCCCTTTCTCTATATCTAACTCACACATACATATTCACACACAGTCACACATTCAGAACATAAACAGAGAATGTTTGCTTCATGCTTGAGATGTAGGCTCAGTTTAATTGGAGCTGAGCTGGTCTAATATATGAGTAGAGAAACAGACAGACAAGGGATGATAGGATGGAGCTCAAAGACAAAAACAGCTCAGTCCTTGTGAAAAACTTTGACTGACAGAGACAGATAGCCAATGGAGCATGCACAGCGACACAACGTATAAACTGAGTTAATATAATGCAGTCTTACACAACATTCAGCTCATTCATTTGTTCCAATTTAACAGAGCATCATCTGTAAGGTTAGCATGATTTAATTCAGATTGAGTTCAGCACAGCCTAATGCACTCATAACTTGCATTTAATCAGCGTAGAAATGACAGGTTGATTTTTCCTGATAAGCTTTTTTTTTTCTTTTTGATGGCATACAACATGAAATTAATTTTTGCCTGTCTCTGAGAGAGTCTGCAGGGAAAAATCAAATGTTTCCAAGTTTAACAGCATGTCATCAAGGGTCACACACAGCAAACCATGAAAACAAGATAATGCAATAAAATATACAAATAAGTAAAAACAAAACTTAAGCCCAAACAAGTACCCAACAAAAATACAAATGTCAGACTGATATATCTCTTATTTAATCTGATTTTTAGAATGCATTTTACCTTGGCTGGATATAAACCAACATTAAAATTAAGTCATCCAAAATGTAAGAGATGAAAAAATTAAAACCCCACGGAGACAAGATTTGTTACTCGATCTGTTATGCCCAGCCTAGGGGATACTAGATGTAACATAACAAGTTACCACTCCTGTCTCACTCCCAAGATGACCAAGCACAAAAGGAACAGGAAGTGAGGTTGCAGTCCACAAAACCAAATTTAATTATGTGTTTTCTTTCTTTAAATTTAACAGTTACCTCCGGCAGAGATAGTAAACATAATAAACAAAACACTTTTATAAACCGAATATCTTACCTGCCTTTAAACAAAGAAAAACATACAAATCTAAACCGGCTCCCCAAACGAAAAACATGAGGAAACTCAAAGCTACTCTCCCCTACTTACTGACTGCTTTTGCTTTATCTTAAGTTTTAAGGCTTGCAAATGATCAAACACAAATCACAATATCCAAACACACGTTAAGCAAGCTGCTTTGGGGCGGACATTGGGAGTAAGGAAAGAGGGCTGGCGTCTCCACTCCTGCAATCTACTTTTGAAAGGTCAGCCACAGGGTTGCCAGGTCCGCGGTTTTCCCATTGAATTGGGCTACTTTTAACATACTGCCGTGGGTAGAATTTTTTGTTTGCGGGTTGAGCCGATCCATTTTTTTATGTCTTGTAAGTGGCGCAAAAAGTGGGTATTCACTTTATGCGACATTTTCTGTATTTAACAGCTGTTTGTGCATGTGTCAATGATATGATCAATAACAGAGGCACTCTCTGATTAGGCGCCCCTCCACTCCTTTACCTCCCCTCCTCCTGCCCTGCACACACACAGTATAGGCGCTCCAGTGCGCACCACCTCGAGCACGCGGGTGCTTTCATTTGAATCGTGGCTCTTATAAGGCTTACTTTAAAAAAAATCCTCCTGAAATCCTCTATAAAGGTGAAAACTGTCAGCAGTAGCCTAAAGACTGCAACAAGTCACATCAATAAATCTAAGTCCACACAAAGAAGACAGACTTTAACTGCCAAATTCAAATGAAAACTTGTATATTATTGCCGTCGGGTGCGCCCAGGATGGAGGAACGTGCGTAAAACAGCGCAGAGGAAGTCCGCTGATGGTGCGTCTCTTCAGTAAGTCCATAATACCTTCATAAAGGTGTGCTGTCTTGTGTTGAAGCTTCTAATGCCCTCGTTTTAACACATTTCTTCATTCATTTCCTGCCGATGCTCTCCCATACTCGCATTTGATGATGACTTTTGTGATGCGCATCATCATCAACGAGCCAAACACACACGGATCACATCTTAAAATAATGTAAAACTGAGTAAAACTTGTCCAAACATGACTGTTTATTTGATCTTAAACGTACTAATGATAAATACTGTCAAAAAGGCAGAAACAGAAAAATGAAAGCAACAAACTGGCAGGACAGACCGATTTGTGAGGGGGAGCTGCAGGTGTGAGGCAGGGCTGGTTTTAGCCATTTGGAGGCCCAGGGCAAAGACCAATATGGGGACCCTCCCCCTTTAGCTAAAAGTATCAAGAATTAGTGGAAAAAAACAGAAAGCATTCCTTTAAGTTAACAGAGTCACATAACTACAGTAAATGTCCAAATATGAAATATAAATACTCAGACACCCATAATTCATCAGCTCTTTGAAAAGCTTCCCATAGCTCTAAACGGGGGGGCTGTGATGTATCCCTCAGAAAGTAGGTAGTTGCGCCCCTGTGTCTTGTGTATGAGTATTTAATATCTGTAGCAGAAAAACTACTCTATTTACACTCAAGTACAACTAAAACAACCGCAGAGAGGCATGAAAACATGAAACATGGCACACAGACATACACACCACCCACAGAAAAGCAGAATGTCTGCAGGCACTCAAGCAATATATGCAGTATGGCAGAGGTTTTAACTGTATCATTTTGAATTTCAGCATTGGGCTTGTTTTGGGCTAGTTTTTATCGGCCATTGGGCTGGTTTTGTCACACAGACCTGGCAACCCTGGTTAGCCATCAGCTCCCAGCCAATCACAAGCCATGACGCCGCTCTGTTTACTCTGTGGTGCTGAGGATTTTACCTCACGCTGTTGTGAGAGCTCAACTGAGTGTAAGAAATACTTAATGAAAATAAATTATAAACAAGTAAAAGTAGTGACCACTGCATGCCCAGTGTAACAGAGTAGAAGTATATTTTTTTCATCAAAAATTTAATGGAGTAGGAGTAAAAAGTACTCTGCTCAGTAACTACTCTCAGAAGTAGGATTTTTCAAAAAAACTACTCAAGTACACGTAATGGAGTGCACGTAACGCATTACTACCCACCTCTGATGATAAGATGGGGCAGTGGTTCCCAAAATGGAGGTTGTGATACACTGAGAGAGGGTCACAGGATGCTTCAATCAAAAATGGGCAATAAAAAAAGGAGTTTTTTGCAAAAAAAAAAAAAGAATTTTAAACTTGTTTTAAAATAATTGTACTAGTACTATTGCTCTTGAAAAATCTATTGTACTTTTTTTGAAGAGCAATCGTAGTAGACAAATGAGAAAAGAAGATGGGCCCCTTAAATGAACTACTTGTATATTAAAAATTTGCATTAACAAGTTCTCTAAAGAAAATATATTTTACAAAGCGCAATAAATTTCTGAAGCCAATTTACATTTATTTACTTTAAAAAGAACACTTGTCCACTATGGGCAAAGTACTTGGCAACATTTAGCACAGTTTGAGCAGCATGGAAAAACCTCCTTATAACAGGCAAAAACACTTAAAAGAACCAGACTGTTGAATGTCTGTCTGCTGAAACTGTGTTGAGCTTGTGGAATTCACCAGCTTTGCTATCAGTCAGAGACATGTTACAGATCCAACTCAGAGAAAGACATACCTTTATATGAAACCCTCAGTGCTGGAGGCAGCTTTATTTCATTCTGACATGCCTCAGTCTAAAGGACTTGGGTCTTCACACAGAGTTGACCTTTAAAGACTAGATAAAGATTTGTGCTCTGCAGACAGTTTATCTCCTGATTTGTATTTAAATTATCAACAGTGTTCTCCTTTATTAGTGAGTACTTAAACAGCCAAGATTGAGCATGTCATTTTGTAGAAATGGTTATTAATGCAGACTTCAATAAACTAAGTATGTCTAATTTGTTCTGGTTTTCCAAATTTCTAGACATCACTTAAATCAAAGGTTGACAATATTTATTTCCATAGCTGCACAATAATTACAGCTAACTCAGTTAATTACATGAAAGCTCATATCATTTCATCTCCATATAGGCTCTGCTAGAACTTCAGCTGCAAATGACAACACCAGACCATTTTTGCTTTCTAATTTAACTTTTGACATTTCAGAATATATTTAGCATTTCCTGTTCTTTCAGTCATAAAACATGTCTATCTGCTGGACAATGTCAGCAGTGATTTATAAACAAAGCTGCATTTAGAGATTGTAGGATATGGCCAAAATGTTAGCAGGTATTAATATTCTGCTTGAGTGTTTCTGTGTCTGCAAAAGGGCCACACACTCTCTCAGCCTCTCAACAACTGTCTGTTCGCTTAATTGGAGCTGGGAGTATAGGACCACTTCTCTGACCGCTGCACACACCCCTGGGAGAAGTGAAGGTACACCGGCTAACATAACTGTCTGTGGGGGTGTGTTTGAAAGACATAGACATAGAGAGAGACAGAGAGAGAGAAAGAAATGAGCTGTAGAATAGCAAAAGAGCTGAGAAGATAAAGAATATCACTGATAAAAGGGATATTCTGCAACAAAGCTTTACTACCCACACATAAGCAGGGCTCTAACATCAAATTAAGTTGGAATGACTTCCAAAATGCCTTTTTTCAAAACCCCTTCTCTTTAAAGAGAACTACCTTTTTATTGGAGATGTTGACAATGTGAATGGGCACGCTGAACTAAGTTATTAGCAAAATAATGTCAGTCTAACTCCGATGTAAAAAAGTGGTATTTTTATTTAAAAGGCTTAAAACAGATTTGAAAGGGGGTGAAATAATAGTATTTGTTAAAAACAGTTATGTAAAAACGTTATTGTATTTTTAGTTCATATCTGCTATCAATAAGTTTTGTCTTGAGATTTGTTTGTTTTGTTGTACTCCGGGTTTAGCTGCTAGGGGGAGTAGGTTGCCTTCTTCTGCATCTCTCACCTTTACAGGTAAAAATGCGCAGTTAAAAATGAATAAAACTACATTTACAAGGTTACTGGAGTTATAAGGAACATGTTAACAGTCAAATAAGTCAATGTTTTATTGTATAAGTACACGTATTCACAGTTTGAAACTTGAAATCGGCATTCGTGCAGAACATGTTCGCTAGCTTAACTCTGTATTCGGAGCATGGTGGATTCAGCACAGCCTTGCAAGAGTGTGAGTATTTTCTGTGTTTAGTATTACTTTGTGTGCTAAAATCAGTACTACATTATAGTATTTTACAAGATACAGTTAAGTTTAAAGCACAATTCTCTAGTTTTGTATTGACAATGTATGTACGTAAATTATTTTCTCAAGAGGAATACACATATTTTCTGTATTTCTGGTCATAGGGAAAAATGTTCTATTGAGTATAGTTTTGGAACTTGTGAACATGTATTGTGTGTTTATTAATGGGAAATTCAGAATGCCAGAAAATAAAGCAGTTACAGCTGAGATAGCTTTTATAGAAAAGAAATACATATTTGTGAAAAAGGGCACAAAGTAGGCTAAATAAGAGTAAACAGAGGTGACATAATGGGTGCAGAGTTGCAAAAAAGTGTCCAGATTTGGCAAAAAGCCAAAAAAGGTGGCAAAAAGTGGCAAAACAGTGGGAAAAATTGGTCTTATATTGCAAAAAATAAGTAGCAAAAAGGGGTGGGTAAAAAGAACTCAGTTTAGGGATATTTTATATCAAGAATGGATATACTATACAACTTTAAGTGATTCTGATTTTTTTCTTTTAATAAAATAAAGGGTAAAACATCAGAGGAATTGGAAAGTTTTTATTGGCAGTGTACATAACGCTCATGCTGTACTATTAAACACAGTATGACTGTAAGTTGTATCTCTATCAGCTGACAGAGAGGAGGGCCAAACAGATAGCTGTGGACAGAGACAGCCTAGAAAGACAAATTCTTATATTAGGCGGTATCTTTCTATGTTTTCATATCGACTGTGAGTAATTCCCTTGTAAACAGATGGGCTGCTGTTGTGCAGCTGACAAATGAAAGGCAGGATATTTACCCATCCTCAGCGACACAAACATACACTCAACATCACACAAAGGGGATAATTATTGGCTTTTAAGCAATAAATACTGAGTCTAATAGAGGCGGGAGGATGTTAAGGATTCAGGGGAAGCTGTAAAAGAATCCTTTCACAATACTTGTTTGGCAGTGCAGAGAAGTTGTGCCACTGTATTTAGTAGGCCTTCATTATTCAACTAAATGCAGTTTTAATTTTGCCATTTTCATGCAGATTCTTTAAAGGTGAAGAATTTATGACAAGCTTTCACAAACTTTTAAGTCCAATGTCTCTGCCTCCAGGTGTAGCTCATCAGAAGGTAATTCCCAGACAGATAGATCCTCCTCCTGTTGAGAAGCAGATGGCTCTAACCAGAACATACTGTCGCTGTCATCCTCCTCTTGTCAGCTTGCTAATCAGACATTCATGAGCAATAATACACCTACAATTCTGCTGTTGTTCTATATGATCTATTAAAAGAACATGGATACGAGATTAAAATCAAACTTTCTACCCAATTAGAGCTACACAACTGCACAACTTTTTCACAAGGAATGAAAAATTTAAACAGAAAATTTGATTTTTTTTTCTGTGGGGACACATACTTCCCTCTCCGCCTCTTCTTCTCTATCCTCCTAATCATCCTGAAGCATGTATACAGAAAATGGGCACAATTCAATTTTTAGGTCGTCCCTACCTTTGTCAGTTATCCCCCCCAAACCCTGCCCTGCATCACAGGGCTCTCAAATGGATCTTTTTCCCTCCAGGCTCTGCCAACCTGTGGCTAGGCAACAGAGGAGCCATTTATCTCCTCTGCAGCACGCTGAGAATAATCTGGGTTGTGCGTGTGCATGTGAATTGGTGTGTGTCTGCGTAGGTGTGCTTGTGGTGGCAGGAGGACAGTCGTAAACACAACCGTGCAGAACCCCAGACGCCGGTGGGCCAAAGCTAGCAATAACTGAGCTAGTGAAGCTAATGCTCTGTGCGAGGAAGAATCCGAGGTGATTTAGTAGCAGCGTCAATGAGCTGGGCAAGGACAATGGTTCACTGGAGCTGGTTGGAGAAATGAGGACAGGGCTGGGGGAATGGGAAGGGGCTATGAGGAATATCCGGATAGGGGCTGAGCTAAAAGGAGGGGAAAGAGATTACTCCGGGTGTAGGCCTGGGGATATGGATTGGGATGTGGTCAGCCAAGGCATTATGAGGAATTGGAGATGGAGGAAGATTTTCTTGGTAAATAGATGAGGTGGTGGCTGGTTGGACCTGTGTATGGCCATGTGCTATGAATAAAAGTCTAGTTTTAAAGAGGGGATGGTTATAATCTTTCAAAATCCCAAACTGATAGCTGAGCTAGTGAATTTCTCTAAAAGGTTATACAGAACAGACAAATAATTGAAGGATCTACTCTAAACTGCAGTTTTTAGATTTGACTTTCTCTCAAAGCATTTCATGACCCAGCCTGGGTTAATAATAGCTCCCTCAGCTAATGCTAGTACTCTACTCTGAAGCCTGTACAGTCTTAAAGAAATGGTCAAAGAAAGGCAATATGGCCAGCTATCTCCTTTATCAGCTGAAGGATTGTAATGACATTAGTATTTTTTTCTGTTTTTTTTTTTTTTTTTTTTTTTTTTACTGATTTGATTGAAGTAGATTAAATGAATAATATTCAACCTCAAGAGGTGTCCAGTAGATTTTCTTTAGCACCAGTCTCTCAGACCAAAACTGTGCCACTTCTTATCCTCCCCCATCATGCCCTGGCAAATCTGGAAAACCGAGAAAATTCCCAGTGGGCTGAGATGGTTTTAAGGTCAGGAGGGCATGTGTACAGTGTCATCTTTCTCTCTACATGTGAATTAAATAAGCTTTATTAGCATGGAAAACATGTTTGCCAAAGCAGTGTACGAATTAGTTAAAGATTTTATGTTTTATGCAATAATGGAAAAAAACAGATTACGCTTTCATTATTTGTATGTATCAAAATCTAGGTTTAACTTTACAAGGGATAGATTGAAATGAAAGGTTTTCACTTATAGTATTTACAGATCACTAGGTATAATTATGGTTAAAAATTACATTTATTCACCATTCAATTCCATTCTACCATTTCATTTCATTCCACCATTCCATTCCATAATACTTTCCATTCCATTCTACCATTCCATTCCATTCTACTCCATTCTACTATTCCCTTCTATTCTACCCTTCCATTCCATTCCACCATTCAATTCCATTCTACCATTCAATTTCCTTCCACCATTCCATTCCATTATACTTTCCATTCCATTCCACCATTCCATTCCATTCTACCATTCCATTTCATTCTACCATTCCATTTCATTCCACCATTCCATTCCATTATACTTTCCATTCCATTCCACCATTCCATTCTACCGTTCCATTTCATTCCACCATTCCATTATACTTTCCATTCCATTCTACCATTCCATTCCATTCCACTCCATTCTACCATTCCCTTCTATTCTACCTTTCCATTCCATTCCACCATTCTATTCCATTATACTTTCCATTCCATTCCACCATCCCATTCCATTCCATTCTACCATTCCAAAAAAAAAAAAGTAAAAAAAGTATAAAAATAATGGTTTTTAAACTACTCAAAGTATAAAAGTAAAAGTAATGTAAAGGGGAAAAAAATCCATTAAAGACAAAAGCTTAGGCTGCAACTCAGGGTCCAATTCCATTCTACCATTCCATTTCATTCCACCATTCCATTCCATTATACTTCCCATTCCATTCTACCATTCCATTTCATTCCACCATTCCACTCCATTATACTTTCCATTTCATTCCACCATTCCATTCCATTATACTTTTCATTCCATTCTATCATTTCATTCCATTCTACCATTCCATTTCATTCCACCATTCCATTCCATTCCATTATACTTTCCATTCCATTGTACCATTCCATTCAATTCACCATTCCATTTTATTCCACCATTCCATTCCATTATAATTTTCATTCCATTCTACCATTCCATTCCATTCTACCATTCCATTCCATTCCATTCCTTCCATTCCATCTACCATTCCATTCCATTATACTTTCCATTTCATTCCACCATTCCACTCCATTCTACCGTTCCATTTCATTCCACCATTCCATTATACTTTCCATTCCATTCTACCATTCCATTCCATTCCACTCCATTCTACCATTCCCTTCTATTCTACCATTCCATTCCATTCCACCATTCCATTCCATTCTACCATTCCATTTCATTCCACCATTCCATTATACTTTCCATTCCATTCTACTGTTCCATTTCATTCCACCATTCCGTTATAATTTCCATTCCATTCTACCATTCCCTACTATTCTACCATTCTATTCTACCATTCCATTCCATTCCATTGCATTCTATTCTACCATAGTGCAGTACCCCACCTCCCCCCAAAAAAACATTTTTCTAAAAGCCATAATGACTATAATGTTATATTAAAATGTTAATGTTGAAAAATTTGGGATGCACCTGTTTCAGCTGCATTTATGCCCATTGAAAATGAATGCATTTTAATACAATGCAAATACATTCAAGAACCGTTTATGTGTACTACCAACCTCCTTGCTGGTGCTTGGTTGGGACATTTCGCTCCAGTTCTCTTGAGTCTCTGCCATGGACATCTTGGTACTAGGCTACATATGTCTGCTATTTCCTTGCTGCAGTGTGACGTGATTTGTCTCATATCCAAAGGTGCAATGGATCACGTACAAACTAATAGGGTGTCAGAATGGTATTATGTTTATACTTCTCATCCAACCACAATCAAATTCACTCTATTCAGATGGCGCAATTTATCTGGATAGTTTTTTGTGTTTTTTATTTGTCTTTTTTTGAACGATGTCAAGCCGGAATGAAAACAAGCTGAAATTAAACAGGAGTAACTTGACTATTTTTAAAATGCAAGGAGTAGAAAGTACAGATAATTGTGTGAAAATGTAAGGAGTAGAAGTAAAAAGTTGGCTGAAAAATAATTACTCCAGTAAAGTATAGATACCCAAAATTTCTACTCAAGTAAGGTAACAAAGTATTTGTACTTACTTACTTGATACCTCAGGGTATTTGATCTTCAGAACAACCACTACAAACATAAAAACTGATTTTCAGTGAATGTATGAGTTTCCCTGATTATTCCATTGTTAAACACACACCAGAAAAGCACAGTTGTGGCACTTGGTCTTATATATTTGATCAAATATCTAGCACCTGTGTCATGGCTTAATAAGAGAGAACATAGACCAACTGGGACACATGACACTAGTGGATTTTTCTACATCTTTACTGAAGTGTATATCTGCTTTAAAAAGCTACACTATTTCTGGATGTTGAAGTGACCTTTCTTTGATGAGTTCATGGAGAGAGAGGCCATGTGGTGCTAACAAACCCTTCCTTCCATCTATTACTTTTTTCCCTTTCTTTAGTCCTGAATTGCATCCCTACACACACGTGCACATACATAATGTAATCACATCAAATCAGAGGTTCTGTGTGTAAATGTCAGTTCATTAGTGTGCTCCAGTCTCCTCTTCTCTAATTGGATCATGGTAAATATAGCTTTTGAGCATCGGTTCTTCCACATCCTGCTGTCTTAGTTCCTCTGTTGTTCCTCCTGTTTCAGACTTTTGATCTTGTCAATAAGGTGGAGAGCATTGTCCTGCCATCGCATGGAATTAAAGAGTGAATTGATAGGTCATGTCATGGCTGATTTTCTGACAGATTTCTGAGCATTTTAATGCTTTTGTAGTTGTATTACTGTGGTGCTTTCACTGCATGATCTCTGTGTGGCATGTCACTCCACAGACTGCTCTATACTCTACAGTAGCATACTGAAGATTGTAGTATTGGCTAATATTATCTTTCTGTGCACCTTATGCTGTGTGCTTCATGTCATAGTTCTCTTGCAGACTGAAGCATCCCCACAGCATGATGCTGCCATCCTGGTGTTTCACAGTGGGGATGGTGTGTTTGTTGTGATGTGCAGTGTTTGGCGTTTGCCAAACATAGTGTCTTCTCTGATGGCCAAAAAGCACCATTTTGGTTTCATCAGACCAAGGGAACTTTCTTTGACTTGAACTTGTTCCCAGAGTTTGCCTTGCTCTAGTTATCATACTTGGCTATATGCTTGAAAATTTGCAGACCACTTGAATGTTTCTACTTTGAGGGCTATTAGTTTACTGAGCTGAGGTTGTTTTGTTTCCTCTCCTTAAATTCTGATCAGTTTTTAGATGGTGGGCCTTGGCCCTTCTCAAAACATAGATGTACGTATCTCATTGACATTAAAAGAAAAGAAAAAAAACTCTCTTCTTCTCTGCTATTTTTAAATTTCTGTCTGGGCAAAGTTACCAGCAGAAACATGAATGTTTTTATAATGACACTGGTATTTCTCAATAAAACATCTTGTAATAAGAGCATAAATTCAATATTAAATCATATTTTTCCTTCCCTTTGTTGGCTGTGTATCGATGTCATATCAGACTTACAGGTATTTCTTTTGGCTTAAAATTTTGAAAAGGAAAGCCCCTCTACACCTGTCTGATCTCCTTAAGCCTTAAACTCCCATCCTGTGCTCTTCACTCATAGGAAACAAGACTCTGGTCTGACCTCTGTTTAAAAGGAGTCAGCAGGCTGCAGGGCCTTTTCCTGTCCAGTCCCCTTTCTCTGAACAAAACACCCTGCTGACATAAGACAGTCTGACTCTGTTGAGGCCTTAAATCCAAACTTGAAGCCAAGTATTTACAGTCCATGCTCTGTCAACATCCTGCTGTAAACCTTGAAAATCAGGGTATCTGTTTGAGCCTCTGTATGTGATTTTCTGCACAAACATCAGCCATGTATCCACAATGTTGTCATCCTGGTTCCTTAAACTTCAATTTTACTATGTGGGTGCTTTTGTGAGTTTTTGTCTTGGTGTTTCCTGCTTCTTGAGAACTTTTTCTTGTCTTTACTGAACAGTTTTAAATACAATAAAATGGCTATAAAAACCAAGGGTGTTTTCTTTCTTTGCTTCTGGCAATACATGGTTATATAGATTACTGTAATCAGAACTACTATTAAAACCTGCTACCATTTTTTGTTATTTTTTGGCCCTTTATGTCAATTGACAATATATTGGGTTAAAACTGCACATGTTCCCTTTACTGTGGTGGGGTCAGTGGTATTAAAGATCAGTGGCTAAACCTTAACCTCCTTTTTGGGCAGTTGTATGCAACTTTTTTCAAGCTATTCAAACTACTAGTTCAAATACAGAAAAAGACAAGATAAGCTAAAAAGATCTTATTGTGAAAAAGGTAGGGCCAATCCCATTGCTATCTCTTAGCCCTTATCTTAGCCCTTCCCCTTGGTTTTGTGCGTTCACATCAGCTGAAGGGGTATTCTCTTTTTAATGGAGGGTTAGGGCTAAGGGCTACATAGCCCTTGAAACAAAGAGTTTTCAGAACCACACCTTAAACCAAGGAGTATGATGAATTTCCCACCATGCACTGTGTTCCCTTGCAAAATGGCACAATGGACTATGAAGGAGGGGCATTTTTTTGGTATTTTTGGTATGTACTCATGTAAACAGGACTATTAACTGTTTAAATACATGGAGGAGATCAACATGGAGATACGAAGAATGAACAAGATGGTCCAAACTTTATTGACCGTGCCACATTTGACAAGGGCATCTCGTTTAGGTGAACTCTTGTAACCATGTAGTTTTTTTTTTATCGGCAATGTGTGATGATGTAACAGCAATCAAGTGACATCTCATTTCTTAGGGGAATGTTTTCACTCCAACCCCTTACCACTTTGGGTCTGTTGGAAAAGTCAATTTTGTTTACGGAGGTTTCTAACTGAATGAAACGGCATGGATGTATTTTAGAGTCGGCCATGGTAAAGGCTGTTCGAATTCTCTAACTGATAAGGAAAAGAGCTTCATTATTCCCTTTATTATCTCCTTTAGCCTAGGAAACACTGGACCATCCTTTACCAAAGGAGAGATGACAAATAACCCACAATTCGCATAAACTTCATTTAAAGTGACGCACCTGTTGACTGCTCATCAAAACAAGTAATCACTTTGACTGTAACTTTTCTAGCTCCGATTTGAAGAGTAAAATTCATAGTCAAACTTATGATACATGTCATAAATGAAAGAAATTAGAGATGAACAGAGGAATATCACAGACATGAAAACTTCAAATAACGTCAGTAACATCTGCCTAGGGAAAGTGCGGTCAGATTCCCTAATCACCACTGTTCTCCTTTCCTATCCTCTTACTCCCACCATTCCTTGACCCTGTGACGTGTTTCACCAGGTTTAAGGAAAAGTGGGTAGAAAAGGACTTAGGAGGTAATTTTTGGGACTTTTCGAATGAACCCTCTGTTTAGAAGGTAAGGGGAGGGGTAAACAAAGGGGAAGGGCTAAGGGGAAGGACTAAAGGGTAGAATTGGAATTGATACTTATGGTATGTTCAGCTGCAGGGTTGAAATACATGCAATGTCAGTATGCATAGATTATCTTCTGCATCAATGCAGAATCATCAATGTCACCATTACGATGAGTCATGAAAAAGATTAATTTTAACATCTCTACATGTAGTACTTGTTGACGTCTGTGTGTATAAAGTCTTATAACTGGAATAAAGGATTGATTTTTATCACTTTGGCTACAAGAGTGAAATTTCCATGTTGTGATTAGCAGGATGCATTTGTTCATTTTCATCCATTTATTTTTTCATTCAATAATGCTCTGCATAAACATAATTGAACTGAAAAGATTCAGTGCTTTTAAGAAAACATTTGGGAGTTGAGCCCTGTAAAGTCAGTTGGACACTGAAGGGTTTCAAGCCAACCCTACAACAAGTGTGATACGTCAGCTCACACTGTGCAACTGAATCATTTACGACAGTTTGTATGTTCCCACTGTACAGTCGGATAGTCGTGCACAATGTGAGTGCTTTCACTCTACAAGTGAAGATAGACAGCACTGAGATGAATGCCAATAATAAAGCTTCCATGAAAAGTCTCACACACAGAGGCTGGATTCAGATCTATTATTGTGTTTTTATGCTTCAGATAGCTACAAACAGTGACAAACTGCTCTAGCCATCCGTCTCTCACACAAACGTAAGCAGCATCGTAAGCAAACACAACCAGCAGCTAAATAAGAACAAATATTGTGTTTCAGCTGGAGGCCTATATCCTGCTAGTTTATTTCCTTATAGTCAGAGAGGACAGTGATTTAAGATGCTGTTCAACAGTTTACAAAAATGTCCCACATAACTTTGCTGTCACCATGGGAGTGTTTGCAGTCCTATCACCAAAATATCAAACAGCCAGAATCTTCTGTTCATCATGTCTGAACCAACCACACAACCATGGTGTTTCCCTGTTTAAGCCGCCCCCTGGCACCGTCAATGTTCCTGAGTGAGAGATCACACTGGTCACTCACTGAATGTGGAAAGTGAATCATCTCAGTGCAGTGCCAGGTGTGTGTGGAGCTGATAGGCCTAATTGAGACCAGGTGTGGTAAACTTATAACCTTGGTTGTTGTACTCGGTGCTCACTCACTATCTCACCATCGGAGAAAGTGAGAGCATCTCTCTTTGTTTTCTTGTGTGGTTTATGAATATGAATGTCTGCTTGTCTTGAACTATTTTGTGTGATTTTCCCACTTTTACATAGTTTAAAGTTTATAAGTGCTGGTTATTTTCTCACTCTGTTTGTTTCTCTTTAGCACCAGTCTGACCTTTGTGTTCATTAAAAACAGGAGTACACTCTCTTACAGTTATGGTGGAGTGTCTTATTCTGTGCAACTTAATAGTTTAAGATGCATGAGCATCGTACATTTTAGAGTGCTCATGCTGCACAAGGGAAGATGGACAGCACTGTGACAAATGTCAGTAGAAATACTTTGAAAAATCTCACACACTAAGGTTGAAGTAATATCTATTGCCTCATTTTCACGCTTCAAATAGCTATAAACAGTGACAAAGCTGCTGTAGACACCTCTCTCCCACACACATAAACAACATCACCTGCAAACACAGCTAGCAGCTACATAAGTACAAATATTTTATGTCAGCTGGATGTTCACCATTGGCCTCATTTACTTCCATTATTATAGTCAGGGTAGGCACGTCAAAAGGAATTCCTGCTGTATTCATGGTGATTTAAGATGCTGGTAAACAGTTTACAAAGAAAAAAAATGTCCCAAAGTTGGAGATTCTGCTTGTGGCTCTGCTTGCACTGTGGGAGTATGTGCAGTAGTGCAACCAAAATATGAAAAATGTACGCTGCATGACAAATGAGGCTTAAAGTGGGCTGAGTTTTAAAGTGAGTCGTATGACTCCAAATTCGGGTTGAAATAACCCCCAAAATATTGCAAAGTGTCCGCCCAGGTTAAAGGCATGATTTCTCAGCCTCTTCCCAGGAATTGAAGTTCCTAGTCAGCTGCATGGTAGTAGTATTTTAGTTTTCCCTTTTGTAAGTGCTGTTAGGAACAGGACCTTGTCACTTGGCTTTTTTTCCCCTCTCTCTTTTGACTGTTCAAGGATTGTTTAGAGGTTATCCCTCAGTGATAACTTTAAGAATCTCTTTGTTTGCAGTTGTGTCCCACTAATTCCATCCCAACAGTCCATAAATTACCCGCAATTTCCACAAACAATGACTGTGCTGCTCACCAAAGTGCCACGGGTTTGCTCCAACCAAAGGAGAACAACCTCACCCACTGGAAGTATGTCTAGAGTGCTGCGCTGCGGCACGCAGCCCTGATCAGCAGACGGAGATCACGGGAGAACTGCGAATTCAAACAGGAATAGTATGTCTGCGGATGATTTTACCTTTCGGGGTTAATTTATCATCCTTTCCGGTCTAAGTCCATGATATTATTGCTTCTGCCATTGGATGAGTACATTAGGAAGTTAAAAGGTTAATGTTTGCTAAAAGGATCTGTGATTTTATGTAAAATTCTTTGGCTAAATGTCCTTTTAAAGTTAACTTTTCCTTGTCAATGGTGCTGTTGTTGCTCTGTGACCCACTGACCTCTCGGTGACCCTTTGTTCTCACTGCAGGATGAAACATTATGTTGATATGGTGATGATTTACAACTAAGAGTCCATGCATTGTGTTGTATTTTTAAAGAACCGGATATTCTATGCCTGTAACTTCCTATTTGGAGCTTTCTGATCGACTGGAATTGACGTGGTTTTGCAGCAGCCAGCACTGAAAATTGACCTGCAGCGTATCTTGAACAAAGCAGAGCAGAGTGGCGCTCCAGGGATGCGTCACTGGCAGACTGGAATGCAGGCAATGGAACTGCTCTGATAGACTAGAGAGGGAGCGATATGCTCCGCAATACGATTCACAGGCGGATTGCAGCGTGGTCACTGTATGTGGTAATCAGAGATAAGATAGAATACAATAAAATCTTAATAAAATGAACTAAACATAAATTAGACCAAGCCCTCATCCTTACTTTTGTAGTTAAAAGTAGATCATCCATGTGATCACTGTAAGATGAAATATGGGCAGTTTACCTCCCAAGCTGCTGTAGTTGCCATGACAACCTGAAAGAACCCAGGATAACATTAGCTTAAAGGTTGGATTATACTAATGAGTGGAGAACCTGATCAGAAGATGACAGTGATTACAACACAACCTCAATAAACCTTTGACACTGGAACTCAGGTTGTTCCAGTGACTTCAGTGGATCAGAGGGAATGTGCTAAAATCAGGGGCAATAGAGGGAAGGATGACCTTTAGTCTGCTTGGAGAGAGGGTTTAAAACAAGTCACAAAACACTGAGAATTTCTATCTGTTGTTCTTAGCATTCTCAGCTGACTGTTTTTACACACCAGTTTATTTATAACTTACCCCCTCCTAAGTGAGCCTCTGGTGAAATCAATAAGAGGGCACAAACTTGATATTAGGTCTGGCAACATATCAATCCCCCAGTGGGTTCAGTGGTAGACCACTCAAAGTTTCTATTCCTCAATAAAGTGGAGTAAGACATGGAGGGCTGAAACATTCACATCAACAACAACTGTTAAAAATATTTTGCTAGAAAATAGCATAAGACTCTTTAATCTCTGACTTAATGGTGTTAGTTAATAAATGTGTAAGATAAAACAACCCATTTGATAACTCAGAGACATGTGCCTGTCCTATACTGTACCAACGTGTGCCTGGAAGTAAGTAAAGACTTGGAAATAGCCTTTAAGGAACAGATTCAGAATAAATGAAGCTACGTGTCTGTTCAGAAGCAGCAGGGTATACATGTGTGTCTATCTGTGTGTCAGTTTAATTATATTCCACCATCCTGGCTGGCTTCCATTGCCTAGCATTGTATGCACAAACCAGCCCCACATCAAAGTAAACCATGCCCGCAAGTAAATATTTAAAAATCAATGCAGGCTTGGATGAAGCTGAAAAATTTATATCATTCACTGGTGTTCAGTGCACACACCTTAGCACACAAAAGCACCCTCAGACACAGTATCGCTTACAACGGGCTGACAAAAAGCCATCTAGTTAGTCAGTGATCTCTGTGTGAACAGTGACAGTGGCTCAATAGCTTTGCTGCAGGAGGATCAAACCAACACATGGCCCTACATGTTTCATCATTTTCCACAGGTCATCTGTGATTCTTCTCACGGTCACATGTTTGAATTATGTCTCTGCATCACAGGAACTTCAAAGGGAGGAGAGAGCAGGAAAAATACACACCCTCTCACAGTATGTGCTCTGGAGTAAAGACTGAGATCATCTTTGATTTGCAATTAAATGTGAATGTTATTTCTGTGTTCTATTCGTTTGATTTACCTCATAGTTTATTTGTTATGAACAAGTTGTGCAAAATTACAAAATGATGGCATGTTATGATGTGATTCAATCCTATATGAGGGTGCCAACTCAACACACTAATACAATAAAACACAAACAACAAACCACACAGTGAAGCTCGAACCAAGGTAAACTACAAACAACAAGCACTGCTCTTAACCTATACCACGGTAAAACACAATAACCATATACAGTAGGTGTAGAACTTTTAGGCATATTTGGCCCGAAAACTGAGGATGAAGAAAGGCGTGTCAGTAGGCCTGCACCATCAAGCAGGAAGGAGGATTTACACAACCCGAGTCATGCTTTGGATGTCCTTGAATTTTACTAGGAAAGTAATCCGATGGAAAAAATAAAGTCTACACCTTCAGGGCGGAGTAAGGGGTGGATGTGGAGAGTAAACACAGCCTAGGGTACCAACCGAGCGGGTGGTAGAGTTGCCACGAGCCCCCTGGTTGTGCTGTGGATGCCCCAAGGCCTGAAACTGCCAGTGGTCTCTGGGCGTATCACCAGGGGTGAAAACCCCTAACAAAAGAAATGCCATCGAGCTTGACCTTGGCTACTGAGTGATACATGATACATATGTGAGTCCACATGTGTCAAGCTTGACTCTGACTCCCTTACCCCCACATAGCTTTTTTGTTTTTTTTGTATTAATCATATTTTTTGTTTCTAAAAGTGTGTTGTATTCTTCCCAGGGGGATTTTTTGGGCTTAAACTTTGTTATCTCACAAAGAGGCCCAAATTAAACAAATTTTTAAAAAAATCAGTAAAATAAAAGGCATACCAAATCAAAACAATGCGCCAAAGCACAAGTTAGGTGAGTCATCTTATAGGGTTTGTCACAAAAAAAGCTATTCTTAAATTAAAAAGGTGGACTGATCTTTGGTTAGTGGGGAAAACTATACTATCAGTAGTGTTTTGAGATATGTACATTACCATACATTTAAAAACATAGTAGTTTGGGGTTAACCATCTTTTAATAAAATCATCTGAATTGTGCTGTCAGAGCAAATGGAAAGAATACTTTAAAGATTAATCACATTTAACCATGATCTAAAAAATTCAGATAGCTCAGTGAACAAGTCAAAGTCATCTGCATCTTGTGGAATCAAACATTGTTTATTACTGTCCCTGCATTTCTTTTTCAATTCACTACAAGCTTCTTATTCTGTGGTTAAGTTCATATCATAATCTTCAATCTCCCTATAAAAGCAGGTCAGTATACAAACATATTACCCTTAGTTTAAGACGGTAGAAAAATCCAAAATGACAGAAAAACTTTACATTTAAATTTTAAATGCAAAATAGTAGAATTTTCAAATGCAATAACAGGTGTGATTAATTGTGATTAACTACAGAAAGAAAATCTGAGATAAACTGCGATTAAAAATCTTAGTTGTTTGACAGCCTTAATATTTACCCATCCTGTTGTCAGGTAGCTTGGAACTGGTGTGACTTTTGGTGACTTTAATGATTAAATCCACACAA
The DNA here is from genome assembly GCF_018320785.1 of Cheilinus undulatus. NCBI lineage: Eukaryota > Metazoa > Chordata > Actinopteri > Labriformes > Labridae > Cheilinus > Cheilinus undulatus. The sequence continues at coordinate 25,867,032 of NC_054865.1, read as the reverse complement.
GCAAACCTGATCATGAATGTCTTTTATCCACTTTAATCCAATTTCAATCATTTGTTACAGCTAGCTTGAATGCTAACCATCATATCGTTTACCCTCTAAAAGGGTCTGTCAGCTAACGGCAGGCTGGTCCGTCATGACGTCATCAATAGAGCATATGGCGAAAGAGAGCCTGTAAGGCAGCCCCCTTTAGTATTATTTTAATATTTAGCTGTAAAACTCACAATAATCAGCAGAAAAACAACTTTAGGGTCACAGAGATGCTGTACATTAACAATTCTATTTGTTGAGCCATGTTCTGAGTCAAATATAGGTCTAAAATAATCTGCAAGTCTGCAGAGTCAGTCCAGAAAGTTCACACTGGTATCGGATCAGTACTCTGTATCGTCCGATACCCAACACCTTGGTATTGGAATTGGGAAAGAATAAATGGTATTGAAACATCTCAATCAATCCAATCTATTTCCAGATAGCAGAGTCATTTAACAAACTCTAAATCACCCACTTATTTGGCTTAAATTGAGTCAGAATGGCGCTCTGCTTTTTGTTATTTGTCTGCAGAGCACATTATAATATGGATTTTGGAGTCAAAATGTTTCATTAAGCTCTTCGCTTTTCTCATATTGCTTTCTGATAGCAGAGGGAACTTTGGTAAGTAGCTACACCAGGGATTAGAAAGAGACAAGCAAAGCAAGGAGTTAGAGGTGGGCTGCAGCTGAAATCTCTGATCGGCTGATGACAAAACCTGGAAATACAGCCTTGAAGACTAAGTACTTGACATTTCCTAACCTTTCTGCTTCTGTAACATGATTTTCAGCTGAATTTCTTTTAGACTGTTGGCAAAGCATCTACTCTCTTTAGCTCTAGTGCAATGCTTGATATTCACGCTGAGCAGCATTTGTCATTGAGCAGTGGAGTTGGTGAAAAGTTGCTCACCCTAGTGGAATCTTAGTTAAAGCTTATCCTTTCCTACCAAATGTATCTAAAATGCTTTAGTTAGTTTGCACCACCTTTATTTCATTGTTTATTTCATATGCTGTTCAGGCTTTAGCCCACCTCACCTTTACTCCAATATCACAGAGCATCCTTAAAATGTCATTGGAAGACTGTATATTGCATATGTTGCTGCAGCATTTCCATCAGACCCCACACACCTCCAGCTTCCATTAACATCAGTTCTACTCATGTACAGTACACCCATGAGGAGGGGTATACTGCTCTCTCCTTGTTTATTTATGTAAACCCATTATACTTATCATCCGCAGCAGTGTGAAGCATATAAGAGCACCAACGTTAGTCTAACTGAATTACCATTTGACTGGCGGAAGTCAGACATATTACATGAATGATTCCCAGCCTGGCAAAACACATTATAGTGCCTATAAAACAGGGCTGTGTTATCGCTACACAGTCTAATTGTTTGCACCAGAGGGACTATTGTTTTGACACTGATAGAGCCTTTATTCTATTATGCGATGTGTTGCTATCCCGCATCAAATCAATGCTCCATATTATATTGCAAATTGTCTAAGATAAAACTTGCATGAAGACTGCAAGTCTTCACAGTATTTGACTAGAATAATATATCACCTCAACAATGCACAGTGGATCTAACAACACTGGATGCCCTTGAATGTTCAGATTCATTTCTTCCGGTCTGTCAAACAGAGCCAGCCAAGCTTTTATATGCCACAAATTAATTTCCTATTTACACAATGAAATACTTGGAAGATGTGAGTCAGAGTCTTCAATACAAACCAAAATATGTCACTGGTCTTTTGTAGTACAAATAGAAAAGTTAATTACAGCTTAATGGAAATGCTAAACACAAATCTCTTTTATTTTACAGTTTGTTGGTTCAATTAACATTTTCATAGAGACGGGCTTTCCTTAATACTCATGTAAAAGAACAGCTCATTTTCTGTTCTCCATTTACTTTCTACTGTAACAGACACAATGTGACATTAAAGCTCTTTTGAGGAGATTGTTAGTGGTTATGAAACAGACTGAAATTGATACTGATGGCACCTCATGACCTACAAATGCAAAATAAATAAATAAAAAAACTGAAAGATCATCAAGAATAAGACTGCTTATTTCTTCAGTTACTTTAATGTATTTTAATGCTGCTGGAGGGTATGTGTCAGAGAAGGTGATTTAAACTGTACTGAAAAAAATAAGGACTTGAGATGCAACTGGCTGACTGAGCAGGCTGAGATATCTTACTACTATAGTTGGCGGTGTGTCTGTGTGTGTGTCTATCTCAGTTTGCACTACCTTTGCTCCAATTTTCCTTAAAATGCCTCAAAAGACTTGGGTCTTGGGTCTACTGGCTGAAAACTGGTGCCATGAAAAACAATCATAGATATGTATAGATTTTCTATAAGATCTCAAAATATTGTGTTCCATTTTCTTCATAATTCAAATGCCAGAGCTGGGAATGACGTCACATCTGAGTTGAATGCATTTCTTTGTTCAAACACAACCATTTGCTGATAAATCATGGTTTAATTGCTATTTTTTCAGCTGTAGTTGATGGTGTTATGTGCACAACATTGTGTTGTTGCTAGATCAACACACATTGCAGCACAGCACTGGCATGTAGAGATGCTGCACCATTATGCAGTTATTTTTGAAAAAAACACCCCTCTCCATGGAAATTGGCCTAATTGCTTTAAATGTGTAATGATGAGGATGACGGTAGCACAGCATAAATAGAGTAAAGATTAGCGTACTGTCTGCAAGAGCTGATGGTAATGTGCTGCAGTATTTACGATGCAGAAATTTTCCAGAAATCAGAATTTTACCTCTGCATGACTTTAAAAGAAACGATGAGAAATGATATGTAAATGAGGTTGGTAAATATTACTTTGAAATTCCTTTTATTAAGTCATAACCAGGAGTTAAATCAGCCTGAGACTCTCAGCTGTTAACATATCAATATTACCATTATTTAAACGTACTGTTTGTTATTCTGAATATTTAACACAGATTGTCAGAATCCATGTGGGATGCAGGCAGGATTTGGCACACCTGTTGCTGGAGCAAGCAGGAGTGGATGGCAACTGTGGATGGGAGTGGGTGGGAGTGGGATAAAGAAAAGAGCCCTGCACAGGGTTCTAGTTATTTTGAAAACACAACTTCCATATATAACCTTAGCACAAAAAATATGGAAATTTGTGTTTAGTAGATTATTTCTTTGCTGTTACTATGCTTCCTAGCAATAATTCTTATAATGTGGGATGGCCTGTTTATTTCCCTTTAAAATGATGTCACACTTCTGAGGAACATGCATTTGTGGGATGAACAGCAGAGCTGAGTATGTGGGTTGCACCCTTGATTAATTTGTCAAATCTTCTCTGCTGATGTTAAACAGCTTATTTTGCTGTTGCTATTAACTCTTATTCTGAGCTGAGTACCTCCAGGTGTTGACAATTAGGTTCCTGATTGGCACTTAAATGCCAATCTCAATGCAGAGAGAGATCGAGATGAGATTCTGAGTTGTGAGATGACTGACTTGTTGTATAAATGACATGTTGTATAAATTCTTGTGATTTGTCTCCTCCTTTGGTCAGCTCTATTCCTGACTGAGGCCATAGTTCCATTCCATCTAACAACCCTGCTTGTGCCTACTCTGGTGTTTCCCCTGCACAACAGGATTTCTGATCATAAATATTGAACATGTTCAGTATATATGATCTCAGGCAAAGCGCTTCCACAGGGAGATCTGTCAAGTGAATCTTTAAAAATCATCCGATAACTGGGCCTTTGCTGACTTTGGACAGAAGAAGAAATCAGGTTGAAAATTGCCACAGTTATCTTGGAGTGTGTGCCTGAGGTGGTTTATTAAGCTGCAAGTTTTCTGGTCTGCCTCTCTGCTGTCGTTGCCAGCACTGTCTTGCACCAGTAACTACTGTTACTACTTCTAGTTCGACCACCCCCAGCAAACACCATTAATCCTTAACACTTAATCCAACTTCTTCAGGCTCTTTGCTGGGAAAGCAAAATGTAGATGGAACAGATTGCTTTATGCTGTCAAATTTTTGCATGGATAACATTCTGCAAATAGAGATGGAGCTGTGGCCTGCCGTGACACCAAACTCAAACTACAATTTTCTGTTAAAAAAGATGTTTCAAACCATCATAAGATGGAGTTGTCTAACTGCATTTTACATATTTAAGTGGATATGTGCCAACAAAAGCCAAGGTAAAAATCATCCCTCATAATGTTAGGATGATCCAGAAAGTTGTCCCTGTCTGCCGTCTTTGCTGCAGATATTGATCACAGGCTCTCCATGGATTAACATGTCTTCACACAAACATGGGGGCGTTTGAGGTATGAGGTATATCAGACGTGTGTTCATAGGTAGATAATCACTGTTGGAGCCACAGTGTGACTTACGGCTCAAAACATGAGAAAATACAGAAACGTTCACACAGATAAGAGAGGACAGGCAGTCATCAAGATAGAGAGACGATAAAGGGTACAGAGAGAAAGACAACTTGAACGACAAACAAACAAACACAAAAATTTGAGTTAGCCAAGTAGTCATCAAGCTGGACAAACAGGATATAACATGTCCGTCACAGTGAGACGATCTTATTACTCAAGCTGAGGAAAGAAATGAAAAGGAGACAATTATGCCAAAAGCTAGTTCCGTCACAGGGATATGACTGTCCTGGGAGAATTCAATATGTATTTGGGACAATGAAACTCATTATTCTGAAAATGTCAAAATGTCACACGGGATGAGACCTGAAAGCCAAATCATACTTTGTTGCAGTTATCCTGAAAACTTTCTGCAGGGTAGAGAAACTCTGCATTCTGTGTAAATCAGTGCAAACAGCTTTGAGCGACAAGAGGCAGTCCTACATACAAACCACAAGTCCAAAAATGTTGGTACATGGTGTGAAATGTAAATAAAACCAGAATCCAATGAATGGCAATTCCTTATCAACCTATAGCCAATGAAACACAGAACAAAGACATAAATTCAATTTTATGCATGCAACATGTCAAAAAAGTAGGGACAGGAACATGTTTCCCCTAACGCTGTGTTACAACACCATTGCTTTTAACATCTTCTGTAGACATCTGGAGACTGAGGACCGGAATTGTTGAAATATTGAAAGTAGAATTATTTCTCTGTTTCTAGATGTACAATCATGTTCATACTTTCTAGGCGTTCATACTTCCCTCGGCCCAAAGTATCCTTGACACATGTGTCAATCAGCAGCAAATGTCAAGCTCAACAGCATCTCCATTGTTTGGGCCTTTTCACCTCTGGTAATATCAGAAACCCCCAGCGGGATGTTGTGTTTCTGGAAGATCCTCCTGAGTTTCTCAGATACTCAGGACAAGTGGGGAACAAAAAGACTGTGATGCTTGCTGTTCTCTTCTTCCCTGTTGGTATTCCATTGCTTGATGGAGGCCCACTCTGGGTATCCACATGTTCAAAGGCCTACCTGAGATGTTGTTGTCCCTTCTTCTTGCCTTCCATCTTTGTTGGTATCTTCTCAGCCCTATGTTGTAGAGTTCTGATGACACCGAGCTTGTGTTTCAGTGGATGGGAAACAAACAGTAGGTACTGGTCAGTGTGGGTTTGTTTCCTGTCATCTTCTAGGCTGAGACTTCTATCCTCCTCCACCCAGACTGCACAATCCAGAAAGGGTAGGCTGTCTTCTTTTTCGTCCTTATGTGTGAATTTGACATAATTCATTTACAGTGTTGATGTAAGTGGTAAGGACTTCTACTTTGCACAGAGGAATCTTGACCAAGGTGTTGTCCACATATCTAAACCAGTGGCTTGGCATGGCAACAGTGAAAGAGGAGAGAGCCTTCCTTTCTACTTATTCCATCTAGAGATTTGCCACAATAGGAGACACTGGTGAGCACATATTACATCCATGTTCCTGCCTGTAGAAATCCCCATTTTACTGGAAATACAGTAGGTAGTACTCAGATACAGGTCCTGCATGGTGCAGGTTTGGTCTAGGGTGAGGGAAGTTCTGTTTTGGTGGCTATCATCTAGCAGCAGACGATTCTTGATGGCTTCTACAGCTTCAGTCGTGGGGATGCAAGTAAACAAGGAAGTGACATCATAGGAAACCATTGTCTGTTCCAGTTGCTGTCCAAGTCCACTGATCTTGTCCACAAAATCCAGGAAGTTTTGTTGAATGTTGGGTGTTGCCAACTATGCGAACCAAGGCAGAAGCAAGGTACGTTGAGATGTTGTATGTGACAGAGTTTATACTGCTGATGATGGGCCTGAGGGAAAGTCCTTCCTTGTGTATCTTTGGTACTCCATAAATACTTGGGGTGACTTCTCCTGGGTACAGTCTGTAGTATTGTCCTCTGTCAATGGTTTGGTCCCTCTCCAGTTTCTGAAGAAGATCAATGACTCTCTTCTTGTATGAGCTTGTTAGGTCTATTCTTAGATTTTCATATGTGGCTGTGTCACTGAGAAGGCCGGCCATCTTGAAAGATAATTTGTGTGTCTAGGACTACCATACATCTTCCTTTGTCTGCTGGCAAGATGGTTATGCCCTTATCCTTTTGTAGTAATGTGAATGCCTTGGGTAACAAAGTGTGTTACCTAAAACAGAAGCTGCAAGTCACTGGAGTTAGTGGCTAATAAAAATGCATTTAAAGTGAAACATTTTTACTTCATGGTCACAGGTTGAGTAACCTCTGATGTGGGTGGCTGTGATGATAATGATGAGGAGGGATAATACTGTTTTACATAACCACATCACATTTTAATGTGAGCCTCCTCACTGTGTTTGCAGCTTTAGTAGGGCTGAAAACCCAATGTCTTTAAATCAGGGGTCAAGGAGTGCAGCCAGTGACATGATACTCTTAGACTGCGGAGTGTGAAGCCTCTCTCTTAATTGTTTTCTTAGGTGTTGGGCCATTGAACTGTTACTGGAACGGATTTTCCCACTTCTTCTTTCAGTGGGTGGTCCAACAAAGAAAAAAGTGGGATCACCTTGGAGCCTGAAACCCTTTCCCCTTCAGAGAGCTCCACAGTGGCATTATTAAATGGGGCAAGAACCAGCAGACATGCAGCAACAATGCCAAACTCCTCTGAGGAGAGAGGGGTGATGTCTGTGCTCAGGCTTGCTGAAGCTGCTACCACAGGTTCTCTAAGCTCAAAAATTTATTTGAGCATGTGGTAGGTGCTGTTCCTTCGAGTCTGCATCTCTTAAATCACTTTGAGGGTTGGTCTACCCATTTGCTCTTAAACCTGTGTGAGCCTTTCCTTTAAAAGAAAAACAAAAATTAAGTTAATTGAGCTGTCAAAGCCTCAGAAATTCCAACAAAACTGTATCATCAAATAAATTTTAATAAAGACAAGAAGCTGTGCTGCTTCTGAAATAGGCCACAAGTTTGGCCAGGATGTAACCCAGCACTGGGGTGTGGTAAAGAGCCTTCTTAACCATCAGGTTAAGAGTCTGTGCAACACAAATTGAGTGATGCATATGAAGGTCCCTGGCACATGCACTCATGTTGGCAGCACCATTTGTTTTAGCCTATGGCTACAATCTGGCACATTTACATGTCCGGCACAGCAAGTCCCATCACTAGTTTTTTTATCCTCTGTGCAGTCAGAGGATGACCAGGCTGATTGGGAGCTGATAGCGAGGCAACAATAACTCAAATAGCCAGATGTTACAACCAAGTTATTCTGAAGAGCCTCTTTGGACACAATGTCAAACCTTGAAGCAGCTGGGCTAGAGTAGCAGAAAACCACAGTGGGTGTCAATCCAGTCCAGTAGGAACAAGAAACTGAAGTTACAATTCATGCAGACTCAGCCAATTTGGACAACTGAAGATTGGAAAAACATTTTCCAGTCTGGTGAGTCTTAATTTCTGCTGCAACATTTAAACGGTAGGGTCAGAATTTGGCATAAAGAACATGAAAGCAATCAGACCAACACAAATGCTCTCAGGTTTTTATCAGATTAGATGTCTGTGTTAATGAGCACTCAAAGAGGTAAAGTGTACATTAACCACCACTACCTTGATGTAAATAACTCTATATGTCCAGGACCGACTCTTTTTATGGTGATATGCAATGATCACAGGTTTAGACCATGGATTCACAAGTCCACACAGACAGAAACACTTGAGCTGTCAGCTCAATCAGTAGCTGACCAGAATAGAGGCCTGACAGCTGCCTCACTTTGCACACAGGTTCTCCTTCAAATTACAGGTTTCACTCCTCACAGCATTGAGTGTATGTGGCCGGGTGAAAAATAAGTAAGCAGGGAGAGAGAAAGAATAAAAACTCCACAGGTGGCAGAGGGGAGAAAAAGAACATGCTCTCTTGTTGCATTAATACATTAAGGAACAAAATGATTTAGCTGGAATGATTATGTTGGATTGCTGTGATCCTTTTAAATTGGTGGTTTAGTGGAGTTAAATGGCCCTTTGATGATCAGAGGAAGTCTCGGTTGTTTGGTAACGAGAGGAAGCTTGAGATAGGAGTTTTTCCTCATTCTGTAAATGAGTTACCTGTAATCAGAGTCAGCTTGTTTTACAGTATGATTGTGTGTTTATTTTTGTTCTAGATATCATTATAGTGGCTCAGCAGCATCTATAAGTAGGTTGTCTGGTGAGTGGAATTGGGAGTAACAGACAGAACAAGTGGCTCTGTGTTTGAGACAGAGAGAGAGAGAGAGAGTACAATCATTCCATTTGCACAATAATGAAGTGGGGTCAGAAGTCATCGGCAGTGTTTGCCTCCCACCTAATTGTGCTCATGTTTTAATGGACTCCCTGCTCCATTATTTTGCTGACCCCGGCTTATCACGGAGGCCTCAATTACAAAGAAACAGAGCCAGGAGCAGGGGTGTGTGTGTATGAGTCTGTCTGCATTTACCAGCCTGGTGAATTATATCTATCAGACAGTAATAGCTTTCATTTAAATTCATATGCATTATGAGACGTGTAGTTAACTAATGATTTTTACTCGGGGACACTTAAATTCATTAATAAGCAAAGTTTTGTGATTGTTTGAATTCACAGACAGTACCAGCTTTAAATGCTTTTTTCGGCATGGAAATTTCTCTTCACCTCACCATCGCATACAGACATTTGCACACATTTATGATCCCCAGAAGATGATTTATTTTTGAAGTTAGTGAGCCTTTGAACTCCTGTAACAACTTTTATTTGCCAAATACATTTTGTTTGAAATAAGCACTGCAATGCATTGCTGGGGCCCAGCCAGATGGGGAAAACCATGGTCCATTAAAGTTAAGCTGCATCTGTGTTTCATTTTAACCTGAGTGATATCCAATCTTATCAAAGCAACAAACAATTACCTTTTATCTATTTATTTGCCTTTTTCAAAATGTAAACCCCCTTCAAAAAAGGGGGAAAAAAGCACAATTACCTTTTTGTCTGTAATGTTAATGTAGATGGGCACACTGACTTAACCTTTGCAAAGTAATGTCAGACTTCATAGCATATAATGTGCGCAAACCTCAGGATGCTGAATAATAAAACAAGATTAACTGAAACACCTTTGAGGGAAAAATAATCAAATAAGTGTGAAAAGAAGCAAAAATAGGTATAAAGTGGCAATAATAGGCATAAGGGGGGATTAGTGGATCAACAGTGACAAAATGGGTGGAAAAAAGAGAAAGGGGAAAGGGGATAAAATGGAAAAAAAAGGATGGAAAAAGTGTTGTAGAGAGTGGTTAAAAGGGATTAAAAGCTGGGAAAATAGGCAATTATCACCAACAAAATGGGAAAAAACAAAACAAACAAACAAACAAAAAAAAAAAAACGGCCAAAACATGTGGATTTAGTGGTGAAAAGTGGTTAAAAAGTGGCAAAAATAAGAGGACATAGTGATGAAAATGAGTCAAACATGGCAAAAATAGATGAAAGGTGTCAAAAATGGGTCAAAAGTGACATTATTGGGTTAAAAGTGGCAAAAATGGGATAAAAGAAGCCAAAATAGTCAAAAAGTGGCAAAAACCGGGGAACCTCTAGGCGAAAAATTTGGCGAATTGGGGCCCCGAAAAATAGGGTGTTCTGGGGGTCCAGCCAATTCTGTTGGCAGGTCAGGTCAGTGAACAAGAGGCAAATAGCTCATAATATGCATTGGATGAAGGAAAACTAAAACCTGCTGCACCTAGGGAACCAGTATCTCCAGTGCTACTACTGCTTCTACCACTCTCAGTTTGATTTGCTGAATAATGGTCTCTGGCTGCCTTACTTCCTATCAGTAAAAATACATGATAACTTTATCTAGAAGAAGTGAACAAATCAAACTGCAGAAAGAGATGGAACCAAAGACTGCATTCTTAACACAATATTCAAAATGATATTAACCGGTGGCTGGTTAGACCAGGGATCTCCAACCTTGCCAAGAGCTACTTGCATCACATGGCTTATGTAGGCATGAAGGGTTTAGAGAAAAAACAACTGAATTACCTTACTTCTTAAAAACATGTCAAACATCCTCATCTATATTGTATCATATATATTATCAATAGTGGACGTCATATCAGTCTTACCTTTATAGTCCCTGTATGGATAATCTTGGTCCTGACATTTCCTAACGTTTTGATGGATGTACACACTTGAACTTACAGTAGGTTGTCTGCTGTCTTTGGTTGCTTTTAGCTCATTTACTTTCTCATTCCTTTTTGTGCTGCTCTCAGGGAAGTACTGTCCAACATTAGTTGACTCAAGTGTAGTGGTGGTAAGGTTTGTTCCTTTTGATGACTGAAAACAATTTCATCACAGATTAGAAACACACTTGTCCTTCTCATTATGAAAAAAAACTCTTTTAAACTCTTTGAGGAAGCAATATTTTTTGTGCTTTTGTTTGGCTAATGTCTGCCATTGATCTGGTTGAGCAAGCTTATGGCTCAGAAATGTACTCTTTAGCTCTGCTGGCAAACAGGATAACTAACTTTGCATGTTGATGAAAGGTTGCTGCCACACTGCTGTGATTTGTTAGGTTCATGTGTCAACAAACGTGACAGGTGTATCACCTTTGACCTGACTGTTGATCGGCCTATCATATTTTGAGAATGAGAGGAGATGGGTATTGTTACATTTGAGTTAATAAAATCCAGCTACAAGCTAGTGGTAGGTCTGAGTGACATGTTTGGGACACCCCTAGTGCTTTGGGTAAAGGTGATGCATAGGGCTCTCATTCAGCAGTAATACACTCTCTCTATTGCAGCATACAGTTGTAAGAAAGTAAAATCAATTTGTTATAATAAAATAAATTGGACTCAGGTTTTCTCTGGACAGCCTGTCTTTACCTGCTGAAGGAAGCTAACTCTTTCTTCATGCTTATTGCTATTCATGCTTTCTGCTTCTGCCTGACCCTTAATTATTCAGTTGAATAAATTACCTATAAAGCAGAAACTGGAGTCACGGTTTGCCAGGAGGGAGCCGGCCTGTCAGCTTCAAAGGGGCCAAAACCTGCACGGATCCTGTGGGCTTCCCCTCCACTTAACACCAGTCACCAGTTATATATGTCTCAGCTTTCATAAGCCCCACTTAAATGTCAGGGGGTCGGCAGCTCCCCAGTGTAGGGCTCAATACTGAATTGAACTTACATTTAAATCAGGCTGCGTGGCTTTAGTGACCTTTATTGGAATTAAGTGAATAAAGGTTAAGGGAGGGGTCAACATCACGGCCAACGTTAGATGATTCTGAATGTCTCATTTAAATGTTGCGGTTATTAGTGAAAGATCCTTGAGCTGCCTTCATATTCCTCTTATGATTTCAGTTTACACTGAATATCCCACAAGTTTTTTAAGTGCAGTGAATATCTATTTACAACAAGGTTTTTATTTGTAAGCCTACGGTCTCAGGTGATAACATAGATTATACTAATTTTTTCTCCATGAGTTTTTATGTACCGTTATTTTACATTAAATGGAGCTGACCAGAGGCTCCACAGAGGCCCATGAAGTCTGAATGAATAAACTAACTGACCCTACATCCTCCCATAGTGTTTTCTGTCAAGGTGCTGTTGAGCAATGTGCTTAACCTGCGGCTGCTCAGTGGGGCTGTCAGGTGTAAGAGAAACAGCAACATATTTTGTGGTTGTGGTGGTTATCTCCCAGGTGTGAACATGTGTAACTGATCTAGTGAATCCGAAGCAGGCTTTTGCAGGAAAAGGTGGAGTGTGGTCAGCAAAAATCCCCCCTGGACAGCTGAACCTAAAAGCACATAAAGGATATAGTGGGATTATGGCCTGCTGTCTGCATGGGGCTGTTTTTTTAAGGATTTTATTTAAAAGTACATCATCAATTGGAGTTAATTCAAATTAGATAAAGACAAAAATAGACTTGCTTTAAACAAATTGAGCCATTTAAACTAGTTGGTTTGATGCTGGAGAAGCTTTCAAAAAAGAGAGAGTTGAGTCATTATCAATAACTTCAACCAAGCCAGCTGCCTTTTGAAAGGGAGGCGTACATTCTTCCTTATGTATTTTTTCTGAGAAGCTCAACACCACTCTCCTCTTTATGTCTACAAAGAATTAAACTGGAGCCAGAACAAACTAGCCTTTAGCTCTGTATGATAAGAAGAAATGAGTAAGAATAGCTCTATGTAGATATAGCCTATATTTTAAAATCTGCCTACTAGCTTTTTAAAAGATTTTCAATCAACACATGAGAAACATGTTAAAGCAATAGAAGTCTAAAATCTAAAGATCATATTCTCTGTTTTTACTAGAATGTCTTTGTTTCTGCTGACATATTAAAGCAGAAACAAGGGCATATATCATTTTTGTCAAGAAGTTTGCTAGAGAACATATCCATAATTAAGATGAGTTTACTATCCTTGCAAAGCTGATGGACTGGCCAGATTCCATTTCTGTCACCTGGTGGATCCATCTTGCAAAGCTTCAATCTGAAACATTCTCTCACCTAAGAATGGCTGGACCAATTAGCATTAGAAAGAGGTGCTAGCTACAGGTGTGGTTTAGTTGTATTGCAAGCCTGTAAACATGGCTGCAGATGAAGAGATTAGCATGGATGCAGCAAAAGGAGCCAAGAGTAACAAAGAATCTTACTGAAAGTTATTTTTCAGTATAAAATAGGTTTCTGTTCTTTTCTGGTTCAACTTTTCACTGATAGCGATCAATGATAATGGCTCCTCTTACTCCTCAGCCGTAGTGCTGGCCTACAAGACAATACACTATATTGTCAAAAGTATTCACTCATCCATCCAAATAATTGAAATCAGGTGTTCCAATCACTTCCATGGCCACAGGTGTATAAAATCAAGCACCTAGGTATGCAGACTGTTTCTACAAACATTTGTGAAAGAATGGGTCGCTCTCAGGAGCTCAGTGAATTCCAGCGTGGTACTGTGATAGGATGCCACCTGTGCAACAAGTCCAGTCGTGAAATTTCCTGGCTCCTAAATATTCCACAGTAAACTGTCAGTGGTAATGTAACAAAGTGGAAGTGACTGGGAACAACAGCAACTCAGCCACAAAGTGGTAGGCCACGTAAAATGACGAAGCAGGGTCAGCGGATGCTGAGGCACATAGTGCGTCACCAACTTTCTGCAGAGTCAATTGCTACAGACCTCCAAACTTCATGTGGCTTTCAGATTAGCTCAAGAACAGTGTGTAAAAGGGTTCATGGAATGGGTTTCCATGGTCGAGCAGCTGCATCCAAGCCATACATCAGCAAGTGCAATGCAAAGCATCGGATGCAGTGGTGTAAAGCACGCTGCCGCTGGACTCTGGAGCAGTGGAGACATGTGCTCTGGAGTGACAATTTGCACTTCTCCATCTGGCAATCTGATGGACGAGTCTGGGTTTGGCAGTTGCCAGGAGAACAGTACTTGTCTGACTGCATTGTGCCAAGTGTAAAGTTTGGTGGAGGGGGGATTATGGTGTGGGGTTGTTTTTCAGGAGCTGGGCTTGACCCCCTTATTTCCAGTGAAAGGAACTCTGAATGCTTCAGCATACCAAGAGATTTTGGACAATTCCATGCTCCCAACTTTGTCGGAACAGTTTGTGGATGGCCCCTTCCTGTTCCAACATGACTGTGCACCAGTGCACAAAGCAAGGTCCATGAAGACATGGATGAGAGAGTTTGGTGTGGATGAACTTGACTGGCCTGCACAGAGTCCTGACCTCAACCCGATAGAACACCTTTGGGATGAATTAGAGCGGAGACTGAGAGCCAGGCCTTCTTGTCCAACATCAGTGTGTGACCTCACAAATGTGTTTCTGGAAGAATGGTCAAAAATTTCCATAAACACACTCCTAAACCTTGTGGAAAGCCTTCCAAGAAGAGTTGAAGCTGTTATAGCTGCAAAGGGTGGACCGATGTTATATTAAACCCTATGGATTAAGAATGGGATGTCACTTAAGTTCATATGTGAGTCAAGGCAGGTGAGGGAATACTTTTGGCAATAAAGTGTATGTTTTGCCACACTGCTTGGCTTGCAATGCATGCGACAGACAGATTGTTCATCCAATCATCCTCCAAGATATTTATGGGAAGGTATGAGAGGGGTCTGGCTGAAGACCATACATCTAATAGAGTAGGACTAAACTTCCTTTTAGGTCTGGGTATGGGTGAAGGTGATGGTTAGCTGTGTAAGCAACATAGGTAACGAAGCAAGGTGGCAAACATAGCTAACATAGCTACCTTGCTAAATCTAAGCTCAAGTGGCAACATAAGTAATGTAGTTACTCTATGTAGCTACGTGAGCTTTAACGTCGTTTGCTATAGTTCACGTTGCTAACTTAGCTACTCAGATTTAGGAAGAAACATTTATTGCATAGCTATCACAGCTATGATAGCTTTAGCTAAACTCAACAAAGGTAAAGCTAAAGAAGCTCAAGTGAGCCACCGATCTCTTAAATACTTCTAAAAACGGGTCTAAACCCAATTTGATCATTTAAACCTCTGATCTTTCTCTCTGTTATGAAATGTTGGAGTCTGTAATCTTTGAAATGTGGTTATTTCATGAATGTAACTGCCAGACTTTGTTTGTGAATAAAATTGCCTTCAGAAATGGTTTCTCAAATGTATGGTGGTCTGCAGACTGCAGTTATGCAATTCACCAACACCATATATGGGCTGTTGCCCAGATGGATGTGAAATAAGTCACATGCAGTAAATGTGTGAAACAATTTACATAGCCTGTCAAGCAAGAGTTGACTGTAAACATACTCTATGCAAGTGACAGGTAAATTTTGATTTGTAATCAAGAAAGAAAGTAGGTGCAATTTACCAAATCTCATAGTCAACAGGGGACTTGAGTGTTACACGGTGCATTGTGTATCCATGCTCATACACATGCATGAGCAGTTGTACTTTGCTGAAGCCCACCTCTTCTACCGTGCCAGGGCCAAGGGAGTATACAGGCCTGCAGCCTCCTACATACATATCATGCACTGAGGGCCTCACCATCTGTGATGAGCCTTGCTTTGAGTTTTTTTCCCACTTCTGTTTGGATGATAAATATTACCAAGGCAATGAGCATACAGTTTTTACCATACATACATTTTATCTGGGTGTCACACCTCAGTGAATTCACACTCATTTATTTATTTTTGGAGATCAGTATCATCTGTGATCAATCAATATGTGTGCAGTTTTTCACCAGCTCTGCCTCTCTCCCTCTCCAGCTCAGTGTGGCACACACCCAAACACACTGCACAGACCCACTCTCATCATGTTACTCATGCGAAATCCACATGTTGTGTGAACTCTCTTGGAATAGAAGCCTTCAAAACAATATAGAGGGCCTCACACAAGAGCCTGCTTAGGGCCTGACTTTAGCCAGAGGTGGCCCTGGAAGTGTGCCATGTCTGAGTGTAGTACAGAGCGTTCACTCTGGTCAAACAAACTGCAATCTGAGCTGTGCCAAAGCATGCTTGAGCCCTAAAGTCTAGAGTATGAGTGCTCCCCAAATTACCAGGTGAAGTACATCTCGATGGACCATTATCCACTATCTAATATATCTCTCCCAGTACAGAATCATTTTAAAATGCCATGTTTGCTGCATTTGCACTGTGAGGGAATGCGAAGCAATGTTTTGACATGTGTTTAATACCTTTACTTGAGATCTTTAGAGGAACATATAGCTTTACAAATGAGCTTTTTTTTTTTTGCATTTTCAGGTTTTTATTGTATGTAGACTTTTAATATGACTTCTACTTCTAAATAAGACCCTTGGACTGGAATTCTAAATCAGAACATTTGAAAAGTAAACTCAACTGAAAAATCTTTTTTTTGTCATCCAAATGATTCTATTTATATCACATTAAAGCTTGATAACTTTTCACACTGCTCCTTTAATGTCCAGGTCTGCTTAAGAATAATGGCTTGTTATCCTCTCAGGCAGCGGGTGTTTCTCTGGCCTGAGTGTCTCCAGTTTGACGATGAAAGCTAAATGTGCCTCACTAATGTCATATAAATGCCACTCCAGTCTCCTGCTATGCTGTAATTGCCACTCTTACTCTGTGCACACCATGTCAGATGCCTCCGACAAGTAAATTACACAATAGCACCACACTAAACTGGAGCACAAAGGTCAATCTTAGGAGCTATACATGTTTGCAGTGATGAGGCTTTTTAAACAGTTGGGAAGTCCAGAGAGTGATGATCCAAATGAAAATCAAAGAACGCTTTAATGGGGGGTCAAAATGTTAAGTGCTATTTCACCCACAGATAAACAATTAGGCTATTTAATAATAATATGAGAAAAATATGATAGAAAATCAAAGGATTAAAAAAAAAGCTTTTTTTTTAGGTGCCATGCAATTATATCATCTAGTCTTCTGTCACGTGTTAAGAGAGGTTCTCTCCTGCTGTAAACACACAAAATGCATTCAGTTTAACAAGCAGATCAATGTATTACAGTGAAGATTTCATAGTTAAGACATCTATCCTTTTTGGTTTAACACAGAGTGTTTGAGTAAAGGGCCCACATATTCATACTTAATATAAATTAAGAGCATATGCTATGTTGTCCCAAAAGAAAAGAAAAAAAAAAAAAAAAAAAAACGAGTTTTATTATTCAAGATTTTAAAAATCTCTAAATGGTACAACCCTGGCACAGAGGAAGCAACACAAAGGAGCAAAAACTGATCAAAGTTTAACAAAGGTATTTTATTACCAAAACTTAAGTTTAACTATGTAAATGAGAATGGTATAGCTGAAGAACACGGCTGGTCTGGCTGCAGGCTGAGATAGAGTGAGGAGTAGTTTATATTTATATATATATATACAGAACTTTGAAAGCGCTTTTTACTAAAGAATGTACATAAATTTTATTATTATAATCTATAAATTAACATTGCATTTGCATTTTTGTTTGAGATAAATTAGTACATGTATGGTGTTTAAATTAAAAAATATTAAACAAACTAGAGTTTTTAAGACTTATGTATGGATTGTAAATCAGAGTGTCTTATTTCACTGAGCAATAATATTTATAAACTGCAAGCGAGCCTAGAAGACAAACACATCAGGTACAAAATAACTTCTGTTGTAAAGTGAATGATGAGGTGTGCTGTAACCCAGAGGTAGCTGAAGTTGCTGACTGATTTCCAGTGGTCTCTCGTCAGTGTAATAAATGTAGCTCAGACCGGCTGCTCCACTTTAGTTGCCTTTTTAGCTGTCATACAGTTCACAGATTCTTGTGACAGTAGTTCTCGTAGGTGTTCTGTGGTATGGGTCATCCGAGACGACCCGGATGATGTCTTAAAGCCCCTTGTCGTCAACGATGTTGGTGGTCTGCAGTCTCTGGCGACCCATTAGCGATTGCGTTAGTTAGCTTAGATGTTGTCGTTTTGGGGACAAATCTGAGTCTGCTGGACTGCGCCCGTGTAGTTTGACGTTATGGCTTGCTCCCATGTTGTTGTTAGTGTCTTTGCTAACATGAGCAACATTAGCTATCATGGCTTGATCCCGTGTTGTTGTTAGCATCTTTGCTAGCATTAGCAAAGATGCGTTTTGCCCGGAGGTGGTACTTCAGACTCGTTGTGCTTTGTGTAGACAGTTCATCACCGCAGTATATACACACAACTGTTGTTTCATCCAGACTTCCATTAGGCAGCTTTTAAATTGCCGTGAAGCAGACCTGGGTCTGTCTCCTCACTCATTACTGCTGGCTGCATTTGACTATGTTACCCCAGGGATGTAAACATCCGTGCAGGAGGACTACGGGAGGAAGCTGTGGTCAAACTTAGTCATATCATTAAATTGCGTTATTATTTTTTTATTGCTTAAAGCTTTCCAGATTGATCACAAGCAATAACGTGTTAATATTAATAGGCCATCTGTTGTTGTATATGACAAGAGGTGACAGGTTGTAAAAAGATGAATAACTTTTGAACTATAAATCATGGCAAATTTTTTTCCTCTTGAAGTCAGCTGTTTTGCCATTCTAATGACACAATCCATACCTACATAGCCTTTATAGAAGCTTTGCTAGCAAGCCTGGAATTTGGGTGACTTTCTTGGGTCTTTAAAGGTTAATTTTTTTTTCCATGTCTAAATCTATTTTTTGATTGTTTTTGCCGCTAGCGGCTTATGCTAACTGCCAGTTTGTATCTCACAATGCTTTTTTTTTTTTTTTTAAAGACTTATTTTTGGGCCTTTTCATGCCTTTATTTGATAGAGGAAGGACAGCTGATAGACTCAGAAACAGGGAAGAGAGTGGGGAGAGACATGCGGTAAAGGGCCACAGGCCGGATTCGAACCCCGGCCGCCCGCGTACATGGGTAGCACCTTAAACCAGTCGACCATCTGCGCGCCCATCTCACAATGCTTTTTGACGGGCTATGGCATCCAGTGGCAGGCTATTCCATCATTGAGTCATGCGCTGTCAAACTGCAATTCTACACCTGGAGGAGACGGCCTGAGTAGCTCATAATAGAGAGGAAGAGAGACAGAGAGCCTGTGATGTGGCCCTCTGTGTCACTGAGGCCAGGACCGCTTTGAATAATGACACAAATACAGCCAATGCAAAAAAGTTCACAGTTGTTTTGGTAAATTTATGAATATTTTGAAGATTTTTATTGTCACAGAATGATTATTTTTCACATTTTTGACCCCCAAGAGATCAGAAAAGCCAACATGCACATCCAAGCCAAGGTTGGCAGGTGCTGAGACAAAAGAAATAACATTGACTGAACAGGAAAACGTCTCCCACTTTGCAGGGCTCCAAAAGTCTGTTATTTATTGTACCAACACAGTGACATTTTGAGCACTCCTGCTCTTTCTGATAAAGAGCACCACACTTCTGCAGCCTACTTCTTGTTGAAGACTAAGTCTATTGATAACTGCAGTCCATACAGTGTTATTTTCTCACAATGTAAGAGAAAAGCTTTCACAGGTGCCCTTCCTGGCTTGCACTGTCACCCCAGAATGCTTTGTGAGGGACTTTCAGCATCAACAAGGAAGGCTATTTTTAACAGTTTTTCTCCCTCTTAAGTGAAATTCATTAATGAAACCAACATGTTGATTTGCTGTTTAGAAATTACCACTTTTTTTTGTATAGAACAAAATCCTCAATTCAAACAAAATGAAAATAAAGAGCAGAGTTGGCAGCTCGTCTCTACTCACCATCTTTGTTTGTTTTGCTTGAGAACCCCATGGTGGTGAAAGTTGTTATGGATTTTCCAGGAATAAAGAAATGTTAACACTGTGCTGTTCATAAAGCATCTTAAAGGGTTCAAATGGAAAATATATTTCAATCAGATATATTTCAAGATTAAAGAGTTACAGGATGTATTTAGTTTCATGTGAGAAATGACATGGAACAGTAGAGTCTATCTTCTGCTCATTAGTATATAATTACTTTTATACTGTTACTATATCTGAAGTCCTAACTGGAGGAGTGAAAATGGCTGAAACATTTTAATGAATCAAGAACAAATAACAAAAGCTTTATAAATTCAATAAAGTGAGCAAACAAGCTAAATAGAACTGGCTGCACATCAGTGGTAGGTCTCAGAACAATGAAATGGAGCTTAGTCCGATGTTGACAGAGAACCTACACGCTCCTTATGTCTGTCATCAGTAACAAGTCAATCACATGCAGGTGCTAGCAGCCGGTTAAACATTGTTTTCTCTTCCTGCACATCTTTTACACAGTTACTCACCCCAGCACCTGTGCAGGGTTATGCATCCTCATTCACTCATTGATGAACGTAGTAACAAGGTGTAATCGGCTGAAAGTACAGTATTATCCATCAGCTCTCCCTACAAACCCATTACGTATCCTCTTTATGCTCTCGTATTCTTTCATACAATCCTCCTCCCTATGGTGTCATGTTCCTAGTTAAGCCATTCACCGTTGTGGCTCTGATTACAATGTTTATTACCCGTCAGCTAGCACAAAGCAGAGAATTCAGAGAAAGAGGCAGCAGCACCAGCGACAGGCTAATCTGCCAGCCGAGCGAGCCTTCAGGGCAGGGTTTGGTAATGTGATTTAGATGAGTTTCCCACGCTGGCGTGTCACTACCTTCTTCCCTCAGTGCTCCAGCGACAGTCCCTCATTATACACCGTGCCACCGTCAGACGTAAAACGCCAACGAGCGTGACAATTTTGACACAGCAACACCCATTTATTTATTTATTTATTTTTGGGGAAATGATGGAGAGGAATGAGCAAGGGATGTAGATGGGAGGAAAAGTTTTAAAATATGTGATGAATTACAAATGGAATATTGGTGCTTTTCACACTATGAATCATAGGTTTTTATCTTTTTGTAGTGCACAGCTACTCACAAAATTGTGTGAATATCCATATCTGACACTGGGCTGTAACTATTGAAAACCATAAGATCTGGTGGATAAGATTCACTTTTACCACCTTTATAATCATCTAAATACTGCATCTTATATGCTAGCATAGTCTGCAGGAAGAGGTATTTTACTGCCTTACAGTACAGCAGATGGGTAAAATCCAGCTAAAGAGAAGTTGTCATTGAACACTAGCTTGGTTTCCCGATCAGCCACTGACAGATGGAGTTGAAATTTGGCCCCCATTAATTTTGAGGACACTTTTCTTTCTCATGAAGTCATATTTATGCCTTTAACAAAAATAGTGTTATATTTGTAAGTACCTTGTGAAGTGCTGGTTTAATTGAAGACTCCTCTATGGAAGACAAGTGAAAAATGGAGGTGGGCAGTGTGAGTCGTTAACCTGTACTGGGCTGTGGATCTGCACTTCACAACTATCAACTCGAATAAAGGCTGTGAGCTCAGCTGGCATACAACTGGCCATCAGAATTAAAAACTCCAAATGCTGAAAACAGATGGGACAAGAAGAGCTACAAAGCTGCACAGCCGCGTGAACCTCTTAATTCCAGTTAAAGTTAGTCAAAAACGCCTATCCAGGAATACCCAAATTAAATTGAATGCTGTGTTTGAACAATTTGGAGAATAAGCACAAACAAGGTATTTTTAGAAGGCTAACACTCAGAGGTTTCTTCCAAAACTGTCACATTTACTGTAGCTGCTACAGATTTTAGGTAATATAACAAAAATATATTTTTTCCTGTCTAAATTTGTATTATGAAGATGACTGTAGCCTGGGGATATTAGCTGAAAAACTCAGCAGTAACACAATTAATGAAGCCTTAGCTAGATCAGGTTCAAAGCTGATAACAACAGAACAGAAAATGACTGTTTGACATCTGTTTTCATGAGGAAAAGTCCAGGCGTTTTCAAACTGGAGACTCCAAAAAGGATTGAGGTCGGCAGACAGCTTTCTATAAAGCATTGCTAATAATTGCTTGAAAAAAAGGCCTTATTTCAGCAGATACAGCGGACTATTGAGAGCAATGTCAGAAATTT
Source organism: Cheilinus undulatus (assembly GCF_018320785.1). NCBI lineage: Eukaryota > Metazoa > Chordata > Actinopteri > Labriformes > Labridae > Cheilinus > Cheilinus undulatus. Next base: position 25,845,210 of record NC_054865.1, on the reverse strand, counting down.
TGAAATCAGAAATACAAATACATACAAAAGCAGTCCATGAGTCATTATAGATATAATCCTGTTTTTAGGACTACTATGATCAGGAGAGTACAGGAGAGCTTCTAATGGTGAGTTGTGTCACTTTCATCATTGTTTCACTGAAAATCAATGCTTTCCATTGATGTAGTACGTTTATGAACTCAGTATAGAGCAAGAATGAGATTGCAAATTCAAGCTGTCAAAACAAGATTCCTCAGGAGGTGGGCTAGGCTCATGTGTGCCGGCCTGCTCGGATTTTTGAGGGTTTAATTTAGTTGACTGAAACTATAGATAATAATGTTGGATGACTATCTTTGTCCCATGAGGAAGGTAAACTAAGACTAGCTAAAAGAAATCTTTGGTGATAAAAACATTGACGAAAAGTATGTTTAGGGCACACTCACACTAGGCCATCCGTACCGTGCCGTATTCTGACCGTGCTGAAGCCCATTTGACCCCCTCCCCGTCCCCCCTTTGACCTGCACTCACATTGCTCAACGCATCCAGGCCTGGGCACGGATACATCATGTGCCAATGTCATCACACAAAGCGTCCACTGTTGATGAATTTATACGTGTTGATGACTCAGTGTATATAAGAGTTGTTTTTCAGGCTGTAAAAAAGCAACAGATTTATATGATATCTGATCTGACACCAGGATCAGTAGCTACGTTAACTATAAAGAGCACGGTGAGGAGAGAGATAGAGAGAGAGAGAGAGAGAGAGAGAGAGAGAGAAGGCGGTTGTGAGAATTATCCCTCACATATAAGCATATAATCTGGAGCCTGATCAGAGTTTCAAGCACTTCTAATGAATGAAACCCAGACTTTTTAACTCGTATGCGCCCCTACAGCCGCTCCTCTGCGTGTCAATATACTAACTGAATCCCCGTGGAATTCTTTAACGCTTCATGAACTGAGCCTTTTCTCTGCGTTTGGATGCCTTTCAGTGCTGCACCAAACAAGCTCTCTTGTCAGAGCACAGCCTGTGTCCAGAGCAGGATTAAATGATCAGATAAAAGATTTTTTTTAATGGTGACGAGAGCAATTTTAACCCTCTGATGAGAGCTGGAGGTGAATGCGCCTTAGGATTAATAAACGATGTTCCGTCCAAACGTCAGCGATCAAGACCACAGTTTCACTTCTTGACAACATGAAATAGAATTAGAGGTAAGTTAATTCAGTGGATGATAGTTTGGCATTATAATTTTATAATAAGAGAGGTTAAATCAGCCGTATGATTAACCCCAGCACACACTTGTCCACATAATTGGCACTCTCCTTTACACATGAAGGATAAAAGGTGTTTGTTATCCTGTGAGCTGCTGTTTGTGACTCAATTAAGGGAAGAAGCTTTATTTCACAAACCGAAAATCCTCTCACAGTGCCTGACTTTGCTCAAAACTGGTCAGAAATGTGGACTGGACTGGGGTCCATTAGAACGAGGTCGTAGTAAAGCTGTGTGAAGTTAAATTCTTAAGTGCTGATAAAGTCCTTGTATCCTGTTGAAATTCAATGAGACAAAATATATAGTTCTCTCTATCTTTCTAGAAAAATTCCTGCTGTCTCTGGCATGCAGCTGCCTGTGCTCTCTGTGCTCTGAAGCAGGTCCCTTTGTTGTTACTTCATGTTATGTCACATTCCTGTGCTTGAGCTCCTTCATTTGCATCTGTGCCATGCCTAGGCCCACCTCGTCCTGGCCACTAGTACCAGACTTTAGGCTAAAACAGGCCCAGGCACAGTACAGATGGCCTAGTATGAGTGTGCCTTTAGTCTTCATCAGGAGGACTAAAATGAGACAAACATGTTACTGGATATTTGACATTCAAAGGCCTTGATAGTGTTCCACTGTACATAGAAGGTATGTCAGTAATTTCATCTATTGTTGCTAATCTACTAAAGTAGTGACAGTGAAGAAATTTGAGGGTTTTACATCTACATTAATTTTACAATTTAGATAATTTAACTAGTGAAAAGAAAATAATGCCTTGACTAAAAGTAAGACTAAGGGTCACTTTTACCTGTAAATTCCACATAAAACCTCTGCACCACATTCCACAGTGCTGTGGTTTTGCTCAGACTGAAAGTGAGCGACTTGGCACACTGGAAGTGTATCTGTGGCACTGTGCAATTCAGCACAGCCCTGATCAGCTTGAGACAAGAGGGCAGAGGGAAACTGCAAGTTCATACAGGACTGGTATGTCAACAGCAGATTATTTTGCCTTTTTAGGGTTTATCTGTTTGTTACCTCCACCAAGAAGCTTATGTGATCGGCGGGGTTTGTTAGTTGGTTTGTTAGCAACATAACTCAAAAAGTTATGGATGGATTTGATGAAATTTTCAGGAAATGTCAGAAATGGCATAAGAAAGAACTGATTAGATTTTGGGAATGATCCAGATCAACGTCTGGATCCAGGAATTTTTTTAAAGGATTCTTCACTATTGGGAGATAGGGCTAAATGGGAAGGTCTGCGCTTTCTGAGTGCTTTTCTAGTTTTGACATGATTCCATGATTTTATTGCTTCTGCCAAGGGTGAGTACATCATGAAGTTACATGGGGAATGTTTGCAACAAAGAATCTGTGGTTTCATGGAAAATTCTGTGGTTCGGTGCTGTTGTAGCTTTGTGGCCCAATGACCTCTGGTTAACCTTTTGCTCATGCTGTAGGATGAGAAGTAATTTTGAGATACTGTTCATTTATGGTCAGGAGTCTGTGCATGTTGTTTTATTTTGAAGTTATTTTGAAGTTCCCGCCTTCCTGATCTCACTCTCCCTGCAGTGACACAAAGGAGCATTGCCGTGATCTCCAGCAGAGGAGGACCGGGTAAGCGGTACGACTGAGCAGTACCTCAACCTGTTTGGCAATATTTGTCTGTCACTCTTTTGTCTTGGCTCCCCGTGGATGTTGAGCACAAAGCAGAGAGTAAACTATTATTAACCTTAAAGCTATAGGTTGTTGAAAGGCCTGTGTATCCTTTACGACTACATCAAACAAACCAAGCAGTCAAGAGTGTTAGCGAGTGCACTCTTTCTGTTTAGCTCCAGACCAGACAGGATCAGACTTTTAGAAGTCAGGACAAGGGCAAATTTCTTCATTGGATGCCCCTCTGGTGTTCTCTTCTCAATCAGAGAAACTGGTTATCTCCACCGACCAATTATTTGATTAGAGAGAGGACGGGTTTAAATCATTACGGCCACTTCAAAATGAGAAGGCGACACTATAGGATCCCAGAGATCTAGCAAATAGCACAGGGCTAAGCCTCAGTATGAAGAAATATGATCAAACGAGCTACCAAATAATTTTAGCTCCCAGACACACAGCAGATGCACACACACACACACCCACACACACAAAGTACATTTTCATAGATATTTTACTCAACACACAATGCCTGACATCAACTGGAGGGAATACACCCCACAGTGCTCTGTGTGACGCTCAAATTCTTGGTTGTTATAAATCAAAGGGAAGTTTGAGTTGAAAGAAATTCAGAGCTAAAATATTAATGAAAAATAGAACATGGAAGCCTTTTTTGTTTCTCAAACCTGCCCCTCAAACCAATTTTAATTTCAAAACCTTGAAATGCTGGATTGTGCAACATGCTAAGAATTAAAGTGATTTTCATTGCTCAGGCTGAGATGCTTTGAGATCTGCTTTTACTGTGGACGATGAGTGCTGCTCAAATGTGTGCTGAGGTAAAATTTGCCTTGTGCACTGCGCAGAATAAAACTGTCTGTACTATTAGGCCAGTGGTTCCCAAACTTTTTCTATCTGCCCCCCCTTTGGCAGATGAAAATGTTTTCAAGCCCCCTAGCCCCAACATGCAAATCTACAACAAACACACTGTTATTCACTATTTTTGCAAAAAATTCTTTTTTAGAATTTGCCATAACAGAAAACCTAAAAATTTCACGTTTTAAAAATCTAACTCTGAAGATGAAAAACTCCCCCCTGGAAAGAAAAATGTAATAAACATCTTTAAGATTTATACACCCAGTCCTGCAATAATTTCAGTGACAACTGTGGGCTTTTTGGTACTACATACCTTTTTGTTTCTTGGGTACAGCTGTGAGACTGCCAATCTCAGTTAATTTTCAGTGCTATGAAGCTATGAATAGGAAAAAGTGTGTCAAAGGCTCTCATGCCTAGTTACTACAACTTCTTTTCCACTCCAATCCAAAATGCTGACAATGTCTCGATGTCTTGGTCGGTGGAGCTCTGGCTGGTAAAGCATCTTCAGTCTTGTGCAACCCAAGGTAGTGATGGGAATTGCGGCTCTTTTCAGTGATCCGGATCATTTGGCTCAGCTCAGCAAAAAGAGCCGGCTCTTTCAGCTCCCAAATGGCTCTTCATTTGGGTACCAGTTTAGCTTCATTTGACCTGCCAAACTGAGCAATGTCATGACATATGATTGACATTTGTACTGGTATTAGACTCCAAATATACTATGGTGGCCCTGAAGTGCAAACCACAACAGCAAATAACTTAACCTTACTATGCTCAATTGATGAAAATATCATGAAATTATTTTTCAAAATATACTTCCTCCTCAAAACCCCTTGGGGGTGAAATAGAAATCTGCTCACTGGCTGGGCTGTATGACACATCTGATGTAAAACATTAAACAATACTAACCAATCAAATAAAACACAGACACAGACAACATATATATATATATATATATATATATATATATATATATATACAAATAATAACAGTGATATAAAATGGCTCTCAAATTTGAGTTTGCTTTGAAAATTGCTTGAAGATTTTCAGGATTTTGCCAGAAAATTTTGGGGAATATTTGAAGAAATTTTGGTGTACCTTTTATTATTTATTTGTTTACTTATTTGTTATTATTTTTCCCCTTTTTTGTTTCTTTTTTAAAGGAATTTCTGTTGACTTTTGAAAGAAGAATTTCCAAGAAATTTTTAAACTTTTTTTTTTTTTTTAAGATTTATTTTTGGGCCTTTTCATGCCTTTATTTGATAGAGGAAGGACAGTGGTTAGACTTGGAAACAGGGAAGAGAGTGGGGAAAGACATGGGGCAAAGGGCCACAGGCTGGATTCGAACCCCGGCCGCCCGTGTACATGGGTAGCGCCTTAAACCACTCAACCATCTGCGCTCCAAAAATTTTCAAAGTTTTAGTGGAAATTTTGTTTACCTTTGCTGTACATCATGAAAATAACAGGAAAAGTGACTCCACCATACCTCTCTAAATGAAGGAGACCATTTCTTACTGTGTAAAGACCCCCAACAACTGAACAGCTGTCCCACAGCCAAAACACATGCTTTAACCCTCTCCAGGGCCATACCTTCTGCAGAAACACTACCTTTAGGAGGTTTACAGACATGATTTCCTGTTCAAAGAAAAGGCTGCTTTTTAAACTTATCGCAAATAAGTTGAGGGACTTTATGCATTCCAAAAAAAAGCTCAGGTTGCAAGATGTTTAATATGGAACAAAACATCTACCCAACAGCTAATAGCTTCTGTAACATATCTCTGCCAAAAAATCAAGCTCACAGTTTCACAGATACTCTGTCTGGTCCTCTCATTGCTCGCAGGAAGTGCTGAATTTTTTACTGTACTGTGTATATCTTTTTTTTGTCATTCACAAAAAGACATAAGAAAAATGCCATAATGTCATGCGAGTGGAAGTTATATTATTCCAGTGTCTGTAACCTCGTTGAGGCTTGACAGCAAGCATTCAGTTAAGTGTCTGCCCATGATTTGTTTTTTTCTTCCTGCTCTTTTCCCCATTTTATTACTTTGGTTCCTGTTTATTTTTCTTCATTAACAAACTTATCACAAAAAAATAAATAAAAAATTCTTGCAACGTTCATGAGCACTGAGAGTGGTGTCAGGGCCCCTTATGGAGTTTTCATACTGCTGATGCAAAATAAGCACATTTTCAGCCAATGCTGCGGTTCAAAGTTGTTGGCCCTTGGTGCCCCCCTACTGACAGTAATGCATCTGTTCACATAACATTTCTTCTACTTTTTGTGGTGGTTTTTCTGTAAATATGTGTGTGAGTAAAACTAATGAATTAAAGGCTCTGCACTCATTGACCGCAACAGCATGCAACCCCAACATTTGCCTCCAATCCTCACTCAGGTTGCAGAGAGTATAAATTCAGACTGTTAAAGTTGAGAATATTGCACCCTTTAGATGTTTTATTTACTCACCTATACACCTATAAACAGGTGCAGTATTTCGCTCTCAAAAATCAGCATGCCTTTACATACAGAACAGAACAGGTTTGACAGAGAAACATCCAACAAATGATCAGGCTCATAACTTTCTTTCTTACAGGATGTGATGCAACAGGAATGCAATGGATCCACATGGGGTATTGATTTCCAAATGAAACAGGTTAGGTTCACACAGCTGGATACAAGCATTAATATTGAGAGGAAACTGTGGGAAAGCAGATGTTCAAAGGGAACAGTGGATACCGGGCCCTATAGTATGTTTACAGTGTTATCCATCAGCTTCATTAATGCTGGTTACCTGTGTATACATCATATTTATGTCATACCAGATTAACCTGTGTGCTTCCTCATGAAAAATACATCTGTAGCAGTAAATGCTGCAGTCTGTCAGAGAGGGACTTTTATGTCAACATTTATCTGTGCCTTGACAAAATGATTTCCCCTTCTGACTTTGTTTGTTCTCATCCTGGCAGGAAAATCACAGTGAAACCGAAAAGAGAAACACAGCAGTAAATTTAACAAATGATCAGAAAGATAAACAACCGGACATCAACTTGCTTGATTAAACTTTCATGACAGGATATGAGTTTGAGGAAATATTTTATGTGGTTTTAACTGTATCATTTAACCAGTGCCCCATTTTTTAACACATAGAAGTTGGGGTTTATAACTTACATTACAATCAGTCAGCATGGTGAGCACTAGGGCTCACCATGCTGAGGGACTGGTTAAACACATTTTCATCATTGTGATATGAAAATGTGTTATGTTTTATACAAACTATACACTAGTCATCCAGTCAGCCTACATAGTTTTACTGATCAGATGGAAACAAAAACATTTCCATCATTACAGTAAACATCACCATAACTTGTTATTTAGCTCGGAACATGAATTCCTCAAAACAAATTTGCAATGCTTTTAAAACACACATGAGCATGAAGACTGAAAATCCATGCACACAGTTTACAAATCCACAGGCATGGATCACAAACCATATAAGTTATTCAATATAAAGAGACAGTGCATACATCACATTTTTTTGTTTTATCCTAAATTGCTGGCATTGGGCCAAAACCTCTTATCTCTAAAACCACTACTTTTCAAGGAATGAAAAAGATGCAGTGTTTTTCACATGATAAAACAATGAATGGTTATAGTCAGCATCTTTTTGACACTTTGTATTGCTCTAGACTTAGTTAAAAGCCTCTGACGGATGTAAAGGGGGACCAATAGCACTAATTTATGAAAATAAATAAATGAAAAAGAGAGGTTTTGGCCCAATGCTAGCAAAATGTATCACTATCCCAATGTGAACAGTGCAAATGCACATTATAAATTTTCCTCTCATCATGCAGGCTTAGAGAGCTCTACATATTTTTGCTTCACTCCCAGATGTCTGTTGCACTGTCCATCTTATCTTTAGTCTATCTTTCATTTTGCCAAAATGCTTGTGTGTATTATAGAGCCTCTAATGGTATCATGCTCATGATTTATGTAGTGTGCCAAGAGGCCATCAGATAGTTGTTGGACAACAGCATGGCTATTTGGGATGTCTAGGTAGAGAACACTGGCTAAATTGTGTATTACTTGTGCAAAATCATGACTTCTGTTCGTCAGTGAAGGAATGCATAACAGTTCATGTTAACACAAGATGGGATGTTGTAGCTGCTGTTTGATACTTCTGCATGTCCATGTATGACCACAGGAAAGAATGTATTAGCACTGCTAATGTCCCAGACCCTCTGCTTTCACATGCAGATGCTTTTTATAAACAGAGCAGAGAAGATGATGAGAGAAAGAACCTGATAGGTGTCGTTGCTCCACAGCTAACTTTACTTTGTGATGACATATTTGTTGTTTGACTATGTGCACTGACCTTTGAACCTCAAATTGTGACACATTGGGACAAATACCATTACACCCCTACTGTGTACACACAATTTCAAAAGCAATATAGCCTAGAGCACACATTCCCAAAGTCTGGGTCACAGGTAGATTGCAAGAGATTCTTTTTTTTGGGTTGCGAAATGAGTTTTCAGAATTACTTTGCTACATTTGTACAAATTGATTTGGGAGATCCACCCTATTACCCTCACCCACTTTTATAATAAAACACAAAACAAGGCTCTACCAGCCACTGGATGCCAAAAGAGCTAACGCCACAATCATCAATGCTCCGCTCATAAAGAAACAAACTGTTTCAGACCAAACAGCTTCTGAAGGCCCAAGGGGCAAAGCTTGCGAAAAAAGTCTAAGCAACAGAGGTAAAGTCAAAACAGAAAGCACCAGGTCAGGACCAGATTGAGTCTGGAATTAACACTATCCAAGCTAGCACTGGCTGTGTTTCCATTACCTTTAGAAATGTGCAAAAACTAAAGCGCAATAAAAAACTGGTAATGAAAACTGCTGAATTTCAAAAAACCTTCAAATATTGCTAAAAATGCTCTCATGAGGAGTTTTTTCAGATGTTTCGATATTGAAGTATATAGCAAAAGTATAATGGAAACACGTTTTGCGCATTTACAAGTCACAGGACGTGACGTACGGTGTACAGTGAATTTAATGTTTTTCCCCCAGATTTACTACACTGCACAAGTCCACATCGACTTGAAGATATTCTCACACAAGTTGAGAGTTGACGTATGATATTAGCTTATCTTGCAGTCACATCCAGATTGATAAATGCTGATCTGTGACTGGAATGACTGTGCAACCAGCCCTCTGCTGTGCATATCTGAAAAATGGGTTGCTTCCTTCACAGTGGCTCTGATTTATTAGATTATTCCAAACAATCTGAAAACAAATTGTCAAAGTCTGCCGTGATTTTCTATGGCAGATTGTGTAGGTGTTTTACTACAACACTGATAAGGCTTTGTAGAAACTGGTGGTCCTTTTGATGATTAATTTGCAATATAAGTCTTCCCAAAGTCTGTTCAGGAAGAAGAATGATAAATCAGTGTGGTTTTTTCTGCATAAGGATGAGGTTTAGCAGCTGCAGTGCGACTGCCAGAAGACGTTTCAGTCTGTGCCATCTAGTTCTCACAGCAGGGAAACACCTGCTGCATGCTGAGATCAGCCCAGAGGGGCAGTTATTCCAGCTCACTGACTGTACAGTGACAGTCAATGAGGCTTGTGACTAAGAGCAGGGTGCCATCCGCTCTCATACCTCTGCTCAGCTGAGTACTTGGGTTCAAGTTAAACACATCACCTCCCTTAACGCCTTTGTGATCCTATTATGGTGAAACGTGGATGAAATGACCATGTTAGAGGGATCAGAATACCAAAAAAACAAACAAAAAAAAAAAAAACCCAACAAAAAACAAGTAACAAGACATGAATCTCAGTGATTGGAGCTAAAACATGTAGACAGGGAACAAAAGTGCATACAATAACATATTCAAACACACCTTTTGATTCAGTGGGTAAATTGTTTGTTTACTAGAAGAAATATCATGCAAATCTTGTAAAGGACTTTACTATTAATGCTCAGTGACAGCAGCGACACCCAGGAAGGCTGAAAATGCTCTTAGTGATGCAGGCAAATATTGTGTTGGAGTCGCTGTCAGACTATAATGAAATGGGTATTTATGCAGCCATGCACACAGTTCAAACTGATGCTAAGCTCGTCGACAGACAGAATCTGTAATCAGTCAACAACTCAGGGCCCCGGGGGACGAGCTGTTCTAATGAAATCAGAGGACAAACACAGACGACGCAAAGAATAGAAACCACTTTTCTGCACACATTTTACAATAAGTTTTCAACCTTTTTCACAATGCTTGATGAGCTCTGACAAGAAAGAGAGCAGCATTCGTACAGTAAGTCCTCAGAGAGTTCTGAGGAGCTCAGCAGTGAAACGGAAGAAAGCTATTTTCAGAGAAGAGTTTTTGTCGGGTTTTAGCATTTATGAGGGGGGGGAACAAAGGAAATTAACAAAATGCCAACAGCTGAATGCGGAAATACGCGGACAAGGAAGTCTCTTCAACAAACTCTGGCATCGCACTCACATAGACATTACCTGAGGGAGAAGTATGAGCTAATTAATCATCCACTATAACAATACGCATCATAGCATACACTGACACTGCAGATAATTAAAGGTAAAATAGATCACACCATTATGCACCATTTTAAAGCCCACACTGTGGGGTCAGAGTGAGGATCAGACCCTTGCAACAAAAGGTTCAAAAGATTGTGAAACAAAGCTTTCTCTACAACATGTGTGAAGATCTGCATAATTCTCTGAATTTTTCAACTGCAGTCTGCCTGCTTCAGGTCACTTGAATACAAAAAAGATGAAACTCAGAATCCAGATCATATGGGAAGCCAAGCATGTAAGTGAGATCTCGGTACATAAAATGTGTTAGAAGATATTGCACAAAAGGTGTTAAATGGTTTTCGCTCCTACTGATTATATCCTAAAGGGTCAGCTTAAAGTTTCACAGCTATTTAACTATCTCATGGAGACCAGAGGTATCCTAATCAAACAGTTTTTGATGATAATAACTTGGTAAAAGAACTCCTCTAGATATTCACTGATCCTCCTGAGGTGGGGATAGCATTAATCCAGGTTATACCTGATGCTCAATTTTGGATTTTAGAGGGTCTGGTACCCTCTATTTATAGTGAAGCCATGAAAATGACCTATCATAATGTGTAATAATCAGTTCTTCTCATTGTTCTTTATCATTCATATTTTATACAGTTGAAATGAAAGCAGGGATCTCTTGGGAAAATTGTTCCATGGTGGGTCCAATATAAAGGAATAGCACCACAGCAGGAGTGACCGCTGGCATAGTTATTGCTCTATCTTTGAAAGAGCTTGAGTGTCTCTACTTGTAATTTATTTCCTGTGAGTCAGTGAGAAAGATATGCAATTTTAAGGATGTGACTTTGCACATTACATGGGATTTTCTTTTTTTTTCTTTTTTTCTTTTTTTTTTTAAATCTTAACTGTTAGAAACAAGTGAAATAAAACAGCACTTATATCATCCATAGGAAAGTGGGAGAGACAATGTAATGATGGGTCTGGGGGTGCTACTCCAGAATTGAGTTTTTAGCAGAGTAGATGGCTATTCCCCATTATTGGTTCATGCCAACAGGTTTTATATGGCTAAAGCATGATACACATACAGTTAGTACTGGAAATTTACAGAATAGCGATTGTTTATTGTGCATTAATGATACATAAGTAAAGAAGTAGAAAATACTAACATTTATAAAAGATTATTGTCAGGGTTTAAATGCTAGGTTTTCATTATAATTAGACTATTCATAATTATGAATATTAATAAATGTTATTTATTACTTTAATTATTTTAATTATTAATCAAGATGAATAATTAACAGGGCACCACCCTAAACAGGAAATAACTACCAAAAAAGAGTAAAAATAAGTCTCACAATTAAAAATTTTAAATAATGTTATCATGTAATAAATATTACTATTTAAATAAGTAGAAGGTGTGAGAAAATACACTGACCCTCTCAACCAGTGGATTATTACAGAGTATATAAACAGTAATCACGGAGAACATTTCTTAAATTTATAATAGAATTTATTGAACAAAGTAGCATAAATAAGAATTTATGACACTCAGTTAATCAAATAAATATTATGAAATTAACTTTATGACACAGAAACACAGTGGTCAGACTATAATTCTGGCAACTGTCACAAATGTTTGTGTACGTGAAGGCACTGTACTGGATAAATATGGACACAGCAAATCAAATCAACAACATTAGCAGAAACAATAAGCCAACAAAAGAAGCTTTTAATGAATGCAAATGAAATACTTCCTACAGCTGTTTGTGCCCAGATCATGGCCTCTGACTTGTGATCACAGTGTGATTAGAATCTAATGTCCAATGGATCCAGAGGTGATTAGATGTCAGTCCACTAATGTTCCTTCCACGGTTCCAGCAAGAGAACAGTCTTGTGGTGTCAAGATTTAGCTTAAGGATGAGAACAGGGCTCGTATCGTCCTTCTAAGGTGGGAGAAGAGTTGTTTGTCCCTGTTCAGATACATTTGGGCTTTCTAAAGCACTCCTATCCCAATGGTGTCAAAGGAAGGAAAGAGACCTTTGTACTTGACCGGACGATTGCTGACTACACTAAAACGTAGCTAAGCTGGGAGCACAAGGCACACAGTGGAGAGAAGCTTGTCTGCTGCTGGAAAGTGTAGGTGATGGTATGGCCCATGGAGAGGGGCTGTCACAGTGGGTTTTACCTATGGACCCCCTGCAAATTCTCCTCCTAGAGCAAGAGTGTGTCCCGCTGCAAGGGCTACTGGGAACATGAGTCTTACTGGGAAGATGGCCCATTGTTTGGAAGTTTAAAATACAAAAACAGACCTCTGCAATGTCTACATGGCTGATTATCGTCATTATCTAATTGATATGTCATTTAAATGTTGTATTGTTGTAGAACATTCATAAATCACTAGTAAAGGGTTATGGTTTGGGTTGGAAAAAGCTAGGTTTAAGTTAAGGATAAGGGTTAGGGCTGCTTATGCTTTACTAATCGATCAATAAAGCATTTGCAGCAATTATATATAAAATAATTCAGTCAGGATCACTTTGTCAAGAAACACACTTCATTTGTGATTGTAAATGTTTCTCTTTACTAGCAGTTACCAATTTTCACTAATTGCCATTATTTGTAGGTGTTGGTGTGGCTGCTCTGGGATCCCTCTGCCCTTCCAGGAGCCTGCATGGAAAGCATCAAGCTGGAACAGCACACATTCCTGCCTTTCCTGTGCCTATGAGGGAAGCCTGAGGCAGGGAGAGAAGCAACAAAACAAAAAAGAGATCAGAGCAGGCATGAATGACAACAGAATGGCAATGATTAAATTAGAAGCAGAATAAAGCAGGAGCTGGGGTGGAGGAGGGCTGCAAAAAGTGGCTTGCAGAGGGAGCAGCAAAGCATATCCAGGTTATATGGCAGCATAAATGCTACTGAAAATAGCATGCTAAGAGGGAATCAGCTGGGGGTAAGCTGATGAGAGCTTTCTTGAGATCAGCTGATCTCAATTATATGGCAGCACTTGACTCCATGGCCTGCCTGAACTATACACTCTATTAACAATGATTTGTAGATAGTAAGTTAGATAAAGCTTTGACAGCGCCTTAATAAAGCATTTATAGATGTGTTTATGAATAAGGTATGAATAAATAAATACTGCTTAAAGATGATGAGTTACATGTTGCTTTAGTACTGGTATTCAAATGTCTTACGGAGGTTTTATTAATGCTAATTGTAGTTATTATAAAGTGTAACTAGATTATTAAATCATTCAGTATCAAATCATTTCCACCGATTATAGTAGGAGTGAGAACAAGTCAACAAACATGCACAAGTTACAAACATACCCTCCTTCAGTGATTAATTTTCAGGTGAGAAAAGCTAATACAATAGCTTCAGACACTCAGGCTTTCTCTCAGTAATGTTTACATATAGTGCTTAACAAATTTATTAGACCACCCTAACCCTAACCAGAGTAAGGTTTATACCACAGCTGCCCTAAATTAACAGCATTGGTAATTACCAAAATCATTTTTTTGTCTCTGCAATAGTTAATACACCAATATGTAGAAACTCTTTAACCCAATGATATTTTTAATGCTAAAATATAATTATTATTATTATCCATGAATTTTCAAATTTACTGATTTACAAAAAAAAAAAAAAAAACTGGAAAAAATAGTAAAGCACATTATTATTTCTTGATTAATATGTCAAAATATAGTTATTTACTTGCATTCCTGAACAGAAAAATTATTTTTAGTGGTTGAATGTTATGCTTGATTTATTTCTCAGAGAAGCCTAGTGAGCCGGCTCAAACTTGGGTGAATTCAGTTTGAAATTCCTCATTCCTGTTCAAAATGGTAAAAGGTGGAGAGCTGACTGAAAATGAAAGAGTCTGCATTAAAGCACTTCATGATGCTGGATGGTCTTTGAGACAAATATGACAGGTGGTCTAGTAATTTTGTTCTCTAAAAATCTCTGTATGACCATTAAGTAAACATGTGAAGTAATTAACAACTCTGAGGTGGCAACAGCATCTGATGCACTAAACTCTGTGAGTGTCACACTGTGAGATACTGAACATGCAGGCTATGGGTAACAAGGGGAAGTTTCAAAGATTTGATTAATGACAAGGTGGATTGGATTTGACTGCAAGCACGCTGAAAAAGCACATGACACAGATGTGCGAGTCTAAGACAATAGTCGGTGAGTCTTCTACCTATATGTCCCATTCCAGAGCTAATATGTTGAATACAAGTATGTGGAAATTATCAGCACCAGGAATAAAAGAGTGTTAGTCAAAAAAGTGTATAAAAAAATAAAATATCGATTCCCATTATAGAGACAAGGGATATTTCTGTTTTAAAGTAAATAACAGATATGACCCAAGACCTTTCACTTCCTCAAAAGGGACACTGCACTGATATTTTGCCTCCTAGCAGTATAATGTGTACTTTGTTATTTCAAGACCAGGGTATACACCTTCTTCTGTCTCAGTGGCTGATAGACACTGAATTTCCCAAGTCAATTTAAAATTCTAGCAGCTCTGGCAGCTTAAAAAAAGGAAAAATGTAGTTTGAAAACAATTTTACCAGCTGCCAGGGTAAAAGTAAGACAGGCTGAGTCACCCAGCACACCCAAAATGATATAGAGTTTTGGTGGTGGATGGGGTAATTTCATGCCCTGATAGCAACCAAGCGCTGTTATAAATCCACATTATACTGTACATTTGCCGTCCTTTTAGGATTTTGCTCTTAAAGTACATTTATATGTGGAAATGGCTTAATAGGTATAAAGTTCTGAAACTGTACAGTGCTGTAAAAGGGAGAGCACCTACTTAAAACATTTCCACAGATAGCGAGACACTTGAAGCTATCTGACAGGCCTGACATGGGTCCTCTTGATAATAAGGATGGGGGCACTGACTGTCGACAGAGCATTCTATGCTTGAAAAGTTTATTCCTTTTCCACTCTGCTGTCTGAAAAAGCCATCTATATTAATATTTCCAATTCCCTTCAACCTGGTCTGATGGCCTCTAGTCCACTTACACTGCAAAACATGGACAAGAATGTTAAAAAAAAAAAATTAACAACTATATTATCATGCTAAATAGTAAATCTTTATGTTTATGCACAGAATAGGATACACACTGTACCCTTTTATTTGATAATCACACTGTTTGAATGCAAATAGAGGTTTCAACTTTGATGATTTTTTTGTAGCTTAACTTCATACATGTGTTCTTTATGAAACTGAAATCACCCATGGGCTGACATACAATCTCAATCTTCAAGTGTTTTGCAAGCATAAAGGACAGTGAAAAGGAAGTTTGGGGTGAAATATAGCAAAAAAATTGCTCATAGAAGTGGGCATTTAAGCCAAATTAAATCACTGGTAATAGCAATAAAAAATAAGGTGAAAGAAATCTCCCACTTTTGGTACATTTGTGACATTTCTAAGGGCTTACTATCTGACTTTTGAAGCATTTTCCAGCTACAACAAAATGCATTCCCTGGAAAAACTTCCTTCATCCCCTAGCTCCCCCCTCAACTCCTTTCCCCACACTGCCCCATCACCACTGAGTGTCTGTGAGAAGGAGAATTGAAAGTCTTTGGAGAGTCTGTTGATTTCCTTCAGTTCCTGTGATGAAACTTCATCATTATGCCCTTACACACAGTGCCCCTTTAGGCCATGTTGTCCTCTTTCCTCACATGTTGGCAGGGCAGTTCATGTGACTAAAAATGCTATTAAACCAACTATACTATATAAGGCTACATCTGATTTTTGCATGTTAAAGGCAGAATTTTCTCTACATTAAACCTCTAATTAAGTGGGTGAGGTCCATGGTTCTCAACTGGTATTACCTCAGAATCCACCATCACCTTCTTAATGAGTAATCAAGTTAATTTCATGGAAAATTTGTTTCAGATTTGACTTTACATGAAACAAAGCATGATGGAACAATTGGATTAGACAAATACAACCTATGTGCACGTATCATTGTCTCAAGATCTTAACATATTTTTGTCATTGGATAAAAAAAAGAAGTTAGGTCAAGTTTGGTTTAATGTTATGTATTTAAGTTTCATTTAGTTCAGTTTAGTTTAGTTTGGTTTGGTTGAGTGTAGTTTTATAGCACATTATAAAAGTACAGTTAGAGAAAAGTGAATTAAAGTAAATCATATCTCCAACTGATGTTGAAACCAACTTTAAACTTATTTGAAAACCTCACCAAATGATAACATGGACATTTTTTGAGATCTCTAGAGAGCGACCAAAATGTTATTATCACAGAAAACATCAAATTAGACTAAAATTGAGTGTGCTGATGTAAATCCACCAGAGGCTCTGTACATGGTGGACTTTTCACATTTTTTCAGGCACATTTATGACTTACTGAAAACAGCTCTGCGATCCATCTTTGAGAACCACTCTTGTAAGTCATATCTTATGTGACATTATCTTACAAGAACTGCTTGCAGCTTCTGCTTTCAGATGCTGTTAGTCTATAAAAAGCACAGACTGTCCATTCACCAGTGCAGAAATAAACTGACATTCGCTTGAAAGGCTGTCACCACTGTAGACAGATTAACTTTTTTAGTTTGGTTTTGTCAATATTTATGTTCTGCCCTCTGATTTCCAAAGCATAATGTGGTAACTTTCTCTAGGCAGTGGTGATAGATTAATTTGGAGGCTTCTGGCAAAGACCAGTATGAGGCCCTTTTTCATTTTTCTCATGGCAGCAATAGCTGATGAACTACATAATAAATTCTTTTCAACTTAAAAAAAACCAAACAAACAAAAAAAAAAAAACCACAGAACTACAGGACGTATACCTCAACCTTTATTCTAAATGTTGGGGTTTGAATGCTAGATTTTGTTCATTGTGAAATATAAGTAATTATTATAAATATCTATATAAATGAAAAAAAAAATATCTATCAAGATTTAACAAATAACAGAGTACCATCGGGAACGACAAAAAAACCCCCAGCAATAAACATAGTATTACACACAGTGCAATTCATTGTTCCAGTATGTCTATGTTCTTGCTGTTGAGGCCAGAGCTCGTCACTTATGGCCTTTTTTGGAAAATCAAACTATTATGATGCAATTTTTCCCCCATGACATCTTAAATACGTTAAAACACATATCGTAAACACTGAAAATAATATTCAATGTGCATTCATTTATGGTTTACCACTAAATCCACAGAGGGCTGCAGAATTAAAGTTGTGCAGGGGTTAGCCCGTTGCCTCATAAGAAGGTTCCTCTTCGAATCCCGGTCTGGGCCTTTCTGTGTAGAGTGTGCATGTTTTCCCAGTGCATGTGTGGGTTTTTCTCCAGGTATTGCGGCTTCCTCCCACCGACCAAAAACATGGCCGTAGGTGTGCCTGTGAGTGGCCTGGTCTCTGTATGTCAGCCCTGCAATTGATTGTTGATCAGCCCAGGGTATACCCTGCCTATCGCCCAGTGACAGCTGGGATAGGTTCGAGCCCCCCGCTACCCTGTAAGGGAAAAGCAGTGTAGAAAATGGATGGATAGAAGAATCTAACTTGACTATATCTTGAGGCCCCTTTAAGCATGAGGCACCAGGCAATGCCTACCTTTGTCTCATGGTAAAACCACCTATGTCTGGAAGAAAAAATAACCCTCTTCAAAACCATTTGACCTTATTTTAGTAGAGGTTTAAAAGATACAGTTTGTCTTTGTTGAACACTGAAAATTACGAATACATTAAGGTTGACTAAACATGAATTTAAACAAGTCTAATGGGAAAAATGGTATCTTAAAGTAAATGCATGCAAACTGTATTTAACACATCAACAGAGATGACCTAAAAAGAAGGTAGAATATTTCAAGCAGCAGTCAAACACAGCGTTAAGGGCATGAGGTGTGAGTACAGATGGCAGACTTGGTGCAGTACACACCTGAGAAAAGCCAGTTAATTATACAGCATGGTGATTGGGTTTTGTTTTAAGAGCCTTCCCCTGGTTTGTCCCCAGGGTGTGCTGCCATACTGTGTTGGTATCTGGGCTCAGAGAGAAAAGGAAGCAGGACCAGCTGCTGTCACTGCTCTCCTCCTGGTCCAACCCGAGCTGTCCTCATTCTATCCATCCCTCTATGTGCAACTTTGTCTCCACTGACTGGATACACATCTCTCTCCATCTCTCCCTTGATATTTATAGTAATGCATGCAAACAAAGATTGAAGAAAACCCTCCTGATGTTGTATAAGACAATGCATTCAGACTGATGAAACCATAAGGGCATGATGTGCAGGAGTATTTGCATGACAAAAAAGGACTCAAACCAAGTTTTGGAAGTTTTTTCCCTCCTCTCCTAGTTCTATCCTGGTCTATATGTGTCGCTCTGTTGGCCATGTGAATTGGCCCCAGTTGTCTGACTGATGTGTTATTCTGGATGAGGAGCTCTGCTGTGCTCTGTATTCTGTTCTTAGACACAGTGGGGACTCCTCAGTTAGTTGCCAGTATTTGGGCCTGTGGGACAGCATTGTCCAGATGCTTCTCCCCTAAACCAGGAGGTTTCCCTGCCAGAGGGAACTCGCTGCTCTAATTTTACAGAACTACATGTGCCACTAAGCAACCGTATAAGAGCTTATTATAGATGTTCTGCTCACTTTAATGTGCTTTTTTTTCAACTGTGTGTTTATATAATCACTGTATTTTGTTATCATTGATGTTAATATTGACATTTGGTGCAAATTTGTGAAAAATGCCACTTCAGTTAGAAAATGGCTCAACAAGACTGTTGATCATTGAACCCCTAAAAAAGAATAACAAAACACATTACTGACTAAGATTTGCCAACTGTATTTCTTCCTTTGTAAATAAAAAAAAAGGATGTGAAATCCCTCTCAAGGACATTTTGCAATTTCTGCCTCACACAAAATTACTTATCTTCAAAAACTTCTTCAAATGAGGTCAAAAGTGTCTAAACTTTTTCCACTGAGGGCCACATAAATAAATATTTAAGGATGTTGGGACCACTTTAATGTCCACAAAGTGAGGTATATGACATTGATTAAGTCAGGAGCAGAATAAAGGAGCTGGGGTGGAGGAGGGCTGCAAGAGCAGCTTGCAGAGAGAGCAGCAGAGTGTGGCCTGGCAAGAGCAGTTTACATAGGGCAGCATGAGAGTGATTGTCCAGTAGCATGCTTAGGACAAATCAGCTGGCCGTCAGCTGATGAGAGCTTGCATTTGATCAGCTGATCAGGGCAGAGCTTGACTTTGTAGCCTGCCTGAACTAATGCTAAAAGCTCGATTTGATGGCTGACAAGGCAAATGGATGATCAATTCCAGGTGGCCCTGTTGAGCCCGAGCTGCCACTGGCTCCGCCACTGGGATATTATTGGTACTGATCTTTGCAACCAAAACTCATCAGGGAGTTAGAAAACAAGAGGTATTGTATTGATTGCCAGTAGTTTTACTTTGTACAGTGTTGCCTTAGTTTAGTTATAAAAAAAAACACATCAATAAATTATTCTTGTTTGTTTACAGAATCGGGATGGTAGCACCGTCTTATACTGAAACTATGAAGTACAGTACAGCTGAGCTCAAGCTCCATGTTCAAATGTGGGCTATAATTCATTTTATTTCTTGAATTTGCTGAGGGCCAATCAAACCACAGGCCACAATTATCCCCAGGGCCATAGTTTGGAAACCCCTGGATTAGGTGAACATTTTGTCTCTCTTTAACATACAACAAAACATGTGACGTAGCTGCTACTGAGCTGCGCCCCTACTGAGGAGTTAACTCCATATAGAACTGCATATCGCGAACCATGGTGACTGTAGACATGTCAGTACACGGCTTTTGTCGTTTTTTTTAAAAGAGGACAACTCACTGCTGTTCTTAGTTCTTCTTTTAACAAAGAAATGTCATCAAGTTCTGATAAAACTGGCGCTTTAGCAGCATCCACGCTAATCTTTTCCACCATAATCACACCGGCCTCTTGTTGCTGCTTGCTTTCATCACGGCTCCGCCACGCCTGAAAATACTACCCCTTGACACTGATTGGTCCTGTCACTTTTTAACCAGGCCCAAACGGTTCAGACGGGAGCTTTGCAAGATAGGTTCGCCAGTGAGAAACATGGAAACAGGCATATCCATCTGCTTTGCAAGGTTATCTTAGAGGTATTCTTCTTTGATAGGGAGAGTGTAGTAATTGCAGGTACATTAGTCAACAGCCAATATGGCCCATTAATTGAGAAACATAGTACCAGCTCAGAAGCTAGGCTTGAGATCACTGCAGATGTGGAAGGTTTAAAAATTATACTTTAGCTGAATTTTAAGATTTTAAAAACAACCATTTAATGATTGTTTGGGGTGAGTATATGCTATATTTAGATTTTTTTTCGGCTTAAGCTATATTGTTTTAACACTACTCTGATACAAAACATACCTGCTCCTCTATTTACAACACACTGAAACATGAGCGATCCCTTTGAGGTGGCAGGGCTACTTCAGTAGATGGAGTCTACTCTTTTATCACTCAAAACCCATGTGCATTATGTAAAATTTACATGCGTAATGTACAATAGGTGATTTGTGGTAATAAATAGCTACACCACTTACATAATGGTTTTTAGAAAATGTTTATCTTACTTGTTGCACTGAATTGACCGTGAATGAAAAGTTCAAATTAAATAAAAATACTACAGAGAATATTAACTGAACTGAACTATGCCAAATGGTATGCTATGATGTTATATGGTGTGGTAACATATGCATAAACTGATCTTATCATATCTTCTTTGTTTATTATATCTTAAATTTCTGTATCATATCATATCATCTTGCACTATAATATTGTATTCCATTTTACCAGTTGTTTAATTTAAGAAGCATAATTTTCAGATAGATAATTGTCAGTTTCAAGTTTTGAATAATTTACCAGCTTTCTGTTCAACATCACGCAGACAAGATATCACATACATTTCTAATTAACAACTGTACAATATCTGACTCAGCCACCATTGTATTCCCATTACATTACACATAATTTTCAAATCACCCATATTTTTCATCAGATTCTCCCTCCCACTAAAGCCCTAAGGAGATTTTAACATTATTAAAGCAGTTGTCCAGGCTTTAATCTCTGACTCAGGGCTGTCATTATTCGTCAGAGGAGACACTCTGTCCCTTCCAATTTCCACCCTGCGTCCATCTCTCCGTCTCACACCTAGATTTTGAATCTTCTTTGTGCTTCTGACTGCTTCATAAATATTCAGTATGCCGACCAGTAATTTACACACACAATCTGCCACTCCCCATCATTTCTTCCTCTAGGAACATGGACATTGACATCTCTCTCTTTCCTAATCTGCTTTCATGTCCTTTATTTCCGTCCTCTTCCTCTCCTCCTCTCCTCTTATCTACTTTATCTCCTGTCACCTCTCCTCTCCTCTCACTGTGCATCACATCTGACTTTGTCCTTTAAACATAAGCATACTTTGCTGAAAGGCAAGATGTCAGAAACTTGTGCAAGTTAAGTGTGAATGTTGGCATTTGTGGTTTGAGGTTTTGACCTTGGAAAAGCAGTCAGAAAAATTCAGTCCTAGCAGCAGATTAAGATAGTCATTACAGCACAAGGATATGCAGTGTTTTTTACAATGTTCATAAGGCACCAAAAATGTGAAGGGGTCATATGATGTATGCATAAATGCAAGGGGTTTAATTTTGAGGTCACAGTTTGGTAGGAGGACAAAAAAAAAAACAGTAATAAGTCCATGATTTATGCTCCTAGGTTTGTGCTATTGACTTTTTAACATAATTAAAGTTACAGTTTGTTTCATCTGTTATTCAGAATTACATGTGAGAGATGTTTTAGAGGTGCAAAATATGAAGCAACTCTGAAATAAATGCCTGCTAAATATGAAGAATAAATTTAAGATATAATACACTATAACAAAACGTGCCTTTGGGAGTGGGCCTGCCCACATAATTGGCTGGGCCTCCAAAAGGCCCAGTTGTGATTCATTGACGATATCAGATGCATGTGTGTTGAATCAAAAGCATTGGTGCTACCATCCTGGTTAACAGTTAGGCTACTTTATCTTGGAGCTGAAAAGTGTGTAAAGCTATTATCATTTATTTGTGCCTTCTTTTAACCCCTTTTAATTAATTATTCCACCCATTTTTGCCACTTCATTAAAGTTTTTCAGATTTGCCACCCAATTTTGACACTTTTTGCTTTTCATAATGCATTTCTACAGCTATTATTCTATTTTTACTTCTTTCAACACATTTTTTGTCTCTTTTTAACTGATTTTCACTGTTTTCCCAACCATTTTTTTCCTTTTTATCCCATTTTACCCTCTGTAAACCAATGTTTTTTTCCTCTCAGTAAGCTCATTTTACCTCTTTTTAATCATCCAATTTTTGCGCCATTTGCTTTTTTTTAATGCAGTCATTTCATTATTTTACACTTGAAGTTGATTAAGTTCATGCTACTTCATTCTCTGGCACCCTAACCTCTGTGTAAATCATGGCTTAGCTATGACAGTGGTCTCAAGGGGTTAAATGAGATGTACATCTAGTGATGTTGGACCCTTTCTTGCTAATCCTACACACAAAAATTGTGGGTTTTTCTTTCTTTTACAGAAGAACACCAAAAATTTTGTCCACTTGTGTATATCTTGTGAAAAGATTTCAATCTTTTCAGGTGAATATGGCTCAAAGATAAGTGTAGCGTAATTTATTTTAGACTAGAACTAGACAAACCCACTTGCTCCTCAAAATGTCATGAGCTTTTTCCATCACATCTTTCATCATAAAGTCCTGCCCCCTGTTGTCCAATATGGATAGTCTACCCTTAGTGAGTTGCATGTTTTAATTGGCAACTTCTGGCTGAAGCACAAAATCCTGAAATTTGCTAGGTTTACCTGGATGAGCTGCATGTGTTACCCTGAATTTTCTTTCAAATACTGCTGCAAGAAAAAGACTTCCTGCTGTGAGGGACAAGTGTGTAAAAGCATGTCAGGATATTTTATGGAGGGACTATGCTGTAATGTGTGACAATGGCTTTAGATGGATTCCAAGGGGCACCCTGTCCTGAAATTTCACGATGTAAAAAAAGTGTCAGATTGATCTCTTGTTCTTTTATTTCTACTATGTGTTCCCGCCATGCATGAGTCAACTGCAGTATTTTACACCTGATGTTGTTAATACTCCAACACCTACACTTGAAGGCTCTGACTCTGAGCTAACACAGCTGGGGGCTGTGTATGTCCACCAAAGTTTCTTGAAGAGGGGGTGAGTGAAAACTGGACAAGGGCAGGAAAGCAAAACCAGACGAGAGCAAATAAAAAAAACATAAAAGAGAAAGATGAAAAGAGATAAATGGACAAGGGAACAGAGAGAAAGAATGGGAGAGAGTGTGTGAGAGCTTGGAAAACAGTGGATAATCAGTTTTGTTGGTCTTCAGCTTGGGTCTGTTGTTTGGTCTGCTGGTCACAGGCAGGACATTTACACTCTGTGTCTTGCACATAAATCATGTCACATGGCTGAATGCACAGATACTGCCAGCATTTTTTAGCTTCTAAAATTCCTCGCTCTGTATGGCCCACCCTGGATTCACACACACATGCGTACACACACACTCAAAGGATAAAGTAGGGTGTTGTATTTACACATTTTGCTAATTGTACACTCATGCAGCCAGACTCCATAAACACACATGATCATGCTCAGACATGGATAAAAAGACAGCATATACTAGAAGACAAACTGACACACACTTCAATCTGTTACATGTCTCAGCATGGATGTGTTCCCTTTGCTCTGAGAGAAACTCTCTGTCACTCTCTTAAATATAAAGCTCAAAGATAGGGTGAATAAATATGATCACAGTGTTTGATTTTTTGAGCAAATTTCCATCCATCCATCCATTATCTATACTGTTCATCCCTTTGGAGGTCACATGAGCTGATCCCAGCTGTCACTGAGTAAGAGGACAGGTACACCCCAGCCTGTCCACCAGTCAATCACAGAGCTGACACAAAGAGACAATCAAGCAGTCATGCTATCATCTCTCTTCATCCCCAACCAGTTTAAAGTCACCAATTAACCCGACAAGCCTAGCTTTCATTTTGTGGACAGAGAAGAAGATTGACGCAAGCCTCAAGTCAGTGTAAAACACATCAAGGCCTGCTTGGATTTCACATGGAGTTTTTTACAAACTCCAAGAGGGCTGTGATGTTTCTCCTTCTGGAAATTTGCCCCATCTCGACACAGGATCTCTGGATCTCAGTCAGAGTGACCATCAGGTTCTTGGTCGCCTCTCTTACTAAGACCCTAATCCCCTGCTTGCTCAGTTTGGCTGGGTGTCCAGCTCTTGGAAGAGTTCTGGTTGTATCAAACTTCTTTCATTTGAAAACTATGAAGGCCACTGTGCTCTTGGAAGCCTTTGGTGAAGAAGTATGTTTTTAGGAGCCTTCCCCCAGATTACAAAGGGTCTGAATACTTATGTCAACTGGATAGTTTAGTTTTTTATTTTTAATAAATGTGCAAAAGAAAATTTAAAGTTCTGGTTTCAGTTTGTCATGATGAGTTACTGGGTGCAGATTAACAAGATTTAAATGTTTATTTTCTATTGTAGTATCAGGCTGCAACATAACAAAATTGGAAACAAAAACTGAAAGGGGTCTGAGTACTTTCTGAATGCACTGAAAAAACTTGTTAGAGAAGAAATGTTGTCTCTCAAATCTCTTTCCTGGCTTATCAGTCCTGGCAAATGATTCTCCTGGTGTAGTATACTATAGTGAGTGCTCTAGTTTAATAATAATAAAAAAAAATTATATTGACAATGAATTGAACAGTGTTAGTGATTGTGATCCTCTGATCAGTGTTTGAGAACAGTTAAACATCACCTGTGTCCATAGCCGGCTGTTTTAATGCTAGCAGCACTTATTTTTGATTCAAAACCCAATGTAGTCCAGCGTTCTGAGTGCTCTGCGCCCAGGGTGGAAAAAGCGCCCTCAGCGTGATCTCAAAGCACTCTCACTTAAAAAACCTGCTCAGCTTTTGGAACAGCCCTGCACTCGTCAATGTCACTTCTCCCTCACTTGCCAATCAAAATGAAGAATGGACAGGACTTTAGCGGAACAGAAACTGATCTGACTTGGCTGTCTGTCCTTTTTTTTTTTTTTTTTTTTTTGTAGTTTCCTAGTCTTCAGCAGCTTCTTGTATCAGGACAGGATTACTTTACATTGTCTGCATGTCTTCTGTGGGATATTTCCTTGAAACATTGAAATATGAAGCATATAGAGCTATTTTAAAACAATGTTACAGAAGCAAGATTAATTTTTTGTAACATACAAACAATGAGCGGTGGTGAGAAGCGCTCTGGAATTGAGGTCCTGAGTGTTGCCAGCACTTCCCTCTACAATGCATGATGGTATATGTACATTGCTATTAGTGACTACTGGCTGTACACTACTTTTGCAAGGTGAGCGGGAGTCCATAAAGTATAATAATGCTCACTAATTTGGACAGCACCAAAGAATGGCAAGAACCCTGTATAGTGCACCACATAGTGGGTATTGTGTGATTTCTGACATGACAATTCACCTTCTCATCGCTGTGTAGTTTTTAGTTTAGTTGATTCTGTTTAACAAGCCACTGATGCAACAGGGAGCAAATTGCCCAAGGACACTTAGGAGCTTCAGATCAAACCGCTGTCCATCCTAGAGGAGTAGTAAGAGGAGTATCAAACAGTTCTCCAACAATAATTTAGCTTTAATAAATGTCTAAAGCCATATCTGAGTGAAGAAATATTTTCTTACATCATCAGCTTCATCCTGCCTCTAAAGATGGTAGTTGGAATGTAAAAGGTGACAATCCACGTCATACCGTTGTTACTGACATGTTTTTTTCTGTTGTGATCCATTTATTGCTTTGCCTTATCATCAAAATCTCTTCTCTTCTTTGTGTTCTAATCACAAAATATAGGCAAACTGCTCCACAAGATGTCTTTGGTTAATGTGAGAAAGGAGAGTGACGTTAATAAATTTCCTGTCAGGTTCTGTTTGTTAGACGAGAAAGGGAGACAGACAAATGCCACCGTCACACCCTCCTGGTTTCTGCAGTCTTGCGTCCCTTCATGCCGGATAGATGCTATCTGGCACAGGTTCCCCGTGTTCGAGCTCACTCCTTTTGATGCTTATACAAACATGGGAAGCTGAGACAACAGTCTCCAAAAGCTTTGATGCAATTAGCCAACAGAGTGTGAAGCAGAAAACCTTTGTAGCTTTTTACACAGCGAGCAAAAAACAGTGTCAACACAAAAGGACGCAGAGATCAGTAGACAGGAGCCGAGGCTCTTTTGTTGTTGCCACTCCATCCCCTGTGTGTCTGTCACAGCCTGAGAGTGAATCTGACACTAAGAGAGACATGGAGAGAGATAGTAGAAAAAAGAGAGGCTCAGATGGGAGCTGTGGTGTCCTGTGGTTTGTGAAGGGCATGATCATACAAAGAGAGTGCATGGATTTTGGGAAGAACCTTTAAAAATGTTCTGTTGAATACATGAGAAAGGTCAGGCACTGACAGACTGATAAAGATAGAGCATAAAGCCAGCATCCACAAGTGTACTGCCTTTCAAACTTTATTTTTTATTAGATGTTGGATTCTTTTATCTTGAAAAAGGTCTGTGTGAGAGTGTCACAAATAGTTAGAGCATTTCTAAAGATTAGTTTTGGTTGGCCTTTTGGTTTTTTCATAGGACAGCTGAACAGATACAGTAAATTTGTGCATGGGTGGAGGCAAAAGACAAAACCCAGCCCACTCACAGAGGATACATGTAGAGGCACAATGGGGGTGTTCTGTTGAAAGAGTGCAAATCAAGGAGAGTTAATGGACTTCCTGAACTAAAAATAAGTCTCTTAATGCTTAAAGATATTTCAAAAACATAATCATTTTGGGTTGGATATCAGAGTTGATGTTAGACCTACCAATGGCTGTACTTGTTGGTCCAAACACTGATGGAGGGATAGGCAAAGAGGGGAAGCAGTGCAATGCAGTTTGGAGCTGAAAGACTTGGGTTGTGATATCAGTTGGACCGCAATTTATGTGACATACTATACATTTAAATTTGATTAAAAAAAGAAGCTGATTGTTGAATCCAAAATGTACTGGGAACAATATGCGTGTTTTAACATTTAAACTTAAGACTCCTCAGAACAGTGATACTCAACCTGTGGCTCTTGAGCCACATGCAGCTCTTTTGTGATGACTTGCAGCTCTTTTAGGTCTTGCTCCGAAAAATAATTCCCCCAGAAAACTTTTGATTTCAGAAATGATCCTTTGCGAGTCACATTACTCAGTTTGTTTCCCTACAGTCGGCTTTCAAATTGATTGTCAACCTTTATTTTTGATCTGTATATTTCAAACTGATTAGCTTTAAGCATGCCGTTTACTAATCGCACTCATGCTGCTATATTTTTAACCCTTTAAAACCCACCATTGTGCAAGTTCTCCAGGACATATTTTTAAATTTTTACATACTGTAGTACCATTTTTGGGAGAATGTTTATTTGCTTTACATCAATATAACCCTTATATCCCAGGTTTTAATGCTGACTTATGTCTTAACTACTACAATAAATTGTTTAAAAGTGCAATAAACCCAAAAAAGATGAATAGCAGCTTCTTTCCCTGCCTCAGGCTTTCCTTGTAGACATAGGAAATGCAGGAACATGTGCTGTTCCTTCTTGATGCTTTCCATGTAGGCGCTTGGTAGAGCATGGAGATCCAAGAACAGCAACACCATCAAATATAAATAACAGCAATGAGAACAAATTAATCATTGCTAGTAACGAAAAACATTTCCAACTGAAAATCATGTGTGCTTCTTGACAAAATAGTCCTGACTAAATGATCTTAATTGACTATAGACAAAGAAAGATGAGTAAATGTGTAGCGGTTCCTCACTGACCAGCTGACCTGTCAATGGCTATACAGATAGCTGCTGTAAAATAAGTTTTGTTGCCCTGGCACCGCTGGGACTTCCTTCTCTCGGTTAAATTGCCGGCAAAAAGAAGACCAAAGCCAGCAGCAATGGGAGGTGGGAAGGAGAGGAAGAAGATAGAAGACGAAGAAAGGGGAAGATTTAGAAGATGAGAGAGAGTGAGCATGGCATGGCTTGTAAGAGGTAAAGTCAAGAGGAGAGAGGAGGAGGAAGAAAAAGACAGACCGTAAGCAAAAAGTATGAGGGAGAGTGAAAAACAGCAGGCTGAGAGTGTTTGGCGAGCTAATTCCCAGATATCGACACTGCTTTGATTAGTAACTGGAGGGAACCTTTTAATGAGAGACATTCTTTAATCAAACCCCAACATAACACAGCACACCAAGCCATCTCCTGTAAGAGGGGCTTGAATGATTTTCCTCAGCAGACCTTCTCTCCAGCACCAGTCAACAGATGATGATCCTGTCGCTTTTCATCAAACTGGAGGTAATCGCCCACACAAGCATGTTCAAACATCCAAGTAATTTTTTACCTTCAGTGGTCTTATTGCTTCAGATTAAGTCGTCCTCTGCAGGAGCTTAAGGAGCTGTGTATTGATGTTTTTGCTTGGCACGTTGAAGCAATAATGGGGCACCGTATAGGGGGACTGACTCCAGTACCAGGGCAGTGATTTTTTTTGTGTGTGAGTGGGTCTCCTGGGGAAAACAAGTACTCAGACTCCAGATGAGTGGCTTGTTGTTTTGGGAGAGTGGGCTGCCAGAGTGGGAGAACACAATACCTGAAGGAGAAAGAGAGGGAGAGAGAGGGAGGAGGACACAGGTGAGGAAAAAAAAGACACCAAGACCTTTAGGGACAAACAGTTTGAGGTGCGTGAAGTGTAAGATGGTGGAGCTAGAGAGGGTTTGTCTCAGTGGTCTCCAGTGCACTCATTAGGAGGCAGGGACAGCGTCTTAGAGCCCCTCCCTTCCCAAGAGATACAGAGCGACTAATTAGGGGTCTGTCCTCCTCCCTGACACATCCATATCCCCTCTAGGGCTCCACAGCCAAACACTCACCAGTTTAACTCAGCCTGCAACGTGCAGAGTTTATAAGTGGATAGACGGGTGGAAAATACAAACAATGGTAGAAGGGGTGGATGACATTTATTGTAGAAAAAAAGGTAGTTTAATGCAAAAGCTTAGCACGAATAAATATACTCAGGAAGTGTTTAGGTCTTTATGTTTAATGCAGTTAAAGCTGCACCAGTTATTAGTTTTATATCAATGTGTTATGCTTTCTTAAATGAATGCAGCATTAATATATAGTAGAAATCAAATACATCCTAACGGACTTTATCATTAAGTTATAACATTCAAAATGAAAGTAAGGTGAAACTCCCTCTGAGTTTGTTGTTCTCAGCTCTGTGGTCACATTGACAAAGGGCGTGTGTCACTCCCTCTCTGTCAGACATGCCATCATAATTGGGGGGCTCCTTGTCACTCAGTGATGCTATATTTAGTGGCACAGTGGTGGAGTTTGTTACAAATGTACATCTGAAGGAGTTATGGCAGACTTTCCAAACTAAAAAGAATGCATTGCGTGGTGTACAATATATATTTTTGGGCATTAGAGAAAAATGGAGAACTGTCCTACAAGCAGCTGCACTCAGAACATTCAGGGCAGGGATGGCTGTGCGCTGAGGGACAGCTTTGTTTTGGTCTAACAGACTAGAGCCAAAGTGTGTCTTCTATTTGACTTCTACCCTCAAAGTCCCATATTATATCTCTAGGGAGTGTCTGGTCTGCCTCCTGTTTACCTGTACAACTGAGTTTGGGAGCAACTTTCTGTCTCTGTTCTGAAGAGTCTTCATAACTGCTCCAGGGGTACAGAACTGGAAAAAAGTGTGATAAATTCAAGCTGAAAACTTAGTTTTTCTAAAAGTGTTAAAAACTGCTGTTCCTTCAGTGTCCACAAGGGCTGGCTGCAGAAGCACCTGGAACCCCATACACACCAAATGTTAAAACAGCCATTTTTACAGTAGAAATAAACATGTCTACAGTCTGGTAAAATAAATAGATACGTCTAGAAAATGATTTTCAGTCGAAATTTTTTAGACTTTTAAGTTTTGTTTTGTTTTTTTGTTTTAACCCGCTGAGCCCCATGTCTTGTTAACCCATGTCTCGCCTTGACTTCTTGTCTTTAAAAGTTTGTGAAACATTAATACTGTGGAGCACAGTCAAGCTCTAAACATCCTTTTTTCAGGACAACCCGGGCTCTAGAATATGTGTGATATGGTAATGTCACTTAATTTTTAAAAAAGCAAATATTGGACTGTAAAGACAAAAGGAAAACAAGATACAGAAATTAAACATCAAATATTTTTATATTTTACACTCAGTAAACAATAATGACTAAGGCCTTCTTTGCACTGACTTTGCACATCTCTTGGGGACCAAAAAGTGGAAAAAAAAAAAAAAAGTTTTTTTTGTGACAGAAGAAATTCTTCAAAATATTCACATATTTCCAAAAACTCCTTGCAAATTTTTATTGACTTTTTTTTTAGCCATTGTTCAAAGCAGTTCCTGTCTGCAGTGACACAAAGGGCCACATCACAGACTCTGTGTGTCTCTCTTTCTCAAGCTGTTCTGACCGTCTCCACCTCAATCTAAGTTTAAAAACATGCGCAGTTTGACAAAACATGACTCAACAATGGAGCAAAGCCTGTCACAATGCACTGTGGGAAAACAATATGGTGGTTTAAGCTAAGCTAGCAGCAGAAATAATGGATTAAAAAAATGGATTAAAAATGTGTAAAATGTGTTCAAAGTTGGGGTTACAGGTGTGGATTTAATCTTTAATTGCCCTGAAATGTCAGCCAAGTTCCAGGCTTGCTAGAAGAGCTTCTTTAAGAGCTACAACGATGTGGATAGTGTCATTAGAATAACACAATGGCAGGCTGCTAGAGTTATTAACATTAAATAAACTGTCTGGGGCTGCACGGCCTTACAGAGGTTAGTGCTGTTGACTCACAGCAAGAAGGTTCCTGGTTTACTTTCCGGTCAGGGCCTTTCTTCAAAGGCCTTTCTGTGCAGAGTTTGCACATTGTCCCTGTGCATGCATGGGTTCTCCAGGTACTCCAGCTTCCTCCCACAACCAAAGACATGCTTGTTAAGTAAATTGATGACTCTGGCGAGCCCGGTTGTTTGTCTCTAGATGTCAGACCTGTGATTGACTGGGGACCAGTCCAGGGTATAACCTGCCCCTTGCCCATTGACAGCTGGGATAGGCTCCAGCCCATGTGACCCCAAATGGGACCAACCATCTAAAAAGTCCATACAGTTTTTGGTTCAAGTAAGCTCTCTGCTCTGAGAGCCTGGAACTGTCTGCCAAACTATTGCTATTTAAGAACTGTTCTGTTAAGATTAAAGACATTGCAACAACCACAAAATGAAGTGTCAAATTTATAACCTCAGGCCCTGTGAAACAACATAATACTGACTGAAAAAAACCTTTAATCCTTGCAGACTCAATAGTAGTCTGCACAAAGACCAATCTAATGACAGGTATTTGTAACTTTTGTTTTCAGATCCAATGGGAGGCGGTCATAATACAACTTAGTGCTGTTCCTTCAGGTCAGATCTAATTCCAAATTCATTTTTTCTTTTCCACTTTAGTTGTCATTAAAAAAGAAATAATGGCTTCATGAATGAGAATACACTTCATTTAAAAGTTATTAACCTTTGGAAAAGGAAAGAAACCTGTTGGACTGGGGTCTTATAAAAATCATTATTTCTCAAATGGATTACTTCACTTTCACAGCACAAAAAAGCTGATTAATCATGTCCAAAATGTATTTTATTATTTAATTCCTTTATGTTAGAGAAGTCTGTATTTCCTACACCTTTTATAACTTTATGTAGAGATCGCTGTATTACTCATGTATTAGTCATAACATGGGGATATGAGTGGAGTATATGATGATTTTATCTGTCTCGCTCCTACCTTTTCATCCAAAATATCTATTTTCTTCTGAGGCAGTGAACTAACAAGAGAGGAACACTGGGTAATTCTGCTTTGAAATTCTGCTCAATACACAGGCTCAGGATTGGATATTTGATTAGATCTCAATACACTCACTTTTCTATTGCTTCTACTCCAAAAATGATTTTGCTCAGGGAAATGGTGTGCATGTGTTTGTGTGTATTTGGGTAAATCTGTAACAACGCAGTGCTGCTGCTGTTCTCATTGATTGTGATGCTAAACCACACATTTACTATACCACATCACTTACATTTCCTTTTTTTTCCACGACGCCAATGAATCAAAAGCTGCAGCTGGAGGAGAGCAGAGCTTGTTAGCAGAGCTTTCCAGGGAACCTCTTTCCCTCCAACATCTGACAGGCTCACTCTGATCGATAGCTGTCTCTCTGTGTTGCCGTGTCTGTCTTTGCGAGGGCTTGTGACTTAGCAAAGCGTTGCAGTGCTTCAAAGTAAATGGACTGAATTAGTCTGTGTTCCAGGGGGATGCTAGGCTATGAGCAATGGCTGACACAGACTGACATGTTTATATATTTTATTCTTTTTTTTTTTTTTTTTTTTTTTTAGAGAATAAGCTGTCAACTTGGCTCAATATTTCTTGAGAGGCATTTTAAAAGTTGAGAAGCACACAGTAGGGGAATTGTAAAGTGCGTCAGAGGACATTAAGACCGTGACTCATTTTCTGCTGTTGTCAGGGCTCTGTTGTGTAGTTGGAAATGAAATGATGGAGTGTAATGGCTGATGAACAGCTTTGATATACACAAGGAGATGAAGAATCAAAGCTCTTATTAGAAGAACGGGTCAAATGTCTTCAGCATAGTTATCATATAAGATGACTAGCTGTACTCTGTGATGACTCCACTAGTTGTTGGCCGCTGTCCTTTTTTGCCTTAATGCTTCTCTGAAGACACCTTTTCCTGTTATACAACACATACAGTACCAGCCCACACTTTCATTATCCTGTGTTTCTCCAGACGTCCTCCAACTCCTGTGATTTTCACATTCCTTCAGTCTTAGCAAAAAATGATCCATATCCAAATCTTTTTTATGTTTGTCTGAAGATACCCAAGTTGCCAACTATTTACGAATTACATCCAAAACTATGTTACATTACAACTCCTCTGTCCCCATGACCTGGCAACCCATGACATTACACAAGGACTGCACTCTGCTCAAGTGGAAAGGCAAGAAAATAATCTAAATATGTCCGCAAATGTACCCTGGAATTAGCCATTTCAGTTCATAACTAAGTCAAAGTGAAAATAGATTTCTACAAAGTAATGTCAAGCAAACAAACATATGATAGGCAAAATAAGTGATTGCATGAATAATCACCCCCTTTAAAGTGATTAACAGAGGTCTAGCCAGCTGTTGGTAGTAATATTAAATCTTGGCTACAGTTCGCCAGAAGGCAAGTGGGAGACTCCATGGTCAAGTGGAAGAAAGTTATTTGGTCTGATGAGACCAAAATGGTGTACCAGGAACACACCACCCCTACTGTGAAGCACAGTAATGGCAGCATCATGCTGCGGGGATGCTTCTCGGCAGTCGGCCATGGAAGGCTTGTAAAGGTAGAGGGTAAACTGAAAGCAGCGAAATACAGGAAAATCTTTGTGGACAATCTTATTCAGTCTGCAAGAGAACTACTGCTTAGAAGATTTATTTTCCAGCAAAGCACTGACACAAAGCGAATGGCGAACTCTGCACAGAAATAGTTTAAGACAACAAGGTGAGTGTTCTGGAGGAGCTGAGTCAAAGCACAGATTAGAGAATTAGTGGCTGGACTTGAAAAAGGCTGTTCATACCTGAATCCTGTGCAACCTGACAGAGCTTGAACAGTTTTGCAAAGACAAATGGAGAAAAATAAAGTGTCCAGATGTGCAAGATCGATAGAGACCTATCCACACAGACTCAGAGCTGAGATTGCAGCCAAAGGTGCATCTACTAAATACTGATTTGAAGGGGTGAATATGTATGCAGTCACTTATTTTACACCATTAATACATATTTTTTTAACTGGCATTACTCTGTTGAAATCTGTCTTTATTGTGACATTATGGAGGATGTTTTTTTTTTTTTTTATCTTTGTCAAAAACAGCCAATTATATTGACCACGATTGATTTAGAAACTTCAGATTCTTTTAAAAGGCAATGTGCAGCAGTACCCTTCTTTTTATCCGGTACTTTTTATTATTTCATGTTTTTTTGTTACTTTCTTAATGCTTTTAATGCTTACGTATTTTTTTTTTTTTCAGTTTTTAACTCTGCAATGCATCTTGAATAGTTTTGTATATATACTACTCTATAGATACATTTACTATGCCATTCTGCAAAGTATGCAGGCTGGATTTGAATAAGGGCACTGTGACAAAAACTATGTAAGCCAGCATATTTTTAATGCCTCTGTTGTCTTCCACTCAGTCTGATTCACTTTTATTTATATTTTCTAATGTAATTACACAAAGCGACAGATACATTTGGCAGTTAAGAGACACCAGGCAAGAGACTTGAGGCACGTCTTTGGCCAGAGGGGTTGTCCAGATCAATACAAAGTTAAATTTCCTTACAGTAGCTTTATGTCTTTAGTTAAAGAAAAGAAAGTGCATAAAATGGCAGCCAAGACTTCT
Organism: Cheilinus undulatus; assembly: GCF_018320785.1. Classification (NCBI taxonomy): domain Eukaryota; kingdom Metazoa; phylum Chordata; class Actinopteri; order Labriformes; family Labridae; genus Cheilinus; species Cheilinus undulatus. The sequence continues at coordinate 25,810,316 of NC_054865.1, read as the reverse complement.
GTTGATCAGGTTACACTGTTTAAAGGATGCAAGAATTCAACATCCAACAGATATAACAATTGTTCTTTCTTTCTAGGGATTTAGCCAGAACATTATCAAACATTGCTCCGCCATCCTTTTTTTTTTTTTTTTAAGTCTAAGTGTTAGGACACTAATTCAATACTAGGAAACATGGCAGAACGTGCCTAAAATATATTTATAACTGCGTTTAATGTATATGTCAGGCAAGAAAATGAGGGAGCATGTTGAAATGATAGTTGTGTTGGTCTAAATATAAAAATATATGGAAGTGAGTAAACAGTCAGCATGAATCAGAGTGTGAGGAGTCTGTGTTTGTCTCCCTACTGAGTTCTGGCAACCTCAAGGTCATTCTCAAAATGAGTGGCCCAGACTTCCTCTGAGGCATCACTCAAAGTCTGGCCAAAAGGGCACGAAGAGAGATGTCTTCATTTTTTTATGTCCTCCTGACATCTCTGGCTGGGGCAGGTCCACAAAGACAATCATAGCTGGAGCTCAGACGAAGAAGAAAATCTCCCCCTCTTGTTTAAGAGCACTTATACTAGCATTTATACTATACAAGTTAGGATTTGGTTGGTGGAACTAAAATGCCTTGAAGCTGTTATGAGCTGGTCAGGAGAAAACCTAAACCTGAGAGAGATGCCTCATTACAAGCCATTAAAGCAATTAAGGTGCTGTCATAAAAAATGACTAACTTCACACTGCCAAACAGCATTTTTCCATAGCGAGGGTTCTCTTTAAATAACATCATGGACTGATAAGAAAGCTTAGAATGACATTTTGTGGAAAAGAAAGAAATAATAGGTAAATGTATGCACCAAGTGAAATGACAACAGATGTATGGCTGATAAGAATGCAGCGGCTAAGTGAAGAGAACCCAGCAGGCAAGTATGGATTAACCATAAGGGCAACTGAATTGCCCAAAGGGTTAGTGTGAAAAGGTATTAACCCTCACTCCCTTGTCATTTTTAGCTCCATCTGTCCTTGTTTGTCCAGAAAATGGACATGCAGAAAGATGTTAATAAAATAATCATTTTTCAACTTTTTTTTTTACTTTCACTGCTTCAGATCTCTTCAACAACTTCAACTCTGACCACTAAAAATTTTTTTTTAAAAATTCAATGTTACACCCTTTTTATGCCAGTTATCGTACACTATGCCTATGACTTGGATTCAGTGAGATAGCGTCCATGCTAAACAGATGAGTCTATCAGTGTGTAAAACACGCCAGTTTTACCATCCTTTTCTCGGGCCTCATCCTCTACCAAATCATATGCGAGTGAATGCATTTGTTCATATTAGGTTTATTTTATGTACAGGCATAAAAAATCAGAGGACATATGTAGGATATGAATCACGAATGTGCATTTCCACCTCTAACCAAAATGTGACCACAAATATGCCAATTACACGCATATATACATTTACTGCATATTTGAGATATGATATATTCTTACCTATTGATCCAAAGGACCTGTGCATCCTCATGCATGTCCATCCACTTGCTATGAAGTGAGGGCAAAGTTGAAATTTTCCAAATGTCCCCCATTCTTAGTCCCAAACTGAGCACACCCGAGCACACACATAGGAGCACACAAACTTTTCCTTCATGTAGCCCACTCTCAGACATCCACATCTAGTGGCATGAATCGGTTCATTTAATTTTGATGATGTTTAGTGGGTGAAATAGCGCTTCAAATGGTCTGAGTCCATGTAAGGAAAACCATGTCTGTGTTGCCAAGGGGGTTAAAATGATGCGCTGGCACGATCTGCTGGATCACTGTGGAATGGAGAAATTTAGAGCCCTGGTGATGGAGTGGCTGCAAAGAAACAATTGCTATAAGTTGTTTTGGTGCCATAGACACACAGTCAAAAAACATGTTTTTAATGAAAGTCTATTTGTCTGATTGCGGGCAAACAAGGATGGATGGAGCTATTTCGCACCAATCGAGTTCTATGGGCAACACGTTTTTTTTTTGTTTGTTTGTTTGTTTTTTTTAATATGAAGAAAAATAATAACTTTGGCCAAATTTAATGCCTCAATCTATAAAAATGTGACTATCAACTGAAAAAAAATGATGATAATGATGAATGTCCTCAAAACGGTCATAGTAGGATCTGAGGGTTAAGATCCCTGTAAAGTGAAAAAAACAAAACAAAAAAACCCCTTAATTTTACGCTTGTTGTACGACAGGCCACTGTGTTATGAACCACCAGGCCAAATTTCAGTCATGAAAAACATCTCTAATTTTATAAAATAAAACTTCAAAACCATGAAAAATGAGGCAGTAATATCTGCTCTAGGATGGTGTGGGTGTGTCAGTTGAATGTAATGAGGCCACGCCCAATCACAAGAAATATGATCCTCTCATTTTTTAAATTCTACAACCTTGGAAGAATCATCTGTCTGCTCTACTGGACATGTCAGCTGCCATCCATTTGTAATACCACTTATTCCATTCCGGGTCGGGGGGCAGGAGACTATCCCAGCTGTCATCGGGCAAGAGGTGGGGTGCACCCTGGACTGGTCACCAGTCAATCACAGGGCTGACATAGAGACAGACAACCAGGCACACTCACTTTCACACCCACAGGCAATTTAGAATCACCAGTTAACCTAATGAGCATGTTTTTGGTGGTGGGAGGAAGCCGGAGTACCTGGAGAGAACCCACGTGTGCACAGGGAGAACATGCAAACTCCGCACAGAAGGGCCCTGACCGGGAAGCGAACCAGTGACCTTCTTGTTGTGAGTCAACAGCGCTAACCCCTGCACTGCTGTGCTGCCCCTGCCAGAAAAACAATCACATTTATATTATGACAGACAGTTTAGAGCTAGACATTCTCTGGTTCATTTTCTTGTTCTCTCTTTACACTTGAGCTATTCCTTAAATCTCATTTTCTGAGTTATGTGAAGTTATGCTTCTCTCCCGTTTATGAGATATCACTGAAATGTCACTGAAAACACCCTATTTTCTGATGTTGCTCTTCCAAATAAAATCTTCAGTGATGATTAGTATTGGAGGCTTTCAATGTGACAGACTTGGCAGGAATAGACTGTGTCAATCATCAGATACTTAACTTTAGCATCACAGCAATTAACTTGCCCACTGACCTTACGGTGAACTCTGGTCAGAGCGCAGCCTTCTGGCTCTGTGCTAGAGAAGAGGGACAGAAGTTGGGGATTAAATTTACTGTTTTCTGGCACAAATCTCTAGCAATCTCCTACAAATCTAGTATAAGTTTGGCAGGGTAACCCCACAGGGACTGGTGACGTTGCAGGACCCTATATTTGCCCTGCTCAGACTAAACCAGGAAAGAGGTGGACAACTTTCTAGTGGTCTAAATCTTAAATTCAGTCACACATAGATCTCAGTGTTGTCGCATGTTTACATCAACCTTATTCCAACATATCTAGTGTGTTAGGACACACATTTTAGGTTTCACTTTACAGGGATGGCATTTAAGGTATTTGTAAATAAACTGATCTATGTTGTGAAATGTTAGAATGTGAATGGAGTTTGATTTTTGGTAATTACTGACCCCAGTTGTTGCCGTCACGAAATAATCTAAGTCACACACACATCTTTTTTATGTATTACTGCTCAATAATTTCATGTTCCATAAAATATGCAAAAGAAACCATCAAGGTTTTGACATGTACAGGCCATTAAACTAATTACAACAAAATTGGACCATTACCCTGACCAGTCAGTCTGTCACTCAAGATGTGAATTGCTCACATATGATTAAGGTTATTCTTAGTCCTTAAACCATACCTGGCAATGATTTGAAATAGATTTTTTTAAATGTAATATAGTCTAATGTTATATGAGACCCACTGAAAAGCACTGATGACCCACTGGTTCAATCATTTGCCTGACATAGAAAGTATAAAGGCAGTATTTTTCTCTGTTGAAAATTTGCTGAGCTTACAAATGGGAAAACAGGAGAACAAAGGAAATTTGATTGCGATGTCTGACAACTCTTACTGGTAAGGCCAATGACCTTTCCTACACTCTGTTTCCAAACAGTGGACACAGGTAAAAGCTAAGGAAAGGAGAGATCTTCTCTCTGGTGCATGTCCTGCTGAGCTGGTCTAGGAGAGATTCCTGCTGCGCCCCAGTCTAAATGAGCTGTGGCCTGCTGCGTAGCTCTTCTTAATATGCTGCTGACAGAGAGAGAGAAAGAGAGATGAGCTGAGAGAAAAGAGGAAGGAAGGAAAGGAGGGGAGAGGAATCACCCAGAGGATGGAGAAGGAGAAGAGAGAATAAGGAGTTAATGGACAGATCAATGAACGAAGGCAGGAGAAGAAGAAAAAAGAACCCTTCTGTGTGTGTTTGTGAAAGACATAAGAATAAACACATGCGTGGACTTTGGTGGTATTCAGAGACAAAGGAGATGAGGAAAGAGGAGGGAGATAACTTAAGAAGAAAGAGAGAGAGGGAGAGAAACAGGCAGACTGAGAGAATAAAAGCAAACTTCAAGGTCTATATTGAGTTGGCGGTGGCAGCGCCAGAGGACCTGAGCAGAATAGCCTTGGCATTGCCTCCTTGGCCAATTAATGTGAAGCTGTCTGGGTCCAGGGAAGCTATTAGACTCTGGAAGAGAAAAACACATTAAAAAAGAACAGGAAGAAAGTTCACTGCTGCTTCCCCACACTGGTGCCCGTATGTAAAGCCCCTTGTTTTTCTTGACTGAATAATAGTCTTCAACCCCCCCACCCCTCCCCTTCCTTTCAAAGCCCCTGGATGTGGGCAGAACATCTCTGCTTTATTAACCATCTCACTAGAGACAGGACACCCTCGCCAACAAGCAGCAGCCTTTATTAAAGATGCCGCCGAGTGGAAAGGAGTGAGCATTGAGATTCAAATTGAGCTAGACAAGAAAACACTGTGTGGCCATAGCTTTAGTTAGTTAGATGAGAGGGGGAATTTGTATTGATGTTAATCAAACAAGCAACTGTTTTTCTTGTTTAATAAGCAGCGCCTGTACTCACTAAAGCACACAGAAGTGTGTACACCAAACACAGAGGATAATTGAGTATGTACTTGTGTTTGCATGCAGCCAAGTATGTACACGTGTGTGCATGTGCAGACAGTTCATGGGTAAACATGCGTACATTATGCACACCTCCAAATACTGTGTGGACACGGATGTTGCTGGATTCTGTCAGTCAAGGTGTTTTCCCTGGAAAAGTACTTATTAAAGCAGCACAGAAAACTATCTAGAGTATGGAGGATATGGATTGGATTTCCCTCGTGTTTACTGTAATGAATCTTAAGGATGTCATTGTAAAGCTGCTGCACGGCATTTGTTCAAGTCGTACATTTTAACAGATTTAATTGAACTAATCTTCCAATAAGTATGAACCACCTGCACCACATTGATTCTATACTCAGACTGAATAAGCAGTTTGTATTCTAGTCAGCATCCTGCATTGTTAGAAAAGCAACACCAGGTTGTGTTTATTATATCAAGAGATTCAGACTGTTTTACGGTTTTGGAAAAATTGGATCATTTTCCGAGAATCAAAGCATGGATCAAAGGAATAAAACTTGTTAAATCCTTTCTACATAGAAATGTGTGATTATTGGCTGGATTGCAGTCATGTACACATTTTTACATCCAAGCACTGAGACTGACTTGGTCTATCTTTGGCTCCTCTCATGAATTTAAACATAAATGGTGTTTCAATTTCAGCTCTGTAATTACTGAAAATATTTTTTTTTATCTTGCATATCTGGGAAGAATATTATTATAAGATTTGTATGTGATTTTCTTTTCTTTGGGCAGGGACCATTGTTGAAAAAGGTGGCGTAAACTTAAGGCTCATTTATGCTCAACATCTGAACCACAAATGGATAGGGACAGATCTTTCTCTCGGCGCTCTGCATTTATTCTGTTTGTTCTCTTGAAGCTTACAGTTACAGATCAAATGTTGCAATACTGTCACCAATTGTGGGGCAGTGTTGAGCAATGTGGCCAACAGCTCAACCTGGAGTAGCAAACACAACGAAAGAGATGCAATTTGAAGAACTTAATAGAGTTATCTGAGGAAATATACATGAATAAGGAGTCAGTTATTAGAAAATACAAACATATCAGTGATGTTAGCTCACCTGAGTACAAAGACAGACAACTACAAGAGCCCAGCTAAGCAGAGGATGGACTGTTCTTTCTCCGCTTTGTGGGACAGATGGGGCAGCACCAAAGTAGCTTGGTGAGAGATGACGACCTCTACTGGATTCGTTTTTTTAATGTCTACTGTGGGGGACACGTTTTTAGACCAAAGGATTGATCTAATTACCATCATTTCATTTTTATATTCCTATTCTTTTCCAAATGTTTGTAAGTTTTAGCCTTTACATTAAGATCAGTCCCTATCACTTACAGACAGCTACAGGAAACCAAATGCTGAAGAAGAACTCCCTGTTTGTTCTCAGTCCTCTTAAAATATTGACTGGCTGAGGGAAAAGCTACATCTTAGTCAAAAAAGAGTAGGATTTGTCCAGCTTCCACAATCCTAGGTTCATATTCAGCATACAACCAATGCAGCAAGAAAAGACAGCAGTAGCTCCTACTGCTGGTTGAATATTTGTTAATGTATAATGGGTCGATTTCAGTGAAACAAATCTACCACTGCCTCCACTGTTGTTCTTGGGTTTGCTTTAACAGCTAAAAAATATACCCTTTAAACCAAAATCTGTTTTCCTCCTTATATTTCTTAAATTTGATAATATTCTAGTAGTGTAATGGGAGGCTATGGGAAGCCTGTTTTGGCCTTGGGCCCAATTGATGACAACTGCTGTAGAAAACTGTTTCAATCCTGGGGACAGCCTTTGAGGTCGTCAGAACTAGAAATGCCCATGTTTACCACAATGATGTCAACACGTTTCCTGGATAGTTGATTCAAAGGTCTGTAGATAAAGCTAAGTAAAAACAGTTTCCTTACTCAAAAATTTAAGTCACTCTTGTATTAATTCAAGTTATAATGACATTGATTAAAAGTTTAAGCCATTTATGTATTTTCTTCCCCTAGGTCCAGTAGAAGGTCAGCTTTTTTGATACAAGTACAGAGCAAAGAAAAATGTGAGAAACTACTGCTGATGAACAAAGATGCACTGAATATATACTTATAATATATATTTAATGAAGTAATTCACTGACTTATATAACCTGTGGACCAAAACTAAAGAAAAGCAGATTTCAAATATATTAATAAAGAAATAAATATATGTTTGACTTATGTCTTTCTTAAAAACAGATGAAGCCAAATGCCTTCTAGGTTTGTTCTTCTCAGCTATGTGTTTACATTGATAGGACAGTGCCTTCTCCTGCTTGTTTTTTTTTTTTTTTTTTTTTGTCAGAAGCTCAAAAATGTGTTATAAATGAATTCTTCACATGACTGATTCCCTCTCCAACTGTTAGTCCTACCTCCATGCAGAAGAGATAATGCTTCCCTCTCAGGGACACTGCATGGAGAGGCACAATGGAAGAATCACAAGAGTGCATCTGAAGGAGACCCTGATGGGCTTTCCAAACCACAGAAAAGACTGTTTTGTTCAGTATACTTCAAATAAACATCAGAAGCCAAATGGACTTTGAGGGATGGGTGGGAGAGGAGTGGAGGTGCTGCTCTGAGGGTCAATTGGGAAAAATTCAGTTTTGGTCTCAGAGACTGCCAATAGAGTAAAACATCTATTGCCTACCTATACCTTTAATGTCAAAGCTGTGTATACAAAAACAGGTGTTTTTTTTACATTGTAAAACCAATCTCTTGTTTTTTTTATATGCCAATTACGATGAAAGCTGCTTTTATAACCATAAAACACTAGAAACATAAATGAGGAAAAACACAATTCCAAGGGGATTAGTTGAGTTAATTTGTCATATTAATTACTTTGTTTTTGTATTTGCTATGAGGCCAACAACAGGTGAAACCTCACTTTATAATACCTTGAAAATGATTTTTCATTTGATGTTTTCACTTCTAAAATATCTCAGATTTTGCACAAGGAAACGGTATTAGTTTGGTGCATCACAAACCACATCCCTGCTGTGGTGGGATTCTCAAAGGGGAGAAAAATCAAGGGGAAAGCAGCAATACATCACAACACGGTAATTAAATACATGAAAAACACTTCACACAGAGATCCTGTGTGAACACAGCTGTGGTTTAAGATATATAATTCCTGCTCCTGTTGGTGTGTTTAGTTGTTATTCTGAGGATCCTTTTCTCAAGACAAATGCTGGTAACAAATCTTTCCAGACTAGCCCTGTAGGACTTATAGGGACTTAGTTCTACAAGACAGAGATGCAAAGAAAACTTCTCTATAAACCACACTGACACCTCTCCAGGGACTCCAGATGGTAAGTACTATGAGATCACTGTTGACCTCTTCATCCCCTTATTTTTCCTCAACCATATTCTAATACAAGTCCATTCCTTTTCTCATGGTCAGCCATCAGTATTTCAGAAAATGCTCTTTCAGAAACAAAGAAAACAGACTTGGATCAACTTCTTGCACATTTTTGACCTTGTGAATTGCAAACAGGCATTTTATAAGTTAATCTTGCAAAGTTTATGGATTGGCTTATTTCCATGTCTGTCATCAGGTAGATCCATCTTGCAAAGCTTCAATCTTAATGCCCAGTCTTAAAATTGACTGAACAATCAACGCCATTTGAGAAGAACAAGGCTACAGCCTGTAAACAATGGCCATCACTTCTGAGGCCACTAGCTTGGATCAATCGAGCAATCAATCAGTTAGAAGTCTTAGATTTCTAACAGTGGTGCTGGATGTCAGGCTAATGCCATCTAGACAGTTAGATTATTAGAAAAAAAAACTCTGAGGTGTTTAGAGCCAAGCACAAAACCTCAGTCTTGATTGAATTAAGAAGCAGGAAATTAATTTCTTCAAGGCTACTTCTAGTTTAAATAACTGATTTTTATCATTAGGCTTCATGGATGCATACAGTTGGGTATCACCAGCATAGCAATGTAGATCTATGGCATAGTTCCTCATAATGTTGCCTAAAGAAAGCATTTAAAGAGTAAAAAGAAATGGTTTAAGCACTGAACCTTGAGGAACTCCATAGCTAACTTTGGTGTGTGTAGAAAACTGATCAAAAACATGTAGAAACTGAGATTGATCTGAAAGATACAATTTAATCTAGCTTTCAGCAGCTCCTGTAATTCCAAATAATTGCTCAAGTCTCTGTAACAGGATGAGCAATAGTATAAAAGGCAGCACTTAGAACTTATAAAACAAGAACAGAGAGAAAGCCTGTCAGAAGCTAGATGGTAGATCATAGTCACCTTAACCAATGCAGTTTCAGTGGTTTAGTGGGCTTTGAAAATAGACATTTATTTTGATGAATGTTGCTTAGCTGATTGGCCACTGTTTTCTCAAGGATCATAGCAATAAAAAGAAGATAAGATACGGGTCTATAATTGGCTAAGGTGCCCTAATCAAGCATTTGCATTTAAGTAGAGGTTTAATCACAGCTACTTTAAAAGACTCTGACACATCCTCCTGTCCTCTTGTCAATAATGACATATATATCAAATCAAGAATAGACATGCTAACCAGGGGAAAATTGGACTTAATCAGCTTGGTTAGGATTAGGTCTAAGAGATAAGTTGATCTTTTAGACGACAAGATAATAGATCTTAGTTTTGGAAGATTGATTTGGGAGAAACAGTCTAGGGTATCTGTTTAAAAGGAGAGTTTACTGTTCCAGAGATCAAGGATGAATCAACATCTGCGTCAGATACGATGAAGCTAAAGTAACATCACAACTAGACTACATGTCCTTATTAACAAAGAGCAAAGAACTACACTGAAACCCTCTCAGTGGAAAATGTTTTTTTCATTTCTTTTCTCCTGACCAGCTGTGGTAAAAGTTTGATTCACCAGCTCGCTCAGAGTGGCGTTTTCAGCACTGCTGGTAAATTAAAATACTTATACGAGTCTTAGGGGCTAAATAAACTTTAACATCAGGATAAGACATGAATTTAGCCAGATTTTGACAAGACTGCATTGTTACTGGCTGTAATCAAACATTTGGTCTGAATATGAGCATTTGAATTGCAAATGCTTGTATAGTCTGATATAATCAATGATGCATCAAGATGCCCCATGACCTGGGTTTGATGAGACTGGCATGTCAAAGTGTTTTTGCATCTTCTATCTAGTTTAACACCAATGACCAATTGGGTAGCACAACACACATAAGGGTATACATTATTGCATTTGTACCTCAAGTACAGTTTAAAGAATAGCCAGTCCATATTGTCCGCAGCATATTGTATATTGTGACAGCAGACAATGATTCATTTTGATTGGATCACAATTGTAGTGTTGTCAGTGTATTGACCAAGACAGGACACGATTTATGTTGCATCCTCTGACATGATGCTGTCACAAACAAAAAGAAAAAAAAGAAAAGAAAAAGTATAGTCTGATCTGGCCCTTAAGTTTCACAACCTCACAGCAAGCTGCTAAAAGCAACAATACAGTCAATGGCTACAGTATGTCTTTGACCACACCTTATTGAGGCAAACCACTGCAGCTAGGGGAACAAAGATGTTCATTTAGACTGAAACAATAATAGAGATGATAAAGAAACTTGATATGACAGTATTTCAAAGCAGAAGGTCAAAGGAGATCAACATAGGTTTACACTATTCATGAAAAAAACAGGCTTTACTGATCTGATTTGGGAACATATAAGAAGCATATTAATTGAAGGCTCCACACCTGTGTCTAAAGAGACACAGTTGTCCTCGCTCAACATAATTACTCTGCTGCCAGCAGGTGGGAAGGTGAGATGGTGTTTGTAGCACATTTGCAAATATAGCTATGCTATTTAAAGTATAGGCTTTGTGTGCATTATATAGATTTATAGAAAAAAAGCTTGCATATTAAGAATCAAATATTATGCTTTGGGACATGTTTAGGACTAAGTGTGGTAGAATAGCATACTGTAGCTATAGCAAAGACAAGTTAATAAGTGTATCTTTTCTTCTGCCAATGAGTGATGATCACTACCTTCAGAAGAATGAGTTTCTGGGCAGTTTTAGGGACTGTGACTAGAGGATGCAGCTCCTGTTTTTACACTGGCAGGTAGGCCTGCCCACAAATTTGGCTGGACCCCTGACAAACTCAGAGAATAGGACCTCCTCAGTTGGAATTCATAGATAATTTCAATGTATGTGTGTAGGATCAAGAGCATTGGTGAAGTCTTCCGGCTAACAGTTACTTCATTTTGCAGCTGAAAAGTGTGTCAAGCTATTATTGGGTTCTGATGTTGAAGTTTTTTATTTGTGCAACTTTTAAACCACTTTTCCATTCTGGATTTTTCAGCTCAAAACTTTGTATTTTCTAAATGAAATACAGGGAAAATAACATGAACATTCATTTTGATTGATTAGATCCAACAGGCTTTTTTTCCTCCATGTTTCTGAGTTGGAGGTCCAACTTTAAGCAGTGTCACATTGCACGTATTTACGTCGGAGGTCGGAAACTTCAGAGTACCAAGCTCACTTGAACACATCATGGAACTTTTCAGACGCTGCTGTGAGCAGAGATGTGTCTGCTCTCTCCTCTCCTGTACAGAGAGTGATCAGCTCTCTAACCTCACAGTCTCTCCAGTTAACCCATATTGTTCTTTGTTTTATCCCACTGTTGTTTTCTCAGATGAAATGCCGTGTGATTAAACGTTGGTATTTAAATCTCCCGTTTATGGAGTCAGCAGTGCACACTCGCCGTTTCGGAATGCTGTGACGTCCTTTCACACCCGTTGCAGAAAAGTCTGTTACAGCTCTGATACTACCTCTTGATCCGGATCAGAGGTGGGGCGAGATCGACCCCCCATTGCGGAACGGTCGCTTTCATACAGAACGGCGTTGCGGAACAAAGGCATAACAGACATGGAAAAGAGAGGCAGTGTGAAAGTAGTTAATGTTTGACTTTGAAAACTTGGACAGTGTTCCAGAAATGAAACTACAGTTGTATGATGACAATAAATGTGTTCTAATCACATTCTGATTTTAATTTCTCTTCTGATTTTTCTAAACTGGAAAGCAACTTTCTGCAGCAGCCACTGCAGACCTTTCTGACCTTTAAAGCCTACAAATTATGAGACTTGTGGCAAATCAGAGGTCTGGAACCAGGCTAAATCATACCACCCTTTGGATGGACCCCCTTCTTCTCTTTGTCCATCTGTCCTCTCTGTTTGTTCTCAAATTTGCTCACAGAGTCAGGGTGAAGGGTACAGTCACAAAACTGAAATAAGTCCAGCTCTGTGTGCACAATTCATGAAACAAACGAGTACAGCAGCAGCCTGGCTTAAAGACAATGGTGATATTTAGCTACCCTCTGCAGAAAGGGTATTAGAGATGTGTCAGGCCTTGAAACTGAGGCAGATATTCCACCATATTATTAAAAAGGACTTGTTTGTAAAATAAGCCATTATTATGTAGTGGAAGTGTCAGATTGGAGCTAACCTAAATGTCTCCCTCTACGTCAATTCATATGTTTGAATAGATGACATTAACTGTTTCATGCATGCCCTTTCAGTCCAATTTATTCCATCTGATAAACCAGAAAAGCAGAAAAAAATAATTTACAATTCTGAATAATGAGTGCTCCAATCAAGGCCTTTCATATCTTTCCCATCTGTCTTCTTTCCTTTGCCCATCTTCCCACAGTGGATTGGCTTGGGTGATCTTCTCTGATCACGTCTTTTTCTTCCTTTTTCAACCTGATATGCAGTCGGTATAAAGCTGTCACCTGCTGCTGCTTCCCCCAAATCTTCTTCTTCAAAAGAGGTATTGTTGCCATCTGTCTCTGGCACTTTCCAGCACACACTCACTCATGCACACTCTGGCTTAACACCAGATCCTGGTCTTATCTGGTCAAGTGTGTTTACCACCACAGAACACCTTGAGCTTACGCTGCAGGTGCCAAATATTTTGCTGAGAGATTATTCTAAGGATTTGTGAAGCAGGTTTATTTTTTTCCATTTGTTGAGCACATTGGGGATAGAGTCATTCTCTAATATGCTGTCCCTGATGCTCTGTACATTATATATATTTTACATGTTTTCCATTTTACCACTCACCAATGTAACACAGCTTGGAATGAGGGAAAGTAGGTTTAAAAAAGTGAAACCCGGCTGAAACTCAGCAGTCATTTTGGGGATACCTGTTGTTGTCTTTTGGTAACAGATCTTGTCTCAGCCTTTTCTACTGTCCATTTTAAAAGACTACAAATAATAACCAAGAAGCATATTTCTTTTGATTTGATTAATGACACTTCTCCACCAGGAATTCAACATTATTTTTGAATGCTAGGTACAAAGCTGTCATTTTGTAATCATTCTATTAAAGTTACAAGATCCACCTCACCATTACATATTAGAAGGAGCCCACTGATTCACCAAAGAGGTATACTGTGCAAATGAATGCCAACTCAATCATAAACACATCTATGAAGATTTGCAGTTAGGTGGAATTCAAAAGAGAAGGCAATAATCTGTCTCATAAGGTGTAAATATTGGTAAAATATCAGTTAAGTGTCACTGTGACACTCCTTTTTAACTATTCTATATGCAACACAACTTCTTTGTTAATGCAAACAATTATACTGCATACATGCATTACCTTTATCCAGCTGTCTGACCAGCAATCTACAACTGATTAGAGATGGGACGAAGTTCTACAAGAACAACCCTCCACAGTAGAGGCTTATGACAGAGTACCTAGATGCCTCAATGCAAAACACTTGAAAGCCACTTAAAATTTGCAGAAACCAACCACATGAAAGCCAAGCAGGCTATCATGTGTTTTGCAGTGAGGAGAGGCTTCGGTTTAACCACTTTACCATAAGCCCAGATCAGTGGAGGAATGCAGTGATGTTTGTCCTTCTGGAACTTTGTCCCATGTCCACACAGGATCTCTGGAGCTCAGTCAGAGTGATCATTGGACTCTCTTACAAAGGCCCTTCTTCCCTTGCTCAGTTTGGCCTCGCAACCAGCCCTTGAGCCCTGGATGTACCAAACTCCTTCAATTTGAGATTTATGGAGGTCACTAAGACCTTGGGAAACTTGAGTGCAGCAAACATTTTTTTGTAGCCTTCCCCAGATCTGCACCTTGCAAAAATCCTGTTCCTTTGATTTCATGGCTTGGTTTTTATCATTATCATCCTTATCATGTGAACTTAATTCCTGCCTGAACTTGTGGTTTTCCTCCAATCATTTGATCTCTCATCTGCAGCTGCACAGGACTGTGCTTGACTGGGCATCGCTACAGAAATGCATCCAGTGGACAAGGGCATGCGCCATCAAAACCATGACGTGCATGTGACACTGGAGTAAGTGGAATTTGTGGATTAACATTTTTAGCTTGGATATTTTGCAACAAAACTCATTTGCTGTGAAGGATCCTTTTTGATTACATAGGTATGCATCATGGCCAACTGACATTGGAAAAACAGCACTGACACACTTTGTGCAGTGAAGTTAAGCATACCATTTAACCCTTTGTGTGGTATGTAGGCAGAGTCTTTGGCTTTATGGCAACAATAAAAGCCATGCAATCCTTCAGTGAATTTGGCCCTCATGCTTTGATTCAAATCATGAAAAGTGCCTTGATTTCAGGCCAAATGACTTCCTACTTTAATGCTTTTAAAGGAGCACTTGAGCTGAGGTGTAATTTGAAAAAACAAAACAAAAAAGACAAACAGAAGAAACCATGCAGACACCAAAAACACTTCATGACACACTAAAGGGGAAATTCAGAACAAGTTGAAACTTATATTTAAAGACATCAAGTCCTTGACATCTTATTTTAAAATTAATTTTACATTCTAATTTCTTGGTTAATATTTGCTGTTCATATTACAATCTTATAAAATAAAAGATTAAAACAAAACAGAAAATAGAAACAGAAGAATAGACTTCCCTGTTATTAAGGTTTTTGTTTTACTTTTCTAAATACAACTTTAATTCCATGTTAACTTGCAGGAACTCATGTCCCGTTTCTTTGCAATCATAATAAAGGTATTTGAAGATTTTAACAAGAGAAGAAGAAAAAGAATCAAACTAAAAAAAATTACATGTAATAGGATTAACAACTTGTGTTAACATATCTTTAGCATCATAGCATAACTAGTAGGTTTTCAAAAGAATAAGGCCCAATGAATCAGCAGCATTAGAGAGAGTTAGGCAGATATCACAATTTGGCCAAAAAAAGACTCAGGGAATTAGGCTATGAGGCTAACGATATGTCTTCTGCACTCTGATCAGTGCTGGAAGCCTCGAGGCTCCCTTTGTGTGCTACCTCTCATTTCTATATTCATGAATATCTGCAGCAGCTTGTAAAGTTGCACATCTGGCTGCCTTAGAGTTCAGGATCTCAGAGGATGGTGGAAAAAATGCTGCCTATCTGAAACCAAAAAAATGAATAAATAAAACACGGAGATGAGGTTAAAAGTTCAAGATTTATAAAACAAACGATTGAAAAAAATAAGCCAATTAATCTTCTGGGAAAGGAAGAGAGCTGGGGGGAAACTGAGAGAGATTCTAAAGCATCTTAATGGTTTCACAGATTATTTTATTTTGTCTTTATTTTTTAACTTCTTTGTTTTGTAATATTAATCTGTTACGTGACTGTGCTTGCAAGGTACCCCATTCAACTATGTGTTATGCAGCAAAAACAATTGTATTCAACAAGAGTCTCTTTCATTACATACAAAAATAATAAGTTCTTACATTTTTGGTCCCTATTTCTTGAACTTTTGATGACATCAACTAAGAGACGAGGTTAAGCTATATACCATAACTAAATAAATACAGTGCTGTGAAAAAGTATTTGCCCCCTTTCTGATTCCAGTTTTTTTTTTCTTGCACATTTATCACACTTAAATGTTTCGGATCGTCAAACCAACTTTAATATCTCACAAAGATAACCCATGTAAATACAAAATGCAGTTTCTAAATGATGATTTTATTTATTAAGGGAAACAAAAATCCAAGCCTCTCAGGCTCTATGTGAAAATATAAATACAGTGAAAAGTAAAGACAGAAGTCTGTTTAAATTTGTTTTTAATAATTGAATTATACTTAAATTTTCTTGCTGTTTGGTTCTAAACCATGACAAGTATCAACGTTTGCTGAGAAACATTGATTTAAATTAAAAACTAAAATAAAACAAAGCTTTTTTGTAAGATAAAAGCTAATTTAAGCTAACAAAATAGCAGTTAAATCCAAAAGTGAAAACTAAATAAAAACAAAAGCTAATGAAAAATCCAAAACTATTATACCCATGCCAAAAGGAACTGTGACCTTCAAAATTCAAGACAGCCCATTCAAAAAATGAAACAGGACTTTTTTAACACCCTGGGGTGCCTTCATAGTGGACCAAATTTAACCAAGCATTATCATGAATTTGCAGAGCCTTAGTTTTCCCTGCGAAAACCTTAAAAATCATCCAAATTACTTTTTTTTCCATTAATCAGGTCATTCTCAGGGGTCAATGGTTGAATAGGCTTATGTCAACATTTACTGTGTAAGAATCATGCCGTGTTTTTCTCTTAAGCTCAGCAGATGTGTCAATGGAGTAAGAAACATGCCAAAGTGTGTTTTCAAGGTCTAAACAGCTTCAATAGAAAGGGCTTGATGCAGTAAAGGATCAAAGTGTGCCACAGGGTGTTTTCAAGGCCTATGCAACTATTCCATAAAAATAAAATTGTTTTAAGGAAATGCTTTGCTGATGTATTTTGTTAATTGTATTAATCCCTCAGCTGTCATAGGGATAAATCATTTCTGGTGACCCTCTTTTACAGGGTACAAGCCTTCGTGATTCAACAACTTTGGTTTCCGTACATTATTGCTAATCAAGTCTGCCTTCTGTGTGGTCCTCTGCTTTTTTTTATTGCCACAGAGTTGTGATGGATATGCTATAGACATGCAGACATGGGACTCCAGCAGCAATGCATTTTTTCCGACAGTTTACGTAGGGTAAGTCCAGAGGTTAAGAAAACCTCTGTTTTGCTTTTGTCAGCATTGCTGTTTAAAATGAAAGTAGCTTGTATGCTAATCTGATGTAGGATAAAGTAAGCCTTGTGTTTACCTCTTTAGCTTTGGCTAAGTAACAGTGATTGTGGTTCCTATACCAGTATTGGAAATACGTCCGATACTGCACAATGCACGTATTCGTATCAGTGAGTACACATGTTTATACACCGATCAGATAATGTTTTGTTTAACTTCATATTTTGCTGTGCTTAGCCTTGCTAAATTTAATGCTATAAACTGGAACTCAATTTTTCTTCGCTGCCGGAAAACACTGCATGCACAGGCTACTGTTCAGCAAAGAAGAACCAAAGGACCTGCTGCTGCAGCAAAGAAAGCAGGAAGTGTGATAACATTCTCTGTATGTGTTGTTAAAAAACCTTCCAGACTGGCGTTGTCGTGCACAGCAAAAAGTGACACATGTTATTAAAAGTTGAATAACTCCTGAACCATAAATTGTTGCCTCTTACTTGTTTTTCCTTGTGATGCGAGCTGTTGTTACTTTCCATTGATGCAATTTCTGCCTTTGAATACCCTATGGCAACATTTTTGGCGTCCCTGGAACTTGGGTGACTTTTCAGGACTTTAAAGATTAAATCCACACCCATTGACCCAATATTGGTGGTCTTTTTTATCAATTTTAATAAAATTTTTCAATCATTTATTATCGCTAGCTTGAATGTGATATTGATTTCCCTTTGTGCGGGTCTGCCAGCCGTCTTATATCTATGTGTCAGCCAATGGCAGGTTGTTCCGTCATCATGTCATGCTGCCTGAATAGAGCATAATGGAGTGTCATTTTTATTTTAATATGAAGCAGTAAAACTCATGATAACCACAGGCCTGATTGATATAGTCATTTACTAATGGCAGTATAATCACTGTTCCGGTTTGACCTTTTGGCCAAAAAGGTTGACAATCACTGTATTAGGATGCATGTGTATTGCAAAAAACAGGATTGTCTCCCTGAGACAGTTTGAAGTCACCTTATAGCTAATAAATAGCCTTGAATGTGAATATGTTCTCACTTGTTTGTCAAATTGGGACTATAGCCAGCTATCGAATGTTAACTCATCTGTGTCTGACACATCGCCATACCATAAACAACTCAGCACATTTTTAAGCTTTTATGCTTTATTTCATAGCAGCAATTTCACAAGAGTACTATATACCTCAGTTTTCTTTGTAAGAAACATTTTTTAATTTATAAGAAATATTCATGTTTTTGTCATTCTAATGAATACTTTCTTGCAGGATTATTTAATTATTCAAGAGGTATAGTTGCCATGATGCTAGCTTAAAGGCCTTGATAATTAGTTTCAAAGTAGCCTACCTTTAGTAAAAGACCAGCTCATCAGCTCTTTGGATGGCTTGTTACAGCTCTATGACTACAGATACATGGTTTATTAACAGTTCAGGGCATTATTTAAACCAGCAGGATTTATTAAAAAGACATATTTACAACTTTTTAGAGTATATTGGTTGACTATAATGCATACTAAAAAAATCTTGCATGTTGTTCATTGTGGCCACCCCTGCACAAGCCTTCGCCACCCCAATGATTTTTTTTTTTCAAACTGCACTGTAATAACCCTGGGTGGAGATTCAGGTCTAGTGTAAGAGTTGTTGTGGATAGGATGAGTAGGTGGAGGAGATTATTATGAAATACCTGACATGTCTGACAGCCTGATGAGAACTGGTGATTACGGCTTACGCTATATCTCTCCTCATGTTGATGTGTCCTCTTGTGCACGACCTGCCAGCTGGGCTCAGATATGATGGCTGTGCTGTGGTAAGGTGCTGTCAGCAGCATTGAAGCAATTCTATAAAAAGATCTATCACTGCCAGACCAATAAAAGATTGGCCATTTCTCAGAGAAGCCTCACTGACAAATAGGCTCAACTCTGTCAAGTTTGGTATCAAAAAAAGCACAATTTATTCAAAAACACTGCGCATCATAAGCTTAAAATGTCTGGGCCCTTTCACTGGAGGAAATTTGATTTAGGGCCAAAAGAGTTACATTTCTGACATAGAATATACAATTAGAGATTGTTTAGAGTGATGCTCCAACTGATTAATGAAACTCAGGGCCTTCAATCCAGTCAGGGAAATGTGATTCACTGCCCTTTAAGGTTCCCCTCAAGTGGAAAAGATATGATTAAGGATCTTTAAGGGAACCTTTACAGTAAAGGAAGGGATTCAAGGCATTTAGTGCTTATTTTACTGGAAATAACTGAATACAAAGCCCCAAATATTGACAAAAAAGTTTTACTTTGTATGTGATGAATAGAATGTATGGAAATTTAATTTTCTGAAGTAAGTCATAGGAAATAATGAGTTTTTACTTGATATTCTAATTTTTTTTGCACCTGTAAACAGCATCTGGTCCTAGACTTGCCACCACATAGAGGGAAGAGAAATGATCCCACCCACTCAGGCACACAATGTGTAGAAGAACAAGAGACCATGTCGTTGAAAGGGTAGAATGCAAGGGTCTGATTAAGAAGCAACAGGCTTTCCAAACCACAGAAAATATTTTCAATGGTTAATGGAAAATAAAACAGCATAACTGGGGCTACATAACTGAATAGAGAACTATATGGTTGTACTTAAATAAAACTCAAGCTCCAGAGCAGAAGGAGAACAATGGAGAGGGAAGGAGAAAGGATTGGATGGGCATTGGTTCAGCACTTAAAAAAAGGTTTGTTTTAGTTGTTTTGATGGGGAGACTCGTGCTGAAGTGGGAAAATCTACCAGATTTTATCTTTGAAATCATTACAAATGGAAAAGATCCACTTGATTGTTTATTGTTTTGCAAAGTCCTTGTAAAAGCCCTCTAAGCATGCACTAAGCTTGTAAAAAACAGTTGGACTCGTTCCTTTATTTGTATACGCACACTTCAAAACCAATGTTATCTCAAGACACTTAACAAAAAGAGCAGATCTACTCTAAGCCCTGTATTTAATTCATAAAGACCTAACACTGACTTATCTTGAGCACAGCACAAAGCAACATTTAGCAAAGTTACACTGGCAAAGAATAATTCCTTAACTGGTGTTCAAAGGCTATCTGAGATGATGTTTTTCCATATGGTACTGCATAAAGCATGTAGTAACGTCTTGTCACAAAATATAAAGAGCCAGGGTAAAAGTAAAAAGTTGAGTCCAAAAGGCCCCATTTTGACTGACATTGCAGTGCAGCTATTGCAACAGGTGTGTCCCATTTATTCTGGTTGTCATCCCCATGACTTTCAAAAAGATTGTGCAGGGCCAACCACCACCGACTTTACCAGTTCAGTGTACCTGTCACTTCTTTCAGGCAACATCATCCCCGCTTCGGTCTGCCAAAGGCATTCTATCACCAATCTTGCCTGGCTCATTTTTTTTTTTTTTGTTATACAGTTGCTGCTCTGCTGTCAGCCGGTCATTGTCACGGAATGGTTTGAGGAGCCAGTTTTAAAGGGGATAGGCAGAGTCTCCCAATGCATAATATCCAATATTCACCCTACAAATGTTCCTGGTGCAAGCCTGGTAAAGGCTGCCATGCTCAACTAACCCCAACAACAGCGACAGTCTCAGAACTGAAGCATCATGCATACTTCCAGCCATTCCTGCAACCACTCCGTAACAGTCACTTTCCATGTACAGCTCCTTGCAGGATGATGAAATGCCAGCCTTTTCTGTTTAAGTAGATAGTGTGGTATTCCTGTGGGGTCATAATGGTTACATGTGATGCATCCATGGTACAGATGCACTGTGAAAGCTCCTCCTTTTCCTGAAGTAAACCACCATTTCTTTGAGCTTTTCCTGGTCTGGAAATGGAATCTGTTCAGGCAATAAGAACATGTATGCAGCCCTGCAGAACTCTGGCACACATTGGCATACTGTTGTCTTGTTGACACCAAAAAGATAGCCTATACTTATGTAGTTGTTGGTTGCCAGTCTCCACAGTGCAATCACAACTCTTCATGTAAGCACACACTGAAATTTGTGTCCTGCTTCTCTTTTGCTGGACATAGCTTGTGGCACTGGTACACATCCTGAAGTTATGGACCTATGTATAAGTGATTTTGCATCAGATGTACTATCTGAAGAATAAAATACAAAAAAGCAGTGGAGAGGGAGAGTTCATGTTTGCATAATTGAAAGTGTCGTATCCACACTTTTAATCCCATTAACTATCTGGGGTGGAAACACTGCTTAACAAGCCTTTGATTGGTGGACAGACTTATCCAAGGCATCATGGGATTGCAATTGAGACAGCTAACAAATTTCAACAGAAACAACATGGATAACAATCACAAAATGACAGTGGGTACTGAAATATCACCATGGATTACATTTACAGTCTCTAAGGAGGAAGTTTATTAAAGACTAGATGAGCAGCAGCAGTTAGTCTAGAAGTTATTTGATAAACAGCATGTACAGAGGCAGGACTCCTCAAAAAGGCAGCTCTGAAAAATGGCTAAAATCCAATCGAATTGCATCTTGACTTGACGCTTTTGTCTAATGACTTGAGGTCTGAGACGCCATGTCGCTATGGGCTCTTGACATGTAATTGCCAATCAAGTCTCTGATAATTTCATTGGAGACACCTGAGCTCAATCAGACGCTGTCTCGCTTTATTATGAGTGATTGGCTCTCTGTGATATGAGGCTGATGAAAAAAGTGTTTCTTTTTAAGTTCTTTCAGCAAAATTATCAGCTTCTGCGTTTATTGACATCAATGACAGATGAAGGCAATGTTTGTCTAGTCTCGGCCTATTGATTGTAGATTTTAATGAATTTTTATTGATTCACAGTGCAAAATTTAGTTCAGGCTTCAGGTAGTCATGTGAGCTCACTATTGGTTTAAATGACAGATAAACTTCAGACACATTTCAATGCATATAAAGGAAATATGCCATTAAAGGTACCTTTCTTTGTGTTTCTTTTCATGCTGTGACTGGGAGGAAAAAAGTCTTTATTAGATACAGTGACAGACAGATAATATCTGTCTATTGATAGAGTTTCTAATCACACTGCCATGGAGGACAAAAAACAATTTGAGGTTATAGATGAAACTTATTGCCCAGGAAATGAAGAAGAAGAAATAAATTGAGGATTTGCCAGGTTGTAAATATTTATGTGCTCCTTTGCAAATAAAACAGAGGGTGAACTTGAGAACACCATGGGTGGGAAAGAAAGAAAGAAAGAAAGAAAGAAAGAAAGAAAGAAAGAAAGAAAGAAAGACTTAAGGGTATGACATCCAGTGGACAAAAAATGACATAGTGCTATCATAGGATGCCTCTTTAGTGGACAAAACATCATGAAACACACTTCAATGGTGCCCTTCAATTAGATAAAACAGGACAAAGTCTTATTAAAGATTGCTTACCAGTGGGCAATACAGGTTAAAGTGCTCTCCAAGGTGCCCTTCAACAGGAGGTGCCCCCTAAGTTCCTTTTCCCGTGGACAAAACTTTATACTGTGTCCTCCAGGATACACTACCAATGGGCAACAAATGATGAAGTGTCATCTAGGTTGCCCTTATTACACACAATCTTATTAAAGGCCCTTCCATAACCTGACCAAGCCCCTTAATACGGTGCATTCCACATCACCAGAGACAACTGTAGAGTGGTCACTCTCCATGATGAAGCTGACCAAGATCCAGCTTAGAAACAGATGTTGGGAAGACAGGCTCTTCAGTCTTATTCAGCTAACCACAGCTACTATGAGACAAGAGAGGGACATCCCAGCTGACCCAAATACATGACCAGAAGAAGAGTTTTACTGTGAGAGAACCCTAACCGCTCCTACTAAGCTGATGATATGCTATAATATAGGGGAACACCATTAACCATGCTAGTGTTGTTATCCATAAAAATGTATGCACACGTGCAAACACTGACACAGCAGAATGAACATTTTTGGAGCAGAGGAAATTGAAGACGAAGATAGTGAGTTGATGAATTGAGGCCAGATTGTAAAATGATGACCCTCAAGCATTTCATTTCACTAATGATTGACTGTTAATTATATACTCCTGTTATCATATCTTATCATTGAGTTGAGTAATTAGTAATGAATATTCAGTATCCACCTTTTGATTTCAGAAGAAAACACTAAGAGATCTTTAGAATTCCCCCACCATACATAAAAAGTGTTAACATAGAAAGCTTCAGTTCAAATTAGATACCCAGGGTGGTTGAGCTAACAGATTATGTGCAAAGGATTGCACTGCCTCCATCTCTCCCATCTCCATCTTATCTTTTACTGATAACTGATTCATCCAACTTGGCTAGATTCTGTCCAGGAAAATCATTATCCATATGGAGTGATCCTAATGAATGACCTGATTCTGAAAAAATAGCTTTCATGAAATTGAACTCTATGTGTGACACTGTCCTCTCCTTTTTAGGACAAGGGAGTGCACTCTACCCAAAAACCTGTTTTCTATTTATCTGTGCCATCCATTTGAAATTGTGTTCAAGTTTCTGCAGTCTGCACATTTAAAAAAACAGTGATCCCAACAAGAAATAACACTATATTTACTTTCAATTGAGCTCCAGCCGGGAGCTGCCCAGATGGCCCAATCAGAAAAAAATCTGGCAGTTGCATCTGGAGCCAGTAGGCCAGATGGAAAGCTGTACAGATATGGGTAGAGTCAGAAGAAAAAATAAAAAACATCTAAAAGTGAAGGACAGGCTCTCTACCTTTTGTGATCTGGTAGTGTTTCTTTTTGCCTTTTGGTTGATGATAAAACCCTGCCAGATGGAGAGGTAAGGAAAAAAGTCTTAGTAACTCTTCTACAAAAATCCAGCCAATGAAATTTGGCTAAGCACCATGATTGTTAATCCTGTGCCCACTCACCTGTTATTGTTTTCTGAGGTAGACACCATCGCTGTGCAGATTTATAAGAAGTTTTCAATCTGAGCATAACCAATATAATTTCTACATGCATCTGTGTCTGCATAGGAACTAAAGGGAAAATACACATCCCCAGTGCTGAAGCTTAACAGAAAGAGAAGCTCACAACAGTTATGTAAAGTGTATTTGCATGAGATTGCTTGCTGCAATCATGGCAGTATTCTGTTAGCTCGAATATACAGAAGCCAATACCAGCGGCCATCTTTGAGTGGGAGACTAGCTGAGAGTTGCACTGCAGGCTCCTTAACTTTCTTTCTTAGAGATGTTGAGATTGAAATATAAGCACATATTTTTGGAAGAGCAGTGGCCAATAGAATTGTAATGCCTGCAGAGCAGATAACAAGCTTCTGTGGGCAACAGAGGATTAAAAGTTCAGGAAACCTTCCAGCATTTTCTTCTGTATAAATATGAATAAACATCCCATACGAAGTACAGAACATACTGTTTCATAGTTTTGTTTGCAACTTCAAAGATGTTGGGATACTGTGCTTTACTGAAGAATGGCTTCTATTTTTAAAATCCAGTTTGTGATAGCTACACCAACTATTTTAATGACCACATGCAGCAAAACACTGTCTGGGAATCTATCTACACAACCATTGCCCACTTCAGTCTTCCTGTTGCTGTATAATGTAGCTTTATGTCTCATTATAAAGACCTGAATAACAAGGGAAATCATTGAAATGAGAAAACATTTTTGGTTATGTGAAAATCTTTGATGGTGAATCTTCATAAGGAGAGGTCTTGATTTAAAATACAGTCAATTTAATACAATCAAAAACACAGAGGACAATGCCTACAGAGAACTCTGGAGTAAATAAGACATTACAAATTAATTTTTATATTGTTTAAAACCCAGAAGTCAGCAAAAGATCATATATTTTAATCAGTCTCTTTGCAATGGCAGGACACGTGCAAAATAGCAATACATTGCCTATAAAAAGTATACACCCCCTTGGGGTTTATTTGGATCATCTGAGTGCAGTGAATGTGTCTCAAGTCATTGTCCAGTCATTGGTTAATCAGTATTCTTGGCTACCATTACACAATGAAGACAAAAGAACACTCCAAGCAACTCGGAGAAAAGCTTATTAGAAAGTATTAGACAGACGATGGATACAAAAATCCAAAAGCACTGAACATTCCCCAGAGTTCAGTTAAATCCATCATTAAAAGATGGAAGGAACATGGCACATGTGTAAATCTGCCTAGATCAGGCTGTCCTCACAACCACGGACCATGCAAAATAGGCCACCAAGACACCTATGATTACTCTGAAGGAGTTACAAGCTTCAGCAGCTGAGATGGAGAGACTCTGCATACAACAACTGTTGCCCAGTCAAAGCGTTATGGGACAGTGGCAAAGAGAAGGCCACTGTTGAATAAAACTTGAATCCAATCTTGACTAGAGTTCACCAAACGTCATGTGGGAGACTCCATGGTCAACTGGAAGAAAAGTTCTTTGGTCTGATGAGACCAAAATGGTGTTTTCTGGCCATCAGACGGCAAGTCAATGAGCTGAAACATACAGTAAAAGCTGCACAGAAATGGTTTAAAGGCATTGGCTGCTGTGCTTTCTCACTGAAGACTGGACTCTGAAGCAGGGAGGTTTTACACTTGTATTTGCAACAATTGCTCTGCTCTCAGATTTTGAAATTTTAAAAAGCAATGTTGTTGCATTTGTTGCTGACATCACCTGGTTACCTGCTGCTTCTCAGTCTGTTTTCCATACGCAACTTGCTGCAAAGGTAGTGAGAACGTGAGATGGCTCAGCTACTCAGCTCAGTGTAACAAGGTTGTGATTGTGCAATGAATGAAAATATGCAAAATAACGCAACCTTCAGATTATCAGCACTTAAACTTGTCTGCTACTAACATTGTCATTTAATTTTGCTGCAATTAACAAATCTTTGAACACCCTAATTTTCAGATACTTGCTCAAAAACAAGTTCATAGACCCAGTTCAGTTTCAGATTTGTCTTCACAGAACATCCCACCTTGTTACAGACCTGGAATAGCACAATAAGTTCACCTCTCAAGGCTTCCTTTTATTAGTGTAATTACAAATTAAGTGGAGCAAATTTCAAGCGATTAACATTTGCCAGTTTCAAGACCTTTGTGCAGCCTTGCTCTCTAACATTGCTTTGTTAGTTAGAACAACGCCATCATTACTGAAATTATATCACTTGGGCTTTACCTGTAATGACTTATTACCTGCTGCAAACAGTCAAAACAGGCTCATCATGATCAAATCTTTCTATCACGTCTTCACAGCCTTTATCAAGTGTGCATCTTTGCATCAGTAAAATTTAACACTCAGTGCCTTATTATAACTGCATTCTAGACCACAAAAGCTTTAGTCTAACATTAACCAGCTCAAGCTGATTAATCACCATTAGATTTTTTAATTAAAATGTGGTGATTTGGAGGTGGAAATGCTTACTTTGTACTGAAGGTTGGTAAAAATGGTAAGCATCAAAAATAAAGGTATTTTTCTTTGTCCTCAGTCTCTGAATGTCAGCTAGGACTTTTTTAATCTGTTAAGAAATCATTTGAGCCAAAGAGCTAAATATCTTTAGGGCTCAAAAAGTAAAACACAATTTTCAGAAGCTCAGCATATCAAGACATTTTGGCAATGCTTCCAACTTTGTGGCAACAGCTTGGGGAAGGCCCTTCTTTATTCCAACATAACTGTGCCCCAATGCACAAAGCAAGGACTATAAAGACATGGTTTGATGAGTTCAGTGTGGAAGAACTTGACTGGCCTGCACAGAGTCCTGATCTCAACCTCATGCAGCACCATTGGGCTGAACTGAAATGGAGATTAGGAGCCAGGCCTTCATTCAACAACATCTCATAAATCCTCTACAGGATGAATGGGCACAATTTCCCACAGAAACACTCCAAAACCTTGTGGAGAACCTACCAAGAAGAGTGGAGGCTGTTATAGCTGCAAAAGGGAGGGCAACTTCACACTAATGTATATGTATTTTTCCCAAACAAATTTAATGCCATTTATTTTGATTCCCATGAATTTTCATTACTTCAAATATTATCTTTTTTCTTTTTTCCAACTTTTTGTTTCTTCCTCAGATGACCAATGACAATTTATGAAGTGAACAGTAAATGAAGAGTGAACAACAATTAAAATGATTAAAGTTTATTCCATTTTTATCAAAGTGAACCGTTTTCATCAAATTGACCATGAATTTATCAAATCCCTTCATGATCTATCACTCCAGGTTTTAATTCAAGTACTTTTTCATTGCTCTATTGGTACTCACAGAGAGCAGCTGTGTAAGCTGTTTGTGGACTGTCTTGTGAATTAAATGTTAGACAATTTGGAAGCAAGCTGGCTGAATAAGGAAGCACAATAATCACAGCAAATAGGTTTTATTCACCTCCAGATCTGTTTATGACCTGGAGGTGAGCATGTACTGCCAATATTAATGACTTCATTCATAGTGTTTTTGTGTCAGCTTCATGAATTTTCAGAAACAAGCAGTCCAAAAAACTGAAGTCAACTCTTCCTGCCTGTTGTCTCTCATACTTGTTTTCTCTAAAGTTGCATTTCAATGGGAGATTTTTTTCTCTCCAAGATTTCAAGCATTAAGAATTTTAAAATGTTACAGTGTGGGCCAGGCTAAGATGAAGCAGCATCCTATGATTCAAACAAAGAGAACTAACTTGTCTATCATTGTTGCAAACCATGACTTGATCAACCCCCCTTACTCACAGCTCTATTACATAAGAAACACAGCTCATTCTGAGTTCCTCTGGGAGAGAAAGAGCTCAATTTAAAGAGACAGACATAAGCAGCCGTTACCCCACCGGAGGAAACACACAATGCATTCTCATTCTCCAGGGATCTCTTCATGATAACCGGTGTTTTTCTTTACCCAGGTCTAAAAAGGTCAGGACCTGACTCCATGCTTTACACGCCCACACTCAGATCTCCTGGAGCGTGCCGCACCACCACCAGCTAAGCCCACAGGCTAATTAATCCAGCCTGCCTTACAACCACCCGTCAAGCACTTCATCAGTGCTGGTCAGTAGCTGCAGTAAAGGGTCAGTGCTTCTCAAACGGCCAGGGTGCCGAAGCGTGAACGGAGCGTGGTGGAAACTATTCCAAGTGAAGACAGAGGTGTCTGTTGTGGAGGGGGTCATATGAACAGCGACATACACACACTCCTCTGGTTACAAAGCACTTTGGTTTTATTATACTGCAGATTGTCTGTAATACACAGTGGCTAAAGATCTTTCTACTCTGCTTTTAGTTTTTCTACAGAATTGTTCCCCTTTAAAGGCACCAGATGACAATAAAATGGCATGAAATTAAAGTTCTCTATTATCTGTAGCTGTGCTGATAAAATGCACTTCTCACGTTTAATATTACATTGACCCTTGTGTGGTCAAAACAATTGAATGGATTGGATGGATTAGCGCACTCATTGCCATGGGCTTAACTGATGCACTGATCACTCATGGATAATCTTTCCAGATCACTTGTTGTATCGTAGCTCGTCTTCATATGCCAGAGGGGAAATCAATTAAACATTTATAATTAATTGATTAGTTCTCAGATGTGATAAAAAAAAGTTCATATTCATGATTAATTAAATATGTTGGGCTTGCTGTTGTCTTTCCCTATGAAATATCTTGTCCATAGAAAAATGGTGAGATAAAATATCTGAGCTGAAAATAAAGTTTGTTGAGCATCTTGGTGATTAAAGAAACAGCAGCAGCCAGTGGAGCCAAACAGAACCAGCAAGGATTGTCTTTGTCTGAATGAATAACTTTCTTTTCCTTCTGGTCTGAATATTCTGCAAAAAAAAAACAAAAAAACAAAAAAACAAAACAAGGAACTAATAAATAAGGGTGAACTATTTTCCCCAGGTGTTTGTGAATTAAATAGCCATTAGGCTAAAGCAGGCTACATTAGTAGATGCACCACGCTGTGGAAGGACTACTCTGATAAACGAGCTGCTGGATTATTGCAGGTGGTGCTTTTCTGTGCCTTGCTTTTTGTGCTCTCATTGATTGTTGTCTCATTCCAGCTCTGTGAGAGCTTGACAAACTTGGTTGGTGTGTTTAAAGATAGAATTTACAACACTCTTAACAACTTTAGCCAGAATCAGGGTACTGGGTGTATTTCATGCAGTAATGACTTCTTTAAAAGGTAAAGACAGACTCCTTTAGGTTTGTTGATTTCAGCTTTGTATCCACACCCCTGGATCGAGGTCAGCTTGTCTATGTCTCATGGCTCCATGTGGCTAATGTCCGTATATCCGTAAATATACAGATGATACCTTCTAGTTTCAAATGCAAGTAACTACAGGTTTAACAGATGGGTTAAAAAATGATAAACTACCTGTAGCCGTTGGTCAGAGGATAGTAATGTCCGGGTTTTCAGAGACAAGCAGCTTTATATATGTGTTTACTAGAGTTACTGGGATAAAATAGTATTATTATTACATATCAGGAAAAAATTGAAGAAGTTAGCAAACCAGGAAAGCAGCATATATTTCAAATGAGGACATACGAATAGCTGAACAACCAAATCAGCTATTCATATAGCTAGTTATTGTGGAAACATTAACTACAGATCAGCTCAGGCTATTCAAGACCAGTGTCAACATATAGTCTACACCCTGCTTCTCCAGAATTTTTCCCTGTGTTGATAACAGCTGTTGATCATACTCTTGAATGAATTGCTCAACTCAGGGAAGGATTATGATAAAGTAATATATAGGCATGCCCTGCTTCAACCCTTGGGCACACAATACACCAATAATCATTGTGTCCTCTGTGAAAAGGTTGGTTGGCCTTCCCCTGAAAAGAGGAGCAACAAACATTGTTTTTTTACATGTAAGGTTGTAGTTTTCCTTTTCTCTCTGTACGTTTTCATATAACTTCATTTCATAACCAATGTTATCTCAAGACACTTAACATAAAGAGCAGGTCTAGACCAGATACTATTTTATTCGCAAAGACCCAAGTTTTTTTCATCAAATGCTAGATGTTGTATTGAATGAGATCTTTACATCCAATAATTTAGTAGTTAGTAAGTGTGTAAGAGGGGTTAATGAGAAACAAACAATGATTAAGAAAGCAATGACTGAATTATGATAGAGCTTTATA
Source organism: Cheilinus undulatus (assembly GCF_018320785.1). NCBI lineage: Eukaryota > Metazoa > Chordata > Actinopteri > Labriformes > Labridae > Cheilinus > Cheilinus undulatus. Next base: position 25,780,167 of record NC_054865.1, on the reverse strand, counting down.
GAAATGTGTGAGATGGGTGCCTATTTAACTCAGTGGGTAGAGCAGGCACCCATATACACAAGCTATAGTCCTCAGTGCACTGGTTGCAGGATTGAATCCTGTTCTCGGCACTGTTTGGTGCATGTTGTTGGGGCTTTAATGCTAGATTTTGGTCATTATGAAACAGCAACCAAAAGTAGCAAAATCAGTCTCAGTATCAAGATTTAAATAAAAACGTTATTATTTAATAAATATAGATATATACATAAATTGAAGGTGCAAGCATAAGCACTGACCTTCTCAACAAGCAGATTAATAGTGTGTATACACAATAATCACAGACAACTTCTCTTTAAATATATTTTAGAATTTACTTAAAACATCATCAATCAGAATCAATGGCGATCAAACAATTAACTACTTAAAATTTAACTACATCAAATAAACTATAAAGCAAAGCATGGAGAAATGTCAGTGAGAAAGAGCGAGAGAGAGAAATAAGAGACAAAGGAGATGACTTGCCTTCTTAAAATGGCTTACTAGACCCAGGGAGACAATACGGACACAGCAAGGTAAATGAAAAGAAAACAACATAAGTAGAGACAATTAGATGACAAATGCAGCTTTTCAAACATGCTTATGAAATGCTTCCCACAGCTAGTTCTGCCCAGATAAATAACCTCTTACATTGTGTGAGATTAGAGTTCAATATCCAACAGATACAGAAGTGTGTAGAGGTCAGTCCATCAAATGTTCCTTCCATGGTTCCAGCAAGTTAAAAGTCTTGTGGTTTCAAGATTCAGCTTTAGGGGGAGAGTGGGACTCGTATCGTCCTTCTGAGGCAGGATGTGTGTGCTTCTTGGGGGGCTCCCTGCAGCACTCCTGTCTGGATGGTATCAAAGGAAGTCAATAAAAAACTTTGAACTCAACCGACCCGTAGGCTGACTGCACCAAAACTTAAGCTAAAGCTGGGAGAACAAAGCAACGGTGGAAGGCAGCTGGTCTGCTGCTGGAATGGTGACGGAATGTGCCCCGAGAAAGTCACAGGACTACTTATCACCTTGGACCACCTGGAGGGTTTCCTCAGGTTTTCTCCTATCAGAGAGGATCAGTAGGTGCTGCAAAGCATCCTGGGATTACGAGCCCCTCTGTTTTATGACTGACAATTTGCTCTGAAATGTTTTGCCCCCGAAATATTGTAAAAAACAAACAAACAAACAAACAGAAAACGTTAGGTTTGACAATGTTTTGAGTTAACACTTAAAACTTGCCTGACATTAAAGTTTTTATCTTGTCAAGTGAGTTAGTGACAGTTAATAAAGCAAGGAAGTCCCAACAGGTTACACGAATAGGCCAACTGCTAAAGATAGGAGTGGATTCTGTACAGGTTTGCACAAGCCTAATTGACAACCTGGCAAAAACATTAAAATAATGGCTGGGAATGTGCTAGTCAGCTTATGTTGCAATGCAAAACAGGTGAGAAAAGATAGAGTCTGAGGCCATCTTTCATACAAGAAAGACAATGAAAGGGTCTCAGAAGACACAAAGAGACATGATACATATCTTTCCTGCTATATATGCTGCAAATGTGCATGTTCTTCACTCCTTATAATATCAAACCATCTCTACCTTTTATTTAGCTCTCTCTGCAGCAATATCATGTGTTTTGAGCCTAAACACCTCAGAGGACTGCTTTATTCTTCTCTGTATAGTAAATCCAGTAATGACAAGACTGGTGCATGCACGCTGACAAGGCATTATACAGCCCGGGGTACCTGGCCTTCTATATGAAACCATTATGCAGGATTTCTGCCTCCTGCTGAATGCAGGTGGGATGCAGGACCTACTTATTACAGCCCAGATGTGCCTGTAATCCATCACTGTCTCCCCTGCCCCCGTCTTACTCTGGAGGATGTCTGGAGCACAGCCCTCCAGAGTGTGTACGTGTCTGTCTGTGTGTGCACATGCATGATTGTATGTTTGTCGGTCTGTATATTATTTGTATTTGTGTGTAAACCTCTACATAATTCTTCAGCATCTCTGCTCTTCATCTTGTTTTTCTTTTTAAGCCTGTGTGGTTTATGCAATATTAACTAAAGTCATTAAGGCGCTCTCAGAAGTATTGTTAATATTAATAATAGCTGTTCATATTGAGCATCTTCCATCACCTATTTTTACCATGCTGTGTAAAACGAGGTGAATTATTTATATGTAAGTCATGGATGTGGGTAAAACAGGCTTGCCTCTGCTGTGGTGCAGATGGTGTGATGTGGTGTGGCACTCATTATTCCTGCTGCTCATTATATACTCATTATATGTGTCACTCTTCTTCTCCCTACAACAAAATTAATGATTTGTTATGGTTTTTGTGTTTGGCTTCTTTTTTTTTAAACCAAAAACTAGTAATCCTCTGTACCATTATGGATGCTGACCAAACAAATCCATGTTTAGTTTAAATTAAGATGCCCTTGTTAAGTTTCAACCACACACAAACAAAGAAGAAAACTTGGGCAGTGCTTGGTATATTTGTGCTGACAGTTTTGCTTCAATATTCTCAGGTTTCACTGCACACAAGAGGATCTTACTTCAACCTATTTTTCTAATCGATTCACATTCTTAAAGCCTTAATCCTGTCCTCAAATGCTGCTTGTTCCTGTCGAGTGTTGCTAAAGCACAACAGGCAATTAGGGCATCAAGTTAAGACTGCTTTTATAGCCGTTGCAGTCCCTCCACTAAAGCCCTCCGGAGAGTTGATAGCGAGCAGGGCAGCTGTGTGATGGTTGTTGAGTGTTTGTGTGGCTGCTGCCCTCTCACAGTCACCTTACGCTGACACACTGCTAACATTTAAGAGACCATTTACAGCAATCTTTAAAGGGACCATTTAAAGCCATCTTTGAGAGACCATTTATCCTGATCTTTGTCCTCACAGCTGGGGACAAGCATCTGTCGGATGTTATGTCACTCAGATATATAAAGGAGAATAAGTTTTGAAGGAGATGAAGCAACAGCCATAAACTCATATGAATGCTGAACAGCAAGTCTGAGCATTTAGTTTGGTGAGACAAACTATTTTCTCCAAACACAAAACAATTTAGATCTTAGTGGGTTTCCTTTTTTTTCTTTGTTGGTTAACATCATCCTATACTAGGCAAGGCTCCACATACTTCAGTCAAAATCAATACTCAGATGTAGCAATAGATTGCATGCTGCTGCCCACACTAATGAACAAGCAGCTGAGGTGAAGAGAAGCAGGGATCAATTCCATCATGTTCCCAGTAAACCCTTAGGTTGCTGATATTCCAGTGTAATCCTGGGGAGGGCATGTGTTCCCCGTCTGATTAAGCCTCTGTGTAAAAGCTGAAGCTGTGCTCTGTCGATACAGAATGATTTTTGTGGTGCTATAACAACACATGTACACATGCTCTTCCCACTCCAACCCCCACTGACCTGAGCTGTCTCAAGTGTTGCAATAATTGCCCAATCAATACCCTCTATGTCAATTGGATCATGCCAAGAGAGCACGACGCAAAAACAAGTAACAGACCCAATCTTGCATTGCTGCTTCCCCTGGGGCTAATCCGTCTCTGAATCAATACAAACGATGACACCAGATGACAACCGAGCGGGCGATATCATCTTTCATCTACAGCCACCAAAGGAGCCCGAGTGTATGATATGTGGCGGCTACAGTGGAGCACTGTTACTGCTTCTGCCACCATTCTTCAATGTGTCGAGCTAACAGGAGTGCGAGTAGAGCCGAGACCTCTGAGGATCTCTTGTTCATTCTGAAAGTGCTGCAAGCAGCAGATTGGGTCTCTAGTGTGAAGGGTTAAGTGAAACAGTGCTGATGTTGGACAAAGTCCCAGCATCTCCAAAGAGATGCTTTCTCACATTTCATAAAGAGGAATTTAGAAAATTTAAAAAAAAGAAAAATTGTGCCTATTGGAGGAGAACTCTGCAAACTGAGTAAAGCCTTTATCCTATTCTTAAATTCCCTATTGTATTCTTTTTTTTTAACCATACAGCTCTTTACAGTATTTAGATGTAATCATACAAACACAATACAATACAATACATATCATGATACTAAAATTTGATCAAATATGTTTGTAAAATTTATGATTTTCTGTTTAACAAATTGATGTCATTTTGTGAATGTTTTTTTTTTATTTAAATTCCCTGACAGTAAAAAAATATATATCATTTTCATAGTTTTTTCTTTATAAAAGATAAATAAACATTTGAATTTTAAGGTTGTTTAGTTTGTATTAAAACACTACATTTATATTTATTTCCTTATAACTTTATGGAAGATTTACAGCTGAATTTGCCTTAGTCCTATGAAGCTGCTGTTAGGAGATAGTGGAAACAATAATTATCAGATCAGCTAAACAAATCATCTCTTTTACTCTATCTCTGGATGACTGCGTCATTTGTTGTACAACAGAGGTAAAAATCTTGTTGTGCTTTTTTGATCAGACCCTTTGATTAATTAATCTAACATATAAAGTACTGCACCATTGCACCTGACTAACATGGTGAGTATACCTGCATGTGCTCTGTTCTCCTGTGGGCTGGGCTTCTGAGTGTCCCCATGGTCCGTGAAAAGATGACTGGAGAGCGGGGGTTTTCTTTCTGCGCTCCAACATTGTGAAACAGTCTACCTGTTGACATGAGGCAGGTGTCAACGTATCTAAAGCTTATTCCCCCTGATGTTACCTGTTGCAGGTGGGTCTTAACTTGTTTGGTTAAAACAATCTTTTCTAAAAAGGTGGGTCTTATGTGACCAACCACCGGTAGATTTCTACATCACAAACACTATACAAAAGATAAGACATTACTGCCGTTATCAGACTTTACCAGTCAGAGACCACTCTCATCCTCTCCTGCCTGCAGCTGCACTGCTTTGGCTCTGAGAGCTTCTGGCTTTAGTAACGCCAGTGCTGGAGCAAACGGCCCAAAATGGTAGTGCTCAGGACCACCACGGTCCGCCACTACTACACAGCCTGCTTCAGGGGACTCTGGAGGGGAAAAATCCTCCACCTCAAAAGATCGCTCTGAGGCAGCAGTGCTGTGGGACTCAGTGTGACTTTCTGGCAAGGGGAGTCACTGTCACTCCTGCCACATCTGGAAAACCCCATCTTAAAAAAAAAAAAAAAGTCTTTTTCCCCTCCCTCCTCTCAGTACCAAACTGTTCACTTTCTGTGTGTTTTTTAAAATACTGAAGTGGGCGGAGTTAGCTCTGAGCTTGATGGGTAGCGTAGGCCCCAGTGTGCAGGTGCTGTGGCCCTCTGCACACTGATGGATTCCCAGTCTTGACTATTTGGTGCATGCCTTGCCCTACTCAATCTCTCCATGTTTTCTGTCTCTCTTCAGGTCAGGTCAGGTACGGGAGCATTTGCCAGTTCAGCACTTTGCCACATCAGCCTCGGTCCTTCACTGCTCCAGCCTCCTGATGGCCATTGTCCTACGCCATGCCTATGCCCCTTCTCTCCAGGTATCCTCCCAGCTGCCTCCTCTACAACGCACCTGGTCGTTCCTAGTGTCTGGACTGGCCCATTGGGTCCTGGAAACCCAGTATGCAGTGAGCTGGATCAGGTATGGAAAAGTGTACCATGTGCCTGTAAAAGCGCTGCTGCCGTTCCCTTATCAAGGGGGGACCCTTCCCTTTCCTGCTCTCCTGAACTTGTCAACATTAGACACACGGTCTTGCCAGTGATACTTGAGAATGCGCTGAAGAGAAGTTGTCACAAAGGAGTCAAGTCGGCACCTCTGACCATCAGCCAATTTCCAGGTGTCACAAGAGTATAGTAAGACCAGGAGGACCATGACTGAAAGGCTCTCTCTTCAGCTGCACCGATAAAGACAAAAAAAAACCCCAAATAATCTTTTAAAAAAGCACTATTATTATTTCTATGCTCTTGCAAAAAGTAAAGCCGGAAGACTACACACTAAATTTCACATACTGATTTAATGCCCATTTGATACTACGCTGCATGCACTCCTGCACATGCTTTCATCAACTGTCCATGCCAGTAGTACGGATCCTCTTTCTCATTGTTGAACTATCATATTGCCACTGTCTTTTTTCAAATATATTTTTCTCCACCTCTATTTCATCTGTGTCATTGTTGTATATGACCCCCTAACTCACCATCCCCACCAAGTTTGCAAGACATCATCTTCAGCCATCCTCTGGTCTCTACCAGTCCATACAGCATGGTCAGCCTCTTCACTCCACCATCCTTAAACAACATCTTTGGCCTTTTTTAAGACAACCCTTCTCTCTGCTTCATCATCCCATCAGCCTTCATTGATCAACCCTGGTTATTGCAGTATGATCAATTTTCCTTTCATCAGCATTAGATGACATCATCAGCCTCGAGCAACATCATCAGTGATCACCTCTACCAGCAGAGTCTGGACTCTGTGGAGCAATAGATCCTGCTGCTGCTCAGGATAGACACCTTCGATCACCCTTTGCCTCTGTAGAGTTCAAGAATCAAAGACTTTGACAATGAATCAATATTACATCTATGTAGAACAACTGTAATTCAATATCTTGGGCTTCTCAACCTGGCATATTTTACGCTACATCTTGTTGGTTGTGCCTTCATTGTGGTTTGTGAATCTCACAATTTTTTCTTGTCTGTTTCTTGTCCTTCAATGAAAGAGAACACTTTTTCAGCTTCAAAATCTTTTCTTGCTTCTGTCTTGTCTGACTGCCTCTCATCTTCAGATACAGACACTAAATAAAAGAAACCAAAAGCTGAGCTTTAGAATATATACATTTGTCCTTGTAGATCTTAAATGTCAAGAATGAAGACTGCATCACAGAATATCCAACATAGTAATCTTACTGATTTAACGTGGAATGTTTTACCCTTTTATTCATTTTTTAAATCAATCATGGTCAACATAATTTTGGCTTTTTTGACAAAAGAAAGCAACTCTTTAATGTCAAAGTGACCGCAGCATGAAGCTGCCACCGCCATGCTTCACAGTACTCCGCAGAGTAGTCAAAGGTGTCTTTGTGGCTTCTCTCACTAGTCTCCTTCTTGCACAGTCAGGTTGTGATGTTGGCCTGATCTAGGCAGATTTACACATGTGCCATAATCCTTCCATTTCTTGATGATGGATATAGCAGAGCTCAAAGGTATGTTCTGTGCCTTGGATTTTTTTTTTTTGGTATCAGTTCCCTGATTCTATTTTTCAATAATCTTTTCTCTGCTTGAAGATTTCTTTTATCATCATGGTGTAATGGTAGCCAGGCATACTGATTAACAAGTGACTGGACCTTCCAGATACAGAGACTTTACACTACAGTAACTTGAGACACATTCACTGCACTGAAGTGATCTCCATTTGATTAAATGTGAGACTACAAGCACCAATCGGCTGTGCCTCTGTTGAATTAGGTCAGTCACTTTTAAGGGGTGAATTTTTATGTGGTCACTCATTTTACATTGGACATTTTATTTAATTGGCATTACTTTGAAGAAACATATTTTCACTTGGACATTACCAGGGTATTTTGGAAATCTATATGTCAAAAAGGCAAATTATATAGGCCATGATGTGTCTATATTTCTATAAAAGGGTAAAACATCCAAGGGGGGGAATACGTTTCATAGGCACTGTACATCAATTTTAGTTATGTCCGTCAAATTAAACTGTAAATCAGAGAACTTCTTGAGGTTTCTTTTAAGAATCTCCAGGAATAGACACAGCGTGATGATGCATTTAATAATACAGTTAAATCCATTAAGGTTCAATAATTCAGAGCAATGAAACACATCATTCGGATAATTCATGTGGCTTTAGAGCCTGCTGTTGATCAGTCATTCTGGGATGACTAATTTACACCTTTAGATGTTTGAAACTGTTTTGTGAGACTTTAATTACAGTCAGATTCTTTGAGCCAGTCAAATATATTTTGGTTCACTTGCAGAAAAGAGAATAGATTATAGACAAAAAAAGAAGAAGAAGAAAAAAAAAGGTTTGCATGGCAGAATGCCACCAGGAAATACACTCTATTGATATCTATGTTTGAGAGACTTCAGCCTGACTGTCAGTAAAAGCCTTGCAAGTTAAGATCAAGCCTCTCAGCACATTAAACCATCTTAGATCAGATAGTGCAGAGGGAAACCCTCACCCACCTTAATCTTCATTTTCTTGCGCAGTCAGCATGTGTGGCGGATGTGGGGGATCAGGGATATCACTGAAAAGGAGCAAATGGAGTGAGGAAAAAGGGAGAGGAGATGGGAGAGAATTACCTTTTTATCGTTTAAGATTACCTTGTCATCCGATGATGCCTCATTTAGCTAAAATGCTACTTGTGTGCATACTAAAAATACAACCCCAGTTGCAAATTGTTAAGTAATCCAGATGACAAAGTGAATCAAATCAGTGGCTGTGCTTTGCCATTTGCACAGCCCAAGAGAGAGAGAGAGAGAGAGAGAGAGAGAGAGAGAGAGAGAGAGAGAGGAGGGGGGGCTAAGTAAAACAGAGCGGGGTTGATTATTCTTGAATGAGTTGAATGAATAATGGCAGAAAGAGACATTCAATTTGTCATACACTGGTAAGACGACTGGCTGCCTGATGGATTGATTGACTGACTTGGTTGGTTGGATGGCTGGTTTGCTTTAAGCATCTAAATGAGTTGCACGTCTCATGCATGAATTATAATCCCACAGTAAAGCTTTCAAAATTCAATTGAATTAAAACAAGAGTGTGGTTAATAGCACTGCTACAGTTCACTCATTATGGCATAATAAAAAACATGGAATGATGTGATAAACTGGGTTAGAAATTTCAGCTGCATTGAATTACCGGTATATTATTTTTTGCTAGGAGCGTGATGCCTGTCTGTGGAGACATTTGCATCAGAATAAAGGACGATTAGAGGTGTTTGGTGACTTTGTTTGGTTTTTTCATAAGTATGAGCAAGAAAATCTCCCAATATTAATTCAATATTCAGATTTTTAGGGCAGATCTTATGATGTATTTAAAATTTCTTGCTGCCAAAATGATGGTAAACAGAAGTCTCGTACTTCCCTCTTAAAAGACTGTTATATTCTTAGGCATCATGTGTTACTTACTACATCTGATAAGTTAATTTTTGAAAAGAAAATAAGCAGGGAATCTGAATTTATTTTCAAATCCCTTTTAGTGTTATTGGTGATATTAATGTAAAAACTGACTCCAAATGCAATGGCATGAATCATGAACCAATCAATAGTACAACACTATATGAAACAATTGTGGGATAAACCTTTCCAAATCAGCGGCTGCCATCTTTGTTGTTTACAAATTAGCCTCATCTGTTCTTCAGCATGTAGTTTTTCTATCAGCTGACTGCCCGAGTAAACTTCCATGTCTATGGTCTGATCATGGATGACCCTCTGTCTCTCATCTTAATGCCTTTTCATTCATAGATCTGTGGACTGCTTCCACAGTTCACAGCACACATGCCCACATTAGTAGCTGTGGGATCATAATCATGTCCATGCCAAAAAGACAGCAGAAAGGCTGAACCCAGAGCCTGCAGCTCACATGACAAAATTCAAACACTTCAGATGTCACTGAATGATCTGCTGACAGCTTGTTTTTATTACATAATAAAGCTATAAATGCATCCAAAAATAATTATGGGCAGCGAAAATACATTTATAACTAAAACTTGGCCTTACCTTAATATAACAATAAGTGACACTAACAGGTCTGTCCTGTTAGTCCTACTGTGATCCAGGTACCCAATGATAGCAGCCTGCTAGCGGATGTTGCTAACTCTTCATCTCAGCACTCAGCTGCCTGTACAGGTGACAGCTAACTCAGCGTCGGCAGGTGCACCAGCTGCTGTTCCAGTGGCTGCTGCTGATGACCTCTGGGTCACAGCTGTTTTTATCTTTTACCTTCATAAATGTTTGTTTGTCCATTTTGTTAGCTGAAATTAGCCAAACCCTCGCTGCCAATGTTAACTTTGAAAAGAGCGCCATGTTTACCGATATGATGCTTTTGCTCACAAGTCAGGATGTGACAAGCTGATATGAGGCTTTTTGTTTTTGTTTTGCTTGCCTACCAATAGGCTGCAACATACAGTCACACACAGTCAGTACTCCTCTACACACTATAAAACTAACACACAATTTTATATTTACACGTACTCGCCAGCAGAAATGTATTATGCACCCACTGCCTCTGGAGGTGCAGGATCCAATCAAATAAGTGCCAGTCACGATCTGAGAGATGTCGGATCTTGTTCCGGTGGGATCCGGCCCAAATTAAGCCCTGGTCTGCTGGGTCTCTTTACAGCTAGTGTGTGAATGGTGCGTTAGGGAGCATCAGAATTTTCTATACAACTGAAAATAACTGGGGTTACAATGGCTTACACATGAAGAATTTGTGTGTGGTAGGGGCAAAATGACCCTTGGCAGCAAAGGGGGGGGGGGGGGGGGGGCCAAAAATTTTTAATGGCAGTGTACCTTCAAGATAGCTTGCAATATCTCTACAAGGACTTATTTTGAACACCATAGAATTGACAGGCGTCATGACCCACCCACTTAATTTACTGATTATTTGGGTAAAATTCCCTCAGCCAACAGGCAACAAACTTTGGACAAATTACACAAATGTAGTCTTACAAACCATAGGGATGCTGGGACACTAAGTAAGCATATCTTATATTTACAGTTTATTTCAGAGAACACTCTCAAGCAATTTTTCACAAGTTACAATTACTGTGATTATGATGCAAATTCTCTTAGCCTGTTAATGGCAACCTACTTTGTTGGCATCAAGCTAATGAACCAAAATGTACATCCTTGTCTATCTGTGACAAAAAGTGCTCCTCTTTGGCGAATAGTTCACCAGCAACCCCTGGGAAGGAAACAGTTTACACACACTATACGGACAAAACTATTTGGCCACACCTGTTATGACTGAATTCAGACATTTCAATCAGACCCCTTGCTACAGGTGTATCAAATCAAGCACTCATGTAGTCTCCTTTTGCAAACATTTGTGATTAAAAAATGTGTTGTTCTGAAGACCTTAGTGACCCTGCTGGATATTCTACAGTCAACTAATTAGAAGGTTAGAAGCGTTTAGGAACAACAGCAACTCAGCCACAAAGCAGAAGACCGTGTAAAATAACACAGTAGGGTCAGTGACTGCTTAGGTGCATGGTGCTGATTTTATGGTTGAAGAGTTCTGAACTTCCACTGGCATTAATGAAAACAAAAAAACTGTGATGCAGGAGCTGGTTTCCATGGCTGAGCAGCTACATGCAAGCCTCACATCACCAATGGTAAGCACTGGATGGAAGGGTGTAGAGCACACTGACACTGGACTGTGGAGCACTGGAAAAGTGCTCTGTACAGTGCCAATGTAAATATTTCAGCCAATTATCAGATGGTTTCTTTCAACATGTTGCTGGTTACTGAGTTTATCAACCAGCATATCAGCTCTTAGTCACTTAACCATGAATGAAGGCCAGTAACTTCAATATGTTTTCTGTTGAGCCAGGACTTAAAGGTTGAGCATATTTCTTATTCATCACACTTTCAATGTAACTTTATTGATCCTTCAATCAAAGGTGTTTACCATGACTTAATTTAATTCCACTAATGTGTAATAAAAATTGCGATCTGCTATAATTTACGCCAATTCATTAACAGCACCAGAGAGGAAATTTAAGGGGCTTGCAGAAGTACTTCATGACTGTGTCAAAATGGGACACCTGCTCACTTTTATTGATTGGTCATTCCAGCTGGTACGAGAGCAGTAAAATGATCAGACTACTGTTAATAGAGCATTACAACAACACTTGTTATGAAGGACACCTGTAGCAACAGGACTAATAAAAATCTATAAACAGGTGTCACATTATTGATATGTTTCTCCTTGTATTACAAAATTATATTTATTGACTAATGTCCTGCTTAAATCACCTTTTCAAAAAATACACTTTTAAACTGAAATTGCTGTAAAATATTGCCATCCACAAAATTATCTGTTCAGTGTAAGATGCTTAATGTGGTCTCTATTTAGCTACATTGTGAAGTTGTAGCCTCATATTAACTTTGGCATTTAGCAGAACTTTGGAAAACCAGCTATACACAAAACAGGCACTATGGGATTTGTTTCCCATTCACCAAAGCTGCAGTAAAGCTACAGTTAAGCAGAGAAATTTAATTAAGGCCTGAAAAGAGAAGAAATTAAGTAAATGAATTCTGCAGTAGGATGGTTTTAGAAATGTCCAACCCCATCTTATGACAACAGAATTGTATGTTATACTTTTTGCAAGTTATTCACATCTACAGCATTTTGAGATCGAATTTATGACCTGTGTACATGGACACAACCAGAAGGGGATGTTGAACAATAAAAAACACCCCATTTCATATTGTTTCTCAGACTTTTCTCATTTATATATCTCTTAATGTTGTTTATATCTAACACCATAAAATATCCAAGTTTAACACATGGGCAAGCAAAGCAAAAAAGCTTTAACGAAATTCCATCCATAATCATGTGCATTTGTATAGTATCAGGCACTTTCTGCTTGAAACAGTAACATAAGTGTGATGTAATGAACTTCAGTCCTACCCCTGTTAACTCAAAAATGAACTCAAATTGTTCAAATCTAAGGCATTTGTACTATGACCAAATAATAAAATGAGAAGAAAAGAAAATTCAATCATCAAAGTCTTAAAAAAAAAAACAAATCAACCTAAGTCATGGTTTAAACTGGTACAAGTTAACTCTTTATTACTCTTTACTATTACTATTTATTTTATAGAGCTGACGGTTCCATGGGAGGATTCTGTGGGGGAAGCCTATGAAAGGAAGAAGCTGAGATATGCAGATATAGGAGCAGAAGCTGAATAGCAAGGATGGAAAGTTAGGACTCATCCAGTAGAAGTGGGATGTGGAGGGTTTGTAGCAAGATCAGCTGTTTCATTACTTAGAGAGCTGTGAGTGTAGGGACAGTCAGAGGATTTGGATGGGGAGGAGTAACACCAGCAGGAGGCAAAAATGAAGGTTGATGAAACCCCTTAACTTCTCTATACGTTACTTTCTTTTAATCCGCTCTCTTCTCTCTCTTCCTTCATGAAAAGGGGGGAGGTAGAGTGCAAAGCCACGCTAGGCCGGGGTGTGTGTTAGCCCACGTTAGGTTAGCTCTGCCTCCCACACCCTATTGCTAAGCTTGCTCTGTCTCTCTCCATCTCTCTCTCTATTCTGGTCTTTCTCATTTTCTCTTTTTTACTCTTAGTTATGTGTAAAGTTTGTACATAATTGTTGCACTGTAATCATGAGTGGTGTTAAGGAAGGTAGTATCAGCATATTCACTACCTGGGGCTTGCATGTACAGAGCCTGGGTCTGTTGAAGGTAGCATGCTGTTGAGGCTGTGTGGGCCATGTGGTATGATAGATAAGATGATGTCTCGTGTTGGCATGGTGGGTGGTGAGAGCCGGCATGGAGGGGGGTGGCTCTGAGACGCTGGAGAACACTGTTCAGTCGGACAGGAAGGAAAGTGTCAGTTTAATTGGAAATGGAGCATACTTCTTTTTAAAACAGGTGCAAAGAGCCACACTGAAAAGCTTGTCTCGGCAGGGAAGACGTTCTTGCATGTCTCTCAACACACCTTGGCATCAATTTTATTCACCTAAAAGCTCTGCATATGGCAGAGGTAACCTGTCAGCTCAAGAGAAATGCATGCATATAACGTTATTTCGTCTTGATGCTCTGATTGGCCCGTCCTGAATTTGACAATCCCCTACTCAGAATCTTTGAAAAGCCAAGCCCTTCTCAAACACTTTCTATGGGAGCGTTACTGTTTGAATGTGAAATAAATCTATGCAATAGATAAAGGTCAATCTGGTGTGTAATGTAAGTGAAATATAGCCATGCAATAGATATTTGAAACAGCTGATCTGGTATGTCAGGTTATAAAAAAATCACAGAATTTAAAAAAAAAAAAAAAAGATTACATGACATTATTCTCACTTTTAGATGTAACATGACACAGCCAGGTTTAAACAGCTTACATTTTATCATTTATTTTGTCTGATCTATACAACTGATGTCGTGGTGTAACTGGAGTTGAATTAACTGGTGACACTCCATTAAACTTTATAGTGTGCTGCTTGCCTCTTTAGTTGAGACATTAATGCTACTTTGGTAGAGTTTGCTGGGCCCCAAAGAACAGTTCTTTGCAGAAGCCTGATCAAAACAAGACACATTTTAGTGGCTCATTAATTTTGTTTGCTGCCATCCAGTGACGCCACAAACACTTTCATAATGTTTATGTATTTGAAAGCCAAGCATTTGCATTGAGATTCCCTATGTATGAAACAAAAACATGATAAATAAGAGCTAAATGTTTGAGTCTCATGTTGTTCAAGGGTTTTAGATTTTCAGGACTCAAACTGGGCTTGTGCGTACTGAAGTTTGGGAAATGCTGGTCTTGAGCATCTAATTACTTCTGCCAAGGAAGTTTGTAGCAACATAACTCAAAAAGTTATGGATGGATTTTGATGAAATTTTCAAAAAATGTCAGAAATAGCTAATCTGACACGCCAGATGGATGTTTCACACATCCATCTGAAAAAACCTTCAATACTAAGCTAAGACTAATACTAAGTCTGTCACATCCTTACAGGCCAATCAGAGCAACAAAACATGTGATATAGCCGTGACCGAGGTGCGCATGTGCAGCTACTGAGGAATAACGCGAACCATGGCAACTATAGACATGTCAGTGCATGACTTTTGTTGTTTTGGAAAGAAAATAACTCACTGCTGTTCTTTGTTCTTCTTTTAACCAATGTCACCAAGTTCTTATAAAACTGATGCTTTAGCAGCATCCATGCTTATCTCTTCCACCATAGTTGCACCGCCCTCATGTTGCTGCTTGCTTACATCACGCCAGTGAGAAACAAGGAAACGGGCATATCCATCTGTTTTGCAAGGTTAAGAATTGGCATAAGGAAGAACTGATTAGATTTTGGAACTGATCCGGATCACTGTCTGGATCCAGGAATTTTTTTAAAGGATTCTGTACTACTGGGAGATAGGGCTTATGGCCGAGGTCTGCGCTGTTACCACTTTACACCAGGTGTGTTTCTTTTCAAAGTTTTGGAGTTTATAGAGTTTGAAAGACGCACGCCCGGTCGAGGAGATGAGTCGGAGTGTAACAGAGAGAAAGACAGCAAATTGTAGCGAGAATACTCGCCATGCTGGGAGGAATAGAGGAATATTCACCCTCTGCCATGACTTCCAGTAGTCCAGTGAGACCATGGGTGAGACTGTCAGTGCATCTGTTGGCACCGGCAGGCAATGCTTCTGCCATGACAGTCCACCTGTAGCGAAGCCAATGCTTTGCCTCACCATGTTTCCACCTCACCAGGGAGGGAGTTATCGGCGAATGCCGTGGTGGGGGGCACATGGAGATGGATCCAGGAATTTTTTAAAGGATTCTTCACAATTGGGAGATAGGGCTAATGGCAGAGGTCTGCGCTCTCTGAGTGCTTTTCTAGTTGATAAATTGACCATATGGCTAATTAGGCTAGCTAACAGCTAAAGCTTAGCTCACAAAGCAGCTATCTAAGCTATGTATCTATGTTATCTACATGGCCAAGTTAGCTGTAGCTACTTTTGCTTAAGCTCACATAGCTAAAGTTAACTTAACTACATTTGCTTCTTTAGCTAAATCTAATGAAGCTAAAGCAAGCCACCATTTGTCTAACTACTTCTAAAACCAGACATAATTTAATCCTGGATTAGACTGCTGACCTTTTTCCTCTTTTTTTATTTGTGAAATGTTGCTTGGTCTGTAATGTCTTCAGTGTGGTTATTTTGGTTGAAGTGTGGTTGGAAAAAACAAAAATCATTGCATCGCACCTACAACTTAAGGCACTTCAGTTCTAAAGAAGTAGATGGTCTCAGATGAAATGTCAGTGAGAGTGTCTGTCAGGGATAAACAGTCTACAGCCGGACAGTCTTGGAATTAGTTGGTTTTTGGAAAGTTGTGGTTTATCGCAAACAGTTTTAGGTTTTGAGTTTTTATATGTGGCTAATACCTTGATGTGTATTCTCTTGCAGCAATAACTCTTACTCTCAACCAATCATATGTGTTCATTAAAACTTTCAACAAGCTGATGGAATAAAATGATAAAAAATAACTGCATGGGCTTCATTAAAGCAATGTCTGTGAGGAATTTAAGGGACATTAATATGCAGCTAATTATTAATAATTAAGGTCAACTAGCTCCTTGCTTGCAGGCTGAGTCAAAAAAATTCACAGATTCAGAGTGATAATAGTTAATCTGAGTAACAGTATAAGTTTCTGGCTAATTATGGATGAATTTCATCCTGATAAGTAGGTCCACGGGGAGTAGGTTTCAAAACCAAATTCATGTTTTAACAAGCAAAACTTTAAATCTGTGTAGCTCATAACAGAGCAGCCCTTACTGAACTATAAACTTCAGTGACAGCTGACCAAGTCAAGTCGATGATCCCGACACATTTTCCCTCTCAGTCTAAAAGTTCACAAACACAGTGACACACATGGCTACAGAGACAGCATCACAGACGGAAATGGCTCTCAGAGAGAGTAAACATGGCCTGATGAAACTGCACAGTCGATTTCAGCTAATCACACAGACACATAGACATGACCAGTGGAAACATCCACTCGTTCTTCTCTTTTTCTCTGTCAACACTCCATGAGACTTAATCAAACTCAAACAGTGTTAAGCCCCTTGTCACCCTTTCATTCTCAGACAAGGATGGCATGTTAAAATCTAATTTATCAAAGGTCCTGAGCGCTTTATAATACTGGATGTTTTTCTCTTCTTTTTTAGACTCTTTTTTTTTAGATCACTTCAAATCAATCTTGTTGTTTTCATATGTGTTCATACTAGAGCTCTGCCAACAAAAAATATATATATTCAAGAATAAGAAAAAAGCTGGAGGAAGGTACGCACTTGTTTGTATCAGAGGTGATAGTAAAATAATATCACACCTGATGTAACAAAAAACAAGAGGGAAGGAGGAGAAAATAACCTGGCCTAATAAGTGTAAAAAGAGGCAAACTGGGTTTAAGAAAAGACTAAAATGAGGGGATTAAGGAAAAAGTGGGAGAGGGGAAAGACAGGCAAGGAGGGTGACTGTTGCTGATGACCACCCATGTGCTCCTCTTATATGAGGCACAAATGGATCTGCCTTTTATCTCAGCAACGCACACACCATCCATAAAGCCCTGTCAAACTGTGGGGGCTAGCTCATTTATGCTGCACACACAAACACACATGCATGCATACAGACACGGGCAGCAAGCTCATTTATGCTGCTGTTTATTACCATTATCACCAGATGAGAAAAAGCGAGCAAGAGCCAGGCTGCATCTCACCCCTTGACGCCCGTCATCATCGTCTGAGTCTCAGGTGTTTATCGAGCTGTCACTTCGCAGGAGGCTCAGCAGGCGCCCCACACTCCCCCCTTCATCGGCCCCTCTATTTGGCTCACCCTATTTGTTGCACTCCTGTGTTGTTTTTATCACTTCTGCATTTTGCTCCTCTTGTGTCATTTTTCTTTTTCTCCTTGTACATCTGAGGCTAATTTTCCTGCTGTGTCCCCTCTTCCTCATACCCTCCTTTTTAATTTCGTCTTCCCTGCATTATGGTGACAACAGCTTTCTCGCTTCGCTTGAATCTTTGTTTACAGATCCGTCTATTTCCATGGCTTTCTCATGTGGTTTCAAAGAGGAAGCTGTGCTGTTTAAGCTTTTAATGATCTCATAAAGTGGTTTTCCTGCAGTTCAATCACTCCCACATGCATTTTTATCACTCAGGTAAAACATCACGGGCCTAATTTAAGTGTTCAGCTTATCAAAATTCAGCTACTGGGCCGTTTTTGTGCCCATTATTTTGAAAGGCAATTACTGCGTGTGATAATTACGTTAATGGACAATTAAAAGCGACTAACTTTATCATGGTATAATTGGGGATCGACTAAGCTTTCTGCATTGGCAGCTATTAGGGGAAAAGCTTGTGCTTGAGGCGATAAACTGTGGCTTCACTTTATTTGAAACTCTGCTTCAAAGGGTTTGGCTGTTTAAAATTACTGATGTATCCACATAGAGATATAGGCATGAAATATCTAACAAAAACTTTTTGTTTTTTTGAGGATTTTTCTTAAACTAAGACTAAATATATATCTCTCTCCGTGCCAATTGTGAAAAACTAAACATAATCTCACATAAATATCCACTGGATACAAAGCTCATAGAGTTTTCTGATTTAGGTTTTTGCGTAAAGAGCCTCTATATTCTCAATGTCATTATTTGGACTTCTCATTTGTAGTCCAAACCTTGAAAGATCTGTCTGTTAGTTACATCTTATCTTTTCATATATGACTGATAGATTATAAAATGGACTTGGTAAATGGATTTGAGCTTTTATAGCTCTTTTCTAGTCGTCTGACTACTCAATGCACTTTATAACTTGCCACTATTGTGTTTGGATTGTGGGGTGGGGATGAGGGGACAGGGATGGGGTGGGGTAGAGACGGGTATTTTTTCTTTTGTATTCTTTTTGTGTGTAAAGCACTTTGTGCTACAATGTGTTGTATGAAAAGTGCTATAGGAATAAAGACTGATTGATTGATTGATAGATTTCATACATGATCATTAGAACT
This sequence comes from Cheilinus undulatus, assembly GCF_018320785.1. NCBI lineage: Eukaryota > Metazoa > Chordata > Actinopteri > Labriformes > Labridae > Cheilinus > Cheilinus undulatus. The sequence goes on along the minus strand of NC_054865.1, from coordinate 25,761,485 downwards.
CTAAACTATTTTTAAAAAGTGTAAAACACATGGAATTAGAATTTCAAAAGCAAGTTGAAAGGCCATCTAAACACATCCCTCTGTTCCCTCTGTTCCACTTCAATCACGTTAGGAGAAAGCTAGTATTTTGCAAAAAAGTCAGCAAAAGATTTAGTGATATCTGTCTAAGGCATTCTTCCCCTTTACCTGTGAAAGCTAGAAGAAGCCCTGCTAAACCATGCTAAAGAAACTTTAACATGTGTTAAAGAGGACATTCTGCATGGATAGGGATATGACATGCATTGAGATTTGGGCTAGATCCTAGGCGTGCCTTGGGCAGATAAAGTGTGAAAACCACAGATCTAAGTGGTATGACATGTGCAGTTTGACAAAACATGACGAAATGACAGAACAGCCTGCCACTGGTTGTCACGGACCATCACAAATTATTGTGGAATACAAAATGTTGTTTAGCATTAGCTGCAAGTGGCAGAAACTGAAAACAGATAAAAGGACATTCAATATCAGATTCACTGGTGTTAACTTAATCTTTAAAAGACCCTAGACAGTCACCCAAGTTCCAGGGTTGCTAGAAAAGCCTACTTGAGGGATTTGAAGGCATGGATAGCATCAGTGGAACATCAAAGCAGCCCCCTTCCAGAGGAAAAAGGAAGAGGATATGATTTATTTTACTTATTTAACTTTCAGTGCCCTGTGTCGTATACGACAACAACGGTCTCAGAGGGTTAACTGATTTTTGGCACCCATGGTTTAATATTTGGATCACACAAGTATGAATGATAATTGATAATTTGTCTCATCCCTACTAAAAGTTATTGATTAAATCAGTGTTGGCTCCACAATGCTAAATGTATTGTGTCATTGATGATCTTACTTATCTTACCTTTATTGAACCAGGAGTAATGGCACTTAGATTAAAAAAGGTCATCTCTCCACAGAGTTTACATGGGTCTGATTATCTGTTGGGCAGTTGAAAGCTTTTGGTGTGGCTCCTTTTGATACGTAAAACACACCGCAAAAGTAGGTTGATAGAAACATGTCCCTTTTTCTTGGACTATGCTGTCATGTCATGTTTGGATTCTCCCTCTTTGACCACCCTTACCTCACACTACTTTTTATATCATACAAATCCTGTTTCCTGTAGTTGTTGGTATTAATTCACATTCTTCCAAGCCAACAAAACCAAATCCACTATCAATGCCTCTGTCTCTCCACATAAACCTCTCATCCTTACATTTCCTGTAGATTCATTCCTTATTCACATCACAGCTGGTTAATGTTAAGACTATTCTGTTGTTCCTCCTCCTCCTTACTTCCACACTTTTTCCCTTCCTCTTCTTACCCATCTCTCCTCAATCATTTTTTCTTTATTCTCGTTGCGTTTTACAAAGGTACACAGTTGATCTCATCTTCATCTTATCATCTGTTTTATCCTTTCTACATCCTGCAATCCATCTCCTTTCCTCTAATCCGCTTCTTTTACTTCTCCCTATCTCCATCTGTTCTCTGTCCTTGTTTCCTTTCTTGCTTCCGTCTCTGTGGGTCCCAAGGAGCCCACGTGGGGAAGAAGTATTTGCTGCCAGTGTCTCTCTTTTGCTTGTCCCACACTCTCTCAGTCCCTGGAGTTTCACAATCTCCTCTCCCTCTTCCAATCTCTGTCCCCCTGTCTCTGTCCCTCCCTTCAACCACCTCCCCCCTTCCTCCTCTTCCCTTCCACTCTCCTTCCCTCTTCGTTCTTGTGCTCCCATGGGTACAGGTGGTAGAGGATGACGCTTCGCTTTGATTGCTGCATGGCTGCAGGCATTCCCGGGGCAGAGTAACTGTGGAGCTTCAGTCTGCTGGATGTAGCGGTAAATAATCCCGACTGGGGAGAGAGGAACAGAGAGACGCTCTGGAGGGGAAGAAGGAAGGAAGGGAGAAGATGTGTGTGTATGGATGGGAAGTGAATATGTGTGTGTTTGCGTGTGTCAAGATTTTGGGCTGGGAATGAAGTGTGATCACCAATCTACTTTTTGGATCCAAGAGTGAGGATTTTTGTCAGCGTCATAGTGCAAGCACATCTACAACTAATGCATGTCTTAACAATGCTATTATGAAATTAACACCATTATTTAAGCATCTTGACTCTCATTTACTTTGACTTTAATGACAATTGTGGCCCAAAGCATACATTTGAGTATTATTATCTATGACAAACTCCAAACGTTTGCTCATACACAGGCTAGAGAGTATAGGCTTCAAAATGCTAATGAATTTTCTTCAAACTGTGGCTTTGTCGTGCTGATTTAAATTCACTCCGCTGCTGTTAGAGACCCGCAAACAAATGTTTTATTCATCACTTACTTGCCAGCAAAGTCATCTTTACGCTAATCAAATGGCAGAAGAGAAAAGATTTAAAGGTGACAAAATTTCTTTTACATAAATAGAATATTCACAAGGTGGCCTACCTGTTGCCTTTTAGAAGTGTTTTCAGCTCTTTAATGAGATACAATGCTGGAAATTTAGAAGTATCAGTTGACGCCCTTGCAGTTGTGGAGTTATCTCTGTGGTACAAATTAAGAAAGCAAAGGAGATGGTGAGAGTATTTTGTCATTACAAACATCAGTCAAATATGATGTTCTACTGTAATGACACATTCTGCAGACAGAATGATAGATATAACTCTAATTTTCAGGTCCTATTCAAATTTTAAATTACAACTTTAAACAAGCATTTGCTATGAAAAATACAATCAAGGTGCTGTGCACCCAGAAAGCAATCTTACACTGCTACATTAACCCCAGCTACTGATATCTCCTGACTCCAGGGCTAGTGAGCCTGTAACCTAGAGCCTTACCCTACATGATGCATTTTACATGTACTTGTAACCTGAATGTCCCTGTGTGAATTAAAGTCCCCCTATCAGTGGGGTTTCTATGTGTGGATGACTTACTACCTAGAGGTTCCACACATACCGTGACCAGTTCTGTCAACCAACGTTGGCGGTCTCCTGCAGCCAGTCCAATCTTGAGACCGATCTCAAGACCATAATTTGAATGTCTTGGTCTCGGACTGGCCAGACTCGGGATTCTCCATCAAGACCGGTCAAGACCAGCACTGATCTGCTATTCTTCAACTTCATTATTGTGATAATAAGGAGAAGCACTTGATAAAACAACAAATAGCTACAACTGAGAAAAAGACGAACATCAGTCCATCTCATTTCTAGTCAGTAATATCGCTGAACACTTACTTGAGGCCTCATTCCCCTGACAAATCTATATAAATATCTAATTTTCAGATATTTAAATAATTTCAGTCTTGTCAGTAGCTTTTAATACATGCAAGGATTAATTTCATTAAAATAATTTAGTTGAACAAATATGTTAAGATTTGAGATTTTTGCATGTTGTGCTTTGAAAGAGTTGGCAGACACCTTGTTTTTCTCTGTCAAATTTATTAAAAGAAAACTACAATAAAAGAGAGAATGCTCTTTAACTGTTCAACCTTGTCATGTTTTTTTGTAATGAATTTTTATGGTATTGGTCTTGTCTTGGTCTCGGTGCACTCTGGTCTCAGGAAAGTCTTGGTCTCGGATAGTGTGGTCTTGAGAACAACACTACCAGTCTTTTGTTTGTCCCCGGTGTAATGTGGTCTGTTTCTCTGATTGGTTGGTAATCATTCCCCAGGTTTCATTGTTTCTTATCATGTATCTTTCACAATTCACCTCAGCAGGCCGACTTTCTGTTGTACTTTGAACAATATTAACGACCCAGACTGGTTTGCATAATGTAGACCACTTCATACCATTCCTAGTGCTTATGTTGTATTGCCTGTCGGAATAAAGTGAAATATGTTGATTGATGATTCATCCATGCTTTCTCTACTTTGCTCAAAGTGGCCATTTCACAGACTTTTTTACATTTACAAGGAGGACTGGCTCTGTGTTTGCTCCTTAAATGCACAAGTTATAGTGAGTCATACTCTTTCTAAGCCGGAGTCCTGAAATCTCATGTTGATTCTTCTATAGAGACTGGAAGGCAAAAAACCAAGTAAAGCTCTGCACTTCATTCAGCATTCTCAAAAGACGTGCAGATAGTTGGAATCAAAGGAATGATTGTTTTTTCATACAGACTTTCTCTAGATTCATCATTACTTCAATACAAAAGTTGTTTTTTGATGTCTCACAGATAAAGTTGACTTGTTCATTGCTTGTGTTTAACTTGACAACCCCCGAATATATATATTTCTATGACAGAAAAATCAACTTCTCATGTAAATAGCTGGAAAAAGTTTTTTCTGAACACCTTTGTGATGACCACTGACTGAAAGTCAAAGAAATCTGGGAGCCAAAAATGGGATGGCCACCAGATGGGCCCCAGTTCCCATTTCATCAGTTCACACAAACATCTACTGATCTTTGTCAGAAGCTGAAAAAGGTCGCTGGAAAACAATACCAGGGGCTTCGCTGTGAAAAACACTCACTCTTGTGTCTGTTTCACCTCTCAGGTATCTTTTGATTCTGACTTAGAAAAACCTTCACACGTACCTTGTGATTGTTTGAAGCCATCTGTCTATTAGCCACTAACCCCAGGATCTCCCCAGGCAAACTTTTTTTGATCCTGGTACATCGCCCCTCTCAGTGTTTTTAACTTCTACCTCTCATTCACTGTTGTACTGATTCTCAGTACCCCATCGAGCTGTTATCCTCATTAGGATTTTCTTTCATTGATATGCTTGTTGGCATGTCAGAACAACATGAAAAATAAGTCTGATTATCTAACAGAATGACTGCAGAATAACTTAACCACACTCAGCATACTTGAAAATATATCCATTAAAAATCTGTTCGATTAACAAAGGAAGGGCGAGAATTACATCCTTAATAGAAAGACCATGAGAGTACATTTTGACGGCTGATAAGTATTATTGTTTTCTTTTTATAGTTTTGTTGGTATTTTTATACCCATTTAACCAATTTAAGTTTAGTTTTTTTTGTCAGAGCTGATTTTGCATGTTTAGTCGGACTGATCTGTAATAAAATAATTAGCTTTGATTTGTAGATTATGATGTTGATGTGGTTTACAATACCATGTTGACATGTTTTGATGACATTTACAACAACATTTTATGCTGTTTTCTCCATAACAGCTGGTAGGAGATCAGCCACTCAGTCTTTGTATAGTTCAAAACCAAAGGTATCTCAAGACACTTCACAAAGAGGGAAGGTCTAGACTGCAATGATGTAACCTATTATAATAAAGACCAGGGGTCTCATATAGAGATCACATACTTTGCATTGAGGTGGTGCACGCCAACCTCTTTTGTTTTTTCTTGCAGTTTGTAAAATTACATTTTTAATCAGAGAAAGACAAATTTAGGAAACATCTTGGGGCAGCAGGATGATTATATAATTTTGAAAACAATCGAAATAACTGCAATGGGCTTGCAAGTATTAAAGCTATATTTTATATAAATAACTGAAATACATGGTTGTTTTGTATTTGTCTTGCAACAGCCTGACAACTGATCACGCTTTTTAAGGACAGATGAAAACAAAAGTTAAAAATGAAAAAAATCATTTTCTGGTTTTGTACTGTATGTTTTGGCATCTCCTTCGAAGAAAGTGAAAGTATATCTTTATTATTTGTCCTGTACATGTCTAATCAGGGTTTTTCTAAAAAACAACAACAACAAAAAAAACCCCCTTCTTTTAAACAGTTTAACATCTTTTTCACTGTAAATATTTTCTGTGTCAATTGAAAATAAGGGCAGTTCCTGCAGCGTGCAAATACGGTGCCTGATGCAGTCCTAATGGCAGCTTCACACATTTACATAACCACACCAAAATAGGTAAGGTCTTTATCACCTTGTTTGCCTTTCAGAACAAGAGATTACTTTTAATAGTAGTCTGCTGCAAACTTATACTCCCTCAAAGGAGCTTTAAATATTTTCAAGTGGTATGATTTCACTGAGTCTGATGTTTGGTGTAGGGATGACAGAAGCATGTACAACTGAAAGCTACTGTTAGATTATATCTTACCATTTAGGGGCAAATCCCTACGTGATGTATTCAAGTAGAGGTGTTGGATGATAGATTGGTAAAGGAGTTTTATTGGAAAAAAAATTAATGTTAAGCTAGGGTGACTTGTTATACACAACCATTTCCAAGCTGGCCTATTCTGATCCTAGGTGCCTTGAGTCATAAATGTGCAATTTTCAAACCTTTGAGGTGGAGGTGTAACTTCCAGCCAACTGGGCTCAGTCTACAATTAGCTTGTGCAGCTGTGCAGTGTGTTCACTCTCTCATCCCTGCGGCTGTGAAAATTAATGTGAGCTACAGTACAACTAGATTACCTTTTGGCTGAAAAATTTCTTCCCTGCTTCCCATTGAAAAAAGTAATTATGTTATTGTTCATTTTATAGTTTGGTTCCGGGAGTTGTAACACAATAATGATATTCACTATTAATTGGTTACTTCGACTCCTTGCTGAAACTAAAGGAAGCTTCATAAATAAAGCTCAAGTCTAACCAGATTCTGAGTGATTCAGAGACACTTGATAAATATGCATCCATTCTTATTGCATGTGCATATTTAAATATGTTTCTGCATATTATCTGCATATTCTGGGTCAGGTTTTGACTGTAGGCTTTTCCCCCCCTCAAGATGTGAGCAGAATACATTGCCCATGTGCGTACATCTACTCAAACACCATACTCCTCAATCTTGAAACCAAGTCACAACAGTGAGGAAGTACATCCACCCGTCTGATGATAAAACATTCCCATGTTAAAACGACTAGCTCTCTTAGTCAGTATTCCTGCTTCTCTGTATTCTCCTGCTGTACTCTCTCCTCCACTGCTGTCACAAGCTATTTTCCCCAAAGGTACCATTAATGTGCGAATGTTATTTTCTTGGCTACTGTTCAGCTCTTCAGCTCACAGCTGCATGCACCACCTGATGATCAAGAAATCTGCAAACAGTGGTTTTACAGGCAACCGTGAAGGTAGTCCATTAATAATGCCTAAGGCCATGCTAATTTAGGGAGGATGTGATCGATGCTGCGGTAATCTGATATGGACAAAAATAACACGTTTATCCTGTCTTAGATGTAACTTAAGTATATCTTATTAATGACTGTAATATCTGATTACCATGAGGAGATATAGTCCACTAAATCAGATGGATCAGATTCAGGATTCAGTGCACCTTAGAATGATCCACATATGACGCTGGTAGAGTTGCTGTTGATACCATGTGAATAATATACAGTATGTAGTATACTCAGTGATGGGAATAACAGCGTTAAAATAAACAGCGTTACTAACAGCGTTTTTTTTTTAGTAACGGGTAATCTAACTAATTACTATTTCCGTTGTTACAATAATGTAACAAATAAGTGGGGAACGTTATAAACTAAAGCTACTCATTGAAGCTGATCTGACTTGGCTCTCAGCCAAAGGAGCTGCAAAGCTGTTTACTTTTTCTTTGGTGAGGGGAGGAGGCAGGGGCGAGACAACCACATAAGTGATGATGATTGGCTAGAGTAAGCTTTCATGGTAAGCCAATCGGCAGTGTTAAGTTTACACACAAACCATACACGCACACAGCGGCCCCACACACCCAAACTTGCAGAGGTAAAATGCAGCAATGGCGAGTCTGGAGGAAAAGTTGGCATTTTCAAAGTGGAAATACAGACACTACTTTATTCTCCTTGAGGTAAAAGGCAAGAATGTACATGTGAAGTATACATTATGTCCCGGAACAAAGTATTTGTCCTTGTCCGTTGTAAGCAACTCTAATTTAATGAGGCATCTCTCAACGGCACACACTTCTACAAAACTAGTTGCCAAAAGCACTGTGTTGACACTGTTGATGATGATAGCAATGTGGCTAATGTGAGCTCTGCTAACAAAGAAGGATACAGAGCCATGCTGTCTAAGCATCTAAAGCTGGATTTTTCTGTTCCAGCTTCACAAAACTTAGGACACAGACTGAACTGAATGGAAAAGTTCTGTGTAAGTACCTGCCTATGCAGTTCTACTCTATGCCAGTGATTCTCAACCTTTTCAGCCTGCAACCACCAAAATAAAGGTGCCAGAGACCGGGAACCCCCACTGTACCTGAGGGTGGTTGAACACAGCCATGCATATTCAGAGAACAGTTATGTGCAGACAAGGCCGCCCATTAGGGGGAAAAATGGGAAAGATTTCTGGGGGCCAGCCAATGGGGGCCAGGAAAATTTATGGTCCATTGTAAAGTTAAGCTTTCATATTTTATATTTATCCAGAATAATAACCACTCTTATCAAAGAAATTTTTTTTAATTCATTTGTGTAGTAAGTAGCCCTCTTAAAAATGTAAATGCATTTGTTGAAAACAGAATTCAAATACAATAAAAATAGCTAAAATTGGTTAATAATGGCAAGACATGGTGGGAAAGGTGGTGCAATTGAACGTGGCAAAATAACCCAAAAAAAAAAAAAAAAAGGCAAAAATGGGTTTATTTAGTGGTAAAAGTGGATTTAAAAGTAACTGAAATTGCGTTAAAGTGGAAAAAATAGGTGGAAATGTTGTGAAATGGGATGAAAATTAATATAAACTGGCAAAAAAGGGTTAGCTGAGACAGAAAAAGTCAGAAACTGGCATAAATGGGTATATCAAATTGGGAAATGTGGCTTGAAAAGTGGTAAAAGGGGTTAATAGTGGCAATGTGTCAACAGAGCCAGCAGTAGGCAGAGAGTTGCAAGATTTGGCTTAGAAGTGGCAAAAACAGGCAGAAATAAGTGGTGGAAAGGGTTTAAAATTGACAAAAAAATTGGGTTTTTAGTTGCAAAAATGTGTTAAAATTGATCAAATTGGTGGGGTAGTTTTTAAGGCATCTGGAGACCCCCCTAATGTGCTAACAGGCTAACTTAGATCTGATGATGCTAGTGTGAAGCTACGTGTTGTTGCTGTTTACGTGTTAAACATAGGCATATTGTGCAACTGTGTGTAAGGAAAAGCTTCCAGTTTTTATTATGTTTGTTTAGATAACGTACACAAAGACAAATAAAATGTCTTTCCGCAGTCATTTCAATAAGAGAGCATTTTCCTCACACATCACCGGTTTGGGTCCACTTGGAAATGCCCCCATGTGAACACAAACCTGATGTCAAATGCAACAGTGTAACAAATTGATCCTTTGGACCAGATCAACCAAACTGAATTTTACATTTTTTATTATTGTTTTGTATGTCTTTTATCTGTGTTTATCATTTGATCGCTTTCTCACAAGGTCTTTCGGCACCAGTGTTCAAACATAATTAGAACAACATGAGCTCTTTCCTTTAAGGCCTTTGCACACTGTGTCTCTTTATTTCGTCCAAATTTTTCGCACATTAAAAAGTAAAATCAATCTCATGTTGTTCTAATGTGTTTGCATGTTGATGCAGAAATTTTTGGCCGTCAATTTTATCTTGGAACAGGTTCGATTTTATGTGAAATTTCACAGTCCAGGTCATTTTAATTGGTGACTCAATTCAAAACAGTGCCTGCTGCTTTCTTCTTGCTCACTCATCCCTGCCCGACCTCTCTCTCTCTCTTTCTCTCTCTCTCTCTCTCTCTCTCTCGCTCTCTTTCACACACACTGAAACCTCACTTTAAACACCAAAGTTTGCTCATTTTTTATGTGGATATTATCCATGGAAACATATGTAAAGACCTTTAATGTGCAAAATATTCAGACAAATTTTGTGTTTGCTCTTTATATGTTTTAGTATGTGTTGTGAGGCACTTTATCTGTATTGAAAAGAGTGATACATTATTGTGTTATACAGCATACTGAAGCATTTATGTTAAACCTCTTTACTCTTTATCATAGACTAAACAGAGGAACTTGCTACCTGTGTTGGCAATGACTGCACCACTCAATCTAGTTGTAGAGAAAAACAAATAAAGAAATAATTCTCAAAAGCTTTTCAACAAGTAAACACACATACATAATAAATAGTGTTTAGGAACATGTGAAAATGCTTGCATACTCAAATTCAATCACCATGCTGGCAGGCCCCTCTCTCTTCCTTGTAAAAATATTCTGTCAAACAGTTTGTGCTGGAACAAGCCACCAAGGGGCCCCAAACGTGATGATGTTCGATTTTTACTTTCTATTACAACCAGCTCACCATCATAACAACTGCTCAGACTCTGACTGGGACACAGACCCCAACATAAAATTACATCAAAACTGGCCCAGGAGGTACTATGAATCTTAAATGGAGTTTTTACGGTGTAATGTGGCTTTATTGTCGTGAGCTGCCATTAATTTTCATTGCCAACAACCATTTGAAGGCACTTTAGCTTTCAAATTTTACATGCCACTGGCCCGGGTGGGCTGGGTGAGCAGGGTGTGTGCAGGTCATGAGGGAATTGACCATTGTGATCCTTTCTGTCATAATTAAGTGTGGTCACCTGCTCTTGCTCTGGTGAATAGTAAATGAAGATTAAACATCATATGAAGGAAAAGTCTTGTCATGTTGGAGCACTCAGTGAAATTGCAATCAAGTGTACAGTAAGTCTAGTAGAGCTGGATGAATATGTATCTGCGAATCCTGAGAAAATGAATAAAGATACATATGCTGTTTGTATTTGATTAAGGACTAGTGAAACATTCCATATACATCTCAGTAGACAGAGAGAGATGTCGCTGTAAAGCCCACAGCAGAGAGAGAAGGATTTACAAGGCAGCAGCGAGCAGTAGGGCTGCTTTATTAGCTGGCAGTGCTCCTTTGTGGGCAGGTGCTCAGCCATGTTTTTACTGCTACTGCTCTCCTCCTGCTCCTCCTCCACCATCCCTTACCATTCTGGCAAACCCTCCAGTTCTCATCAAGGACAATGTTAAGTGCCTATTTCTTCTGTGTACACTTTCAAACATGCACACAACCATGCAATAGATACTGCTTGATACAGGTTGACCTTCAATGGGTGAAAAACAGTCTGGCTCTGTTTGAATATACAAAAATGAATTTCACATCCACTCTAAAGCTTGATCTAAATTCCTTAGTAAAGGGTGATGTTTGAAACACTCAGATTGTAATTTCTAATCCCGTTGGATAGCATACCCCCTTATTTGTTTTTTATGGTACATTTTTTTAATTCCTGGAGTCCGAACTGAGTTGGGAAGAATAGCTTTCAGATTTTCTCCACCTTTTGCTTGGAACAATCTGCAGAGTGGAAATGAAACTGCAAAACTTGGTGACCCAGAATGATTGAAATCCCATGTGAAAACTTTAATCCAAGCTTCTGTATCCAACTGTTTCAGCTGATGTTTTATTAAGATTGTTCCTTTTTTATTATTGTGGGCTAACTGTGTAAGTCTGAGTGGTTTTGATTTGAAGCTGTTTATTGCTGCCATTCTTGGTGAGGTCTTCCTTAAACTGACCTAGCCAAATAAAATAAAATAAACAAAATGAGAAAACAGATTTTTAGCTCTCGAGCCCTGAGATAATTTGAACCGGTTGACTTTTTGTCTTAAAAAGCTTGTAAAACATCAACTTTGTGGTGCAGTCAAGCTCTAAACATCCTTTCTTCAAGACTCTAAGAATATGTGTGCTGCAGTAATGTCACTTGAAATTTATACAAGTTATAGGACTATAATTTTTTTTAAAAAAAAGGAAATTAAATCTCAAATGACTAAGACTTTTTTGCACAGGCTTCTTTGTTTTGGCTTCATTTGTGTTATTATTCAAAGCAATTCCAGTCTGCAGTGACACAGAGGGCTACATCCCGGGCCCTCTGTCTTTCTTTCTTCCCATTATGAGCTACTCAGGCCATCTCCTGCCTGATCTAAGTGTAAAGACATGCACAGTTTGACAAAGCATGACCTGACAATGGAACAGCTACCATTGGTTGTCACAGCATGTCACAAAGCACTGTGGTACAAAAACTCCAAAACAGTGGATGGCATTAAGATAGCAGTGGAAACAATCAATAAAAGAATAAAACATATTCGGTATTGGAATGACTAGTGAAAATTTAATCTTCAAATACCTGAAAAGTCATCAAATATCCAGACTTGCCGGGAAAGCCTCAGTAAGAGCTACAAATGCATGGATAGCGTCCTTAAAACGGCAAAAAGGCAGGCTGCAAGATGAATGAAAGTAAGTGGTTATGATTTATGCATCCAAAGTTATTTAACTTCTTGTAACCTGTGTCACTTCTTGTGGTGTATGAAAATGCTGGTCTGAGTGCTAAAAATTGTTGACCTCTATGTCAAGAAAGGTGATCCTTTTTAAAAGGGTCTGGACAGGGTTATGTTTGTGAGGAATCCGTTTTACCTGTTTTTCTTTCTTTAGGATTTCAGCTGTTAACATCTCCTTCTTCATACTTAAAATTCTATAACATAAATAAAACATTACAAAATATAATTCAGTATTTTAAAATGGCAACAAGTAAAAACTACAGATGGGCTACAGATGACTTTACCCAGAATTTGTTTCCATTATTGTGTGAATTCAATTTTTTACAAATTATGTTTTTTTCATTTTCAAATATTTATACGTGGGCTTTACCTCTATTTCGAGAGGAGGACAGTAGATAGAGTTAGATAATGGCATGAGAGAGTAGAGGAGAGACATGCAGGAAAGGAGCTGCACTGCTTAAACCCTGGCCACCTGCTTACACCGGGCACACCCTCCATATTGTGTTTTCTTCTGCTTCTGTCGTTTTCCACCTATCAGGAAATGGGGTTGTACCAGTACAAGAAAACATAAACATAACGTCACTTGGAAACCATTCACTGTATATACACATGAACGCAGTCTCTGTGAGGTCACTCATACTTTATTGAGGGGGGATCTGCGGACCAACAATAGTAGCAGCCACATAAAAACTGCTGTCTCACCCTTGCTTTTGAACAATTTAGCAACAAAAATGTGGAGTTAAAGAGGGCTTAAGCCTTCTGACAAAGAGCTGCAACACTTCTGCTTGCTGACTTATCAGCCCTAAATATCCTTCATAGAAATGAAATGGATAAGTAAAAAAAAAAAAAATCTTCTATTGTGTGTGCTGATGAAGAAACTGTTCAGACCAAAATGTTTATTCAACCAGGTTTTAACATGTTTATTTCTTCTATCAAAATGGATATTTCAATGTGAATGCTAATGGGATTTCTGGGTCTTTGCAGCCAGCCTTCAGTGGCACTTGGCCTTGGCTCCCCTTTTTAAGAACCTGATGTTGTTAATCATTTAAAATGCAGATCTCTTTACACCTCTGGGTTAGTTGAGTTAAGGAGATACTCACAATGGTAATACACTGTCAAATGTGAATCTTTCATGACTCATAATCATGCATAATATTTAATGACGAAAGGAAATAATGCAAAAATGTGTTTTCCACCACTAGTTTCTTAATCAAGGGACATTTTGTAAAGGAAATTAACATAAGATGCAGTCTAAACCGTAAATCATGGAGCATAAACTTCATACCCAAGGAAGGACTAAGGACACTCATTAGTTTATTACCGTATCTGGAGGGTGATTTAAAACAATTGCTTCAGCTCCAACATTGCCAACCTCTGTGGGGTGGTTGAGCTTGCCAAATGAGGGGTAGGTGTTTGTCCATTGTCTATGGACTCAGAGCATTACAAGAGTTATGAGTCCACTCAGGAAAGATCAGTGAAAGCTGGCTGGAATGTTTACAGTCCTTAAGAGACTTTGTGTGACACAGAAAGACTTTACAAAGTAGAGGAAAAGTGCAATAACAAGAAGCAAGGGAAACACTCACCATTTTTCATCATGCTATGATCACACTTGACATAGTTACATCACTGTTTGCTGTGCTGTGCCATTATTAAGAGTAAGAGAGTGAAAACAGGACCTAGCTACTTGAGGTTCTCTAATGAACAGCATCTTCAAAGAAATTTCTTATGAAATGACCATTTAAAGAGTTAACAGTATGTGCAGGCCTCACAACAAAGTCCATTGCTAAACAGTCTGAACTCTGACCTTTTTGTTTTCTCAGACATGTTTCATTATTTGCCACCCAGGCTGGAGCATGTGGAACCCTAAAAAAACATATAATTATTAAGCCACACAGTTCAGTCATTTCAGATTCACTGAAAAAAATATCTTGTCAAAAGCTCTTAGCTTTATTTTGGCATGTAGTCAATAATCAGGTGGACAGATGGATCTCCAATGCTGACTCATTTTCAGGCTGCTTTTAGACACAAGTGTTCTCCATTTTGTAGGAACACCCTCTTTAATCTAGAGTCTGAACTGAGTTTTAAAAATGTGTTTTCCCTTCTGTCTGATAAATATCAGTTGCTTTTAAACATTGTAAGCTTTCTCATTGTGTTTTCTCTATTAGTTTAGCAGAAACTGTTGTAAGTTATATCCTTTAGATCAGTGGTTGTAAGTGGAGGGTTGGGACCCAAAGCTGGCTCATGGAGCTGTTTTCAGTGGGTCACAAATGTATGTTTGAATGGGAAAATTTGACAAAAGTCTAATTTTAAGAAGCCTTAAGTAGCATACATACGTATTTTTTACTCCATATTTGTCATAATAACATTTTGGACATTTTCTTGAGATTTGAACTCATTAATCTCTTATTCTCTCACTTTTTCTCTTAATATTTTGGCAATCTCTCAAAACCTTAAAAGAGCAACCAGATTTACATGTAATCACAGGAAACAGTGAAATAAAATGTATGCATGGCTCTGTTACCTTCTAATCTTTGTTTAACTGACAAACCTGTTTAAACCTCTGAGACCGGCATTATAACAAGAAGAGACACAGATTAAAAAAAGTTTATTAACTTTTGTACCAAACATTTTAGCACCTTATGTTTTCCACCGGAATCCCTCACTTTTGTCATTATACATGCCTTTGTAGACCTTACGGATGCTTCTCTAGTGAGCCCGGAACATGGGGGACTTTCCAGAGTTTTCAAAGATTAAATCCACACCAATTGACCTAACAAAGCTCCAATCTACAACATTTGTGCTGAACAGAATACAGAAAAAAACTGTTCAGACCAATCAGATGTACTCAAAGTCCTTTGCAATGGCATCAAATTTATTTACAGAGAATCTCTGCCATTAACAATAGTGATGTGCGATACCACTGATTTCCTTTCCGATCCGATACCAAGTAAAATTCAGGCTGGTATCGCTGATACTGATCTGATACCGATACGTGCCGTGAATTCTTAATCTTATTTAGGTTCAGCTGTGTGTGTAGACTCTCAAAACAGCCTACACTAAAACTAAAGAATTAACAGTTTTCATACACTTGCCATTTTATATA
The DNA here is from genome assembly GCF_018320785.1 of Cheilinus undulatus. NCBI lineage: Eukaryota > Metazoa > Chordata > Actinopteri > Labriformes > Labridae > Cheilinus > Cheilinus undulatus. Next base: position 25,746,225 of record NC_054865.1, on the reverse strand, counting down.
AAAAGCTATGTTACTCATTGAAATTGCTATTAAAATACATAATTTAATGACAATAAAATAAATGTCACAATAATTGCATAAGTTCGTCACTACTACATTTCAAAATATTCAATTAACCATCAGTCAAAACAAATGAGACTGAAAATAATAAAAGAAAAATATTTTATAGAAACAATGTTATTATCTATCTTATTTATAAAATGTTTTTCAGTTTTATCTTAGCTTTTTTTTAGCCCTCAATGGCTGTTTTATTCCAAGTATAATGTATATTTTAGCAACACGTAGCCTATGTAATCCACTTTAAATGTTTTATACGGTGGCCCTGAGAGCTCACAGCACTGCAACTTAAGAAAACACATGCAAAAAGACAAAACACAAGCAAATTAAGAAAACATCTTCATCAATTTGACAACACATGCGCAGCATTTAGAAAACACGCTGCAAAGACCAACACAACACATTAGAAAAACGCGCTGCAAATAGACCGCAACACATTAGAAAAACGCGCTGCAAATACACCGCAACACATTAGAAAAACGCGCTGCAAATACACCGCAACACAACGGAAGTGTTTCCAGAGGACACTTAAAAGTGATGCACACGTTTGGACACGCTTGTTGATGTTGTTGACGCAGATTTTGAGTCACAGTGGTGCTGGAAAATGAGATAAAAAGTAAGTGTTTTTGATTAATTTTAACATTGTGATCGTATGATTCAGATATTAGCCTATTGCAGTGATCTGCTGTCAAACTATCATTAGCCTTTTGCTTGTAATTCACTGTGAAACCATAGACTGTATATAGTGTGAAACACGCTGTTAGCTGGCTATAGTTACTATCAGAACCCTTAATAGGGGACAAGTGAGTTAAACTACCGGTGGGTTTTGCTGACTTGGTTTCACACTATATACAGTCTATGGTTTTACAGTGAATTAACCGTGTGTATTGTTTCATCAGGTTATGAGAATTGGCAGGCTAATTACAAGCAAAAGGCTAACGATAGTTTAACAGCAGATCACTGCAATAGGCTAAAATCTGAATCATGCGACCACAATGTTAAAATTAATCAAAAACACTTTTTATCTAATTTTCCACCACCACTGTAACTCAAAATCCACGTCAACAACATAGATGTCAAGATGTAGATGACGCGTTCGCTATCTGATGGTACGTCTTTGGGGCCGCCATCTTGGCAAGGGCAAAAGAATGAGAGTGCAACAGAGTTATATGGGCAGACAGCATTGAAAAAGCCAAATTCCTGTGCTGACGCCCACAGATATGGTGGGTTTCTCCCTCTGATGGTAGTGGTCTGGCTTTAAATATGTACAGGACTTCTGACCGGGTTGTTTATTAAAAGTTGTTACCTTATTTAAAATACAATGCACCCGCTGTTTTGGAAGGAAATGTGGAATCTTTCACTAGGTGTAGTACTGACCGTCATCTGAATGTTAAAAGCCAGATTGGTCATTTTAATGTTGCTGGCAGAAAGCACCTCCTGGCATTAAGTATTTATTTTTTTACTCAGTGTTATTTTAATGTAATTAAATACAATACTTAAAATATACAACTAGGTGATATAAAATTTTTTGGCGTTAGTAAAGCACGCAGTTTTTATCGCCCACTCCAAAAATGCCTTCATTTTCTGCTGTCCCACAAACCAATAAATCAGTCATCAGAAGACTGGTATTTGACTTAAATGCAGGAAAATTCTCTCGTTTTAACGATAAGCATTATTATATGCACCGCAGAGACAGAGAGTCAGTGTGCACCGCGCTGTACAGACAGTGTGAGTATCAGTTTGATTTAGGCTTTTTAGACAACATAAAGATGATCAAAGAAGCCAGGAACATTCAGCTTTAACTTTGCTCTTTCCTTCTTTGTTTTGCCACTTTTTGTTGTACCATAAAGAAGAAAATCATGAGAAATTAGAAATCACGTGACTCGTCGGGACTTTTACCTGTTGAGACTTTAGTTTTCCTCATGTAGCTCTCTCTCTCTCTCTCTGCCTCCCATCTGATGATCCGCTCAGAAAATTTTACTGGAATCTGCTAGCTCTGTGGGTGTTTAAGTCAGAAATCCATCCCCTGCATGAGTAATTAAGCCGAGATCGGCCGTTGTGTCCTCACATGGCTAATATGCACTGCAAACTCAAAAATCATCAGGTGAGAAAGGGCGTGACGACTCCCAGTGTATGCCTGCATGTAGCCTAGATTAAAGACCAGTTGCAAGATGAGAGGGAGAGAAATTATCTATATAAATCTATTTGGGGAAACAAAAACTATCTTATTATAGATTCTAAATATTCAATTACACATGTTCCCAGTACACCTCATAGACGTTATAGGATTTTTAATTTAAAGTTGATCAGACCCACAATAAGTACCTCGATTTAACTCCAGTAAGTAATCAGTATGATGTTCAAGCTTTCATCTTTATAACAAAACAAATTTCATGTAGATTGGTTCAGGATTAAGCAAGGTAGGGCGGATTACAGGCGAAGTGGGCTTGTTTATAATGAGCGTTCACTAATCCCGCCAGTTCCAAGATGGCGGACCGGCAGATGCAGAGCGGCTACGTTTAATAGCTGTGGACGCGTCATCTACGTATCCATATCTATGGTCAACAACATCAATAAGCGTGTCCGAACGTGTGCATCACTTTTAAGTGTCCTCTGGAAACACTTCCGTTGTGTTGTGGTGTATTTGCAGCGCGTTTTTCTAATGTGTTGCGGTGTATTTGCAGCGCGTTTTTCTAATGTGTTGCGGTCTATTTGCAGCGCATTTTTCTAATGTGTTGTGTTGGTCTTTGCAGCATGTTTTCTAAATGCTGCGCATGTGTTGTCAAATTGATGAAGATGTTTTCTTAATTTGCTTGTGTTTTGTCTTTTTGCATGTGTTTTCTTAAGTTGCAGTGCTGTGAGCTCTCAGGGCCACCGTAGTTTTACTTTACAGGTGACTTTACCTGACTAAATCAAGGCCTACTGAATAGATGTGAGCTGATCTCAGGGACATAGATTTTTACTCAAAGCTGAGCTCATGCAGTTGTTTATTGTGGCATTTATTTATTTCATTACTAATTTAATAACCATATTTATATTAATGAACATTTGTATAGAATAGGATTCCGTAGCTTTAAGAATGCAGGGAACTCCCGTTGTTTGATCATTAAAATAAAACCTAAGTCTAGTAGACAGACGTATTTCACTACACATCTCCAACAGCTCCTTATTCTTTCTGTTCTTTCTGTACCTGGATAGTTTCTGCCTGCAGCACCGGGACTCCGAGAGTGACGTCTGTCTTGCCCTAGCAGCACCTGTCTCTCTCCTCTCC